>NC_134356.1:442494342-443719342 GCF_048569485.1 Anomaloglossus baeobatrachus | reverse complement strand
ACGTCTAATTGAGACCTACAGCTTGTTTCCCACATTTAACATTAAAAATGTCCATAGATTAACCTTGATGTCTGGACTAGCCCTCGGTCTCCTGACCTCACTCATGCCTATGAAGCCATTATATTCAGGTAAGCACCGGTAGTTCCATGGTCAGTCTGAATATTGTAGACCGTACTCAGAAAGCAAAGGACAAAATTTTGAAACTAGCAGAACACAGAGAAGGGAGGTTGAGAGCAGAGAGATGTAATAATAATTATAATCTTTTTTTATATAGCGCTAACCTATTATCAGCAACACTGTCCCCATTGGGGTCACAATCTAGAGTCCCTATCTGTAGGTCTTTGGAGTGTGGGAGGAAATTGGAGACCCCGGAGGAAACCCACACAAACACAGGGAGAACATACAAACTCCTTGCAGATGGTGTCCTTGGTGGGATTTGAACCCAGGACCTCAGCGCTGCATGGCTTCAGTGATAACCACTGAGCCACCGTGCCGTAATAACCAGGAGCTGGTGCTATCGCAGATTTTTAAGCATATTTAAAAACCACTGCTGCTGGATAAAAAAGACTTACAGGAACAGACACTGCAAGAGCAAAATTGAAGAAAAGGTTTCAATGAAGACTATTTAGAAAGACACTTAAAAGGGGTTGTCCACTACAAGGACAATGCCCTTCTCATTCCCCATGTGCACCCCCATAAAAATAAAGCCTATACTCCCCTCTGATGACAGCGAGGTTCCAGCGATGTCGAAACTCGCGTTCCCAGAGCAGACGTGACATATTGTCAAGACACGTGAACCCCAAGACCAATCAGTGCCGGCTTCCTTATTCCCACCTCAGGATGTTTAAGTATTAACAGGAAGGGAGATCTGTGGTTGCCCCGCTTAACCGTACAAAGGTGGGGAGAAGAAGCCGCGCTGATTGTATGACACGTGAGCCCCGCGACCAATGTCACACGGGCCCCGGGAACGAGAGTTCTGACATCGCTGGAACTGCAACATCACCAGAGGAGAGGGTCTTATTTTTATGGGGTCACACATGGGAAATGAAAAGGATTGTCCAAGTGGTGGTCAACCTCTAAGTCGACACTTAGGGAGCAAAAACATTCTGTGTGAAGGTGTACATCGCCTTTAAAAATTAAAGCGTTTCACTTTGTAATAGACATATATTGAAAAGGGTTTTACAGCCTCTGTCGCCTGCTCTAACGATGGGTGTAGAGAGCTGCTGCTACAGCCAAGGGATGGGACAACTGCCGAGATGACTGTATACGGGCCAGCAAATATGGACGTGTCCTACTGCAAATACAGAATATGACAAGCACACCATATACTTGGGGTTTGGAACACGTGCCTCGTTGACGGTCTCACACCTGGTGGTCTACGGCATTTAATCTGTGCCCACTGTTTAACTGAACTAATTCTAAAAGGGGCTGTGAAATCTTTATTTCGCTCACACACCTTACGATCAGTGCAATAGCTCTAGTGTCACTACCTACACAAGAAGCCATGAAAATCAGCTTCAATGAGTCCGCAATAGACCGCCAGCCTTGTAATACACAGCAAAATCCTTACTGTAGCAATTCATTATTCCACCATTCGTCCCATGAAGGTATGCCAAGGACGTGTTCTAATCAATCGGTACTGTGAACAGCATTTATATTAGGAAATGGTAGGATTGTAAAAATAAATTTATAAAAAGTGTAATACCCCTTATTTAAATAAGCATTGCTTTATGGCAAAATACTACCATGCACATTAACTAACTTGATTGATTCAAGAGACCCACTAATGTGCTATAGGTGTTATCTTCCCAAGGTCAAAAGTGAACTTCTACGATACTATAATATTGAAACTTGAGACATCGGCCTACATATATGACAGTCTCCTGCTAGCACAGGTCAAACACTGGACTTCTGTCCTTTACAGATTACGTTACACACATAGGGCCACGCATAGGATTCCATCTATCCTCCACATAATTAAAATTTAATCAGTCCCTAAAGAGTGGACGAAAAATGGATATTTGGAAAAAGTCTAGAAGCTTTCCACAAACAGCTCGAGAACACAAATACGAGAATGATTAGGATAGAATGAGACCTAGACCTTGCTAGTGAAAACGTGGTCTTCAAGTGGATGGAAAAAAGTCATTAGATTAGTGAAAAACCACACTGAGAAAAGAAAAGGTGTCCGCACGTAAAAGATATCTACTTTCATGGTCTCAAGGCAGTATTTTGAGAAACGTAAGGGAAAAAAGATGGGTTTTTTTTGTTATGTATGTTCTACTGTGTTGTAAGAGTGGTCCGAGATTATTGCCCATAATTAGGGATTAGTGAGACCGAATGCCAAAGCTTGCACCCTGACCCCGACGATATATCGGCAGCGATGTCGCAGTGTGTAAAGCACCCTTAAGGCTCTATATGGAAGAGTCAGTGCGCACGATTTACCACTGCTCTGAAAATCAAAGAATAAAGCAGTGCTGAAGCATCTACACTACTGCTCCGATTATATAGTGCACACTGGACCCCTGATCTTTATTAGTAGTGCTCCGAGGAGTTATACAGCAAATTATTATACATTCATGACTTATCCTGGAGGTTGGTGGCAAAATCCCTTTAAAAAAGGGACTTTTAAAGTACACAGACACCACCACAACAATTACTACCAGAGCACCGATGACAGAACAATAATGTACTCATTTTTGTGATATATTGTACATGATTCACATTTTTGTAAATCTTATATTTTTTCATGGGATAACATTGAAGATATGACACTTTGACACAATGTAAAGTAGTCAGTGTACAGCTTGTATAACCATGTAAATTTGCTGCCCTCTAAATAAAAATCAACACATAGCCATTAAGGTTTAAACCACTGGCAACAAATAAGAGTACACCAAGTTAAAATGGTCAAATTGTGCCCAAAGTGCCAATATTTTGTGTGGCCACTATTATTTTCAAGCACTGCCTTAACTCTGATGGGCATGACGTTCACTAGAGCTTCACAGGAATCGCTGCAATCCTCTTCCACTCCTCCATGACACCATGGAGCTAGAAGATGTTGGAGACCTTGTGCTCTTTCACCTTCAATTTGGGGATGCCCCACAGATGCGCAATAGGGTTTAGGTCTGGAGACATGCTTGGCCAGTCCAGCACCTTTACCTTCAGTTTCTTTAGCAAAGCAGTGGTCATCTTGGAGGTGTGTTTGGTGTCGTTATGATGGAATACCGCCCTGTGACCCAGTTTCCGAATGGAGGTGATCATGTTCTGCCTCAGTATATCACCGTACATGTTGGCAATCATGGTTCCTTCAATGAACTGTAGCGCCACCCAGCTGGCAGCACTCATGCAGCCCCAAACCATGACAACCCCACCACACTGATTGACTATAGGCCAGACATACTTCTGTTTGTACTCCTCATCTCAATTACACCACACATGCTTGACACCATCTAAACTAAAGTAGTTTATCTTTGTCTCATCAGAGCACAGGACATGGTTCCAGTAATCCATTTCTTATGCATCATATTTAGAAGAGACTCTCTTCTGGGATGACAGCCATGCAGACAAAAAGTGAATCAGTGTGCAGAGTATGGGCTAACCTCACCCCCACTCCTTTAACCTCAGTAGCAATACTAACAGCACTCACATCTATTCTGAAAGACAACCTCTACCACGTGCACTCAACTTGGTCAACCATGGCGAGGTCTGTTCTGAGTGGAACAGGTCTTGCTAACTGCTGAATGGTCTTGGCCAAGGGTGTACTCCCGTTTGTTGCCAGCGGTTTAGATATTAATGGCTGGGTGTAGAGTTATTTAGAAGGCACACAAAATGTACACGGTTATACAAGCTGTACACTGATACAATGTAAAGTAGTCAGTGTGTCATATCTTCAGTGTGGTATTAAAAGATATAAAATATATTCGCAAAATTGAGGTGTACACACTTTTTTATATACTGCAAGTGTATAATGTAAAAGGATGCAAGTGCCAACATATTAAAGAAGTTGTCCAGTTACCAAAACTGATTTTTTTTTCTGATAAATCTTGCTAATATGTGCCCCTCAACACATCTATTATGTTTTTTCAGCAAAATTACCTTTTATTGTGCACCAGCAGCACATGCTCATTGCTGGCTCCAGCTCTGATGGGGTTAATCTCTCCTCTGACTTCTGTGTTCAGTTCCTACAAGTCCCAGAATTCTTTGTGGCTCTAGGGCGGTGTCTAGCTTATCTAACACACCCACTGTGTCTAATACACCCACTCTGCTCCCACCCAAACCCTCCTCCCTGCCTCTTCCCAGTGGATGCACTGAGAGCAATCACACAGACAGCAGCAGCTCTACACAGCCAGGGGAAGAAAGTGTGTGTGCGCATATATACAGTGTATGTGTATGTGTGCGCGTATATACAGTGTGTGTGTGTATATACAGTGTGTGCGTATATACAGTGTGTGTGTGTGTGTGTGTGTGTGTGTGTGTGTGTGTCATACTCACCTGTCTGCAGGGTCCCGGTGCCATGCCTGCTTCCAGCCCCTGTCTCGGTACCGCCGCTTCGGCTGTGTGCAGTCTCCCCGGGGCACGTACGAAGCTTGCAGGACCTGGCGGTGGATCACCCTGATGCAGTCACCTGACGCATCAGCTGATCAATTCTCGCGGCGTCGCCGGCTTTTTCGCGCCCGGCCGGCTATCAGCTGATCCTGCCGTCAGGGGACTTCATCAGCTGATTACCAGCAGCTGCTGCAGTGATGGGCCAGGATCAGACTCCGCTGCAGGAGCTGCCGGTAATCAGCACATAAGTGAGTATATATTTATTTTTATTTTTTTTTGTCTACTGATGCATCATCTGATTGTATAATCGGCTTTTATACAATCAGCTGCTGTGTCATGTGATTCACGTAGTTTAACCTGACACATCATCTGATCGCTTTGCCTTCCAGCAAACCGATCAGATGATATTGGATCCTGATTGGACGGCGTGGGACCCTAACCCAGGATTACTGCGGAGGGGGTTTATTTCAATAAAGATGGAGTCACTAATTGTGTTGTGTTTTATTTCTAATAAAAATATTTTTCTGTGTGTTGTGTTTTTTTTTTATCATTGCTAGAAATTCATGGTGGCCATGTCTAATATTGGCGTGACCCCATGAATTTCGGGCTTAGGGCTAGCTGATAATATACAGCTAGCCCTAACTCCATTATTACCCAGCTAGCCACCCGGCATCAGGGCAGCTGGAAGAGTTGGATACAGCGCCAGAAGATGGCGCTTCTATGAAAGCGCCATTTTCTGGGGTGGCTGCGGACTGCAATTCGCAGTGGGGGTGCCCAGAAAGCTTGGGCACCCTTCACTGTGGATTCCAATCCCCAGCTGCCTAGTTGTACCCGGCTGGACACCAAAATTAGGCAAAGCTCACGTCTTTTTTTTTTTTTTAAATTATTTCATGAAATTCATGAAATAATTTAAAAAAAAAAAAAAAGGGCTTCTCTATATTTTTGGTTCCCAGCCGGGTACAAATAGGCAGCTGGGGGTTGGGGGCAGCCCGTACCTGCCTGCTGTACCCGGCTAGCATACAAAAATATGGCGAAGCCCACGTCATTTTTTTTTTTCTTTTTGGGTAAAAAACTGCATACAGTCCTGGATTGAGGATGCTGAGCCTTGTAGTTCTGCAGCTTCTGTCTGCTCTCCTGCATACACTAGTGAATGGAGGATGCTGAGAGTTGTAGTCCTGCAGCTGCTGTCTGCTCTCCTGCATACACTAGTGAATGGAGGATGCTGAGCCTTGTAGTCCTGCAGCTGCTGTCTGCTCTCCTGCATACACTAGTGAATGGAGGATGCTGAGCCTTGTAGTTCTGCAGCTGCTGTCTGCTCTCCTGCATACACTAGTGAATGGAGGATGCTGAGCCTTGTAGTCCTGCAGCTGCTGTCTGCTCTCCTGCATACACTAGTGAATGAAGGATGCTGAGCCTTGTAGTTCTGCAGCTGCTGTCTGCTCTCCTGCATACAATGAACATTTTGAATAAGGAAATGACAGACCTTTTTTTTTTTTTTCATCAACAATCTTTAATGGCATTGTGCACTGATTAAAAACGCAGTGAGCAAAAACGCAGCAAAAAACGCACCAAATCGTGGCAAAAACGTGACATGCAGCACTGCAGGTGACAGAGCAGAGCAAGTTGGTGACATGCTCTGCTCTGACACATAGTGTGCTGCATGTCACTGTATCCACTCTGGGACTTGTTGTGCAGGTGACCGGATGATACATGTCACTAACTGCCCCACTCTGTGACTTCTGCTGCATTATTCCAACTGTATACACTCTCACCTGCACAACAAGTCCCAGAGTGGAGACAGTTATTGACATGTATCATCCGGTCACCTGCACAACAAGTCCCAGAGTGGAGACAGATAGTGACATGCAGCACACTATGTGTCAGAGCAGAGCATGTCACTGTCTCCACTCTGGGACTTGTTGTGCAGGTGACCGGATGCTACATGTCACTAAGTGTCTCCACTCTGGGACTTGTTGTGCAGGTGAGAGTGTATACAGTTGGTACTATGCAGCAGAAGTCACAGAGTGGAGCAAGTTAGTGACATGTATCATCCGGTCACCTGCACAACAAGTCCCAGAGTGGAGCAAGATAGTGACATGCAGCACACTATGTGTCAGAGCAGAGCATGTCACTGTCTCCACTCTGGGACTTGTTGTGCAGGTGACAGAGTGGAGCAGATTGGTCCCATGCAGCGTCCGGTCACCTGTGCTGCTGGTGGGAGTATATAATCACACTGCCGACACCGCCTGCTCTCCTGACAGCTGAGCACAGCGGGCGGGTGGACAGTGTGATCACATACTTGTGTGACAGGAGGGATTTCAGTGGAGGAAACCCCCCCTGTACTCCACACTGGAGCCCGTACCTTCCACAGCTGACGGAGGGTAAGAGCGCGCTCTTCCTTCACCGCTCCACACTGGCGTCCTCCGGATCCTCCCCTCGATGCTGGGCTGTGACGTGCGGTAGTCACCGCCCACAGCCCAGTCAATCAGTGTGAGTGGCGCCGGCATCCTCTGACGTACCCGTCTAGTTTGAGAGCCCGGAAATGCCGGGACGTCAGAGGATGCCGGCGGCCACAGCTCCAGGGGGTCATGTGACAGGCACTGAGCGTGCAGGATAGCGCCGCTCAGTGCCAGAACTGGAAACAGAAGCCAATGGAGAAGATGCATACAATGGTAAGTGACAATCATTGGAGGGAAAAAAAAAAATGGGTGAACCACCCCTTTAATATAGACTTTAGGAGGCAGTCAGACTATTGCACTTTTTTTTAGTGGCCGTAGAATAAGGGTATGTTCACACATTGCTTTTTTGCTGCAGAAATACCTGCTCTCTTGGCAGTAAGCAAGCTGCTTCAAAAAAGCAGGATTTGCTGCATTTTTAGTGACAGTTGTCTACAGGGCATGTTTTAATAATGTTACTGTCATTCACCACAAAATTCTCATTGCTGTTAATGGTGAAAAAAGCTGCAAGAAAAGCTGAAAGAATAGACATGCTGCTTCTATCTAAAACACAGATTTCCATTTAAGTCAGGGAAAAATAAGCGTGTGCGCGCGTATAATATTATATAATATATGTGTATATGTATGCATGTGTATGTATGTGAGTGTATATGTATGCGAGTGTGTGAGTGTGTGTGAGTGTGTGTGTGTGTGTGTGTGTGTGTGTGTGTGTGTGTGTGTGTGTGTGTGTGTGTGTGTGTGTGTGTGTATATACACACATGACAATTATGAAATCTCATAGTTTTTGCCTATACTGTAAAAAAGCAGCTTGAAACTCATGAAAAAAAAAAAAAATATGCAAGAACGCAATGTGTGAACGTAGCCCAAGAGCTTCCACAGGTATAAGTAAAACAATCCAATAAGTTTGGCGTCAATCAGTTTTAGCAGCAGTGACTACTTGGCTTCTGAAGTTGTCCTGAGCTGAGCGGTAAATAGCATTGAATGTCTGGAGATCTCTTATTTTCTTGTAATTATGGTCAATATCAAATACCAGAAAATATGTAATGAATAATGACTACAATAAAGGGAATAGAACTGGTGTTTCCACTTTCAGATGAATTACTCACATTCCAACAGACGTTGTACAAAGCCATTGTGTGAATAGTGCTAAAGGAAATGGCAGTAATAACGTTAGTGTTTGTGGTGGATGAAATTTCAAACCCAACTTATAGCATGCATTATGTGAGGTCATAAAAACACAGCGGAAATTTACAAGGTTAGGAAATACAGAGACACGTGTAATGATGCTAATCAATATGGCTGGACTTCAGGCCTATCAGTGATAAGATCCTATTTACATCACCCCTGATATAGAAGTACATGGGCACGCACAGGTAAATCAAATGTGCGCAGCCAACAGCGGATGGGACAATCATACATATTTTCTATTTGTATGTTGGCTGATAAAAGGCAGATCTACTCAAATCCTATAACATACAAAGCTGTATACAGAGTAAAGCTGGCCATACGTAGATCAATGCTGAAAAAGCCAAATTCTCTCAGCACACGGCTATAACGCAACATTTCCTGGCTAGCCATAGGGGATTTGGATATCAGTGAGTGTGCTCAGCCAATTTGGATTCTCACAGTTGTACAGATCAGCAGCAGCAGCTCAATACAACTATTCCACGTCAATAACATGATGTCCTGTGGATAGGATAGGCTCTGTTTATAAGAAGCCCCTTTATAGAAGCCCCTTTATAGAAGCCCTTCCATCAAAATTTGTATCTTTTTTAATATATTGCAATTATCTTATTATATAGCACTGTGTACTTACAATTTATCATTTTGCCTTTCTACCCAATTAATTCTTCTCTTTTCTCTGCATGTAGAAACTGGAATGATTCATGAAGAGAAAAAAAGATTTCCTATCTTCAGCTCCTGACCCAGCTGTTTCTCCTCCCCCTATCACTTAATATTGCGCAGAATTATGCTGACACCATCCTACATTAATGTGTTTACCACTGTCTGAATCCTGAGGATGCACATAGCAGGGACATTGGGCAGCAAGGGAGGGCATGGTGTGGTCCATGGTTTTCAGCCCTTCGGCTGTCTCGTTCTGTGGGCCGGACTGTAACAGACAGAGGGCCGAATGTGACCCGTGGACCGCACTCAGCCCAGCCGTGATCTAGGCCATACCCACATTGAGTCATGTGTGATAAATTATCAGCTCAGTGAGAAGCCAATGAACCACCAAAACGCAGAGGGTGTAAGCACACGTGGCAGTTTTGCTGCAGAAATTTCAGAAAATTACTTTTACAAATGTAAAGCAGAACTCAGATTTGTTTGATTACAATTCAGATTAATGTCATAGTAGCATAAAATTCTGCAACAAATCTGCTTAGTGTGAATATACCATAAATGCTTAGAAGAAAGTGTAAATAGGTGTAACTGGTCAGCTAAGTATATTATAAGAAAGGAGTGCATAAAAAGGAAAAAAAAATGGATTTATTGCCCTGGTGATATTGAGACATCTACTACACAAGTATATTTCTAAGTACACAGTCAGCAAAGAGTGAGCAAAAAGGACTGTGCCTTGTTAGCCGCAATAAAAAGGCAAAAAAAAAAGTCTCATGCGACCCTGAACAAACCACTACAAGAACTATGCTCAATTTATTTTCCGTGATACCACTTAGCCAGCATTTTAGCCTTCGTGGACAGACTAATTTCAGTAAAAAAGAAAAGCTCTGCAGCAATATTTTTAAACAAGCTTTTCACTTGCCTTAAGGCAGCAAACCGCATGAAATAGAACATGCATTACTTACCTGATAAATACCTTGTCCCCCATCTGATGGTCTGTTTACTTCCCTGAAGTGGTCACATGGCATCTACCAACATGACCGCTGCAGCCAGTCACTCAGAGATTGGATGAACAGACTTACGGCGGGGAAGTAAAAAGAGACTGATGAAGAACTGGAGCAATAAGGGATTCATCAGGCAAATAATGGTTGTTCAATTTAGCCAGTATGGCAGCTCAGTGGTTTACACTGTAGTTCCTGGGTTCAAATCTAACCAAGGACAACATCTGCGAGGAGTTTGCTTCTTCTCAGTATTTGCGTGGGTTTCCTCCCACACTCCAAAGATATACTGATCCGGAATTTAGATTGTGAGCCCCAATGGGGACAGTGATGATATCTGTAAAGCACTCTAAAATATGATGGCAATTTAATAATAGGCTATCTACAGCCTACAGGGAATGTTTATAATTGCAGAAAACCCCTTCAGTGATGCTGGATATAGAGTGGAACCTTGGTTTAAGAGTAACTTGGTTTGAGAGTGTTTTGCAAGACAAGCAAAGCTTATTAAAAATGTGTAACTTGGTTTAAGAGCAATGATTTGCAATAAGAACATATACTCACCGTGCACAAGTCTGGTTCTGTCCTTTCACAGCGCTGTGACCCGCTCTGGAGGTAACTTTCTATACATATGAACTGTATACAGTATACCATTGTACAGTACAGTATATACTATACAGCATGTCTAGCAATTTGCATTTGTGGATACAGTATTGTACTTTCTTTCTGCTAACCAGTACAGCACATTGCTTGTACTGTATCTCCCTCATACCAACTATTGTAAGCAGTTTAATTTGTTTTATAGATTTTACTGTACAGTATTTTGTATTAGTGTACTGTAATAATTTTATATGCATACTGTACATTATTTTGTATTACTGTAATAAATTTGTAAAAAAAAAAAAAAAAAGTAAATATTTTTGGGCTGTGGAATGAATTGTCTGTGTTTCAATTATTTACTATGGGAAAATTCGCTTTGATATAAGAGTAACTTGGTTTAAGAGCACACTCCCGGAACCAATTATGTCGTAATCCAAGGTTCCACTGTACTCAAATAGTGGTTTCACACACAAGGTTAAGAACATATGAGGGGCTGCCGACTAACCACCGCCACCACCACCACCACCACCACCACCACCACCACGTATACTCTCCTCCCATGTAGGCGCCGTTCCAGTGATGTCGGCACTTGTTTTCCCAGGGCTCATGTCAGTCAGAAAACTTAAAAACTGGGTATAGAACATGATGCCCAGAGTATTACAAAGTCCAGCATAACACGGGTGTAAGTTTGATGTGAGGATTATATAGTGGATCTTTAAATTATCTACATAGCAAGAAACACATGGAAGCAGTAGTTATGACGTGCCACTGAAGGACTCGCAAACTGTGTGTGACAAGGCAGGGCGGACATGTTTGCATTTGGATAGGATCGTTTTTTTGTTTTTTCTTTAATAGCACCATAAGGGTTCGCTCACATCTGTGTATAAATAAGCCAAGTGCAATTTTGCAATTTGATTTTTTTATCAGATTGCACGAATGTTAAAACTGGTCTGCAATCGACTCCTCAGCTGTTTTCGGCCTCAAGAAAAAAAAAAAAAGTTGCAGCATGCTGCATATGGTCACGTAAAACGGCTGAGACAGGCCAATACTTTTCTATGGGTGCGAGATGAAAAAAAAACGGACAGCACACGGATCATACGCCGTCCGTTTTTTATGCATACATTACCATTCTTTAGCACAGAACACTGCATAGTGCTGTAAATGATTGTAAAATAGATGCTGAGAAACAAAAAAATGGATGCATACGAATGCAGGGCGAGAAAAATAAACCGTACACGCATAGCACTCACACGACATACGGAATACCAAATGGATTTCACTCGTCCAACTTCTGTATGAAAATCGGACCGACTATACGCAAAATGTGAGCGAACCCTAAAGCACAGGCCACTGTGAATTTCTGAACCAAGAAACGTTTCTTCTTATATTACTCAACTGGTGCGACAAACACTGAAGAAAGAATCCACAACAACAAAGAAGTCCCGAATTCCTGAGCAGTCCTGACTTTACACACCTCTAAAGCCGATCCACGCCGCACAATGGCTGGGCCTCTGCTTTGTGTGGCCACCTAAATGATACCATATGGGGCCTCCAGTCTCTGGGAGTTTTCTTTGGAAGCCTAAATGAAGACATTTGTGTTCCCTTCCCCACCCCCTCTACCCTCGGCTCTGGACTAAGTACACACAGCTCACACAAGCTACCTTGTGCTCTCCCCCTTTCTGTTTACGCCTTCCCAGAGCTTTGAAACGGGTCCTTTATGTCCCCACAGTGGAAAAACACTCTGAGCCACAGCTTCTCTCACAATGTACGCAGCCAATTAAACAGGAAAGCAATACCTGCTTCAAAGTTTGGCTCCCTAAGTGGCACATTCCAGCAGACGGGACGGGGGCCAGAGAGAGATCGGCTTACCTTGAGGTCGCAAGAAACCAGGTTTCATTTTATTTCACTCCTCTCTTTTTGTGGCCATATTTAATTACATAAAAGCAAAGGTCAAATGAATAAAACCATATTTCTGAACAGGAACATGCAGGTGAGAACACAAATCTGCATGTGCACGAAAGTCCATAAAATCCATAATTACGGTAATGTGTAATTGCATTATGGCGACTAACAGTTTCCTAAAATTTGTACATTAAACGTCGAGGACTACTCTGCATGAGCACTCCTGGGGTGCTCAGTCCCTGCATGAAAACACCCAGGTACCGTGACCCTGTAAATTAGGCGCCGCCAGCGACCCTGCAGGTAGGCCCCCGCCAGCGACCCTGCAGGTAGGCCCCCGCCAGCGACCCTGCAGGTAGGCCCCCGCCAGCGACCCTGCAGGTAGGCCCCCGCCAGCGACCCTGCAGGTCGGCCCCCGCCAGCGACCCTGCAGGTAGGCCCCCGCCAGTGACCATGCAGGTAGGCCCCCGCCAGCGACCATGCAGGTAGGCCCCCGCCAGCGACCATGCAGGTAGGCCCCCGCCAGCGACCCTGCAGGTAGGCCCCCGCCAGCGACCATGCAGGTAGGCCCCCGCCAGCGACCATGCAGGTAGGCCCCCGCCAGCGACCCTGCAGGTAGGCCCCCGCCAGCGACCCTGCAGGTAGGCCCCCGACAGCGACCCTGCAGGTAGGCCCCCGCCAGCGACCCTGCAGGTAGGCCCCCGCCAGCGACCCTGCAGGTAGGCCCCCGCCAGCGACCCTGCAGGTAGGCACCACAACACTCGCACAGTTTTTTGCGCTTTATATGGAAGCGATGCTTTCAGTTGGCTTAATCATTTTTTGGTCCAGGATGAGCATTCCAGACAGAGCCGCAAGGTAATATTCATACAAGATAATTAATTACTCAGCTATGTGAAAAATATATAATGAAATATGTTTTTAATTGCATCTGTCATGTGTCTCCTTAACCATTAGAAAGGTTCAATTCATCAAGGTGTGTGACAGGTTTCTGGTGTAAAACAGCTTGAAACAATGCGGGGAAAAATTCAAAACTTTAAAAGTTGTGGAAATAATTTGCCACTTCTGGCGTTTACCTACATCAGTACCACTCAGCTCCGCTAAAGTGTGAGGGACAGGACCGTGAGAAGCCCGCCTGGCAAATTCATTAAGATTAATGCCACTTTAGGGGGTAAAATACGGTACACGAAAACCGTACTCCGGTCACTGACTGGAGTAACAATTTAGGCAGAGGGGTACAGCAGGTGTAAAATGCGCTTAATTCATTAAGAGGCTTGTACATAATAAATAAGACTCTAAGGTGTCTTACTCCAGCAGTTCCTTCACTAAGGGTGGCCTGCATAACAGCAGTCTTAGGCTATGTGCGCACGCTGCAGTTTTGTGCTTTCAGTGAAAAACGCATAAAAAAAATATAATTTTTGCCGCATTTCAGTACGTTTTTTGCCCATGCGTTTAACTGTTTTTAGTGGCAAAACGCAGGTCAAAAATGCCCAAAGAATTGACATGCTGCTTATTTTTTCTGCACCCAAAACTGCAACGAAAAAGAAGCAACGTGCGTACAGCCTTTCTGAATTTTCATAGACTTTGTTGGGGAAGGAAATGCATGCAGTTTTGGGCAACAAACTGCACCCAAAAGCATGGCAAAAAATGCAGCGTGCGACAGGGGCTTAATCGATCAGACCCTAGGAGTACAGAATTGCTAAAGGACCCCCGTAGGAGTTCACAACATAGGGGGAGAGCAGAGTAACTCACTGTCAAGCTGATATTTCTGTCTCCCCTAAATACAAAAGGTCAATCTACCCGATCCTTTTTTACATTATCTACCAGAGCTGTGGTGGAAGGACAGGCCGTCTTCACAGTCCCTCAGTTGCTCTTGAACAGTTATCGTGGGGCTTCTTGTACTACATATATTTATTCCATTTTTTCCCAACACAGAAATTAGATTCATACTTCCATTTTATGGGGGGAGGGGATAAGGGTAAGTGACGTAACATCTTTATTAGGTAGGGCTTCTTTATACACAATTACAGGTCGATGTGAACATTCACCAAGGCAAGAAGAAGCTTCAATTTAACAAATAATCCAGCAATTTAATTTTGGGACCAAGTCAAAAATTTTTTTTTTTCTTAAGCGTGACTGTTGCTATATTTGGCCATGAATGCTGCCCAATTGGATGGCAATGCTCGGCTTCTACACGGAGTTTACCAAGTCATTTCCTCAGTAAAACAGTGTGCAAACATTTCTCTTCCCTCCAAAAGAACAGGAACAGTAATGACATTTACACTTCAACTGAGAACTTAAAACACTGGGGGCTTTAATGAATCAAAATACATGGAATGCAACACTTTTTGGGGCCCCTTTAGGATGAAATATGGAAAGCTTTGCAGAGGGATGACTTTGCAGGATTGGCGTAAGGGACCCTCCACCTCACAATGGCAATTTCACAATAAGTGCAACAATAAACCCCTGGGATCTTCAGGGGAGAGGGACGTTTCTTTAGAATGTGCCATATAGGACCATTGCATTCTTGTCATCTTCCTCTATGCACACACATATATATATTATATATATATATTTATATATATATCCCTTCCATACACACATACATAAGTATACTATATTATATATACAGATATAAACACACACTGTGCATATATATATATATATATATATATATATATCTATATATCTATATCTATCTATATCTATATCTATCTATATCTATATCTATATCTCTATCTAATATATAAAGCTGAGTATGTGTGTGTATGTCCGCTAAAGGAATCCGCACCGTCGCATTTACAATCACGAAATTTTGCACACAGACACTCCATGTGACTCAGGGAACGTCACAGACTATGACTGGGTGGGAAAATTTAACCCCGCGCTTTACAGTTACTGTCCAAAAATCCTGCTTCCATTAAACTGAATGGAGGTGGGAGCTGCAGGACATTAATAGCAACTGTCAGTGGTTGCTATAGGAACAAAATAAACTGTTAGTATAAGAAGCTTATGTGTGCGGTAATAAGATGTCGGTGGTGAGATGGATAAAGAGAGACAGAAAAAGACAGACAGACAGATACAGACATAGACAGACGGGCAAAGAGACAGAGACAGACACAGATGGAGACAAACAGACTGATACAAATACAGGCAGAGATAGAAACAGACAGACAAGTAAAGAGACAGACAGTGACACACATACAGAGACTGGGAGAGACACAGAGAGACAGCTACTATCCCGGGCAACGCCCGGGTACTACAGCTAGCATGTATGTATGTATTATATATATATGTATGTATTATATATATATGTATGTATTATATATATATATATATATATATATATATATATATATATATATATATGTATATATATATATATATATAAAATATTACACACACACACTATTATGATATATTACACACACACACACACACACACACACACTATTATGATATATTACACACACACACACACACACACACACACTATTATGATATATTACACACACACACACTATATTATGATATATTACACACACACACACACACACCCCACCCGTATTACATTTGGTGCACTTTTCACTTGGTTTTCCAGCGCACACGTTGGTGAAGCCTCATGCTGAATTTCTTATTAGATGCGACAAAAAAGCCACTTTAAAACTTTGTTTACATGAGTAGCAATTACCCAGCTTTAAAGAGATGCTGATACCCCAGCGAGATCAATAGCTTAGCCTCCACGGCTTTTTGCCATTATTGATCAGTCACGCTTGTTACTTAAAAAAACCTCGGAGTACAGGCTGTTTCTCAATAGGAATTCATGATAGTTCTGCACAGCAAAGAGCCACTATTATACATAAAAGGAACAGTTTCTATAGAAATCCACTGCATGATTAGATTTAGCTAAAACTGCATTTGTGTTCATTTCCCCCAGTCAAGTAAATGGGAAAATAGCAAAATAAATAAAAAAGCATTTCATGCCTCTATCAGCCAGTAAAGCTGCTTTCACACTGTTTTTTTCTTAACATGCGTCTTGAACGTTTTTCTAACGCAAAAACTGATCCAGTGCAAATGCGTTTCATTTCAATGCATTTGCAATGGACTCGCGTCAACATGCGTTCACCTGCGTTTGCGTGCGTTATAGTGAGGATCCAGCGACTTGCAGTTTAACTTTTTTCAAAAACACTACTTGTAGCATTTTTGAGCTGCGTCCAAATACTGCAAATCGCTGGATCCTGACTAAACAGCATGTGAACGCTGGCATGCTGATAGACAGGATCCTGCATGCTCTACTGAGCATGCACAGAAACCAGCCTCGCGTGATCAGTCCCTCTTCTCCACCTCTCCCTCCCTCCTAGCAGCTGCAGACGCTTGCAACCAATGTAAATATCGGGTATCCAAGCAAGTTACCAGATGTTTACCTTGGTTACCAGCCTCCACAGGTGTTAGATGTCGGCTCCCAGTCTTTCACGTTCAGTTCCCCTCACTCCCGATCACATGACTCCAATGCCCGCCCATAAACTTAAAGTGACAGGATCCTGCAAAATAAGGCTGCTTTCACACATCCGGTTTGAGCCGTGCAGCTCAATCCGGCTGTGAAACCCATGTAACGGATGCGGTGAAAACACCGCATCCTTTGCATACGTTTTTTACATGCGGCCCGTCCGGTTTTTGCCGCTTGCGGCATGCTACTGAGCATGCGCAGTGGCAAAAACCGCATGCGGCGGCCGGATGCGGTTTTTGCCGAATCCGGCATCCTTTGGGATGTATAGAGAAAAGCGCCGCATCGGCCGGATGCGGCGCGATGCGTTTTTTTTTTTGCCGCACAAAAAAAAACGTGTCAGGCAACGTTGTATCCGGCCGCCGCATCGGCTAAATCTGCCGCATGCGGCAAAAACCGGACCAAACGGAAGGCCATGCGGCACAATGCGGCACTAATTAGAGTCTATGCAGGAAAAACACAACCGGCAGCAAAAAAAAAATGGTTGCGTTTTTCCTGCAAAGTGCCGGATTGTGCCGCAGAGCAAAAACCGGAGGTGTGAAAGCAGCCCAACACATGCGTTTGCATGCGTTTTTTTGCTGTAAAAGCCGCATCCGCTTTTGCAGCAAAAAACGTCCATGACGCATGTTAAAAAAACGTAGTGTGAAAGCAGCCTAAAAATGTACATACCCAAAACCTAGGATGGATGCTGAGGGGGGGAGTGAGTCTGTGTGTAATAGTGGCATGGAATTGGGACAACATACATTACCCTATAGACAATGGAATTTAAAATGGAAAATCTCAGTAAGCCATTTAAGCATCGCTCCAGCATTGTTTTTTTTTTTTCAGCACTGAAGTGGTGATTTAAATCTAAGGCCCTTGCCCCAGTCTTATACTCCCCCCTCTTCCGGCGTTTCCATCTTTTTTTCGCCACTGTTCCAGTCCCGCGTCTCCATCATGCTCCCGTAACTTCTGAGTGGCCAGAATTGAGAAGGTACATCACATGCGCTCAATACAAGTTTATGAGAGCCAGAATGACGCTCTCCTACAGATGCATCAAATCATGACCTCCGGTGTGCTCCATGAAACACTGGAACTGCGGCAGGTTACTAAATGCTCAAGGCACGCTAAAAACAGATGAAGACACCAGAAGGGGTGCAACTTACCAAGCATTTTGACAAAATCCGTGTCTTCTCTGCTGCAGATCTAGCATTTGTCTGAATGATGAGCTCTGTATAACCCTGCCCATACCAATGATTGGCAGCTTTCTGCCCTTGTACACTGTACCCAGAAATCTGGTGGGGCGGGGTTATACAAAGATCATGATTATGGCGGACTATATGGGGGCTAATCAGAATCACAATCTGTACCCCTACATTATGCTGCTCTCAGATGAGGCAGCAAAAATCTGGTGAGAGATTCCCTTTAGAGTATGTGCACATGTAGCAGATGTGTGCAGATTTTTTTGCATACAAAGCTGCACGTTTTGGCAGGAAAAACATGTGCATTTTTTTTTTTATTGCGTCTGCGCGTTTTTTTCCACATGCGGTTTTTTTTATGCTTTTTTTTTTTAGTCACCGCTCCCGGCAGTTTAACCCCCTGAATGCTGCAATCAATGCTATTGCAGCATTCAGGAGGCAGGGAGAGTGATCGCTTACCTCTCCCTGGTGTTTGGATCCCTGTAATGCGATCACAGTGACCCAATCCCGGTCATAGCATCCCTGGTTCATCACTATGATGACCCCGGGTTACTGAGCTATGGATCGCCTCACAGACCATGCTGTATGCATGGTGTGTGAGGTGAAGTGTCAGTGCTGTGAGTACAGCTCTGACAGATATAATCCACTGCAGTGATCAAGCACTGCAGTGGATTATATCAGACACAGGAAAAAAACGCTGAAAAAATTGACATGCTGCTTTTTTTGTGCAACAAAATCTACAAGGAAAAAAGAAGCACCATGTGCACAGCTAGTCAGGAATCTCAGACTTCACTGGCTTGTGTTTTTCCTATCAATATTGATTAAAATCTGCAAGGAAAACCGCATTTAAAAAAAAAAAGCAACATGTGCACATATCCATAATGCCGTATCTTGTGAAACAGAAGCATTGAATACTGCAATATACACAGATAATTGTACAAGACAGTTATTGCTTCAACACCATACAGAATTAATAGTAAAAAAAATAGAAGGAAAAAAAAAATATATATATATATATATATATATATATATTACATACATAAATATATATTTCTTTTCTAGCTGACTCTGGGTAACACAGGAATCCCTTAGCTCTACATAGTGCGTGGAGTGTACGCAGGCAATCCGCAAGGTCAGCATAAAAATATGGAAAACAGACAAAGGCTGCGAAAAGAAAAAAAAGACTAACAAGAAGGAGAAATATTTTCTGACCCAATATAATGTTGTCAATTATAGAAATAATAATAATAATAATTTTATTCATTTATATAGCGCTATTAATTCCATAGCACTTTACATACATTGGCACCACTGTCCCCATTGGGGCTCACAATCTATAGTCCCTATCTGTATGTCTTTGGAGTGTGGGAGGAAACCGGAGACCCCGGAGGAAACCCACGCAAACACGGGGAGAACATACAAACTCCTTGCAGATGGTGTCCTTGGTGGGATTAGAACCCAGGACTTCAGTGCTGCAAGACTGCAGTGCTAACCACTGAGCCACCGTGCCGCCCCCGGCATTTGTTATTTCTATTAAATTAAAACTGCTAATACAAAGCAAATGCATTAGGAATAGTTTTGCTGGCTTATATAGCGCCATTTTATTCGGGAGCGCTTTACAGACATAAATCACTGCCCCCATTGGAGGTCACAATCTAAAATTCCCCATCTGTGCATCAGTTTTTTGCCATCAGTCGCAATCTGTCAAAATGTGAAAAAAAAAAAAAAAACCCGGATCCAGCCCTGGATCCGGTTTTTCTCACTGACTTGTATAAGCAACGGATGGCCTCACGTTTCATCCGTTGTACGACGGAGCCGTCAAAAAAATGTCTGTGCAGCCAACTGAAGCAATGTCCATAGCAAAGTTTTTTGTGAATGTCGAAAAAACACAGACAGCAACGGATCTGTCATTGTCCGGTTTTTGGTTTTTTTTAGAACGGAAGCCTATGGGCGCAGGATCCATCGCAATCATTCAAATGACGAATTCTGGCAACGGACTCCATTTTTTGTAACTGAGCATGCCCAGAACGGGTAAAAACGACTGTTAGGCTGGTACGGCGAATCAGTTTTATTTTACAGGATCCGTCGCATCAGTTGTACCACAATCTGCGACGGATCCATCGCATTAGTCACAAAACGGATTGTGACTGATGGAAAAAACAACTGATGTGTGAAAGAGGCCTTAATGATGGGGGTGCTGGGTTTTGGACCCCAACAATATGATACTGAGGACCTATCCTAAGGACAGGTTTTCAATATAGTGAGCCTGGGAAACCCCTTCAATTAGGAATATTTTGCAATTTTAGCCATTTATAATTAAGGAAAATAAAACAAAACAAAAAAAAAAAAAACTAAAAATATAAGCAACTTTGTAATTTACCCCTTAAAAATATCCAAGTTTCAAGGATGGACGGTTCTAGAATTCTGTTGTGTACAACTCATTGCCTTGGTTACCGGCCACCGGTCTAGTCCAGTCTACCAAAAGTGGCCAGTCTTTCAGGCAAGGAACGTGTGCTTGCAAGATCTTTGCCACAGAGCTTGTAAAGTGCTGCCCCAACACTGCCTGGATTGTTGCATCCATCCAGCTTTAGTGCACCTGCGCTATTCCCATGCTGCGCAAGTAAAGCCGCTTCTGCTTGCAGCATTGGAGATTGAATAGTTTGGGCCAGTAGCACGACAATGCCACTGGTGCAAATTAGAAATATAATCAAAAGGGAAAACTGGTATATGCCGCGCTTAAAAACCACTGATGCAGAATTGATGTAGAAATTTCTTTTTTATTTCAGCATTCCAACGCGTTTCAGAGACAAGGACTGTCTCCTTCTTAAGGGTAAAAAAGAAGAAAGAAATACCGGGTAAGACCCTATTGCGCCTTTTGTTTCCCCACCTCTAGCATCTACTGGTCCAAATTGTCAGTCATTCAGGAGTGCAACACCCCCAGCAAGCAGCACTTCTGTGAGTAGATCATTTTAAGGCCTCAGACGTCAGGTCGCAGGTCACCTCAAAAGGAATCAGTCACCAGGTTTTTGCTACCTCATTTGACAGCAAAATGATGTAAGGGCAGAGATCTTGAATCCAACCATTTATCACTTAGATAACTGGGTGCAGTAGCTGTGACACAGAGTTTTTCGATATAGCAGAGTTTAGAAATCTAACCCAACCACACAATAGGTGGCTGTACATTGTCTATAGACAGTGAGCTGCTTATCAGAGAATGGGATGTGGTCAGACACAGACTCCTGTGCACTGTAGTCCATGAAGTGATAATCTCCTGGTGATAAAACCCTCATTGTAAGTAAAGAAAAGCACACAGCCTGATAAGTGACACATTGATGAATTCAATGTTTTAACCCCTGTAATCAGATTATATAGCAAAAACCTGCTGACAGATTCCCTTTTTATAGGCATATATGAGGCTCTGTAGTTCGGGTCAGGAGACCTGTGGCCAATATGTGCCTCATAAGTCTGTATGTGGATGTTAGGATGGGGTTGAATCCATGTTTAGACTCAAACAGTATGGATTGAATTTGATGCTCTATGTATGTGCAGTGTTGGCCTAAAGTCGAATAGCTGTGGAGAGATTTCTGCACCAACACACGTTGTATTCACACTACAATGCACGTGGACAGGGTGTTCAAATCCTCATCCAAATGTAAAGGGGAAATATGCACTGAATATATGTGCCGGCTGCTATTTTCCTTTTGCTGCACGGTGGCTCAGTGCTTAGCAGTGCAACCTTGCAGCCCTGGGGTCTTGGGTTCAAATCCCACCAAGGACAACATCTGCAAGGAGTTTGTATGTTCTCCCCGTGTTTGCGTGGGTTTCCTCCGGTTTCCTCCCACACTCCAAAGACATACAGATAGGGAATTTAGATTGTGAGCCCCAATGGGGACAGTGTGTCTGATGTAAAGCGCTGCGGAATATGTTAGCGCTATATAAAAATAAATATTTTTTTATTTTATGGTGTATGTTACAGTATATACACTACATAGATTGGAAGGAGGCCAAATCCGCTGTCAGCTTTACCGATGAGGTCGTCTGCTAACATTAAAATGTGACGAAAGGTGGAGCCTCAGCCTATGACAGGTTTACTATGATTTAACAATGCCTAACTGGTATAGAGAAGCAGACAGCTGAGCAGAAGGGGAGGCCTGCTATTAGCAGCAGAACTGGTGTTTATGTACCATGGCCTCAGGGAGAGGAAGTTCCCGCATTCCTATGGGGAGCCGACTCCACCGTGTTTACATACACAAGAAACAACTCTGCTCCGAGTGCAAAGGCCAGCGACGCTATCCCAGGGCCTCCAAATAAACACGAAGGAGGCTCATCAATAATGTTACACATAAAGTCACGTAATAGCTACATATGTATACACACCATAGCTAAACGGGTTTTGTGGCTTTTTTTCACGTGTCCATTTTCTTTATCAAAAAGCAGAATGCTATAGACGACAGGCTGCAGTTACATAAACATACAAAAGCTAAACAAGGTGAAATTTGTGGCTACTTTTTGCTGGGTTTGTGTATTTTGCTTAATCAAAATGCAGTATTATTTTGGTATAGATCTATTTTCAAGCGTTCTACCTTACATTTCGCTATATTAAAATCAACACATGAGCAAAATATGTATAAAAACAAAACCATACACTAAAAGTGAATAACACAGGCTAAAGATTCACAAAATGTATCATTGCTAGAGTTGAGCGGATTGCTAATAATCCGGCGGATCAGTGGCGGGTTGACAATGAAGTCCAGATCCAAAATCGAGAGAGATCGAGAGATCAATAGATAGATAGAAAAAAAAAAAAACCCGAATCCGGATCGTGCACCCGGAATCCCGCGTCCGGTTCGGACCCGGATCTACCACTGAAACCGCGTAGATCCGGATTTTTCAAGTTCGGGTCCGCTCAACACTAATCATTGCAAGAAATAAGCTTTCCCGTTTATGTCACCTTTTGGCCGCCATACTTTATATCATTACTTTGGCTTTACAAATGTGTCTAGTGAGGCACAAGCAGTTCTTCAGACAATAAACGTGTTGTTCCTTCTTTTAGTGCCATTCGCCTAGTAAATCTGCACCGAAGTCGGAAATTAGAGCCGTCTGTCAGACTAAAGTTCAACTTTACAAATGCACTCTGAAAATGCATCTTCAAGGACACTTATCAAATTACCCTAAATGCAGACATTGACTCTATAGTCCTTGGATCATCAGAATCTAACCTAATGCTCAATCTTTTAACCCTGGAAAACTGCATAATCTGTCTGGGTTCCCCCCGCCCCCATATCTGCTCTGTAATGCAATATATCGTAGTGTTTGTTCTGGCAAAATAACAATTCAAAGACACCATGCTAGAATATTCACTAGGGCTGAGCAAAATGATTTGCAGGACCCTGGTCTAGTGTCCACAGTGTAAAGGTCCAGTCACACTAAGCAACTTACCAGCGATCCCAACAACGATAGGGATCGCTGGTAAGTTGCTAGGAGGTTGCTGGTGAGCTGTCACACTGCGACGCTCCAGCGATCCCACCAGCAACCTGACCTGGCAGGGATCGCTGGAGCGTCGCTACACGAGTTGCTGGTGAGCTCACCAGCAACCAGTGACCAGCCCCCAGCGCCGCGTGGAAGATGCTGCGCTTGGTAACTAAGGTAAATATCGGGTAACCAACCCGATATTTACCTTGGTTACCAGTGCACGCAGCTACACGTGCAGAGAGCAGGGAGCAGCGCACACTGAGCGCTGGCTCCCTGCTCTCCTAGTTACAGCACACAACGGGTTAATTACCCGATGTGTGCTGCAGCTAAATGTGCACAGAGCAGGGAGCAGCGCACACCGCTTAGCGCCGGCTCCCTGCTCTCCTAGTTACAGAACCTCCTAGTTACAGAACACATCGGGTTAATTAACCCGATGTGTCCTGCAGCTACATGTGCACAGAGCAGGAGCCGGCAGCACAGGCAGTGAGAGCGGCGGAGGCTGGTAAAGGTAAATATCGGGTAACCAAGGACAGGGCTTCTTGGTTACCCGATGTTTACAGTGGTTACCAGCCTCCGCAGAAGCCGGCTCCTGCTGCCTGCACATTAGTTGTTGCTGTCTCGCTGTCACACACAGCGATCTGTGCTTCACAGCGGGACAGCAACAACTAAAAAATGGCCCAGGACATTCAGCAACAACCAACGACCTCACAGCAGGGGCCAGGTTGTTGCTGGATGTCACACACAGCAACATCGCTAGCAACGTCACAAAAGTTGTTCGTTAGCAGCGATGTTGCTAGCGATGTTGCTTAGTGTGACGGGGCCTTAATCCAGGGCTGACAGATAAGAGCCTACTTAGTAATAAAGTTAAGCAAAACAAAAAACTTAGTAGGATCCTGGTCCAGCGGGCATAGTGTAGCCCGTGGCTTCTGGCCAAGAGTCCTCCGAACCAGCTTCTACCTGTCAGCATCCCTGGCACAGTTTCCAATTAGTAGTCCCAGTGTAATGTCATGTATGCGCCATGCCACGATGATGAAGTCACCCCAGACCTACTAACCCAGGGGTCCTCAACCTGTAGCTCGGAAGCCACATATCGCTCACAGACCCATGATGTGTGGCTCGTGCCTGTCTTCCAGTTTGGAGGATTAGAACAAAGTATCGCAAACATCTATAAAGAGCAGATCTCCATATGGGGACTTTTGTGAGTAGCACCACATAGAAGAGCAGATTGGAAAAGACGGTATGGTAGAAACCCCTGGAAATTGGTATACCATCTTGGTCTGATTTCTCTGGAAAAGCATTGGCTGTCATTATACCGATAATGTGGGCTCTGGGTGTCACTACTGTGAGGAGGGTTGAAGTTGGAGGTTACTCGTGACCCTCTTTCAGATCTAAATGTGGCTCTTAACGTCAAAGGTTGGGGACCTCTGTATTAAGAAGAAGAGGCACTAGGGATGCCGGTGCTAGGGAGCTCTGGTCCAGCAGCCATGGACTATGACATAGTCACTGACTGTGTGTTCTGGAAACCTTTTTGCTAACTCCATTTCTCAAAACAAAATGAGAAAATATATAGTACCATAGGAAAAATTAAAGGAGTTAGGGACCATCTTAAATGATTACACCTTGACGCGGTGGGGTAGCTTTTCTGCTCTTTTGTTCAAAATAGTGTAAACCAAGTACCCCAAAAGTTATTTCCATGGATTACTACAATTTACGTACTGCAGGGTATTTTCCAATTTAGTTTTTATCTGTTAAAGGCCATAGTATGAATGGGCACCTACACATTGTACATATACCAACATGTCTTCAGGCTCATCTCTTTGGTTTTGCTCTATTATTCAAAAGAAGAAGGGAATTTAAATGCAGAATAGAGTTTAGCAAAAATTTTGGCAGGACCCTAGTCCAGCGACCACATCCTAATCTGTGGTTGCCGGACTAGAGCCCTGAGAACCTCCTACCTGTCAGCATCCCAAGCATCTCTTCTGATCAGAAGGGCTGGAGAACACATGTCTGATGTTGCATTGGGCCTTCAAGCCTGAAAATGGGCCAGGGGTGGTGGCAAGTAGTAGGAGATTCGCAGGGCTCGTTTGCCAACATGGCTTGAAATGTCTTATCTCATATAGTAATTTTACAAAAAGGAAACCAGGTAATCCTTGCAAGCCTGGATTCACACTTGCGTTGTGGGGCATCCGTCGCATTGCGTTGTGTGATGGATGTAACGGATACGTTGCATTTAATGGCACAACTGATGCGACGGATGCTGCAAAACAGAATCCGTTGTAGCTTTTTTTTTCAGCAATTTACTCAACTGAGCATGCGCAGTTGTGTAAAGACGGATCCGTCACAGGAATCTGTGAAATGACGGATTCCGCCATCATAGGCTTCCATTATAAAAATGATGGACGCCGACGGAATCCAGCACATTGCGTTTTTTTTTTTATGCTCTAGGAAGTGCAGAAAAATGCTACATGCTGCGTTCTTTCCCCCTGGCGGATGCAGCGCAGCCTTGGCCAGCGGATACAACGCAAGGCCATCCGTCGTAATGCGTCGTCAATACAAGTCTATGGGAAACAGCGCACATCTGTTAACGGATTGCGCTATTTCCCAAAGCGGCGGATTGCAACGGCTGCCAAACAACGCAAGTGTGAAAGTACCCTAAGCTGAATGTCCATCAGATATAAAGAATATATAAAAGCTATTTCCTAACATTCAGTGAACAGTGGGCCTGCAGAATGGGATGTAACATGAACACTAACTAGGAATAAAATGTAAGCCCTTTCCGAGGTCTGCCATATTAGACATTCCTTCTTTTCTAGATGAGCTGGTTCAGACGTTAGCTGGGTTGAGCCCTTGACTTGGAGCCAACATTGGCCTCTTCATAAGTCTTTATTTTGCTTGTGTTGGAACCACAAGTCGGAAAAAAAAAAAAAAATTATGAGCACACTGGGCATTCTGCCTAAATGTAACTTAACACAAGGTGGAATTGAAAGCAAAAGTGCGTTAAACTCTACAAGGATATTATCAGAAATCTACGCAGGTAGAAAACAAGCAACTTCTGTCCGTTTCATTACAGCCATGGTATGGCGGCTCTCCCTCAATTTACATCTGCGGCCAAGAAAAGCAGAGGAGGCCTGATGGCGACAGATTTCTAATGCTGTGCATGGCTGCTTCTTTCAGCTGGCACTGTATAGGTTAATGATTTCAGCTTGTTATATTTGGGAATTAAGAGGCTGGGGGTGGGGAGCTGCTTATTTTGGATTGGCGAGTCTACAGTACGCAATTATCAGGTTCCAGGCTGTTACTAGAACATTATCGGCTTGCACAAGACATGATAGAAGGAAGATTGCGACTCAATTCTCTCATAATTAAAAAGGTGTGCCAGGCTCTCACACGCAGAGGATAATGAACAGCTGCTTTTTTGTTCTTTATTTCACTTTAGGGTATCTTCCTCTTTATGAAAATCTCTGTAATCTAATTAGGTTTCTTCCCAGGTTTAGGTTAAATGCATTTTATCTGTAATTTAGACACAGCCGCTGGTGGGAAAAATATCATATTCAAGAGATGCAGAATTGATGAAAGGTCAACATCTCTCTCTTTCTGGAGAATTTAATTCATGTAATGGAACCTGTGGTGCAATGAAGGGTAAATGAATTACATCCTATAATTACTCTTTTTGCTGCTATGGATTTGTATCCAATCAATCACACGATACGACAACTCAAACATTATTTTGCCCTGTGCCAATTTACAGCTTCGACCTCACATCGAGGAGTATTCTGGACAACCGCTGATGTATACAAAGTCAGACTGGTTTATAAAGAATTGCCACAAAATATGCCCTCATTACAACATACAATGATAGAGAGCTATTTGTTTCTATGGGGAAGCCCGGCGGCACACTGAGCTGGAGAGGCTCCGTATGCCTCGGTGCACACGGCTCTGTAGACTGCATCGGGCCTTAGACGTCATCCCAACGTCGCCTGATCACATATTTCAGTCGAGGGGGGCTAGGTACACAGGAAACAATGGAAAGAGTTTTTAAGAACAGGGGTAGTTAATGGCCAACACAAGTAACCCTGTCCCTTTATGCCGTGTGTCTCCGAAAATAGGACCGGGCCCTATATTATTTCTTGCTCCAAAAATGGAACATCAGCATATCTCGCCAACCCTGTATAATAAAAATATATATATATATATATCTATGATACACACACACGTATATATATATATATATATATATATATATATATATATATATATACACACGTATATATATATATACACGTATATATATATATATATATATATATATATATATATATATATATATATATATATATATATATATATATATATATATATATATATATATATATATATATATATATATATATATACACACACACACACACACACACACACACACACACATACATACACATATATATATATAATAAATATACGTATGTGTGTGTGTGTATCTATCATAGATAGATAGATGGATATATATATACACACACACGAGTGTCTGTGTGTGCATAGATATATATATATATATATATATATATAAAAACACACACACACACACACACACACACACACACACACACACACACACACACACACACACACACACTGCAAATACATACCAGCCTGTCTCCTCTGGTAACATAGTCACATTATTATTTATTATTATAGCGCCATTTATTCCATGGCACTTTACAAGTGAAAGAGGGTATACATACAACAATCATTAACAGTACAAAACAGACTGGTATAGGAGGAGAGAGGACCCTGCCCGCGAGGGCTCACAGTCTACAGGGAATGGGTGATGGTACAATAGGTGAGGACAGAGCTGGTTGCGCAGTGGTATACTGGGCTGAGGGCTATTGTAGGTTGTAGGCTTGTTGGAGGAGATGGGTCTTGAGGTTCCTCTTGAAGCTTTCCACGGTAGGGGAGAGTCTGATGTGATGAGGAAGAGCATGACAGTGATGTCACCAAAGGTCCTTAAGCAGTGTTAATCTTGGAATACAAATGCTGGGGGCCCATAAGAGAGTGGGGACCCTGATAAATTGCCCGGTTTGAATCTCCCCCCTAACGCCATCTCTGACTGTAACTAGGGCTTATAATTCAAGCATACTCCAAAAATCCTGTAAAATCATGCTAGGGCTTAATTTCAAGGCATGTCTTATTTTGAGGGAAACACGGTCGTAACATACACTGGGAAATGCTCCCAATGTATACAACAGACCAAAAAGCTAAGCGAGATGTGAACGGCCCTAGGTAACACAAGGCACAGACATACCCATTAGAAAATCATCTCACCAATATCGAATGTATGGCTGGCTAACACTCAAAACAAATCATCCAAAAAAGGATAAAGCAAGTAAACCAACTTTGCGTCTAATGAAGGGGAATCTGTCACCAGGTTTTTGCTCCCCCATCTGAGAGCACCATAATGTAGAGGCAGAGACCCTGATTCCAGCGATGTGTCACTAAGGCCGGGTACACATATACTGCTTTTCGACGGTTTGATGGATGTGGCGCACGCCAGTATAGTGTATACAGTACACTGGCAGCGCAAAAAGCGCCGGTCACATGCTTTCATGTAACCGGAGCATGTGACCCGGAAGTTGCGGCGTGCCACTGTAGTGTATCATACTGTATTGGCGTGCGCCGCATCCGTCAAACCGGCTAAAAGCCGTATGTGTGTACCCGGCCTTACTGAGCTGTTTGCTGTCATTTTGATAAAATCATTGGTTTTCTCTGCTGCAGATCTAGCAGTTATGTATACAGAGCTCATGAATATGCTGGACTACCTGGCAGCAGGACAAGTAGTCCTGTAATGATAATTAAATTAGCAGTAGATTATCAAAACTACACAAAGCAGCGCAGTAAGTGACAAATCGCTGGAATCAGGATCTCTGCCCCTACGTTATGCTGCTCTCAGATAAGGTGACAAAAACCTGGTGACGGATTCCCTTTAAGCAAAAGAGGATACCCACAACCGCATTGTGGCTTTTTCTTCTCTTACAGGCCATGATATGTAAAGTGCTGAGGAATGTTGGCCCTATATAAATAAAAATATTATAGATTCACAATTTCTGACCTGACCATTGGTAATATGAACCAGAAAATGCAGAAGTCATATACAGGCGTGTGAATAAGCCCCAAGAAGAAAATCTTCACCCATTTGTTACAGCAGAGCGCAGATGACCCCTAGTAGCACCATGAACAACCGGCGGTGTTTACCAGGCAGCCACAGTCTATTTTATTTGCAAACTTAAGAAAATATTCCTTTCCTGCCTAGAAAGGAATGTATTTGGTTTCGGACGCCTTTACGGCAGACTATAAATCAGCTTTACTGCTCTTCTGCTTAGTGGCAGAAACTTCTAAAGATCATTTAATGTTATACATGTGAGATGTGGAAATGTATTGAGGAATGAGGTTTCTGTGAAGGCACTAAGGGTTTTATCAGTTTCCCCTCCCTGTAGACTTTATGCATTAGTTACATTCTTGGAATACAGCGATGGTAATACTGTGCCGTAAACGGATGAATAAGCAAAGTGAAAAACTAATGCTGATAGAAGACAATAAACGCCCATGTGCAATAATCCAAAACAAAAAGAAACCGGTCCCACTGCACAGACTGGCAGAGGATTCTACTTATAAGGCTGGGTTCACACGCTGCAGCTTTTCTGTGAACAAAACTAACTTTATTAAACATGTAGTGTAAAACAATCTGCACCCCAAAAAAAGCAAAAACAATAAACGCAGCAAAAATTGACAGCAAAAGAGAAAAAAAAAAAACAAAAAAACAAAAAACGTGTGAATATAGCCTAATAGTAACTATGCACACTAAAGGGTACTTTACATGCTGCGATCGCGCTAGCGAGCGTACCCACCCCCGTCGGTTGTGCGTCACGGGCACATCGCTGCCCGTGGCGCACAACATCGCTAGGAACAGTCACACATACTTACCTGCCTAGCGACGTCGCTGTGGCCGGCGAACCGCCTCTTTTCTAAGGGGACGGTTCGTGCGGCGTCACAGCGACGTCACGCGGCAGCCGTCCAATAGAAGCGGAGGGGTGGAGATGAGCGGGACGTAACATCACGCCCACCTCCTTCCTTCCGCATTGCCGGCGGTCACAGGTACGAGGTTGTTGCTCGTTCCTGCGGTGTCACACATAGCGATGTGTGCTGCCGCCGGAACGACAAACAACCTCGTTACTGTACATACAACGATTTTTGGTAAATTAACGACCTCTCCAAAAGCAAAAAATGTTACCTCTTTTGCGATCGTTGAAGGTCGCTCATACGTGTCACACGCTGCGATGTCGCTAACGATGCCGGATGTGCGTCACAAACACCGTGACCCCGACGATAAATAGTTAGCGATGTCGCAGCGTGTAAATGGCCCTTTACAATTTGTAAAGTGGTTGCCTCATCTGTGATATTTAAGACATATCCACAGGAAATGCCATCAATGTCCGACAACTGCAGCTCCTGTATCTATTTTGTGACCAGGGATGCCATCGCATATTTCCAAGAATGGAGGGGGTAGCTGAGCACAAGTGAGTCTCTCTGTTCACGTGTAAGGAACTTCTTAAAAATTGCCAAGCAAGCGAGCTTGACCATTTTCAGAGATGCCATACAAATGTAGAGAGGCCAGCTTTCTAAGCCATGTTATAGAGGCAGAGTCTCTCAGTGGTAGAGATGGTCAGAGGTTCACCAAGCTGTAGCTGCATTCAAGAATAGTGGAACCATTTCAGAAAAATGTTCCTCAACTTAAGATTAGAAAGTGTTTGAATATTCCACCATCCACAGAAAATTAAAAAGATTCAGAAGTTCTGGAGAAATCCATGTACACAAGGCCAAGACCGATTGTTAATGTTGGATGCTCGTGAGCGGTGGTCCCTCAGGCAGAAATCATTGTCTGAACAAAGCAATCCACAAATGCAAGATAAGGCTCCATCATTCAAAGAAGCAGCCGTATACCAACACAACCAAGAAACACTAATATCTGCTCTGTGTCAAAGCGCATTTAAGCTAAACAGGCCAAAAGGAAAAATGTTTTGTGGCCAGATTAATCCAAATGTGTAACTCTTTATGGAAACCATGGACAGAGTGTCCTTCAAACTCTACAGAAGAGGGACCATCCATCTTGTTATCAGCACACCGTTCCTGCATCTCTGATGGTATGGGGTTGCATTACTGCATAGGACATGGACAACGTACATATCTTGAAACATAAAAATCAAATATGTGCATTATATAGAGGTTTTATATCATCATATATACTCCCATCCAGACACTGATTTCTTGGTAGACTGGGCGTATTTCAGCAAGACAAGGCTGGAGAAAAGAATGGATGTATTGCCGCGCTACCACCAATGCGAAAAAGTGTTGATTAATATTAGTATTTTATTTTACAGGTCGACGCGTTTCTGGGATCAAGTCCCCTTCCTCAGGACCATGGAAGACAACTGTTGTTGATTTTCATGGTCCTGAGAAAGGGGACTTGATCCCAGAAACGCGTCGACCTGTAAAATAAAATACTAATATTAATCAACGCTTTTTCGCATTGGTGGTAGCGCGGCAATACATCCATTCTATTCTCCAGCATCTACAAGATCATTCACGTGGAGCTGCAGCAACCGCCATTACATCATATACCTTTATAGGAGTTGTGCCTGCCACAACCCTGCCAGGTGAGTGATTTTATTTTACTTAACTCACCATCTATATGGTAAAGCCCTATTTTGCCCTCTCTATTGTTTTAGCTAGCAAGACAATGCTAAACCACATATCGCCTATAGGCCAAACCTTCCCTCAATAGAAAACATTATGAAACAAAATATCCGGTAAGGTCCATCGAGGCCTGTTGAGCAGCTGAGGTTATCCAAGTGCAGAGACCACGATCCCTAATGCTGAAGTGCCCTCGGTTCTCTCAGCACAAAGTGCTCCATGTCTCCCATCTACCTGAGTGGGGGTCATGGTGTTTAATCAGGGGTCAACGACAGCCATCACTCAAAACCAGTAGGAGGGTTAGTGTCACAATAGAGAGCTGATGTCACTTTAGCATTATTGAGGGCCTTCTTGGCATCTGAAGGAGGCAAATTCTGCAGATTAAAGTAAACCTGACATTTGATGCCCTATCCAGGGGCAGTATACATCAGGCACTAACTGTAGATCACAGCCAGGTAGGTGTGCCTCAAACACTGCAGTATTTCATTTTAATAGCTGCCATGGAGCGAGCCGCACTGTAGACAAGTCCTACAGGTGGGTCCCTGGTGGCTTCTGCATGCCTGCTGCTCTGGATTGTCAGGTCTTTGCCTCATGCACACCTAGGCTATTAGAAGCATGTTTTCTCTGAAATGCCAGAACGTTTCAGAGTCAAACATACCTGACTGATTGTATGAATGCCTGATACATGCCGCCCACTTACTGGTAAGGCTCTTTAAAGGCTCCTCATTTCAGCTGCTGCTAAAGCCCTATAGAAAAAGTAGGTTAAAGGGTTGGTCTTAAAGCTGAAGAAATTTCAATATAAATCCATACCTAAATATTGCATAAATCTAAACCATTTTCTAATATGGCTGTATTAAAAAATTCCTTCTCTTCCCTGACTACACTATTTAACTGTTAATGATTTTTTTTTCCCTCCATCTACTTTCTGTCCAATGCTTCATTTGAGCACTCCAGTGCATGCTGGGATATTTTAAAGCATCATCAGGAGATAGAGGCTGTGGTAAGTCACAGCCCCTGCCTCCACCCGCAAACGAAGCGTCACCAGGGGCACTCTATTCAGGGCCCGCTCTGTCCCTCCCTGCTCCCTGTGAGATCTGCACAATTAGGCCGGTTTCACACATCCGGCTTTTTGCCGTTTTGCCGGATGCGGCGCTCTCCCGTACAGTTAATACAGTACAATGACAGTAACTTCCGGGTCACATGCGCCGGTCACATGACAGCATGTGACCGGCGCTTGTTGCGCTGTCATTGTACTGTATTAACTGTACGGGAGAGCACCGCATCCGGCAAAACGACAAAAAGCCGGATGTGTGAAACCGGCCTTAGGCTATGTGCCCACGGGAGCTTGCATCTGCGGATTTTGCCGCGGAAAACCTGCAGATTTTTCTGGATTTTCCAGATAAAGCCGCAGGTTTTAGCATGTACAGTCACTCCCCATGTTATCCTATGGGACATGGGGAGTGCTGTGTCCACGCTGCGGAAAGTGCGGCTGCCGACCATGCTGCGGATGTAGGCATCCGCATGTATAATTGCATGTCAACTATTCCTGCGGAATTACCTGCGGATGTCCCGGCCCTCCGCTATGGAGATAAGAGGCCGGGACGTCCGCAGGTAAGCCGCATGAATGTCCGCATGTTTCCCGCAGCTATTCCGCTGGAATCTAGCAGCTAAAAATAGCTGCTGACGCCGGCGGGCAACTGCGGGAAACATGCGCTCGTACCTGCAGATACATCCGCAGGTACGAGCGCCCGTGGGCACATAGCCATACAGCGTCTGCTCTGTGGCCAGCTCAGATCGGTAGAGCCAGCACCACAGAGCAGCGCACACTGTCAGTACACTCAGAGTACCCGGGGACGTTCAGAGACCAGTGCTGCCCTTGCTAGGGACCTCCTTGATGGGGCAGCGCTGGTCTCTGCACACCGCTGAGTACTCTGAGCGCACTGACAGTGCACGCAGCTCTGTGTTGCCGGCTCTACTGGTCAGAGAGTCAGCAATAGAGTGGAAACCATCACTGTGCAGGGAGGGACAGAGCCGCCACTAAAACAAGAGAGTCAGTGAGCTATCCCTGATGACACCAAGTATCCCAGCATGTACAGAGACCCTCACACGATATGTTAGACAGGAAGTCGGGGGGGGGGGGTTAATCAATGGTGTAGTCAGGGAGGGGTAGGACAATTTCAATACAGCCATATTATAAATTAGTTCTGGTTGGGACAATAAATAGATAGGGATTTGCGTTAAAAAATTTCTTCAACCATCAGACCACCCCTTTAATGTCTCTGCATGTCCCCTATCTGGGGTTGTTTTACGGGACCAAAAGTCATTTTACAGCTTTATTCAGACACTACTTTTTTTTTCTTGTCCATTAAAAAAAAAAAAAAAAAAATATATAAAAAAAGGAACGATTTTAAACAATTTGACCACTTTAACCCCATTGATTGATTTTCTTGTATACATAAAAAAAAAAAAAAAAAAAAAAAAAAAAAATCTCTTTATTTTTTCCAAAGTTTCACCTACTCATGTTAAAACCAGATGACTATTTGCTGCCCAAGAAGGTCACAGACCCGGATGAAAAATGGACACGGCTGATTTTTTTTTTCCTGCAGACACACAGACATGTCACACCGCTTCATACAATATATTATGGATACTTGTGTGTGTTGTATCCCTTTTTTTCATGAACAGAACATGAAAAAAACAGACATCTGAATGAGGCTGGTCCATATGCTACAGGATTACTGGCTCTTGCTGTCCTATGTCTGTGCAACAATTTCTAAAGGACTATCAGCAGGACACAGCTGTGCACAGGCTGAGCGCATCATGCACCGCACCTATTTATTGTTATTTATTGTAATAAGTGCACTAACAGGACTATTTCTGAATATGTGAATATGAGATTCTAGGAGATGGACTTCCAACCGCATTTGGTGAAAAAGTCTTTAAAGGGAATCTGTCAGCAGGTGTTTGCTATGAAAGCTGAAGCCAGCATGTTGCAAGGGTTAAAGAAAATTCAGGGATCTCTGTCCATTCTGTTCCTTTGCCATATTTGTTTAAGCAGCAGGACCCTCATCATTCCTCAGACTACAGAGTCCGGCACGCCCCCTCCTCTGATTGTAGATTGACAATGAGGTTTCAATCTCTATAGAGGCGCTGGTGTGTGTGTGGGGTCAGCTCTCCTACATGACAATCTAAAAATTCTAAATATGTCAGAAAAAATGCACCTAGTAATCTAAGTGATACATCGTTGGATTCAGGATCTTTGCCTACATCATGCTGATCTCAGGCTCGTGTACGCAAGTCGCCGAATAGAATGAAAGTCAAAGGGGAACTTGAGCATTCTTCCGGGAAATCTTCCAAGTTACGAGTACCAAGCACCAGAGCATGGTAGTGTTAGCTCATCCCTAATAGTCAACACTATGAGGCTATAGGTAGTCAGTGGCAGCACGGCTGCTCAGTAGTTAGCACTGTTGCTTTGCAGCACTGAAGTCCTGGGTACAAGTCCCATCAACATTCTGCAAGGATATGGATTTGTGTGTTTTATTTGCCAAGAGATGCAGGTTTGGTGCTGAAAGTTCTACACCAAATTCCTGAACCAAATCTGCATCTTCTGACAAAAAAAAAAAACACATCAATACCGCATAGCGTTTAGATGAATTGTTTCCCAAAAGGTGCAGATTTGGTGCAGGAATTTGGTGTATAATTGAACTGAATGAGTTCACCTGAGGTAAGGTCACTGAGTTCAATGAGGTCACATTAGAACCTGCAGCTGTGACTGCAGATAAACTGAGTGACGTCACCGCTCACAGCTGTGGCTCAGTAAGTCTGAGTATGAAACCGCAGAGTGTGGTCAGGTTCTGTGCCCATGCGCTGTGACTTCAGTATGTAGCAAAGCTGGAATAATCGTAGGACCTCATGTGGATTACTGGGTGTTTGGGGTTAATAAATTGGGGAAAAAAAAAAAAAAGAAGAGGGTGGGGTTTTTTTGTACTTCATTTAATATAAAGGATTTTTGTTCGGTATTTGTGTTGATTTCTCTTCACTTACAATATTACTAATGGAGGGGTCTCAGACATGACCATTACTAATCTATGACTTCATGGCAGCTGTAAATTGCCATTAACTTCTGTTATTGCCCAACAGCCACCGCACCAGGGCAATCTGGATGATCTGGATAAAGTGCCGGGATCGTCGCATCTAATGGATGTGACCATTCTGGGTGGCTGCAGGATGCCATTTTTAGGATGGGGGGGGGGTGGCTCTAACCATGAGCCTCCCCAGGCTGAGAATACCAGTCCCCAGATGTCAGCTTTATCATGGCTGGTTATCAAAATTGGGGGAGGGGGACTGCACACCATTTTTTTTTTTTTTTTTTTTTTTTTTTAAATTGGTTATTAAAAATAAGCCACATAGGGTCCCTCTATTTTGATACACAGTCAAGATAAGCACACTGCTGGGGGCTGCAGCCTGTAGCCATATGCTTTATCTGCTCTAGGTATCACAATATGGGGGGAACCTACACCAAAATTTAATTTATTTTTACACCACTATACAGACAGCGTTTGTAGTTCCAACCTGTCACCGACGCTGTCACACAGTGTGCGGGTGCGGTTTAACTGCGACCAATCACAGACACTGGAACTGACTGTGGGTGGGGGAAGCAGTGAATAAGTATGGGGGTTAATAAGTGGACCTGGAAGCAGTGTTACAGCCGTGTGGGAGACTCGGTAAGTATAAAGGTCCTGCTCTAATCCCCCTAGCCCTTTCTACCACCAGTTTACAGCACAATGGTAAGGTTCCCATAGATTTATATAGGGTTTGGCGTGCGGCAGATGTTTGGGTTTAAGTCTGGTCCCAAACCGCAATTTAAACAATAAAAAAAAATCTAGCCGGACACGCAGAACCCCAATATTTGCAGGTTCGCCTATCTCTAATCAGCACCGTAAACGTATGAGAAAACTGTTCAGACATTGTTGGTACAGAAATGACTGTATAACAGTGTTATTGTTCCAAGATCTATTGATTAAAATTAAACTTTGCTCATGGGGAAACCCATTTAAGGAAATGTAACAGTTAATGGAATTAATTAACGACGATCTACAAATGGTAGTTAAGCCATTTCAGCAGACAATGTAATTAGACTGAATGTCAGGCTATATATGGGGCTGCTATAAACACAGCTGTCAGAGCTACACAAGTTCAGCAGCAAAGTACATTAACGCAAGACTTTGCAAACATCTGAATGTTGGATAATGAAAGGTTTGGGAACTTTAAGCTGTTTAAGTCCACTTTATAATCATAATATTATACTAATGCATGAAAACATTTGACCTCTATGTGCCATGGTAAAATTAGGACTCGATCTTTAGGAAGAAGGTGAAAATGAATATAAAATTATACATAAGGCAATGAGACTGAATACATCCACACATGGCAATGACTGCAGATAAGGCAGAAAACATTTCATTAGCCCATATCAGTGTGTCCGATGGATTGGATTAGTAAAGTAAGAGTATAATTGTAGTAATGTACTAGTCACGCAGATACGTGCTGGTTAACTATAGAAATAAATACAATGATTTTCACATCCTGGTGTAAAGGTCTTTGTGACAATAGTGCTATAGTCATAGACGACATCCTAGGAGGGTTTCCACATAATCATCATCACCCCATTTTTTAAAACTATTATTTAGAGGTCCCTGAGGACTGTTTCTTAGGCTGCTTTCACACATCCAGTTTTTCCTGTGCGGAACAATCCGGCGCTTTGCAGAAAAAACGCAACCGTTTTTTTGCCGCTGGTTGCATTTTTTTTTGCATAGACTTACATTAGTGCTGTATTGTGCCGCATGGGCTTGAGTTCCGTCCGGTTTTTGCCGCATGCGGCAGATTTAGCCGATGCGGCGGCCGGATGGAACATTGCCTGGCACGTTTTGTTTTTTTTTGTCCGGCAAAAAAAAAAAAAAAAAATGCATTGCGCCACATCCGGCGCGATTTGCAATGCATGCCTATGGGCGCCGCATGCGGCGTCCTGCGGCAAAAACCGCATCCGGCCGCCGCATGCGGTTTTTTCCACTGCGCATACTCAGTAGCCTGCCGCAAGCGGCAAAAACCGGACGGGCCGCATGTAAAAAGCTTATGCAAAGGATGCAGGTTGTGTCGCAGCATCCGTTGCATAGGTTTTAGAGCCGGATTGGCAGGCTCTGCTAAAACCGGAGGTGTGAAAGCAGCCTTACTGGAAAAGAAAAGTTGTGCTCCATAACAGCAGGAAGAAAGCAATAAGCAAACATCATGGATTACACATGGTGTGGATGGGAACAATGCAGTGCTGCACCGTGTAAGGTGGAATGCCCAAGACCCATCATTCTGTAGGTAAATGACAACGCAGTGTACGTGCTGGACCCAGGACTGCCGGTATCTATGCTGTATATTGCTTTTTAGATTCTCAAGTTTAGGAGAATTGATTGACTTTACCAACAAGTTTTACAGTAAATATTTGTATTCCGCATAATAGGACATCTTTTGTAAATCCGGCAGTACTCCGCAATCACGAGAACATTTACTTGGCAGACAGTTATTACTGCATTTACACAACCCGACCTCAGCCGTCATACGACTGACGATTAGTTAATGACCTGCTTTGACATCCTGACCACATCTCCATGTATACACAACAATTGTTGATATGACAATCACTGTTCTTGGCAGGACATCTCGATGTACTACTGAGAACGATGATTTTTAAGGAAGGTAAAAAGCTATTTCACCCAACGAATGAGCATTTTGCTTGTTGTTCAGGAGATGATCAGTCTAAACTGTCCAACAATCAGAAAATGTGTTCCTAGCAAGGCTTTGTTCGTAGTGATGAGCGAGCACTACCATGCTTGGGTCCCGTATCCAGCAGTTTGATGCTCGGATGCGACTTGCACCAGGGTATAATCGAAGTCAATGGGGAACATGAGAATTTTACTGGAAGATTCTGTGGAAAAATGGTCAAGTCCCCTATTGATTTTCATTCACTCGTGTCGCACCCATCCGAGCATTCAACTGCTTATTAGGAGTACCGAGCACCAAAGAATGGTAGTGTTCGCTCATCACTACTTGTTACTGATTAGTGCCCTCTCTCCCAGCAACCATATATACTTGAGTCCTCATGCGTTTTCAACTAACAGAGAAATCTGCTGCCAGAGACCACTGGTAACAGCTTATATTGCCTAAAAAGCAAAAGATCAGGCCCTAAAATTCTAACTGCCCAATCTTTTCTCCCCCTACATCTGTCAGGGAAGTCAAATGACTCATCTGTGTATGGGGGGCTTTTAGAACTCTTCATTGTGTGGTACCCAATGATGAGCAAGTTTAGAAATATTCAGATTCGCAATACTCATAACGAGTACTGTCTAATACTTGCGGATTCATTTCAAATTGTGTGTGCAATGCAAGTCAATGGGGAAAAAGTCACAATGTAACAAGTAACCCCAATTCCGCACTATTCGTGCGAGTAGTGAATGGTACAGCATTCGGGTTACTCATTACATTGCGCGTATTCCCCATTGACTTGCATTGCACACACTATTTGGAATGAATTCGCGAGTATTAGACAGTATTCGTTACGAGTAATGCGAATCCGAGTATTTCGAAACTCAGTCATCATTAGTTTTTCCTCTTCGATTGCTGTACGAAATTTATGAAATTGTCAAATGGGTGTTTATTTTATTAAGGTATTTTGTTAAGGTATGTGTGGGACACACATTTTGAAAAGAATCATGGCAACATCCAGTTGTGGCAACACCTAGCATAAGGCAAACCTACGAGAAAAGATGATCCAAAATAGTTATTTCATGCAGAATATACCGTAGGTATGAGCTAAAACATGTCAGGAGAGTGGAGATCTTCTCATTAAGACACTACATGCCTAGCAGGCGCGGAGATAGTATTGGTGCAACCGCACGAGGGCCTAAGAGATAAGGGGGTCCATTTCCACCTCTAAAGTACTCAGGGGCCCTCTTCTGTCTGTCTGCCAGTGCTGCTTAGTAAGGACATATGACTGCCCATCCAGCTCATACATGAAACAGTAATTATACTTGGCCCTCTCACTAGAGCTCATTCATTTATATGGTGATGTAATTATTGAGGACCTGCTCTAAACCTATAGCGTGGTATACATCCTCCCGAAGTAGACGGACAAGTCCAGTACGATTTCTGCGCAGCATTCACTTCTAGGTAAGGTTTGTAAACTGACAACGCCCTTTCTAGATTTAGTTGTGGTTCCAGAAGTCACAATTTGGATATGCGAGATCTTTGAACAAATCCTTTTATGACATCAGTTGTTGGAGTGTGATATCTGTTAGACGTGTTGACACCGTCTGGCAGCTCCTAAGTCACGAAACGAGTGTGAAGACGAGAAAACCAGCCAAAAGGAAACAGTGTTCACAAGTCATGAAAAACGCCATCTATACGGAAAAAAATAGTCATTTACTAATTATTGTGCATGAAATGATTAGCGAAGAAGCCGAGACACGTACACGGCACAAAAATACATCCTGAGAGCAAATACATTCACTGATTACTTGAAAGCTACATTGTCAACTGTGGAATTTTAAAGAAACCACACATGAAAAACAAAAGAGCACGATAATCTTAACTCCATGATTTCAACGAGGCATATGTGAAAAAGGGAGTACACTGGGGTCATACAGGGACAGATTAGTGAAGAAACCCACCTATTACTATAAGAACGCTTAGTGCACCAAGGATGCCCCATAGACGTGCACTAAGTACTGTGAAAACAAACAAAAAAAAATAAAATTGAAAAAAATTTATATTATATAAATAACAAAAAAAAGTATCAATTGTGCATATCGTTCTTCCCACTGAATCAAAAGCCAAGCTCAAGTGAGCGTATGAAGAATTAAAAAATGTCATCCGAGTCTTTGAGCATATGAATGGCATCAGCTTTATAATATAGTAACAGGGAAAATACAGTTTATGTTACTTGCAACAGATCTATACAAAAACGGATGCGGTGCAGATGGTGTCCATATAAAATCCATTTTACGCACTTAAGGAGTTTAAGTCTGACCTGAAAAACTGTTCAGAATAGTGCACATTGGGATTTTTTTTTTTTTTTTACATGCAGTGAATAAAAAAATATTTTGACATGGCCTAGTCAATAATATATATGAAATATAAATTGGGAAAAATATGTAAATATGGTCACTGGGGGGTACGCTCTTGGTGCGCTAGCCAGCTCAGTCAGCATCCTTCATGTAAGCAGGATCATTGAATTACATGCAGAGGGATCAGCAGCAGTGGGGGAAGGGAGGGCACATACTACAGTACACCGGGAAGCCAGGGCTAAACTGCAGACTTTACAGAGGCCACACTGACATTGCTGGCTGGAATCGTGTAAGAACACTTCCTGCACAGACGGAACAGTCACAGGCCGAGCTACAGTAGAATACATCCCGGCGCACTGGAATTAAGGTACCTTCACACATAACGACTTACCTGCGATCCCAAAAACGATGCGACCTGATAGGGATTGCAGGTAAGTCGCTGGGAGGTCGCAGGTGAGATGTCACACAGTGAGATCTTACCAGCGATGCAGGAACAATAGAGGTTGCAGTAGCGACCTGTATAACGATCCCAGCAGTCACTGTGACCCTGTCACACAGCGTCAAACACAGCGATGTGTCCTGCCCAGCAGGACATCGCCTTTGAAGAAAATGACCTGGACCATTCTGCAACGACTAGAGATCTCACAGCAGGGGCCTGATCGCTGGTAGGTGTCACACATCACGAGATCGCTAACGGGATCGCAACTGCGTCACCACCAAAACGGTGACTCAGCTGCGATCTCGCTAGCGATCTCGTTATGTGTGACAGTACCTTTACAGCTAGGTACATTTATCAAACAGCGCATCAGGTTTACAGTTGGATTCAGTAGTACAGATAACACAAGGCACTTCTGGCTAGATAAGGCTACTTTCACACATCCGGCTGTAGCAGTGCGGCACAATCCGGCGCTCTGCTGAAAAAAATGAAAGTTTTTTTTTTGCCGCCGGTTTCGTTTTTTTTCCAGCATTGACTTGCATTGGCGCCGCACTGTGCCGCATGGGCTTGCGTTCGTCCGATTTTTGCCGCATGCGGCAGATTTAGCCGATGCGGCGGCCGGATGGAACGTTCCCTGGCACGTTTTTTGCTCCAGCAAAAAAAAAAAAAAAACCGCATCCGGCCGCTGCGGCGCATTTTTTCAATGCATGCCTATGGACGCCGGATGCGGCGAAAAACGCATCCGGCCGCCGCATGCGGTTTCTTCCACTGCACATGCTCAGTAGCGTGCCGCAACCGGAAAAAAAACGGACGGTGTTTTTGCTGCATCCGTTGCATAGGTTTCACAGTCGGATTGAGCCGCAGTACTCAAACCGGATGTGTGAAAGTAGCTTAAGAGTGCACTGGTAGGTTCCAAAACCGTTGTAGTCAGTAAACCAGGCACTCCAATTGTTAAAAAATAAATGGAATTTTTAATTTTTAAATTTTTTTTTATCAAATCCAGTTTGTGAAAACGTTTCGGTCAGACACCTTCTTCAGTTTACATGCTGGAGATTAGAAACAGACAGCGGTGGACACCGTTCTTCACTGTATCACCCTAAGGCCTAAGACACACGGCGTGAAAATCGGAGCGAGTGGGATGCGATAAAAGATCGCATTCCACTTGGACCAATATTATCCTGTGTGTCAGCACCCATGAGCGATTATTTTCTCAGGCCTAAAAAGGACCGAGAAAACAATCGCAGCATGGTGCGACTACTGCGATCCAGGTTTCTCTCGCACCCATTCAAGTCTTGGGGGCGAGAGAAAAATCGCACTGCACTCGCGGTACACTATTGTACTGCGAGTGCAGGGCGAGAATGGCAATAGCCGGCTACGGAGATAAATCCCTCCCTCCCCTCCTCAGAGCCTGCCCGCCCCCGCAGCTGAGGTCCGATCGCATGAGCGGACCTCAGGTCGCAGTGACACTCGGCTCCTGCTGTGCTGCCAGCGTGAGCAGAGTGTCATGCAAGGATCGCTGTAATCCCCGTGTGGCCCCGGCCTAATCCTGGCAGTTTCTAATCTCCAGCACGTGAACTGAAGAAGGTCTCTGACCGAAAAGTTTTCACAAACTGGATTTCATAAAAAAATAAATAAAAAATGAAAATTCCATTATTTTTCAACAATTGGAGTGCCTGGTTTACTGCCTACTACAGTTTGATTCAGACAGACATTCTTACATTTAAATGGCAAAAATCAGTTTTCCGTCCTGGTTGAAAAAAAGTTGTCAAGGACTTTAGGCCAACAAAATCAATGTTTAGTCTTGGTTATCAATATCAGATCAACAGGAGTCTAAAGGGTGCTTTACATGCTGCGATATCGCTAACTATTTATCGTCGGGGGTCACTGTTTGTGACGCACATCCGGCGTCATTAGAGACATCGCAGCGTGTAACACTTACCAGCGACCTTAAACGATCTCAAAAGAGACAAAAATTGTTGGTTTTGGAGAGGTCGTCGAAACACCAAAAATCGTTGTCTCGTACGTAGCGATGTTGTTCGTCGTTCCTGCGGCACCACACATCGCTATGTGTGATACTGCAGGAGCGACGAACAGCTCCTTACCTGCCTCCACCGGCAATGCGGAAGGAAGGAGTTGGGCGGAATGTTACGTTCCGCCCCTCCGCTTCTATTGGGCGGCCGCTTAGTGACATCGCTGTGACGCAGAACGCACCTCCCCCTTCAGGGAGGGATTGTTCGGCTGTCACAGCGACGTCCCTGCACAGGTATGTGCGTGTGACGTTGCCGTAGCGATAATGTTCGCTACGGCAGCGATCACCACATATCGCTCGTACGACTGGGCGAGTGCTATCGCGCTCGACACCGACCCTTAAGGGGGGTGTTACACGCTACGACATATCGGGCGATATGTCGTCGGGGTCACTGATTCCGTGACGCACATCCGGCATCGTTTGACATATCGTAGCGTGTGACAGCTACGAGCGACTGTTAACGAGCAAAAATACTCACCTTATCGTTGCTCGTTGACACGTCACTCATTTTCATAAAATCGTTCCTCCTTCTGCACGCTGGTTGTTCATCATTCCCGAGGCAGCACACGTCGCTCCGTGTGACACCTCGGGAACGACTAACTGCAGCTTACCTGTGGCCGCCGACAATGCGGAAGGATGGATGTGGGCGGGATGTTACGTCCCGCTCATCTCCGCCCCTCCGCTTCTATTGGGCGCCCACTGTGTGACGTCGCTGTGACACTGCACGTCCCTCCCTCTTCAGGAAAAGGATGTTCGAACCCACAACGAGGTCGTTCGGGAGGTAAGTACGTGTGACTGGGGTTAACAACTTTGTGCGACACGGGCAACAAATTGCCCGTGACGCACAAACAATGGGGACAGGTGCGATCGCACGATATATCGTCCCGTGTAACGCCGACTTAACACTTAGCACCCCACCATCTGCGATTACTAACCATGTCCCATGGAGGCAGGAAGCAAATGGTGTACTGAGCAACACCCCTCTGTGTGCCGTGTAATGGCCATTCTTGTGTACTGCAGCCTTGTACGCCGTATGATGACCGTTCCTGTGTACTGCAGCTCTGTACGCAGTATGATGACCGTTCCTGTGTACGGCAGCCCTGTACGCAGTATGATTAACGTTCCTGTGTACTGCAACCCTGTACACCGTAAGATGATCTTTCCTGTGTACTGCAGCCCTGTTGGCAGTATGATGACCGTTCCTGTGTACGGCGGCCTTGTACACCGTATGATGACCGTTCCTGTGTACTGCAGCTCTGTACGCAGTAGGATGACCATTCCTGTGTACTGCAGCCCTGTACACCGTATGATGACCGTTCCTGTGTACGGCAGCCCTGTACACAGTATGATGACCGTTCCTGTGTACGGCACCCCTGTACACAGTATGATGACGGTTCCTGTATAATGCAGCCCTGTACACAGTATGATGACCGTTCCTGTATAATGCAGCCCTGTACGCAGTATGATTAACGTTCCTGTGTACTGCAACCCTGTATGCAGCACAATGACCGTTCCTGTGTACTGCAGCTCTGTACGCAGTATGATGACCGTTCCTGTGTACTGCAGCCCTGTTGGCAGTATGATGACTGTTCCTGTATAATGCAGCCCTGTACGCAGTACAATGACCGTTCCTGTGTACTGCAACCCTGTATGCAGTACAATAACCGTTCCTGTGTACTGCAGCTCAGCTGTCATACAAGCGACTGGAAGGTGAGCAGCAGAGAATGACCAATACACAGCAGATTTTCACATACTACACTGTTTATTATTGACCACCATGGGACATGCTGAAGGGTTGATCAGCAGGGGAAAGCAGGTATTAGCCATCACCACCCCAAACCCATCCTCCTCCCCCTTTGGTTAGATGTTTATAAGCTAAAGCTTACACTGTGCTGAAAACTATCAGCAGAAGCATATGCCAGTAAGATTTCCACCTGGTATTTTTCAAAGAAAGCTCAGACATAGGCCACTGTACGAGCATATAGGGCCACTTACTCCAATTGTAAAAAGTGTTTGTCTGAAGGTTTTTGTGGTAGTAAACTGTGTTTAGAAAGTGGATTGCTGCACTTAGAGAAAATATCTGTATTCCAGTGCGTACTAGCCAACAGATGATGCTGCAATGAGTGAATGGAGCCCTACAGGAATGTTTGCTGTCGAGAAAGCACAGAAAAGGCAGAATCACGTGCATAAAGCCTGTTCAAGGCACGTTGGCACCCGAATGCCACCACAGCTTTGGCGCTGTAGCACATCACCATATTCTGGACGGTATGGTCCTATCAGAGCCACAATAAGATATAGGATGGTTCAGAGATTGCAGCAAGTGTTGTGCCGAAACACTCCATAACACGTAAGAAACACTGATAAACCTCATATGCGTGTTCGTTAAATGAAGAAATAGTTTGCATTTGTTATTTACCTTAAACCACGCCTGCGGTTATCGTGGTGCTTTATTCTACAGCAGGGGTCCCCAACCTGTGGCTCAGGAGTCACATATGTTTTGTGGGCCCATGATGTGTGGTTCGCAGCTGTCAACCAGCTTGGTCCATTAGCATCAGGTTTCCAGACAGCTATGAAGAGCAGGTCTCTAGATCGTGACATTTGTGAGGGGCTCCGCACAGAAGAGAATGTCTAAATGGAGTCAGGAACCCCTGGATCTTGGTATACTGACTCGGTGTGGTGATTTCTATGGAGAAGCTTTGGTTGTCATACTGGTAATGGGAACTCGTGTCACTACTGTGAGGGGCAGAAGCTAAATGTGGCTCGTGACCCCCTTCTCAGAGGTGAACGTGGCTCGTGACCCCCTTCTCAGAGGTGAACGTGGCTCGTGACCTCCTTCTCAGAGGTGAACGTGGCTCGTGACCTCCTTCTCAGAGGTGAACGTGGCTCGTGACCTCCTTCTCAGAGGTGAACGTGGCTCGTGACCTCCTTCTCAGAGGTGAACGTGGCTCGTGACCTCCTTCTCAGAGGTGAACGTGGCTCGTGACCCCCTTCTCAGAGGTGAACGTGGCTCTCCAGGTCAGAAAGGTTGGGGACCACTGTTCTACAGGATCATGCAAGGACCTTCATATTGTAGATAGTTTGTTTCTTCTCTCCTTAAACTGGCACCAATCCTTTCTTCTTGTAGACAGCATCAAATGTGGATTAAGTAGATTCCTAAACGGCAAATGACTCTGCACCGTCTATATTCCGTGATCCTTGTACCTGGACAAACAGCCTATAATATGCACTGGAGGAGGAAAAAAAAAAAACAAAGGGAGCTGCTCAAGTATCATAGTCTATCACACAAATGCCCTGATGCAAACTACAGAGGTAAAGCTCCCCAGACACAGGACACCACGTCTGGTTACACACGGATTACATGCTCACGGTGATTGGAGCAACAATGAAGCAGATTCCTAAGAAGCACTGGAGAAGGACGAGCTGTCACGCACATTTTGGGACCAGTCGTAGCAATAGACATTTTACATAAAGCCAGCAAAAAGAAACAAAATGCATGACTGACAATGTCTTTGAAGGCAATATTGTAAACTTCAGTGAAACAACTATTGTAAGCAAGATCTTCAAAGCAAAGCCTGTAAATGGATCCTTTACAGTACAGAATAAATCGTCTTACCAGAGAGGCAATGTCTACAGCTGCACAAGGTAAGACGGTGGCCCTGATGCAAACACAAACCTACGAGCCAATGTATTACTGGCCCTACACCATCAACTTCCATTGGGATCGATGCAAGAGAAAAGAAATAAATGTGGCCAGTTTGTAGAGGACTTGGCTACCTGGTACTTCTGTGCATTACAGTATAGTCGGAAATTGAGGCTGTGATTTACACTACACATACTGAACCCTATGAATGTGGTCAGAGTGGAGGCTGTGCTACGTAAACCATTCATTTATGCGATGTCTGCAATTTATTTTAGAAAATGTCACAGGCTCCTGAAAGATGAACTTCAGAACTGTAATGTTAAGACTTCGGTTATGAAATAGTCTCTGCCAGCCCTGTTACACTACATCACAGCAGTGGACAACCAGTCATTAGACACCGCAAACAGCAAGAACGTCAAGTCATAATCACCCGAAATGTTCAGAAATGTCAGATTCAATGAAGGTGTAAGAACCATCTTAGGCTATGTGCGCACTTTCCGTCATCCTACATGCAGTTGTAAACGCACGTTTTGGGCTTAATTGATTTAGCCAAAGTTGCCTTTTTAAGAAATTTAGCGCTGAAAACGCATGCGTATTTACCGCGTTTCAGATGCGTTTTCAGCGCTTTTTGCATGCTTTTTCACCTGCGTTTTGACAGATGCGTTTTGAACATCAAGACACTACTAAATAAAGTTGAAACATTCAGACGGAATGAAAAAGTAGAAAAAAAAAGGGACAAATTTATATTAATGGGAAAAATAATGGAAAAAGATATATTTAATAAAATTATAGCGTTAAGATACATTTTATCGGTAAAATAACAATAAATGCATATTTTTCTTAAATTTAATTGTCGGATTATGTGTGTGTGTAAAGGAACATATCAATTCATTATTTTGATGTCCAAAAAGCATGCGTTTTGGTAGTCCAAAACGCATGTTTTCTGCAATGAAAAAGCAGGTAAAACGCAGGAATTTTGATATTTCTTGCTTTTTGCAACTTCTCATTGACTTCAATGTTAACAAAACGCACCACAAATGGCAAAAACAATTGACAGGGTCCTTTTCTGAACGCATGGTTTTTGACCAAACTTATGCAAATTTTGTGATGCGTTTGTAAACGCAAAGTGTGTACAAGAATTCATGATTTCTCATTGACTTTAATGGAAAATCAAAACGCATGCATTTGGGCACAAAAACGCTGCAGTTCAAAACTGACTCTAAAAGCAGCGGAAACGCAGGTGAAAACGCAAAGTGTGAACATAGCCTTATGCAGCTTCACATACACCATTTTGATGCTTTTTAGGTGGCCTTCTTTTGCTGTTGCAAGATAAAAATATTGGTGGCTTCATAGTGCTTTTAGGTCAGTGACATTTCATCCCATACCTACTAGGCAATGTGCTATTTCTGCCATCCTCTCCCCGGGATCCTTAAAAAGACACCTGAAAGACAATGTGCAAAAAGAACAAATGGAGCATCAGTCAAGCGTGCATCCATTCTTATGGGATAACCGTTCCAGCCATCAGTGGGGGAAGGACCCCACCGATCTGAACAAAACCACCTATTCTGTGGATAAGTAATAACTGGTTCCTGACCAATTACTCCCTCAAAGACTAGTTCCGGTTTAAAAAGAAAAGTATGTAGCTACTCTTGGATTGCAGACTGTCAATCCCTGTTAATGCACATACCGTCATAATTCCCCCTGCATTCCTCATGAAAGTGTGCAGTCACATGACCACATGTATGCCAAGAGTGTGGTCACATGTAGACTAGCAGCATGCAGATTCTCTCAATCTTCTTCCATTGAGAAGCCAGGGAAGTCTAGTTGGAACGTGACGGCAAATAGGCAGATCGCATACATCTGGTCATGTTGTCAACCCCTCTCACAATGAATACAGGCGGGGGGAGGAAACTGGTGACACTGTGGAAATTGCACTATGTCCTGGATTCAGCAGTCTATAGACATCTATTGTTATCCCAGAAATCTTCACTCACCTGTACAATGAAAGTTTCATTCTTAGTTTTGTTTTGTTTTTTTTCAATCTGTGATCCGCAGCAGCTAGACGGCATCCAGTGAATCAGGAGATTTTGTCCAGTTCAAGATAATCCTAAAGCAATACAATTCTCCTAATAGATTCCATGTAATGATCAGCAAATTGGGGAAAATTATTGGTTTATCGCTAAAACTATAGTTTAAAATTCGGAAATCGCTGCTTATAGGAGCAAGATGTCAACTGGGCCATAAACGCAGCATTTAGACATGGTCCTAGGCTGTAAAGCACATTCGCCAGTCAGAAGAGCACACGTACAGAACATCCGGCGCAGCTTTAGAGCTCTGCGCCAATAACAGGCAGTGCAGCTCTGAATACACCGCTCCGTCTTACACATAAGAGCGGCTTTCGGATGATATATACTTCAAATTAAGAGATTATTTCATATTCTCGCGGTGCTGTAGGTAAGTAGCGCACTGACACTGTCTTTGAAGTAGAGAACTGGATGTAAATCCTGCCGTCTGCTCGCTTTGTCACTTTAGGTAAATCTGTCTTTATCTGAGTACTTCAGGGAACATAAAGATGCAAGGAAAGCTGCAACTCTGATGATATGGTGGAAAAAAAAGGAAAGCCTCATTCAAATAGATTTGATTTTTTAATAAAGACACAAAAGGAAAAAAAAAAAAAAAAAAAAAGTGTCAGCATAACCAATGTAAATGCTTAGGCATTACCGTTCATGATGTTGCTGTTAGAATGGATCCCATAATAGCCTATGGGTGATGGATGCTGTACATTGTCACCTGTCTCCCATAGACTATGATGGCAGCTCTTTAGACGATTACATTAAATTGGTAGCACTTTAAGGCTTCTGTTACAGCCACCATATAATGTACGGTATATCTCTGGAGCTTTTCCTTCTATATACACAAGTAATTAAATGTGACCAAAGCCCACCTTACATATATAGATATTTTTATGTAGAGTGGCAGGTCTCATTCACATGTCAGTGTTTCTTGTGCGAGTACGGTCCGTTTTTTCCCCCCACGGATATCACGTGTATATGACAGTCTATGGCACAATACACATTAGATTTCTTCCCTTGGACCAAGTAGTTGAGGCAAAATCACGGAGATTTAGCAGATATTGATCCGAGGGTTGGATCAAAATCAGCAATGCAAGGCTATGGGTCAGTGAAGAAAATCTGACAGCATCTTGATGCCACCCTTGTGCTGCCATTTATCACTGATGAGGAGGGGGGAGGGGGAATTCAGCCTACACCTTCTCCCATCAGTGATGAAGCCTGGTGAGATTTTCTCATATGTTAAAAACCTGCCATCTAATGAGGCCTAAGGACTGTCACATAGCTTTTCTTTATCCGTCCGTTTAGTGACCTATGTCTGAACTCCGCGCAGAACGGGATTCGGGTGTATGGACCAATGAGACCATTGACTATAATGATACAGACGGATTCACCATGTGCATCATTTCCTGCCGTATAGGTCTACTGGGCACAGGCAGGAAGATGTAGTCTAATGTCGTGCTGTCCACCTCCAATAGGCGTATATGGACGAACATTATGCACGACACAGCACACTGACTCAGTCGGCCCCATTATAGTCAAAGGCCTGGTCAGTACAAACATCTGAATCCCCCTTCTGTGGGGCGGTTCAGACATAAGACCCAACAGGACCCACTGAATGGAGGGGGCGGGTGGGGGTGGAGCTATGCAAGTGTGCCCTTATTGCCATCTTATATCTTTGTGAGTGCACTGCTCCTCTGTCTTCCTACTTCCTAGAAGGTAATTAGATCCGGATGATTGATAGTTCAGACCAGCAACATGGTTGCTAAATTGTGCACTCTGATACTGGAAGCAGAGGGACCTTTTGTTCTGGCAAGATCAGGACAGCGCTTACAAGTGCATACTCTTTGCCTCAGAAACCAGTCACCGTCCATAGACTACAGAGGTGGCGGGTAAACTAGTCAACAAGCAGGAGACTATAGAACAAGCAAAATCCCTCTATTCTTGAGTACAGAGAAGATATGACAGCTAGAGTTTTAGCTTATTGTTAAAGGGAACCTGTCACCAGATTTGGCAACTATAAAAAGGTGTGGCCACCATCAGTAGGCTCTTATATACAGTACTCTAGAATACTGTATATAAGAGCCCAGGCCCCTCTGTAGAACGTAAAAAAACACTTATAATACTCACCTAGGGGGGTCGCTCTGTTCCGATGTGTGTCCCTGTTCTCCGGTCTGGCGCCTCCTCTCTGCTGTGATCTCTATCCTCCTTAAACCAGCCCAGGCCAGCATTGCGGTCCTGCGCAGGCGCACTGCACTGTAATGTGCACGCATGAGGAAAGGTTAAAGACCACCTGCGCAGGACCTCAATGCCGAATAGTGTGGATGACGTAAAACACATCATGCACACGGGCCTCACAAGGACGGAGATCGCCATAGAGAGGAGGTGCCGGACCGGAGAACAGCGACACCCATCGGACTGGACTGCCCCCTAGGTGAGCATTATAAAAGTGGGGTGGGGGGGGGTTTAACAAATTTTATTTGATGTCAACAGGCACATATCACCAAAAAGAGAACATATTGTTTAAAAGTGTTTTTTTACATTCTTCACACAAGCCTGGACTTCTAATATACAGCATATTAGAATGCTGTATACAAGAGCTCACTGGTGGTGGTCGCAGCTCATAAGGGAAAAACCTGGTGACAAGTTCCCTTTAACCACACCTATCAGAAAGCAATAACTGAATCATGATGGCCACAAGAGATCAACCAATCCACATTGGTTCTAAGAGCGGTGTTACACGCAACGATTTATCGTGCGATTGCACCCGCCCCTGTCGTTTGTGCGTCATGGGCAATTCATTGCCCGTGTCGCACACTGCTGTAACCCCCCGTCACACGTACTTACCTCCCTAACGACGTCGCTGTGGGCGGCGAACATCTCTTCCTGAAGGGGGAGGGATGTTCAGCGTCACACAGCGGCCGCCCAAAAGAAGCAGAGGGGCGTAACATCCCGCCGACCTCTTTCCTTCCTCATTGCCGGCGGGACGCAGGTAAGTTGTTGTTAGCGATGTGTGCTGCCTCGGGAACGACGAACAACCGGCGCGCAGAAGGAGGAACGACATTATGGAAATGAATGACGTGTCAACAAGCAACGATTAGATGAGTATTTTTGCTAGTTAACAGTCGTTCGGAGCTGTCACACGGTACGACATCTCTAACTATGCCGGATGTGCGTCACGAATTCCGTGACCCCGACGACATATTGCACGATATATTGTACCGTGTAACGCCGCCCTTACACTGGTCAAAAGTATTGGATCTATGAGAAATATCCATAGACAGACAATCTAATGACACCTCTGATGGAAAGAAATGTTGGGTTAGGTTAAGTTCACACAGGGCACAGTTTCCTGCGTTTGAGGTCACAAAGATGCACCAAAATGGATGCATTTCCTTCTCCCAGCAAAGCCTATGAGATTTGGATTTTGCTGTCCACACTGGGCAATTTGGCTGCATTTTTGAAGATGTAACATGTCAATTCTTTTTGCGTTTTTTCAAGCATTTTTGAGCCCTTCAGTCAATAGATTTGACTTGAAAACAAATTGGGCAAACCGTGGTAAAAACGCGGTGTGCTTTTTATGGGTTTTTGCCACAAAAAAAAAAAAAAAAAAGATGCCGCATGTGAACATACCCTTAAAGTACAGTTTGCCCATGAATCCACAAGCAGTCATCCTTTCTCCACTGAATGAACTTGTCAGCACGGTTGGTGCCTGCCGACTATCCAATATCCTGGGACCAGGAGATATCCGAATGTTAGAAGAACCAATATTTCCAAAAATCATCATGAAATATCCACCTGTATTTGCCCAACATTACAATTTCTAAATGTGTTATTGCAGCTGGTGAATGCAGGGTTTACTTCCGTCACTATAAATTAATTACAGTGCCCACTTCAATTGAGATTATACCACTCAGCGCAGTTTACAGCTTTTAAACGCCTGACTATTTATTTATTAAGGCTCCTCCACTTTCCCTGCAATTCCATCAGTAACTCAATGAGCTAGAGAACAAAGCTTTAGTTAAATGGCAGCCTCGAGGGAACCATGTATGCCTGGGAGGGGGAATGTTTGTTTTCCTATACATTTATAACAAAAAAAGAAAGCCCGGAGGAGGAGGAGTATGTTGCGGTTCTCATTGGACAGTAACTCATCTGGCGCTTTCATACATCTATGCCCGCCGTAGCATGTTTGGATCCTCTCTGTGCTGCATGGAAAATCTGTGTGTGCCGCTTTAAATAACATTTTCACTGCAAGTTTACACTCTACAGAGCTAAGCATAAATGTGACAAACAGAAAATGCTAAAAACTCATTTTTCTACATATGTTTTCCTGTAGTGAAAAAACTGCTGTCTTGGCAGTAAAAACGCTGCGTTCAACAAGCACAATGTTCAGTGCTTTTGTTGCAGCATATTTTGTGTACTTTGTCCATGGTATTTAATGTTATTTTATTCACCAAAAACACCACCATTTTTTTCACCACTTTCTGCGAGTGAAAGAACAGTTGAAGGAAAAAAAAAAAAAAAAAAAAAAAAAATTTTGACAATTGACATGCTGCAGATTTCAAGCACGCTGCGGTTCTCAAATTCCGTCAGGAAACAAAACAAACAACGTTGTACACGAGATTTGATGTTGGAAATCTCAGTTTTGCTGGAAATCTGATAATTAGTCTTTTAATTTGTATTGAAGAAAAAAAAAATACTTCACACATCCCGATATGTTTGTAACTACAGTTTCTGGCCCGGCCATGGGTCTCCCGACCCAAACTCAGCAGCCTTATATATTCTTTCAGGTTTGTTCAGTTCAGGAGACCCAGCAGCCCAGTCTGGAAACCACGGTCCAAAGATGTGGGCACATGAAACTGACATCACTAAAGAACTTTAAAGGGAATTTGTCACCAGGTTTTTGCTACCTCCATGGAGAGCAGCATAAGGTAGGGGCAGAGACCCTGATTCCAGTGATGTGTCACTTACTGAGCTGTTTGCTGTCATCTTGATAAAATCAATGTTTCCTCAGCTGCAGATCTAGCAGTTATACAGAGCTCATGGATATGCTGGACTACCTGGCAGCACACCAAGAAGTCCTCTAATGATAATCTCCTGCTGATTAAACAGTGATTTTTAATCAAAAATACACAAAGCAGGAAAGTAAGTGACATCGCTGGAATCAGGATATCTGCCCCTACATCATGCTACTCTCAGATTAAGTGGCAAAAACCTGGTGACCGATTGCCTTTAAATCCTGTCCATGTCTTATATAGCTAACCAGTTAAGGAGGTTGCGCTAATTAGCGTCAGATCTCTGCCATCTGACTGAAGTTCCCCAAGGACAGTGTACCCCATCCCAAAAAGCCCAAATCATGTGGTATTACAGTTCTGGCACTGCGAGGGTGGGTGTACTTACCCCAGCCCAATTGGTGCATTGACTTCATAAGTTGTACCCTGTCCTCATGTCGGAAAGGGACAATTTAGGGCAAGGCCAAATTAACTTCTTTTGGAAGAGACACACACACACACACACACACACACACACACACACACACACACACACACACTTTATCCCTGGCTTGTCAATATGTTAATAAAAATACTGATTAGAGATGGGCAAATGAGGACGCTTTCACTAAGCATGGCAGGTAATCAACAAGTACTGGTTTGCAGAGGAAAACCTTCTGACAAGTTCCCTTTAAATCATAAAAAAAATAAAAAAAAAAAAACCACCCAGATGTGAATAATCTAAGGATCAATAGTTGAAAAGAAGTAGCAAGATCAAGAAATGTGACATGAAATCTGGACTGAAGGGTAGGAATGGAGTTTCCTAAAACATTTATCATGTATTTTAGCACAATCCACATGGGTGCCCATTGCCGTCCTTTAGATTTTCCTATATTTTTGTATCCACTGGTTTTGACAAAGAAAAAAGCATGTTAAACTGTGCTTAGTTAGCATGACCTAATTGAACAATAAATGCTTCGTATCCACGAGCCATGAGACTTTATACAGAAAGGATTCACTAAAGAAAGGTTTAATTACCATTTACGGGCTGGTTTAACTAGGAATGTTACTTAAAGGGCTTAATTTACATGAGATCCTTCTATTTGCAAGAAGCTTAGCAAAGATTAATGATAACACAAGCAATGGTGTCCAATCATGGTTTAAAAAGGTCACATCAGAATTCATTAGCCTTCCACTAGATTCACCCATTAAACTGTTAACCGTACACGAATGGTGTTATACTGATAGAAAATCAGATTTATAACTCCACCAGTGATGTAGAGGAGGTGGTAAATTGTGCATGCAATCTGGACTATAAGATGAGAAAACCTGCAGAGGTTTACTTCTGAGAGTCCAGATAAGCAAAGACTGCTTTATTTCCTTTGTATCCTGAGAAAGAACCAAAAACCACACGACGCAAGGCATACAGCAGTACCCAAAATTCAGTAGTGGTATAAATCAATGTCATTACAAAAATACAGCACTATAGCTACATTCAGTACTAGGTAACAACAATAATTCTGGGCCTTCACCTTAACGAGCCACAGAAGGCAAAATATACGTCTCATTTACAGCACAATGATCTTACTGAAAAGCCCCCACATTACATCAAAATACTGTCCTGCTTTACGAAGTCCAGAAGTAGAAATCAATAATTAGCAAGACAATCAAAAGGGAATGTGAGCTTATACATACGAGCACATACGCATACTGCACACTAAGATTCAGGACAGCCATATTTATCAACTAGTCTGTATTAAGGAAAAACAAAAATGTGAAACTATTGGTCAGTATTTGTAAGACAAACATCCCTAGGTCCCCCCAAAAATACGGAAGATGTAAAAATCCGTCCACTCTGTAGGTTCCATGCCCGTTTTATCGACTTACAATTAAGTATGATTTTACATGAAGACCCATCTCTTCCGCCAAGCCTACAACCTACAATAGCCCTCAGTCAATTATACCACTGCACAACCAGCTCTGTCCTCACCTATTGTACCCTCACCCATTCCCTGTAGACTGTGAGCCCTCGCGGGCATACCAGTCTGTTTTTGTAATGTTAATGATTATTGTACTTGTTTTTATGTATACACTATTCACTTATAAAAACGCCATGGTAAAAAATGGTGTTATAATTAATAATAATGTAAAGTCAGCTGTTTTTATACCAGCAGCAATGTGAATGGGATTCTAATTAATCCACAGCATCAGATTTGTCAAAGGGGTTGTCCCCTTTCAGAAAAATATGTCCCCACGATGGGCCGAATCATCAGCTTTTACATCAGTAATCTGGCGTAAAAAAAGCTTAGAAAAGTTGCATCATTTTGGCACAGCTATGGGCCGTGCTAAAATTTTGCGAATTTTTGGCAGTCTCATGCTATTTGCACCCATCTCCGACAAAGTAGGAGAAGCTGGGGCAGGACGAGGGCATGGTGAACACTGCGTGTCAATGTCATGCTACGCACAAATCTTACTCCAGCAGGGACTAGAGTAGGATTTGTGGCGAGGCGCACACCAGTCATCAAGGCCAGTGTGAACAACGTTGATCCTGATGAATCTGGCCGATATCTTTTAGATGCCTGGACAACAGCCACATCCTTCTAGAGGAAAACAAAACAAAAAAAAAAAAACAAACACACACACACACACACACACACACAAACAAGGCTTTAGAAAAACCACCACTGTTATTTTCCTGGAGTCTTGTGCAGTTTCTCACAAAAAAAAACAACCCACACAAACAACAACACCACACACACACACACCTTGCAATGCTCCCGCACCATTTATGCAGCATTTCCGCTGTAGGAAGTCCCCGATGGAGAAGCCATTTGAGCCTATTCAAACAGAGGTAAACTACTGATCGGGACTTGTGGGTTCATTGCGTATCACCATAAAGTTACTAGGTACGGGGCCGTTATAAGACCTGCTGGCCGGAAACACAGGGAAAACATCGTCGATAAGACACGGAGAATGTAAAATAGATGCATAGTTTCCATAGAAACCCGTCATTTCCAATATCACACGTTGGACACTAGTACAAGAAGAGATAAGGACTATTCAGGATTTCATGCAGAACGTCACCTGTAATATCCACATATAAAGGAACCGGTATAGTGTGGAATAATCTCCACTCAGTATACGGTCACGCAGGTTATCACACATTTATACAGGCCGCATAATACTAACAATGGTCCAAGCACCAAAAGGAGTGTACTTAAAAATTAGCCTTTAAAATCACATAGGATTTAAAAAAAAAAAAAAAAAAAAATAATAATAATGGCAGAATGTATATATATGAAAAGAAAACGAAAAAAAAAAACAAAACAAAACCAAACACAATACTACACAGTGAGAGTCAGTAGCAGCTATCCATATGATGAGCATAATGTGCATCACAGTCACTGAGGAGAACGTGACCTCAAACCAAGATAAATACCACCCTGACCGTAACCAGAAGGATGGCACGAGTTATAGTGTCAGGCCACGTTCACACTGAGTATTTGGAGAATTTTTTCCTTAGTATTAGCTATAAGCATGAGTGGAATAATCAGAGGAAATGTATACTAGAGACACGTCACCACTTCTGTATTTATCACTCACTCCTAGTTTTGGATAACAAATACTGAGGTAAAAAACTGACCAAATACTGAACGTGGCCTAATAGGAACATGGGCACCATTTCTGCATTACTCACCCGCTCCTTGTTTTAGCTTACAAATACTGAGGTAAGATACTCACCACATACCCAATGTGCACGTGGCCTTCTAGTCCTAACATACCAACTTATAATGGGCATAAAACGTGGCTAGACAGCAGCCTCTCTTGGTGGGGTGAGCATTGCCGGTCCTGGTGTGACTTATGACATTTCCATAATAGATTTTTGTTATGTTCTCCCCATAGGAGGAGTTGAAGAAAGACACCAGCAGCAATTTCCGTAAAGAACAATTTCTCCACAGCGATGGCCGCTTGTATTGGCCATGTACACAACGGAGTAAACTGCTAGGCGGCCACTCAGATTTCTGCTGGAAATTCCTTCAGTATTTAAGGTTTGCACTGCTGCAAATTCACACAAGATTTAGCCCCATTGTCCCTCAATATTGCGTTTTTTTGGCTTTTGTATACTGGATCTGCAGACGTAGCAGCATGCTCGTTATTTCATGGGCAGATTTTTGTGTCTAATGACCTGTTTGGGGATTAAGGTGAACCCACGATGGTGCCATAATCCGCTATGACTGCTTCTAAGAAAATCTACGTACACTGTGTGCAGAATTATTAGGCAAATGAGTATTTTGATCACATGATCATTTTTATAGATTTTGTCCTACTCCAAGCTGTATAGGCTTGAGAGCCAACTACCAATTAAGTAAATCAGGTGATGTGCATCTCTGTAATGAGGAGGGGTGTGGTGTAATGACATCAACACCCTATATAAGGTGTGCTTAATTATTAGGTAACTTCCTTTCCTTTCGCAAAATGAGTCAGAAGAGAGATTTGATGGGCTCTGGCAAGTCCAAAATTGTGAGATGCCTTGCAGAGGGATGCAGCAGTCTTGAAATTGCCAAACATTTGAAGCGTGATCACCGAACAATGAAGAGTTTCATGGCAAATAGCCAATAGGGTCGCAAGAAGCGTGTTGGGCAAAAAAGGCGCAAAATAACTGCCCATGAATTGAGAAAAATCAAGCGTGAAGCTGCCAAGATGCCATTTGCCACCAGTTTGGCCATATTTCAGAGCTGCAACGTTACTGGAGTATCAAAAAGCACAAGGTCTGCCATACTCAGGGACATGGCCAAGGTAAGGAAGGCTGAAAAACGACCACCTTTGAACAAGAAACATAAGATAAAACATAAAGAATGGGCTAAGAAATATCTTAAGACTGATTTTTCAAAGGTTTTATGGACTGATGAAATGAGAGTAACTCTTGATGGGCCAGAGGCTGGATCAGTAAAGGGCAGAGAGATCCACTCCGACGGCAGCAAGGTGGAGGTGGGGTACTGGTATGGCCTGGGATCATCAAAGATGAACTTGTGGGACCTTTTCGGGTTGAGGATGGATTGAATTTGAACTCCCAGACCTACTGCCAGTTTCTGGAAGACAACTTCTTCAAGTAGTGGTACAGGAAGAAGTCTGTATCATTCAAGAAAAACATGATTTTCACGCAGGACAATGCTCCATCACATGCATCCATCTACTCCACAGCGTGGCTGGCCAGTAAAGGTCTAAAAGATGAAAAAAAATAATGACATGGCCCCTTTGTTCACCTGATCTGAACCCCATAGAGAACCTGTGGTCCCTCATAAAATGTGAGATCTACAGGGAGGGAAAACAGTACACCTTTCGGAACAGTGTCTGGGAGGCTGTGGTGGCTGCTGCACGCAATGCGGATAGTAAACAGATCAAGCAACTGACAGAATCTATGGACGGTAGGCTGCTGATTGTCATCATAAAGAAAGGTGGCTATACTGGTCACTAATTTTTTGGGTTTTGTTTTTGCATGTTTTGAAATGTTTATTTCTAAATTTTGTGCAGTTATATTGGTTTACCTGGTGAAAATAAACAATTGAGATGGGAATATATTTGGTTTTTATTAAGTTGCCTAATAATTCTGCACAATAATAGTTACCTGCATGAACAGATATCCTCCTACGATAAACAAATCTAAAAAAAAAAAAAAAAACCAAACAAAAACACAAACAACAACTTCTAAATATCAAAGCTTAATATTTTTGGGAGTCTTTTGGGTTGATTGAGAACATAGTTGTTGATCAATAATAATCCTCTAAAATACAACTTGCCTAATAATTCTGCACAGGCTGTATTTTTATAGAAATGTAGTTTGGAACCCACTAAGACTCCAGAAACGCAGAGTGACCAGGGTCTAATACTTGTGAACAGTCGCAGATACCACACTTACATGCGCAGGATGGGGATCATTGTTGAATTCAGCAGACTTTGGTACTGAACCCGCACCAGATCAGATGTGCAAACATATCCCAAAAGACGCAACATGTGGCACCAATGAATCAAATCTACGTTAACCAAAACGTTACCCACAGAAACTTCCAGGAAGTTTTACCGCTTTTCTAGTGCAGATCAGATCTCGAATTGTAGCAGACAGCAGCAAGGCTTTTAACTCCAAGTTCACGTGTACAGAAATTATCCGTTAGATCGGATCCAGCAGCAATCAGTAAAAAATAAAAAAAATAAATAAAAAAAAAATTGCAGACAACTTTGTCCATTTTTAAACAACCAGTCTCAGTTGGATCAGTTTGGGGGGTGTTTCTCTTCAATATTGAAGGTTATGAGATCTGATCCATTAATTAGCCAGGTTGGCTTCCATTTGTAACTGACTCAGAAAAAAAAAAAAAAAAAAAAAAGCTACTTTACAAATGAAATAAAAAAAATGGTGGCGAATTAATGGATTAGTTTTTCTTTGACTTCAATGTTTAAAAAAATAAAATAAAATTAAAAAAAAAAACACACGTATCTACCGGTAGATGAAATCAGTAATTAAGAAAACAGACAATTGTGTCTGAGTAACTGTTTTTTCCCGATGGATCGCTGCTGGATCTGTTCTACCGGATCCTTAATGGACACGTGAACATAGCCTTGAAGGGTCAAATCACAATGATGACCAATACTCTGTACAGTAATATTAAAGCCAACTGGAAGTAAGGCAAAAGTTGTACGGATAAAGTGGCCAAGCTTCAATGTCATTGCCGAAAAGTAACCGACAGTGGCCCAATACTATACTTTAGGCTGATGAGATCCACACTAGTCGTAAGGCTACCCAACATGCTGGATGTCGGCGAGCTCGCGAGTACATGACGGGAATTCTGCAGTACCAGCGTGTTCTTCCAATCTCTTGAAACATTTAATTCAATTCCAGACATATCCACAGCCAGAGAGCACCACATCACAGCACTAAGAAAACAGCAAACATCAGCAATGCTGCATGTGGCTTTTATTAGCCGAAAATGTATTGATGGGTTTTGTTTTTCTCTCCTTTGTTACCAAACTGATTCTGTGGTTGCAGAAAACTGAGGCTCGGCGGTATGTGCCGACATCCTCATCAGCATTCTGAGCAGCTCGCCAGCAAATATGAGGAATTACCGCACAAATACGGGCATTTTCCATGAATTATTAAGCATGTACTTTAGTACAATATTTACACATCAGTGCCTTAAGAAAATCAGTGGAATCTGTAATGAAAGGTAATTACACATAAAAGGACAAATATTCAACATCTGCTTAAATGCATCATTAAATATATTACACATAATGTCCATGAATCATGGGACTATCGCCTTTATTACAAGCAACTGTCGGAAATGTGGAAAATGGCAAAAACTATCAGAAATCACACTGGAAGAATTACAGTGAACCCTGTCACATATAATATACATATATACACACACACGGACAGTGTTTTCATCAGTCCAAGAAGACACATAAATGTGGGATTGCTGGGGTGAAGCATATGTGCAGGCTCCTCGGTAATTACATACATGTGTATTCTGTGTATACACTATCGGTATACACTGGAGGGGCTCGGATGAGGCACTGATTAGGAAAAAAATAAAGAGACTGGATTTAGGGTTTAGTCGGGCAGATTACAAGATTTCTTATCTTCTGTGTAGAAATATAATCCATCTGCTATGGAGGAGGCCTGGGACCCAGATGGTGCCAGTCAGCATATATATGTGTACATGGCAGAAATGTGCCAGTGGGGCAGAGCTATGTGGGGGCAGCACCAGAGTCTATGGACCCAGATGGTACCAGTCAGCATATATATGTGTACATGGCAGAAATGTGCCAGTGGGGCAGAGCTATGTGGGGGCAGCACCAGAGTCTATAGACCCAGATGGTACCAGTCAGCATATATGTGTGGCAGAGCCATCTGAGAGCAGCAGCAAAGTCTATGAGAGCCAGTCACTATATATGTGTGTACATGGTAGAAATGTGGCAGTAGGGCAGAGCCATCTGGGGGCAGCACCAAAGTCTATGCAGAGGTCCTGGATGGAAATGTGTGCAACAGCTTGCCAGTCCATCCAGGAGGCGCCACTCAGTGGAGATGGCAGCACACAGGACCCCATCAGCTCTGCGGGCAGCCATGCCAGCACACTATAGGGCTCTATGTGCCATCTGCACACTCCACCCCCGGCCGGATCGGGCCCGCCACTCACCTGCAGTCTTTGCAGCTCCAGCCGGCTCCTGCCCGAGGATGAGATAGATGGAGACCGCCAGCAGCCCCCGGGTGATCCGGACTCCCAACCCCGGGGGGGCCCAAGCCGCCATCCCTCACCTTCTCACCGGGTCCTCCTTCCCAGCATCCCTGGAGGACACTCGTTCCGCAGACCCTTCCCTTCTCTGAGCAAGAGTAACCACGGAGCAAAGCAGACGAGCGATCACCGAGCACACTGCGCGCTCCCGAGCCCTGCGCGTCCGCGTACCTGCATCACTCGGGGCGGCGCGCGGACGACTCCGCCCACACTGTGCCGAAAGGCGCGCCCCGCCCACACTGCCAGCACGCGCACTACTACAGGCACGCCTTCACATCCGTGTGCACCGAGCAGCTTCAAAGCGCCGCCCGGCAGCTTCCCTGTGACGTCATCTCTCATCTCCCGCAGTGGACATGGCGAAAAGGGCGCCCGCTGCTTCACCCGGAGGAGGAGCGCTGCGTGTAGTGCCCGACTGTGCCGCTAGAGGCAGAACACCACAGTGACGCTTTCCCAGCAGTGATCGCCTTGCACTCTCGTGGTTGATGCAGCACGGGAGGCTTCGGTACAAAGAGCTGGTAGTCTGGCCGTACACAGCACCGTATAGAGGGGCCAGTGCCGAGGATACCGGGTTCACACTGGTGGTTATAGGGATACAGAGGAGCCAGTGCCGGGCATACCGGGATCACACCGGTTATAGGAATACAGAGGGGCCAGTGCCGGGCATACCGGGATCACACCGGTTATAGGAACACAGAGGGGCCAGTGCCGGGATCACACTGGTTATAGGGATACAGAGGGGCCAGTGTCAGGCATACCGGGGGATCACACCGGTTATAGGAACACAGAGGGGCCAGTGCCAGGCATACCGGGATCACACCGGTTATAGGAACACAGAGGGGCCAGTGCCGGGATCACACTGGTTATAGGGATACAGAGGGGCCAGTGTCAGGCATACCGGGGGATCACACCGGTTATAGGAATACAGAGGGGCCAGTGCCAGGCATACCGGGATCACACCGGTTATAGGAATACAGAGGGGCCAGTGCCAGGCATACCGGGATCACACCGGTTATAGGAACACAGAGGGGCCAGTGTCAGGCATACCGGGGGATCACACCGGTTATAGGAATACAGAGGGGCCAGTGCCAGGCATACCGGGGGATCACACCGGTTATAGGAATACAGAGGGGCCAGTGCCAGGCATACCGGGGGATCACACCGGTTATAGGAATACAGAGGGGCCAGTGCCAGGCATACCGGGGGATCACACCGGTTATAGGAATACAGAGGGGCCAGTGCCAGGCATACCGGGGGATCACACCGGTTATAGGAATACAGAGGGGCCAGTGCCAGGCATACCGGGGGATCACACCGGTTATAGGAATACAGAGGGGCCAGTGTCAGGCATACCGGGGGATCACACCGGTTATAGGAATACAGAGGGGCCAGTGCCAGGCATACCGGGGGATCACACCGGTTATAGGAATACAGAGGAGCCAGTGCCAGGCATACCGGGATCACACCGGTTATAGGAATACAGAGGGGCCAGTGCCAGGCATACCGGGATCACACCGGTTATAGGAATACAGAGGGGCCAGTGTCAGGCATACCGGGGGATCACACCGGTTATAGGAATACAGAGGGGCCAGTGCCAGGCATACCGGGGGATCACACCGGTTATAGGAATACAGAGGAGCCAGTGCCAGGCATACCGGGATCACACCGGTTATAGGAATACAGAGGGGCCAGTGCCAGGCATACCGGGATCACACCGGTTATAGGAATACAGAGGGGCCAGTGTCAGGCATACCGGGGGATCACACCGGTTATAGGAATACAGAGGGGCCAGTGCCAGGCATACCGGGGGATCACACCGGTTATAGGAATACAGAGGAGCCAGTGCCAGGCATACCGGGATCACACCGGTTATAGGAACACAGAGGGGCCAGTGCCGGGATCACACCGGTTATAGGAATACAGAGGGGCCAGTGCCAGGCATACCGGGATCACACCGGTTATAGGAACACAGAGGGGCCAGTGTCAGGCATACCGGGGGATCACACCGGTTATAGGAATACAGAGGGGCCAGTGCCAGGCATACCGGGGGATCACACCGGTTATAGGAATACAGAGGGGCCAGTGCCAGGCATACCGGGGGATCACACCGGTTATAGGAATACAGAGGGGCCAGTGCCAGGCATACCGGGGGATCACACCGGTTATAGGAATACAGAGGGGCCAGTGCCAGGCATACCGGGGGATCACACCGGTTATAGGAATACAGAGGGGCCAGTGTCAGGCATACCGGGGGATCACACCGGTTATAGGAATACAGAGGGGCCAGTGCCAGGCATACCGGGGGATCACACCGGTTATAGGAATACAGAGGAGCCAGTGCCAGGCATACCGGGATCACACCGGTTATAGGAATACAGAGGGGCCAGTGCCAGGCATACCGGGATCACACCGGTTATAGGAATACAGAGGGGCCAGTGTCAGGCATACCGGGGGATCACACCGGTTATAGGAATACAGAGGGGCCAGTGCCAGGCATACCGGGGGATCACACCGGTTATAGGAATACAGAGGAGCCAGTGCCAGGCATACCGGGATCACACCGGTTATAGGAATACAGAGGGGCCAGTGCCAGGCATACCGGGATCACACCGGTTATAGGAATACAGAGGGGCCAGTGTCAGGCATACCGGGGGATCACACCGGTTATAGGAATACAGAGGGGCCAGTGCCAGGCATACCGGGGGATCACACCGGTTATAGGAATACAGAGGAGCCAGTGCCAGGCATACCGGGATCACACCGGTTATAGGAACACAGAGGGGCCAGTGCCGGGATCACACTGGTTATAGGGATACAGAGGGGCCAGTGTCAGGCATACCGGGATCACACCGGTTATAGGAACACAGAGGGGCCAGTGGCGGGATCACACCGGTTATAGGAACACAGAGGGGCCAGTGCCGGGATCACACTGGTTATAGGAATACAGAGGGGCCAGTGTCAGGCATACCGGGGGATCACAGCGGTTATAGGAATACAGAGGAGCCAGTGTCAGGCATATCGGGGGATCACACCGGTTATAGGAATACAGAGGAGCCAGTGCCAGGCATACCGGAATCACACCGGTTATAGGAATACAGAGGAGCCAGTGCCAGGTATACCGGGATCACACCGGTTATAGGAATACAGAGGGGCCAGTGCCAGGCATACTAGGCCACGATCACACCGATGTATTATTGGAATATGGAGGGGCCAGACATACCGGGATTACATCTGTTATAGGAATATGAAGCGGCCAGTGCCGGGCACACCGGGATCAATGACCGTCCCATTTTTGCAGTCCGCGTGACATCCGTTCACCCGGGGGGGGGGGGGGGGGAACCCGCGGTTCTTAGACCTTCCTCAGCCTAAAAATATTAGGCCGCAGCCGGCTCAGAAGTGGGGCATCCATTGGATGTGCCAATTCTGGCGCTTAACTCCAGCTCATCCTGTTGACCTGGAGCGGTGGCAAACTGGGTAATATATGGGGTTGATAATAGCTGTGTAATGTCACCTGGCATCAAGCCTTGGCATTAGTGATGTCACGGCGTCTATCAGATACACAAAATCACTAACTCAGTCAGTAATACCAAAAAAAAAAAAATTTTTTTGAAAAAAAACACACCCCAGCACATTCCCTGTTTCACCAATTTATTGAAAAGAAAAAACAAATCCAGGTTCAGCGTAATCCAATAAGGGGGTCCCACGACAATCTATACTCCCTGTCCCAGTCAATGAAGAACAGAATATTCCCCATTGGCCGGGAGAGCAGTACAGTGACCTGAGCATTAAGTCAGCCCAGGTCACCGCAGGGAATGACGAGCGCTGACTTCAGGAGGTTAGCTAGGTACATTATCTGCGGTGATAGAAGCCACTGCACTTCTGATGTCAATGCTCGTCACTGAGTTCAGTGACCGTCAATCGGCCTAAAGGACACTGCTTTCCTGGTTCTCTTCCTATCCTTCTGGCCACTCATTCAGTGTATCATTTGCTGGCTCCACATCTTCTCTTCCTCTCACTGTTGGGGTCCCTCAAGGTTCAGTCCTTGGCCCTCTTCCCCCTCTACACTGCCCCAATTGGAATGGCCATCAGCAGATTTGGCCTTCAGTACCATCTTTATGCTGATGACACACAACTATACACCTCATCCCCTGAGCTCACCCCCGCTGTTTGCAACATCATGTCTGCTCTCTATCTGAAACTTAGCCTTTCCAAAACTGAACTTCTTTTCCTTCTGTCTTCCAACCTTCCTAAACCCGACATCTCCCTCTCTGTGTGTGGCACCATTATAAGTCCTAGGCAGCAAGCCCGCTGTCTGGGTGTTATACTTGACACTGATCTCTCCTTCACCTCCCACATACAATCTCTTGCCCGCTCCTGCCGCTTGCACCTCAAGCACATCTCTAGAATCCGCCCCTTTCTCACAATGGAAGCGACAAAAACCCTCACCGTGGCCCTGATCCACTCCTGCCTTGACTACTGTAAGGCTATGTGCGCACTAGAAATGTGAAGTTTCTCAAGAAAATTTCTTGAGAAACTTCTGGGAGTGAAAGATTTCCGGACCTCCGGAAAAAATCCACACCAAATCCGCATGCGGATTTGCCGCAAATTTCTCGCGGGTGGTTCCCTGCGGATTTTTGCAGGCTGTACTGCCGAAATCCGCAGGGTACCTGCGGAAAAGAATTGACATGCTCATTTTCTCAAGAAAGTTTCTCGAGAAATTCTTCAAGGAAATTTCTTGAGAAAAATCCGCACAGCTATTTTTTTTCTCATAGAATTTGCTGGGAAATGTCTGCACAAAGATTGCAGATATTTCTCAAGAAATTTCCGCGGCAAATCCGCGGGTAAAATGCACTAGTGCGCACAGAGCCTAACCCTCTTAATTGGTCTCCTCCTAACTAGACTTTCTCCTCTACAGTCCATCCTTAATGCAGCACCCAGGGTCACCTACCTGGTGAACTGCTACTCGGATGCCTCTGCTCTGTGCCAGTCATTGCACTGGCTGCCCATATATCACAGGATCCAATTCAAACTGCTTGTTCTCACCCACAAAGCTCTCCACAGTGCGGCACCCCCTACATCTCCACCCTCCTCTCTGTCTATCACCCCACCCATTTTCTACTCTCTGCAAATGACTTTCGACTAACATCCACACTAATTCGAACCGGATCCAAGACTTCTTCCGAGCTGCACCAATCCTCTGGAACGCTCTACCCCAAGAAGCTAGGACGAATCACAACTTAATCAGCTTCAGACGCACCCTAAAAATGCATCTTTTTAGGGCGGCCTATCACACTCCCTAGCCATACTAAATTCACATAGTCCCTCCACAACTTCTCAGAACATAACCCCACGTCAATTTCCATGGCACCCAAATGCATCTCAAGGTTCTGGCCAACTGGTCCAGGAAGCAATTATCTATCCCCCATTTCCTTGAGATGGCTGGATTGTCATTGTAAATAAGCACTTGTACCTTATTCCCCCCCTCCCCCCATCTCATTGTAGATTGTAAGCTCTCACGAGCAGGGTTGTCTTTTTTTCTCCCTCTAATTATTGTATTTTGTATAACTTGTTTGTATATGATCCTCCTGAATTGTAAAGCGCTGCAGAATATGTTGGCGCTATAGAAATAAGGATTATTATTATTAATGACCGCCGCGTTGTCATGTGAAGTGATATCACTGCAGAAATGGAACTCAGTGACGAGCGCTGACGTCAGGAGTACAGCGGACTTCGCCGCAGGTAATGAACTTAAGGCTGCTTTACACGCAGAGACATCGCTAGCGATGCCGCTCGTGAAAGCACCCGCCCCCGTCGTTTGTGCGTCACGGGCAAATCGCTGCCCGTGGCATACATAAAATAAATAAATAAAAATCGCTAGTACCCGTCACACATATTTACCTTCCTAGCGACGTCACTGTGGCCGGCGAACAGCCTCTTTTCTAAGGGAGCGGTTCGTGCGACGTCACAGCAGACGTCCACTAGAAGCGGTGGGGCGGAGAGCAGCCGCATGAATGTCACGCCCACCTAGTTGCTGGAGGACGCAGGAATGCTGTTATTCATCGTTCCTGGGGTGTCACACGTAGTGATGTGTGCTGCCTCAGGAACGACGAACAACCTACGTCCAGCACCAGCAACGATTTTTGGGAAATGAACGCCGTGTCAACGATCAGGTGAGTATTTTGCATTGTTAGCGGTCGCTCGTAGGCGTCACACACGACGTCGCTAACGAGGCTGGATGTGCGTCACGAATTCCGTGACCCCAACGACATCTCGTTAGCGATGTCGTTGAGTGTAAAGCCCCCTTTAGTTAACCTCCTGATGACAGAGTTAGTCATTCATGCAGCGGCTCACACACTGCTGTGAGCCGATGTAAGGCTGGTGGAGTGGGACAGACTGCAGGGGCACCAATAGACGGAAGTCACATGAAAGTGGTTCCGTGTAGCTTCCGGATATTTTGCGGACCCATTGACTTGTATTGTGTCACAGTCTGCAATGGCGAAACAGAACAGGACATGTTCTATAACGGAACATACACTGATGTGTCTTTTGTAGGAACTAATGGCACACTGAAGTGCTTTTGTGTGCCTTCCGATCCTACATGAAACACATTGAAAAGATGGTCTTATCAGTAGATCCACGAAAAAAGAAAAAAAAAAAAAAAAAAACATTAAGGCTACTTTCACACATCAGTTTTTTTCCATCAGGTACAATCCGGAAAAAAACGGGTTAAACGGATCCGGTACCGCATCCGTTTTATCCCCATAGATTTGCATTGTTACCGGATTGTACCTGATGGCTTTGCGTTGCATCCGTTTTTTTCCGGATGCGGCAAAATTTATCAAAGCGGCGGCCGGAGGCAACGTGTCTTGCAACGTTTTTTTGTCCGGCAAAAAAAACGCATCGCGCCGGATCCGGCGCGTTTTACAATGAAAGCCTATGGACGCCGGATCCGGCGCAATGCGGTAAAAAATGGATGCGGCTACCGGATCCGTTTTTGTAAACTGCGCATGCACCAAATTAATTAAAAAAGCTGATCCTTCAAAAAAAAAAAAAAAGGACAAACCGGATGCAAAAACGGATGCAAACCGTATCCACCGGATCCGGTTTTGTACGCATCCGGCATAACGGATCCGTTAAAAACCGGATCCGGTGGATACGGTTTTACATTTTTTTGCCGGATCCTTTGGATCAGGAAAAAAAAGGATTGTGCCTGAATGCAGAAAACTGATGTGTGAAAGTAGCCTAACCAGGATAAACAGCACGGTCGTCTTAATGAGTCCTTATAGGAATACAGAGGGGCCAGTGCCGGGCATACCGGGGATCACGCTAGTTATAGGAATATGGAGGGGCTAGTGCCAGACATACCGGGGATCACGCTAGTTATAGGAATAGGAGGGGCCAGTGCCAGACATACCAGGGATCACGCTAGTTATAGGAATATGGAGGGGCCAGTGCCAGACATACCGGGGATCACGCTAGTTATAGGAATAGGAGGGGCCAGTGCCAGACATACCAGGGATCACGCTAGTTATAGGAATACGGAGGGGCCAGTGCCAGACATACCGGGGATCACGCTAGTTATAGGAATACAGAGGGGCCAGTGCCAGACATACCGGGGATCACGCTAGTTATAGGAATAGGAGGGGCCAGTGCCGGGCATACCGGGATCACACTGGTTATAGGAACAAAGGGCTTGTCTGGGACGCTAATGAGGGTTCATAAATCAACTGATCAGCAGTAACACCGATTATAGGAAATCCGCATTGTCTGCACATGAGCGATGTAGATTTCAGTTGATCACGCCAGTATTGGCCGACACTCACCGATCTCATGCTGGTGACTCCCAGGGTTGCTAACTTGTGTTTTGTTTTCTGGACAGCTTAGCAAAAAAAATAAATAAATAAATAAAAAATAAATAAATAATAGATATCGATGTATCTCATAAAAAAAAAAAATATATATATATATATATATATATATATATATAATATATATATATTCAACCATATGTTAATATATGTTTCCAAAACATCACAGACACAAACCTTAATAAATCATTATAGTATTATAGAGACACAGCCCATAATCCGGATGAGTCTCCCGCAGCAGTCACTGGAAGCTGTAAAATGAAGATAATTACAGTAAAAATAACCTGGATCATTTTCTTAAGCTTAAAAAAAATTAAAAAAAAAAGTGCCCTATTTTTAGTAACTGTCCTGGAGTTTCTGGACGGTTAGGAACACTGACAACACCATTTATTATTATGGGACTGTTACAGCACAGGAGTCAGTGTACATCAGTGTTTCCCAGACTCCAGTCCTCATGGCTCTCAACAGGTCCTGTTTTCTGGATTTTTTTTAGTATTGAACAGGTGATTGAATTATTCTCAAGGCATCACCTGTGCTATATTAAGGAAATCCTGAAAACATGACCTGTTTGGGTCCGTGAGGACCGGAGTTTGGGATACACTGGTACATAATGCAGAATTTCTTCCTCTAGTTTTATAAATGGACATTTCCCAGAAGCTGCATAGAGCCCATAATAATCCATGGGCTCGATCTACTGTGGCCATTACTTATAAAAGAAAGAAAAAACATCCAGCTCTTCAGGCGAGGAAAGCCATGGTCTTTATTTCAACATGCAGACAGCGAATGACATGACCAGCACAGCACTACGCGTTTCAGGTGAAACAATCACCCTTAATCATGATTAAGGGTGATTGTTTCACCTGAAACGCGTAGTGCTATGCTGGTCATGTCATTCGCTGTCTGCATGCTGAAATAAAGACCATGGCTTTCCTCGCCTGAAGAGCTGGATGTTTTTTCTTTCTTTTACTTGCAATATTGGGCTGTGGCAGTGCCTGTCCGTGCTCCAGGGAGAAGCCAGGAGTGAGCTCTTACACGGTGAGCTGATATACACTAATTGGGCCATTACTTATGCTGTAGATCTGATTTCATCATTCATTTAGATCAGGATATGCAGAATGTCTACACATGTGAACACAGCCTTACAGGGTCTCCTTCTCTCATTATGGCCCCTTCTACAGACTCCACAGGAGGCCGATGGAGGACATGACCAGACCTGCCCTGTAAGCTTCTTTATGAGAAAGAAAAAAAAAACACTGCTCAGCAGAAATCTATTTTCCATTGGAGGAAGTCTGGTCACATGCTCCTCCATTAGCAGCCATATTGAAACCAGAGATCTGGGAAGGCTGTAGTAAAAAGGTGCAGGAGGTCAATTTGTAAGACATAGATTAGCCACTGTCACTAAATCATGGACAAAACGCACACAAAAGGTTAACCCTTTAGTTTCGTCACATACAGTTACATAGAATAGAGCTCTTTTCAGCAGTTAAAACTCCCTGTCTATCTCCATACCATAAATAAGTTAAAGGGTTATGTTATTTGATGAGTAAAATTACAATGTCTTTGTAAAAACAAAATCTTGCAATTTAATTTTAAAAACTCTTTGTTTACTGCTCATTTCTTAGGTTACTGACAGCAAAACGTAACGGTGACCACTCTCTGCTCATTCTTCTTGACCTTTCTGCCGCCTTCGACACTGTTGACCACCATCTCCTTCTCTCTATGCTCCATTCTATCGGCCTAAAGGACACTGTTCTTTCCTGGTTCTCATCCTATCTTTCTGGCCGCTCATTCAGTGTATCATTTGCTGGCTCCACATCTTCTCCTCTTCCTCTCACTGTTGGGGTCCCTCAAGGTTCAGTCCTTGGCCCTCTTCTTTTCTCCCTCTACACTGCCCCAATTGGAATGACCATCAGCAGATTTGGCTTTCAGTACCATCTTTATGCTGATGACACACAGCTATACACCTCATCCCCGGAGCTCACCCCCGCTGTACTACAGAACACAAGTGACTGCCTGACTGCAGTCTGCAATGTCATGTCTGCTCTCTATCTGAAACTTAACCTTTCCAAAACTGAACTTCTTCTTTTCCCTCCATCTTCCAACTTTCCTCAACCGGACATCTCCCTCTCTGTGTGTGGCACAACGATAAGTCCTAGGCCGCAAGCCCGCTGTCTGGGGGTTATACTTGACACTGATCTCTCCTTCACCTCCCACATACAATCTCTTGCCCGCACCTGCCGCTTGCACCTCAAGAACATCTCTAGAATCCGCCCCTTTCTCACTATGGAAACGACAAAAACCCTCACCGTGGCCCTGATCCACTCTCGCTTGGACTACTGTAACTCTCTATTAATTGGTCTCCCCCTAACTAGACTCTCTCCTCTACAGTCAATCCTTAATGCAGCAGCCAGGGTCACCTATCTGGCTAACCGCTACTCGGATGCCTCTGCTCTGTGCCAGTCATTGCACTGGCTGCCCATATATCACAGGATCCAATTCAAACTGCTTGTTCTCACCCACAAAGCTCTCCACAGTGCAGCACCCCCCTACATCTCCAACCTCCTCTCTGTCTATCAGTCCACCCGTTCTCTACGCTCTGCAAGCGATGTTCGACTAACATCCACACTAATTCGAACCTCCCACTCCCGGATCCAAGACTTCTTCCGAGCTGCACCAACCCTCTGGAACGCTCTACCCCAAGAAGTTAGGACAAATCACAACTTACTCAGCTTCAGACGCACCCTAAAGACTCATCTTTTTAGGGCGGCCTATCACACTCCCTAATCAGATTCGATTCACATAATCCCTCTACAACTTCTCACAACATAGCTCCACATCAAACTCCATGGCACCCAAAGGCATCTCAAGGCTCGGGCCCACTGGTCCAGGAAACCATTATCCAGCCCCATTTCCGTGAGATGGTTGGATTGTCATTGTAAATAAGCACTTGAACCTTGCCTCTCCCCCCATCTCATTGTAGATTGTAAGCTCTCACGAGCAGGGTTGTATTTTTTTTTCCCTCTAAATATTGTATTTCTATAACTGTTACTTGTTTGTATATGATCCTCCTGAATTGTAAAGCGCTACGGAATATGTTGGCGCTATAGAAATAAAGATTATTATTATTATTATTAGAGAACATGTGCAGTGCTTACAAGCTCTTCCAATAAAGCTTGTAAGAATTGCTCTGGAGCCACTATTCGCTACTGGTGCCATCCAGATTTCGTGCATTGAGCTCTGCCAATGCTGCAGATTTACAGCCATAGCAGCCTAGAAGAGCACACAGTTTGGGCTAGTTGCACAATGAGGTGGCTACTCCAGTCACTCAAGAAGGCGCTATACTCGGTTACTTTATACATACATGCATGTCCAATCCATCTAGCAGCCTTTCTTGTTCTATAATCTTGAATAACTACTACTGCGCTACTGTTAGCTAGAGTCCCACCACCTGTGCAGAGTCTACACCTCCTGACTTAAGGTACCGTCACACTAAACAACATACCAGCGATCCCGACAACGATACAACCTGATAGGGATCGCTGGTAAGTCGCTAGGAGGTCGCTGGTGAGATGTCACACAGTCGGACCTTAACAACGACGCACCAACGATCCGGCGATCCATGACAACTTGTACAACAACATCGTTGGTCACTGAGACCATGTCACATTGAACGATTAGCAACATATAGGCGTGCATCTACGTTGCCTTTTCCGTGCCCCCCCTGCTCCTATTGGTGGTCCTAAATGCGTAGTGCGAAGTCAGAAGCCTGGATAGCTTAAATAAGATCCGCAAACCAGCACGCAAGCCTGAAGGTGTCTAGTACGATCCGAAAAGAAGTATATGCTCGTGAACAAAGGACGGAAGTGCGACCTTTTTGCCTTCTTTTCAAGTAAAGCTGTAGTCCTGACCACCAATAGGAGTTGAAGAGAAAAGGCAAAACCACGCCTGCGTCGCTGAATTCTGAGTCGCCAACGAAGTTGCTCGTTGTTGATATGGTGTCAGACATGTTGCCCAGCGGGACACCAACAACCAAAAAATGGTCCAGGCCATTCAGCAACAACCAGCAACCTCACAGCAGGGGCCAGGTTGTTGCTGGATGTCACACACAGCAACATTGCTAGCAACATTGCTGCTACGTCACAAAACCTGTGACTCATCAGCGATGTTGCTAGCAATGTTGCTTTTAGTGAGACGTGGCCTTTAGGTGGTGGGACTCTAGCTAACAGTAGCGCGATAGTACTTATTCAGTTTTATTTCTTTTTTTTGACAGATCTGGACACAGACTCCGTCCTCAACCAGCGGCTACCCCTTTTTACACTTGTGTAATAAAAATAATTTAGCTTTTTTGAGTGCTAGTGGTATTTATTCTAGTTCTATAATCTTATCTGGAGGTGTGCCTGTTGTACTCCAGACTTTCCGAGAGCCCTGTGTGCGGTTGTTTTTTGTTTTTTTCCACCCCAAGCTGATGGTTTTTATTGATATTATTTCGGGATATATACGATTTTTTCATCACATACTATTACACATTTTTCTTTTGTTGCGGCTGCTGAAAAACTGCAATTCTGGCAATTATTTTTTTAAATTTTTTTTCTCAATCTGATTAATTTTATATTTTGATAGATCGGACTTTTACAAACGCAGTGAAACCAAATGTGTATTTTTTTATTTCCTAATTTTTAATGTGGTTAAAAAGGGGGGATTTCAACTTTTATATTTATTTAATATAAAAGTTGAACATTTTTTTTCTACTTTGTACGGTTTTTAATAGTCCCCTTTAGTAGATTTGAATCTGCAATGGTCTTATCACTTGTTCTATAAACAGCAATGTCGCAGTATTGCTGTATATAAAAGAAATTACATGAACGCCCGGCACTGGCTGGTTTTCAAGGGAGTACTGGGATGACAGACACAAGGGTCATCAACTGACCCCTGGCTGATATAAACCATTGGCATCCAGCAATCGTGTCGTGGGTGCACTGATGAAGGGTCATCGCCGCCAGCACATGTTAAATGCTGTCAGATTGCCAGTGGCATTTAACAGGTTAACAACCGTGGGCTGAGCGCTGCTCTACCCGCGGCTGCTAGTCGCAGATGAAGGCTAAATAAATCAGCCTTCATCTGAATGGGAAGACGCGGGCTTGATGTGTGAGCCCACATCAAAGGCAGGGAAACGACTCATGACGTGCATAACATGTCATGGGTTGCAAAGGAGTTAAAATAATTTCTCACCGTCGTACACACTGGAATAATCATGCACCATGTTCCAAAGAACTGAGGCTGTTTTCATCTATACAAATAGTGACACTATTGTAAGGTTGCCATCACATTTGCCAGTATTCTGGCACTCAAGGCATTAACACTGCAGTATGTAGGCAATGGCGCAGAAATAAAATTCAGAAAGGAATCACACATCTATTGCTTATAAATATTTTAGGATTTTACAATCAGGGCTGTGGAGTTAATAGAAATGTACTGACTCCAACTATGGCTTCAAGATTAAAAAAAAATTATATAATAATATTGTATAATTAATGTGTTAAAGGGGTTATTCAGGACTAAAAAAAAAAATAAAAAAAAAAATTAACGTTTCTTCTTTTTTACCATGAGCCAAAAAACTGATCGGAACTACCTGCACTAGGTTCTCGGCTCAATAGGTAAATTCAGACATCACTATTATTACTGAGGCTTATTATGTAATTTATTTGCTGATTTTCAGAGTTTTGCAATTAGAACAACCTTGTTTGTTAAAGGGGCACGCTCATCTGCTTCGCTCTTCTGCTTCCAAAAATATAAACTCAGATTCTTACAGTTTCTGTAAAGTGGATGGGATATATATACAAATTACGTGCCCACTGTGCTTATTTTTACACTGCATTAACTGACCTGCGATGCAGGTTTCAAATCCACAACATGTCAACTTCTCAAGTTTTATTTGCGGATTTTCATAAAAAAAATTGCATTTGATGCAGAACTTTTGCAGGTAAAAAGAGCACATAATCTGTACATGACTGTAGCAATAAAAGTTTGTCAAAGCAAAATACCAGGAAGTATCAAAAACAAAGCTGTGTCCATTTTCACACGTACTGGAGATGCGATCACACGCATACCAATTATAATCAATCGTGATCTTCACACCTCCATGTTTTCAGATGGACCATGTGAACCACGCTCAACTGTGATGTACACGGGGACATGTCCATTTTTTAAAGCGATGCACGGATGAAATATGTACAGCACAGGGATAGCATCCGTGTGACACATACCAGAAGGAAAGCATTACACGGAAATTAATGTTTTCTCCTTACCCATGACAGCACCACGTGGTGCTGTCATGGGTTCTGGAAAAATCCGGCTACCGGTAAGTAACCATGGTGTTTTTTATGTGTTAAAGATGTGCAACGATAGATAGCTATGTAGATTTTACAGTTATTAACCAAATAATTAAATGGAAAGAAATTACGTGGGGTCACCCCCCCCCAGTTTTGATCATCAGCAAAGTTAAAGCAGACAGCTGTGGGCTGATATCAAGCAGGGAAGGTCCATGGTTATTGGACCCTTCCCAGCCTAATAATAGCAGTCCACAGTCGCCTCAGAAGTGGCGCATGATATTTGATCCTCTGGTAACCGCGAGCTCTGGCGGTGAGCCCGTGGTAATCTCCGCATAATGTCTGCTGATCCAATCAGCAGACTTGTACAGCTAACAGGTGCAGATTGATCAGAGATCCACCCGCGCCTGCTTACCACTTAGATCGCACTGTCAAATATGGACAGCGCAATTTAAATGGCTGAGGTGGGGATTGTGCCATTCCCCGTCGCCATCAGCGGCCCAGTGACACGATCAAGCGGAGCTGATGGTTGTCATGGTAGTGTGGGGAGTGCTGATGACCCTTGACGCCAGCATGACATATTTCCTGTGCGAGCCGACAGAGCGCCGCCACTCTCAGGAATGCTGCATTTCTCCTAATCAGAGTGATGCTGCTCTGATCAGCCGAAATACACAGGCAGTGCAGTAATAAAGTCTCCTAGAGAGACTAGTAAAATAAATTAAATAATTAAAAAATAAAATAAAAACTTAAAGGGAACCTCTCAGGTCCCTTATGTTTTCTAAACTGCAAGCATGGTGATGTGTGGCCTAGTAATCCTTCCAACCCATCCCTGTGTTGTAATAGTGTGTAATATGAATGTATAAAAATATGTTTTATTACTTCCATGGTTTCTATGTAAGTGAGTAGAGGCTCTAGCCCCCTGGGCATCTGCATGGTTTACGTAGTATGACACCCCTGTGGGTGTGATACCATGGATTTACATAAGTGACGTCACCGTCGCTCCTTGAGATCCCGCGCGTGCACGCTTACCATTCCTGCAGCCTTGTTATCCGGATGCTTGCTTCTCGGCTTCAGACGCTCTCTGCACATGTTCAGAAGACTCCTGTGGTTCCGACCACGCGCAGAGCGCGTCTGAAGCCAAGAAGCAAGCATCCGGATAACAAGGCTGCAGGAATGGTAAGTGTGCACACACGGGATCTCAAGGAGTGACGGTGACCCTCTGATCATTTACATAGGGAACATGTAAGTAATAAAACTTTTATACATTCATATTACAAACACAGGGATGGGTAAGAAGGGGTTACTAGGCCACACATCACCCTGCTTGTAGGATAGAACGCATATGGGACCTGACAGGTTCCCTTTACGTTCAAATTACCACCCCCTCCCATTCGCCCCATTGAAAGGAAGAAAAAAAAAAAAAAAGGTACACATTTGATATCGCCACGATCAGAATTGCCCAGTCTATCGTAATATAAAATGAATTAATCTGATCAGTAAACGACGTCGGAGAGGAAAAAATACCAAACTTCAAAATTACGTTTTTTGGTCCCTGCAAATATTTTTAAAAATGCAATAATAGGCGATCAAAACGTAGCATCAGCACAAAAGGGTATCATTAAAGACGTCAGCTCAAGACGTAAAAAGTAAGCCATCACTGAGCCCCAGATCCTGAAACAATATGAATATTACGGGTCTCAGAAAATGGCAGCAAAAGCACCATTCGTTTTTTGGAAAAACGAAAGAAAAAAAAAATTAACTCCTTTTAGATAAAAGTAAAAGTATACATGTTTGGTATCTGCCCACTCGTACCGGTCTGAGGCATCATGCGAACACCTTAGTTTTATCATATAGTGAAGAGAGTGAAGAAAAGACCCCCAAAACAATCGTACAATTGCACTTTTTTTCGCTTTTCAATTTCACCGCACTTGGAACTTTACTGGTTTCCAGTACACTATTTGGTAAAACTAATGGTTTTCGTTAAAACTACGACTTGTCCCACAAAAAAACAAGCCCTTTCCGACTCCCTGGTTCACCAATTAAAAAAAACAAAACAAACAAAAAAAAAAACAAAAAAAAACACACGACATTAATGCAAGTAATCGAGAAACAGCGTGGGAACCCCTAGATTATGTTGCATGTAAGAACTTTAATTTCTAATGAACTGGTGACGTGAATGAGGGAGTCTCTTGTTTTTATTTCTTCACTTTTTTTTTTGTCTTTCAGGTTTCCATTGTGGAATGTGTCAGATTTCGTGGACTACTTCGGACCTGCACGTGTGTGGGGCTTCTTTTTTTTTTTTTTAAACTGAATTTTTATTGAAATTTTCAATTTACGTTTTTCATACATAAAATAAAACATAAAATTCACAATTCTTATCGAACCTAGACAAACAAACAATGACAGGACAGGTGAGGAGGGTTAGGAGGGGAGAGGAGAAATAGGAGGGAAGAGGGAAGGGTTTCAAGAGTCCATGCTCCTTCCATAGGACCCATAGGCCTCAGTCTCACAGATCCTCCTGTCCCGCAAAGTAGTCCCATGGTGCCCACACGGCCTGGAAACGGTCAACTGTGTCATGCAATAGTGCCGTGAGATGTTCCATGCGTCTAACGTCCAGTAATCTATACTTGAGGCTCTGGAGTGAGGGTGTCCCTGGCTGCCTCCAATTCTTTGCAATTAAGCATCTGGCCGCCGTAAGGATGTGGGACAAAAGCTTAGAGGCCGTTTTTCCCAATCCCCCATTCCCAAGACCCAGAACATAGATCAGGGGATCAAGATCAACCTCTATATATAGTACTTTATGGATCAACCCTCTAACCCGCTCCCAGAAGGGGACTATCCCTGGACAAGACCAGAATATGTGCAGAATGGTGCCCCTGCCTCTCCCGCATCTCCAGCAACAAGCCGGTATGGAGGGGTCTATGCCATGAAGGAAATCTGGAGTGTGGTACCAAAATAGCAAAATTTTATAGATATTTTCCTTATATAGTGTGCATATTGACGTCTTGGCGGCGTTTCCCCAGATTGCTGCCCATTCCTGAGGAAGTATCCGCCTTCCCAATAGAGACTCCCATTTCCGCATGTATGGAAAAGACCCCTCGGGCCCCTCCTGTGAATCAGAAAGCAAAATGTAAATTTCCGAAATCAGCCCCTTAGTATCAGTGCCCCTTCTGCAAATTTTCTCAAAATCTGTGGGAATCGAGGCCCCTGCCCTGCCAAACAAGGAGCCAGCCAAGTCTCTGATCTGCAGATATTGGAAAAACTCTCGATTAGAGAGAGAGAGAATTTATCTCTAAGGTACTCAAAGGAATGGATCTGCATTGTACTTTCATCTATAATGTCTGCAAATCTGAATAGACCTGCCTTGAGCCAGGGGTGCACCATGTCCGACTCCAGACTGCTTGGGAGCAAGGGTTGGTATATGAAGGACACCAGAGGGGAGCAGGGGGATGCCAAAGGAAATCTTCTAATGCAAAATGCCCAGAGGTCCCTAGTGAACTGCATCGGTCCAAGAAGAGGGGGGGGCGAATCACACCGGGCCGGGGGCCACAGGAGCGCGTTTGGATGTATAGGCGCCAGGCAAAGTTTTTCAATCTCAGTCCACCTGTTGTATGCCCAAAGGGACACCCAACAGGGGATCCTCCTAAGATGGGCCGCCCAATAGTATTTTAGGATGTCCGGGACAGAAAGCCCCCCCTGTTTCTCCGAGCCATCAACACCTCCCTGGCCACCCTATGACGTTTGTTACACCAAATAAATCTAAGGATAGCCGCCTGAAGGGACTTCAGCTCCTTTATTGGTACCTTAACTGGGAGGGTTTCAAAGAAATATAATAATTTTGGGAGCAAGCTAATTTTAACCACCGCAATGCGCCCCATCCACGAAAGAGGGAGGGGCAACCACTTGCTCAAAAGAGTTCTCAGCTCTCGGAAAAGGGGGGGGGAAGTTAAGGTTATAGAGGGAATCATAAGTAGATGTGAGGTTAACCCCCAGGTACTTGACCGCATCTGTCTTCCAACGAAACTTAAAATTCAAACGCAGGTAATCCAGGGCCACCGGGTCGAGATTCAAGGGCATTGCCTCCGTTTTGCTAGAGTTGATCTTATACCCCGAAAGGCTCCCGTACCTACCCAAGGTGCACATTAAAATTGGAAGGGACACATGGATGTTAGTAAGTGTAATGAGCACATCGTCGGCAAAAAGCGAGATTTTAAACGGTTTATTCCTGACCAGGACCCCCGAGATGTCTGGGTTGCTCCTGACCGAGGCCGCGAGGGGCTCTATGCATAGCGCAAAAAGGAGGGGGGACAGGGGGCACCCCTGCCTGGTGCCATTGGAGATGAGAAAAGGCTTAGAGATGTGGAGGGGGAGTTTGATAGAGGCCGTAGGAGCGCTATACAGGGACTTCAAGGCCCGCATAAAGCCACCCGAGATCCCAAAGACCTCCATTGTCTTGAAGAGAAAAGGCCACGCAAGGCGGTCAAAAGCCTTCTCTGCATCTAGACTCAACACCAACGCCTGTTGCTTCGTCCGATTTGCCACATCCACCAGGTCTATGACCTTCCTGGTGTTGTCCCCCCCTTGATGGCAAGGGACAAAACCCACCTGGTCTTTATACACGAGTTGGGGCAACCATCGATTAAGCCTGGCCGCCAAGAGCTTGGTGAACATCTTCAAATCGGAGTTCAAAAGGGCTATTGGTCTATAATTAGCACAGTCCAATGGGTCCCTGGGTGGCTTGGGCAGGAGGATTAAATGGGAGTGTAGCATGGATGGAGGGATAGGGTCACCCTGAAGGAAAGAGTTAAACAAGGCGGCCATGTGTGGGAGGAGCTCCGCCGCAAACACCTTGTAATAAAAATAAGTAAAGCCGTCCGGGCCCGGTGACTTCCCGCCAGGCAGGGCTTCTAGAACTTGCTCCAGTTCCTCTGTAGTAATCTCTTCATTCAAAGCCGCGGCTGCTCCGCAAGGCAGTGAAGGGAGCTCAAGGGCCGAAAAATAGTCCCCAAGTGCCCCAGCCCCGCGCGAAGCCATGCCCGGGGGAACCGGAAGGTTATAAAGCTTGTTGTAGTAATTGAAAAAAATGTCAGCTATTGAAGCGGGGTGATAGTGGATAGTGCCCTTTTCGTCGCGCAGAGCCTGAGGGCATGAGGATGTAGCGCGCTCCTTAAGCTGCCTGGCGAGTAAGGTATGAGCCTGATTACTCCTTTCATAGTATCTTTGTTTGGAAAAGGTTAGCAATTTTTCTGCTCTGCCAATTGCCAAGTCTGTCAACTTTTCCCTAAGGCTGATGACTCTCCTAAGAATAGTCAGTGATGGGGCAGCCGCCAGTCTCCCTTCCTGTAGCTTAAGATGGGCCGTTATAGAGTCCCGCTGGCTTGTGGCATTCTTTTTAGCCCTGGCGCCCTCTCTAATGCATAGTCCCCTCATCACTGCCTTGTGAGCTTCCCAGAGTGTTGCCGGCGACGTGACCGTGCCCGTGTTCAAATGAAAGAATTCGACCAGTTGCTTATTTAAAAAGGCCCTAGTGTCGGGATTTTTGATCAGAGATTCATTAAGGCGCCAATGCTGAGGCTTAGGTCGAGGACCATCTTTCTTGAAGTCCATTATGAGTGGGGAATGGTCTGACCACGTAATGGATCCCATTTCCACCCTCTCAAGACGCCCCAGCAGCTGTGAGTCAATGAAAAAATAGTCTATTCTGGTGTGCGTCTGATGCGGATGCGAGTAGAAGGAAAAGGCCTTCTCTCCCGGGTGGTCCACCCTCCAAGCGTCGTATAAAGCCCCTGATCTAATGAGCCTACGAAAGTCCCGGGACAAATTTTTCAAAACACCCGATGGAGGGTGTCCACCCACAGAGAGTCTGTCGGCCACCTCCGAAAAAGGGATGTTAAAGTCTCCCCCCAACACCGTAGAGGCCGGTGCCAGTCCGCCTATCAGATCGAGTATTTTCTTAAGAAAGCGTATCTGCCCTTCATTAGGTGCATAAATGTTGGCCAGTATGTGCGGGGATCCCCCCAGTTGGCCCTCCAAAATCACATATCTACCCTCTGGATCGCAGTGAGAACCCGTAATTTGTAGAGGACAACTGGAGGATATTAAAATAGCAACTCCCCCCCTCTTGGAGCCCGAGTAAGCCGAGTAATGGATGGGAAAGCGGTGGGACGCAAATTTGAAAGTGTTTGATTCCACAAAATGTGTTTCTTGGATAAAGGCTATGTCTGCACCTGATGTTTTCAGTTCCTGTAGCAGCAATTTCCTCTTACGGGGTGAATTCAGACCTTTTACGTTAAGAGAGATAATGCGGGTCATATCTAAAACTTAGAAGTAAGAAAAAGCTAATGGCACACCTATACCGTCGGGGGCATGACTTCCCCTGTGAAGCCGGCCAGAGGAGATGGTCCATACGACAAAGGGCCGCAGCTCCCAGGGACTCTAGAAGGGGTGGTACCTGAAAGGACACATAAGGAAAAAACATCGGGGAGGGGGGAAGACAAGGACAAACATAGAAATGAACATGAATTAAGAACATTAACCAAAATGCATAAACCTTAGGCATAGATTCCCGGGGGGTCAACCCGGAAGGGAGAGACCTAGAGGGAGGTTCCCCAACCCGTCTGAGCTAAGAGAGCCACCCACCTCACTCCCCAGTAGCCCTCCCACGGGGATCAGTCCAGTGGGCACGGGCCCGTGCCAAAAGGAAACAAGGGAAAAAAAAAAAAACAAAACAAAAAACCTCAACCACTAACTCCAAGTAAGGGGACCGGGCTCCCGCCAACCCCCCTACCCCCCACGGCATCATTGTGGCTACAGCCCCCCCCCCTTATGCAGATCAACAGACCCAGAGGGCCGCAGATGACACAATGGACAGTCAGAGGCTTGCTGTAGAGAGAGTCACAGTATCACAAAGCATGCTCAGCCACTGGAACTCAGAGGGTATAAGAAATAGGCACCAACCAGGTTAAGAAGTGTCCTCAACGGTGAGCCGGGGAGGGGAGCGACCCACGGCCCCTACCTCCTCTCCCCCCCAAAGCCCCACGCCCTCCACCCCTCACCTTGGACCACACGGGAGGGGGCGGCCCTTCCAACCTTTGCAAGTCCCAATCTGGGATACGGACCGCTGGAATGTCCAGTGCTTCACAGAACAGAGTGGTATCTGCTGGAGTGCGAAGGGTCGCCGATTTACCCCCTCTGCGCGCTGTTAGTGCAAACGGGTAACCCCAGCGGTATGGAACCTGGTGCTCCTTCAGGCTCGTGAGGAGGGGCTTGAGGTGCCGCCTTTTCTGGAGTGTGATGCGAGAAAGATCCGGGAAAAGCTGGATTTCCTTGCCATTGAACACAGGTGCCGTGCGCCTCATTCTAGCCTTAGCCATGATCAGTTCTTTGGTGGAGAAGTCGTGAATGCAACAAATGATGTCCCGGGGTTGGGTGGATAAATTCTTCGGCTGTAAAGCCCTGTGTGCCCTGTCCAGCTTGATGATGTTAGAAGGGGGAGCGTCCAACACTTCATTAAAGATGGATTGTAGTATGGAGTTTGTGTCCTCGGGCCCATCTGACTCTGGGACCCCCCTCACACGGACATTGCAACGGCGTCCTCTGTTGTCGAGATCCTCTATGTGAGACTGCATATCCTCCATTATTTTTTGTTGCGATGTTGCCAGTTTGTGTAATTCTGATACATGGGATCTGGTGATGTCATGCTCTTCCTCCAGGGATTCAATTCTGCCAGACAATTGCTGCAAATCTCTCCTCACTTCAGCTATTTTTGACCTGCAAGTTGCTTTAACCTCACGTATGAGGCATTGAAAGTCCTCTTTAGAAGGAAGTTTACTTATGAAATCATGCATGTCCTTATAGGAGGTGTCTGGCCCTTTAAGGTGAGCACCTGCAGTAATAGACGCTGGAGTATTAGTCTGGTGCTGGGGAAGCTGGGGAGGTTGATCTCCACACAGAGGCCCAGAGGGGGGAAGCAGGCTGCTCTGTTCCCTGATATTACCAGCTGTAGCTGCAGTCCCTTCTTCTCCTGGCAGTGGGGAGGGCTGCCCCCCGACCTCCACCTTATCTCCCACCGCCACTATGTGCTCCTGGGCCTGCTGCTGCTGTGCCTGAGGATCCGATGCAGCGCAGGGCTGCTGAGCCAAGGCATCCCCTGTTGGATCTGCTGCAGGGACTCCTCCACTCCCCCCTGTGTCCCCGCTCACCCACTCCTCCTTCTCTTGCTGCTTAGCAGGCCGGGCCGGTGCCTCCATTTCCCCTCCATGCTCCTGGAAAGATGGCGTCTGGGCCTCCCCTGGACCCTGTTCCAGGCCCAAGAAAGTATCCAGCGCCGTGGTGTGCAGCGGGGGGGCCACCGATGCCTGCTGCGACGGTTTAATCCTCCGTGGTCCCATCCTGAGAGCCGGTGAGTAGGTTTGTGCTTATGATAAGTGCTGATTTAGCTGAGGGTCAACAGGAGCTCCTCTTCCCCACGTCCACTCAGCTCAGCATCCTGGACACGCCCCCCCGGGGCTTTTTTTTTTTTTTTTACATAAAATTATTATTTGTGTTTGTTGCGCTTTACACTTACAGGGTTAGTAATAGGCGTGTCTGACAAATGCCTCTCCAGTACACCAGGGTTTGATGCCAGCTGACATCAACCATTAGGGTACGTACATAGAATCAGGACCCGCTGTGTTGCGAATCTCCTCTGCAGGAGACCGCAGCTGCCCATGCCAACGATCAAGGTTCAGGTCTCTCGCTTGTGTTCTCCCTACAGAGGATGCTTGCGACTCTGCAGCAAAGACTTGACATGCTGCAGCTCAGTTTTCACTGTGGGCCGCACATGTACAGTGGGCATGGGATTTACAGAAATCCCATCCACTGTGCTTGTACTGCACAATTCAGCATTTTGGAAACAGCTAAAACATGCTACATCCAAAACGATGTGAACACTGATCGTGGGCACGTAACATCACTGAAAAACGTGTGTTTTTACTGACGTCTGAAACAGGCCTTATGGTTAAAGCTCCAGTACTGGCTCATCTAATGGATGCGCCACTTCTGGGGTGGCTGTGGGCTGCTAAGGGCTCAATAACCATAGGCCTTCCCAGCCTGATAAGAATACCAGCCCTAAGCTGTCTGTTTTACCATGGCTGGTGATCAAAAGGGAACCCCACATTTTTTTTTTCCATATACCGTATTTATTTGGATAAATAGCTGTACATGCTACTGTATATATCCATGCATACCTTTCACTCATAATCCCCCCCCCCATTAATTTCAGTGTCATGTGTTTTTATTTTTCCAGTACGGGTCATACGGATGGACGCAACATATGCGGTTTTTTAACTGGACGTGTGAAGGGGGACCTAAAACGTGACACACAAAAGAAATACCAAAAACTGCAGTGTCAAAGACTCACTAAAACCACAAGAAAAAAAAACAGTCTTACTTACCAGTCGTATACCCCAGCACAAATGCACAACAGGATTCTGCAGGCCACCATGATAAAGGCGGGAGCAGCACAGGTGCAAAACACTAATGAAACGACCACTTACTGACTTACCATACATCAGGGATATGGTTGCCGCCTAGTATCTCAAATCCACTGATGTTTTCTGTGTTATTAAGTGATTATTTAATAAGTATTTTGAATCTTTGCTGCCACACCTATATCATCAAGTATGGCTCCTTTTATTTTGTAAAATTTTTATTTTTTTTGCATTTTTGTCCCCTTTTTTTTTAGTAAATTGTGAAAAACACAACTAACCTAATTTATCTAATTCATGTAGAAATACTGCAGAAAATTTGTAACATGAAAACTCCGCTAATACTCATCACGGCAATGTAGGGTACGACACACTAGCACCTTTCACCTTAATTGTTAACCCCTTCACGACATCAGCCGTACACATACAGCGCAAGTCTGAAGAGGGTGTATTACAGTCACGACCTACCGCCAGAGGAGACTGTGATTTTCACTATACGCAGAAATGCTGTGGCACAAGTGGTCAGATGATTGCCAGTTATAGACCCCTAAAGGGCTAATAAGAATAGTAAAAAATGAAGAAATAAAAACCTCAAATCACCCCCTTTTGCACCATTAAAAATAAAGATATTTAAAAAATACACGTTGTATCGTCGCATTCAGAAAAGTCTTCTCTATCAAAATATAAAAATAATTAGCACAATCAGTAAACCTTGTAAATAAAAAAAAATCAAGAACATCAAATTTCCGTTTTGTTTTTTTTTGGTCGGTGCAATACCACAAAAAATGTTGTAAAAAGCGATCAAAAAGTCTAATTTTTCTTAAAATGGTATCGATAAAAATGTCATCTTAGCCCGCAAATAATAAATCACATGGCTCCATGAAAATTTTGAATCTTGGAAAGTGGCGACACGAATTTTCTTCAAAATTCAGATTTACTTTTCACCCCTGAAGTAATAAATAAAACCGGACATGTTTTGTTTGGCCATATTCGTACTCATGAGAAAAATCATACTGGGGTAAATTTTTGCCACAAAATGTACATGTCAGAATTGTGAGGCGTTTTTTCACCGTTTCTCCACATATGGAATTTTTCCCGTTTTAGCCTATGTGCGCACGCTGCGGATTTGCTGCAGAAAATGTGTCTAACATTGCTGCAGTCATTCCCGAGCAAATCCTATGGGTTTTAAAAAATGTTAAACAAAGAGGACAAAGAAGGAAATGGCACTTGAATGATTGCAAACAAAAATAAAGTTTATTCAAAAATATTATCAAAATATTTAATAACGATGGACCTTCCCACCCTAATATTAGCCCCCAGTTGTCTGCTGCATCTTGGCTGGTTTTAGAAAAATGGGAGGACCCTACATCTTTGTTTTTTTGTTTCTAAATAAATCAAATTAGTGTGGGAACACCTCTATTTTTTTATAACCAGCCAAGGTACAGCACACAGCTGAGGGTTGCAGCCTGCAGCTGCTGCTGTTCCTGTGCTGGATATCAAAAATGGGGGGACCCCACGTCATTTGTTTTATAAAAAAAAAACAAAAACAGCTGTCCAAGCTAGCTATCCCTCTATCAAGCTATTCTGTTATTTCTATCTATTCTATGTTATGTTAATATCTATTTTATATGTTGTTTCTATCTATTCTTTCTATCTATGTATCTATCAATTATCCTATCATATGATATTTTATTTGCATGCGTTTTTATCGCAGTTTTTTTGTCAAACGCAGTGTTTACTGTTGTCAAGTCTGCCAGAGGGTGGTTTTTTTTTTCTTCAAAACAAGAACGCACTGTGCGGACATACCCTTAGGCTATGTGCCCACGATCCGGCGACACAGAGTCTGCAGAGATGTGAGTGTTGTCCGTGCGTGAACGTAGCTGCCCGTGCCCGGGTTTGGGCCACTGCGGACTTTAGCTCTATTCTTCCCTTGGAGAACACTCACCATTTACTGTCACGTCATCACGGTTTCACGGTGTGTACTGGTGATCATGTGACCTGAGACCGGAAAAAAAAAGGCCGGAATCAAACTCTCCAGGGTCTCAGCTACCCCAGTAGCTGAAATCTCGGAGATTTTACGACGATGGGGAGCGCTATTTACTTTTTTCTTCCTGCCATTTTAAAACGGCAGATCAGAATAAGTACCTTTTTCTGCAGCTGTTTTAAAACTTAAGGCTGTTGTAAAGAGGTTAATAGCCATAGTTCTCAAATCTACGAAGTAATTTGTCCTGTAGGATACACACACATAGTTCAGCATTGAGTCCATCATTGATCCTGGTGAAATATCCAACACCTTTGGCTAAAAATAACCCCCATATCATCAGGCTTCCTCCACCGAACTTGATAGATCCTTCAAGTTCTCAATCCGTTAACCCCTTTTTTCCTTGTTTCATCCAGAAGTATTTGTACCCATCAGAGCCTAGTGTATTGACTTCCGTCTCATCTCTCCAAATCACCTGTTTCCAATCTTGTACTGTCAACTTTTAATACTTTTTTGCAAACCCGAGCCAACGCTTCTTATGATGATATTGAAATAGAGGCTTCTTCAACTTTTCTCGAGCAACCATTCCAGACTTGTGTAACATACATCGCAGAGTCTTTGCATGGACGTCTGTTATCTCACTATTACAAAGCATACGAGCCACCTCCACTATCGTGTTTGTCACACCATAACTGATAGACCTTGTGATGAGCCAATTTGTTGACTCTGGTATTTTGCCTGGACGTCACCTCTTGGCTTTCAAATGGATGGACGGACTTCATTTTGCATTCTTCCAACTGTCATGGCACTTACATGATATAATTTGGCAGTGGTGAGTAATAGAAGGAAACACTGGGCACTATCCACACTCAGCGGTTAATGGCACACTATATAAATCATTAGAACAGTAAACCTGTCAATATACATCAAGTCCATCCATTTGGTTAAGTACTGGCAGCAGAGAAAAAGAAAAAATCCGTTGTACTTATTTCACAGAAAAAACACTTGCTGAACAGAAAAATAGTAGAACAAAAGGCACTCACCGGAATGATTGTGTCAAAAAAACCTTTTATTCCAACAACTGGTTACAAGTGAAGGAACGGGGAAGGGCGGTACACGGGGCTTGTCGGTCGACGGCCGCTTCACATCTTTGTTCAACGCTTCTATGGGTGGACCCCCCCGCACTCCGCCCACCCCATGTATACACTGAACACACACACACACACACACACATTAATAGTCACCTGTCCCCGCACGCACCCCGGCACTACCACACCTATCATCATCCCCGCACGCACCCCGGCACTACCGCACCCATCATAATCCCGGCACTACCGCACTCATCATCATCACCGTACACACAAGCACTACCGCACCCATCATCATCCCTCATCATCCCCGCACACATCCCGGCACCACCGCTCCCATCATCATCACCGCACACACAAGCACTACCGCACTCATCATCATCCCCGCACACACTCAAGCACTACCTGAGTGAAGTATGCGGTGACAGCGCGGCTCACTTCAGTTGCTACGTGGAGCTGACACAGAGCGGTCGTGTTCTACTTCATGCTTCATGTAGCAGAGCTGAAAGTGTCGTGTGGATTACGTCGGACCTGCATGGGTGTTTGGGGATTAATAAAGTGGTAAATGAGTGGGGGGTTTTGTCTTTTATTCCAAATAAAGGATTTTTCGTTGTGTGTGTTTATTTACTTTCAATTACAGGTTAATCATGGAAGGTATCTCGGGGAGACGCCTGCTATGATTAACCTAGGACTTAAATGGCAGCTACAAGCTGCCACTAACTCCTTATTACCCCGATTGCCACCGCACCAGGGCAATTCGGGATGAGCCGGGTAGAGTCCCGGGACTGTCGCATCTAATGGATGCAGCAATTCCGGGCGGCTGCTGGCTGATATTGTTAGGGTGGTGGGCTCCCCATAACGTGGTGCTCCTCATCCTGACAATACCAGCCTTCAGCCGTGGGGCTTTATCTTGGCTGGTAGCAAAATTGGGGGGAACCGCAGGGTTTTGTTGTTTTTTTTTAAATTATTTATTTATTTATTTTACCACACGATATAGACCCGCCCACTGGTGGCTGTGATTGGTTGCAGTGAGACAGCTGTCACTCAGCGTGGGGACGTGTCTGACTGCAACCAATCATAGGCGCCCGTGGGCGGGGGACGCAGGAAATATGAGATTGAATAATGAGCGACCGGAATTTTCAAAAGCAATAGAAGCCGAAAGAGCAGTGTGACAGCTGTGCAGCGCCGCGCCGGTGATCAGTGAGTGGGAGAGAGGAGCGAGGAGAGAGGGGGGATACGCCCCCATAGACAATCATTAGACACCTTAGCGGATTCTAACGGAATCCGTCAAGGTGCGATACTTTAATGACCCAAAAAACTCTACATGCAGTGTTCCCGCCGCCCGACGCTGCGTCAAATTAACGACACAGCATCGTCCAGCGGATGCAACGCATACACTTGTGTTACAGTGCGTCGTCAATACAAGTCTATGGAGAATAGCGCAGTGCGTTAATGGACTGCGCTATTCTCCATAGCGGCGGATTGCGCTGAACGCAAGTGTGAAAGTGCCTGAACACACACACACACACCTGGATAGTTGCCTGTCCCCAGCCATGCAGTCCCAAGCACTGACGTCCTCAGAGCCATGGCCCAGCACAGCTCCACCCACCCCCGCATTCCGCCCCCCGCACATGTCAGGATGGTGGCTGCACCACGATGGGGGCATGTACCAGCATTGGGCCACATCACTCATCAGCATATTTTTACTTAACTTTACACTGTTCATGGCCTTCTTTCATTACAAGCCATGGACATCATTAAACATTATACTCATCTGTTGAAACTGTTCCTTCTGTTGTTTGTCATTTTAAAACCAATAAACAATTATAAGAATACTAAATTAAACCTAACCCATCCAGTCCATTCATTACCTTATTATTCAATCTGCTAACCTACATACATATTCTAGACTACCCGATACGTTAGAATCGGACCACCTTCTAGTTATAATATAACCTTCTTTCCTCTAGACATAGAGGATGCCCCCTTGTTATCATTGCAGGTCAAGGTGGAAAGATCTCTGTGCTGTCCCTTCATATATTTGTATATATGTTAAGCCTTCGTTTCCCAAAACTGAATAACCTCAAGTTGGATAACCTGTCTTGATACTGCAGATCATTAATTTATCTAATTGGTTGCTCTTCCCTAAACCCACTCAAGCTCAGCTATATCCTTCTAATACACTGGAACCCAAAAGCTTACAAAGTATTCTAAGTATGGCCGCACTAGTTACTTGTATAGAGGCAAAACAATGTTCTCGTCATGAGCATCTATGCCTCTTTTGATGAATCCCATTATTTTATTAGCCTTGGCAGCAGCTGTCTGACACTGGTCACTAAACTTTAGATTATCCACCCATATGCTTGTCTTTTTTAGTAACCGTTTTACCATGTGTTACATAATTATACGTTCCAGTTCCTCTGCCCAAGTATATAAGCTTACATTAATCTACATTAAACTTCAATTGCCATTTCTCAACGAAAGCCTTTAGTTTGCAGAAATCCCACAGCAATATTAAATTAGCCTTCTTTGTGTTGATTACCTTGCAGAGTTTAATATCTGTGAATATTAATGAATATATTAAATAGAAGAGGGACCAATACTGACCACTGTGGTACCCCATTAATCGGTCGGTATTAGGTTAATGCAAAAAAAAGGCATCACTAATCAGATATATCGTTTATAAAATAATGTAAGTGTTACTAGTTTCACAAACTAAGTTTGGTATAATAGACCCACAGGCATCCACAAATTAAGAAATTATATTAGTCTTAAAGGGGTTATATTTTTTGGAAAAAATTGCTCCATAGGTGTACTTTGTTTAAAAAAAAATAAACTGCTCTTTATTCCCGTGTCCAGAGCTGAGTCTCTGGCACTGCTGCCGATACTGGATATTGGCTGGAGCAATTACGTCATGTTCACAGCGTGGTAGCCAGTCGGTGAGCTCATCGGCTTTTCAACAGGATGTCCATCTACATGAGCAAAGCTGCTGAGCTCATTGATTGGCTGTGGAAATGTCGACATGTCTTCTCTTAAGCGCTGATGCCAAACCAGACACTGGAAGCAGCACCTGAGACTCCGTGTTGAACTTGGATGATCTGTTTTGTTTTTGGTTTTTTTTTTATAATAAACAGCACTTGGGGAGCAAGATTTTCTAAAATAAAAAAAAGACAACCCCTTTAAGGTAGTTTAGTTGTTAAACTAGTGAAAGTGACCAGCAAAATCTAAACTTGCAGATGTACATTGTATCTCAAGTGTCAAATGTCTAGTTTCAGTGTGATATAGGTAAAATATATCTTTGTATCGTGTTAGCCAGTAGAGATAAAAAAAAGTTTGCTTAAAAGAACCTCAGTGGTTGATACCTTTTTTAATGGCTAACTGAAAAGATGGTAATAATAGCAAGCTTTCCAGACTACTCAGGTCTCTTCATCAGGCATGGTATAACACAAAATCTTCAGATTTTGTGTTATACCATGCCTGATGAAGAGACCCAAGTAGTCTCGAAAGCTTGCTATTATTACCATCTTTTCAGTTAGCCATTAAAAGGTATCAACCACTGAGGTTCTTTTAAACAAACTTTTTTTAGTTTCAGTGTAGAAGTTCAATGAGTATGGTAGTTGTGGCTCCATTTGATGACCTTGTCCAGTTTTTGAGCAAAAGGAAACTTCAAGGAATTATGTCTGCATCTCTTCTGGTTTGGACCTCTTGCTGAATTTGGGCTTAGCAACCTATTTAAAAAGAAGCTACAATTAAAATTCCTTGATGAAACGTTCAGCGAATGAAGACAGTATGTCACCTGTGAATTTACCGTTTTTTCACCCTGCAACCTGTCTTTTTCTGTTCATGACCAGGATACATCCTTATCCTTCTAAAAGAAATTAACATGAACAGTACATTTGAATTCATAAGCTAATCTTGTCCTAGACCTTGTTTCTGGTTTTGACTTTGGATTCTCTGCCTTGCACAATGGTGCTTGAAAGTTTGTGAACCCTTCAGATTTTTTCATATTTCATATAAATGACTTCAAACCAAATCAGATTTTCAAACAAATTCTAACAGCAGATAAAGATAACCAAACTAAACAATGAGTAAAAGATATTACAGTGATTGTATTTCATTTTTTTTATTACAGAAAATGTTCCAATATCAAATGTCTATGGCAAAAGTATAAGGACCTTTTGCTTTAAGAATCTGGTGTGACACCCTTGTGCAGCAGTAACGACCGCTACATGTTGTCTGGCAATTAGTGATTAGTCCTATACATCAGCTTGATGGAATTTTAGCCCATTCGTCCCTCCAAAACCACTTCAACTCTGTTATAATGTTGGGTTTTCTCCCAAACATTGCGTGCTTCAGGTGCTTCCTCAACAATTCTATAGGATTAAGGTCAGGACCTTGAATTGGGAATTACAAAACTTTATTCTTTTAACCAATATTTTCTAGATCAAAATTGTGTGCTTTGGGTCATTGTCTATTGAGATACAATTCGTTGACAGATATCCTGACATTTTCCTTCAAAATTTGCTGATATGCTCTGCCACAATATATCAGACTCTCGCCTACCTTGACAAGCATCAAAAGGAACCTGAAGACCCACCGCTTCCGACAAGCCTACAACCTGCCGTAACCCTCAGTCTGATATAACGCCACACAACCAGGTCTACCCTAACCTACTGTATCCTCACCTATCCCTTGTAGACTGTGAGCCCTCGCGGGCAGGGACCTCTATCCTCCTGTACCTGTCTGTGCCTTGTATTGTTTATGATTATTGTACTTGTCCCTATTATGTACACCCCTTTCACATGTAAAGCGCCATGGAATTGATGGCGCTATAATAATAAATAATAATAATTCATTATTCTATCAATTATGGCAAGTCGTCTTAGCCCAGATGCAGCACAACAGCCCAAACTATGATATTACCACTACCACAGATGGTACCAGGTTTTTATGCTTTAATGAATTTGTTTTTTTTTATCCAAATATAACATATATCATTTTAAACCAAAAAGCACTATTTTTGTGTCATGCATCCACAAAACATTGATCCAAAATCTTGGATGTGATTGTAAGAAGAAGAGAGAAGAGAAGGAGATCTTATGAGGATTGGAGGTTGATTGCAGGTAGGTACCGGGAGACTAGGTCACAGATGTATGGAGGTTGTAGATGGCTTTGTATGTCATGGTTAGGGTTTTGAACTGGAGTCGTTGGGCGATGGGAAGCCAGAGATGGAATTGGCAGAGATGAGTGGTCGTGGCATAGCGGGGTAACAGGTGGATTAATCAGGTAGCATATTTTAGAATAGTTACCATCCCATTTAGTGACTCCAAATTCATCTCCAAATTATCTATTAATCCTAAAGGTTCACATACTTTTGACACTCTTAGGGGCACTTTGCACACTACGACATCGCAGCTGCGATGTCGGTGGGGTCAAATCGAAAGTGACGCACATCCAGCGTCGCAGTCAATATCGTAGTGTGTAAATCCTTTTTGATACGATTAAGGAGCGCAAAAACGTCCAAATCGTATCATCGGTGTAGCGTCGGTCATTTCCATAATTTCGGAAGGACCGATGTTACAATGTTGTTCCTCGTTCCTGCGGCACCACACATCGCTGTGTGTGAAGCCGCAGGAGCGAGAAACATCACCTTACCTCACGCCGGCTATGCTGAAGGACGGAGGTGGGCGGGATGTTTACGTCCCGCTCAGCTCCGTCCCTCCGCTTCTATTGGCCGCCTGCCGTGTGACGTCGCTATGACGCCGCACGACCCGCCCCTTAATAAGGAGGCGGTTCACCGGCCAGAGCGACGTCGCAGGGCAGGTGAGTGCATGTGAAGCTGCCGTAGCGATAATGTTCACTACGGCAGCTATCACCATGATATCGCAGCTGCGACGGGGGGCGGTGACTATCGCGCTCAGCATCGCAAGCATCGGCTTGCAATGTCGTAGTGTGCAAAGTGCCCCATAGACAAGTGATATTTGATCATTTTCCTCAATTAAAAAAAGATAGTGTCTAATATTTTTTAATTATTTATTTAATTTACTACTTTTTATCTACTTTAAAGCGGAGTTTACATGCTGCGACATCGCTAGCGATGTTGAGCGTGATAGCACCCATACCCGTAGTATGTGCAATATGTTGTGATCGCTGCCGTAGCGAACATTAACGCTACAGCAGCGTCACACGCACATACCTGCTCTGCGACGTCGCTCTGGCCGGCGAACCGCCTCTTTTCTAAGGGGGCGGTTCGTTTAGTGTCACATCGACGTCACAGCAGCATCACTGAACCGCCGCCCAATAGAAAAGGATAAGAGGAGATGAGCGGCTGGAACATGCCGCCCACCTCCTTCCTTCCATCCTCCTTTTCCGGTGGACGCAGGTAAGGAAATGTTTGTCGTTCCAGCGGCGTCACACATAGCGATGTGTGCTGCCGCAGGAACGACAAACAACATCGTACCTGCAGCAGCACCGATATTATCGAAATGAACAACGTATCAAGGAGCAACGATTTTGCACGTTTTTGCGCTCGTTTATCGACGCTCATTTGTGTTACACGCTGCGATGTCGCTGCCAGCGCCGGATGTGCGTCACTAACGACGTGACCTCGACGATATATCGGCAGCGATGTCGCAGCATTTACAGTACCCCTTACTATCAGAAGTTATTACAAAACTGTTCCAAAATAGTTTATATTCTCAAAACCCTTACTTAGAAGGGCACAAATTCTTGGAAATAGCTGAACAGTGCAATACAAGCCTTCAGTCTCCTCAAGTCTTGTTTCTTTTCTGCTTTAGTTCTGCTTCATCAAGATGTCAATATTACTTTTTTTCTTGAAGTGGATGCTTTCTCCTTAAGGGGGCTTTACATGCTGCGACATCGTTAATACGGAGTCGTTGGGGTCACGGAATTTGTGACGCACATCCGGCCGCATTAGCGATGTTGCTGCGTGTGACACCGATGAGCGATTTTGCATCGTTGCAAAAACGTGCAAAATCGCTCATCGGTGACATGGGGGTCCATTCTCGATTATCGTTACTATTCGTCGCTCCTGCGGCAGCACACATAGCTATGTGTGACGCCGCAGGAACGAGGAACCTCTCCTTACCTGCCTCCCGGCCGCTATGAGGAAGGAAGGAGGTGGGCGGGATGTTCCGGCCACTCATCTCCGCCCCTCCGCTTCTATTGGGCGGCTGCTCAGTGACGTCGCTGTGACGCCGCACGGACCGCCCCCTTAGAAAGGAGGCGGTTTGCCGGTCACAGCGACGTCGCCGGGCAGGTAAGTATGTGTGACGGGTCTGCGCGATGTTGTGCGGCAAGGGCAGCGATTTGCCCGTGTCGCACAACAGATGGGGGCGGGTACCCACGCTAGCGATATCGGGACCGATATCGCAGCGTGTAAAGTAGCCTTTAGGACTATGCCAACAGTCTTCACATGAGTTAGGACACGACCCATGCAATATGTTTTCCCAAGAAATTCTTCCTTGCTAAGTAAAATTATTACATCAGAGACCAGAAATTTCATTGGAGAAATGGTGACCTCATTTGTAAAGAGCAAAGTTTCCAGGGACTTTATATACCAGCTAACAAAATTTGTGGCAGATTCAATCTGCTTGAAAACTGAATCTTTGTCAAGCACAATAGTCACATTTCTTCTCCGTGTTCAACTATGTTCTCACTTAGGCTACTTTCACACATCCGGTTTGAGCCCTGCGGCTCAATCCGGCTGTGAAAACTATGCAACGGATGCGGTGAAAACACCGCATCCTTTGCATACGTTTTTACATGCGGCCGGTCCGGTTTTTTCCGGTTGCGGCATGCTACTGAGCATGCGCAGTGGAAAATACCGCATGCGGCGACCGGATGCGGTTTTTTCCGCATCGCGCCGCATCCGGCCTCCATAGGGATGCATTGAAAAATGCGCCGCAGCGGCCGGATGCGGCGCGATGCGGTGTTTTTTGCCGGAGCAAAAAACGTTGCAGGGTACGTTCGATCCGGCCGCCGCATCGGCTAAATCTGCCGCATGCGGCAAAAACCGGACCGAACGCAAGCCCCTACGGCACAATGCGGCACTAATGTAAGTCAATGCAAAAAAAAACCGCAATCGGCGTTACAAAAGCCGGTTGCGGTTTTTCTGCAGAACGCCGTATTGTGCCGCAGAGCAAAAATCCGGATGTGTGAAAGTACCCTTACTGTCCGGCTGGAAACAAAATGCAGGCTGATGCCCTCTCCAAGTCTTTTTATCCATTTATCTTCATCAAAGAAGCACCCTTTTATGTCATTAAATTAGAGTATATGCTTGCCTCTATCTTCAAGTCACTTAAGGGGAATCTGTCACCAGATTATTGCCACCTGATCTGAGAGATGCATAACGTAGGGGCAGAGACCCTGATTCCAGCGGTGTGTCACTTACCGGGCTACTTAGTGTAGTTTTAACAAAATCACTGTCTAATCAGCAGTATATTATCATTAGAGGACTACTTGGCCTGCTGCCTGGTAGCCTAGCATATTCATGAGCTCTCTATAATTGCTACATCTGCAGTAGAGAAAACATTGATTTTATCAAAATGACAGCAAACAGCTCAGTAAGTGACACATCGCTGGAATCAGGGTCTTTCTTTCTACATTATGTTGCTCTCAGATGGGATAGCAAAAACCTGCTGACAGATCCCATTTAGGACTTTTCCAAAGGGACTATTCTTTGTCTTTAAAGCTGTCTGTTGAAAAGTCTTGATGTAGTCACATACTTCACTTGCCTTTGATTATCCTGGATTTAAACATATTGTTGAATTCCTCTCTTGGTGGGCAAAGTGGAAACAAAACAATAAGGATTGTCGAACAGACCAATGGGCCATATTTGCTCATAATTTTGATTGGGAATCTACTGGCAAATCAACTTTCTGCCCAAACTTTGGTCAGAATTCCCAACTTTCTTTGCCAGTTGGTTCTCAAAGTCGACTTCCTGGATAAAGATTCAATCTAATTTGTCTGCTGCACTTTTGAGAAGTAAGAACTGTGTTATTTGTCATGATAAAGTGTAGGTTATATTGGAAACTTGATACTAGAGCAGAGATATGTTAGAAAATAAAAATGTTATATATATATAGTACAGACCAAAGGTTTGGACACACCTCATTCAAAGAGTTTTCTTAATTTTCAGGACGCTGAAAATTGTAGATTCAGATTGAAGGCATCAAAACTATGAATTAAAACATATGGAATGAAATACTTAAAGTGTGAAACAACTGAAAATATGTCTTATATTCTTGGTTCTTCAAAGTAGCCACCTTTGCTTTCATTACTACTTTGCACATTCTTGGCATTCTCTTGATAAGCTTCAAGAGGTAGTCACCGGAAATGGTTTTCCAACAGCCTTGAAGGAGTTCCCAGAGATGCTTAGCACTTGTTGGCCCTTTTGCCTTCACTCTGCGGTTCAGCTCACCTCAAACCATCTCAACTGGGTTCAGGGCTGGTGACTGTGGAGGCCAGGTCATCTGGCGTAGCACCCCATCACTCTCCTTCTTAGTCTAATAGCCCTTACACAGGCTGGAGGTGTGTTTGGGGTCATTGTCCTGTTGAAAAATAAATGATGGTCCAACTAAACGCAAACCGGATGGAATAGCACGCCGCTGCAAGATGCTGTGGTAGCCATCCTGGTTCTGTATGCCTTTAATTTTGAATAAATCCCCAACAGTGTCACCAGCAAAGCACCCCCACACCATCACACCTCCTCCTCCATGCTTCACGGTGGGAACCAGCCATGTAGAGTCCATCCGTTTACCTTTTCTACAAAGACACGGTGGTTGGATCCAAAGATTTCAAATTTGGACTCATCAGACCAAAGCACAGATTTCCACTGGTCTAATGTCCATTCCTTGTGTTCTTTACCCAAACAATTCTCTTCTGCTTGTTGCCTGTCCTTAGCAGTGGTTTCCTAGCAGCTATTTCACCATGAAGGCCTGCTGCACAAAGTCTCCTCTTAACAGTTGTTCTAGAGATGAGAAGGTGTGTCCAAACTTTTGATCTGTACTGTGTGTGTGTGTGTGTGTGTGCGTGTGTATATATATAATTTATTTACTTTTTGCAGTTTGGTTTTAATTCTTTTGCACTTTTTTTCATTTTTAGTGTCCTCTACCTATCTTTGAATGCTTGCCATCATCTTTTGGGTGGATTTTGGAACAGCTATGAAGCCTTATTAACATGCTAATTATGGTTATGGACTTCCCCCTTCTCTGTTTTAAAGAAAATGTTACGCCCTTAGTGGCTGGAAATACAAGTGCATCTCAATAAATTAGAGTATCATAAAAAAGTTAATTTCAGTAATTCAATACAAAAAGGGAAACTCATATATTATATAGAGTCATTACACACAGAGTGATCTATTGCAAGTGTTTATTTCTGTTAATGTTGATGATTATGGCTTACAGCCAACGAAAACCCAAAAGTCGTTATCTCAGATAATTAGAATATTATATAAGACCAACTGAAAAATGATTTATAACTCAGAAATGTTGGCGCCTACTGAAAAGTCTGTACAATAAATGCACGCAATACTTGGTCGGGGTTCCTTTTGCATGAATTACTGCATCAATGCGGCGTGACATGGAGGCGATCAGCCTGTGGCACTGCTGAGGTGTTATGGAAGCCCAGGTTGCTTTGATAGCAGCCTTCAGCTCTTCTGCATTGTTGGGTCTGGTGTCTCTCATCTTCCTCTTGAAAATACCCCATCGAGGTTTAGGTCAGGCGAGTTTGCTTGCCAATCAAGCACAGTGATACTGTGGTTAATAAACCAGGTATTGGTACATTTCGCAGTGTGGACAGGTGCCAAGTCCTCCTAGAAAATGAAATCTCCATCTCCAAAAAGCTTGTCAGCAGAAGGAAGCATGAAGTGCTCTAAAATTTCCTGGCTGCGCTGACTTTGGTCTTGATAAAACACAGTGGATTTACACCAGCAGATGATATGGCTCCCCAAGCCACCACTGATTGTGTAAGCCTCCACAGTAGATGTCAAACAGCTCGGATTGTGGCCTCTCCACTCTTCCTCCAGACTCTGGGACCTTGATTTCCAAATGAAATGCAAAATTTACTTTCATCTGAAAACAACACTTTGGACCACTGAGCAACAGTCCAGTTCTTTTTCTCCTTGGCCCAGATAAAATGCTTTTAGCATTATCTATTGGTCATGAGTGGCTTGACACAAGGAATGCGACAGTTGTAGCCAATGTCCTGGATACGTCTGTGTGTGGTGGCTCTTGAAGCACTGACTCCAGCAGCATCCACTCCTTGTGAATATCCCCTAATTTTTTGAATGTCCTTTTCTTAACAATCATATCAAAGCTGCGGTTATCCCGGTTGCTTGTGCACCTTTTTCTACCACACTTTTTCCTTCCACTCAACTTTTCATTAATTAACAGCCAGCTTATTTAGCAATGACCTTTTGTGGCTTACCCTCCTTGTGGAGTGGCTCAATGACTGCCTTTTGGACATCTGTCAAGTCAGCAGTTTTCCCCATGATTGTGTAGCCTACTGAACCAGACTAAAGGTCCAGTCACACTAAGCAACTTACCAGCGATCCCAACAACGATAGGGATCGCTGGTAAGTTGCTAGGAGGTTGCTGGTGAGATGTCACACTGTGACGCTCCAGCGATCCCACCAGCAACCTGACCTGGCAGGGATCGCTGGAGCGTCGCTACACGAGTTGCTGGTGAGCTCACCAGCAACCAGTGACCAGCCCCCAGCGCCGCGTGGAAGATGCTGCGCTTGTTAACTAAGGTAAATATCGGGTAACCAACCCGATATTTACCTTGGTTACCAGCGCACGGAGCTACACGTGCAGAGAGCAGGGAGCAGCGCACACTGAGCGCTGGCTCCCTGCTCTCCTAGCTACAGCACACATCGGGTTAATTACCCGATGTGTACTGCAGCTACATGTGCACAGAGCAGGGAGCAGCGCACACTGAGCGCTGGCTCCCTGCTCTCCTAGTTACAGCACACATCGGGTTAATTACCCGATGTGTGCTGCAGCTAAATGTGCACAGAGCAGGGAGCAGCGCACAATGCTTAGCGCTGGCTCCTTGCTCTCCTAGCTACAGCACACATCGGGTTAATTAACCAGATGTGTCCTGCAGCTACATGTGCACAGAGCAGGAGCCGGCACTGACAGTGAGAGCGGCAGAGGCTGGTAACAAAGGTAAATATCGGGTAACCAAGGACAGGGCTTCTTGGTTACCCGATGTTTACTGTGGTTACCAGCCTCCGCAGAAGCCGGCTCCTGCTGCCTGCACATTTAGTTGTTGCTGTCTCGCTGTCACACACAGCGATCTGGGCTTCACAGCGGGACAGCAACAACTAAAAAATGGCCCAGGACATTCAGCAACAACCAACGACCTCACAGCAGGGGCCAGGTTGTTGCTGGATGTCACACACAGCAACATCGCTAGCAACGTCACAAAAGTTGTTCGTTAGCAGCGATGTTGCTAGCGATGTTGCTTAGTGTGACGGGGCCTTAAAGGACCATTGTAAACGCTTAGGAAGCCTTTCCAGGTGTTTTGTGGTAATTATGCTAATTTTTTGAGATAATGACTTCTGGGTTTTCTTTGGCTGTAAGCCATAATCATCAACATTAACAGAAATAAACACTTGATTACTCTGTTTGTAATGACTCTATATAATTTATGTTTCCCTTTTTATATTGAATTACTGAAATATATTAACTCTTTGATGATATTCTAATTTATTGAGATGCACTTGTATATTTTCTTACTTAACATCCCCCCCACATTTTTATGTCTTCATATTCTGGAAGCTGAACCCACATTTTGTGACATATATAGAACTTTTGAATTACATTTTTATTTGGTTTTGGGAGGTAGGATGAACATAAATTAGCAATTCTAGCACTGTTCTTTAATGCAGTTCATTACACCAAATACAATTTACCATGTGGTAATACCGTGTTTCCCCGAAAATAAGACCTCCCCCAAAAATAAGAACTAGCAGGAGTTTTCAGGGATGCTTAAATATAAGACATCTCCTGGAAATAAGACCTAGTCGCGGTCAATAATGAAGTGTCTGTGCAGTGGTAAAAAAGTTAAAGACACTGCAGGACACCTCATTATAGACAGTGGACACCCCCTGAAGAAAGAAGAGAGAAGACCCCCGATCATACTCACCAGACGCCGGAGCAGGTGAGCCCATCAAGGTCCTGCAGCGGAACGCACACACACATACACATCAGATCACATACACACACACACTAGAGATCGCATCCACACACTCACCACATCCAGCGATATCGCTTGCTTCTCGACAGCGATACTGTGCAGTGCAGTGACCTTCCAGGACCTGCCGGAGGATCACATGGCCGGAAGCACGTGGTATCTCTGGATGTTGTGAATGTGTGCGATATCGTGAGTGTGTGTGAGTGTATGCGATTGGATGTGTGAGTGTGTGTGACTTTATGGCCTGCAACACACATCCGTGCCGCCGGTACGTGTTTGGGACTTTTTGACACGTACCGGCGGCACGAGCACATGTGCACCAATGTTACTCTTTGGTAACAGGCACACACACGTAAAGCCACACGGAACGTGTGTCAGTGTGGTTTGTACGTGTGTGCATTTTTTAACACGGATGACATGTCCGCGTTTCGCCGCCATCACACAGACACGGACCCGCTAAAGTTTAATGGGTCCGTGCCTGCACGTACGTGACACCTAGTATGTACGTGTGCTATACGTACCGTTCGTGTGCGTGTTCAGTAGTTAATAGTTTTGAGCTATTTAATAGGTCCCGTCAAACACAAAACGAGATCTCTAAAGAGATCGCTATACAGGTCGCTGATCGTTACTGAGTCGTTGGTAAGGTCTGACTGTGTGACATCTCACCCACGACCACCCAGCGACTTACCAGTGATCCCTATCTGGTCGAATAGTTTTCGGGATCGCTGGTAAGTCGTTGTGTGTGACTGGGCCTTTAAGGCCTTTAACCCTTTAAAATGAGTTTACACAAAGGACAAGACAAATGGACTGAACACGGATATGACACGTACGTATCTCATGTATATATGGACATTCAACACGCACGGCGAGCATACGCCATCACAGAGATGTCACACGTACCAGCGAAACGGACATCAAAAGCGGAACATGGACCCGAAAAACGGAACGCGAGACACGCACGTGTTTTTTGCAGAAGTGTGTTTCAGGCCTATGTGATTGGATCTGTGAGTGTCGGCAGGAGGCAGAGGAGGATGGTGTGCAGCACAGCTGCTGGGAGCGCCCACCGGAAAGCACAGGGAGGAATGATGTGAAAGCTGTGTGTGTGTGTGTGAGCGTGTGTATATGCTGTCTGATGTGTGACTGTGTTATGATGTGTGACACAGGGGAGCACAGCTGCTGGGAGATCACAGGGAGAAATGATGTTCAATGTGATGTGTGTGTGTGTGTGTGTGTGTGTGTGTGTGTGTGTGTCTGTATGAATGAGTGTGATGTGATCTATGAGAGTGTCAGCCAGACGCAGGGGAGGCGTGCAGCACACCTGCTGGGAGATCACAGGAGGATCTGGTAGCCATACAGACGCCCGGGGCTGGTAAGTATGATGATCCTTTTTGTGGGGGGTAAACTTACCCCCAACTAGGTCTTCTCGAGAATAAGACACCTCCTGAAAATAAGACCTAGTGCTTTTTTCTGGTCAAAAAAAAATTTAAGACACTGTCTTACTTTCGGGGAAACAGGGTAACATGTGAACTGCTGAGCTACGTAGCGATTGTAAGGGGGTGTACGAGAACACCTTCGCAGCAGTGTTGGATGTCAGGAAGCATTTAAAAACATCATTATGACATTTACCATATTTTGATATTTCAGGAGAGCTTGCCAGTCTTCGATTTGTTGCACTGGTGGGTCTCCATGATCACTCTTTTGGTGTGCACACCTACCAACAATGGTTTTATACATATTGATGCTTCTTTTTGGTTTTGGAAAGGTGTATGCAATGGCGAGGTAAGAAATGTAAACATTAAAAATGTGTCATGTGTAACAACCGCATGGGCAAAAAACATAAACAAAAAAAGTTTTATGTTCTTTCCTCTTTTATTTTAATTTTTTATTTGGGTTCACTGTCCCTTTGCATCCTTTTTATAAGTGTACATATACTGTACATAGGCGCTATGAGTCAACTAAACACATACATAGAGAGGCATCAAATTAGAAAATACTGAATTACAGCTGAAATCTTACAGTAAATGTGTACATGTAACCATTTATTTTCTGAGTGGAAAACATTTACTTATTTTTCATAGTTTAAAAAAATATATATTTTGCTGTGCACTCTGAAGCTTATGAGCTCTTGAGTCGTGCCCTGCTGTGGCGGTAATAGCTGTACAATACACAATTATTGAATGGCACGGCATGTTTTTCTGCAGAAAAGTACTTACACTACATAGAAATAAAAATAGCTACTTAAAAAGCATGGTCATCACAGTGGGGCACATTTACTAATACTAGCATATCGCCAACCAGCAAATATACTTGTAGTGTACTGTCCATTAAATTCACAAAAAATGGGTATGGTAGGGATCGATAACGTTCGGCACTCCAGCTGTTGTCAAACTATAACTCAATCCCTACATGACCTGAAAGTCGCATGGGGAAACATTTTTCACAACAGTTGGACTGCCGGAGGGTGCCTATACCTGGCATATGCAGTATGGCCTATTTGTTTAAAGGGGTTGTCTGTTACTGGCCAACGCTTTCTAATTGCTTATATCTCCCATGTGCAGACCAGCACCATTCCAATCATGTTGGTGCAGTGTCTGCTTGTGCTCACATAAACATCTTGCCCAGGTCCAGCCAAAGGCTATAAGGCCCTCCGGCTGTTCCAGTCAAGTTACTGGACCAAGACAGCCGAAGGGCTGAAAACAGTGGACTGCGGGCCGCACAATGATCTCCGCCACCACTCGCCTACCGCCGTCTGCTTCCCAATATTCCTCCTATCTGCATGGGATGCAGACAGCAGTGAACACATTGGTGAAGTATGGTGCCTCTAGCTTTGTCTTCTACCAATCAGAGAGAGGTACAGCAGAAATGATGACATCACATCATCACGTGTGCTGTACGGAAAGTCAGTGCACCAGAGGCCGAAGCAGAGAGTTGGGGGGAATGGGGGCAAAGTGAGTATATTGCGTTTTGTTTTTTTTTATAATGCGTATGAGATGTTTGCATGTTTGTGGGAGGCAGTATGGGGGCTGATAAAGTATATAGGGGGCTATGTGCTGGCTAAGAAATGTATATAGGAGGCTATGAGGGAGCTGAGAAATTTACATAGGAGGCTATCGGGGGCTCATGTGTATATGTGATTCCACAGCCCCTCCACCTGCTTCTGGTCTTTGAATATTAGGTCACTGTATTTTTCAGTGACCTGTTTCCTTTGAAATCTCTTCAACAAAGGAGGCTGAGCTAGGGAATCACAGACAGGGTGGAGAAGACCCAGTGCACAGTCAAGCCCCTGTGCACCAAAATAAAATTACCAGAAAATGTCAAATGGTGATTAAAGAAGAACAACAAAGTGGATTTCTTCACCAAAGGTATTCATTTAAAAGGGGTTGTCCACTACATGAACAACCTCTTCTTAATCCTTATGTTTGCCCCCAGTAAAATAATAACACTTATACTCACTTCCAGTATCGACACTGGCTCTTTCAGGTATCGCATGTTATAATGTCACACAACTGCAACGCCGCCACCGTCCCTGCATGTTTCCTCACCCTTCTCCAGACAGGGACGCTGGCATGCTCTTCTTCCCAGCCGAACTGCTGCGTCTTCCTTCTCCCGCGGCCTGCAGGTCTCCCAAGAGCATGCTTAGGTGGCCTGCATGCTCCCTGCCTCCCTGCCTAGGGGCAACATGCCTAAATCTGAAGGTGACTCTCAGCCTATGGATGAGAGGCACTGTGTTCTTAAGTCATCCTCACCCTAAGGGGCACTTGTCCAGAGTCCATACCTGCATTTCTGACCCCTGGGGTCAGCTGCCGCAGTACTGGGGACTGCCCTGAAGTGGCACCTGGCAACTACCTGCAGTAGCCACCCTATGCACACCATCAGTGTCTCTAGTGAGGAACCAGGTAACTGCTTAGTCAAGCCCTCCAAGGTAAGCCCAGCCCCGTGGCACAGTGGGTCCACACCCACCAGCATGACAATGATTTCTATCACTAATCAGCCCTGTCAATACTTTCCTCTCCAACGGATGTAATTGACATCCGGAGGAAGTGAGAGAGCAGCCGCAGGTAATACTATTTCCAGGTGTGTTTCTTTTGTCCAGAGCAGGTAAGAGTGAAGCCAGCATTGATTGGTTGCAGGGATTGTGTGACATAACAATGTCACGTAATCCCCAGCAGGGCCAGTTCCAATACCGCTGGTGAGCATAAGGCTACTTTCACACTTGTGTTCAGCGCATTCCGTCACTATGGAGAATAGCGCAGTCCGTTAACGCACTGCGCTATTCTCCATAGACTTATATGGACGACGCACTGTAACGCAAGTGTCTGCGTTGCATCCGCTGGACGACGCAGTGTCGCGGGCGGAGGAGGGGACGCTGCGCTCACCCACTGCTCGGGTCCGGCTACTGCTGCTGCTGCTGCTGCTCGGTGGTGGCTCGAGCGGTGGGCCGGATCTTGGGGACTCGAGCGGCGTTCCTCGCCCGTGAGTGAAAGGGGGTTTGGTGTGTGGTTTGGGGAGATATTGTCCGTGACGCCACCCACGGTTGTGGTGAAGTTGTGACACCACCGCTACTCTGGACGGGGATCCCGGGAGCGATGACAGGGAGCAGCTTGGATGTTGGTTCTCCCCTCCGTGGGTAGGGGGTTGGTTGTCCCGGGGCCCCGGTGAGGGTTTTAGGGATGGCAGGCGGGTTACGGGGCCTGGTGAGGTGCAGGGTCGCTGGGGCAGTGCTGTGCCGCACGGCACGGTGGTACTCACTCAGCCAGTAATTCACACAGAGTCTCTGGTCAAACAAACGGCTGGATGGACGGGTCCCACAGGCGGCTGCGGTTGTTCTCCTCCCGGTAGGTTGATGGTGACTGCTTTTCCCTGCACCTGTGTTGTGCTTACGGTTCCAATGGCTTCCCACCGGTAACCCGCTCCCCAGCTTGGATGGATGCTGAGAGAGCCCCTTTTGCCCGCAGGCTCTGGCCCTGGGAACTGTAGCCTTGGCGGTGACTGTGTTTCCCTCTACGGTGTGAGCTGTTGCCTTCAATCGGGTCTTGGCTGCTGGGAAACCCCGGAGGTTCCCTTCGCTAATGGATTTGACCAGTTTTACGGCGACTCCTAGCCTGGTCGGGGTCCGTAGGCCCTGCCGAATGGTGCTGGCTTCTCTTCACTCCCCGATCCGGTACTGGCGGGTCACCGCCCGTCCCCGGTCCGTACGGTTCACTCCAATCAGCCTCTCATGCAGACGGTCACCAAGGTCTGCCAACCTTGCTGTCTGTGCCCGGGCCACACACCCGGACACCGTCAGGCTGCTCCTTTACCACTCCTCTCCAAAAACTGATCTGACTACTTTTCCTCCTCCAGGACTGTGAACTCCTCGGTGGGCGGGGCCAACCGCCTGGCCCACCCCCTGGTGTGGACATCAGCCCCTGGAGGAAGGCAACAAGGATTTGTGTTTGACTTAGGTGTGCCTAGCCGGGGTGTAGGGTGTGTTGGTGTAGTACCTGTGACGACCTGGCTTGTCCAGGGCGCCACAGCAGCATCATTATTTTGACGCTGCGTCGGGCGGATGGAACGCTGCATGTAGCGTTTTTCTGCGCTTGGCGGAGTGTCAAAAAAACGCAACCTGCAGGAATCCGTTTGGCGTCCGTTGTTTTTATAATGGACGCCTATGGTGGCGGATTCCGTTAGAATGCGTCATTTGACGGATTCCGTTAACGCATCCGTCTTTACACAACTGCGCATGCCCAGATGTGTAAAGTCAAGGAAAAAAAACTAGAACGGATTGCGTTATTTTGTACGATCCGTAGCATCCGTTGTGCCACTATATGCAACGCATCCGTTGCATGCGTCACACAAAGCAATGCTACGGATCCCGTCCAACGCAAGTGTGAAACTAGCCTAAGGGGCACTTTGCACGCTGCGACATCGCAGGCCGATGCTGCGATGCCGAGCGCGATAGTCCCCGCCCCCGTCACAGCTGCGATATCCTTGTGATAGCTGCCGTAGCGAACATTATCGCTACGGCAGCTTCACATGGACTCACCTGTCCTGCGACCGTCGCTCTGGCCGGCGACCCGCCTCCTTATTAAGGGGGGGGGTCGTATGGCGTCACTGCGACGTCACACGGCAGGCGGCCAATAGGAGCGGAGGGGCGGAGATGAGCGGGATGTAAACATCCCGCCCACCTCCTTCCTTCCGCATATCCTACGGAAGCCGCAGTGATGCCGGTAGGAGATGTTCCTCGCTCCTGCGGCTTCACACACAGCGATGTGTGCTGCCGCAGGAACGAGGAACAACATCGGACCGTCGCGTCAGCGTAATCATGGATTACGCCGACGCTGCACCGATGATACGATTACGACGCTTTTGCGCTCGTTAATCGTATCATCGAGCCTTTACACACTACGATGTCGCATGCGATGCCGGAAGTACGTCATTTTCAATTTGACCCCACCGACATCGCACCTGCGATGTCGTAGTGTGCAAAGCCCGCCTTAGTGTTAATTTACTGAAGACAGAGATATGGATTGAGAAGTTGTTGTCCAAGAAGTGGAAAACTCTTTTAGTTTGTACAACAGCGCCATTACAACCATGCATTTACTTTTACAAGATCGTGCTGACAGATTTTCTTTAAATATGCTAGGTTTCCTATAGGATTCTTTTGAAATAAAATACTAGCTGCGACCACTAGAGGGAGCCTATTTATTGAGCATTGTGATAACAGTATGCAATAAGCTTCTACCCACCCCTAAATTGTGACTTAACAGCAGACAGTTTGTAGCTCTGCAGGACACAACTGTGTATTACATGGTCACCCATTGATTTGAATAGGCATCATATAAATTAACAGTTTAACGCACAAACTACTGCAGTAAACAATGGATTTAAGCTTATTTTGAGCTGGAACTTATTTAGGAAAGCAGATGTACAGATAGGGAAACCATATTTAAGATCCATATACAAATAGGGATTGCGATGTGGTTAAAACTTCGTTAAAAAATAAATGAAGTTTTGCATTGCGATAATTGGCTTGGCTGTTTTCATAGGTAAAACATTAATTTTACATAGGGGAATTGACTCAGAACTGTCATAGGTTTACCACCATATATCAAACTGGATCTTCAGAAAGCCGTCAGCTCAGGCATATATTGCAATCCAGTTCAGGAAAATCTGAGAACTCAGGTTAAAAATAATGTTATTTTAAATCCTTAAAATACCATTATGGCAAGGAGACATAGTTGACAAGTGTCTGGTCTTCGTCATAATAACGTATCATACAATGACAAACAGAATGATTTATCTTAAAGGGAAACTCTGAATATTACTTATTGTGAGCTTTGACTACTAATAACTAATACCCAATACTAAATGACACCTTAAAATATTCCTACTCCTATTGCTTTATGTATTTGAACGCCGACTAACTAATTAGAATCCACATACTAATAAAAAAAAATTTATTACACACAAAGTCTACAGTTATTCTTAGAGTTGAGCGCGGTTCGAGGTTCGAGGTTCTCCAGTTCTAGGCTCGAGTGATTTTGGGGCCTGTTCTAGATCGAACTAGAACTCGAGCTTTTTGCAAAAGCTCGATAGTTCTAGAAACGTTCGAGAACGGTTCTAGCAGCAAAAAAACAGCTAATTCCTAGCTGGCTTTCCGCTGTAATAGTGTAAGTCACTCTGTGACTCACACTATTATGAAATTTCAGCGTATAGTGTGCGGGAACAGCGCATTGAGATCACTGCTGTTTGTATAATGGCGATCGCCTTTTTTTTTTTTTTTTTCCTTGTCTTCCTTCCCTAAGCGCGCGCGTGTAGTGGGGCAGGCCAGCATGTCAGCCAATCCCAGACACACACACAGCTAAGTGGACTTTTAGCCAGAGAAGCAACGGCATGTGTGATAGGATGTCCATGTCACATGTCCCTGCATTATAAAACCGGACATTTTCCTCCAGCACGCCATTATCTGCCTTCTGCGTCCTTGGTGTCAGACATCACTGGCGCAGCTCCGTCCTAAATCCTATCGCTGATACAGCTGTATGCGCTCCATCCACAGCGCTGGACAGCTTAGGGAGAGCACTTTCTATCAGTCCTTTTAAGGGCTCGTACCGGCAGGGTCAGAGCCATAGGTGACAGGTCCTGAAAACAGAGACAGTGTCTGTTTAGCTAAGGTCAGGGATTTCCTCGCTGCATTTCCCCATTAGGAGGGAATAGAAAGGCAGGCTTCCATTCCCCTACCCAGAGCCCCACAATCCTGGCACTGTACCCTCCTGTCCTTTGCACACTCCAACTCATTATAACTAAGCCATTATACTAGCAAACACTCAGTGTACCTAGTGGCATCCTAAACGTGGCTATTGGACTTTTGTCTAGTCCCACTAGTGCAAAGATATTTGCAGCACGTCTGCCTGCATTGCACACTCAAACTCATTGTTACTAAGCCATTATAGTAGCAAACACTCAGTGTACCTAGTGGCATTCTAAACGTGGCTATTGGACTTTTGTCTAGTCCCACTAGTGCAAAGATATTTGCAGCACCTCTGCCTGCATTGCACACTCCAACTCATTATAACTAAGCCATTATACTAGCAAACACTCAGTGTACCTAGTGGCATCCTAAACGTGGCTATTGGACATTGCTATAGTCCCACTAGTGCAAAGATATTTGCAGCACCTCTGCCTGCATTGCACACTCCAACTCATTATAACTAAGCCATTATACTAGCAAACACTCAGTGTACCTAGTGGCATCCTAAACGTGGCTATTGGACTTTGCTATAGTCCCACTAGTGCAAAGATATTTGCAGCACCTCTGCCTGCATTCCACACTCCAACTCATTATAACTAAGCCATTATACTAGCAAACAGTCAGTGTACCTAGTGGCATTCTAAACGTGGCTATTGGACTTTTGTCTAGTCCCACTAGTGCAAAGACATTTGCAGCACGTCTGGCTGCATTGCACACTCCAACTCATTATAACTAAGCCATTATACTAGCAAACACTCAGTGTACCTAGTGGCATCCTAAACGTGGCTATTGGACATTGCTATAGTCCCACTAGTGCAAAGATATTTGCAGCACCTCTGCCTGCATTGCACACTCCAACTCATTATAACTAAGCCATTATACTAGCAAACACTCAGTGTACCTAGTGGCATTCTAAACGTGGCTATTGGACTTTTGTCTAGTCCCACTAGTGCAAAGATATTTGCAGCACGTCTGCCTGCATTGCACACTCAAACTCATTGTTACTAAGCCATTATACTAGCAAACACTCAGTGTACCTAGTGGCATTCTAAACGTGGCTATTGGACATTTGTCTAGTCCCACTAGTGCAAAGATATTTGCAGCACGTCTGCCTGCATTGCACACTCAAACTCATTGTTACTAAGCCATTATACTAGCAAACACTCAGTGTACCTAGTGGCATCCTAAACGTGGCTATTGGACTTTTGTCTAGTCCCACTAGTGCAAAGATATTTGCAGCACCTCTGCCTGCATTGCACACTCCAACTCATTATAACTAAGCCATTATACTAGCAAACACTCAGTGTACCTAGTGGCATCCTAAACGTGGCTATTGGACTTTGCTATAGTCCCACTAGTGCAAAGATATTTGCAGCACCTCTGCCTGCATTGCACACTCCAACTCATTATAACTAAGCCATTATACTAGCAAACACTCAGTGTACCTAGTGGCATCCTAAACGTGGCTATTGGACTTTGCTATAGTCCCACTAGTGCAAAGATATTTGCAGCACCTCTGCCTGCATTGCACACTCCAACTCATTATAACTAAGCCATTATACTAGCAAACACTCAGTGTACCTAGTGGCATTCTAAACGTGGCTATTGGACTTTTGTCTAGTCCCACTAGTGCAAAGATATTTGCAGCACCTCTGCCTGCATTGCACACTCCAACTCATTATAACTAAGCCATTATACTAGCAAACACTCAGTGTACCTAGTGGCATCCTAAACGTGGCTATTGGACTTTGCTATAGTCCCACTAGTGCAAAGATATTTGCAGCACCTCTGCCTGCATTGCACACTCCAACTCATTATAACTAAGCCATTATACTAGCAAACACTCAGTGTACCTAGTGGCATTCTAAACGTGGCTATTGGACTTTTGTCTAGTCCCACTAGTGCAAAGATATTTGCAGCACGTCTGCCTGCATTGCACACTCAAACTCATTGTTACTAAGCCATTATACTAGCAAACACTCAGTGTACCTAGTGGCATCCTAAACGTGGCTATTGGACTTTGCTATAGTCCCACTATTGCAAAGATATTTGCAGCACCTCTGCCTGCATTGCACACTCCAACTCATTATAACTAAGCCATTATACTAGCAAACACTCAGTGTACCTAGTGGCATCCTAAACGTGGCTATTGGACTTTGCTATAGTCCCACTAGTGCAAAGATATTTGCAGCACCTCTGCCTGCATTGCACACTCCAACTCATTATAACTAAGCCATTATAGTAGCAAACACTCAGTGTACCTAGTGGCATTCTAAACGTGGCTATTGGAGTTTTGTCTAGTCCCACTAGTGCAAAGATATTTGCAGCACGTCTGCCTGCATTGCACACTCAAACTCATTGTTACTAAGCCATTATACTAGCAAACACTCAGTGTACCTAGTGGCATTCTAAACGTGGCTATTGGACTTTTGTCTAGTCCCACTAGTGCAAAGATATTTGCAGCACCTCTGCCTGCATTGCACACTCCAACTCATTATAACTAAGCCATTATAGTAGCAAACACTCAGTGTACCTAGTGGCATTCTAAACGTGGCTATTGGACTTTTGTCTAGTCCCACTAGTGCAAAGATATTTGCAGCACGTCTGCCTGCATTGCACACTCAAACTCATTGTTACTAAGCCATTATACTAGCAAACACTCAGTGTACCTAGTGGCATTCTAAACGTGGCTATTGGACTTTTGTCTAGTCCCACTAGTGCAAAGATATTTGCAGCACCTCTGCCTGCATTGCACACTCCAACTCATTATAACTAAGCCATTATACTAGAAAACACTCAGTGTACCTAGTGGCATTCTAAACGTGGCTATTGGACTTTTGTCTAGTCCCACTGGTGCAAATCTATGTGCAGCACCTCTGCATGACACCCTCCTGCTCTGTTTTTAATAAGCTATAATGATAGCAAAAAATACTGCCATTTAGTGGCATCATAGAACTGGCTGTTGTATTCCATTAGTGCCCCACTGGTGCCAAGCTATTTCTAGCACCTCTGCATGACACCCTCCTGCTCTGTTTTTAATAAGCTATAATGATAGCAAAAAATACTGCCATTTAGTGGCATCATAGAACTGGCTGTTGTATTCCATTAGTGCCCCACTGGTGCCAAGCTATTTCTAACACCTCTGCATGACACCCTCCTGCTCTGTTTTTAATAAGCTATAATGATAGCAAAAAATACTGCCATTTAGTGGCATCATAGAACTGGCTGTTGTATTCCATTAGCTCTCCACTGGTGCCAAGCTATTTCTAGCACCTCTGCATGACACCCTCCTGCTCTGTTTTTAATAAGCTATAATGATAGCAAAAAATACTGCCATTTAGTGGCATCATAGAACTGGCTGTTGTATTCCATTAGTGCCCCACTGGTGCCAAGCTATTTCTAGCACCTCTGCATTACACCCTCCTGCTCTGTTTTTAATAAGCTATAATGATAGCAAAAAATACTGCCATTTAGTGGCATCATAGAACTGGCTGTTGTATTCCATTAGTGCCCCACTGGTGCAAATCTATGTGCAGCACCTCTGCATGACACCCTCCTGCTCTGTTTTTAATAAGCTATAATGATAGCAAAAAATACTGCCATTTAGTGGCATCATAGAACTGGCTGTTGTATTCCATTAGTGCCCCACTGGTGCCAAGCTATTTCTAGCACCTCTGCATGACACCCTCCTGCTCTGTTTTTAATAAGCTATAATAATAGCAAAAAATACTGCCATTTAGTGGCATCATAGAACTGGCTGTTGTATTCCATTAGTGCCCCACTGGTGCCAAGCTATTTCTAGCACCTCTGCATGACACCCTCCTGCTCTGTTTTTAATAAGCTATAATGATAGCAAAAAATACTGCCATTTAGTGGCATCATAGAACTGGCTGTTGTATTCCATTAGTGCCCAACTGGTGGAAATCTATGTGCAGCACCTCTGCATGACACCCTCCTGCTCTGTTTTTAATAAGCTATAATGATAGCAAAAAATACTGCCATTTAGTGGCATCATAGAACTGGCTCTTGTATTCCATTAGTGCCCCACTGGTGCCAAGCTATTTCTAGCACCTCTGCATGACACCCTCCTGCTCTGTTTTTAATAAGCTATAATGATAGCAAAAAATACTGCCATTTAGTGGCATCATAGAACTGGCTGTTGTATTCCATTAGTGCCCCACTGGTGCCAAGCTATTTCTAGCACCTCTGCATGACACCCTCCTGCACATTTAGCTATGCTAATTTTATAGCAAACTCAGGGAATTCCTTGCTGCATTTGATCATTAGGAGGGATAGAAAGTGAGGCTTCTTTTACTGTCCTGGTACCCACAGAACACGGCCACTGTACCCATCTGTCCACTTTTGCCACGCTATTTAATTTGCACAAAGAGCTGACTCTTTTTCTGCCTTCCTAAAATTGTCTGGAATACTAAGTTAGTGTTCCTTTGCTGCCAAGCAAGGTACAACACATGTGCATTCTACACTCCTTTCCATTTCTGGAATGCAATTATTAACTGCAGGTAGTCCAGGCAATCTGTGACAAAGGTGCAGGCGTGGATATAATGTAGCCTGCATCCAATGATGGTTCTCTCGATGTCTGACAGCTCAACAATAAGTTCTGTTTCCACTTCCAACACAAGTGATGACCTGCCAATCACACTCCCTGTTGCGGGTTAAGGAGTGGAAGTTCAGTGTGAAAAACCATGTGTGACTGCTGTCCCCACAGTCACAGAGGATGAAGAGCACGCAGATGCACTTATTGGGGCAGGCGGTGGTTGCACAGGCACGCTAGGCCGCATTGTAGCACAGTGAAATTCACATTGCGACTTATGCTTCATTTTAAGTCGTGTACAGGGTGGGCTCCCCAGTATGCAGCAAAACCAGGCAAAAGGAAAAGGACTCTAGGCAGTTGGGTTGATAAATGATTGTTTAACTTTACCAAAACAAACAATAAGAACCATGCATACAATTAAAATAATTGAACAATCTATTCTGTTGCCTACTACCTGCTAATCCCTCTGTGTAGCAGTAATTGTGTGTTTTTGCGTGTGTGTGTGTGTGTGTGTGTGTGTGTGTGTGTGTGCGAACACGACTTACCAGTGGCGCATCACAAGAGCTTACAAGTTATCTACCTAAACATAGACAAAACACATGACCCCCCTGAATACCCTTGTTAGCTGAAGCCTCACAGATAATGCAGATGATAACAGTGTGAATGCAAACCACACAGCTCTGCAACACAGTCATGGAAATCTTGAAAAGCAACAGTCAATGCAAACATGTGTTGCTGTCCCTCTATGATTTAAACTGTACGTGACAATTTGACAGTGCAGAGGCAGCAAGTCTTATTGTCTATATAGTCGGCCTACCCAGAACAGATATGTGTTTTGCTAATAAAACAAAGTGTTGCGTGCCCGCATTATTGTCTGGGCACAGCCTACCGTACCCGGGTACTGTGATGTCCAGTTGCCAGAAATACAGACTTTACGCTCCTCTCACGGTAAACAGTATAGACAGCACCATAAGAATGTTGGTCTGTGGCACAGGATGCTGCTCACTGACGTTACAGTGCTCATCATCAAAGTGCAACACAACTCCCCTCACAATTGAACGAAGTGTTTCCGCGGTGGCTCCTTGCTGTAACACACACCTTTAGTTTTTCCTTCTGTTCATAGACAGCATCTCCAAGTCCACATCCGAAGAGCAATTTTATATTGCTATAGTGACCAAAGGCAGATCCAAAAAAACAGCAGCCCCTTGTGTGCAGTCTGCAACAATGCATGCAATGAACGGCAAATAAGCATATTGCGTTGACAGTTGCTAAAGCTGAGCAATACACCTTCACGCTGTCAATTCATATCCATGTGATACTTCATGGAGGAAGTACTCAAAAGTGTGAGTTTTTGCCTTCTACTTACAGATTGTTGACAAATCTTACAGATTACATGACTTTGGTGATCCTTTGCGATGTCCAAAAATTCACAGGCTAGGAAAGGCTTACAGCCCATGCGACCTGCATAGCCAACACGACATCTGCTCAGAGTCAAAGTTGTGGTCCAGGATTCAGTTGTTGACGTGCTTCCAGTACTTTGTCTCTGGCCAGGAAGACGCAACGTAACCTCGTCGTCAGTAGCATCCTCCTCCACCTCCTCTGCTGACCTCATCGACTGGCTGACTTTGGTTTGACAGTAAGTGTTGTCTCCAACCTCATCAATAACCCTGTGTGTTTTCATTCCCCTCGTCCTGAGTCCTCCGAGACAACCTCCTCCTGCCCTGACCGAATAGTAAAGTTGTCCTTCCAATCAGGTATCTGTGCTTCTCATCATGTTCCCCATTGTCTCCACCAGGAAGATTTAATTTTTGGAAATGAGGGTGTAGATTAGGCACAGCACCTTCTTCATCGGGGCCTGGATCCCAGTCACAAAGCTTCAGACTATCTGCGCAGATCATTTCCCCTGTCTCATGGAACTCGCTACCTCAACACGTTAGATTATATGCTACACACGCAAGCTTCAAACTGAATCTGAAAACTCATCTGTTCAGAAATGACTATAACCTTCAATGACACCACCACCATACGTACTTGACGCTCAACCTAAACAACTCCTACTGTCTCCTCCCAAAAATCCTTTAGAATGTAATCCCGCAAGGGCAGGGCCCTCTTCCCTCTGTACCAGTCTGTCTATAGTTACTTGTATATGTATTCTGTATGTAACCCCCTTCTCATGTACAGCATCATGGAATCAATGGTGCTCTATAAATCAATAATAATAAAAATAATAATAACTTCCTTGTCTGTACTCATTGCAGCTTTGGAGCAGACCTCTGATTCCCAGGCTATAGTGCGACTGAACAGCTATGCAAACTCAACCATCTCTGTCACCCCATACTCAGCAGGGCTGGTGGAAACTTGAGAGCTGTTAGGAAGCAAGTGCGATTGGATTGACACCACAGAGGAATGGAGTATTTGGGATCTTGAAATTGGGGTGGAGGAGAGGCCACTTTATGGAGCAATTCAGATCCATTGAAGCAGCTGCTGATTTGGCCTCATCTACATTTGTTAGCGATGGTCGTGTCCATGAAAAAAGGGATCATATCAGATTATCCATGGGAAGAAGTACACCTGTTCTTTTTGATGTTATTTGTTGTTACAAAACGGTGACGCCTTAAACGCAAGCAGCCTGCTGCGGTTTCAGTTGCGCCCAGGCATCAGCTGCCATTTAGGCCTGTGCCTCGGGTTGTCCAGCTGGCTGCTTTCTCCTCCACGTCTAAGTGTGGAGAGGCAGCTAGTGCGCATGCGTGTGCCGATTTACCCCAGCCGCAGTCTAACTCCAGTGTTTCGCCTAGTGAGTATGCTCAGCCTGACTGTGCCATTCCTGAGGCTAAGTCTTCATTTCGGGCTACAGCGCATGCTCCCACACTTAGTGTGAAAAGCCTCTTTGCACAGGTACTTGCACTCCGTGCCGGGTCTAAGTCCTGTGTTGTGCCTAGACACCATGCTAAAGCTGATAGTCTTTTTTCAGAGACTGTATTTCATGCAACTGACCATGGTCAGGCACTTACTGCATCAGAAACTAGGTCCGGTAAGGAACTCTTTGGCCCTGCCCCTGATGTGGGGGGCCCATTTAGACCACAGGGCATCAGGTGTCCTGACGATGTGGCCAGGCCACTCCCAAATGGCTTGCAGAGGCCCGCCCCTATGACTTGTCACCGCATTATTGATGGTCAGACGATGACTGGTGAGGTGTTTGGGTCATGACAGCCATGAGGTCATCATTGAAGTTGCGGTTCCAAATAGGACGCTAGTTATGCCACTCATGACGTATCACTCTGCTTTTGTCTCCAGGAGGTGCATTGTGGTCCACCCTGGTTTGTGGCGGACCCAGGTTATAAAAGGGGCTGGAGACAACAAGGAGGTGCGCAGTCTTCTATTATGCTCCGAAAGAGCACACCTCCATGTGTTGAACCCATTGCGGCTTTAGGCCAGAGTTAGGCAGGGATAGGGCGTCGATGCAGGCCGCCACCACAGTTGGTAACGCAGAACGGTTAAGACCAGCTCCTGTCCTACAAGTCCTGCTTGTGCAGCCCAGTGGCATTAACAGGCCTGCTGCTGCTGATGCGCCTGCTGTTCACAGGTGTGGCCCCAATGCACACGGTCAGCGTCCTGAATGGCCCCTGTAATGTTAACAGGGAGTTCCTGGGCTGGGTGGGCGTGTGGACCCTGTTACGCTAACAGGGCTCCCAGTCTCAAGATCCGAGTGGCGTCTAACTTGGTTCAGGCTACTATTAGTTTCATAGCCACACAGCTCTGTATCCTCCACCGAACCTTCCAGTTGCCAACCTCTCCTTTTCCATCTGGGAGCACGGTGGACACTGACTGCTGATGGGGATATATACCTTTCTCTTTCTTTTCTTATTAATTTACGTTATATAGCGGTAACATAGTATATACCACCTTATCCAAATCTGCCAGTCCCACCGTAACAGATGGTGTTTCTTCATCAAATGTTACTTTTGCTTAACCACCAAACCCACGGACCAAAACTTTTTTCCCCTTTCCAACACACCTGTTCCCCTTTTCTCCCGCATCTGTCCTTTTTCAACTCATTTTGTATATGACCAAAAGTGCAACTCTGCAGGGACACCGTACTCAATGGCATCTCAGCACAACAGCCAGCCCTCGGTCCCTCAGATGTGGACAAGTAAAAGACCATTTCCTCCTATCCATGACAAACCGTTGAGATTCACTCTGTGCAGCACTGGTGTTTAGTGGAAAAGCAGATCGAAGATTGCGTAACACCTTCTGAAGATACTCCTTTACACGTGCGTCCCTTTATATGGCAGGAATTATTTCGCCAAATTTTGTCTTGTACCGGGGATCTAACAGTGTGGCAACCCAGTAGTTAGCATTACTTCGAATTCCTACAATCCGAGGGTCATGTTGTAGGTAGTGCAGCAAGAAGACGCTCATGTGTCTTGTGCATCCAGGAGGACCAAGTCCTTGGTGTGTTGGTGGCAGAGAGGTGAGAATCGTGCCTCCTTCCTCTGCCCTCTCCCCCCAACCTCGCACAACCGAAATGTGAGCAAGCTCTCACTCATCTGCTGAGTCTTCCATGCCCAACGCAAGTTCGTCCTCCATTTCTTCATGGCTCCTACACCTTCCTCAACAATTTTTGCTGATACTATGCGCCCTTGTTAATCCCTATCCCCCACCATAACTGCTGCCTAGGTGCCGCTTACCGTATGGACCTTGTAGATCTTATTATCCCTTCTGCATATGACTCCTCCTGTACTTCCTCACCTTCCTCTTGGACCAATACCTGACTCCGAATAATGCTTACAGTGTGCTCCATCATGTAGATGACCAGAATTGTCACGCTGAGAATGGCATTGCCAGTGCTAAACATCTTCGTCGACATTTGGAAACTGTGTAGAAGGGTGCATAGGTCCTTGATCTGACACCACTCCAGCAGCGTGATCTGCACCACCTCTGGATCAAGTTAGCCCAGGGTATACGTCATACCGTATTTCAGCAGGGCTCTGCGGTGCTGCCACACACGCTGCAACATGTGCAGATTCCAATTCCTGCGTGTCGGAACATCGCATTTCCGGCGTTTAACCGCCAGACCCTAAGACTTCCGCAGCGATGACAGTTGTTGAGCTGCTGGGTGCGAAGGATGAAAGTGAGCACACAGCAGCGTGCCCGCTGCACAAGGCCATGTAGGCCGGGATGGTATTTTAAAAATTGCTGGACAACCAGGTTCAACACGTGAGCCATACAAGGCACGTGTGTCATTTTGCCCTGAAGAAGGGTCGCAGACTGGTTTGCATCATTGTCGCACCCGACCTTCCCTGACTGCTGGTTGACTGTAGACAATCATTGATGAAACTCGGTCTCACTCTCCAGAGCTAACCGTCCACAATTCCTCAGCGGTGTCTCACATTTCCCCTACATTAAAAGTAAACATTTGACCGCCTGATGGCCTTGAGCTCTGCTGCCAGCATAGTAAGGAGGTGTGTGGGATTCCTTGGGCGCAGTTACAAGGAAGGGTGGCCTGACCACACAGGGTTTGGGCCGAGGTGGAGGACCCACACGAGGTTGAGGAGGCAGAAGCAGTGGAGGAACTTGTACATACAGAGGAAGGATTGACACACAAGTAGTGGGGACGGCAAGACTTGTACAGCAAACCCTTCTCCATCTCTCACCATAGTTACCCAGTGCCCAGTCAGCAACATGTAACTCCCCTGTCCATGCTTACTGGTCCAAGTATCTGTGTTGAAATGCACCCTGTCACACACAGAGTTTCTCAAGGAATTGGTGAGGTTGTGTGCGACCTACTGTGGTAGCGCGGGCACGCCTTTCTTGGAGAAGGAGTGACGACTGGCCATCGGCTCTTGGGGCACTGCAATGGGCATAAGGTCTCGAAAATCCTCGGTCTCAAAAGGGTGTAAAGGCAGCCTTTCTGTTGCCAACAAGTTGCAGATGATGAAACTCAACCTCTTAGGCATGTCATGCCCTTCGAAAATCATGTAAAACATAGCGAGGGGACTCCAACCACAGTCTCCCTCGTTGCCACTAATTGGGCCACACACACCCCACTTGACTGGCATCAGTTGACCCCCCTTTTGAAAAAGAAAAAGATGCTTTGCATGAAGCACTCTCAAAAATACGCGTGCCTTTCCCATCCCCTGGCTGACCCAGGGGAAGAAAAGTCCTCTGAGAGCCATGACTTGTTCATCTTGGTTCTTTTAGAAACACAGCGAGGGGACTCCAACCACAGTCTCCCTCGTTGCCACTAATTGGGCCACACACACCCCACTTGACTGGCATCAGTTGACTCCCCTTTTGAAAAAGAAAAAGATGCTTTGCATGAAGCACTCTCAAAAATACGCGTGCCTTTCCCGTCCCCTGGCTGACCCAGGGGAAGAAAAGTCCTCTGAGAGCCATGACTTGTTCATCTTGGTTCTTTTAGAAACACAGCTAGGGGACTCCAACCACAGTCTCCCTCGTTGCCACTAATTGGGCCACACACACCCCACTTGACTGGCATCAGTTGACCCAATTTTCAAGATGAAAAAGATGCTTTGCATGAAGCACTCTCAAACATACGCGTGCCTTTCGCCTCCCCTGGCTGACCCAGGGGAAGAAAAGTCCTCTGAGAGCCATGACTTGTTCATCTTGGTTCTTTTAGAAACACAGCGAGGGGACTCCAACCACAGTCTCCCTCGTTGCCACTAATTGGGCCACACACACCCCACTTGACTGGCATCAGTTGACCCAATTTTCAAGATGAAAAAGATGCTTTGCATGAAGCACTCTCAAAAATACGCGTGCCTTTCGCCTCCCCTGGCTGACCCAGGGGAAGAAAAGTCCTCTGAGAGCCATGTCCACATTGTCAGTGGACAGACACGTGTGCTTATCTGCCAGCAGACCCCCAGCAGCACTGAAGACAGGTTCCGAGAGAACGCTGGCTGCAGGACACGACAAGATCCCCAAGGCGTACGTGGCGAGCTCAGGCAATTTATCAAGATTGGAAGCCTAAAATGAGCAGGGCTCAAGTTGCACAATAATGGAATCGATGTTTCCTTGCATATACTCATATATCTGTGTGTCCTCCTCTTTTTCCTTGTCCAGCTGTTTTGTTTTCGCATGAGTATATGTCCTTGTCACTTTCCCATGTGTTTGTGTTGTGTTGTGAGTTGTTTGTCACCTTTTGGACACCTTTGAGGGTGTTTTCTAGGTGTTTTTATGTGTTTGTGAATGCCTGCCATTGTTTCCTATGCAGTTCGAGTTCGGTTCGTCGAACCGAACTCGAACGGGACCTCCGTTCGGCGAACCGACCTCGAGCCGAACCGGGACCGGTTCGCTCATCTCTAGTTATTATACTATTAAAGAGGACCAACCACCATGATTTTCATATATAAACTAAAGCCAGTGCTATACTGGTGCTATCATGCTGATTGTAAAGATACCTTTAGTTGTGAGATTGGAGGTATACTTTTTGAAGTATAGGCAAGTAAAGTTTGTGAAATGCATTATTATTTGATGATAGGTGCAACGGAATATCTAATAGGTGGGTCGGGTTTTGCTAGTTATTGTTGCCCCTGTCTGCTGCCTGTCCTCAGGTTCAGCCCCAGCCTCAGAGCCTTTGGGGTACTTTACATGCTGCGACATCGCTAGCATTTGCTGGCGATGTCGAGCGCGATAGCACCCGCCCCCATCGTACGGCCGATATGTGGTGATCGCTGCCGTAGCGAACATTATCGCTACGGCAGCGTCACACGCACAAACCTGCTCTGCTACGTCGCTCTGGCCAGCGAACCGCCTCTTTTTTAGGGGGGGCGGTTCGTTCAGCGTCACAGCGACGTCACAGCAGCATCACTGAACCGCCGCCCAATAGAAAAGGAGGGGAGGAGATGAGCGGGCAGAAAATCCCACCCACCCCCTTCCTCCTTTTCCAGTGGACACAGGTAAGGAAATGTTTGTCGTTCCAGAGGCGTCACACATAGTGATGTGTGCTGCCGCAGGAACAACAAACAACATCATACCTGCAGCAGCACCGATATTATGGAAATGAACGACGTGTCAACGAGCAACGATTTTGCACATTTTTGCACTCGTTGATCATCGCTCATTTGTGTCACACACTGCGATGTCGCTACCGGTGCCGGATGTGCGTCACTAACGACGTGACCCCAACGATATATCGTCAGCGATGTCGCAACGTGTAAAGTACCCCTTTGGGTTTCTCGTTGCCTTTGATCTCGGATTCCTTACTCTTAGCCCAGTCAATCTCTATGTCTTCCATCTAGGTCTTACAAGCTAGGTCAGTGAAGCTCTCCGCTCCTGATGAGACCTCTGGTCCAGACTTCACCACCTCAGAGGCTCTTTCCACTTCTGCACTGTCAGCTGTCTCTTGGGTCTTCACTTGAGTCCTCAACCAGGTAGTCAACCTTCTCTGCACCTTCAGACGGTATACCATGCTCTACATCTCGGCGCTTATTATGTCTCCGGTGTCGGGAGATTTTACCATTCTCAATTGTCTCTTCCTTAATGCACTCTCTTGTCTCTTTACTGGAGTTACAGCCTTTACTGGAATCATTGTCACTCCATCTGGTGTCCTGGACCAACATTTCCCCACTTAACCAGGTGTCGGAGCCTTTTTCTGGGTCTGTCCCGTTTTTAACTCCTTAACGACCGCGGGCCGTAAAATTACGTCCTAAATGACATAATCTTACTGCTGAGATGTGTGCCTGCTAGGCACGAGCAGAATCGTTATCTGCTCGTGCCAGTTAAACCCCTTATATGGCGCTGTCAATACATGACAGCGCCATTATAAGCGCGATCGCGGTAAAGTTTTTACTTACCGCCGAAACCGGAAGTCACGTGACGCGATCACGTGACTCCCGATAGTTGTCATGGTAGCACAGGGTCATGTGATGACTCCTGTACTACACCTGACTTAGTTTCACTTTCGCTGTGCCCGGGGCACAGCAAAAGAGAAAGAGAGCGTATCTGCTGTTTACAGCCTTGCAGCTGTGATCAGCAGATACTGCAGAGCGATCGGAATGCTGATCGCAATAGCCCCCTAGGGGGACTAGTAAAATAAAAAAAAAAAGTTAAAAAATAAGTTTTAAAAAATTAAAAAAAAACAAAAAAACCTAAAAGTTCAAATCACCCCCCATTCGCCCCATTGAAAATTAAAGGGTTAAAAAAAAAAAAAATATAGACACATTTGGTATCGCCCAATCTATCAAAATATAAAATCAATTAATCTGATCAGTAAACGGCGTAGCGGCAAAAAAATTCCAAACGCCAAAACGACGTTTTTTTGTCGCCACAACTTTTGCGCAAAATGCAATAAGAGGCGATCAAAACGTAGCATCTGCGCAAAAATGGTGCCGTTAAAAACGTCAGCTCGAGACGCAAAAAATAAGCCGTCATTGAGCCTAAGATCCCGAAAAATGAGAACGCTACGGGTCACGGAATATGGCGTAAAACGTGCGCCACTTTTTTCGGACAAACTTCCGATTTTTTTTTAACCCCTTATATAAAAGTAAACCTATACATGTTTGGTGTCTACGAACTCGCACTGACCTGAGGCATCACACCCACACATCAGTTTTACCATATAGTGAACACAGTGAATAAAATATCTCAAAAACCATAGTGCTATCGCACTTTTTTTGCAATTTTTCAGCATTTGGAATTTTTTTGCCATTTTCTAGTACACTATATGGGAAAACTGATGGTTTCATTTAAAAGTACAGCTCGTTCCGCAAAAAATGAGCCCTCACATGACCATATTGACTGAAAAATAAAAAAGTTACGTCTCTCAGAAAAAGAATGGCGAAAAAAAAAAACGGAAAGCGAAAAATCGGCCGGTCGTGAAGGGGTTAAAGGATTAAACGTTATGTCATTAAGTTGGGCATGTCCACAATTTTCTTTGGTCACCCCTAACTTAAGACTATCACCTCTAGAAGGCAATAACTCCGCCTCATTACACACCAATATACTACTAGGATCCCCTTTAGCCGCCTGCTTTGATGGGGCCTCCTTAGTACCACTCTGACTACCACTACCGGTTTCCTGCTGCTGCTCCCTTATGGCCACTCAGCTCCCAGATCTACACAGAAGTTCACGGACTCACCGATCCACAGCACACCACCTGGATCTTCGTGGACCCACCAATTCACAGCAGACCACTACTGTGATCCTCCCACTCCTGTTAGCTGCACATGTCTGCCAATCAGATCAACAGACACGGCACAAGAGCCTGCATTAAAGGGACAGACATGGCCAAGGACATACTAGTACATCCTTGGTCATGAAGGGGTTAACGGCTGTGTGTGAAGGCACACCAAATGTACACTGTTATACAAGCTATACACTGACTACTTTACATTGAATGAACGTGTCATATCTTTAGAGTTGTCCCATGAAATGATGTAATAAAAGATTTTCAAAAATGTGTACTCACTTTTCTGATATACTGTATATTTGCTACTTATAAAGTTAAATACATAATCCATATAAATAGATATCAAGTTATTAAATATACATTAAATCACTAGGAAAATTGACCTTGTGGTACTCTAGTATTAAGCTTCATTATTAGTGATGGGCGGACTCGCAGATCGGCGGGTCTAAACAACAAAACCATTTGCGGCCTGGAATTGATCCCGGATATCTGACTGGACGCCGGTCCCCAAATAACTCTATGGGAACCAGAATCCGACGCTTAAAAATGGTGGTCATTCTACTTCCGAGGCTGCCTATTTACCTTCATACATATTCACTGCTTCCCCCGTCTAAAAGCAGACCTGACGTCTGTGGTTGGTTGCAGTCAGATGTGCCCCCAGTCTGTGGGGGTTTAAGAAATTGGTGAAAGAGAGTGGGTTTTTTTTATTTCAAATGAAGGATTTTTCGGTGTTTGTGTTTATTTCTTTTCACTTACAGATTAGTAATCAGGGGATCTCATAGACGTCTCCCAATTACTAATCTTTGGTTTAATGGTAGCTATGTGCTGTTATTAATCACTTATTACCCCTATTGCCACCGCACCGGGGCAATCAGGATGAGCTGGGTAAAGTGTTGGGATTGTTTCATCCAAGGGCGGCCACAGGCTGCTATTTTTAGGCTGAGGGGGCCCAATAAGCATGGGTCTCCCCAACCTGAGCATACCAGCTTCCAGCTGGTATGCTCACACTGTTTTTTTTAAAATTATTTATTTAAATAGTGTTAAAAAAAAGCAACATGCGGTCCCTTTTATTTTGATACACAGCCAAGATAAGTGCACAGCTGGGGGCTGCAGCCTGTAGCAGTATGCTTTATCTGTGCTGAGTATGATAATATGGGGGGACCCTACCCCAATTTTTTTCTTATATTTATGTTTACACCAATAGGCCCGCAGACAGGGTCCGTGATTGCATGCAGTCAGAAACACTGTCACAAAGGTTGGGGGTGCTGTCTGGCTGCAACAAATTATAGCAGTGAATATGTATGAAGGTAAATGAGCGGCCCCGGAAATAGAATGAGTGGCCCTGGACGCAGTTACAGCCGCGCCGAAGACCGGTAAGTATAGTGTGCCTGCTTTATTCTTATTTTCTTTATCTTCCTTTATTTTTTCTTTATTACCCGAGTTGCTGGACTTGGATCGTTACCCGGAGTTCCTTGAAAACTTTGGGCCTGGCGCTTGGGTACTTTTGAACCAACATGGATCCGGACTGTTACACTCCAGGTCCCCCATCACTATTCATTATCCATAGTGCTTCATTTTTAAGCAAAAACCTCCTTCAATCTCCCTCTCATTTGGTTTTGTTAAAGGGAACCTGTCAGGTGCAATATGCACCCAGAACCACAAGCAGTCCTGGGTGCATATTGGTAATCCCTGCCTAAATATCCCTGTAAACACTAGCATAGATAAAGAGATCTTTAGAAAAAGAATTTCTAAAGATCTTTTATCGTATGCTAATGAGCGAGGGCACTAGTCTCCTGGGCATTAGTTCCCCGGCCAGTCGCCCTCATTAGCATGTTAGTATGTCCCTGTGGACATGCTAACATACTAATGAATTTGCAGCATCACAGGATGATCTCACTCACCTCTCCACTGCCATAGCATCCGAAGGGCAATTTCGGCTCAGAGCGCATGACACCGGAGTCCACCTGTCGAAGCGCCCTCTGTGGTGCGAAACAATGCTGTCGTCCTTCGTGGTCCCTACACTCCTCCCACTCACCTGTATGTGTCTTTTATGAATAAAGCAGTGATGAACCAGTGAGTGCCTCCGACTAACTTCATTGAATGAATAGGTACAACTGCAACAGACCAAACCAAAGCTGGGAGAGCTGCGCAAATGTGTGACTCTAGGCTAGAAGCCCAACAGAGAATAAAGCTATAGTACTCTATATATTATACTGCATCACATAGTCCTCCATGTTTTATAATACACCCCCATAGTCCATGTATAACGTAGCCTCCATAGTCCTCCATATAATATAATGCAGCCCCATAAACCTTCATATTGTATTATGCAGCACTATACTCCTCCATGTATAATGCACCCTTATTTTCCATGTATAAGGTGTCTTTAATATTGTATTATTCAGCCTCATACTCCTCCATGTATAATGCACCTCTATAGTCCTTGTTTAAGGTGTCCTTCATGTTGTATAATGCATCCCCCATAGACCTCCATATATAATGCATCCCCATGGACCTCCATGTATAATGCAGCCTCATAGACCATGTATAATGCACCCCCATAGTCCATGTATAAGGTGTCCTTCATGTTTATAATGCAGCCCCATAGACCTCCATGTATAATGCAGCACCCAGGCCTCCATGTATAATGCAGCCCCCCCGAGGCCTCCGTGTATAATGCAGCCGCCTAGACCTCCATGTATAATGCAGCCCCCCCAGGTCTCCATGTATAATGCCACACCCCCAGGCCTCCATGTATAATGCAGCACCCCCAGGCCTCCATGTATAATGCAGCACCCCCAGGCCTCCATGTATAATGCAGCCAGCCCCCTAGGCCTCTATGTATAATGCAGCCCCCTAGGCCTCCATGTATAATACAGCCCCCCAGACCCCATGTAAAATACAGCCCCCCAGGCCTCCATGTATAATGCAGCCCCACCAGGCCTCCATGTATAATGAAGCCAGCCCCCTAGGCCTCTATGTATAATGCAGCCCCCAGACCTCCATGTATAATATAGCCCCCCAGGCCCCATATATAATACAGCCCCCCAGGCCCCATGTATAATACAGCCCCCCAGGCCTGCATGTATAATGCAGCCAACCCACCAGGCCTCCATGTATAATGCAGTACCCCAAGGCCCCAAGTATAATGCAGCCTCCCCAGGTCTCTGGCTACCGTGTTCTCACTGATTTATAAAAAAAAAACCCAACAAGTACTCACCTCTCTCCTCGTTCCCCTGCTGCTCCGCCGCCACTGGTGCCGTTGTCAGCGGTGGTGGCACCAGGTCAAATAGCGGCCGCGTGGTATGCGACAGAATAGCACAGCTCCTCTATCACAGAAAGGAGCTGGCTGATGATCTGCAGGGTGACCGCAGGCCCCTAACCTGCCAGGCCCGGTCACAATGGCAACCTCTGAGACCGCGGTAATTACGCCCCTGTATATACTATATTTCCTATTAGCGCACTTTTGTCTGTAGGGTCTATACCTCCTAACTCAGGAGATTTGGACTCCAGCCTTTACTAGCGCGGTAGAACCTATTTGGTTGTCTTTTTTTCCATTATCTGACAGATCTGGACACTGAATCTGTCCTCTACCAGCGGCTAATTCCATTAATGTTTTTGCAATATAAAAAAAGTATAATTACTTTTTACAGTGCTTGTGGCATTTATTTATTTAGTGCTTGAAAATAACTGGGAGCCACACATAATATTGCCACTTTGGGCACAATTTGGCCATTTTCACATAGGGATGTACTCACTTTTGTTGCCAGTAGTTTAGATATTATTGGCTGTGTTGAGTTATTTAGATGGCACATTAAATGTAAACTGTTATACAAGCTGTACACTGACTACTTTACATTATATCAAAGTGTCCTATCTTCAGTGTTATCCCATGAAAAGATATAACACAATATTTGCAAAAATGTGAGGGGTGTACTCACTTTTGTCACATAAAGTTTTATAAACAGGGGGACTGACTGCAGAAGAAAAGCCAAAAGGGACCTCAGTGCTCTGCCCCCTGATTGGAACCCAATGGTCTGATTGCTATGGCATCTCCTAGCTATATGTAACAATGTCCAGTGATGGAAATACGACAGAAAGTTGATAGGAACACTAAGAAAAAAATACTTAGATTTGTTCTGAACATAAAACCACAATTTTCGGCTCATTACAGACATTACCAGGCTGTCTTTATACACGTACAATTGACAACGGAAGTATTTTTACCCCAGATATCTCTACAGCTCTCCTAAGTAAATTTACATAATATATGAAGAGATACAGGAGCATCTGCCCACACATTATCTAAGCAGCGCCATGTAATATATTGTTATATGATATCTATGGTAAAATGTACTATAGCGCAATGACTGCATCCTGTCCCTTTAAATCTGCAGATGCATCTGTCACCATGGTAACTGCATTAATAAACCGCCAATAGAACTGCTCAGTTTGAATAAAAAAAAAAAGTTGTTTATCCTCAGTTTGTTACACCTCATCAGAGTGTGAAGACAGACACCAGTGAGCAGCGCGAGATTTCAAGTATAAGACGTAATATAAGATACCTGGCGGCGATACATCCATCACCCGCACTCACACCAGATACCGGGCGGCGATACATCCATTACTAGCACTCACACCAGATACCAGGCGGTCATACATCCATCAATAGCACTCACAACAGGGGGGTATCGACCATCACTTGTCCCATCAGGTAGTCCCTTTAGTGGAATTGATCACATATTTAACAGGAAATATCTTTCCATCTCCCAATTTCCCCGTCCACAACAGCCCCTGAATATAAACACAATGTTCTTCAGTGTTTTTAGGAACTGTCACCCAAGTCCTAGAAATATGGATCAAGTCCATACAACCTCTGCTCCTCTGCATCCTGCATCCTTCACAAGCGAAGATGTCAGAAGATGCCATGGATTGGACTGGATCCTGTGCCAACGTTGGACCAGGTAGTATCATCAGTCTGTGAGGGCCGACTGTTTCCTAGATTCAGGATTTCCACTTTAAAGGGGTTTTCCAGGAATATTTCATTGTTAAACTTTGGGCCTTTGACTTCGTCATCAGAGATCACCTATTATTTAAATCAGGTTTTTGTGTACAATCTATTTTTTTTAATAATATTTGTCATTTTTTTTTTTTTTATCCATATCACAATCGTTAATGGAAACAGCACTTAAAAATCTCTTGCTGTTCTCACTGTGGCCACTGGGGCTTTTTTTTAGGGGGGGGGGGCTTAAAGCCCCCAACACACGCTTCAATATATCTCACAATCCGTCGTTGGGGTCAAGTTGTAAGTGACGCACATCCGGCATCGTTTGTGAGGTATCTGCGTGTGACATCTACGTGCGATCAGGATTGAACGCAAAACCGTTGATCGCAAACACATTGTATCTTTGTCTAGAATTGAGCGTTTTGTTGCACGAACCTAGTCAATTGTAACGTGTGACATCCCTCGTACGATTTTGGTGTCTGAGGCTATGTGCGCAGGTGTGCGCTCTGCACCGCAGCTTAAAAAAGGTCCGCTTCAGAGCGCAGCTGAAAAGCTGCGTTCTGAAGCGCCTCACAACGTCTGTCATTCACTAATCTCTGTCAGTCGGTCACTATCTCTGTCCCTCACTCTCTGTCCATGTCAGTCTATCCCCCTCTCTCATACTCACCGATCCCCGATCTCCGGCGCGGCGCTGCACGGCATTCACACTGCTCCAGCGGCTTTTACTATTTTGAAAAAGCCGGCCGCCCATTAAACCATCTCGTATTCCCTGCTTTCCCCGCCCACCGGCGCCTATAATTGGTTACAGTGAGACACGCCCCCACGCTGAGTGACTGGTGGAAGCGACGCTGGATCATCCTGGATTCCGCCGGACATGGAGGGCTTTTTTGGGCTGATTAAAGTGGTGAACCAGGGTATATGTTTGTGTTTTTTATTTCTAATAAAGGATTTTTTCGGGTGTGTGTGTTTATTTACTGTAATGTACAGATTAATCATGGAAGGTATCTCATAGACGCCTGACATGATTAGTCTAGGACTTATTGGCAGCTATGGGCTGCCAATAACTCCTTATTACCCCGATTTGCCAACGCACCAGGGCAAATCGGGAAGAGCCGGGTACAGCCCCAGAACTGTCGCATATAATGTATGCAGCAATTCTGGGTGGCTGTTGGCTGATATTGTTAGGCTGGGGGCTCCCCATAACGTGGGGCTCCCCATCCTGAGAATACCAGCCTTCAGCCGTATGGCTTTATCTGGCTGGTATTGAAATTGGGGGGGACCGCACGCCGTTTTTTTAAATTATTTAATTATTTATTTCACTGCACAGTATAGACCCGCCCACTGGCTGCTGTGATTGGGTGCAGTGTGACACCTGTCACTCAGCGTGGGGGTGTGTCTCTCTGCAACCAATCATAGGCGCCTGTGGGCGGGGTAAGCAGGGAATACGAGATTGTTTAATGGGCGGCCGGCTTTTTCAAAATAGTAAAAGCCGCCGGAGCAGTGTGAATGCCGTGCAGCGCCGCGCCGGGGATCGGTGAGTATATGAGAGAGGGCTGCTCAATTCAGTCACTCAGGAGTTTAGCGGTCACCGGTGAGTCCTTCACAGGTGACCGCTAATCAGGTCGCAACACAGACAGAGCCGCAGCATGACAATGAAGTCGGGTGAAGTTCACCTGAGTTCATTCTGATCCTGCGGCTCTGTCTGTGTCTGCTGTCATCTGCCATTCAGCTCTGCTACATGGCTGTCTGTGTCTGCTGTCAGCGGCCATGTAGCAGAGCTGAATGGCAGATGACATAGTAAAAACGCATCCCTACACATTACACACGCTTGGCAAGTCAATAAATAAAAAAAAAAAAAAGGGTGCCCAATGCATACGTCACAGAACACATGATCTAAAGGAGCGCACACAAAATTGATCAATTTAACATAGACTACTAACGCTCGTGTGACAGCAAATGAACGACCTACGTGCAATCTCATAAGATCCCGTATGCAACCTGGGCGTGTCACATCGCAAATGCGATTGTACAACTAATTGCAACGTGTAAAGCAGGCTTTAGTCTCTAATCTAATCCTAATATCTGGTTGTTTCCTTTAGTTTACGTTACACCTGAGGAAAAACTAAGAAGACTGGCCTATTGCATGAAGCTGCTACCTTCACCGCTGTTCAAGAAGAAGGACAGTAAGAAAATTAAAGGGAACATTGTTGTTTCTTCTAATATAAGGTGGCTGTGTGTTTGGATGTTCCTATTAATCCTTGTAACCTAATCTTTTGTCTTCCCAGCGCCAAGGCCCAGAAAATATATGCAGTACGGCGAGAAGAACAGCCCGCCATCCAGGACAATCGATGTAAGAAAAAAAGGAAGAGGGAAGAAGATGAAAAATAAAAGATTTGGAGAGAATTATGCGACTTCCTGGATGAAGAAGAAAAACACATGCCAAAAAAGTCGGTTAAGAAGCTAAAACTGGACATCCACATCCCTGCAAGGAGGCGACAACAAGGAACATCAACTGGTTCATGAGAGGAAGAAGAAATATCATATGGTCCATCCTGCTGGGGCCTCTAATAATAATAATAATAATAATAATAATCTTTATTTATCTAACGCCAACATATTCCGCAGCGCTTTACAATTCAGGAGGATCGTATACAAGCAAGTAACAGTTATGGAAAATACAATATTTAGAGGAAAAAAAAAGACAATCCTGCTCGTGAGAGCTTACAATCTACAATGAGATGGGGGGGGGGCAAGGTACAAGTGTTTATTTACAATGACAATCCAGCCATCTCAAGGAAATGGTTTCCTGGACCAATTGCCCAGCACCTTGAGATGCATTTGGGTGCCATGCAGTTTGCCGTGAAGTTATGTTGTGAGAAGTTGTAGAGGGACTATGTGAATTTAGTTTGGCTAGGGAGTGTGATAGGCTGCCCTAAAAAGATGCGTTTTTAGGGTGCGTCTGAAGCTGAGTAAGTTGTGATTTGTCCTAGCTTCTTGGGGTAGAGCGTTCCAGAGGGTTGGTGCAGCTCAGGAGAAGTCTTGGATCCGGGAGTGGGAGGTTCGAATTAGTGTGGATGTTAGTTGAAAGTCATTTGCAGAGCGTAGAGATCGGGTGGGGTGATAGACGGAGAGGAGGGTGGAGATGTAGAGGGGTGCCACACTGTGGAGAGCTTTGTAGGTGAGAACAAGCAATTTGAATTGGATCCTATGATATATAGGCAGCCAGTGCAATGACTGGCACAGAGCAGAGGCATCCGAGTAGCGGTTAGCCAGATAGGTGACCCTGGCTGCTGCATTAAGGATGGACTGTAGAGGAGAAAGTCTAGTTAGGGGGAGACCAATTAATAGAGAGTTACAGTAGTCAAGGCGAGAGTGGATCATGGCCACAGTGAGGGTTTTTGCCGTTTCCATTGTGAGAAAGGACTTTAACTGCTGTAGATGGGAGAGAAAGGCGCAATAGGGTCTTACCCGGTATGAGGGTAGAAAGAAATAAAGAGTATTTCACTCACCTGATGAGGTTGTGCCAGTCACAACCCCTTATGAAAATTTGTGAGTGCCCGGGTGGTTCAGCGGCGGCCCCGTAGAAGTATATGGTATATAGTTGAAAATGAAAAACGGGTTTCATGCCGCGCTAAAAAACACAGATGCTGAGTATATTAAAAATGTCTCTTTTATTTCACAGTTCTACACTTTTCAGAGACATGTCTGTCTCCTTCTTCAGGAAAAAAAAAATCAACTGATTTCAAATTGATTTATTTTTTTATTTTTTTCCTGAAGAAGGAGACTGACAGGTCTCTGAAACGCGTAGAACTGTGAAATAAAAGAGACATTTTTAATATACTCCGCATCTGTGGTTTTTAGAGCGGCATGAAACCCGTTTTTCCTTTTTTCAACTATATACCATTGTGAGAAAGGGGCGGATTCTAGAGATGTTCTTGAGGTGCAAGCGGCAGGAGCCGGCAAGAGATTGTATGTGGGAGGTGAAGGAGAGATCAGTGTCAAGTATAACACCCAGACAGCGGGCCTGCTGCCTAGTATTTATCGTTGTGCCACACACAGAGAGGGAGATGTCAGGTTTAGGAAGGTTGGAATACGGAGGAAAAAGAAGAAGTTCAGTTTTGGAAAGGTTAAGTTTCAGATAGAGAGCAGACATGATGTTGCAAACTGCAGTCAGGTAGTCACTTGTGTTCCGTAGTACAGCGGGGGTGAGCTCAGGGGATGAGGTGTATAGTTGTGTGTCATCAGCATAAAGATGATACTGACAGCCAAATCTGCTGATGGTCATTCCAATTGGGGCAGTGTAGAGGGAGAAAAGAAGAGAGCCAAGGACTGAATCTTGAGGGACCCCAACATTGAAAGGAAGAGAAGATGTGGAGCCAGCAAATGATACACTGAATGAACGGCCAGAAAGATAGGAAGAGAACCAGGAAAGAACAGTGTCCTTTAGGCCAATAGAATGGAGCATAGAGAGAAGGAGATGGTGGTCGACAGTGTCGAAGGCGGCAGAGAGGTCAAGAAGGATAAGCAGAGAGTGGTCACCGTTACGTTTTGCTGTCAAAAGGCCATTGGTCACTTTGACAAGGGCAGTTTCTGTTGAGTGTAAAGGGCGGAAGCCAGACTGTAAAGGATCTAGAAGAGAGTGGGTGGAAAGGTAGCGGGTGAGGCGAGAGTAGACCAGGCGCTCCAAGAGTTTGGAGATGAAGGGGAGATTGGAGACTGGTCTGTACTGTAGTTCCTTGTGCAGGATGGATCAAGGGAGGGCTTTTTTAATAATGGAGTAATGATAGAGTGTTTGAGGGAGGAAGGGAAGATACCAGAAGAGAGAGATAGATTGAACATTTTAGTTAGGTGAGTGGTGACAAGCGGAGAGAGGTACTGGAGTAGAGGTGAGGGGAAGGGATCACTAGGGCAAGTGGTAGGACGAGAAGAGGATAGGAGCCTGGAGACTTCTTCCTCTGTGACTGGGTCAAATGTGGAAAGTGAGCTGGATGGGATATGGGGAGGGATGGGATTCACAACGCTTGGTGGCTGGGAGCTGATCTCTCGGCGGATGTTTTCTATTTTCTCTGTGAAATACGAGGCCAGGTCATCAGCATGAAAGTCTGTGATAGGGGTCTGTACTTTTGGACTGAGGAGGGAGTGAAAGGTGTCAAAGAGCTTCTTTGGATTGTTGGAAAGTGAGGAGATAAGTGTGGTGAAGTAGGTCTGTTTGTCGAGTTGAAGGGAAGAGTTGTAGGTCCTTAGCATGAACTTTTAGTGGATGAAGTTTTCTGGTGTGCGGGTTTTCCTCTATAGGCAATTGGCACTCCTGGAGCATCGTTGGAGAAATAGAGTTTGGGATGTGACCCAGGGCTGTTTTACTCTGTTTGGTCTTTCTGAAGGTGAGGGGCGCTACTTGGTCTAGGGTACTTGTGAGTGTGCCATTGTAGTGCTTTACAGCCAGATCAGGACAGGAAAGTGAGGAGATAGGGGACAGTGATGAGTGTAGAGATTCTGTAAGTGTCTGAGAGTCGATGGCCTGTAGGTTTCTCAATGTGTGATAGGTGGGAGTGTGCTGGGGTGGGCGAGGGTTTGTGAGCTTGAAGGAGAGGATGTTGTGGTCAGAGAGGGGAAGAGGTGAGTTGTCAAAGTGAGAGATTGAGCAGAGGCTGATAAAAACCAGGTCAAGGATGTTACCATCTTTATGTGTCTCAGAGGATGAGAGCTGTGAGAGGCCGAGGGAGGTGGTAGAAGCTGGGATGCAGATGGGGAGGGGGGGCTGTTCAGCCTCTAGACTGAAACATCAAAGATGGCGGTGGTAAGTATAATAATAAGAACAATAATATGAGTGATAATAAAAAAGTAGTAAAAATATGAAGAAAATAGTAGTAGTAATAGGTAGAACAGCAATTTGATCCAGGGTTCTAGGACTGATCGCCTTTTGTCGGGGTCGAGAAGGAATTTTTCCCCTGTGACACAAATTGGCTGAATGTGTCCTGGGGTTTTTGCCTTCTCCTGGATCAACATTGTAGGGATAGTGTAGTACTAATAGTTATAGAAAAGTTAGAATTATACTGTAATAAGATAGCAGGATAATAATAGTAATAGAATAGTTATATCTGTAAAAATAAAACACTAAATTAGAAAAAATATAAAGATTAGAATAATACTGTAATGAGAGCAGGATAAGAATAGTATAACACCTAAAATCTATAAACACTATAGTCCTAGTTTAATTAGCACTGTAATAATAATTACTTGGGTAGAAATAACATCATTAGCTTTGATCCAGGGTTCTAGGACTGATCGCCTTTTCTCGGGGTCGAGAAGGAATTTTTCCACTGTGACACAAATTGGCTGAATGTGTCCTGGGGTTTTTGCCTTCTTCTGGATCAACATTGTAGGGATAGAATAGTATTATTAGTTATAGAAAAGTTAGAATTATACTGTAATAAGATAGCAGGATAATAATAGTAATAAAATAGTTATATCTGTTAAAATAAAACACTAAATTAGAAAAAATATTAAAGTTAGAATAATATTGTAATAAGAGAGCAGAATTCGAATAGTATAACACCTAAAATCTATAAACACTATAGTCCTAGTTTAATTAGCTCCTTAATATTAATTACTTAACTATAAAGTACATCATTAGTTTTGATCCAGGATCCTAGGACTGATTGCCTTTTCCCGGGGTCGAGAAGGTATTTTTCCCCTGTGGCACAAATTGGCTGAACGTGTCCTGGGGTTTTTGCCTTTTTCTGGATCAAAAATCATTAAGCATAATTTATTAGGATTTTCTAATACAACAATTTGAACAAAGGTAAGAAAAATGACAAAAAAAAATAAAGAAAATTATAATAACAGAAGGACATTGAAAAAAGTAATAGTGCAGTAATAGTAAAAATGGTAGTAATAATATCAGATGTGACGTAATCCCAGTTAGTCAGTAATTTAGTGACAAGTTAGTGTAGGGACCCATATGAAGAGGTCGCCTTGACGTTGGCAGATGGGCTCACACAATTTGATCACATTTTGTGCTAGAGAAAATATAGTATCTATGTAGAGCTCCTGGCAGCTTAACCCCTCATATGCCTAAGTCCGCATCTAGGTGGTTAGTCAGGAGAGGGCCATCTCTACACTCAATGGCTTCCCAGCGATGAGATTGCAGGTGCTGATGGAATGCTAAGGCCCACCATGTCTACCAACGTACTCCTCCTATTTGACTCCGACAGAGACCTAATCGGATATCTGTCAGAGTTCTGCCCACTGCTCTGCAGCTGTTAGTTGTAATGCTGCTGTCCACCAGCTCTGACACTGCTGCTACATACAATGTCATGGAGCCCAGCACCTTACAGTGAGTCGGCCGACATCACGCACAGCGGCTGGCACAAGTAGTTTATAACCAATCTCAGAAATGACAGATCATGGAATTAAATTTATAGACCTTGAGCTAGTAAACTAACTTGATAAATAAAGATTGTTACATAAGTCACCTCCTCTGTTTTGGTGATAATTGTTCTCTGTCATATCTACTCTAATAAAATACTAAGCGAAAACTTCATATTACTGTTTTTGAGGGTCTTGGGGCGCTGTTATTTATTCATTTGTTTTAGCATCTAATACAAATTAACCTCTGTACCTCCGTCATTTCTAAATTCAGTGGAGCTCCAATCAGCTCAGTGACCCAACATGTGGCGGAGTATGCACGCGCCAAAGGTCATGGCAGCGTGATGAGTTTACATAATCACGCTACCAGCATCTCTGCAGAGCGCCACTGAGAAGGAGAGGTCGCTGGAGCCAGGAGCAGGTAAGCATTCCTTGAGCTGAAGATATTGGGATCTCTGGTTTGGGAACTGTATGGAAAAAGGGTCAGCTTGGGTGGGGTCTGTATGGAAAAGGGGGCTGCATGTGATGGGATCTGTATGGCAAAGGGGGTAGTCTGCGAGTGGGATCTGTATGGCAAAGGGGGCAGCCTGTGGGGTTGGATCTGTATAGAAAAGTCGTCAGCCTGTGGGATGGGATCTGTATGAATAAGGGGGCAGCCTGTGAGGTGGAATTTCTATGGAAAAATGGGCAGCTGTTGGGTAAATCTGTATGGAAAAGAGGGCTGCATGGATTGGGATCTGCATGGAAAAGGGGGCAGGCTGTGAGATGGGATGAATATGTAAAGGTGACAGCATTGGGTGGGATGAGTATGGAAAAAGGGGCAGCCTACGGGGTGGGATCTGTATGGCGAAGCGGGCAGTCTGAGAGGTGGGATCTGTATAGAAATGGGGGCAGACTGCGGGATATGATCTGTATGAATAAGGAGGCAACCAGCGAGGTTAGATTAGTATAGAAAAAGGGGCAGCCTGCGAGTAAATCTGTATGGAAAAGGGGGCTGCATGGGGTGGGATCTACATGGAAAAGGGGGCAGCTCGGATGAGTATGGAAAGGGGCAGCATTGGGTGGGATGATTATGGAGAAGGGGTCAGCCTGCTGGGTGGGATCTGTATAACAAATGGGGAAAATCTGCAGGATGGAATCTGTATGGCAAAGTGGGCAGCCTGTGAGGTGGGATATGTACTGCAAAGGGGGTAGCCTGCATGTGGAATCTGTATGGTCAAGGGGGCAGTCTGTGGGGTTTGATCTATATAGAATAGTGTGCAGCCTACGTGATTGGGTCTATAAAGAAAAGGGGGCAGTCTGTGCCATGGGATCTGTATGAATAAGGAGGCAGCCTTTGGGGAGTTGGATCTGTATGACTAAGAGGACAGCATGCAAGGTGGGATCTGTATGGAAAAATGGACAACTTTGGGGGAAATCTGTTGGTCACAGCCCGTGGAATGAGATCTGTATGGCAAGATGGCAAGGGGGGCAGCCTGCGGGATGGGAGCTGTATGGCAAAGCGAGCAGCCTGTGGGGTAGGACCTGTATATGAAAGAAGTCAGCCTGCGGTGTGGAATTTCAGGGCCCCATACTTGTCAAAATTTTCGGGCCCCTTTGAGACTCCACCCAGGCTCCACCCCAGCCCCGCCTCTGCACAGCTCCGACTCCAGTCCTCAAACCTTCCACAATCCCACTGTCCACTCTGGAAAAACTCCACATCAGCACTCCGCTCCCTCCCCCCACCCGCGGTCTGAGTAGTTGTTGTGTAACCAATCGTTCATATGCAGTTTTCATACTTAGAGTCATTTGATGATCAGCTGCTGTTTCTAATTTTTTCAATGTTCAGTGAAAAAGAGAGCGGTAAGAAGAAAAGCTAATTGCCAGATGACCATAAGTATGAAAATCAGATATGAGTGGAGTGGCCATGTAATGACTGCTTGAACCAGCAACCAGAGCCGAATCCAGACAATGTGTATATTACACGCTGTTAGGATTGGGCATGCGACAGGGCTAAATTTTATAATTAAAGGGCTTGTTCAGGTTTGAGATAAATGTCTGCAGTCATTTTAAGTGTCAACAGGCTTCTGAATTCTCACAGCACTTGCATTGCACACTTTTAGGATTCTCTAGTGCCAAGGGTGAGATTGGACAGTCATATGAGCACAAATATGTGATTTATATACTTTTGGCCACATTCTAACTAGATGTGTAAAAAAGAAACTCCGGCACTCTAAGATGAATCAGGATAATAGTTTATTTTCCAAAGTGAATAAATCAGATATAACGTTTCGGCTGATGCCTTCTTCACAACTGAAATGTATATAATAGAATACAGAAAAGAAAATCAGTACCAATATTCATACACAGCTTCATATTAGTGACTGTAAAATAATGCACAACTTGATATAATAAAGCATTTTACCTAGATGGTATGACAAGTGATGCCTAAGAAGAACGTCAGACGTATTTGTCCAATTATATCTAAAGAGATAATGCCCAAATATTAAAAAAAAATCATAAAGAAACCGTAAGGTAATCCTAATAAATACATATTGTTAGGACAAAATATATAATTATTGCATCATAAGGCGAATCAACAAATGTCGATCTATAGATTTCTATGGGACATAATCTGATCAGGTAGAAAAAGGGAGCATACTTGTAAAACAAATAAGTGATCAAATAAGCAAAGAAACATATTATTACCTTCATTTGGAAAATAATATAATATATTCCCAAAGGGGAGGTGATTATAGTGCTGGGCCGCACTATAGCGGCCCAGCACTATAATCACCTCCCCTTTGGGAATTATAATATACCCATATATTATTTTCCAAATGAAGGTAATAATATGTTTCTTTGCTTATTTGATCACTTATTTGTTTTACAAGTATGCTCCCTTTGAGTGCCGGAGTTTCTTTTTTATACTTGATCATTATTCTCCTGAGCACCTTGTTAGTGAGCCAGACCATTACCTGGATTATTCTAACTAGATGTGTCTGGTCTCATGCAATTAATTTTCATTGATCAAGGCCACGCGTGTCTAGTCGGCATGTGACCACGTGTATGTAAATAGCATACTTGTGGTTTTGTGACCTCCCACTCTCACCGCTGGCACCAGAGAATACTGACAGCGTGCATGAACCAAGAGGCACCATAGGTATAGAAATACATCACCAGAACCACCAGAGTTACAGAAAAAAGCATCAAAATGCCCATCAGTACAGAAATACATCACCAGAAACATCATAGACATAGAAACAAAGCATCAAAATGCTCATCTGTAGAGAAATTCATCATCAGAACCGCCAGCAGTACAGAAATACATCCATATTACCCCTATCAACATAGAAACAGCATCAAATCCCTCATCAGTACAGAAATACATCACAAGAATCGGTACACGGTTCATCAATTGTAATGTCAGGTCAGGTAAGCTCTGTATATATATTTATCGCATGAACCTAGAACTTCACAAACATTTACATCCAGGTACCTTATAAATGATGTTGTCTCTGAAGAGTCGTTCTTTTTCTTTTCTTTATCTTGTCAAGATGCCATTTTGAATTTTCATGGCCACACATCGTCTCTGCAGACTTCCATCTTCTTGGTTTTTCTGCAACACATCCCGACACGATGCCTGAAAAATAAGTGTGGCATTATAATGTTGCTGATTAAAAATATTCGCCCCCACACTACACTCCTGAATAAATAATTTCCCCTCACTGTGTTCCCTGCACAAAACATGATGCACACACGGTGGTACATGTCCTCCACTTTGCCCTCTCTTTTCCATACTGGGCCCACTCTTCATATTCCTCTACACTGTGTCCTCCTATACTGAGCAGTCTCTATACTGTTCCCTCTCATCACACTCCCCCATTCTCACCATACTGTCCACTCCTTGCTGTGGCCTCACACTATCCCCCAATGATGTCCTTTCTACAAACCACCCCCAGCCACACTACCCAGTCATGTCTGCATCCATCCTGCCCCCACCCTACCCAGTCTTTATTATATGCCATTTTTCTCATCCCATACGGTCTCATAAAGACCTCCATAGTCATCACCTCCCTCCTTGCTTCCCATACTATGTCCGTACTCATCCTCTTCCTCATACTGTGTCCGCACCCATCCCCCACATTCCCAATGCTATGTCGGCACTTATGCCCTCCTCCTCATACTCTCCATAGTGTGTCTGCACCCATTCCCATCACTTCCCATACTATGTCTGCACCCATCCCACCTCTCTGCATACTTTGTCCGCAACCATCCCCCTCTCTCCCAATGCTATAGCTGCACCCATCCCCGCTCCTCATACTATGTCCGCACCCATCCTCCTCTCACTTCTCATACTGTGTCCTCACCCATCCCCCTCACTATTCATACGGTGTCCGCACCCACCCTCCCTCACTTTTAATACTGTGTCCACACCAGTGGCGTAACTAGAGTTTCATGGGCCCCCCTCCACGTACACCGACACTTGGGGTACGGGACAATGACACAGACACTCGGGGTACAGGATAATGACGCTGACACTTGGCTCTTACCCTCAGCACCCAGATCCCATGTTCTGATATCCATCTTGTCCTCGGCACCCAGCTTCCCCATGCTCTGCTATACATCTTTCCCTCAGCACCCAGCTTTCCCATATGAGAGCATGGGAAAGCTGGGTGCTGAGAGATATATCGCAGAGCATGGGAAAGCTGGGTGCTGAAAGAAAGAGCCCTTTTCCCTCAGCACAAACTGTTCCCATCCCATGCTTGTATCTTTGTCCCCCCTGTATATAGTTCTCCAAATACTATAATGGCCCCCACATAGCCTTCCATATTGTATAAAGGGTCCCACATAACCCTTCATATATTAGAATGCACCTTCATAGTCCTCCATGTATTATAATGCATTTACCCATAGTTCTCCATATATTTTATATATGTTAATGCACCCCATGGTACTTCATATATTATACTGCACCACATAGTCCTCCATGTTTTAAAATGACCCCCCATAGTCCATGTATAAGGTAGGCTCCATAGTCCTCCATATATTATAATGTAAATGTAGCCCCCATAATTCTATATGTATTATAACGCAATCCCATAAAACGTCATATTGTATTATGCAGACCCATGTATAATGCACCCCTATTGTCCGTGTATAAGGTGTCCTTTATGCTCCATGTATAATGCAGGCAGCCCCCCCATGCTCCATGTATAATGCAGGCAGCCCCCCATGCTTCATGTATAATGCAGGCAGCCCCCCCATGCTCCATGTATAATGCAAGCAGCCCCCCCCATGCTCCATGTATAATGCAGGCAGCCCCCCCATGCTCCATGTATAATGCAGGCAGCCCCCCCATGCTCCATGTATAATGCAGGCAGCCCCCCATGCTCCATGTATAATACAGGCAGCCCCCCCATGCCCCATGTATAATGCAGCCCCCCACATGCTCCATGTATAATACAGGCAGCCCCCACATGCTCCATGTATAATACAGGCAGCCCCCCATGCTACATGTATAATGCAGGCAGCCCCCCATGCTCCATGTATAATACAGGCAGCCCCCCATGCTCCATGTATAATGCAGGCAGCCCCCCATGTTCCATGTATAATACAGGCAACCCCCCCATGCTCCATGTATAATGCAGGCAGCCCCCACATGTTCCATGTATAATGTAGGCAGCCCCCCCATGCTCCCTGTATAATGCAGCCCCCCCATTCTCCATGTATAATGGAGCCCCCCCATGCTTCATGTATAATGCAGGCAGCCCCCCATGCTCCATGTATAATGCAGGCAGCCCCCCATGCTCCATGTATAATACAGGCAGCCCCCCATGCTCCATGTAGAATACAGGCAGCCCCCCATGCTCCATGTAGAATACAGGCAGCCCCCCATGCTCCATGTATAATACAGGCAGCCCCCCATGCTCCATGTATAATACAGGCAGCACCCCCATGCTCCATGTATAATGCAGCCCTCCCATTCTCCATGTATAATGGAGCCCCCCATGCTCCATGTATAATGCAGGCAGCCCCCCATGCTCCATGTATAATGCAGGCAGCCCCCCCATGCACCATGTGTAATGCAGGCAGCCCCCCATGCTCCATGTATAATGCAAATATTTAAAAAAAAACTGACCCGCACATCCTACAAGTGTGTGTAGGTGCCAGCTGAAAAAAGATAACAATTACAAGATACATACAGCTGCACACAAAATGCCATCAATGTATAAGGGAACTCTGGTACTGCATTACTGCTATATGAAAAAATGAGATTTTTAGTTTATGAATTGGCCAATGCATGTAAGCCCGGAAACCAACGGCAAGGTAAATCTCAATATTCCGGGTACCTAACTAAAATACCACTATCTAGGTTAAAAACATCCGTGGTAAGTCGTCCTACCCGGCCTCAGTCATACAAAAGGTCAAAAAGCACATGCATGGTCTGAGATTGGTGGATATACAGTCATATGAAAAAGTTTGGGCACCCCTATTAATGTTAACCTTTTTTCTTTATAACAAATTGGGTTTTTGCAACAGCTATTTCTGTTTCATATATCTAATAACTGATGGACTGAGTAATATTTCTGGATTGAAATGAAGTTTATTGTACTAACAGAAAATGTGCAATCCGCATTTAAACAAAATTTGACTGGTGCAAAAATATGGCCACCCTTATCAATTTCTTGATTTGAACAGTCCTAACTACTTTTTACTGACTTATTAAAGCACTAAATTGGTTTTGTAAGCTCATTGAGCTTTGAACTTCATAGGCAGGTGTATCCAATCATGGGAAAAGGTATATAAGGTGGCCACTTGCAAGTTGTTCTCCTATTTGAATCTCCTATGAAGAGTGGCATCATGGGCTCCTCAAAACAACTCTCAAATCATCTGAAAACAAAGATTATTCAACATAGTTGTTCAGGGGAAGGATACAAAAAGTTGTCTCAGAGATTTATGGGGAGATAAGGTATGCACACCAGTGACTATGGAAGGGGAATACATGGAATAGCAGAAACTGCTGTGTGAATACTGACTTGAAAAATTCAATAGCTATATGTAAGAATGAATATGTGAAAAATGGAATCTGCATTACTGCCATGAACATATGAATCAAGAGAAATTTAGCTACTGAATTGATCAATGCAATAGAGCCCCAACACTACGCCAAAGTATTTCTCTACGTTGGGGTCCCTAGCTTGTGTGTGTCCTCTCATGCAGTTAAAAAACTTACCGTGTATGGGAAGCTGAGACCCAGGCTATTTATGCGTATGATATGGATTGGCAATAGGTGTGTTTGGGGAGGGTTCACAAACGAAAAACAACTAGCAAATAAGGAATAACGTTTGGAACACCATTCTAAGTCTGAACTGGGTACAAAAACCTAAAAAAACATCACTATGGGGAGATAAGGTATGCACACCAGTGACTATGGAAGGGGAATACATGGAATAGCAGAAACTGCTGTGTGAATACTGACTTGAAAAATTCAATAGCTATATGTAAGAATGAATATGTGAAAAATGGAATCTGCATTACTGCCATGAACATATGAATCAAGAGAAATTTAGCTACTGAATTGATCAATGCAATAGAGCCCCAACACTACGCCAAAGTATTTCTCTACGTTGGGGTCCCTAGCTTGTGTGTGTCCTCTCATGCAGTTAAAAAACTTACCGTGTATGGGAAGCTGAGACCCAGGCTATTTATGCGTATGATATGGATTGGCAATAGGTGTGTTTGGGGAGGGTTCACAAACGAAAAACAACTAGCAAATAAGGAATAACGTTTGGAACACCATTCTAAGTCTGAACTGGGTGCAAAAACCTAAAAAAACATCACTATGGGGAGATAAGGTATGCACACCAGTGACTATGGAAGGGGAATACATGGAATAGCAGAAACTGCTGTGTGAATACTGACTTGAAAAATTCAATAGCTATATGTAAGAATGAATATGTGAAAAATGGAATCTGCATTACTGCCATGAACATATGAATCAAGAGAAATTTAGCTACTGAATTGATCAATGCAATAGAGCCCCAACACTACGCCAAAGTATTTCTCTACGTTGGGGTCCCTAGCTTGTGTGTGTCCTCTCATGCAGTTAAAAAACTTACCGTGTATGGGAAGCAGAGACCCAGGCTATTTATGCGTATGATATGGATTGGCAATAGGTGTGTTTGGGGAGGGTTCACAAACGAAAAACAACTAGCAAATAAGGAATAACGTTTGAAACACCATTCTAAGTCTGAACTGGGTGCAAAAACCTAAAAAAACATCACTATGGGGAGATAAGGTATGCACACCAGTGACTATGGAAGGGGAATACATGGAATAGCAGAAACTGCTGTGTGAATACTGACTTGAAAAATTCAATAGCTATATGTAAGAATGAATATGTGAAAAATGGAATCTGCATTACTGCCATGAACATATGAATCAAGAGAACTTTAGCTACTGAATTGATCAATGCAATAGAACCCCAACACTACGCCAAAGTATTTCTCTACGTTGGGGTCCCTAGCTTGTGTGTGTCCTCTCATGCAGTTAAAAAACTTACCGTGTATGGGAAGCTGAGACCCAGGCTATTTATGCGTATGATATGGATTGGCAATAGGTGTGTTTAGGGAGGGTTCACAAACGAAAAACAACTAGCAAATAAGGAATAACGTTTGGAACACCATTCTAAGTCTGAACTGGGTGCAAAAACCTAAAAAAACATCACTATGGGGAGATAAGGTATGCACACCAGTGACTATGAAAGGGGAATACATGGAATAGCAGAAACTGCTGTGTGAATACTGACTTGAAAAATTCAATAGCTATATGTAAGAATGAATATGTGAAAAATGGAATCTGCATTACTGCCATGAACATATGAATCAAGAGAAATTTAGCTACTGAATTGATCAATGCAATAGAGCCCCAACACTACGCCAAAGTATTTCTCTACGTTGGGGTCCCTAGCTTGTGTGTGTCCTCTCATGCAGTTAAAAAACTTACCGTGTATGGGAAGCTGAGACCCAGGCTATTTATGCGTATGATATGGATTGGCAATAGGTGTGTTTGGGGAGGGTTCACAAACGAAAAATAGGTGTGTATGGGGAGGGTTCACAAACGAAAAATAGGTGTGTTTGGGGAGGGGTTTTTTTAGGTTTTTGCACCCAGTTCAGACTTAGAATGGTGTTCCAAACGTTATTCCTTATTTGCTAGTTGTTTTTCATTTGTGAACCCTCCCCAAACACACCTATTGCCAATCCATATCATACGCATAAATAGCCTGGGTCTCAGCTTCTCTTGATTCATATGTTCATGGCAGTAATGCAGATTCCATTTTTCACATATTCATTCTTACATATAGCTGTTGAATTTTTCAAGTCAGTATTCACACAGCAGTTTCTGCTATTCCATGTATTCCCCTTCCATAGTCACTGGTGTGCATACCTTATCTCCCCATAGTGATGTTTTTTTAGGTTTTTGCACCCAGTTCAGACTTAGAATGGTGTTCCAAACGTTATTCCTTATTTGTCTCAGAGATTTAAACTGTCAGTTTCCACTGTGAGGAACATAGTAAGGAAATGGAAGAACACAGGTACAGTTCTTGTTAAGCCCAGAAGTGGCAGGCCAAGAAAAATATCAGAAAGGCAGAGAAGAAGAATGGTGAGAACAGTCAATGACAATCCACAGAACACCTCCAAAGACCTGCAGCTTCATCTTGCTGCAGATGGTGTCAATGTGCATCGGTCAACAATACAGCGCACGTTGCACAAGGAGAAGCTGTATGTGAGAGTGATGCGAAAGAAGCCGTTTCTGCAAGCACGCCACAAACAGAGTCGCCTGAGGTATGCAAAAGCACATTTGGACAAGCCACTTAATAATGGAGAGGTTTTATATTGCAGCGAGCTCAGTAAGGAAGAGGTTATATAGTGCAGCCTGCTCAGAAATGGAGAGGTTATATAGTGCAGCATGTTCAGTAATGGAGAGGTTATATAGTGCAGCGCACTCAGTAATGGAGAGGTTATATAGTCCAGCGTGCTCAGTGATGAAAAGGTTATAAACAGCAGTGCGCTCAGTAATAGAGAGGTTGTATACAGTACCGCATTCAGTAATGGAGAGGTTGTATACAGCAGCATGCTCAGTAATGGAGAGGGGAGAGGTTATATACAGCAATGCGCTCAGTAATGGAAAGGTTGTATACAGCAGAGCGCTTAGTAATGGAGAGGATACAGCAGCGTGCTATGCAGATGTTATATACAGCAGCGCGCTCAGTAAGGAAGAGGTTATATAGTGCAGCACGCTTACTAATGGAGAGGTTATATACAGCAGCACACTCAGTAATGGAGAGGTTGTATACAGCAGGGCGCTCAGTAATGCAGAGGTTATATACAGCAACGCGCTCAGTAACGGAGAAGTTATATACAGTAGCGCGCTCAGTAATGGAGAGGTTTGTATAGTGCAGCGCACTCAGTTATGGAGAGGTTATATACAGCAGCGCGCTCAGTAATGGAGAGGTTTGTATAGTGCACCGCACTCAGTTATGGAGAGGTTATATACAGCAGCGCGCTCAGGAATGGTGAGGTTATATACAGCAGTGCGCTCAGTAAGGCTACATTCACATGACCGTCCCGTTTTTGCGGTCTGCAAAACACGGTCCGTTTTTCTCATGGATGCATCCATGTGGCATCCGTGTGACACCTGTTCCATTCCGTATACGGGCCGTGTGTCATCCGTGTGCCTTCCGTTTTTTTGCAGACTGCAAAACACGGAAGCAGCTAGATAGATAAATAGTTGGATAGATAGATAGATAGATATATAGATAGATAGATAGAGGGATAAATAGAGGGATGAATGAATGAATGAATGAAGGGATAGCTAGAGGGATAGATAGATAATAGATAAGAAAGACATATAATGTCCTACCCCCCTGCATTTTGTAATCTAGCGCCCCTTTAGTGCCTTTCGTGGTTTTCAATCATTTAACCCTCTGTGGTCGTCCAAACCATTTATTCATTAATTAAATTTTTGATATAATACTTTCTGCACCCAGAAGGGTTTATTAGGTCTATTTTATTCTACATAAACATTTGTTGATACTAGGTTTACAATGCAGAAAAACAAAAAGCCAGCACTATATGTGCACTTCAGCACTAAACATTCCAAACTGTACTTATTATAAAAATTTTGAGATTTTTGGCAAAAAATTGCAATTTCTTGAGCTGCCTCGCCACGTCACGGCAAATCTCATTTGAGGCAGTCCTACACTAAAATATTTTTATAAAATGTGCCATACAGCCTCACATATGAATAGTAGAACTGCTCTAAGCAGCACTCACCTGGTCTATTTCAATCCCGTACCCATGACTGGGTACAACTGTACTGTAATAAGTACAGTTTGGAATGTTTAGTGCTGAAGTGCACATTTAGTGCTGGCTTTTTGTTTTTCTTCATTGAATTGGTCAGTGGCTGACCCCCACTTTGGTATGCACCCCAATTTGTGATGTATTCCATCTGTCTAGATTTTGGCGGTTGGTGACTGTTCACATTGTCATCAGGCCTTGTCCACAGGCTATTTACTTCATGCAGCATTTGCTTGGACCTGTCCCGCCCACAGCCATGACTCAGTCATGGGTACGAGATTGAAATAGACCAGGTGAGTGCTGCTAAGAGCAGTTCTACTATTCATATGTGAGGCCGTATGGCACATTTTATAAAAATATTTTAGTGTAGGACTGCCTCAAATGAGATTTGCCGTGACGTGGCGAGGCAGCTCAAGAAATGGCAATTTTTTGCCAAAAATCTCAAAAATTTTTATAATAAGTACAGTTTGGAATGTTTAGTGCTGAAGTGCACATTTAGTGCTGGCTTTTTGTTTTTCTAGGTTTACAATGTGTACATATTGCATATTTATATGTTCATCTCTGACCTAAATTTACCTTTCCCTGAAGCTCTTTATCCACATACCAGTAGCCATACCTGTTCTTGTCTGCTACTACATATTATATCATATGGAGGTTGATTATCTAAATTCTATGTGAGAAGTACTCTATATTTCTGTTTCATCACATTGAGGTTGGTGTGTTGGGGAACCATGCCATTTTGGGCTTTTTAATTGTTTTTAATTGTCTCTTTGTGTGCTCCTGCTTATCCCTGGAGCCGTGATATGTCCACACTGTCTCAATAAAATTTATTTCTCATCTTCTTTTATTGTATTGGTGATCCCTTATTGGTATATCTTTTTCTCCTTTTGTACGGTTCCTTCTATATACAGTCATATGAAAACGTTTGGGCACCCCTATTAATGTTAACCTTTTTTCTTTATAACAAATTGGGTTTTCGCAACAGCTATTTCTGTTTCATATATCTAATAACTGATGGACTGAGTAATATTTCTGGATTGAAATGAGGTTTATTGTACTAACAGAAAATGTGCAATCTGCATTTAAACAAAATTTGACCGGTGCAAAAGTATGGGCACCCTTATCAATTTCTTCATTTGAACACTCCTAACTACTTTTTACTGACTTATTAAAGCACTAAATTGGTTTTGTAACCTCATTGAGCTTTGAACTTCATAGGCAGGTGTATCCAATCATGAGAAAAGGTATTTAAGGTGGCCACTTGCAAGTTGTTCTCCTATTTGAATCTCCTATGAAGAGTGGCATCATGGGCTCCTCAAAACAACTCTCAAATGATCTGAAAACAAAGATTATTCAACATAGTTGTGCAGGAGAAGGATACAAAAAATTGTCTCAGAGATTTAAACTGTCAGTTTCCACTGTGAGGAACATAGTAAGGAAATGGAAGAACACAGGTACAGTTCTTGTTAAGCCCAGAAGTGGCAGGCCAAGAAAAATATCAGAAAGGCAGAGAAGAAGAATGGTGAGACCAGTCAAGGACAATCCACAGACCACCTCCAAAGACCTGCAGCAGATGGTGTCAATGTGCATCGGTCAACAATACAGCGCACGTTGCACAAGGAGAAGCTGTATGGGAGAGTGATGCGAAAGAAGTCGTTTCTGCAAGCACGCCACAAACAGAGTCGCCTGAGGTATGCAAAAGCACATTTGGACAAGCCAGTTACATTTTGGAAGAAGGTCCTGTAGACTGATGAAACAAAGATTGAGTTGTTTGGTCATACAAAAAGGCGTTATGCATGGAGGCAAAAAAACACGGCATTCCAAGAAAAGCACTTGCTACCCATAGTAAAATTTGGTGGAGGTTCCATCATGCTTTGGGGATGTGTGGCCAATGCCAGCACCGGGAATCTTGTTAAATTTGATGGTCGCATGGATTCAACTCAGTATCAGCAGATTCTTGACAATAATGTGCAAGAATCAGTGACGAAGTTGAAGTTATGCACGGGATGGATATTTCAGCAAGACAATGATCCAAAACACCGCTCCAAATCTACTCAGGCATTCATGCAGAGGAACAATTACAATGTTCTGGAATGGCCATCCCAGTCCCCAGACCTGAATATCATTGAAAATCTGTGGGATGATTTGAAGCGTGCTGTCCATGCTCAGCGACCATCAACCTTAACTGAACTGGAATTGTTTTGTAAACAGGAATGGTCAAATATACCTTCATCCAGGACCCAGGAACTCATTAAAAGCTACAGGAAGCGACTAGAGGCTGTTATTTTTGCAAAAGGAGGATCTACAAAATATTAATGTCACTTTTATGTTGAGGTGCCCATACTGTTGCACCGGTCAAATTTTGTTTAAATGCAGATTGCACATTTTCTGCTAGTACAATAAACCTCATTTCAATCCAGAAATATTACTCAGTCCATCAGTTATTAGATATATGAAACTGAAATAGCTGTTGCAAAAACCCAAATTGTTATAAAGTAAAAAGGTTAACATTAATAGGGGTGCCCAAACGTTTTCATATGACTGTACCAGGAGATCCCAATTGGTGGTGCCCTTCTTACTTTGCGTCTTGTCCCTTTAGTGCCTTTCATGTGGCACTAAAGGGTGCTTAGCCTTGTATTCAGCCAAAAAAATAAATAATTATAAAAAACTACGTGGGGTCCCCCTATTTTTTGTAGCTAGATCGGGTAAAGCAGACAGCTGCAGCCTGCAGACCACAGCTGGCAGCTTCACCTTGGCTGGTAACCCATAACAGAGGGCACCCCACACTGTTATTTTAAATTAAATAAATAATTTAAAACAAAAAACGTGGAGTCCCCCCCCCCAAATTGGATCACCAGCCAAGGTAAAGCAGACAGTTGGGGTCTGGTATTCTCAGACTAGGGAGGTCCGCGGTTCTTGGACCCTCCCCAGCCTAAGAATAGCAGGCCGCAGCCGCCCCAGAGGTGGTGCATCCATTAGATATGCCAATCCTGGTGCTTTTCCCAGCTCATACCGATGCCCTGGTGCGGTGGCAAATGGGGTAATATATGGGGTTGATACCAGATGTGTAATGTCAACTGGCATTAAGCCCTGGGGTTACTGATATCACGGCGTCTATCAGATACCCGATATCAGTAACCCAGTCAGTAATTAAAAAAAAGACGACAAACAAATTTTTATTTAAAAAAAAAAAAAACCTCCCCAACACATTCCCTCTCTCACCAATTTATTGAAATGAAAAAACAAATCCGGGTCCGGCGTAATCCAATAAGGGGGTCCCACGACGATCCATACTCACTGTTCCAGTCAATGAAGGACAGAATGTTCCCCATTGGTTGGGAGAGCAGTGCAATGACCTGAGCTAACATCATGAGGTCAACCCAGGTCACTGCAGAGCATGACCAGCGCTGACTTCAGGAGGTTAGTGAGTTATATTACCTGCTGTGATGGAAGCCACTGCACTCCTGACATCAGCGCTTGTCACTGACTTCTATGCCCGCCGCGTTCTCAGATCACCTCTCGCGAGCGGCCCATGACGTCACCGCTAGTCACAGTCTTGGGCCACCCGCAAGAGGTGATGTGAGAACATGGCTGTCAGTGACGAGCGCTGACGTCAGGAGTGCAGGAGTTCATCACCGCAGGTAATGAACTTACGAACCTACTGACGGAAGCGCTCATCATCCCCGAAGCTGCTCGCACTGCATTGCCGGCATATGCTGACATTGCAGTGCGGGCATATGCTGACACACTGCAGTGCGGGCATATGCTGACACACTGCAGTGCGGGCATATGCTGACACACTGCAGTGCGGGCATATGCTGGGCTGGTGCGGGAGCGGGACACAGACTGCATGGGTACCCCATGAAGGTCACACGGAAGTGCTTCCGTGCGGCTTCCGGAGATTTTGCGGGCCCATTGACTTGTATTGAGTCACGGTCCATTCTTTTCAAACAGAATAGGACATGTTCCATAGTAACTCAACGGACATACGACATCCGATGTGTTTTTTTGTAGGATCGGATGCACACGGAAGTGCTTCTGTGTGCCATCCGATCCTACACAAAAGACATTGAAAAGTGGTCCTGTCTGTGGGTCCGCAAAAAAACAGGAACTGACCAGGACAATCGGAACGTTAATGTGAATGAGCCCTATGGCTGCTTTCACACTACGTTTTGTTAACATGTGTCCTGAACGTTTTTTTAACGCAAAAACGGATCCAGTGCAAATGCGTTTTCATTTCAATGCATTTGCAATGGACTCGCGTCAACATGCGTTCACATGCGTTTGCATGTGGTTTAGTCAGGATCCAGCGACTTGCAGCAACTTGTAGCGTTTTTGAGCTGCGTCCAAATACTGCAAGTTGCTGGATCCTGACTAAACAGCACGCAAACGCATGTGAACACTGGCATGCTGATAGACAGGATCCTGTGTGTCCAGAAACCAGCCAGGCGTGATGACAGTCCCCCCTCTCTCCTTTCTCCTCTCTCTTCTCTTCTCCTTTCCTCTCTTCTCTCTCTTCTCTCTTCTCCTCTTTCTTCTCTTCTCTCTTCTCCTCTCTTCTCCTCTCTCTTCTCTTCTCAGCTGCGTCTGAATTTCCACTCTGTCACGTTCAGTTCCCCTCACTCCCGATCACATGACTCCAATGCCCACTCATAAACTTCAAGTGACAGGATCCTGTAAAATAACACGTGTTTGCATGCGTTTCTCTTTGCAAAAACAGGATCCGCTTTTGCAGCAAAAAAAGTTCATGAGGCATGTTAAAAAAACGTAGTGTGAAAGCAGCCTTATGCCGGCGTCACACGGGACGATCTATCGTGCGATCGTACCCGCCCCCATCGTTTGTGCGTCACGGGCAATTAGTTGCCCGTGGCGCACAAAGTCGTTAACCCCCCGTCACACGCACTTACCTCCCGGATGACCTCGCTGTGGGCGGCGAACATCCTCCTCCTGAAGGGGGATTGACGTTCGGCGTCACAGCGACATCACACAGCCGCCGGCCAATAGAAGCGGAGGGGCGGAGATGAGCGGGACGTAAACATCCCGCCCACCTCCTTCCTACCGCATTGCCGGCGGGACGCAGGTAAGCTGTGTTCATCGTTCCCGGGGTGTCACATAGAGCGATGTGTGCTGCCTCGGGAATGATGAACAACCGGAGCACAGAAGAAGAAATGACTTTTTGAAAATGAGCGACATGTCAACGAGTAACGATAAGGTATTTTAGCTCGTTCACTGTCGCTCGTAGCTGTTACATGCTACAGTATATCAAACGATGCCGGATGTGCGTCACTTACGACATGACCCTGACGTCATATCGCCCGATATATCGTACCATGTGACGCCCGCATTAGGCTACTTTCACACTTGCGTTCAGCGCAATCCGCCGCTATGGAGAATAGCGCAGTCCGTTAACACACTGTGCCATTCTCCATAGACTTGTATTGACAACGCACTGTAATGCAAGTGTCTGCGTTTCATCCGCTGGACGACGCTGCGTTGTTATTTTGCCGCAGCGTCGAGCGGAGGGAACGCTACATGAAGTGTTTTTTGGGTCGTTAAAATAACGCACCTTGACAGATTCCGTTGGAATCCGCCAAAGTGTCTAATCATTGTTTATGATGGCGGAATCCGCCGCTATGCGCTAAGCGGCGGAATCCGCTGACTGATTTCGTCACGTTTTACTGAGCATGCTCAGCATGTCCAGCAGAACGATGGAAATCGTTTAAAATCACTCCTGGTCTCTCTCCCCCCTCTCTCATACTCACTGATCACGGGCGCGACGCTGCACAGTTGTCACAAAGCTTTGGCGGCTTTTCCTCTTTTGAAAATGCCGGCTGCTCATTATTCCATCTCGTATTCACTGCTTCCCCCGCCCACTGGCGCCTATGATTGGTTGCAGTCAGACCCGCCCCCAATCTACACTCGGGCACTCTACCCGGCTCATCCCGAATTCCCCTGGTGCGGTGGCAATCGAGGTAATAAGGAGTTAATGGCAGAAGCCCATAGCTGCCACTAAGTCCTAGGTTAATCATGGCAGGTGTCTAAGAGACACCCCCAATGATTAACCTGTAAGTGAAAGTAAATAAACACATACACCCGAAAAAATACTTTATTTGGAATAAAAGATAAAAAAACACCCTTTTTTACCACTTTATTAATCCCCAAATATCCCTCCAGGTCCCGCGATGCATCCAGCTCTGCTACATGAAGCTGACAGGAGCGGCCGTAGAACACCACTGCTCTCTGTCAGCTCCAGGCAGCAACTGAAGTGAGTTGCGCTGTCAGCAGGGACGTCACTGAGGTAATGTGTGCGACAATGATGGGAGCAGTAGTACCGGTGTGTATGCGGTGATGAGTGCGGTAGTGCCTGCGTGTGTGCGGTGATGATGGGTGCGGTAGTGCCGGTATGTGTGCGGTGATGATGAGTGCGTAGTGCCTGCGTGTGTGCGGTGATGATGAGTGCGTAGTGCCTGCGTGTGTGCGGTGATGATGAGTGCGGTAGTGCCTGCGTGTGTGCGGTGATGATGGAGGTGGTAGTGCCTGGGTGTGTGCGGTGATGAGTGCGGTAGTGTCGGTGTATGTGCGGTGATAATGGGTGCGGTAGTGCCGGGGTGTGTGCAGTGATGTTGGGTGCGGTAGTGCTGGTGTATGTGCGGTGATGATGAGTGCGGTAGTGCCGGGGTGTGTGCAGTGATGATGGGTGCGGTAGTGCCGGGGTGTGTGCAGTGATGATGATGAGTGCGGTAGTGCCGGGGTGTGTGCAGTGATGATGGGTGCGGTAGAGCCGGGGTGTGTGCAGTGATGATGATGAGTGCGGTAGTGTCGGGTGTGTGCAGTGATGATGATGAGTGCGGTAGTGTCGGGGTGTGTGCAGTGATGATGGGTGCGGTAGAGCCGGGGTGTGTGTAGTGATGATGATGAGTGCGGTATTGTCGGGGTGTGTGCAGTGATGATGATGATGAGGAGTGCGGTAGTGCCGGGGTGTGTGCAGTAATGATGGGGTCTCTCTCTCGGATTAACGCAACGCGTTATTTCACAGGAATCCGTTGCCTACACTACAGTATTTACAACGCATCCGTCACATGCATCACACAACGCATTGTGACGGATGCCGTTCAACGCAAGTGTGAAAGTAACCTTATTTTTATAGAGCAACGCACTCAGTAATGAAGAAGCTGTATAGAGCAGCGCACTCAGTAATGGCGATGTTGTATAGAGCAGAGCGCTCAGTAACGAAGAAGTTGTATAGTGCAGTGCACTCAGTAATGGAGAGGTTGTATAGTGCAGCGCACTCAGTAAGAGAGAGGTTGTATAGAGCAGCACACTCAGTAATGAAGAGGTTGTATAGAGCAGCGCACTCAGTAATGGCGATGTTGTATAGAGCAGAGCGCTCAGTAATGAAGAGGTTGTATAGAGCAGTGCACTCAGTAATGGAGAGGTTGTATAGAGCAGCGCACTCAGTAATGGAGAGGTTGTATAGAGCAGAGCGCTCAGTAATGAAGAGGTTGTATAGAGCAGTGCACTCAGTAATGGAGAGGTTGTATAGTGCAGCACACTCAGTAATGAAGAGGTTGTATAGTGCAGCACACTCAGTAATGAAGAGGTTGTATAGTGCAGCACACTCAGTAATGAAGAGGTTGTATAGAGCAGCGCACTCAGTAATGAAGAGGTTGTATAGTGCAGCACACTCAGTAATGAAGAGGTTGTATAGAGCAGCGCACTCAGTAATGGCGATGTTGTATAGAGCAGAGCGCTCAGTAATGAAGAGGTTGTATAGAGCAGCGCACTCAGTAATAGAGATGTTGTATAGTGCAGCACACTCGGTAATGAAGAGGTTGTATAGTGCAGCACACTCAGTAATGAAGAGGTTGTATAGTGCAGCACACTCAGTAATGAAGAGGTTGTATAGAGCAGCGCACTCAGTAATGAAGAGGTTGTATAGTATAGTGCAGTGCACTCAGTAATGAAGAGGTTGTATAGTGCAGCACACTCAGTAATGGTGAGGTTGTATAGTGCAGCACACTCAGTAATGGAGAGGTTGTATAGAGCAGCACGCTCAGTAATGGAGAGGTTGTATAGAGCAGCGCACTCAGTAATGGAGAGGTTGTATAGAGCAGCACACTCAGTAATGGAGAGGTTGTATAGTGCAGCGCACTCAGTAATGGAGAGGTTGTATAGAGCAGCACACTCAGTAATGGAGAGGTTGTATAGTGCAGTGCACTCAGTAATGGAGAGGTTGTATAGTGCAGTGCACTCAGTAATAGAGAGGTTGTATAGAGTAGCACACTCAGTAATGGAAAGGTTGTATAGAGCAGCGCACTCAGTAATGGAGAGGTTGTATAGAGCAGCGCACTCAGTAATGGAGAGGTTGTATAGAGCAGTACACTCAGTAATGGAGAGGCTGTATAGAGCAACTCAGTAATGGAGAGGTTGTATAGAGCAGCACACTCAGTAATGGAGAGGTTGTATAGAGCAGCTCAGTAATGGAGAGGTTGTATAGAGCAGCGCGCTCAGTAATGGAGAGGTTGTATAGAGCAGCGCACTCAGTAATGGAGAGGTTGTATAGAGCAGCACACTCAGTAATGGAGAGGTTGTATAGAGCAGCACACTCAGTAATGAAGAGGTTGTATAGAGCAGCACACTCAGTAATGGAGAGGTTGTATAGAGCAGCACACTCAGTAATGGAGAGGTTGTATAGAGCAGCACACTCAGTAATGGAGAGGTTGTATAGAGCAGCGCACTCAGTAATGGAGAGGTTGTATAGAGCAGCGCACTCAGTAATGGAGAGGTTGTATAGAGCAGTACACTCAGTAATGGAGAGGCTGTATAGAGCAACTCAGTAATGGAGAGGTTGTATAGAGCAGCACACTCAGTAATGGAGAGGTTGTATAGAGCAGCACACTCAGTAATGGAGAGGTTGTATAGAGCAGCGCACTCAGTAATGAAGAGGTTGTATAGAGCAGCGCACTCAGTAATGGAGAGGTTGTATAGAGCAGTACACTCAGTAATGGAGAGGCTGTATAGTGCAGCACACTCAGTAATGAAGAGGTTGTATAGAGCAGCACACTCAGTAATGAAGAGGTTGTATAGAGCAGTGCACTCAGTAATGAAGAGGTTGTATAAAGCAGCACACTCAGTAATGAAGAGGTTGTATAGAGCAGTGCATTCAGTAATGGAGAGGTTGTATAGAGCAGCACACTCAGTAATGAAGAGGTTGTATAGAGCAGCACACTCAGTAATGAAGAGGTTGTATAGAGCAGTGCACTCAGTAATGAAGAGGTTGTATAGTTGTCAGGGCCAGGCGGTCGGGCAGACCCAGGAGGTGGATCCACTGGGCCGAACTCTAAGATGGTGGTAAGGAGTCCGGTAGCTGCAGCAGTATGGGCAGTAGAACAGTCCGTGCAAGTGAAGGTACCGAAGAAGTCCCTGGGACCACGGAGTCACGGATGGTAGTCCGGGTGACGTAGCTCAGGTTCGGAAGCCGAGATGATGTCAGGCGGGGTCCGGAACCTTTTGGAGCGAGATGACGGGTCACAGCAGGGATCCAAGATGGTACGGACTGTCAGATGGCAGACGGACAGCGTGCGGGGTTCGGGATTCAGCAGGACCGGCTGGCGAGGCAGGATCAGCTCTAGAAGAGAGATACGTGAGTATGGCAAGACGACACAAGGAGACCTGACTCCTAGCTTGGAAAACACGAAGATCAGGCCCCGCCCTCTTGGACAATACACCCCTTTATACCCTGTACCTGTTTAGCCTCATTTCCTGTTAATGGACGCTGGCCCTTTAAGAAAGGGTCAGTGACCGCGCGCGCGCCCTAATGCGCATGCGCGCAGCCCGGGTGCCAGAAGCCAGGGAAGGAGGCTGAGAAGAGGACGCAGGGGAGCCGGCCAGAACCTGGGAAGCCGTCGGGCGCCGCGATCGGAGACCAGGGGGCCTGGGAAGGACGGGCACCGGAGCCAAGGACCCGGGGAGCGTGGCAGGTGAGCCGGGGAGCGGGGCTGAGGACCCGGGGAGCGGAGCAGAGGACCCGGGGAGGGGAGCCAAGGACCCGGGGAGCGTGACAGTACCCCCCCCCCCCACGCCCCCCTCCCCGCAACCGGGACATGAAGGCACGGATCAGAGGAGTGCCCACGTTCTCCCTGGGCTCCCAGGACCTATCCTCAGGACCATACCCCTCCCAGTCCACCAGAAAGAACTGTCGGCCTCGAACAGTCTTCATGGCCACGATATCCCTTACCGCATAGATGTCGTCATCGGCAATAGGTGGAGGAGCCGGACTGGCAGCAGCGGAGAAGGGACCAAGGACAACCGGCTTGAGCAGGGAGACGTGGAATGAGTTGGGTATCCTCATCGTGGCCGGGAGCTGTAGCTTGTAGGAGACCTCGTTGATCTTGTAGAGGACCTTAAACGGCCCGATGTAGCGAGGACCCAGCTTGTAGGAAGGAATCTTCAATCGGATGTATTGGGAAGCAAGCCAGACCAGGTCACCAGGAGAGAAACACGGAGGGTCCAGACGCCTCTTGTCAGCGTGTTTCTTCATCCGCTGGGAAGCGCGTCCAAGGGACGCCTTGACAGAGTCCCAAATGGTAGCGAAGTCACGGGCTACAGTATCAGCCGCAGGGACATCCGAAGAAGGGGATATAGGCAATGGAACGGAGGGCTGAAGTCCGTAAACGACATGGAAGGGAGATTTGGAGGACGACTCACTGATGTGGTGGTTATGTGAGAATTCAGCCCAAGGCAGAAGCGTGGACCAGTCGTCGTGATGGGCGTTGACATAGTGACGTAAGAAGGATGTCAAGATTTGATTGACCCTCTCCACTTGGCCATTAGACTGAGGATGGTATGCGGAAGAAAAGTCCAGAGTCACTCCCAGATGTTTGCAGAGCGCCCTCCAGAAGCGGGAGGTGAACTGAGTTCCTCTGTCGGACACGATGTGGGATGGAAAGCCATGCAAGCGGAAGATGTGATGGATATAGGCTTCCGCGAGTTCCTGAGCAGAGGGCAGTCCAGCCATGGGGATGAAGTGAGCCATTTTGGAGAACCGGTCCACCACGACCCATATGACTGTGTGTCCAGAGGATAATGGCAAGTCCGTAATGAAATCCATCGCTATGTGTTGCCACGGAACTGAGGGTATAGGCAGAGGCAGAAGACGGCCATAGGGCAGGTGTTTGGGCGTCTTGTTTCTGGCACAAGAGGAGCAGGCAGAGACAAAAGCAGCGACGTCCGTGCGAAGGGATGGCCACCAGTAATGGCGTACAATCGCACCCCATGTTCTCTTCTGGCCTGCATGACCGGCTGTTTTTGAGGCATGACCCCAGTGCAACACTTTTTGCCTGTCAGTCTCAGAGACATAGGTCTTTCCGGGCGGTATCTGGGCCAGGGTGACAGGAGCCACCGAAATGATCTTGCTAGGAGAGATGATGGGTTGGGTAGTCTCTTCCTCCTGCTCCATGGGCATGAAAGACCTAGACAAAGCATCAGCGCGTACGTTCTTGTCCGCGGGTCGGAAATGGAGCTGGAAGTCGAACCTGGCAAAGAATAGGGACCACCTGGCTTGGCGTGGGTTCAGTCGCTGAGCTGACCGCAGGTATTCCAGGTTCTTGTGGTCCGTGTAGATAATCACGGGGTACACTGCTCCTTCCAGGAGGTAGCGCCACTCCTCCAGAGCCAGTTTGACCGCCAATAGTTCTCGGTCACCGATGGTGTAATTACGTTCAGGCGCTGAGAAGCTCTTGGAGAAGAAACCGCACGTCACCATCTTGCCGGAGGAGGACTTCTGCATGAGCACTGCTCCGGCTCCCGAGGAGGAGGCATCCACCTCCAAGGTGAACTGGCGGTTTAACTCCGGACGGTGGAGTACAGGAGCGGAGGCAAATGCTCGCTTCAGCGAGCAAAACGCGGCGTCGGCCGCAGGTGACCAGTCCTTTGGATTAGCCTCTTTTTTGGTCAAAGCGGAGAGAGGAGCAGTCAGGGCAGAGAAGTGAGGGATAAACTGGCGGTAGTAGTTGGCGAATCCCAGGAACCGTTGGATTGCCTTCAGTCCAGAAGGGGGAGGCCAGTTGAGTATGGAGGAGACCTTCTTTGGATCCATCTGCAGTCCAGTGCCCGAGATGATGTATCCCAGGAAAGGGAGAGAAGACTGCTCAAAGACACACTTCTCATATTTGGCGTAGAGACGATTCTCTCTCAGTCTTTGTAAAACCAGCTGTACGTTCTCTCGGTGGGTCTGGAGGTCCGGAGAGAAGATAAGGATGTCGTCCAGATAAACTACTACACAGATGTAGAGGAGGTCCCGGAATATGTCGTTCACCAATTCTTGGAAGACTGCTGGTGCGTTACACAGGCCGAAGGGCATCACGCAGTATTCATAATGCCCATCGCGAGTATTAAACGCGGTCTTCCATTCGTCCCCAGAGCGGATACGAACTAGGTTGTAGGCACCCCGAAGATCCAGCTTGGTGAACACACGGGCTCCTCGGAGCCGGTCGAACAATTCGGGGATGAGCGGCAGAGGGTACTTATTTTTTACGGTGATCTGATTCAGACCCCGGTAGTCGATGCATGGGCGTAGGTCACCCTCTTTCTTCTTAACGAAGAAGAAGCCTGCTCCCGCAGGAGAGGAGGATCTCCGGATGAATCCCTTTGCCAGGCTTTCTGTGACGTAGGTGGACATGGCCCTGGTTTCGGCTGGGGACAACGGATATATCCGTCCTCGAGGCGGTGTTGTTCCTGGGAGTAGGTCGATGGCACAATCGTAGGGACGGTGTGGCGGAAGTACCTCAGACTCCTTCTTGTCAAAAACGTCTGCGAAGGACCAATAGGCCGAAGGCAGTTCCGGCAGGTTCTCTGGAACCGGAGGTCGTCGGATGGGTTGTATGGACTTCAGACACTTCTCATGACAAGCAGGACCCCATCGGGTGATTTCGCCAGTACCCCAGCTGACTGATGGTTCATGTGTCCGCAACCAGGGAAGTCCCAGCAGGATTTGATGGGACATGTGTGGAAGGACGTAGAGAGCGATGTTCTCGGTGTGCAGGGCACCGATACGCAGTACGACCGGACTGGTGACCCAGGAGATGGTATCAGAGAGGGGTCTCCCATCCACAGAGGCAATCACTAGGGGCTTCTCGAGTGGAGTAACAGGCAGCTGGTACTTGTCCACCGTGGCCTGCTGGATGAAATTGCCTGCTGCTCCAGAGTCGAGGTATGCCTCAGCCGTGAAGCGCGTCTCTCCCGTTGACACTTGCACAGTCCACATAACCGGGTCTGAGAGAGTCCCAGCACCTAGGGTGGCCTCTCCTACCAACCCTAGGCTTTGGAGTTTCCCGGCCTTTCCGGACAGGAGCGTAGGAGGTGTGTGTCCTCTCCGCAGTAAAAGCAGAGGCCCTTGGCGAGCCGCTCTGCTCGACGTTGTTCAGACTGTCGTACTCGGTCGATCTGCATGGGCTCGTGGACGGGAATCCCAGCTGTTGATGACTGAGATACGGAGGGCTTCTGTGGAGGAGAGGAATGCCGTACCGGACGTCTCTCCCGAGACAGCTCTTTGGAGCGCTCCTGAAAACGAATGTCCACTCGAGTTGCTAGGGCAATCAGGGCATCTAGGGTGGAGGGCACGTCACGACCCGCCAACTCATCTTTGATGCGACTCGAGAGTCCTTCCCAGAAGGCGGCTGTTAGGGCCTCATTATTCCACCCGAGTTCTGAAGCCAGAGTGCGGAAACGGATGGCGTATTGGCCCACCGTCAATGTTCCTTGACGTAAGCGGAGAAGGGATGAAGCAGACGCAGAGGTGCGTCCCGGCTCGTCAAAGGTGCTACGAAAGGCCTGCAGGAACTCTTGAAGATCCTTGGTCATAGGGTCCTCCTTCTCCCACAACGGGTTCATCCACGCCAGTGCCTCGCCCTCCAGGTGAGACATGATGAAGGCGACCTTGGCTTGGTCGGAGGCAAACAGATGTGGTAGCTGCGTGAAATGAAGGGAACATTGGTTTATGAAGCCCCTTCAGGTCTTGGGATCTCCGGCATAACGAGGTGGTGAAGCCAAACAGAGTTGGGAAGCATTCGAAGAGGCTGCCACGGGTGCGGGAGCCGTGGATTGACTAGTGGAGGCCCGGAACGTTGAAGGCGTAACTGCCGCTTGTAACGTGTACAGGCGGGTATCCACGGAAGTCATAAAGTTCAGCATGCGGGTCTGGACTTCACGCTGGCGTTGGAGTTCCTCTTGCAAGGCCGCTAGTGCTGCAGCGGGATCCATGGCCTGATCTTACTGTCAGGGCCAGGCGGTCGGGCAGACCCAGGAGGTGGATCCACTGGGCCGAACTCTAAGATGGTGGTAAGGAGTCCGGTAGCTGCAGCAGTATGGGCAGTAGAACAGTCCGTGCAAGTGAAGGTACCGAAGAAGTCCCTGGGACCACGGAGTCACGGATGGTAGTCCGGGTGACGTAGCTCAGGTTCGGAAGCCGAGATGATGTCAGGCGGGGTCCGGAACCTTTTGGAGCGAGATGACGGGTCACAGCAGGGATCCAAGATGGTACGGACTGTCAGATGGCAGACGGACAGCGTGCGGGGTTCGGGATTCAGCAGGACCGGCTGGCGAGGCAGGATCAGCTCTAGAAGAGAGATACGTGAGTATGGCAAGACGACACAAGGAGACCTGACTCCTAGCTTGGAAAACACGAAGATCAGGCCCCGCCCTCTTGGACAATACACCCCTTTATACCCTGTACCTGTTTAGCCTCATTTCCTGTTAATGGACGCTGGCCCTTTAAGAAAGGGTCAGTGACCGCGCGCGCGCCCTAATGCGCATGCGCGCAGCCCGGGTGCCAGAAGCCAGGGAAGGAGGCTGAGAAGAGGACGCAGGGGAGCCGGCCAGAACCTGGGAAGCCGTCGGGCGCCGCGATCGGAGACCAGGGGGCCTGGGAAGGACGGGCACCGGAGCCAAGGACCCGGGGAGCGTGGCAGGTGAGCCGGGGAGCGGGGCTGAGGACCCGGGGAGCGGAGCAGAGGACCCGGGGAGGGGAGCCAAGGACCCGGGGAGCGTGACAATAGTGCAGCACACTCAGTAATGAAGAGGTTGTATAGAGCAGCACACTCAGTAATGAAGAGGTTGTATAGAGCAGCACACTCAGTAATGAAGAGGTTGTATAGAGCAGTGCACTCAGTAATGAAGAGGTTGTATAAAGCAGCACACTCAGTAATGAAGAGGTTGTATAGAGCAGTGCATTCAGTAATGGAGAGGTTGTATAGAGCAGCGCACTCAGTAATAGAGAGGTTGTATAGTGCAGCACACTCAGTAAGGAAGAGGTTGTATAGTGCAGCACACTCAGTAATGGAGAGGTTGTATAGAGCAGTACACTCAGTAATGGAGAGGCTGTATAGAGCAACTCAGTAATGGAGAGGTTGTATAGAGCAGCACACTCAGTAATGGAGAGGTTGTATAGAGCAGCACACTCAGTAATGGAGAGGTTGTATAGAGCAGCACACTCAGTAATGAAGAGGTTGTATAGAGCAGCGCACTCAGTAATGGAGAGGTTGTATAGAGCAGTACACTCAGTAATGGAGAGGCTGTATAGTGCAGCACACTCAGTAATGAAGAGGTTGTATAGTGCAGCACACTCAGTAATGAAGAGGTTGTATAGAGCAGCACACTCAGTAATGAAGAGGTTGTATAGAGCAGCACACTCAGTAATGAAGAGGCTGTATAGAGCAGCTCAGTAATGGAGAGGTTGTATAGAGCAGCACACTCAGTAATGGAGAGGTTGTATAGAGCAGCACACTCAGTAATGGAAAGGTTGTATAGAGCAGCACACTCAGTAATGAAGAGGTTGTATAGAGCAGCGCACTCAGTAATGGAGAGGTTGTATAGAGCAGTACACTCAGTAATGGAGAGGCTGTATAGTGCAGCACACTCAGTAATGAAGAGGTTGTATAGTGCAGCACACTCAGTAATGAAGAGGTTGTATAGAGCAGCTCAGTAATGGAGAGGTTGTATAGAGCAGCACACTCAGTAATGGAGAGGTTGTATAGAGCAGCTCAGTAATGGAGAGGTTGTATAGAGCAGCGCGCTCAGTAATGGAGAGGTTGTATAGAGCAGCGCACCCAGTAATGGAGAGGTTGTATAGAGGAGCACACTCAGTAATGGAGAGGTTGTATAGAGCAGCACACTCAGTAATGAAGAGGTTGTATAGAGCAGCACACTCAGTAATGGAGAGGTTGTATAGAGCAGCACACTCAGTAATGGAGAGGTTGTATAGAGCAGCACACTCAGTAATGGAGAGGTTGTATAGAGCAGCGCACTCAGTAATGGAGAGGTTGTATAGAGCAGCGCACTCAGTAATGGAGAGGTTGTATAGAGCAGTACACTCAGTAATGGAGAGGCTGTATAGAGCAACTCAGTAATGGAGAGGTTGTATAGAGCAGCACACTCAGTAATGGAGAGGTTGTATAGAGCAGCACATTCAGTAATGGAGAGGTTGTATAGAGCAGCGCACTCAGTAATGAAGAGGTTGTATAGAGCAGCGCACTCAGTAATGGAGAGGTTGTATAGAGCAGTACACTCAGTAATGGAGAGGCTGTATAGTGCAGCACACTCAGTAATGAAGAGGTTGTATAGAGCAGCACACTCAGTAATGAAGAGGTTGTATAGAGCAGTGCACTCAGTAATGAAGAGGTTGTATAAAGCAGCACACTCAGTAATGAAGAGGTTGTATAGAGCAGCACACTCAGTAATGAAGAGGTTGTATAGAGCAGCACACTCAGTAATGAAGAGGTTGTATAGAGCAGTGCACTCAGTAATGAAGAGGTTGTATAGTGCAGCACACTCAGTAATGAAGAGGTTGTATAGAGCAGCACACTCAGTAATGAAGAGGTTGTATAGAGCAGCACACTCAGTAATGAAGAGGTTGCATAGAGCAGTGCACTCAGTAATGAAGAGGTTGTATAAAGCAGCACACTCAGTAATGAAGAGGTTGTATAGAGCAGTGCATTCAGTAATGGAGAGGTTGTATAGAGCAGCACACTCAGTAATAGAGAGGTTGTATAGTGCAGCACACTCAGTAATGAAGAGGTTGTATAGTGCAGCACACTCAGTAATGGAGAGGTTGTATAGAGCAGTACACTCAGTAATGGAGAGGCTGTATAGAGCAACTCAGTAATGGAGAGGTTGTATAGAGCAGCACACTCAGTAATGGAGAGGTTGTATAGAGCAGCACACTCAGTAATGGAGAGGTTGTATAGAGCAGCACACTCAGTAATGAAGAGGTTGTATAGAGCAGCGCACTCAGTAATGGAGAGGTTGTATAGAGCAGTACACTCAGTAATGGAGAGGCTGTATAGTGCAGCACACTCAGTAATGAAGAGGTTGTATAGTGCAGCACACTCAGTAATGAAGAGGTTGTATAGAGCAGCACACTCAGTAATGGAGAGGTTGTATAGTGCAGCACACTCAGTAATGAAGAGGTTGTATAGTGCAGCACACTCAGTAATGAAGAGGTTGTATAGAGCAGCGCACTCAGTAATGGAGAGGTTGTATAGAGCAGTACACTCAGTAATGGAGAGGCTGTATAGTGCAGCACACTCAGTAATGAAGAGGTTGTATAGAGCAGCACACTCAGTAATGAAGAGGTTGTATAGAGCAGTGCACTCAGTAATGAAGAGGTTGTATAAAGCAGCACACTCAGTAATGAAGAGGTTGTATAGAGCAGCACACTCAGTAATGAAGAGGTTGTATAGAGCAGCACACTCAGTAATGAAGAGGTTGTATAGAGCAGTGCACTCAGTAATGAAGAGGTTGTATAGTGCAGCACACTCAGTAATGAAGAGGTTGTATAGAGCAGCACACTCAGTAATGAAGAGGTTGTATAGAGCAGCACACTCAGTAATGAAGAGGTTGTATAGAGCAGTGCACTCAGTAATGAAGAGGTTGTATAAAGCAGCACACTCAGTAATGAAGAGGTTGTATAGAGCAGTGCATTCAGTAATGGAGAGGTTGTATAGAGCAGCACACTCAGTAATAGAGAGGTTGTATAGTGCAGCACACTCAGTAATGAAGAGGTTGTATAGTGCAGCACACTCAGTAATGGAGAGGTTGTATAGAGCAGTACACTCAGTAATGGAGAGGCTGTATAGAGCAACTCAGTAATGGAGAGGTTGTATAGAGCAGCACACTCAGTAATGGAGAGGTTGTATAGAGCAGCACACTCAGTAATGGAGAGGTTGTATAGAGCAGCACACTCAGTAATGAAGAGGTTGTATAGAGCAGCGCACTCAGTAATGGAGAGGTTGTATAGAGCAGTACACTCAGTAATGGAGAGGCTGTATAGTGCAGCACACTCAGTAATGAAGAGGTTGTATAGTGCAGCACACTCAGTAATGAAGAGGTTGTATAGAGCAGCACACTCAGTAATGAAGAGGCTGTATAGAGCAGCTCAGTAATGGAGAGGTTGTATAGAGCAGCACACTCAGTAATGGAGAGGTTGTATAGAGCAGCACACTCAGTAATGGAAAGGTTGTATAGAGCAGCACACTCAGTAATGAAGAGGTTGTATAGAGCAGCACACTCAGTAATGAAGAGGTTGTATAGAGCAGCTCAGTAATGGAGAGGTTGTATAGAGCAGCACACTCAGTAATGGAGAGGTTGTATAGAGCAGCTCAGTAATGGAGAGGTTGTATAGAGCAGCGCGCTCAGTAATGGAGAGGTTGTATAGAGCAGCACACTCAGTAATGGAGAGGTTGTATAGAGCAGCTCAGTAATGGAGAGGTTGTATAGAGCAGCGCGCTCAGTAATGGAGAGGTTGTATAGAGCAGCGCACTCAGTAATGGAGAGGTTGTATAGAGCAGCACACTCAGTAATAGAGAGGTTGTATAGTGCAGCACACTCAGTAATGGAGGTTGCATAGAGCAGTGCACTCAGTAATGGAGAGGTTGTATAGAGCAGTGCACTCAGTAATGGAGAGGTTGTATAGAGCAGCGCACTCAGTAATGGAGAGGTTGTATAGAGCAGCGCGCTCAGTAATGGAGAGGTTGTATAGAGCAGCGCACTCAGTAATAGAGAGGTTGTATAGTGCAGCACACTCAGTAATGGAGGTTGCATAGAGCAGTGCACTCAGTAATGGAGAGGTTGTATAGAGCAGTGCACTCAGTAATGGAGAGGTTGTATAGAGCAGCGCACTCAGTAATGGAGAGGTTGTATAGTGCAGCACACTCAGTAATGCAGAGGTTGTATAGAGCAGCTCAGTAATGGAGAGGTTGTATAGAGCAGCACACTCAGTAATGGAGAGGTTGTATAGAGCAGCTCAGTAATGGAAAGGTTGTATAGAGCAGCGCGCTCAGTAATGGAGAGGTTGTATAGTGCAGCACACTCAGTAATGGAGAGGTTGTATAGAGCAGCACACTCAGTAATGGAGAGGTTGTATAGAGCAGCACACTCAGTAATGGAGAGGTTGTATGGAGCAGCGCACTCAGTAATGGAGAGGTTGTATAGAGCAGCGCACTCAGTAATGCAGAGGTTGTATAGAGCAGCGCACTCAGTAATGGAGAGGTTGTATAGAGCAGCACACTCAGTAATGCAGAGGTTGTATAGTGCAGCACACTCAGTAATGGATATGTTGTATAGAGCAGCACACTCAGTAATGGAGAGGTTGTATAGAGCAGCACACTCAGTAATGGAGGTTGTATAGAGCAGCACACTCAGTAATGCAGAGGTTGTATAGTGCAGCACACTCAGTAATGCAGAGGTTGTATAGTGCAGCACACTCAGTAATGGATATGTTGTATAGAGCAGCACACTCAGTAATGGAGGTTGTATAGAGCAGCACACTCAGTAATACAGAGGTTGTATAGTGCAGCACACTCAGTAATGCAGAGGTTGTATAGAGCAGCACACTCAGTAATGGGGAGGTTGTATAGAGCAGCACACTCAGTAATGCAGAGGTTGTATAGAGCAGCACACTCAGTAATGGGGAGGTTGTATAGTGCAGCACACTCAGTAATGGAGAGGTTGTATAGAGCAGCACACTCAGTAATGGAGAGGTTGTATAGAGCAGCGCACTCAGTAATGGAGAGGTTGTATAGAGCAGCGCACTCAGTAATGCAGAGGTTGTATAGAGCAGCACACTCAGTAATGGAGAGGTTGTATAGTGCAGCACACTCAGTAATGGAGAGGTTGTATAGAGCAGCACACTCAGTAATGGAGAGGTTGTATAGAGCAGCACACTCAGTAATGGAGAGGTTGTATAGAGCAGCGCACTCAGTAATGGAGAGGTTGTATAGAGCAGCGCACTCAGTAATGTGGAGGTTGTATAGTGCAGCACACTCAGTAATGGAGAGGTTGTATAGAGCAGCACACTCAGTAATGGAGAGGTTGTATAGAGCAGCACACTCAGTAATGGAGAGGTTGTATAGAGCAGCACACTCAGTAATGGAGAGGCTGTATAGAGCAACTCAGTAATGGAGAGGTTGTATAGAGCAGCACACTCAGTAATGGAGAGGTTGTATAGAGCAGCACACTCAGTAATGGGGAGGTTGTATAGTGCAGCACACTCAGTAATGGAGAGGTTGTATAGAGCAGCACACTCAGTAATGGAGAGGTTGTATAGAGCAGCGCACTCAGTAATGGAGAGGTTGTATAGAGCAGCGCACTCAGTAATGCAGAGGTTGTATAGAGCAGCACACTCAGTAATGGAGAGGTTGTATAGTGCAGCACACTCAGTAATGGAGAGGTTGTATAGAGCAGCACACTCAGTAATGGAGAGGTTGTATAGAGCAGCACACTCAGTAATGGAGAGGTTGTATAGAGCAGCGCACTCAGTAATGGAGAGGTTGTATAGAGCAGCGCACTCAGTAATGCAGAGGTTGTATAGAGCAGCGCACTCAGTAATGGAGAGGTTGTATAGAGCAGCACACTCAGTAATGGAGAGGTTGTATAGTGCAGCACACTCAGTAATGCAGAGGTTGTATAGTGCAGCACACTCAGTAATGGATATGTTGTATAGAGCAGCACACTCAGTAATGGAGAGGTTGTATAGAGCAGCACACTCAGTAATGGAGGTTGTATAGAGCAGCACACTCAGTAATGCAGAGGTTGTATAGTGCAGCACACTCAGTAATGCAGAGGTTGTATAGTGCAGCACACTCAGTAATGGATATGTTGTATAGAGCAGCACACTCAGTAATGGAGAGGTTGTATAGAGCAGCACACTCAGTAATGCAGAGGTTGTATAGTGCAGCACACTCAGTAATGGGGATGTTGTATAGAGCAGCGCACTCAGTAATGAAGAGGTTGTATAGAGCAGCACACTCAGTAATGGAGAGGTTGTATAGAGCAGCGCACTCAGTAATGGAGAGGTTGTATAGAGCAGCGCACTCAGTAATGGAGAGGTTGTATAGAGCAGTACACTCAGTAATGGAGAGGCTGTATAGAGCAACTCAGTAATGGAGAGGTTGTATAGAGCAGCACACTCAGTAATGGAGAGGTTGTATAGAGCAGCACACTCAGTAATGGAGAGGTTGTATAGAGCAGCGCACTCAGTAATGAAGAGGTTGTATAGAGCAGCGCACTCAGTAATGGAGAGGTTGTATAGAGCAGTACACTCAGTAATGGAGAGGCTGTATAGTGCAGCACACTCAGTAATGAAGAGGTTGTATAGAGCAGCACACTCAGTAATGAAGAGGTTGTATAGAGCAGTGCACTCAGTAATGAAGAGGTTGTATAAAGCAGCACACTCAGTAATGAAGAGGTTGTATAGAGCAGCACACTCAGTAATGAAGAGGTTGTATAGAGCAGCACACTCAGTAATGAAGAGGTTGTATAGAGCAGTGCACTCAGTAATGAAGAGGTTGTATAGTGCAGCACACTCAGTAATGAAGAGGTTGTATAGAGCAGCACACTCAGTAATGAAGAGGTTGTATAGAGCAGCACACTCAGTAATGAAGAGGTTGTATAGAGCAGTGCACTCAGTAATGAAGAGGTTGTATAAAGCAGCACACTCAGTAATGAAGAGGTTGTATAGAGCAGTGCATTCAGTAATGGAGAGGTTGTATAGAGCAGCGCACTCAGTAATAGAGAGGTTGTATAATGCAGCACACTCAGTAATGAAGAGGTTGTATAGTGCAGCACACTCAGTAATGGAGAGGTTGTATAGAGCAGCGCACTCAGTAATGGAGAGTTTGTGTAGAGCAGTACACTCAGTAATGGAGAGGCTGTAAAGAGCAACTCAGTAATGGAGAGGTTGTATAGAGCAGCATACTCAGTAATGGAGAGGTTGTATAGAGCAGCACACTCAGTAATGGAGAGGTTGTATAGAGCAGCACACTCAGTAATGAAGAGGTTGTATAGAGCAGCGCACTCAGTAATGGAGAGGTTGTATAGAGCAGTACACTCAGTAATGGAGAGGCTGTATAGTGCAGCACACTCAGTAATGAAGAGGTTGTATAGTGCAGCACACTCAGTAATGAAGAGGTTGTATAGAGCAGCACACTCAGTAATGAAGAGGCTGTATAGAGCAGCTCAGTAATGGAGAGGTTGTATAGAGCAGCACACTCAGTAATGGAGAGGTTGTATAGAGCAGCACACTCAGTAATGGAAAGGTTGTATAGAGCAGCACACTCAGTAATGAAGAGGTTGTATAGAGCAGCGCACTCAGTAATGGAGAGGCTGTATAGTGCAGCACACTCAGTAATGAAGAGGTTGTATAGAGCAGCACACTCAGTAATGGAGAGGTTGTATAGTGCAGCACACTCAGTAATGAAGAGGTTGTATAGAGCAGCACACTCAGTAATGAAGAGGTTGTATAGAGCAGCTCAGTAATGGAGAGGTTGTATAGAGCAGCACACTCAGTAATGGAGAGGTTGTATAGAGCAGCTCAGTAATGGAGAGGTTGTATAGAGCAGCGCGCTCAGTAATGGAGAGGTTGTATAGAGCAGCACACTCAGTAATGGAGAGGTTGTATAGAGCAGCTCAGTAATGGAGAGGTTGTATAGAGCAGCGCACTCAGTAATGGAGAGGTTGTATAGAGCAGCGCACTCAGTAATGGAGAGGTTGTATAGAGCAGCGCACTCAGTAATAGAGAGGTTGTATAGTGCAGCACACTCAGTAATGGAGGTTGCATAGAGCAGTGCACTCAGTAATGGAGAGGTTGTATGGAGCAGTGCACTCAGTAATGGAGAGGTTGTATAGAGCAGCGCACTCAGTAATGGAGAGGTTGTATAGTGCAGCACACTCAGTAATGCAGAGGTTGTATAGAGCAGCTCAGTAATGGAGAGGTTGTATAGAGCAGCACACTCAGTAATGGAGAGGTTGTATAGAGCAGCTCAGTAATGGAGAGGTTGTATAGAGCAGCGCGCTCAGTAATGGAGAGGTTGTATAGAGCAGCACACTCAGTAATGCAGAGGTTGTATAGTGCAGCACACTCAGTAATGCAGAGGTTGTATAGAGCAGCACACTCAGTAATGCAGAGGTTGTATAGAGCAGCACACTCAGTAATGGGGAGGTTGTATAGAGCAGCACACTCAGTAATGCAAAGGTTGTATAGTGCAGCACACTCAGTAATGGATATGTTGTATAGAGCAGCACACTCAGTAATGGAGAGGTTGTATAGTGCAGCACACTCAGTAATGGAGAGGTTGTATAGAGCAGCACACTCAGTAATGGAGAGGTTGTATAGAGCAGCACACTCAGTAATGGAGACGTTGTATGGAGCAGCGCACTCAGTAATGGAGAGGTTGTATAGAGCAGCGCACTCAGTAATGCAGAGGTTGTATAGAGCAGCGCACTCAGTAATGAAGAGGTTGTATAGAGCAGCACACTCAGTAATGCAGAGGTTGTATAGTGCAGCACACTCAGTAATGGATATGTTGTATAGAGCAGCACACTCAGTAATGGAGAGGTTGTATAGAGCAGCACACTCAGTAATGCAGAGGTTGTATAGTGCAGCACACTCAGTAATGGAGAGGTTGTATAGAGCAGCACACTCAGTAATGGAGAGGTTGTATAGAGCAGCACACTCAGTAATGGAGGTTGTATAGAGCAGCACACTCAGTAATGCAGAGGTTGTATAGTGCAGCACACTCAGTAATGGATATGTTGTATAGAGCAGCACACTCAGTAATGGAGGTTGTATAGAGCAGCACACTCAGTAATACAGAGGTTGTATAGTGCAGCACACTCAGTAATGCAGAGGTTGTATAGAGCAGCACACTCAGTAATGGGGAGGTTGTATAGAGCAGCACACTCAGTAATGCAGAGGTTGTATAGTTCAGCACACTCAGTAATGCAGAGGTTGTATAGAGCAGCACACTCAGTAATGCAGAGGTTGTATAGAGCAGCACACTCAGTAATGGATATGTTGTATAGAGCAGCACACTCAGTAATGGAGAGGTTGTATAGTGCAGCACACTCAGTAATGGAGAGGTTGTATAGAGCAGCACACTCAGTAATGGAGAGGTTGTATAGAGCAGCACACTCAGTAATGGAGAGGTTGTATAGAGCAGCACACTCAGTAATGGAGAGGTTGTATAGAGCAGCACACTCAGTAATGGAGAGGTTGTATAGAGCAGCGCACTCAGTAATGCAGAGGTTGTATAGAGCAGCGCACTCAGTAATGGAGAGGTTGTATAGAGCAGCACACTCAGTAATGGAGAGGTTGTATAGTGCAGCACACTCAGTAATGCAGAGGTTGTATAGTGCAGCACACTCAGTAATGGATATGTTGTATAGAGCAGCACACTCAGTAATGGAGAGGTTGTATAGAGCAGCACACTCAGTAATGGAGGTTGTATAGAGCAGCACACTCAGTAATGCAGAGGTTGTATAGTGCAGCACACTCAGTAATGCAGAGGTTGTATAGTGCAGCACACTCAGTAATGGATATGTTGTATAGAGCAGCACACTCAGTAATGCAGAGGTTGTATAGTGCAGCACACTCAGTAATGCAGAGGTTGTATAGAGCAGCACACTCAGTAATGGATATGTTGTATAGAGCAGCACACTCAGTAATGGAGAGGTTGTATAGAGCAGCACACTCAGTAATGCAGAGGTTGTATAGTGCAGCACTCAGTAATGGGGATGTTGTATAGAGCAGCGCACTCAGTAATGAAGAGGTTGTATAGAGCAGCACACTCAGTAATGGAGAGGTTGTATAGAGCAGCGCACTCAGTAATGGAGAGGTTGTATAGTGCAGCACACTCAGTAATGGAGAGGTTGTATAGTGCAGCACACTCAGTAATGCAGAGGTTGTATAGTGCAGCACACTCAGTAATGGATATGTTGTATAGAGCAGCACACTCAGTAATGGAGAGGTTGTATAGAGCAGCACACTCAGTAATGCAGAGGTTGTATAGTGCAGCACACTCAGTAATGGATATGTTGTATAGAGCAGCACACTCAGTAATGGAGAGGTTGTATAGAGCAGCACACTCAGTAATGCAGAGGTTGTATAGTGCAGCACACTCAGTAATGGGGAGGTTGTATAGAGCAGCGCACTCAGTAATGAAGAGGTTGTATAGAGCAGCACACTCAGTAATGGAGAGGTTGTATAGTGCAGCACACTCAGTAATGGAGAGGTTGTATAGAGCAGCGCACTCAGTAATGGAGAGGTTGTATAGTGCAGCACACTCAGTAATGGAGAGGTTGTATAGAGCAGCGCACTCAGTAATGAAGAGGTTGTATAGAGCAGCACACTCAGTAATGGAGAGGTTGTATAGAGCAGCACACTCAGTAATGCAGAGGTTGTATAGAGCAGCACACTCAGTAATGGAGTGGTTGTATAGAGCAGCGCACTCAGTAATGGAGAGGTTGTATAGAGCAGCGCACTCAGTAATGGAGAGGTTGTATAGAGCAGCGCACTCAGTAATGGAGAGGTTGTATAGAGCAGTGCACTTAGTAATGGAGAGGTTGTATAGAGCAGCGCACTCAGTAATGGAGAGGTTGTATAGAGCAGCGCACTCAGTAATGAAGAGGTTGTATAGAGCAGCACACTCAGTAATGGAGAGGTTGTATAGAGCAGCACACTCAGTAATGGAGAGGCTGTATAGTGCAGCACACTCAGTAATGGAGAGGTTGTATAGAGCAGCGCACTCAGTAATGGAGAGGTTGTATAGAGCAGCGCACTCAGTAATGGAGAGGCTGTATAGTGCAGCACACTCAGTAATGGAGAGGTTGTATAGAGCAGCACACTCAGTAATGGAGAGGTTGTATAGTGCAGCACACTCAGTAATGGAGAGGCTGTATAGTGCAGCACACTCAGTAATGGAGAGGTTGTATAGAGCAGCACACTCAGTAATGGAGAGGCTGTATAGAGCAGCGCACTCAGTAATGGAGAGGCTGTATAGTGCAGCACACTCAGTAATGGAGAGGTTGTATAGAGCAGCGCACTCAGTAATGGAGAGGTTGTATAGAGCAGCGCACTCAGTAATGGAGAGGCTGTATAGTGCAGCACACTCAGTAATGGAGAGGTTGTATAGAGCAGCACACTCAGTAATGGAGAGGTTGTATAGTGCAGCACACTCAGTAATGGAGAGGCTGTATAGTGCAGCACACTCAGTAATGGAGAGGTTGTATAGAGCAGCGCACTCAGTAATGGAGAGGTTGTATAGAGCAGCGCACTCAGTAATGGAGAGGTTGTATAGAGCAGCGCACTCAGTAATGGAGAGGCTGTATAGAGCAGCGCACTCAGTAATGGAGAGGTTGTATAGAGCAGCGCACTCAGTAATGGAGAGGTTGTATAGAGCAGCGCACTCAGTAATGGAGAGGTTGTATAGAGCAGCACACTCAGTAATGGAGAGGTTGTATAGAGCAGCACACTCAGTAATGGAGAGGTTGTATAGAGCAGCACACTCAGTAATGGAGAGGCTGTATAGTGCAGCACACTCAGTAATGGAGAGGTTGTATAGAGCAGCACACTCAGTAATGCAGAGGTTGTATAGAGCAGCGCACGCAGTAATGGAGAGGTTGTATAGTGCAGCACACTCAGTAATGAAGAGGTTGTATAGAGCAGCACACTCAGTAATGGAGAGGTTGTATAGTGCAGCACACTCAGTAATGAAGAGGTTGTATAGAGTAGCACACTCAGTAATGGAGAGGTTGTATAGAGTAGCACACTCAGTAATGGAGAGGTTGTATAGTGCAGCACACTCAGTAATGGAGAGGTTGTATAGAGCAGCGCACTCAGTAATGAAGAGGTTGTATAGAGCAGCACACTCAGTAATGGAGAGGTTGTATAGAGCAGCACACTCAGTAATGCAGAGGTTGTATAGAGCAGCACACTCAGTAATGGAGTGGTTGTATAGAGCAGCGCACTCAGTAATGGAGAGGTTGTATAGAGCAGCGCACTCAGTAATGGAGAGGTTGTATAGAGCAGCGCACTCAGTAATGGAGAGGTTGTATAGAGCAGTGCACTCAGTAATGGAGAGGTTGTATAGAGCAGCGCACTCAGTAATGGAGTGGTTGTATAGAGCAGCGCACTCAGTAATGAAGAGGTTGTATAGAGCAGCACACTCAGTAATGGAGAGGTTGTATAGAGCAGCACACTCAGTAATGGAGAGGCTGTATAGTGCAGCACACTCAGTAATGGAGAGGTTGTATAGAGCAGCGCACTCAGTAATGGAGAGGTTGTATAGAGCAGCGCACTCAGTAATGGAGAGGCTGTATAGTGCAGCACACTCAGTAATGGAGAGGTTGTATAGAGCAGCACACTCAGTAATGGAGAGGTTGTATAGTGCAGCACACTCAGTAATGGAGAGGCTGTATAGTGCAGCACACTCAGTAATGGAGAGGTTGTATAGAGCAGCACACTCAGTAATGGAGAGGCTGTATAGTGCAGCACACTCAGTAATGGAGAGGTTGTATAGAGCAGCGCACTCAGTAATGGAGAGGTTGTATAGAGCAGCACACTTAGTAATGGAGAGGTTGTATAGAGCAGCACACTCAGTAATGGAGAGGCTGTATAGTGCAGCACACTCAGTAATGGAGAGGTTGTATAGAGCAGCGCACTCAGTAATGAAGAGGTTGTATAGAGCAGCACACTCAGTAATGGAGAGGTTGTATAGAGCAGCACACTCAGTAATGGAGAGGCTGTATAGTGCAGCACACTCAGTAATGGAGAGGTTGTATAGAGCAGCGCACTCAGTAATGAAGAGGTTGTATAGAGCAGCACACTCAGTAATGGAGAGGTTGTATAGAGCAGCACACTCAGTAATGGAGAGGCTGTATAGTGCAGCACACTCAGTAATGGAGAGGTTGTATAGAGCAGCGCACTCAGTAATGGAGAGGTTGTATAGAGCAGCGCACTCAGTAATGGAGAGGCTGTATAGTGCAGCACACTCAGTAATGGAGAGGTTGTATAGAGCAGCACACTCAGTAATGGAGAGGCTGTATAGTGCAGCACACTCAGTAATGGAGAGGTTGTATAGTGCAGCACACTCAGTAATGGAGAGGCTGTATAGTGCAGCACACTCAGTAATGGAGAGGTTGTATAGAGCAGCGCACTCAGTAATGGAGAGGTTGTATAGAGCAGCGCACTCAGTAATGGAGAGGTTGTATAGAGCAGCGCACTCAGTAATGGAGAGGCTGTATAGAGCAGCGCACTCAGTAATGGAGAGGTTGTATAGAGCAGCGCACTCAGTAATGGAGAGGTTGTATAGAGCAGCGCACTCAGTAATGGAGAGGTTGTATAGAGCAGCACACTCAGTAATGGAGAGGTTGTATAGAGCAGCACACTCAGTAATGGAGAGGTTGTATAGAGCAGCACACTCAGTAATGGAGAGGCTGTATAGTGCAGCACACTCAGTAATGGAGAGGTTGTATAGAGCAGCACACTCAGTAATGCAGAGGTTGTATAGAGCAGCGCACGCAGTAATGGAGAGGTTGTATAGTGCAGCACACTCAGTAATGAAGAGGTTGTATAGAGCAGCACACTCAGTAATGGAGAGGTTGTATAGAGCAGCACACTCAGTAATGGAGAGGTTGTATAGAGCAGCACACTCAGTAATGGAGAGGTTGTATAGTGCAGCACACTCAGTAATGGAGAGGTTGTATAGAGTAGCACACTCAGTAATGGAGAGGTTGTATAGTGCAGTGCACTCAGTAATGCAGAGGTTGTATAGAGCAGCGCACTCAGTAATGGAGAGGTTGTATAGAGCAGCTCAGTAATGGAGAGGTTGTATAGAGCAGCTCAGTAATGGAGAGGTTGTATAGAGCAGCTCAGTAATGGAGAGGTTGTATAGAGCAGCGCACTCAGTAATGGAGAGGCTGTATAGTGCAGCACACTCAGTAATGGAGAGGTTGTATAGAGCAGCGCACTCAGTAATGAAGAGGTTGTATAGAGCAGCACACTCAGTAATGGAGAGGTTGTATAGAGCAGCACACTCAGTAATGGAGAGGCTGTATAGTGCAGCACACTCAGTAATGGAGAGGTTGTATAGAGCAGCGCACTCAGTAATGGAGAGGTTGTATAGAGCAGCGCACTCAGTAATGGAGAGGCTGTATAGTGCAGCACACTCAGTAATGGAGAGGTTGTATAGAGCAGCACACTCAGTAATGGAGAGGTTGTATAGTGCAGCACACTCAGTAATGGAGAGGCTGTATAGTGCAGCACACTCAGTAATGGAGAGGTTGTATAGAGCAGCGCACTCAGTAATGGAGAGGCTGTATAGTGCAGCACACTCAGTAATGGAGAGGTTGTATAGAGCAGCACACTCAGTAATGGAGAGGCTGTATAGTGCAGCACACTCAGTAATGGAGAGGTTGTATAGTGCAGCACACTCAGTAATGGAGAGGCTGTATAGTGCAGCACACTCAGTAATGATGAGGTTGTATAGAGCAGCGCACTCAGTAATGGAGAGGTTGTATAGAGCAGCGCACTCAGTAATGGAGAGGTTGTATAGAGCAGCGCACTCAGTAATGGAGAGGTTGTATAGAGCAGCGCACTCAGTAATGGAGAGGCTGTATAGAGCAGCGCACTCAGTAATGGAGAGGTTGTATAGAGCAGCGCACTCAGTAATGGAGAGGTTGTATAGAGCAGCGCACTCAGTAATGGAGAGGTTGCATAGAGCAGCACACTTTTAGTGATAGAGGCCCCTCTGTGATTTCCCGCTCACACAGCACGGGCCGGTATAAGTATACTATTCACTGTTATGCAGCTGGGGTCTCCAGGGAAATGGAGGCTCAGCTACACAGTACACAGTAGTCTAGTGTTCGTCCTAGTAGGAATACACTGCGCTTGGTGATTCGTACAGATCTGGTGACGTGGAGGCTGCCGCTCGCAGTTGTGCGTGTCACGCCTCGTTTCTATACGCACTGAGTCCGTCCCCTCAGGTGACCTTACTGGGTCTGTGATTGGAGGATTAGAGCGACCTCCTTCTTTCCGGCAGGCTTACGCACGTCTCTATTCACAGACACAAGTTACGCCGGAGCCGCTGTCAGGAAGGCTAGAGCGGTGGTCAGAAGTGAAACTACCGGCGGAGCAGCGTGGAGTGGACGGTCACCCCTCTCTTCATTCATTCTCTGCTCAGGACCTGCTGGCCGCAGCTCGGGGCTTGTACATGTGGCGATTGCTGATGTGGAGCCATTGATTGCAGATAGTGGCGCTGTGTGCGGCTGATCCTCCGCTCCTGTGTCTGCAGCTGGATGAGGACTTGATGGACAGTTCTCGGTGCTCGCCTGTTCTGTGCTGTGTGGACGGTCACGATGTGGGCCAGAGCCCTGTGTGTGGGCCTGCTGGCTGTTACTGTGGGGCTGATCCATCACCTGCAGCCGGACATCTCCGAGGCTGCCCTGGAATACCTCACCTCCTCCCTGCACAGCCTTTCCTCCAGGGAGACCACCTCAAGCCCCTCGTTTGAGGAAGCTCTGTCCGCCGCATGGGACCAAGTCATCACAGCCCCCAGCAGGCACTGGGGCAAGGTGGCAGTGGGGTGAGCATGTCCTCTATTCTAAGCAGCACTGCATGAGCACCAGATGACCTGGCCTCTGACTGCTGATCCCAGGCCCTTGTTTACATCACTGCAGAGATGACGTCACGTGCCTCCATGTGACCTCTCAGCCAATCACTGGCCACATTGGTGATCCTAGCCTGTATAAGGCACAAGTTCACTGAGGCTGTTGATTGGATGTTACATGAATGCGAGTGTCACTGATGCAGGAAAGTAAAGACTGACAGGGACCACCAAAGTGTGGGAGCTATGGGGGGGCTAGGCAGGTGAGTAATGGGTGTTAGTTTATAAATTTCCCAAAATGGAAACTGTCACGCGGCTCCTCCTGCCCAGTATGGATCGGAGCTTGGCTGCATGATTGGAGCCAGGTAGATTCTGCTCTGGTGTGTCAGAGATAACTTGGTGTAAGGATGTGCACTATACAGAGAGACTGGACTAGTCCGGCGCCTCCCAGCACCAGGAGATTGACAGGCTTCTCACTAAGCTCGCACACGGGAGATACCTGTCAATCACCTGTAATGCTGCGGGAGAAGCTGGCTATGGTGCCCGGCTGGCTAGATATTCTCATTGTATTTTTTTTCTGTAGCATTTCAGAGAAAAATATACAGTCTAATTGTATATCCAGGGTCTCATTCCTGCCGCCTGTGGTCTGGGCAGCGGGAATAACGAAGCAGGTTCCATTAAGGTATCACAGCATCCCACTATATGTAGATACACAGAATGTGGGGGAAGGGCAGACGTCAGGGAGCCGGTGTACGCAGTAATCTTTTGGTGGCACATAACTTTTTTTGATTGTATACAAGTTAGGCTAATGAAATATTACGTGGCCTCCTGAAGTGGCCTAACTGGTTCCATAATTCAATGCTATTTGGGAGTAAGAGTCCCATTTTCCTATATCTAACTCTGATCTTAATGCTGACACTGACCATCTTTATTCTGCAGAGCCATAAAAAGCAGGGCTGTGGAGTCGGTAAGCCAAACCTTCGACTCCGACTCCGACTCCGACTCCTCAAATTCTCTTGCACCGACTCCGACTCCGGCTCCGACTCCGACTCCGGCTCCGACTCCGACTCCGACTCCTACATATATTGCTTAGTTAGGTGAAAAATTTATTGTAGTACATGAATATGTGTATGTGAACATCAGACATTTAATAATTTTTATGATACAATAATCAAGATATTTGGATAGAACATAAAATATATTTATTGGAATACAACTTTAGAACACAAAAAACTGTAATAAATTGTAAATATGTAATACACTATGTAATATACAGTAGATTACATATATATCTTGTGTGTGTATATACACTGTGTGTATATATATATATATATATATATATATATATATATATATATATATATATATTACATATTTACAATTTATTAGTTTTTTGTGTTCTAAAGTTGTATTCCAATAAATATTTTATGTTCTATCCAAATATCTTGATTATTGTATCATAAAAACAATTAAATGTCTGATGTTCACATTGTACTACAATAAATTTTTCACTTAAATATAAGCATTATACTAAATGTTATTATTTAGTAAAATATTCAGCACATTCTGCATTGCACTCCTGTCCCCAATTTATTATATATTTTAGGAGTCGGAGTCGGTGCATTTTATACCGACTCCGACTCCGACTCCACCAAAATGAGCTCCGACTCCGACTCCACGACTCCGACTCCGACTCCACAGCCCTGATAAAAAGGATTAAATGTCTGATGTTCACATTGTACAATACATTTTTCACTTAAATATGAGCAATATATGTGGGAGTCGGAGTCGGTGCAAACGAATTTGAGGAGTCGGAGTCGAAGGTTTGGCTTACCGACTCTACAGCCCTGTTCACAAGTCAGTCACCTAGAGAAAGACAGCTGTAAAATGCTGCGGAAGAAGTTGTACTAGATATATAAAATGATTACCCCGAGGCCGGACAAACCCTATTAGGGTTAGTGCACACAGTGAGTGTCCAAGTGTCCACAGTGTTTTGGACATGGCGTGTTTTTGCTGCTTCCTAAATGCTGCATTACATATAGTACAAGCACAGTGGGTGGGATTTCTAGAAATCTGTCCGCTGTTCTGCTTTTAGACTCTCCATAAACTGACCTGCGGTGCCATAACATGTGAATTTATTCTGTGGAGACGCGAGTGTTCTGAGTGGGAGATCACAGGTATCACGCTGTGACTGTAATCCTGATCGAGGGCACGGATAGTGCGTTCTCCTGCCCAAGAGAAAGTACACTGCGTCCAGAACGCCGGCTCCCCGGATTGTGTGCATGTACTCGAAGGATATGTGCACACATGGTCTTTTAAGACACAAGTGCACCTACTGAGGTTTCCTAGCCAATACTACATTGGAAGAAAGCCACGGCCTTTTTTTTTCTCTACCAGTTGGTTCACTTGCGGTATTTGTCGTCAGTTGTCCAGCATTTCTGATGATGGGGTTTTTTTTCCTATAACTTCAACTGGAGAGCGGCTTCCCAGCCGCCTGAAGAGTGAGCGAGCTACTTTACTGACCCCTGGGTGTTTATAAATAATAAAAAAGAAGCATGTGCACAGCAATGTCATGTCTACATTGCTGTTCATTATGTTAGTTTTTTGCGTTGGTTTTTCCGGCTGAAGGTGGAGTTTCCAGGCGGATTTTACCTGGAAGACATTCTATGCACAATACCTAGGAAGAATGCCTTCTTTTTTTTTTTTTCCCAGAAGCATGGTTTTTGAAGAGGTTTGCTTTAGCAGTTCTGCTTAAACTACCTCCCACCCCCCAAAACTCAGCATGGTAACCTAGCCTAATAGCCATGGATCGCTTGTGCCGCTTTATTGCACAAGGATAACCAAAGATTTGGTAAATTGCTTCTGTTATGGATGCAACAGGAACTATAAAATAAATCCCTTTGAGAAAAGGGAACTACAGTAATGTACATGCACTGTGTGGAGTCTATAAGGCGCTAGTGGCTGGCGTGAAAATCAGTTTTGTTTCTTTTCTTGCATAGCACAACTACCATATTTTTTGTTCTTTAAGACGCTCAGGATTATAAGACGCATTCCAAATTTAGAAGAGGAAAGTAGGAAAAATAATTTTTAATGTTAAAATGAGGGTCCGTCTTATAATCCTAGTGCGTCTTAGGCTATTTGCGCACGTGTGCGTATTTATATGCAGTTAAGCTGCGATCTGCACAGCAGCATAACTGCATGCGTCCTGTGTCCCCAGCATAATCTATGAAGATTATGCAGGAGACGTGCGCACGTGGTGTATTAGAGCGCAGCGCTTTGGCTGCTGCCCGAAGCGCACGTTCTAAGAAGTGACATGTCACTTATTCTGTGCGCTCTGCATGCAGCCCCCACTCTGTCTATGGGAGGGTCTGCAGTCAGAGCGCATGGAATCGGCTTTTTTTTTCATTACGGACTCTTTCTGCAGCGATTTGAAGTGCACGTGTGCTGTTCAAATCGCTGCAGAAATTTCTGCAGGGACAGTACGCAACGTGCGCACATAGTCTTAATCTTCGTGCTTACCAGGGGGAGTGCCGGTGGTGGAGCGGCTCAAGAAGGTCACAGGAGGCAGGGTCAGCGATGCTGCGGGCTCAGCGGAGGGGGTATTGCGGCTCAGGACGGTTGGTGATACTGCGGGGGTGTCACGGCGGCAGGCTCCTTTTATCGGCCAGTGGGTTGCAGGGGTGACGCTACAGGGGAGCGACTCAGGAGGGTCACAGGATGGGGTGTCTCGGTGGCGGGTGCCATTGATTTGACTGTTAAAGAAATGGATTTCCAGAAAATGGCCGTGGAGGCAGTGCGTGTGCAGATATGACTCTGAGGTTATTCTCTTGAAGTTCATCTCATCAATCTGTGCACACGCCGCCTCCGCAGCCATTTTCTAGACGTTTATCAAGTCAACCGCTGGCGACTCAATGGAGCCCGCCACAGAGACACCCCATCACTGCAATGACACCCCCGCAGCCCACCAGCAGATCAATGGCGCCATGACACCCCCGCAGCTCATCCGCAGATTAATGGCACCAGACGGAGCACTCCCGAGCCTGTCCTGTGACCCTGCCTCCTATAACCCCGCTTCACCACCGCCGCCCCTAGTTTTGGGGAAAAAAGTGAGTCTTACAATCCAGAAAATACTGTATATTAAAAATTAAAATAAAACATAAATTGAGTTATATTGTAAAAATGCATTTTTCGTAAAGACCTGATTTAAACAATTGGTCACTTTCTGATGATACATTCCATGTAATACCTACACATATTAAAAAAAACTAATATACACACATATACTGTATTTTCCTGAGTAAAAAATTCAAATGGTTAATGGGAATCTGGCAGTAGCATCAGCTCTTCTAACCCATCTATATGGGCATGTAGGTCATAGGAAGCTGAAAAAAATATCTGCAATCTGATGTTTTATTCCTGACAAAGCTTGTATGTAAATAAGCTATTAAGATCTATGGAATGGACCGAGATCTCCATGAAAACCTGCCAACAGAGTTTATTTTAAATGAAAGGGAGCGTTACCAGTGTGAGACATGTAGTGACTGACAGTTTGCTCTTTTGATCTCTCAGCAGAGTGTGTATGATTACAACTAATACAGTACAGCAGAGCTGAGCTGTGTCTCATTGCAGACACCTTGGCAATTGCAGCGTTCTGCCCACCCACTGTCAGCTCTGCTGTACCACCCTTCCCCCACACTGGCTGCCTGTTTTTACACATCTGAGTGAGGGGTGAAGCCTCTGAAGAAATACCCAGTTGGAAATGTATTTATTTTGTCATACACCAGTGTAATGTTCCCTTTTTCAGGTTGGGCACACTTGAGTTTTTAGGATCTCTGATCCATTTCACTTGTAGATTTAATTCAGTTTTTAGCTGTTTGTATTTATATATTGGTATCTCATCAGCGGAAAATGTAACCAAATAACTGAGTGCCATGGTGCTTGTGTTTATAATTTTGAATGTCTGTTCTGTATTTCGTGGTGAAGGTCTGTGTGACGTGAATTTATACACTAATATTACTACTGTTACTATTGTTTTCTTCTTTCTCTACAGAGTGAATGCGTGTGTTGACGTGGTAGTCTCAGGGGTAAGCCTGCTCCAAGCTCTAGGACTAAACCCGCGGTCTGGAGGCGATCACTTGGTCCTTACTTCACCGGAGGAGCTAGCGGCTACATTTGTGCACTACATGCAGCGTGGCGCAGCAGCCGAACGTTTTTACAGTGATGCAGACAGCTTTCAGCACATCTCCCGCACTGCCACACAAGACCCAGGTGCCAAGGTGAGCCCATACATGTGGGTGGAAGACCACCTGGCTATACTGGCTCTGTTCTCCGATAGCACCTAATAGGACCCTATTACTGACGGTCTTCATCTCCTTGCTGTATTGTGGGGAGAAAAAAAACCCGTACATGTTCTTGTTAAATGCATGTATGCAGGAGGGGTGAAAATGTTTGATCGCTATGGGTCCATCATGAGACCCCAATTGATCGTGCAATAGACTCCTAGTAAGTGTGCAGCTCGGCCGACAGGAGTGCACACATGAGCGGGCTACGAGTTCAGATTCAATAGAAGGGCTATCCTTTGTACTGGATCCGAGCTTTAATATGCGGTTTCTAAAAATGGTATCATGTTTGGGGTTTTCCAGTATATAGATCTCTGAAAATCACTTCAAAACTGAAATCTTTGATGTTTTCAACATTTTCTTGAAAAAGATGCAGCTGCAATTTTAAAGCTTCCAACATAACACGATAAAGAACATTTTACTGATGGTGCTGATGTAAAGCCAACATGAGAAGTGTTATTTATTAGAGGTGGTTCACACCTTTTCATTACTGGCCACATCAATATTATGTTGAGAAATGAGGTTTCTCTCAAATACCTTGTGTTGCCAATACTGCCTGTGTACGGCGCTATTGCGGACCAATTATCCCCATCGCGTGACCCCTGGGCTCCGTGACCTCTGATGTCCAGTGATGTCACGTCAACTGAGGCAGGCCACAGTCTTCCTGAGTGACTGGGCTGTGGGTGGCGTTTCACCGCTCATCACAGTCCAGTGTTGTGTGGTGGGACTATCTGGAGTAAAGGAATAATCATTAGGGATGAGTGAACCCAAACTGTAAAGGTCTGTGTTTGCACCAAATACTGGTCTGGGGCTCAAACATGGTCTTTTTATAAAAAAAAAAAAAAAGTCCGAGTAGAGGTGATGTACATATGCTAACCATTTGATCGAGCATTGGGGTGCTCAGGTACGCTCTGTGCTCAGCCCAGGAGAGCCGCTTGCAGTCTCTGGCTGTCACTGGGGGGTCAAAACAACGTTTTCGGATGCTGTGTGTCCAAAAAACCCCTGCCTTCCATCCCCCTTAAATGCTCTGTTTATGGCAGGCTGTACGTGGGTGAAGAGCTGAATTGCCCAATAGGTGAATTCCATTATACTCATTACTCGAGTTGTCCCCTTAAGTTCGGGGCCCTAATGACTTATATGGAGTCCGGGGGTCCAGGAACAAGTTCGGGTCCCAAAATAAACTTTTAACTAAAGTCCAGCCAAACCTGGCAAACTCGAGCATACATAGGTCCGCTCATCTCTAATCATTCCAGTTTTGAAAATTGCTAATTTTATACATTTTTTTTTTCTCAAATTTTTTTTTTTTAAATAAATAAACGCAAATCCTAATCAATTGAAATTTCCCATTATCATAAAATATAATGTGTTGCAAAAATAAATCTCAATCACGGGATGTGTTGAAACATTGCAGAATTATTGTCACAGAAACTGACATATGTCACATTTTACAAATTTGGCCCTGTCAGTAAGGGGTTAAGATATAATTGTTTTTCTTTGTCGCTCCATTGGGAGACCCAGACAATTGGGTGTATAGCTTCTGCCTCCGGAGGCCACACAAAGTATTACACTTTAAAAAGTGTAACCCCTCCCCTCTGCCTATACACCCTCCCGTGCATCACGGGCTCCTCAGTTTTATGCTTTGTGTAGAAGGAGGCACACATTCACTCATGCATCTCCATTTTAGTCAGCAGCAGCTGCTGATTTTATCGGTTGGAAGAAAAGAGGGCCCCCACAGGGCCCCCGGCATGCTCCCTTCTCACCCCACTAAGTCGGCGGTGCTGTTAAGGTTGAGGTACCCATTGCGGGTACAGAGGCTGGAGCCACATGCCGTTTTCCTTCACCATCCCTTAGAGGCTCTGGATGAAGTGGGATCCTAACCGGTCATCCATTCACTGGGACCGGGCTCCCTCCGCAGCCCCTGTGGGAATCTGACGGACAGGAGTCTATTGTATCCTCAGGGACAAGGCCCTGCATCAAAAGGTACTCTGTGTCCCCATGGGGACGGTGCATGGAGCGCTTGTTTCTCAGACGCTGCAGCAGCTGCTGGTTTGTGAAGACCGGGACTTCCGCGCCGACCGCGCCTGTTTGTCAGCCGCGGTATTAAATCTAGTCCCCGGCTTCATCGCGGCCTAGTACCATAACTCCCGCCCCCGGGCCTGCCAGTCAGGGGTAAGGGCGGGATGGTCGACCTGACGTCGGCAGTGAGGGCTGGAGCATACTTTAGGTGTCCTATACCCCCCCCCCTCACTGATCACTGTAGGGCCCCAGATTCCCGCACTTTAATAGCCGCCGCCCACGGCTCCCTCCTCCCCTGAGAGCTCCGGCAGCCATTTTTATACAACATTCTGCCGGTGGAGGATTTCAGGAACGAGCTCTGGGAGACCTAAGGCAGGGAATCTGGTGGACACACACCGCTTTGGGCGGTCGGTAAGCCACACCGGTCACCCTTGCTGGTCCCCCTAGGGTGCCGGAGTGTGTGTATGTATGTATGTATATATATATATATATATATATATATATATATATATATATATATATATATATATATATATATATATATATATATATATATATATATATATATATATATATATATATATATATATATATATATATATATATATAATATATATATATATATTACAGTTAGGTCCAGAAATATTTGGACAGTGACACAAGTTTTGTTATTTTAGCTGTTTACAAAAACATATTCAGAAATACAATTATATATATAATATGGGCTGAAAGTGCACACTCCCAGCTGCAATATGAGAGTTTTCACATCCAAATCGGAGAAAGGGTTTAGGAATCATAGCTCTGTAATGCATAGCCTCCTCTTTTTCAAGGGACCAAAAGTAATTGGACAAGGGACTCTAAGGGCTGCAATTAACTCTGAAGGCGTCTCCCTCGTTAACCTGTAATCAATGAAGTAGTTAAAAGGTCTGGGGTTGATTACAGGTGTGTGGTTTTGCATTTGGAAGCTGTTGCTGTGACCAGACAACATGCGGTCTAAGGAACTCTCAGTTGAGGTGAAGCAGAACATCCTGAGGCTGAAAAAAAAGAAAAAATCCATCAGAGAGATAGCAGACATGCTTGGAGTAGCAAAATCAACAGTCGGGTACAGTCTGAGAAAAAAGGAATTGACTGGTGAGCTTGGGAACTCAAAAAGGCCTGGACGTCCACGGATGACAACAGTGGTGGATGATCGCCGCATACTTTCTTTGGTGAAGAAGAACCCGTTCACAACATCAACTGAAGTCCAGAACACTCTCAGTGAAGTAGGTGTATCTGTCTCTAAGTCAACAGTAAAGAGAAGACTCCATGAAAGTAAATACAAAGGGTTCACATCTAGATGCAAACCATTCATCAATTCCAAAAATAGACAGGCCAGAGTTAAATTTGCTGAAAAACACCTCATGAAGCCAGCTCAGTTCTGGAAAAGTATTCTATGGACAGATGAGACAAAGATCAACCTGTACCAGAATGATGGGAAGAAAAAAGTTTGGAGAAGAAAGGGAACGGCACATGATCCAAGGCACACCACATCCTCTGTAAAACATGGTGGAGGCAACGTGATGGCATGGGCATGCATGGCTTTCAATGGCACTGGGTCACTTGTGTTTATTGATGACATAACAGCAGACAAGAGTAGCCGGATGAATTCTGAAGTGTACCGGGATATACTTTCAGCCCAGATTCAGCCAAATGCCGCAAAGTTGATCGGACGGCGCTTCATAGTACAGGTGGACAATGACCCCAAGCATACAGCCAAAGCTACCCAGGAGTTCATGAGTGCAAAAAAGTGGAACATTCTGCAATGGCCAAGTCAATCATCAGATCTTAACCCAATTGAGCATGCATTTCACTTGCTCAAATCCAGACTTAAGACGGAAAGACCCACAAACAAGCAAGACCTGAAGGCTGCGGCTGTAAAGGCCTGGCAAAGCATTAAGAAGGAGGAAACCCAGCGTTTGGTGATGTCCATGGGTTCCAGACTTAAGGCAGTGATTGCCTCCAAAGGATTCGCAACAAAATATTGAAAATAAAAATATTTTGTTTGTGTTTGGTTTATTTGTCCAATTACTTTTGACCTCCTAAAATGTGGAGTGTTTGTAAAGAAATGTGTACAATTCCTACAATTTCTATCAGATATTTTTGTTCAAACCTTCAAATTAAACGTTACAATCTGCACTTGAATTCTGTTGTAGAGTTTTCAATTCAAATCCAATGTGGTGGCATGCAGAGCCCAACTCGCGAAAATTGTGTCACTGTCCAAATATTTCTGGACCTAACTGTATATGTATGTATGTATATGTGTGTGTATATATATATATATATATATATATATATATATATATATATATATATATATATATATATCTCCCTCAGTGATCACGCTCCTAGGAGACAACAGCATGTCGTCCACAAAGAGCAAGGGCGCTAAGACAAAAGGTTTTTTTGCAACCTGTACCTCTTGTAGGGCTATGTTACCTGCGGGTTCCACCTACCCTCACTGTGAGCAATGCTCGACCCCTGTTGCACTTGCCCAGCCGGAGCCTCGGTCACTAGTGGGCCCCTCGGCTCAGGCAGACCCTCCTGCTTCCCCTGTCCAGGCGGCAGGGACAGAGTTGGCAGTTTTTGCTGAGAAACTCTGAGTCACTTTCACAATCCATGGCTCAGTCTATGGACAAATGGTCTGCCAAGATACTAGAAGCCCTGCAGTCCAGACTGGTCCTTACACAGGCCCCAGGCACTGTTGGATCATCACCTCCAGGCCCCTCTCGGTCTGCGCCGCAGCGTGCTCCCGGGGTGGCCCCTAGGTCTCATGTGGAGGAGTCCTGCACGGACCACAGTCCCAGACCGGCTAAGCGGGCTCGCTGGGAATCTTCCCCGACTTCCTCACACTGCTCGGGGTCTCAGCTTGAGGACTCTCTGGAGGATGAGGCAGACGTCGCAGCTCAGGGCTCTGACCCTGACGTTGCTCTCAATCTTGATACACCTGAAGGGGACGCCATAGTAAATGACCTTATATCGTCCATCAACCAGGTGCTAGATCTCTCTCCCCCAGCTCCACCTATAGAGGAGTCGGCTTCGCAGCAGGAGAAACACCAGTTTAGGTTTCCCAAACGTACACGGAGTGCGTTTTTCGATCACTCCAACTTCAGGGATGCTGTCCAGAAGCACAGAGCTTTTCCGGACAAGCGCTTTACTAAGCGCCTTAATGACACACGTTACCCCTTCCCCTCTGACGTAGTTAAGGGTTGGGCTCAGTGTCCCAAGGTGGATCCTCCAGTCTCTAGACTGGCAGCTAGATCTGTAGTATCAGTTGCAGATGGCTCATCGCTCAAGGATGCCACTGACAGGCAGATAGAGCTCCTGGTGAAATCCATCTATGAAGCCACAGGTGCGTCCTTTGCCCCGGCCTTTGCAGCCGTGTGGGCACTCCAAGCTATCTCAGCTTGTCTGTCTGAGATTAATGCGGTGACACGTACCTCTGCTCCGCAAGTTGCGTCTTTGACTTCCCAGGCGTCGGCTTTTTCGTCCTACGCCATGAACGCCGTCCTGGACTCTGCTAGCCGTACAGCGGTAGCATCCGCTAATTCGGTGGCAGTCCGCAGAGCCATGTGGCTACGCGAATGGAAGGCATTCTCTGCTTCCAAGAAATTCTTAACCGGTTTGCCGTTTGCTGGCGACCGTTTGTTTGGCGAACGATTGGATGAAATTATTAAGCAATCCAAGGGAAAGGACTCGTCCTTACCCCAGGCCAAACCGAAGAAACCTCAGCAACGGAAAATACAACAGAGGTTTCGGTCCTTTCGGCCCTCAGCCAAGTCCCAATCCTCCTCGTCCAACAGGCCAGAGAAGGTCCAGAGGAACTTTTTTGCGTGGCGGTCTAAGGCACGCCCCCAAAAAACCGCCGGAGGCACTGCCTCCAAGGCGGCCTCCTCATGACTCTCGGCATCCCCTAGCCACATCCTCGGTCGGTGGCAGGCTCTCCCGCTTTTGCGACGCCTGGTGGCCACATGTCCAAGACCGATGGGTGAGAGACATTCTGTCTCACGGTTACAGGATAGAGTTCAGCTCTCGTCCCCCGACTCGTTTCTTCAGAACATCTCCGCCCCCCGAGCGAGCCGAGGCACTTTTTCAGGCGGTGAACACTCTGAAGACAGAAGGAGTTGTGATTCCTGTTCCTCTCCAGGAACATGGTCGTGGTTTTTACTCCAACTTGTTTGTGGTGCCAAAGAAAGACGGCTCATTCCGTCCCGTTCTGGACCTCAAACTGCTCAACAGACATGTGAGCACCAGATGGTTTCGGATGGAATCTCTCCGCTCTGTCATCGCTTCGATGTCACAAGGAGACTTCCTAGCATCGATCGACATCAAGGATGCTTATCTCCATGTGCCGATCGCACCCGAACATCAACGCTTTTTGCGTTTCGCCATCGGGGACGAACACCTTCAGTTCGTGGCATTGCCTTTCGGCCTGGCGACAGCCCCACGGGTGTTCACCAAGGTCATGGCATCTTTTGTGGCGGTCCTACACTCTCAGGGCCACTCGGTGATTCCCTACTTAGACGATCTTCTGGTCAGGGCACCCTCTCAGATGGCGTGTCAAAACAGCCTTTCTGTCGCTCTGGCGACTCTCCAGAAGTTCGGGTGGATCATCAACTTCCCAAAATCCAAGTTGACACCAACCCAATCACTAACGTACCTTGGGATGGAGTTTCATACTCAGTCAGCAGTAGTCATGCTACCGCTGGACAAGCAGCTTTCGCTGCAGGCAGGGGTGCAATCGCTTCTTCGGGGTCAGTCGCACCCCTTGAGGCGCCTCATGCACTTCCTGGGGAAGATGGTGGCAGCGATGGAGGCAGTGCCCTTCGCGCAATTCCATCTGCGGCCACTCCAGTGGGACATCCTCCGCAAATGGGACAGGAGGTCGACTTCACTCGACAGGAACGTCTCTCTTTCCCTTGCAACCAAGACGTCACTTCAGTGGTGGCTCCTTCCCAACTCTCTATCGTAGGGAAAATCCTTTCTACCCCCCACCTGGGCTGTAGTCACGACGGACGCGAGCCTGTCAGGGTGGGGGGCGGTTTTTCTCCACCACAGGGCTCAGGGAGCCTGGACTCCGATAGAGTCATCCCTTCAGATCAATATTCTGGAGATAAGGGCAGTGTATCTAGCCCTATTGGCCTTTCATCGGTGGCTGGAGGGCAGGCAGATCCGGATCCAGTCGGACAACGCCACTGCCGTCGCATACATCAACCACCAAGGCGGCACTCGCAGTCGTCAAGCCTTCCAGGAAGTCCGACGAATTCTGCAGTGAGTGGAAGCCACAGCTTCCAACATTTCCGCAGTTCATATCCCGGGCGTAGAAAACTGGGAAGCAGATTTTCTCAGCCGACAGGGCATGGACGCGGGGGAATGGTCTCTTCACCCAGACGTATTTCGAGAGATCTGTCGCCGCTGGGGAACGCCGGACGTCGATCTCATGGCATCACGGCACAACAACAAAGTCCCGGCATTCATGGCCCGGTCTCAAGATCACAGAGCTCTGGCGGCGGACACATTAGTTCAGGATTGGTCGCAGTTTCGACTGCCCTATGTATTTCCTCCTCTGGCAATGCTGCCCAGAGTGCTGCGCAAGATCAGGTCCGACTGTCCTCGCGCCATTCTCGTCGCCCCAGATTGGCCGAGGCGGTCGTGGTACCCGGATCTGTGGCATCTCACAGTGGGTCAACCGTGGGCGCTCCCTGACCGCCTGGACTTGCTGTCTCAAGGGCCGTTTTTCCATCTGAATTCTGTGGCCCTCAACCTGACTGTGTGGCCATTGAGTCCTGGCTCCTAGCGTCCTCAGGGTTATCTCAAGATGTCTTCCTAAGGTGGTATCCCCTTTTTCATCTCAATCAGGATATCTCCTTACCTTCATTTTGCCCTCATCCAGTTCACCAATGTGAAAAGGATTTGCACTCGTTAGATCTGGTGAGAGCTCTCCGGCTCTACGTGTCTCGCACGGCGCCCCTGCGCCGTTCTGATGCGCTCTTTGTCCTTGTCGCTGGCCAGCGTAAGGGTTCGCAGGCTTCCAAGTCAACCTTGGCTCGGTGGATCAAGGAACCGATTCTTGAAGCCTACCTTTCTTCTGGGCTTCCGCTTCCTTTGGGGCTGAAAGCCCATTCTACCAGAGCCGTGGGTGCGTCCTGGGCATTGCGGCACCGGGCTACGGCTCAGCAGGTGTCTCAGGCAGCTACCTGGTCTAGTCTGCACACTTTTACTAAACACTATCAGGGCATACCTATGCTTCGGCAGACGCCAGTCTAGGTAGGCGAGTCCTTCAGGCGGCGGTTGCCCACCTGTAAGAGGGGGCCGTTTCGGCTCTTTTTATCGAGGTATTCTTTTACCCACCCAGGGACTGCTTTTGGACGTCCCAATTGTCTGGGTCTCCCAATGGAGCGACAAAGAAGAAGGGAATTTTGTTTACTTACCGTAAATTCCTTTTCTTCTAGCTCCTATTGGGAGACCCAGCACCCGCCCCTGTTCCCTTCGGGCTGTTTGTTCTTTTGTGTACACATGTTGTTCATGTTGAATCGTTTCTTTTGGTTCATGGTTTTCAGTTCTCCGAACATCCTTCGGATTGAATTTACCTTAGACCAATTTATAAGTTTCCTCCTTCCTGCTTTTGCACCAAAACTGAGGAGCCCGTGATGCACGGGAGGGTGTATAGGCAGAGGGGAGGGGTTACACTTTTTAAAGTGTAATACTTTGTGTGGCCTCCGGAGGCAGAAGCTATACACCCAATTGTCTGGGTCTCCCAATAGGAGCTAGAAGAAAAGGAATTTACGGTAAGTAAACAAAATTCCCTTCTTTGTGTCCTTTCAGACAAGGAAGATAAAAGCATCCATGCTATATAAACTACAGTTTATAACCTTGGGTTTTCCAGTGTTTGAATATTCAGTACATCATCACTTTTTCTTCTTTTTAGCACTTTGTTGGTGGAAATGCTGCACTTATTGCTCAGAGATTGGCCGGTCATCCACATACTGAGGTAACCACCTACACCTGTCATATATATATGTGTGTATATATATATATATATATATATATATATAATTATACTATAATTAGCCTGTACTGCCACAGACGCTATTCATGCCAGAAATGAAGCGCTATTGTTCCCGAGAGTATCACAGACAGCCTCCATATTAGATAATAGGGTCTATTGGGTGATAGTACGGCACAATGTAACTTGGTTTCCGCTCTTTTGCCTTATTTCACCCTATAGCTGGTTGTGGAGCTCCTCATAGAGGACACACTCGTACACTGTATGATAGGAGGGGAACATCTGCAGACAGACGGGCAATGCTATACACTCCTAGCAATCAGTTGGTGTTCTTTTGTTTTTTCTTAGGACTAATATAATGTGAATTAAGTGTGTTTTCACATCTTTCCTTTACAGATTCTTCTTTGTGGCCCAATAGGCCCTAAACTTCATGAACTGCTAGATGAGCGGATCTTGGTGCCACCAACCTCATTACAAGAACAGGATGAGTATCATCTGATTTTGGAATACAAAGCAGGTAAATAATTTATATACATGTCTGACTGTTCATGTAAGATAAGGGCAACATTCATTAAAAAGATGTTCTTTCTTCCAGGAGAGCAGTGGGGCTCCGGTCGCGCTCCTGCCGCCAATCGGTTCATTTTTTCCCATGACTTGTCCAATGGTGCCATGACATCATTGGAAGTTTTACTTTCAAACCTAGAGGATTTCCAGCCAAAATTATTGGTTCTTTCTGGGTTGCACATGATGGAGGGTTTAAGTCAGGAACAAAGGACCAGTCGTTTACATGAGGTAAGAAAAAAATGGCTTCAAGGTGCTTCAATATTCCCCAAAAACGTTTCTTCTAGTTGCACCTTCTAATTGAATAAAGAGGAATAATATACTGGTATCTTTAGGCTCAATTGGATTTTCTGGACAAATCAAACTTTGAATTGCAAAAAAAATTCTATATGAGTCGCAAATTAGTAGTCACGTGGCTAGAAGCCTAAGGCTACTGTCAAAATCATTGCAAATATACAGTGGGTACATTATCATTTCACAGATCTAGTTTGTATTTTTTTTTTTTAACAAAAATTCATTATTTTTCCATTTCAAGAATTTTATTGATTTTCAAGTTCAGCATGACAGCGCAAAACAAAATATTTTGTTGATCATTCAACTTACAAGTTTGCGTGCCAACTTATACATAAGACAGAATGGGAAGAAGGAAAATAAAATCTTGGTAATATAGAGGTGATGCGAGGGAAAGATTCATTATTTATTAGTTATATCTACTGGAATATATTTAAAGGGGTTGTCTGGTCTAAATCCACATGTCTGCAGTCACTGTATGACTACACACTTGTGAATCCTCACATCTAATATACTGAGAAGATTCTTCAGTGTCAGAGCCAAGAACGATGGTCATTATATGAACAATTCAAAAATAGCACAAAAAAAAAAATAGCCATTTAACAAGCACAAGTGTCAGGTCATTATAGCCCTGTAAAAGGTTAATTAAAATTGCATTGCCACTCAACTGTATTTCTCTTTGGTACAACCTTTCAGGCTGCCAGTGCTTTGTCCGATGTTCCTTCAGATATCCTTATTCATTTGGAATTAGCAAGTATGACGGATGGCGAGTTGATGAGAGGCATAATCTACCAGGTAACCACTGAGCTTGGAAAAGCTGAACTGTATCGAGTTATGCAAAATAGAATATGTCAGAGAATCTCTTAAACAGATGAGTATGTTTAACGCCTTACTATCATGTGCCGTACATGTACGGCCCAAATCAATATTGGGTGTATGGAGCAGGCTCAGTTGGTGAAGCTGACCCATACCTGGCAGGTGATGGCTGTGATGCACCCAGGCTCTAACAGCTGCGGGTGAAGCATAACTCTGCCCCTGACTATTAAAAACCGCTGTCAAACTCTGAGAATGGCATTAACAGCACTACATCATGAGGGTGCGTCATTCTATGCGTCCTCATGACATGATGGTGAGGCCGCTGAAAGGTTTCTTTGAAAGCTAGGGGTCTGTTGAAGACCTCCATGCCTGTCATCCTAGAGCTCCTTTGAGACCCAGCCTGTGGCCCAACTTCAAAGGAGACTGTGGTTTTTACTTTATGCCAGAATACATGTGGTATCGCGTCGTCCAGAAAAGTCTGAGTTATCAAAATCTAAAAATAATTAACCGGATCAGTGTAAACACTGTAAACGGGGGACAAAATTTCAAACAGTCAAGATTTCAGGGGGGGATCCAGTTATCTAATACATTATGTAGTAAAATAAGTATTCTCTTTCTAAAGTACAACTTATCCTGCAAAAATAAAGGCCCTCATTTATCTATGTGGACAGAAAATTAAAATGATTGCTCTGAGGCCTCATTCACACATCAGTATTTTTGTATCAATGTTTGTATAGCACAGCCAGAAGTGGAACTTACAGAAAAAAATCGATAATTGAAAGATTGACACTTGTTCTATATTTTTTTTTTTTTGGTTTTTTTTTGGAGACACTCCAGGTTTTGGCATACAAATATTGATGTGTGTATTAGGTTGGAAGAAGGAAACGAGAAACCAGAAATTGACCATGGCAAATATTTTCAGCTTTGGTTTATGGGATGATCTTGGTGCATAGATTCTTAATGAGATGGGTAACGAGAGGGGTTGTCTTTTTATAATGAGTTCCATATTTGTGTTCTCTTGGTCAGCAGGTCTTCCCTTTGATAAGTTCTCTTGGACTCAATGAACAAGAACTACTGTTTTTGACCCAGTCAGCGAATGGTCCTCATTCCGCCTTGTCTGCCTGGTCCGGAGTTCCCGATGTTGGAGTAGTGAGCGATATCTTGTCTTGGATCCTCCAGGGTTCTGGTAGTGAAGGCTCTGGTCTTACGAGGGTTCATTTTCACACGCTGGCCTATCATATAATTGCCACCATTGATGGCTTTTGGGAAAACCAGGTTGCTGCTGTAGCTGCAGGTGCTCGGGTTGCTGGAACTCAGGCATGTGCTAGTGAAACCATTGATCCTGCACGAGTAATGCTTAAAAGTCCACTGGAGTTTTCCACGTCGCAAACGGAGACTGGTTATACTGCAAGGATCAGTGCTAAGGAGCCAGTTGCCGTGTGGAAAAGTGGAGGAGTGACCTTTCATTTTACACCTGTCCTAATATGCAAGGATCCAATTAGGACAGTCGGGTTGGGAGATGCTATATCAGCAGAAGGACTGTTGTTCTCAGAGTCCAAAGCTCAATAATAAAACATCTCTGCACTACAGGAACACGGGTGACGTCTACCGCTGTCGACATCGGACAACTGCTTGAACACTTTGTTGCTGCCCTATACTGTTTGGTACAGTTTTATGTCCATTATTTATAGGGGGTCAGGAAATACAAATCTAAACAAATACATGCTAGTGAAGATGCTAGCAATGTTACAATATTGAAGTATGTAATTTATGCTTTATTTAAGTAAATATGCATTCCAAACATTAAAGAGAAACATAACCCCAAATGGCCATAAATTTGCGAATTTCAGCTCTAGCCAAAGTTTAGTAATTGTTTTTTATTAACTTGGAGGCATTCTTCTGTTTTTAAATATGAATGTCCCCATATAAACGCAGGATGAGATGCTGTCATGTGAAGGATTTGTAAGGGTATGTACACACAGTGTCTTTTTCATGCAAATTCTGCCTGAAAAAAGCTCCCCATAAGATGGCCATATTGCTGTGCACATGTTCCGTCTTATCACTTTTCTCCACTTCAGGGTTAAAGCGCACCAATCACCAGTATTTTCCTGTATAATCTAAAGCCAGTGCTATATTGGCACTATCAGGCTTATTCTATACATACCTTTAGTTGTCAGCTAGGATCTATAAATTTTGAAACGTAAGCAAGTAAAGTTTTGTAACACGAGCAACTTTTTGAGTGGCAGCAGCTGTCGATCAACTGGTAGCTGGGTTGGGTATTCATAGTAATTCCCATCTCCCTGCCTCTCCATCCTCCCCCTGTTATTTATGCTAATTCAATTATAGAATCGTTTTACTAAGTGACTAGAAAGGCCTGTGCTAATATGTGACCAAAAGGGGCGGGGCCTCGGCCGACAGAAAAAATAGTGCTGCTTCCTGGTATCATCTATGTTGGCTGATTCCCGGCCCCTTCTGGTCACATGGGTGTGACATCAGCCTAGGTCCTTCTAGTTACTTAGTAAAATGACTCAGTAATAGAATTAGCATAAATAACAGGGGGGAGGATGGACAGGCAGGGGATCGGGAATCACAGAGTACCTACCCCAGCAATCACTGATTGGCAGCTGCTTTCATTCAAAAAGCTGCTCATTTTACAAACTTTACTTGCTTGCGTTTCAAAACCTTTATATCCGAGCTGACAACTAAAGGTATGTATAGAATCAGCATGATAGTGCCAGTATAGCACTGGCTGTAGGTTGTATAGGAAAATCCTGGTGGTTGGTGCGCTTTAAGAGACCCTAAAGCTATTAAGTGTCGCTGTCATTATTTTGGCGACTTCTGCTAGGAAACTGCTCAATCTGTATACCTAAAGGCCCTGTCACACAGAGATAAATCTTTGGCAGATCTGTGGTTGCAGTTAAATCATGGACATATTGTTCCATTTGTACACAGCCACAAACCTGGCACTGATTGTCCACAATTTAACTGCAACCACAGATCTGCCAATCAGTGCCAGGTTTGTGGCTGTGTACAAATGGAACAATATGTCCATGATTTCACTGCAACCACAGATCTGCCAAAGATTTATCTCTGTGTGTGACTGGGCCTTAACAGCATAGAGTGGGAGCCACTGTAAGAACGACGGCAAAGCCCCTTCAGGAAGACTACCGGCGGTTTCCTGATGCTGCGCCAGTGTCAAAATGGTGCCACGTGCACATACCTCAAAGAGGCAAAATAGGATAGATTTTTATTATTTTTTTTTTTCAAATGAAAAGAAATCCGTTCACTTCAGTGGTACAACCGAGTGTTAGTCGCAATGTTGTCCCAAAACGTGGCTGGGGTAAACTATTTCTCCTACTGGTGTATTTTGGAGTTGCTGTTCATGCACTAATTGAACGTTTCTATGTAAAGTACTTTGAAGCGGCTCGCCATGTAGTTGAGATTGCCAGATCCAAAGCTATACTGTGCGGACATATGCACACACAGGATCCGTTATGTCATCCGCCTCGTGACTTTCACTGACTTAACAAAATGTGCTTTTTGTTTATCTGATGCAGTAATTCCGTCTTTGTTCATCAGATTTGTAGTAAACTTGAGATTATTCTTCGTTAAAACTTATTACAAACCTCATTTTTTAACAATTGTTGACAAGTTTCCAGATAATTTATATTACAGAATATAGAAGCGGCATGAAAACTACATTTGGTGATAAGCAAATCAAAATGTAGTTCTTCCATTGGTTTAGAATCACAGTATATGCTGGCACTTGTGGTTCCACAATTGTAGATGACTAGCCTTAGTACATGGTGGAGCAGTTTTCTATCTCTGGGATATTACTTGTAATGGTGAAATGTTTTAATGTCTGGGTATCATTCACTCCACCTTTTATCTCTTGGTGTTACGTGCATCCATCTCTGAATCTCTCTGGTGAATTTTTATCGGGACCAAAAATATTTATGCCTTTTCTGTATTGTTGTCCCTTTCTTTTTTCCTTTGCCTATATATGTATGTGGCCGTACTTAACGCCTAATGAAATGCCTTTTTTCTTCTTTTTTTTTTTTTTTTTTTTTTTTTCTTTTTGTACCTTCTTTTTATTTATTATTATTTTTTTTTTTTTTTTTTGCTGGGATAACCTCCCATTTAATCCTATCTAACTTACTGTTACAATTTTATAACAACTTGATGAGTCATATCTCGTTATTTATTCTAGTTTTTAAAAAGCAGGTCAAGTAAAAAATGACTGAATCTGTGCACACGTGCGGATTCATTGACAGTGATAAGACAATGGTCCTATTACTATATTGAGTGGATGCAAAAAGGGAAACTTGAACTGTTTGGCCGCTACTTTTTTTTTTTTTTTTTTTTGATACTGCAAATCCACCCACTATTAAAATAGGGAGTGGATTTGTAGTATCGGTCGCGTTCACTATAGTTTTGACGGAGCTGCTGTTTTCCAGCAGTATCTCTGAAATCTTCTGGCCAGGCCTGGTAACAGCTGATTGGAAGAGGTTCCTGGTATTACACCCCCACCGATCCAATATTTATAGCCTACTGTAAGTATAAGCCATTAATAAAAGAAAAAGTTGTGGTCAACCTCTTTAAAGCGCACCAATCACCAGGATTTTCCTATTCATTGTGATCCCACCCCCTTGTCTGTCGTCCTCCCCCTGTTATTTATGCTGATTCTATTATAGAATAGTTTTACTAAGTGACTAGAAGGACCTGTACTGATGTCATACCCATGTGACCAGAAGGGGCAGGGCCTCAGCCAACATAGTCACAAAGTAAAATGATTCTATAAGAGAATTAGCATAAATAAAAGGGGAGGAACATCAGGCAGGGGGCGGGGATCACTATGAATACCCACCCCAGCTATTGCTGATCGGCAGCTGCTGCAAATTTAAAAAGCTGCTCATTTTACAAACTTTACTTGCTTATGTTTCAAAACCTACACATCCGAGCTGACAACTAATGGTATCTATAGAATCAGCCTGATAGTGCCAGTATAGCACTGGCTTTAGGGTTTATATGAAAATCCTGGTGATTGGTGCGCTCTAAGTTCTTATCCAGTGTAATAGCGTGGACGTCTGGAGTGTCTGTGGAGCAAAACCCCTGCACTGAAATCATGAGTGATGTCCAAGTGGAAGCACTGCTAACTTTCCTCACGTAATTGATCACAATATATTACAATGCCTTTTTTCCCTTTGGCTCACACCTGATTTTGTAACTTGTGATAGTACTTTGTAACTTTTTTTTCCTTTTTTTTATAAAAAAAATAATGTAATAAAAATGTGTTTTCTTACCAAACTGTTTTTATTGTATTTATTTGCAGTAATATATTAGGTAGGCTACACTCACATATCCATGTGAATTTTTACATCATTGACAAAGTTACTGCATTCGTCTGTGCAGGTTTTTTGTTTTTTTTTTTTCTTTCCCATTTTCTTTTTAAAACTAAATCAGACTGTACTTCAAAATTTCCATCTGTTTTTGACTGATCCATTGTTAAGACAAAGTGTCTTCTGCTCTTTATCCATGTCTGAAGGGAATCTGTCAGCAGGTTCCTCCCCTCATCTCCCTGAAGTTTTTATCTGTTCATATAGCTCTCTCAAAAAAAAAGTCCAAGAAAACCATAACATGCCAGTCTGATTTTCCTTTACTTTAGACATAAAGACTGATGGCACTCCAAAAACTGCAGTGCAAACAGGTGCATAACTAAACATGACAAAAAAGGAGACAATTGCACTCTGAAATGCATTTCAGAGTCCAACTGTCTTTTTTTTTTTTTTTTTTGTTTCTCCTTTACTGATAAATGAGCATTTGAATTAAAAGGCAAATGAAGCTGTAGAACTGAAGCCTTCGTCACTCCAGCTCTATTCCCCACCCAGCACCTCCTGCTTGACCGACAGCTCTATGCTGTCACTTCATGCAAAGGAGCCATCAATCAAACAAAAAGACAGCTCTAGGCCGAAAATAAAGCTGGAGTGACAGAAGCTTCAGATCAACAGCCTCATTTGCTTGTAAATTCAAACACTGATTTTTGAAAACTGCACTGGCATAGTTTGGAGTGTGAACTACTGCTGACAGACTCCCTTTAAAATATCCCTGGAGACTTTAATAGCAGAGTCTGATCTGCAAAACAGATGTCAGCGGGACATGCTCTGAATTTCACAGACCGGACACGTGGATCTGTTTTTAAAACCTGTGAGTATGGCTCAATAAAACGGGATCAGTGTGCTGTCCTAAATAAACAGCCAAAACATGGACATGTCACGCGAATGCAGATTTAGGCTTCATTCAGATGTTTGTGTTCCAGTTATAACCTATACTGCTATTCACATGTCTGTTTTTACATGGTCCGCGGGTCCCCGAGCAAAATACGGAGACATGTCTGTTGACTAGAAATGATTGGTTTGTTCTTACGTGGATTGAATAAAGTTACATTTTCTGAAAAACTATTCTATTTGTGGATCACAAAGAAAAAAAACCAAACTTGCCCAGCAACATTTCCTACATTGCTGTAACATCATAGAGTGTGCTAACATTATTGTACATTGTCCTGCGGCTCTCCCCATAATGCCCTGTATCTATATCTTATGGATTCTCTAAATCTGCAATATGTGAGAATATAAAACTTAACCTTTTACTAAGTTAATATCCTAAAAAAGGGAAGGCGGGTGTACTCTTTGGTATAAACCCCCCCCAATAATGCACACTAATCAAATGAAAGGTCAAACACCACAAAACCAACACAAAAATCTCTCCCTTTTTGTTTAAAAATGAAAAGGGGAGAATCCCACTTGGGAAAGAATGAGCTGTAATATCAAATTCCCAGTCAAAATATTAATATAAAAGATATATGAAACCATATCCTGTGGCACTCAATAATATATGCTTACATTGGCATTGCATTACTGCTATAATAATATTGGGGAAAGGAGAAAAAATATATAGCTAATGTGAAAAAAATGAGTAAAAAGACATGGGTATTGCATTACTGCTTTTGAAAATATTGACAAAAAGAGATTTTTAGCTTGTGTATTGGCCAATCCCTGTGAGCCCGATAACCAATGGCAAGGTAATTTCATGATATCAGGAACCTAACTAAATGCCTCTGTGCAATATGTTTTTAATTGCACATAGAGGCATCTACAGTTAGGTTCCTGATATAATGAGATCTCTTTGCCATTGGTTCCTGATATGAGATCTTTGCCATTGGTTATCAGGCTCACATGGATTGGCCAATACAGAAGCTAAAAATCTATTTTTGTCAATATTTCCAAAGCAGTAATGCAATGCCTATGTCTTTTTAGTGATTTTTCACATTAGCTGTGTATTTTTCTCCTTTCCCAGATATTTTATAGCAGTAATGCAATGCCAATGTATCCTTATATTATTCAGTGCCACTGGCTATGCTTTTGTAGTTGGTTTTTTTTTTTTGGTTGACGTCTGTTAACATTTGTGGAAGCTGCTGGTCAGTTTTCTGATATAGTTGTACTATAAAAGATGGACTGGTCTCACCCATCCTGTGGTCTTCATGGGTAGTCATCAGTATCCTTTTAAAGTTCACTTCCTAAACTGCAAAGGGGGCAATCTGGTCCTAGGAAGCTATTACATATGCCCTATGAATGACTACTTAAGTCCTGTGAAACCCCATTTGCTCCCGTCCTTGCAAGGGCCGACCACAGCTGTCCCTAACACTATCTAACTGCTGGCATCTGTAGGCATCCCAACATATTACTTCTAGTGATGGGTGTCGTCCCCCCCCACACACACACACACACACACACACACCCGATGGTGTGGATCTGGAGCTTCGCACGATCATTTTGTAAAGATCGGGATCGAGAACGCGAACTTACATCCGATCACCGAACTCGAGCTTGTTGGAAGACAAATCTCCGTCCGAGTCTCAGGTATTTTGCAGACTTCAACAGGTTTTCTTCAAGAATGGTCCTGAACCTTATGTGAGAACCTTGTGTATATGGTGAGTCACACAGGCTGCAATTCACAATGGGCACGGGAAAGAGGAGACAAAAGGTGGCTTTACACACTGCAACATCACAAACGACATCGCTGTAACGTCACCGGTTTTGTGACGTAATAGCGTCCTCCCTAGCGACATTGCAGTGTGTGAAACACATCAGCGACCTGGCCCCCTGCTGTGAAGTTGCTGATCGCTACAAATCGTTCAGGACCATTCTTTGGTCCTTTGTTTCCCGCTGTGCAGCATGATCGCTAGAAAGTTTGTGTGTAAAGGGGACTTTACAGCAACTTTGTTAGCGACTTCCCTTTCAAAAAGCTGCTTTACAACGTCCCCAGTGACTAGCTAGGACGTTCTGCAGGTCCGGATCGCTGTTGCGTCGTTGGCCAGGTTTGCCTGTTTGACAGCTCGCCAGCGACTCACCAGAGACATTGTAGCGATCCCGGCCAGGTTGGGATCGCTGGTGGGATCGCTGAAAGTCTCAGTGTGTAAAGGGGCCTAAAGATACTCTTGGAATGAAAGCCTGTGATAAGGACGATCATTGGGCAGGTGACCGCTGTGAAGGAGCACCTGCATAAGGTTTTCACCAGAGGGATGTATTAACCTGCCTCCTTCCTTATTCATTGTTGACTGTAGTGAATGAGTGTTACCACATATATACAAAGTCATTATCATCGGTGACCACCTGTCCCGCTCTTCAACATCATTATACATGTTATGAGACCCATATTTAACGTTTCAGGTCGTCTTCTATGGATCATGCACATTGGTATAAGCTTTAATTGCTCTCCTTGTGCCCTTCATTAGTTTCTACTGACAGTCCTTTGAGAGAGGCATATCTTGCTGAAAACGTTCTGATACTGTCTGTAAAATACCAATTTTCACTACGGATTATACTACAATAAAAGATATTTGTTTGAACACAATTCTTTGGAGTGTGACGGAGTTATTTTCTATTATTTTTGTCTTTGTACTACTGAGCACCTTGGCAGTTGAGCCAGGCTTTCTCTATTTCTGTGCTCAATAAGCCGAGGAGAAGATAATGCCTCTCCCAGTGGCGTAACTACAGTTTGATGGGCCCCGGTGCAAAGTTCAGACCTGGGCCCCCCCTCCACATACACCGACACTTTGGTACGAAATAATGACACTGACACTCTGGGTACAGGATAATGATGCTGACACTTGGCTCTTAACCACAGCACCCAGATTTCCCATGATCTTAAATCCCTCCATCAGCACCCAGCTTTCCTATGTTCTGATATCCATGTTGTCCTCGGCACCCAGCTTCCCCATGCTCTGCTATACATCTTTCCCTCAGCACCCATCTTTCCCATATCAGAGCATGGGAAAGCTGGGTGCTGAGGGAAAGAGCCTTTTTCCCTCAGCACAAAACGTTCCCATCCCCTGATTGTATCTTTGTCCCCCCTTGTATATTGTTCTCCAAATACAATAATGGCCCCCTTATAGCCTTCCAAATAGTATAAAGGGTCCCACATAACCCTTTATATATTAGAATACACTTCCATAGTCCTCCATGTATTATAATGCATTTCCCATAGTTCTCCATGCATTATAATGCACCCCATAGTACTCAATATATAATACTGCACCACATTGTCCTCCATATATTATAATGCACCCCCATAATCCTCCATGTATAAAGTAGCCCTTCAATTATCATGAATTTCTCATAGTTCTCCATGTATTATAATTCACCCCATAGTTCTCCATATATTATACTGCACCACATAGTCCTCCATATATAGCCCTATAGTCCTCCATGTATAAAGTAGCCCTTCAATTATTATAATGAATTTCTCATAGTTCTCCATATATTATAATTGACCCCATAGTACCCCATATATTATACTGCACCACATAGTCCCCAATGTTTTATAATGCACCCCCATAGTCCATGTATAAGGTAGGCTCCATAGTCCTCCATATATTATAATGTAGCCCCCATAGTCCTATATGTATTATAACACAACCCCATAAAACTTCATATTGTATTATGCAGCCCCATACTCCTCCATGCATAATGCACCCCTATATTCCATGTATAAGGTGTCCTTCATTTTGTATTATGCAGCCCTCCCAGACCTCCATATATAATAATGCAGCCAGCCTCCCCAGTCCTCCATGTATAATAATGCAGCCAGCCTCTCAAGGCCTCCATGTATAATGTAGCAGCCAGCCTCTCCAGACCTGCATGTATAACAATGCACCCAGCCTCCCCAGGCCTCCATGTATAATATAGCAGCCAGCCTCTCCAGACCTCCATCTATAATAATGCAGCCAGCCTCCCCAGTCCTACATGTACAGTGCCTACAAGTAGTATTCAACCCCCTGCAGATTTAGCAGATTTGATAAGATGCAAATAAGTTAGAGCCTTCAAACTTCAAACAAAAGCAGGATTTATTAACAGATGCATAAATCTTACAAACCAACAAGTTATGTTGCTCAGTTAAATTTTAATAAATTTTCAACATAAAAGTGTGGGTCAATTATTATTCAACCCCTAGGTTTAATATTTTGTGGAATAACCCTTGTTTGCAATAACAGCTAATAATCGTCTTTTATAAGACCTGATCAGGCCGGCACAGGTCTCTGGAGTTATCTTGGCCCATTCCTCCATGCAGATCTTCTCCAAGTTATCTAGGTTCTTTGGGTGTCTCATGTGGACTTTAATCTTGAGCTCCTTCCACAAGTTTTAAATTGGGTTAAGGTCAGGAGACTGACTAGGCCACTGCAACACCTTGATTTTTTCCTTCTTGAACCAGGCCTTGGTTTTCTTGGCTGTGTGCTTTGGGTCGTTGTCTTGTTGGAAGATGAAATGACGACCCATCTTAAGATCCTTGATGGAGGAGCGAAGGTTCTTGGCCAAAATCTCCAGGTAGGCCGTGCTATCCATCTTCCCATGGATGCGGACCAGATGGCCAGGCCCCTTGGCTGAGAAACAGCCCCACAGCATGATGCTGCCACCACCATACTTGACTGTAGGGATGGTATTCTTGGGGTCGTATGCAGTGCCATACAGTCTCCAAACGTCACGTGTGTGGTTGGCAACAAAGATCTCGATCTTGGTCTCATCAGACCAGAGAACCTTGAACCAGTCTGTCTCAGAGTCCTCCAAGTGATCATGAGCAAACTGTAGACGGGCCTTGACATGACGCTTTGAAAGTAAAGGTACCTTACGGGCTCGTCTGGAATGGAGACCATTGCGGTGGAGTACGTTACTTATGGTATTGACTGAAACCAATGTCCCCACTGCCATGAGATCTTCCCGGAGCTCCTTCCTTGTTGTCCTTGGGTTAGCCTTGACTCTTCGGACAAGCCTGGCCTCGGCACGGGAGGAAACTTTCAAAGGCTGTCCAGGCCGTGGAAGGCTAACAGTAGTTCCATAAGCCTTCCACTTCCGGATGATGCTCCCAACAGTGGAGACAGGTAGGCCCAACTCCTTGGAAAGGGTTTTGTACCCCTTGACAGCCTTGTGACCCTCCACGATCTTGTCTCTGATGGCCTTGGAATGCTCCTTTGTCTTTCCCATGTTGACCATGTATGAGTGCTGTTCACAAGTTTGGGGAGGGTCATAATTAGTCAGAAAAGGCTGGAAAAAGAGATAATTAATCCAAACATGTGAAGCTCATTGTTCTTTGTGCCTGAAATACTTCTTAATTCTATAGGGGAACCAAACAGAATTCTTGTGGTTTGAGGGGTTGAATAATAAATGACCCTCTGAAAAAACTTTTCACAATTTAAAAAAAAATAAAAAAAGAAATAACATTCTTTTTTGCTGCAGTGCATTTCACAGTTCCAGGCTGATCTACAGTCCAAATGTCACAATGCCAAGTTAATTCCGAATGTGTAAACCTGCTAAATCTGCAGGGGGTTGAATACTACTTGTAGGCACTGTATAATAATGCATCCAGCCTCCCCAGTCCTCCATGTATAATAATACAGCCAGCCTCCCCAGGCGTCCATGTATAAAATTGCAGCCAGCTTCTCCAGGCCTCCATGTATAATAATGCAGCTAGCATCCCCAGGACTCCATGTATAATGCAGCCTCCCCAGGCCTCCAGGTATAATGTAGCCTCTCCAGACCTCCATGTATAATGCAGTCTCTCCAGGCCTCCATGTATAATAATGCAGCCTCCCCAGACCTCCATGTATAATGCAGCCTTTCCAGGCCTCCATGTATAATAGTGCAGCTTCCCCAGACCTCCATGTATTATAATGCAGCCTCTGCAGGCCTCCATGTATAATAATGCAGCCTCCCCAGACTTCCATGTGTAATGCAGCATCTCCAGGCCTCCATGTATAATGCAGCCACTCCAGGCCTCCATGTATAATGCAGCCTCTCCAGGCCTCCATGTATAATATTGCAGCCTCCCCAGAACTGCATGTATAACTGCATGTAGAACTGCCTTCCTAAGCCTCTGACCACCGTGTACTCACTAATTTCTATTAATAAAAACCAAACAAGTACTCACCCTCTCTCTTCCTTCCACGGCTGCTCTGTCTTCACGTCTCCTCGTTCCACCGCTGCTGTCCTCACCTCTCTCCTCGTTCCCCAGCCACTGCTCTGTCCTCACCGCTTTCCTCTTCCACCGCAGCTCGTCCTCCCCTCTCCTCGTTTTCCCGATGCTACCGTCGGTGTCCTCCCGTCCTGCGCTCTGTGCACTCAGCACAGCAGTCGCACGGGAGTGACGTCATCGCGCAGGCACAGGGGGAGAATGGTGATGCATAGCACCGCACCGACTGCACTATGCTTCATCATTACTGTGCACGGTGACGGGGGAGCTGCCACAGCCGCTGACACCAGGCAGGGGGTCCCGGTGCCGTCGGCGGCATCGGGTCATATAGCGGCTGCGTGGTATGTGACAGATCAGCGCAGCTCTTCTCTCACTGACAGGAGCTGGCTGCTGATCTGCCTGGCGGCCGCCGAGCCCCTAACCTCCCGGGCCCAGTCGCAATGGCGACTGCTGCGACCGTGGTAGTTACGCCCCTGGCCTCCTCTATCACATTCTTCCATGCCTCTCAATTTTCATAAAATAGTAAAAGGGACAAAATGTGATGTAGTGAATTTTTCTATATACCTTTTTACAATTTCTTTCTACCCTGTCAGGAAGAGATATTAGAGGGGTTATGATGGCAGTGAGGGAGAATCATTGAACAGGAAATCCGGCACTCCAATATGTGGATGAAGGCGAAATTTGAGATCACACCATCCATAATGATGCATAAAAAAGTGATGTTTCGGTCTACATGATCTTTACAGTGCCTTGCGAAAGTATTCGGCCCCTTGAATTTTTCAACCTTTTCCCATATATCAGGCTTCAAATATAAAGATAAAAAAATAAAATTTTATGGTACAGAATCAACAAGTGGGGCACAATCGTGAAGTTGAACGAAATGTATTGCTTATTTTAAACTTTTATAAAAAAAATAATAAACTGAAAATTGGGGTGTGCAATATTATTCGATCCACTTTCAGTGCAGCAAACTCACTCCAGAAGTTCATTGAGGATCTCTGAATGACCCAATGTTGTCCTTAATGACTGATGATGATAAATATAATCCACCTGTGTGTAATCTAGTCTCCGTGTAAATGCACCTTCTCTGTGATGCTCTCTGTGCTTTAAACAGAACACTGAGACTATCATGAAGACCAAGGAACACAACTGACAGGTCTGTGATACTATTGTGGAGAAGTTTAAAGCCAAATTTGGTTATTATTATTATTTATTAATTTATAGAGCACCGTTAATTCCATGGTGCTGTAGTTAGAAAAAGATTTCTATAACTTTAAACATCCCAAGAAGCACTGTGCAAGCGATCATATTGAAATGGAAGGAGTATCATACCACTGCAAATCTACCAAGACCCGGCCATCCCTCAAAAATTTCAACTCAAACAAGGAGAAGACTAATCAGAGATGCAGCCAAGAGGCCCATGATCACTCTGGATGAACTGCAGAGATCTACAGCTGAGGTGGGAGAGTCTGTCCATAGGACAACAATCCGTCATACACTGTACAAATCTGGCCTTTATGGAAGAGTGGAAAGAAGAAAGCCATTTCTGAAAAATATCCATAAAAAGTGTCATTTAAAGTTTTCCACAAGCCACCTGTGAGACACACCAAACGTGGAAGAAGGTGCTCTGGTCAGATGTAACCAAAATCGAACTTTTTGGGCACAATGCCAAACGATATGTTTGGCATAAAAGCAACAAAACTCATCACCCTGAACACACTATCCCCACTGTCAAACATGGTGGTGGTAGCATCATGGTTTGGGCCTGCTTTTCTTCAGCAGGGACAGGGAAGATGGTTAAAATTGATGGGAAGATGGATGGAGCCAAATACGGGACCATTCTTGAAAAAAACCTGTTGGAGTCTGCAAAAGACCTGAGACTGGGACGGAGATTTGTCTTCCAACAAGACAATGATCCCAAACATAAAGTAAAATTTACAATGGAATGGTTCACAAATAAACGTATCCAGGTGTTAGAATGGCCAGGTCAAAGTCCAGACCTGAATACAATCGAGAATCTGTGGAAAGAGCTGAAAACTGCTGCTCACAAACGCTCTCCATTCAACCTCACTCAGCTCGGACTGTTTGCAAAGGTAGAATGGGCAAGAATTTCAGTCTCTCGATGTGCAAAACCTATAGCGACATACCCCAAGCGACTTGCAACTGTAATCGCAGCAATAAGTGGCACTAGAAGGTATTAGCCTAAAGGGGCCGAATAATATTGCACACCCCAATTTTCAGTTTTATTTTTTATAAATTTAAAATAAGCAATACATTTCGTTCAGCTTCACAATTGTGTCCCACTTGTTGATTCTTCACCATAAAATTAAAAAATTTTATCTTTGTTTGAAGCTTGAAATGTGGGAACAGGTTGAAAAATTCAAGGGGGCCGAATACTTTCGTAAGGTACTGTATCAAACCAGCACCAAAAAGGCTTCATACTGCTAGGGTAATAGTAATATTGAAAGATGACTAGTGCAATAACAATATGCGAATGTGAGGGACATTCAGCAACTACCTGCGACAGCATGGTGTAGATCCATATCCAGGACTCTCCCACTGTATCTGGGATGGATGGGAGCTATGGATCTATTTTTTGGTCATTGTTTCATAGTTGTAGCAACCATAACCTAAAGTGTTTGTTTTTTGTTTTTTTTGTTTGTTTGTTTGTTTTTTATAACTGAATGTTTTATTAAGTTTTTAGAACAGATACAAAAAAAAAATACATGGATGCATGGATATGTCTCACAAGCTTGTTAATAACTGTAAACCAGAAATCAGTATCCATATTATCCACTAATACACTGAGAACAGGGAATATGACAAGACGAACAATACAATACTAGACAGGGAAACATAAGGGAGGGGGGATGGATTGGGGAGGGTGAGCATATCAGGCTTCCATCAAGGCTGTACTTCACTGTTATTCTTTGTTGGCCCAATAAGTATCCCAAAGTGACCAAACTCTCAAAAAGATCTACTGTGTTATTTGACAGGGCAGATAAATACTCCATCCTTCTCACATCTTGGATCCGAGACTGGAGATCTGTAAGTGAGGGTGGATGGGCCAACCTCCAGTTATGGGCAATTAGACATCTAGCTGCTGTGGTCATGTGTAATAGTAACCGCTTCACTCTTTTCCCCAGCTGAGCAAGTGGTATATTTAATAAATAGAATTTAGAATCCAGGGGAATCCGAAGGTTAGTTACTTTATAAATAAGAGATTGCACCAACCTCCAGAAACACTGGATATTGGGGCATACCCAGAATATGTGCGGTATGTCTCCTCCTGTGGCTCCACACCTCCAACAATTGTCAGGTATAGCTGGGTTTAGTTTATGTAGTAGTGATGGGGTGTGATACCAATACATAAGTAATTTATACTGATTTTCCTTATAGACATAGCATGAAGATGTCTTAGAGGCCGTATCCCAGATCCGCTTCCACATACACAAGGGAATGGACTCACCAAGGAAATCTTCCCATTTCCTCATATATGTATGCTTTGGCTTGTCTTCTGGGCACGGAGCCATTAAAATACGATATATATCGGAGATGAGGCCTTTAGTAGAGGCCCCAGCTCTGCACAATCTCTCAAAAAGTGTAGGGATAGAGACTTCTAATGAGGTAAAAAGGGAATGCATCAGGTGTCTAACTTGTAAATACCGATATTGGGAATTGCCTGGGAGATTAAATTTAGCAGCTATGGTGGCGTATAGGAGAAGGACTCTGGAGTGTGCGTCTACTATGTCAGCAAAGCAAAAGAGTTTCCTGTCAAACCATGTCTTAGTCGCTGTACCCTGCATACCGTCCGGCATTCTGGGATTAAAAAGAAAAGAAGTCAATGGAGAGTGTTCAGATTTAAGTGGAAACTTCTTGACACAACAGTCCCATATCCTCTTCGTAAAGGCTATAGGGCCCAGGGTATGTGGATCAGGCTTATTAGATGAGGTGCCCCAAAGGTAGGAGTTAGGGTGTATTGGGGCTAGCCATAACTTCTCTATTTCCATCCATCTAGAGAAGGCACTGCGATTAGACCATGCAGGGATGTGACGTAAGTGTGCTGCCCAATAGTACCTAGTAATATCAGGGACTCCCAGGCCTCCTCTCAGTTTACTGTCAAATAATGTCGTTTTCTTGATTCTATGTCTCTTATGGGCCCAAACAAATTGAAGTATACTAGACTGAATGTTGCGCAATTCTTTGTATGGCACACACACCGGAAGGGTCTCAAACAGGTAAAGGAGCTTTGGCAGAACAGACATTTTGACTGCAGAGATTCTTCCAAACAGAGACAATGGGAGCTTGTTCCAATTGAGCAGGAGCCTTTTTATCTCAGTAAATAAACTAGGATAGTTCTGCTGATACAAAAGCTTATACTTAGATGTTAATTGTATCCCAAGGTATGTCAAGGATATGTTTTTCCATTTATAGTTGTAGTTTCCCTGTAAGGAAGAGACCCGCACCTGTGGAATATTAAGAGGCAGAGCTTCCGTTTTGTTCTGATTGACCTTATGCCCTGACAACCTTCCAAATTGTAGTAATAGGGAATGCAAATTCGGGAGGGTGGTATGTGGTTGGGACAAGATCAATAGGACATCATCCGCATATAGAGATAGCTTAAACTCCTTATCTCGTACCATTACTCCATGTATATTAGGGTCATTGCGAATAGCAGCAGCCAATGGTTCAATACACATGACAAAGACAAGGGGGGACAAAGGGCATCCCTGACGAGTGCCGTTGTGTATTTGAAAGGGTTGAGATGTGGCATAAGGAAGCTTGACCGAAGCTGAGGGGCATGAATATAGACTTTTCAGGGCAGTAATAAATGGACCTGAAATTCCAAATTGATGCAATGTTTCGAACATGAATGGCCACCCCAGACGGTCAAACGCCTTCTCCGCATCCAAACTAAGAAGGAGTGCTTCACTCTCTGTCTTATTAACAACCTCTACTAAGTCAATGATCTTCCTGGTGTTGTCCCCTCCCTGTCTACATGGGACAAAACCCACCTGGTCTTTATGTATTAGGTGAGGAAGTAGAACTGAAAGGCGTAGAGCTAGTAGTTTAGTGAAGATTTTCAAATCAGCATTAAGGAGTGCTATGGGCCTATAGTTGGCACATTCCATAGCATCCTTCCCAGGTTTGGGTATAAGCGTAATATATGAATGTAACATACTTGAGGGTATAGGGGAGCCCGTGAGGAAGCTATTAAATAATTTAACTAAATAGGGGGTAAGTCGATCCGCAAATGCCTTGTAGTAGAAGTATGTCAGGCCGTCTGGACCCGGTGATTTTCCATTAGGAAGTAATTTAAGCACCTCTCCTACCTCTTCACACGTGATTTCTTTATTCAGTGTGTTTACAGCATTCTTAGTAAGGGTAGGCAGCTTACACTGCTCAAGAAAGGAGTGGATTAGCTCCCTCTGTTTTCCTGGTTGTTTGTTTTTTAAAGATGAGCTGTAGTTTTTGTTCAAGTACTTGTTATGACAGAACCACGACACTCTGATGGGGATAGACAAACCAGGGGACATGCAAAACCAGAAATCCACAGGTCCAAACATAGACTGGTACTTGCACTAGACCTGGCCCTGATTTGTCACTGCCTAACAGTGGCGGTTGGCACCCTAGGATCACGTAATGGTGCCCCCCCCCCCTTGTTGATGGTTGACCCTGAGTGTCTTGAACCTTAACTGCACCCTAAGCAATAAACCAAGTGTAACAAAAACAATAAATATAAATGAAGTGCACATAAGCAGAAGGTGAGACGCAGGGCTAGGAACATACAAACACCATCGTATAGGAATGATGGAATAAAAGAAACCAAAAAAAATAACAGAAGATGTGGAAATTCTCCCAAATCTAAATGAAACAAAATAGGACATAACTGATTAGGGATTCACACAAACAAAACTGCAGGGGACAGTAATAGCAATGTCTCAGTAAGAAAAACTTTAACCAAGGAGCTGGGACTCCAGACACCCATCCATCCAAAAATATCTGAGGCATGTGACTAGTTTGTATAAATATCACCTGTCAAAATGTGATTGGGCAAACCAAACGAGAAAGTGTACACACCTGAAAAGACGTGAAAGAGGGAGGCAGAAATTAAGAAAGATGAGAGATCCTTCAGGAGTTGGACCAACACTAAACAGGCTGTGGTCCAACCTAGAGGGAAACTGACCAACATCCAAAGATCACTGGTTTGAACCCCAGAGTGGAGCCATGCCAGTGATGTTTTGCCAAACATGCTTGTATGGCTGTGTTCACACGTAGCATAAATGCTGATTTTTTTTGTCTTCTGCGAATAAATGTTCAAGCAAAGTTTAATATGATTTCATGAAAACTCATTCCCACTTTGCGTCTATTATTTCTCTATACACAAGCTTTTATGGGAAGTCTAAAAACAATGCAATTGTATCTTTAAGTACAGAATCAAAGCCTTTACGTACTTAAAAAAAAAGCTGCTTCAAATCTGCACCAAAACCGGAGAAGATTGTTATTGCATACTGTGATCCAGACACCTACAGTAAACGAGCAGATAAAAAGCTGCAGAAAAGAAAAGCAGCATTTATACTTCGTGTGAACACAATCTTAGTGTTACATTTTTTATTACTTTTTTACGGATTTAATGAAGAATAAAAACCATTTTTATGTAATTTATTAATCTCTGTAAATCTGGTCACTGTATTGTACAAGTTATGGTTACAAGGACACCAAATACTGTATGTATATTATTTGCTGATCTTTCATTGTTATTGCATTTTTTAAAAACTATGTCATTGTGATTATTTCTAACATTTAAGTAATTTTATAGGAAGAAAAACATATTACCTTTTCCAATCTAGAATACAGTTACACTGCACTGGAATATAGAGATGTAGCTTTATGTACTAAAGGGGGCTTTACACACTACGACATCGCTAATGCGAACTCGTTGGGGTCACGGAATTGGTGGCGCACATCCGGCCGCATTAGCGATTCCGTTGTGTGTGACACCGATGAGCGATTTTGCATCGTTGCAAAAACGTGCAAAATCGCTCATCGGTGACATAGGGGTCCATTCTCAAAAATCGTTACTGCAGCAGTAACGAAGTTGTTCCTCGTTCCTGCGGCAGCACACATCGCTCCGTGTGACACCGCAGGAACGAGGAAGCTCTCCTTACCTGCCTCCCGGCCGCTATGCGGAAGGAAGGAGGTGGGCGGGATGTTACGTCCCGCTCATCTCCGCACCTCCGCTTCTATTGGGCGGCCGCTCAGTGACGTCGCTGTGACACTGCACGGATCGCCCCCTTAGAAAGGAGGCGGTTCGCCGGTCACAGCGACGTTGCTAGGAAGGTAAGTATGTGTGACGGGTCTAGGCGATGTTGTGCGCCACGGGCAGCGATTTGCCCGTGTTGCGCAACAGATGAGGGCGGGTACCTACACTAGCGATATCGGGACCGATATCGCAGTGTGTAAAGCCCGCTTTATTCAGTGTGACTGTATTGAAGAATACTATTCACATTTAATGATAGAAAATTCTCCTATACTTGGCATTGCAGTCTGAGGCTCATTGTTAAGGCAGCTGGAATCCATGCAAGAGGTTGGATGTTTGAATCCAGGAAACACTAGAATTCTGTTACATACAGTCTGGCCAAAATTGTTGACACTGTAGAAATTGTTCCAGAAAATGAAGTATGTCTCCTAGAAGATTATTGCAATTACACGTTTGATTATGCACAGGTTTATTTGTTTCCTTTGTGTGTATTACAACAACACAAAAAAAAAAATAAAAACAAAAAAAAAACACAGAAAAAAAGGGCAAATTGTACATAATTAAACACAAAACTCCAAAAAGGTGCTGGACATAATTTTTGGAACCCTCAACTTTAATAATTAGTTGCACGCCATTTGCAATAAATAACTGCAATCACTCGCTTCCTTTAACCATCAGTAAGCTTCCCAACACCTCTCAACTGGAATCTTGGACCACTTTTATTTTGCAAACTGCTCCAGGTCTCTCATATTTGAAGGATGCTATCTCCCAACAGCAATTTTAAGATCTCTCCACAGGTGTTCAATGGGATTTAGATTCGGACTCACTGCTGCCACTTCAGAAGCCTCCAGCACTCTGTTTCCATCCATTTCTGGAGACTTCTTGAAGCACAAGTGTTTGGGGTCATTTTCCTGATTGAAGACTAATTACCTGGGAAGCAAACCCAGCTAACACTGGGCAGTAGAATGCTACCCCAAAATCCATTGGTAATCTTGAGATTTCATTATGTTTTGCACACAATCAAGGCGCCGGTGCCAACGGCAGCAAAATAACCCCACGACATCTCTGAACCTCAACCATATTTCACTGTAGGTACTGTGTTCTTTTCTTTATACCTCATTCATTTTTCGGTATACAGTGGAATGATGTGCTTTACCAATAAGCTTTATATTGGTCTCATCTGTCCACAAGTTACTTTCTCAGAAGAATTTTGGCTTATCAACATTTTGGTAAATTGCAGTCTAGCTTTACAGTGGGGAAAAATAGTATTTAGTCAGCCACCAATTGTGCAAGTTCTCCCGCTTAAAAAGATGAGAGAGGCCTGTAACTGACATCATACCACAACTATGAGAGACAAAGGGCAACGAAGGTGTAGCTTCGTAAGAAACATATGAAGGTCCTGGAGTGGCCTAACCAGTCTCCAGATCTCAACCCCATAGAGAACTTTTGGAGGGAGTTGAAAGTCAGTGTTGCCCAACGACAGGCCCAAAACATCACTGTTCTAGAGGAGATCTGCATATAAGAATGGGCCAACATACCGCCAACAGTGTGTGCCAACCTTGTGAAGACTTACAGAAAACGTTTCACCTCTGTCATTGCCAACAAAGGATATATAACAAAATATTGAGATGAAGTTTTGTTATTGACCAAATACTTACAGTGGTACCTTGCTTAACGAGAACAATCCGTTCTGGGACTGTGCTTGTTAATCAAGGTACTTGTTCAGCAGAGCAAGATTTCCCATAGGAAATCATTGCAATGCTGACGATCCGTTCCACAACTTCTAAAATGTCCCATCCTGGTCCCCTAATCTGTCATTCCACACATGCACAAACAGACACAAACTCACATGCACGCATGCACACACACACATTATATGCTCACCTTACCTTCCGTTCCATCGCCGGTCTGCTGGGACTTGCTGTTCTCTGGTACGGGGCCGGGCTGTGTAATGCGTTACCATAACGACGAGGCAGGAACTTCCCGGCCAGAGCGCTGACGTCAAAAGCAGAGCCACTTGCCTCTTATTGGCCAGCGCTCTGCCTTTCATTAGCGGTGACAGGAAGATCCTCCCTCGTCGCTATGGATGCAGATACACAGAGTGGACTGGAGCGCAGCGGTGCACTACAGCACCCAGGAGGCCGGCGATGAAACGAAAGGTAAACATATTGTGTGCTCACCTTACCTTCCGTTTCAACGCAGGCCTCCTGGGTCTTGTAGTTCGCCGCGAGGACGTCGCGATGTACCCGGGAACTACAAGAACCATGAGACCGGCGATGGAACGGAAGGTAAGGTGAGCATAATACTGTATGTGTGTGTGTGTGTTTGTGTGTGTGTGTGCGTACATGTGTGTGTTTGTGTGGACTGCAAGTGCGGGTCAGAGTGCGGTGGATGGACGAAACCGGAAGTGTGTGCGGTGAGAATTTCGCTCGTACAGCAAAGCTTTCTCGTAAAGCGGGTTACAAATTTACAGAAAGCTTTGCTTGTTAAGCGAAATTCTCGTTAAGTGGGTTACTCGTTAAGCAAGGTACCACTGTATTTTCCACCATAATTTACAAATAAAATCTTTGCAAAATCAGACAATGTGATTTTCTGGATTTGTTTTCTAATTTTGTCTCTCATAGTTGTGGTCTACCTATGATGTCAATTGCAGGCCTCTCTCATCTTTTTAAGTGGGAGAACTTGCACAATTGGTGGCTGACTAAATACTTTTTTTCCCCCACTGTATATCTCTGTGTCAGCAGTGGGGTCTGCCTGGGTCTCCTGCCATAGTGTTTCATTTCATTCAAATGTCGATGGATAGTTTGCGCTGGCAGTAATGCACCCTGAGCCTAAAAGACAGCTTGAACTTCTTTGGAACTTGATTGGGGCTGCTTATCCACCATCTGGGCTATCTTGCGTTGCAATATTTCAGAATTTTTTCTCTGCCATTCACGTACAGGGAGATTAGCTACAGTGCCATGGGTTGTAAACTTCTTGATTACTGTATTTTTCGGACTATAAGACGCACCTGACCATAAGACGCACCCTGGTTTTAGAGGAAGAAAATAGGAAAATAAAATTTTAACCAAAAAATGTGGTCATGACACACTGTTATGGGACGAGGATCTGCTGCTGACACTGTTATGGGGGTAATGTCCCCAAATTCTCTACTAAGGTACCCCATTCTGGTAACGATCCTCCTGCCTTGTATATGATCCTGCTCATATACCCCCATCCATCCTGCTCATATACCCCCATCCTGCTATATACACCCCCATCCTGCTCATAATATACCCCCATCCTGCTCATAATATACCCCATCCTTGTATATGGCCTGTATCCTATGGCACAGAAAAAAAATTTAATGTTTATACTCACCATTCCTCACTCCCTGCAGCACCGATCATCTTCCTGTCTCAGCTGCAGTGCCGCTGAGTGGAGCCATCACCGTTGTCTGCAGCATCGCAATGTCTTCCTGTCTGTGCCGGTCAGCTGATCTGTGTAGAGAGCGGTGAGCACTGCGATGACGTAATCGCTGTGCGCGCCGCTAGTGTCCACACAGATCAGCTGATCGGCACAGACAGGAAGACATCGCGATGCTGCAGACAACGGTGACGGCTCCACTCAGCGGCACTGCAGCTGAGAAAGAGAGGAAGATGATCGGTGCTGCAGGGGGACGGCTCCACACACGGTGACGGGTGAGTACACTGATTCACTGCACCCCGCGCTGATGATGATGTTCGGGGGGCAGTGAATACAGCCGCACATGATCATTTCAGGCTGTAGTTGCCAGGGGTGATCATGCGGGCCGGCTATTAATTATGTGCGCACCCCCCGCTCATTCCCCCGCCCACCTGTCAGCGCTGGATTCAGCGCTGAGAGATGATGGGCGGGAGGATGGGCGTGCATATGAAATGAGCGGGAAAATGTGGTCACGGCAGGCTGCTACAGCCTGCTCGTGCCCCGATGACTCGCTCCACCGAAGCACCCTCATTCCCCGCAGCCACATTCAGACCATAAGACGAACCCCCCACTTTACCCCAACATTTGGGGGGAAAAGAGTGCGTCTTATGGTCCGAAAAATACGGTATGTAGCACAGTGTGGACAAAGTAAAATCAAGATTTCTGGAGCTGGACTTGTAATCTTGAGATTGTTGATATTTCCCAATAATATTGGTTTTTAAGTTCTCAGACAGATCTTTTGTTCTTTCTGTGCGACATGCTGAGTGTGGCACACACAGACACACAATGGAGACATTGAGTCAACGTCTCAGCTTTTATCTGGTTTCAGGTGTGATTTTCATATTGCCCTCACCTGTTACTTGCCACAGGTGAGTTTGAATGAGCATCACATGCTTGAAAGTAGGTTGTTTGCACACAAATTTGGAAAGTTGCCAACAATTTAGTCCGACCTATTTTTGGGGTTTTGTGTGAAACTATGTCCAATTTGCCTTTTTTCCCTCTTTTTTTTATCTTGTTCCAATAGACACAAATAAAATTATCATGTGCATAAGAAACATGTAATTGCAATAATTTTCTGGGAGAAATACTTCATTTTTTGGAACAACTTCAAGGGTGCCAACACTTTTGGCCATGACTTATCTTATTTATTTTACTTATTTAGCGCTATTAATTCTACAGCGCTTTACAGATGTCATCATCACTGTCCCCATTGGGGCTCACTATCTAACGTTCTTATCAGAATGTATTTGGTTTGTTGGTGGAAAGCCACGCATAAAGACCATACAAACTCCTTGCAGATGTCTTGGTGGGATTTTAACCCAGGACCCCAGTGTTGCAAGACTGGAGTGCTAACCACTGAGCCACGGTGTTGCACCTATCCAGATCATTCTGTAATATTGTACTCAAGCTCCGTATTTATTATCCTACAGAGTTTGTTGACATCAGCGCAAAATAACAAAGACTGACACTTCACTCTCAATCCCGTCTACAAGATAGATCATTAGGAAGGAGATTATAAAGAATTAGTCCCTGCGGTACCCCACTGCTGACTAAATTTCATTTAGAGAATGTACCATTTACAATGACTCATTGCTGTCTTTTAACCACTTTTTATTCAGGTGCTTATAGTTTGCCCTAGTTCTTGCTTTTAGATCTTCAGTATTAGGCAGTTGTGTGGTACAGTATCAAATGCCTTGGCAAAATCCAAATAAATCATATCAGCTGCATTACCAATATCCATATTTACACTTACCTCCTCATAGAATCCCAACATGTTGGTTAGACACGACCTATCGATCATGAATCCATGCTGGTTGTCAGTTATGATATTATTCTCTCTAATATATCGTTGCATGTCATCTCTTAAAATGTCCTCAAAAACCTTGCACACCACTGATGTCAATTACCATATTGTAATTACTTGGATCCACCATCTACCCAGCCTATAAAACTAAGCTCTTCCATTAATTGATAGAATTTAGCTTTCCTAAAGTTCTAAAGTGCCAGGTTTTTGCATTTTCTCTTTGAAATGTTTTATTGAATATTACATTGACATTATCATATTATGATCGCTGCTGCCCAAATGCTACGAGACCTGTAGATCTGAAATTGCATCTGGTATATTTGACACGACCAGATCCAGCAAATTATCTCTTCTAGTTGATTCATCCCTATCCATTGAATGTCTGGATAGTTAAAATCCCCCAAAATAAAAGACCATATTAATATTTCTGCCTTTTCCATTTGTTGCAACATTTTATCCTTTACCTTGTTCGCAGCTTACCATTATTGCCTTCCCTATGTATATTTACCCATACTGACTCTACATTGTCGCAATGCCCCCCAATGTTGTCATTGTGCATAGGTCTTAAGTTGGATTTAACAAAAATACACACCACTCCACCTTTTGTCTTTCCTGTCCTCTACGTTTGTCACCCAGTCACAGCTTTTGTCCATGCAGGTTTCTGTAATGCCCACTACATCGTAATTTGTTGCTGACATAGGTAAACTAATCTAAGGCTGGGGCCACACTGGGACTAAGGCAATCATCACATGACACTCGGCTCGCGCTGGCAGCACAGCAGGAGCCGAGTGTCATGCGAGTGTCACTACGACTGAGGACTGATCATGCGATCCTACCTCAGCTGCGGGGGTGGGCCGGCACTGAGGAGGGGGCGAGGGATTTATCTCCCTCTCTCCTCCGTAGCCGGCTATTGCTATTCTCGCACTGCACTCGCGGTACACCGGTGTACTGCGAGTGCAGTGTGATCTTTCTCTCGCTCCAAAGACTTGAATGGGTGCGAGAGAAAGAGTCTCGCATTACAATCGCAGCATGCTAGCATGCTGCGATTGTTTTCTCGGTCTGATTGAGGCTGAGAAAATAATTGCCCTTGGTGCTATTAGGTTAATATTGGTCCGAGTAGAATGCGATCTTTTATCGCACTCCACTCGGTCTGATTTTCATGCCGTATGTCTTAGGCCTTATTTGCAGATGATGCAAAGCTTGGAGGGATAACTTAAGCTGGGTTCACACATAGCGACAGCGACGTCGCTGTTACGTCACCATTTTCTGTGACGCAACAGTGACCTAGTAAGTCGCTGTTATGATCGCTGCTTAGCTGTCAAACACAGCAGACGCAGCAGCGATCATAATGACATGCGTCGCTGTGGAAGCCATGCTGCACTTGGTAACTAAGGTAAATATCGGGTAACCATTACCCGATATTTAACTTGGTTACCGGCGCACATGCTTAGCGCTGGCTCCCTGCTCTCCTAGCCAGGGTACACATCGGGTTAATTACCCGATGTGTACTCCGGCTCCGTGTGCAGGGAGCCAGCGGTGTGCTCTCACGCTGCCAGTGCCGGCTCCCTGCTCACGTAGCTGGAGTACAAATCGGGTAATTAACCCGATGTGTACTCTGGCTAGGAGTGCAGGGAGCAGGGAGGTGGCAGCACTGGCAGCGTGAGAGCGGAGGTGCTGGTAACTAATGTAAATATCGGGTAACCAAGGAAAGGGCTTCTTGGTTACCCGATGTTTACCTTGGTTACAGCTTACCGCAGGCTCCCAGAAGCCGGCTCCTGCTCCCTGCTTGCTTCAGTTCGTCGCTCTCTCGCTGTCACACACAGCGATGTGTGCTTCACAGTGGGAGAGCGATGAGCAAAAAATGAAGCAGGACATTCAGCAACGACCGGCGACCTCACAGCAGGGGCCAGCTCGTTGCTGGATGTCACACACAGCGACAGCGACGTTGCTGCCACGTCACAGAAAATGGTGACGTAGCAGCGACGTCGTTGTCGCCGTCGCTGTGTGTGACACCACCTTAACACTAGAGAAGATAAAGGATTTATAATTATCTAGATAAGCTAGAACAATGGGCAGCGAATAATAGAATGGTATTTAACATGAGAAATGCAAAAAAATTCTACATCTGGGCAAGAAAAACAAAAATGATATTTACATAATAGGAGCAATAAAGCTAAGCAACATAACATGTGAAAAATACTTGGGTATACTAATAGATCACAGACTGAACATGAGTCAACAGTGTGATGCAGCAGCCAAAAAAGGCAAACATAGTTCTGGGATGTATTCGCACATCAACTAATTATCCCTCTCTACTCGTCTTTGATTAGACCTCATCTAGAATACTATGAAAAAAAAAGGTAATTGAAAAATTTTAAAAAAAAGGCATTGAAAAACTGGAGCAAGTTCAGAGAAGGTGAGGATGGTGAGTGGACTTGAAACTATGTCCCATGAGGAACGATTAAAGGATCTGCAAATGTTTAGCTTGCAAATAAGAAGGCTAAAGGCCTTGTCACACACAGAGATAAATCTGCAGCAGAACTGTGGTTGCAGTGAAATTGTGGACAATCAGTGCCAGGTTTGTGGCTGTACAAATGGAACAATATGTCCATGATTTCACTGCAACCACAGATCTGCCAAAGATTTATCTCTGCGTGTGACGGGGCCTTAAAAGGAGACTTAATAGCTGTCTACAAATATCTGAAGGGATGTCACAGTGTAGAGGGATCATCCTTATTCTCATTTGCACATGGAAACACGAGAAGCAATGGAATGAAACTAAAAGAAGATATAGATTATATATTAGAAAAAAAACTTTCAGACAGTGAGAGTGATCAATAAGTGGAATAGGCTGCCACTTCAGGTAGTGAGTTCTGCTTCAATGGAAGTCTTCAAACACAGGCTGGACAGACATCTCTCTGAGATGGTTTAGTGAATCCTGCATTGAGCAGGGGGTGGACACAATGACCCTAGAGGTCCCTTCCAACTATAACAGCCTATGATTCTATGAGGTGTGCCAGTAATAGGTGGGAGGTAATACATTGATTTTTTTTTTTTTAAAAAAAAGCAATTTTACACACTAATTAGATAACTGTCATACTGTATTGCTAGATTATACAGTACAGTCACATCTGACAAATGTGGAGGAGATAATAATAGCACTGGCCCTATAAACAGTTAACAGTTGCACCTATGGGAATGGAGCTCACAGGAGGTTTAACAGAAAGCAGCAAGCAAACAAAGAAGATCACATAGGGATTTAAATAGGAAAATGTTCTCTAGGCTAAAAATAGGTTTTAAGATTGATCCATGTATTGTTAGAACACATTACTTTAGTTCTAATGTTATATCTACACTCTTACTTTAGCATATAACCTGTTTACTTGGACACAAGATTTTGGACATCAGCATTCTTGATTTCTTGACCTTTCTACCAAAGTCAGACATGCAAAATACTCTGCTATCTCTAGGATGATGGAAATACATGTAAGAAACATATGTCCTATAGCGTCTCCATCGAGGAGAAGAAGAAAGTGTATAAATACAGTTGAAACCAGAAGTTTACATACACTATTTAAAAAGACACATATGCATGTTTTTCTCATTATGAAATCAGAATAAACTTTTCCTGTTTTAGGTCAATTAAGATTCTCAAAATTATTTATATTTTCCAAATGCCAGAATAATGAGAGAGCGAGAAAATGTTTAAGGCATTTTTATTATTTTCTGGAAAGTCAAAACTTTACTGGTGAAATCTGACGAACCCATGCTGTTGAGGGGTGCCCGCTCTCATTCTAGGTCGCCTGCAGTTCGCAGTGTGATGAGAATCTGTTTCTATTGTGGTCACAAGGGTCATTACATTGACGTTTGTCTGACTAAACCCAAAACCGTAACTCCATCTAAAATGCTGCCTCCCCAGGTTGCGTTGAGGAAGGTGACATGGGTGCGTACATTTCCTCGGTTTTCACCTCCTTTCTGGCTAAGGATTTTTTGGGACAAAGAAGGGGATAGCCCTCCCAACTTCTCAAGGTAATGTTAGGTCACGGTTTTCTCCCGTTCCTACTCCTGAGTGTAAGGTTATGAAGTCGGTTTTTCAGCGATGCCAACGTGTTATTCCATATGAGACCTTGTAACACTAGTGAGTTACATGACACCGGGGAAAGAAAATGGCTGATTGGGCACAATTTGGCTATTTTCACTTAGGGGTGTAGTCACTTTTGTTGCCAGTGGTTTAGACATTAATAGCCGTATGTTGAGTTATTTAGAGAGACACCAAATTTACACTGTTATACAGGCTGGACACTGACTACTTTACATTGTATCAAAGTTTCATATCTTCAGTGTTGTCCCATGAAAAGATATAATAAAAAATTAACAAAAATTTGAGGGGTGCACTCACTTTTGTTATATACTTTATATGAAGGACTGTTGTGTTTTATAAACCAGCCACATATAATGGACAATTAGCAGTGAATCCATGGCAGGCGTAGTTTCTAAGTGCTTGGTATAAAGCGTAGTGCTTCCTCATAATAATTGTGATGGCCATGCCCTCCATCCTGCATTTCCGAATGTAGCTTTCTCAAGGGGTAGTTGAATATACGGTATGTCCTGCTTCCTTATATACGTTCAAATGAAAGTTGTCACAAACAGAATTTTGCCAGGTACCAGGGAGAGAAGGTCCTGAGGCTGAACCCTGTACTCCCTAATACAGGTTCTTTCACCCCATCACCAATCAGGTTCCTAGGCCCTTGCTAGTGAGCAGACCAGCAAGAGCACTAGATTCACCTCTGCAATCAAGAAACACAAGGGTAAGATAACAGACAGGGGAAATAGACACAAAAAGGAAAACCACTAAGCAGCTAGAATGCAGCTAACACCACAGCTGAAAATGACACGAAACAAAAGCATCTTTCAAAGCCTGGCTCCTTCCAAAGTGGACCACATAGAATATGAATCCTCATTATTTCTATCACCGGCATCAGATGATAGACCAAGTGACTTTATATTGCGAAGGGATGTGGTAGCAAAAGAGCTGCACCTGGGATTAAAGCTACAGACAGCAGCCAGACCGCAAAGAGTGCTTAACCCTTACAGCATTACAAACATGCAGATGTTATTCAAATACCATTAGTGGATCTGTAAGCACTAAGGCGTTGTGATCGTCTGATTCCAGACTCGCCCAAAATCACCCCCGGGTGTGACACACTCATGATACCAGTGGGACGTCAGTTGATTGGTGCATGGGCACAGAATTCCTCCTCCTCATCCTTATATCCGCATCTAGTATTCACAGTGGTGTGCGAGTGTTGAGGGAGAAAAAACTCCCCTGGATGTCATAGACACACACACACCTGACATGCTAAAGCCTTCAGATGTAATGATGAAGATCATAACAGGATGGAACATGCTTACGCACACTAGCAGCCATCTTGACAAAACTAAAAGGAAGAACCATGTTGTGTGATAGAACACATAAGGCAGTATTACAATAATGACAAAGTGCGAACTGATGGTGCAATCATTAAATTACAAAGAACATAAATGCAAAACAATCAATGAATTTAATAGCTAAAGAACAGTTCTAAAAGAAAAATAGAGAAAAAGACTAAAATAAAATTAGTGAATGAATATATATATATGTAAAAAAATACACTACATATCCATCAAGTCACGTCATATGAAGAAGTGCACAAAATTGTATTTGGTTTTACAGGAACCAAAATTATCTTGAGGGGCCATGTCATCTAATATATAAAGCTGAATGTGTGTGTGTGTGTGTGTGTGTATGTATGTCTGGGATTGGCATCTGCACCGTCGCAGCTACAGCCACAAAATTTTTCACACGCATACTTCTGGACCCCAAGAGCATCATAGGCTATGTTATGAGGCGAAATTTTAACCCTGCGAGTTCCAATTTACCAATCAATTTTGCCCCTATCTACATACTGGGGGAAAAGTGAAACGAAAAGTGTATCCGCACCGTCGCCTTTACAAGCACGAAATTTTGCACAGACACCTCATGTGACCCAGGGAACGTCATAGACTATGTTTTGACAGGAAAATTTAACCCCGCGCTTTAGAGTTACTCTCCAAAAAACATGCCTCCATTAAAGTAAATGGAGCCTGGAACTACAGGTTATTAGTAGGAGCTGTGATTGGTTGCTATAGGAACAAAAGACATTCATAGTATAAGAAGCTTATATGTGAGGTAATAAGATGTCGGTGGGGAGACGGATAGAGACAGACAGGGAGACAGACAGAGACAGACGGTTAAAGAGACAGACAGAGACAGACGGTGAAAGAGACAGACAGGGAAAGAGACTGACCTGGAAAGAGACAGACAGACATGCAGACAGGGACAGAGACAGGGAAGGAGGAGACAGCCAGAGAGACAGACAAAGATAGATGGGGAAAGACACAGACCTTGATAGAGACAGACGGGGAAAGAGACAGAGAAATAGAGACAGACAAGGAAAGAGACAGACAGACAGAGACAGGCAGACAAGGAAAGAGACACACAGGAAAAGACACAAAGAGACGGGGAGACAGACGGGGAAAGAGACAGACCTGGGAAAGAGACAGATGGGGAAAGAAACAGAGAGATAGAGACAGACAAAAAAAAGAGACAGACAGAGACAGACAGAGACGAGGAAAGAAACAGACGGGGAAAGCGACAGACTGAGCAGATAACTTGGCTGATTTAGTTAAATCTGTGTGGAATATCTATGGTGTTGAAATATATGTTGTGAAATGCTTCTATTAACTTAGCTTTTGCCTTAATTACACTTCTATCTATTTGTTTTGTGGTTTTTGTGTGCAGAATAAATTTTTGTTAATACATTCTATTTTGCTAACAACAGTTATTAACCCGGGTGAAGCCGGGTACTACAGCAAGTATTTTTAGTATTTTATATTTCTACAACTATATCCCCATCAACAAAGCTGTTTAGGGTTCTTTGTTCCCTTTTGATTGATATGCAATTGAATCACTGATTTTAACCCCTTCATCTCCTAGCCTGTTTTCACCTTCTTGACCAGGGCAATTTTTTCAATTCTGACCAGTGTCAATTTATGAAGTAATAACTCTGGAACGCTTCAACGGATCCCAGTGATTCTGAGATTAATTTTTTTGTGACATAATGTACTTCATGTTAGTGATAAATGTAGGATTACAATTTTAATATTTTGCATTTTTATGATCTTAAACCACAGTTATGACACACAAAACACTTAATAAATACCAATAACCACATGTCTACTTTACATCAGCATTCAGCACCAGTTTTGAATGGATACCCAATATGTGGTGGAAAATTACTGTTTGGGTGCATGACAGTGCTTAGAAGGGAAGGAGCGCTATTTGACTTTTGAATGCAAAATTGTCTGGAATCTTTAGCGAACACCATGTCGCGTTTGGAAAGCATCTGATGTGCCTAAACAGTGGAAACCCCCACAAGTGACCCCATTTTGGAAACTATGCACCTGTCACACGCGTTTCCCTACATGTAGAGGCCAGTGACAGCCTTTGGACTGGAGCCTCTCATCTGGCTCTCTACATTTAAATGGGTTTTGTTTCTCTTGGCACTGAAGTGTCAGTTTTTTTCTTGCTGCCTTTCCAAGCAGTTCCTTGCTGACGGTTTTCAGCTGCACTCACTTTATAGTCACGTCCTTTAGCTTTAAATAGTGGTGTATTCCAGCAATCCCTGCTGAAGATACAAAGTCATTTTTTCTCTACCACCTGTGAAGAAGGTTCTGCAGTTCAAGTTCCTGTGCTCAGGCTATATTCTTTTGGTTGTTTTTTCCCCCTGTTTGTCTTTACTTACCTGGTGTGTTATAGTACAGCGGTGAGGTCTAGTGAACCCTACCTGCCCCTCTCTAGTCAGGGCTACTATAGGGTCTTCTGAGGGTCTCAGGTTCCTGTTTGGCGACAGTTGTGGAGACTGTATAGGGACTGGCTAAGAGAGGAGGGACAGCTTCAGGTGAGCACTGGATATATGGACCCACTTTTTGATATACTTAAAAAAATGTATTAAGAGTACTATTTGGTGTCAGGACATGTAGGTAAAATAATACATGCATATATGACTTACGTTCCATGTACTATATATTACCAATGGCAGGTCTCTTCCTAACACTAAAACATGGTCTAAAAGGGCATAAGAAATGCGGTTTTAAGATACACACAAAAAAATATACAGCATGCTGATATTAAGTGTTTATTTTCACTATTTTATTGAAAATAAGAATCTATATACAACATCTATACATCAGCTTATATAGGCTGAAGAGCCTCTGTCAAAATACAGGAGTACAAATGTAATTATGTCATGCCAGAAAGGAATACACTAAAGACATTGTGATACCCAACAATATATAAAAATTAAACATGCCATTTTAACATACAAATGATTGTCTCAAAGGAAAGATCTTCAAAGGGGTTGCCCCTTCATAATAACTTATCACCTGGTAATAGGTTCAGGGAAAAATTTGCTGACCGCTTTGCGGAAAGGTGTTATTGACTGCCAAGGCACCTAAAGGTGACAAGAATGGGGGATTTGGAGTCCTCTGAATGAATAAGAGGTTGAGTATGCACCCCTTGGCTCCATTCATTCCCTAAGAGACTGACAAAGATAGAGTAGAGTGCTAGGCTTTCTACATCAGGTCCATAGACAATGATTGTTGAGCATGTGTGATCATCTCTCCAAACAAAAGGGGGATATTCTAGAGCTCCAGTTTTAGGATCTGTTGGGCCCAGTGGTCAGCAATCTGCAGTACCAACTATCCTGTGATAGTGGATAAGTTGCTATAATGGGCCAACCCCTTTGATAGCAGAGGTATGTACTGTTGACATTTAACTCTGTTCAGCCCTTTCTATGCATAAAGTCATCCTCCAACCGTATGAAATGTCTACCACGGCAGGCTCCATTACAAACTTACATCAGCAAGCTCTAGAAGCGCACAGCCAAAATAACAATTTCTGAAGAACAAGAAGGTTACATTACAATGTGTCTGGTTTAACTTTCACTTCTCCATGGAGAAAATGTAAGTTTCGGACAGAAGAAGAAATGCTTCCTTTTTCCCCTGGCTATTAGTCTTTATCAAAAGGGGGCAACACACATGATATGAAAATGGGATGTCTAGCAGGTAAAAATGTACCAATGCCTCAGAATGGATCAAAAATAACAAAAAGGAGTAAAGCGGGCTTTACACACAGCGACATTGCTAGCAATGTCGCTGGTGAAAGCACCCACCCTCGTCGGTTGTGCGTTACGGACAAATCGCTGCCCGTGGCGCACAACATCGCTTACACCCGTCACACATACTTACCTGCCTAGCGACGTCGCTGTGGCCGACGAACCGCCTCCTTTCTAAGGGGGCGGATCGTTCGGCGTCACTAAGCGGTCATCCAATAGAAGCGGAGGGGCGGAGATGAACAGGCCGTAACATCCCGCCCACCTCCTACCTTCCTCATTGCGGGCGGCCGCAGGTACGGTGATGTTCCTCGTTCCTGCAGTGTCACACATAGCGATGTGTGCTGCCGCAGGAACGACGAACAACCTGCGTCCTGCAACAGCAACGATATTCGGGAAAGGAATGACGTGTCAACGATAAACAAAGTCATTTTTATCGTTAACGGTTGTTTCTGCGTTTCACACGCAATTACGTAGCTAACGAGGCCGGATGTTCGTCACGAATTCCGTGACCCCAACGACATCTCGTTAGCGATGTTGTTGCGTGTAAAGCCCACTTAAGTCTCACCTTGCTGAGCCCCCCCCCCCCTCAACTCCTGTTCCAATGTTGTCCAGGTTCCCGGACAGTCTCTACCTACTGGATCTGTCTTGCCCACACAGAAATGCCAAGAATTGTCCACACAGCCAATCACTGGCTGCAGCAGGACCTGCCTCTACCAGTGATTGGCTGAGCGGCATTTCCTGTGTGAGGAGAGGGGATAAGGAATCAGATACTGGTGAACCTGGGCTGCATCAGAGTAGGATTGGAAAGAGGTCAAGTAAAAGGAGTATTCAGGAAAAAATAAATTGACCAGGTGGAGTATTGACATACCAACAGCTTTTAGTTGGAAAGGCTGAGCATCTAATGTGTATAGGGGTAACCTGACTGATGTGGGAAAAAATGATCGGTCTGTTAGATTTCAACATGCCTCAGCCTACATTATTTGTACTTTCTCCCTTCTACAAGTATGTCAAGTTTACCAGATATTGGATTGCTGGTAGATATTCTCAACACACGTCTTTCTAAAAGATGTGCCGGCTTAAAACAAATAATTTGTGAGCAATCTCTCTCCAGCTGGTTGCAAGAGGTCCTGCTACTGGTCTACGGGTTTTGGCTAACAGTCGGGTTGCCCCATTATAACATAAACCATATGGTCAGGAGACTCAGAGTGAGTGTCCCTTTTTTAGCAGTAAGAGAGGGCTTACTATCCTACCATTCACTATATATACCGTATTTTTCGGACTATAAGACGCACCCTGGTTTTAGAGGAGGAAAATAGGAAAATAAAACTTTAAGCAAAAAAATGTGGTCATGACACACTGTTATGGGGCGAGGATCTGCTGCTGACACTGTTATGGGGGTAATGTCCCCAAATTCTCTACTAAGGTACCCCATCCTGGTAATGATCCTCCTGCCTTGTATATGATCCTGCTATAAACCCCCATCCTGCTCATATACCCCCATCCTGCTTATATACCAGCATCCTGCTCATATTCCCCCATCCTATTCACATACCCCATCCTGTTCATATACCCCCATCCTGTTCATATACCCCCATCCTGTTCATATACCCCATCCTGTTCATATACCCCCATCCTGTTCATATACCCCCCATCCATCCTGCTCATATACTCCCTTCCTGTTCATATACCCCCATCCTGTTCATATACCCCCCATCCGTCCTGCTCATATACGCCCCATCCATCCTGCTCATATACTCCCATCCTGTTCATATACCCCCATCCTGTTCATATACCCCCATCCTTTTCATATACTTCCATCCTGTTCATATACCCCCCACCCCTCCTGCTCATATACTCACATCCTGCTATATGCCCCCATCGTGCTCATATACCATCCTGGTATATGGCCTGTATCCTATAGCACAGAGAAAAAAAACCAAACGTTTATACTCACCTTTTCCTCACTCCCTGCAGCACCGATCAATCTTCCTCTCTGCACCACTGACCTGTGTGTGTGTATGGAGCCGTTCCCCTGCAGCACGTGATGTCTTCCTGTCTGTGCCGATCAGCTGATCAGCACAGATCAGCTGACCAGCACAGACAGGAAGACATCGCGTGCTGCAGGGGGACGGCTCCACACACGGGGACGGGTGAGTGTACTGATTCAATGCACCCCGCGCTGATGATGACGCGTGGGGGCAGTGAATACAGCCGCACATGATCACTCCAGGCTGTAATTGCCAGGGGTGATCATGCGGACCGGCTCTTTACTATGCGCGCGTCCCCGCTCGTCCTCCCGCCCACCTGTCAGTGCCGGCTTCTGCGCTGAGAAATGGGCGGGAGGATGGGCGTGCATATGTAATGAGCGGGCCCACGTGGTCACAGCAGGCTGCTACAGCCTGCTCGTGCCCCCGATGACCCGCTCCACCTCATTCCCCGCAGCCACAGTCAGACCATAAGACGCACCCCCAACTTTCCCCCAACATTTGGGGGAAAAAAAGTGCGTCTTATGGTCCGAAAAATACGGTAGTTAACCTTGTATCTGTGCAAAAACATTCTTGCACTGAATAAAACAGTTTCTTGAGTATCTATTATAGTTCTTCATTATTGTCTTGAGAGATAATGGTGTCACCTTCTGTATTCTGTGCTGGACCCAGAATTTGAAGGGTCCTCTGGTTCAAGAGGCAGGGATGGAGGTTTTGAGACTTGAGCAGTGGAGCCTTATAGAAAACAAATTGTGGATGTTATGAATTCTCATCAAAGTAATTTTATAAAAAGAAGAAGCTATTGCATTTAATACCTCACCTGAAGGCAGAGTAGGAGCCTTACTGTATCCAGCTGCAGACGACATGGCCCTTCCTAGAGCTTGATTAGACCCCAGTGGTGTCTGCTCAGCACTTGGACCTTTAACTGCAGCACGCTGCTTAGCCTTTTGGTCTTTTGTCTGCTTTGTCCACACCAGATTCTCTCCAACTTGCAATGCAGCCCCCAATTTCTGTGCCATATCAACCATCTAAACAAAGAAGCCACAGGAGTTAGGTGTTATAAATATATGGTAAGCTGGTCCAGTAAAATACCTTCCTGTACTCTGATAAATATTAGAATTTAGCGGACTCAAAATATGCTTCATATTTCAATCCAATGTCACTATTTGAAATGGCTGTATCAGGGGCAGACATATCATTGGTTCAACCTGTGCAGGGGCCCAACAGGGTGGGGGCCCATTTCTACGTCCAAAACAGGTGGAATTTTGAATAGGGCCCATATACTGTTCTTGCACAGGGGCCCTTTTCTGTCTGTGTCCGCCAAGTGGGCTGTATGATGAGCATCTGTTGAAGATCAGTGTTTAAAATGTATTTTGAAAATGCTAGATGAGATTTAGTTCTTGTAATAAAATGTATGTTAGTGCTTTGTTACTGTTTGCTCCTTATTCGCACCTCGGGGTCAAATTCAGTTGAAGTCTCTCTGAGAACACCGACTTTACGCTCCAGCTCCTGGTACTGGGCCAGAGCTCCCTTCTTATCGCCCTGGTTATACAGCAGAATAGCAAAATTCAAATTCACAAGGGGATCAGTCCTGAGGAAGAAAGGAAGCGAAAATATGAATAAAATATTAAAACAACAACATTCAGGTAAATAAGTAATAAATAATGGAAAAGAAATGTTCTGCTCACTCACTGGTCGAGACTTGCTGCTTGTTGATATGAGCTTTTCGCATTCTCTGTATCTTCCAGATAAGTAAGTGACACTTAAAAAAAAGACAGAAAACATGTGTTAAGTATGAGTCTAAGGAGCAGGAAGAGCTGTGATGTTAAATTCTATATATACCACCTGCCAAAAGCATATAAAGTGTTGCATTTCCATGGTGCAGGGAGATGGCTGCACTCAGAAAGTGGAAGGCGGAGGCATACTGCTGCATGCTAAGATGAACAAGCCCAAGATTGTACAAAACCCTCCAGTCAAATGGGGAAAGGTAAAGGGCGCGCTTCAGACAACTGATAGCCTGTAACAAAAATACCACCAATAAGCATGTGTAGGAACAAAAAAATGGGGCAATTGCATACAGATTTATACATAAAGCAGATTACATGTCATTTCTTGCTCTGTCACAGAGCATTCCTACTTATATCATATTTATAAATCATATAAAACAATTTTTGTATAGTCCCTAAACATAGTGTCCATGTGACGACCACTATAAGCACATTTCTTATTCAAAGCAGTTGAAGGCTTTTTTAGCTGAGTGGAAACATCACTCAGAACCCAAAATGCTGCAATGACAAGGAAAGGGAAAGAAACTGGAAACGGTTTCCAAAGCTTAAAAAAAACACAGTAAATTACCTAAATATGTCTGAATATCCACCAGATGATGCCACTACAGGTTAAACTAATTATTATTATTTTTTTACTTTTCAGGTTTTTTGCCAATCTTTGTATAAGACCATTATTTTGGTGCTACCAAGTCATGTGTGTGAAGGATATCAATGCAAAGAACTACAGTTTGCATGATCTCTTGCCCATCAGTGGAGCTCTTTATTACAAGGGGAAAGATATTGCTGTAATTTACTCACTGTCTTTACAGACAACCCAGATCTGCTACGGACAAAGCTCTACTGTTTCCCAACTCGTGGAACACTGCTGCCGAGTATGTGAAACATGATCCCTCCTTAGACATTGAGGGACAGGAAAGAGACAGAAAACAGTGGAAATAAGTGGTGTATGATAAGTGATATCCCATATAATACAAGAAGGGGGAAATGAGAAAGAACCATGTCTTCAGTGTATGCCACACATCAGCATGGTCATATGTCTATACATGTGAGACTGACTTACAGAGCCATCTCAGCTACAGACACTACATAACTTAGGGACTAATCTTAGGGGTACTTTGCACACTACGACATCGTAAGCCGATGCTGCGATGCCGAGCGCGATAGTCCCCGCCCCCCGTCGCAGCAGCGATATCTTGTGATTGCTGCAGTAGCAAACATTATCGCTACGGCGGCCTCACATGCACTTACCTGCCCTTCGACGTCGCTCTGGCCGGCGAACCGCCTCCTTCCTAAGGGGGCGGGTCGTGCGGCGTCACAGCGACTTCACACGGCAGGCGGCCAATAGAAGCGGAGGGGCGGAGATGAACGGGACGTAAACATCCCGCCCACCTCCTTCCTTCCGCATAGCAGCCGGGACGCAGGTAAGGTGATGTTCCTCGCTCCTGCGGCTTCATACACAGCAATGTGTGCTGACGCAGGAACGAGGAACAACATCGTACTGTCGCTGCTGCGAAATTATGGAAATGTCGGACCTTACACCGATTATACGATAACGACGCTTTTGCGCTCGTTAATCATATGTAAAAGGATTCACATACTTTCGATTTGACCCCACCAACATCGCACCTGCGATGTCGTAGTGTGCAAAGTACCCCTTACTGTATATAAACTATTTCTACATACATTTTGAAAAAAGGTAAAACAACTTTACCTATATTAATCAAGAATAAATAATTGATTTGTTCTTAAAAGGAATTGTACAATGCATAAAATACCCTATATACATATCTATTTTAGAAAATCCTAACAATTTTTGTAAGTTTTTTAAAGGGAACCTGTCACCAGATTTGGCGACTATAAGCTGCGGCCACCACCCCTGAGCTCTTATACAGTGTGTCCACCCATATCCTGTCCACCGCCATTAACTTGAGAACGGCGGCAGCTATAGGCATAGAAGTGGAGTCTAGGTATAGTAAAGTAGCCATGCGCTACGCAATGAAACCACCTATAGCGCCACCTGGTGGAAAACAATGGAGTTAGCATTTTTATATCTCAAAAACGGAACGAGATAGAGAAAAAAATTGAATTACAAAGTTGTAGGGTATCATAAACTCAATACGAATCGACACCTTGCATACAGAAATGCTATGATAATGAAACCAATGACCCCCCCCAAAACATTGAATGCTGGTCATGCATATGGCGCTCATTTAACTTTGATGCTCGAAGTGGCCACTGTCAGCTGCAATGCACATCTGGACTCTGGACAGTATACTGTATCTTGCTGCACGTTGTGCAATATCGTAGGTGACACGATTGCACAAGCATCTGTGATACGTCGTCGTAGGTCCTGCAATGTTGGTGGAGGGGTCGCATACACCTGCTGTCTGAAGTGACCTCACAGAAAGAAGTCCAATGGGGTCAGGTCAGGTGACCGTGGAGGCCACTCCACGCAGCCACCATACCCAATGACTTCTAGGAAGGTCTCCATGAGGTATCGCCTCACGTCCACAGCCTTGTGAATTTACACATTCTAATCATAGCATTTCTGTATGCAAGGTGTCAATTCGTATTGAATTGATGATGCCCTACAACTTTGTAATTCACTTTTTTTCTCTATCTCTTTCCGTTTGAGAAAAAAAATGCTAACTCCGTTGTTTTCCACCAGGTGGCGCTATAGGTGGTTTTATTGCGTGACGCATAGCTACTTTACTATACCTAGACACCACTTCTATGCCTATAGCTGCCGCCATTCTCAAGTTAATGGTGGTGGACAGGATATGGGTAGACACGCTGTATACAGCATTCCAGAATGCTGTATATAAGAGCCCAGGCCAGGCTGTATAACGTAAAAAAACACTTTTATAATACTTACCTAGGGGATGGTCCGGTCCGATGGGTGTCGCTGCTCTTCAGTCAGGTACCTCCTCTCTGCTGCGATCTCCATCCTCCTTCTTCTCAGCCCCCAGTGAGGATGACGCGTCTACGTCATCCACACAAGCTGACATTGCGGTCGTGCACAGGCGCACTTTGATCTGCCCTGATAAGGGCAGATCAAAGTACTGTAATGCGCAGACGCGTGGAAAGGTTAAAGACCGCCCGCGCATGCACACTACAATACTTTGATCTGCCCTGACCAGGGCAGATCAAAGTGCGCCTGCGCAGGAACTCAATGCCAGCTAGTGTGAATGATGTAGGATGCGTCATGCACACGGACTTCAGAAGAAGGAAGACTGCGATCGCTGCAGAGAAAAGGCGCCGGACCAGAGAGCAGCAACATCTTCTCTGACTATGGGTAATGTTGTGAATACAGTTTCCAGTTTGGGGCTCCCTCTTGTGGTCAGTGCTGGTGGTGCAGTTGATTTGTGGAATTAAAGCCACACACCTGTACAGTCATGGCCAAAAGTTTTGAGAATGACACCAAAATTATATTTTCACATGATCTGTTGCCCTCTGGTTTTTAATTGTGTTTGTCTGATGTTTACATCACATACAGAAATATAATTGCAATCATATTATGAGTACCAAAAGGTTATATTGACAGTTAGAATGATTTAATGCAGCAAGTCAATATTTGCAGTGTTGACCCTTCTTCTTCAGGACCTCTGCAATTCTCCCTGGCATGCTCTCAATCAACTTCTGGATCAAATCCTGACTGATATCTGTCCATTCTTGCATAAGCAATGCTTGCATTTTGCCAGAATTTGTTGTTTTTTGTTTGTCCACCCGTCTCTTGATGAATGTTTTGTTCCATGAGCCATTTAGTGATCACCTTTGCTTTATGGCAAGGTGCTCCATCATGCTGGAAAAGGCATTGTTGGGCACCAAACTGCTCTTGGACAGTTGGGAGAAGTTGCTCTTGGAGGACATTCTGGTACCATTCTTTATTCATGGCTGTGTTTTTAGGCAAGACTGTGAGTGAGCCGATTCCCTTGGCTGAGAAGCAACCCCACACATGAATAGTTTCAGGATGCTTAACAGTTGGCATGAGACAAGACTGGTGGTAGCGCTCACCTCTTCTTCTCCTAATATGCTGTTTTCCAGATGTCCCAAACAATCGAAAAGGGGATTCATCTGAGAAAATGACTTTACCACAGTCCTCAGCAGTCCACTCCCTGTACCTTTTGCAGAATATCAGTCGGTCCCTGATGTTTTTTCTAGAGAGAAGTGGCTTCTTTGCTGCCCTCCTTGAAACCAGGCCTTGCTCAAGCAGTCTCCGCCTCACAGTGCGTGCAGAAGCACTCACACCAGCCTGCTGCCATTTCTGAGATAGCTCGGCACTGCTGGTAGTCCGATCCCGCAGCTGAAACAGTTTTAAGATACGGTCCTGGCGTTTGCTGGTCCTTCTTGGGCGCCCTGGAGCCTTTTTGGCAACAATGGAAGCTCTCTCCTTGAAGTTCTTGATGATGCGATAGATTGTTGACTGAGGTGCAGTCTTTGTAGCTGCGATACTCTTCCCTGTTAGGCCATTTTTGTGCAGAGCAATGATGGCTGCACGTGTTTCTTTAGAGATAACCATGGTTAACTGAAGAGAAACAATGATACCAAGCACCAGCCTCCTTTTAAAGTGTCCAGTGGTGTCATTCTTACTTAATCATGACTGATTGCTCGCCAGCCCTGTCCTCATCAACACCCATACCTGTGTTAATGGAACAATCACTAAAACAATGTTAGCTGCTCCTTTTAAGGCAGGAACGCAATGATGTTGAAATGTGTTTTAGGGGTTAAAGTTAATTTTCTTAGCCAATATTGACTTTGCAAGTAATTGCTGTTAAGCTGATCACTCTTTATGACATCCTGGAGTATATGCAAATTGCCATTAGAAAAACTTAAGCAGTAGACTTTGTAAAAATTAATATTTGTAGCATTCTCAAATCTTTTGGCCATGACTGTAGAGGACTCACAATCAGGTCTTTCAGATTGGGCTATATAACTGAGTAGTTTTCTCCTGTTACTTGCCGGTGCTCAATGGATATCCTGTGTGTTAAGGACATTTTCAAACCAGCCCTGCTCTCTACCAGAACTCCTCTCAGATAAGTTGGTCTTTGTACCTCTGCTTATTGTTTCCACTTTGTTGTTTTTTTTCTGCTTTGATACTGATGCTTCATTCCGATTTTGCCTGTGTGGAGTTCCTGGTGGAATTGGATCATTCCCTGCTGGGAGTGTTTCTATACTTAGCTCCATGATTCTGCAATGTATTGTGTTTTGTCATGTTTGGTATTAATTCAGTTCCTCATCTATATTAGTGTTTTTGGATCCCAGCAACATCAGAGTGATGATGTAGTGGGGGAGAGGCCGTGTGGTCTCAGGATTTTTCCATATCATGTGTGCTGGTATTTATTAGGGTTTTTACTGCTGCAGACAGTGCTCCTTCCTATCCTTTCCTATAAAGATAGTTTGGGCCTCACCTTTGCTGAATCTGTTTTCTGGCTTTGTATTGTGTTTTTTCCTATATCACCGTAGACTTTACATGTGGGGGACTATCTATATCTTTGGGGATTTCTCCGAGGCAGATTAGCTTTTCTTATATTTCTATCTGTAAGAATATTTAATTCTCCGGCTGTGTCGAGACGACTAGGTTATCGTAGGCTTGTCCCACAGCTACTTCTAGCTGTGTATTCAGGATTAGGTCTGCAGTCCGTTAAGGTTCCAGCCACTGGTTACTTTTTGGGTTTCCGCATTTTTTGATCCTCCTTGGTCCCCGAATCATAACAGGGTTATATACTAACTAAATCAGTGTGATTTATATAAAGCTGGAAAAACTGGCAGCATGTACATACTGGCACGTTTTATTATAACTGCAATAATTGGCAAATTGTTTAGGCAATCAATATATATTCAACTGCCTCGAGTGTGTCATAAATATTTTACTGAATCACTGGTATTCAATATATTTACATACATATGGCTGACATTCTAAAGTTAAAAACATATTCTGTACCTGACTAGTGTCATGTCAAAACTTCAATATGGATGGTAAAGTGGTTAGCTGGGTCCCAGATTAAATACACAGCAAAAAGTGAGAAGCAGGTAATTGTTCAGCCTCAGTATCAGGAGGGCTGCACCCCCAACTTGCATTAAAGCAAGATAACAGATAAAAATAACAAAAAACTGAGCTGTGACAAATGTTCAATAAACATGCAACATTACAAGCATGTGAATTGCAGCCTCAAGACTAGAAAAAAAACAAGGAGAAAATTGTAGAAAAAATACCCTGACTATAAATAAATAAATAAATTGCAAGTGCTTAATAAACAGGGTACTTAGTATATACATTTTTGCAAAAAGGTAAGAAGCTGTCTCACCTCGTCACGGTGTACCCGTGAGGTGAGACAGCTTCTTACCTTTTTGCAAAAATGTATATACTAAGTACCATGGTTATTAAGCACTTGCAATTTATTTATTTATAGTCAGGGTATTTTTTCTACAATTTTCTCCTTGTTTTTTTTCTAGTCTTGAGGCTGCAATTCACATGCTTGTAATGTTGCATGTTTATTGAACATTTGTCACAGCTCAGTTTTTTGGTTTTTTTGTCTGTTATCTTGCTTTAATGCAAGTTGGGGGTGCAGCCCTCCTGATACTGAGGCTGAACAATTACCTGCTTCTCACTTTTTGCTGTGTATTTAATCTGGGACCCAGCTAACCACTTTACCATCCATATTGAAGTTTTGACATGACACTAGTCAGGTACAGAATATGTTTTTAACTTTAGAAGGTTAGGGACTGTCTCAGATGGGTACACCGTGACGAGGTGAGACAGCTTCTTACCTTTTTGCAAAAATGTATATACTAAGTACCCTGTTTATTAAGCACTTGCAATTTATTTATTTATAGTCAGGGTATTTTTTCTACAATTTTCTCCTTGGTTTTTTTCTAGTCTTGAAACTGCAATTCACATGCTTGTAATGTTGCATGTTTATTGAACATTTGTCACAGCTCAGTTTTTTGGTTTTTATATGGCTGACATTGTAGACACTGGGAGGAATATACTGCACCAGGCGTTTTATAGGGCAGTCTGACACAGGAGCCCCTAGGACCAAAATGTGACAACCGCCTACTAATTGTTTTGCCATAGATCCATATGTCAGAAACTGAAATCTGTGCCAGTATATTCCTGCTATTATTGACTCCAATTTGTGGTGTAAATTCTAGGAAACAGCTTAGGCTATTGTAGACGATGAGCACATCATAAAATAGCACTGCCAGAAAACTGGCACAAATATCACATTAGCTCCAGTACAGTTACGTGGGTATTCCCATTTTCATATATGAGTATTGAGTTTAATAAACCAAGCACCTTTGCACATTATGGATTATTAAAATGTGTACTCATTTTTGAGATAACACTTTACTTTTGTTTACAGTTCATTACCTAGGAGACAGCAGTGGTCGCCTTGTCTCCCAGACAAAAAACTAAAAACAAAAGCAAAGTGTAAGGCTGCTTTCACACATCCGGTTTGAGCCGTACGGCTCAATCTGGCTTTGAAACCTATGCAACGGATGCGGTGAAAACACCGCATCCTTTGCATAAGTTTTTTACATGCGGCCCGTCCGGTTTTTGCCGCTTGCGGCATGCTACTGAGCATGCGCAGTGGCAAAAACCGCATGCGGCGGCCGGATGCGGTTTTTGCCGCATCGCGCCGCATCCGGCATCCATACGGATGCATTGAGAAAAGCGCCGCATCGGCCGGATGCGGCGCAATGCGGTTTGTTTTGCCGCACAAAAAAACGTGCCAGGCAACGTTCCATCCGGCCGCCGCATCGGCTAAATCTGCCGCATGTGGCAAAAACCGGACCGAACGCAAGGCCATGCGGCACTAATTAAAGTCTATGCAGGAAAAACGCAACCGGCAGCAAAAAAAAACGGTTGCGTTTTTCCTGCAAAGTGCCGGATTGTGCCGCATAGCAAAAACCGGAGGTGTGAAAGCAGCCTTAATATCTCAAGAACAGCTGCAAATTTAATAAACAGAAAAAGGCAAAAATGCTCTATCCAACAATACTCATACATAAAATGGGCAATGATCACTGAAGTCATTACTTTAAAAGGATTGTTAAAGAACTTTTTTTTTTTTAAATATGCAAAAACACCTTAATGGTAATGACACGAAACATGGAGTGATCATATCAATACGAGTAGAGGATCATATAGTAGGTAGCTTTTAAAAAAGATAACTAGAAGGAACCAGTCATGCTGAAAATGGCTTCCAATGTGCAGGTAGGATGTTACAAAGCAGGAGGAGCTGATCAGATCGATATACAATTTTGTAGGAAAAGTTTCAGTAAATTGATTGAAATATCCAGTTTGTATGATTAAGAGTTCAATAGGAGGTCATATTTAGTAATTAACAGTTTTCCCTGTATGACAGTGCATGCAAACATAGCTGTCAATCACTTAGTGGGGCCGCCCACTGGACTTATACATAAAAAAATGATGGATTTCAATTAATAAAACACAAGTTATACTTAATATATTCTCACAAACCTATACAGTGGAACCTTGCTTAACGAGAACAATCCGTTCTGGGAGTGTGCTTGTTAACCAAGTTACTCGTTCAGCAGAGCAAGATTTCCCATAGGAAATCATTGCAATGCAGACGATTCGTTCCACAACGTGTTAAAAGTCCCCTCCTGGTCCCCTATTCTATCATTCCACACACATGCAAGAAGAGAAGAAAGGGCGCACCGCCAAATATTAGATAAAAGGGTGCTCACCCATGCAGTAATTATATCATGAGGCAAAACACAAAGAAGAGTACTGCACAAAGAGGGGAGCACATCCAAGTAAAGTCTATAAAAACATATCCTTTATTGTATCAAAACATTAAAAGAGCATAAAACCAGAAAAACACACCCAGAGATAAATAGAAATATCAAAACCCCCCGTATTAAATAGCAATGAAGACCAACAATATTCATGAAATCATGCAAGAATAATGTATACATGTACAATCAGGGTCCCTATTAGGGCTAATAAGAACAGAGTACCCCTATAGGCGAATGCATGGGAACTACACCTGAGGTCAAAAAATATATATATATATATGCACAATTACATAAGGTTGCCAACGATCCTATACAGGGATAGATCACAATATGGTGTGCAAACCTGAAGGTGCAGAGCTTTTTAGCCAGATGATATAATACCATGCCATATCATATGAACGGAGAAAGTGATCCAGCCTATAGTAAGGCCATGCATCTGGATCAAAAGCAGATCCTATAGGGAGCCAGGAGACCGATAAGGGGGTAAGGAGGGAAGTCCCGTGGGTGAAGCCTCACGCGTATCGCCGCAAAATGGGGATTCCTTAGGGAAAAGTGGCACACACGTGCAAACACACACAAACATGTACAAACACACACAAACTCACACATGCACACGCACATATTATATGCTCACCTTACCTTCCGTTCCATCGCTGGTCTGCTGGGACTTGCTGTTCTCTGGTACAGTGCCGGGCTGTGTAACGCGTTACCATAACGACGAGGCAGGAACTTCCCAGCCAGAGCGCTGACGTCAAAGGCAGAGCCGCTTGCCTCTGATTGGCCAGCACGCTGCCTTTCATTAGCGGTGGCAGGAAGTTCCTCCCTCGTCGCTATGGATGCAGATACACAGCGTGGAGTGGAGCGCAGCGGCGAACTACAGCACCCAGGAGGCCAGCAATGAAACGAAAGGTACACTATATTATGTTATATGCTCCCCTTACCTCCGTTCCATCGCCGGCCTCCTGGGTCTTGTAGTTCGCCGCGAGGACGTCGCAATGTACCCGGGAACTAAAAGAACCATGAGGCCGGCGGTGGAATGGAAGGTAAAGTGAGCATAATACTATGTGTGAGTGTGTGTTTGTGCGCACATGCGTGTGTTTGTGTGGACTGCAAGAACGGGTCAGAGCGCGGTGGATGTATGGAACCGGAAGTGTGTGAGGTGAGAATTTCGCTCGTACAGCAAAGCTTTCTTGTAAAGCGGGTTACAAATTTACAGAAAGCTTTGCTTGTTAAGCGAAATTCTCGTTAAGTGGGTTACTCGTTAAGCGAGGTTCCACTGTATATCACTCTACTCAGTTTCTTCTCTACACCATGACGTCCACAGATCCAGACTGCATGTACAGTTGAAATCAGAAGTTTACATACACTAGCTAAAAAGACATATATACATGTTTTTCTCAATATCTGACATGAAATCACAATAAACCTTTCCCGTTTTAGGTCAATTAGGAACCAAAATTATTTATATTTGCCAAATGCCAGAATAATGAGAGAATGTTTTAAGGCATTTTTATTACTTTCTGCAAAGTCAAATGTTTACATACACTAAGAGTACTATGCCTTTAAATAATATGGGACAGCCCATATGATGATGTTATGTCTTTGGAAGCTTCTGATAGGTTTATTGGCAACATCTGAGATAATTAGGGACACACCTGTGAATGTATTGTATTGCAAACCTGAACCACTCTGGTTCTTTATGTAGTATCATGGGAAAAATAAAAAAAAAATCAGCCAAAATCTCAGGAAGAGAATTGTGGACTTGCACAAGTCTGGTTCATCCTTGGGTACAATTTCCAGATACCTAAAGGTGCCTTGTTCATCTGTACAAAAAGTTATATGGAAGTACAAACAAGATGAGAATGTTCAGCCATTATACTGCTCAAGAAAGACGGGTTCTGTGTACCAGAGATGAATGTGATTTGGTCAGACATGCGCATATCAACCCAAGAACAAAAGCAAGAGACCTTGTGAAGATGCTGGCGGAAGCTGGTAAGATTGTGTCATTATCCACAGTGAAATAAGTACTGTATCAACATGGGCTCAAATGCCACTTTGCCAGGAAGAAGCCATTACTCCAAAAGAAACATAAAAAGCCAGATTAATGTTTGTAAATGCACACAGGACCACAGACCTTAATTCTTGGAGACATGTCCTGTGGTCTGACTAAACTAAAATTGTACTGTTTGGCCATAATGACCATCGTTACATTTGGAGGAAAGAGGGAGAATCTTTAAAGGCTAAGAACACTATCCCAACTGTGAAACACGGGGGTGGCAGCATCATGTTGTAGGGTTGTTTTGCTGCAAGAGGGATTGTGTACTTCACAAAACAGATGGCATCATGAGGAAAGATGATTAGATGGCAATACTGAAGCAGCATCTCAAGACATCAGCCAGGACCTTAAAGTTTGGGCGGAAATGGGTCTTCCAATTGGACAATGACCCGAAGCATACTGCCAAACTAGTTATAAATTGTCTTAAGGATAATAAAGTCAATGTTTTGGAGTGGCCATCACAAAACCCTGAACTCAGTCCCATTGAAAATTTATGGACAAAGCTGAAAAGGCAGGTGAGAGCAAGATGACCTATAAACATGGCTGAGTTACACCAGTTCTGTCAGGAGGAATGGGCCCAAATTCCTACCAACTACTGTGAGAAGCTTGTGGAAGGATTTCCAAAATGTTTGACCCAAGTCATACAGTTTAAGGGCAATGGTACTAAATACCAATGAAATGTATGTAAACTTTTGACTTTGCAGAAAGGAATTAAAATGCCTTAAAACATTCTTTCTCTCATTATTCTGGCATTTGGCAAATATAAATAATTTTAGTTCCTAATTGACCTAAAACTGGATAGGTTTATTCTGATTTCATGTCAGATGAAAAAAGTGAGAAAAACATGGATAGTGTCTTTATAGATGGTGTACAGTGTGTCCACCCATATCCTGTCCACCGCCATTAACTTGAGAACGGAAGCAGCTATAGGCATAGAAGTGGTGTCTAGGTATAGTAAAGTAGCCATGTGCTACACAATGAAACCACCTGTAGCGCCACCTGGTGGAAAACAACAGAGTTACAATTTTTATCTCGCAAACGGAACGAGATAGAAAAAAAAGTGAATTAAAAAATTGTAGGGCATCATCAATTCAATACGAATCAACACCTTGCATACAGAAATGCTATGATAAGAAACCCATGACCCCCCAAAATATTGAATGCTCGTGACTCATATGGCGCTCATTTAACTTTGATGCTCAAAGTGGCCACCGTCAGCTGCAATGCACATCTGGACAGCTTACTGTATCTTGCTGCACGTTGTGCAATATGGTAGGTGACACGTTTGCACAAGCATCTGTGATACGTCGTCGTAGGTTCTGAAATGTTGGTGGAGGGGTCGCATACACCTGCTGTTTGATGTGACCTCACAGAAAGAAGTCCAATGGGGTCAGGTCAGGTGAGCGTGGAGGCCACTCCACGCAGCCACCATACCCAATGACTTGTAGGAAGGTCTCCATGAGGTATCGCTTCACGTCCGCAGCCTTGTGAGTTTTACACGTTCTAGTCATAGCATTTCTGTATGCAAGGTGTCGAGTCGTATTGAACTGATTATGCCCTACAACTTTGTAATTCACTTTTTTTCTCTATCTCGTTCCGTTTTCGAGATAAAAATGCTAACTCCGTCGTTTTCCACCAGGTGGCGCAATAGGTGGTTTCATTGCGTAGCGCATGGCTACTTTGCTATACCTAGACACCACTTCTATGCCTATAGCTGCCGCCATTCTCAAGTTAGTTGCGGTGGACAGGATATGGGTGGACACACTGTATGTAAACTTCTAGTTTCAACTGTACAAATTTGAAAAATGTATACAGATTCTGTTGATTCACTGAATTCATTATAAAGATCCAGCCACTCTCTATTTGGGGTGATCACTCATCCAGGTCTCCCCCTTGATGGCTATCTTTACCTACGTATCATTTTAATAATTTCAGGCTTACCCATAAAGAATATAACAGACTACCGCTTTTAGAGTCAGTCAAGAAAGCTTATGTTTAAGGATTTGCGGTCTATATAATATATGGTACATCACAAATTAAAACCAAAACAAATAGTTCTCCATTTTTACCGCTACATATTTCTTCTTCCCATAAAAGCACATTCCAATGTTGTTCCATAGCGGGGAGCTCTCCGGGACACTGGATGCAGCAACTCGATACTTACTGAGGGCAACATCATAATCCCCATGAGACTGCATCATACAGCCCGCTGCTAGTATTCCCTACAAAATGAAGTATACAAGCTTTGCAATGGAGGTACATTAGCAGAGTCAGTTTTAGAAGCTATAGTTCAACACTACTAAATCATGGTCTGGAAAATTCCAACAATATACAAAAAGCATGCAATGTTTATGGGTCCACTATAGATAAAAACATTACTAGACATACATAGAAACAACAATTGTTAGATATATCACTATACATACATTACCATTCAGTGCTCAGCATTAATGAGTACACCCTCTATGAGTAAGATTTTAATGAATAGCTCAATGAATAGAAGAACAATTTTCCAAAATTGTGAGATGTTCTAACCCAGGGGCCGGGAACCTATGGCTCGCGAGCCAGATATGGCTCTTTTGATGGCCGTATCTGGCTCGCAGACAGGGCTCCTACCTGTCTATGGGAAGGATGCATGCACCGCGCTCCATCAGGCCGCGGTGCACGCTGATCAGGCCCGGACTGACAGGCGGGAGGGGCGGGACTTCTCCCGGTGGGCTGGCCGGTGGAGGGGTGGGGGGGCCGCCGCCCCCCGCCTCTCCCGCAGGTCTGCAGTGGCGTAGCAAAGGGGGGGCGGAGGGGGCAGTCCGCCCCGGGCGGCACATGTCAGGGGGGCGGCATTTTGGCCACTCGCCTTCAGTTCTGCTGTCCCTGGGCTGAGTTCCGGGGACCGCAGTCCTCGGCAGGAAACTGTGCCTGCCGTCCCTTTAAGGCAGGGGTGGGGAACATCCAGCCCGCGATGACCTTTTCTGCGGCCCCCGGGGCACTGGGGCAGATTCCCGGAGGCTGCAGTGCTCGGGCAGCCGCTGATCTTGTCTATTGCCGGCAGACAGCACTGGGGGTGGGACTTCCTCCCTCCGGCTCCTACATGCTCCCCTGTGAAATTGCAGATAGAAGCAGAGTGATGGGGCAGGGGCCTGTATAGTGCCGTGCGTTCTGCCTCTCACCCTCCAGTTCTGTGCTCTGCTGCTCAGGTCTATAAGGTCTTTTCTTGGAGAGAAAAGAGGAGAATGAAGCCAGCCCTTGAACTGCTGCATCCATCACTTGTGCTGCACCTGATCTTACAGGGCAACTAAGCAGCAGGTACTTATATCTGTGTGTGCTGTGCATACGGCGCGTGCGTGTGCTGTGTATACGGCGCGTGTGTGTGCTGTGTATACGGCGCGTGCGTGTGCTGTGTATACGGCGCGTGCGTGTGCTGTGTATACGGCGCGTGCGTGTGCTGTGTATACGGCGCGTGCGTGTGCTGTGTATACGGCACGTGCGTGTGCTGTGTATTCGGCGTGTGTGAGTGTGTGCTGTGTATATGGTGTGTATGTGTGCTGTGTTTGTTGTGTTTGGCACTTAATAAAGTTTCATATTGTGAGGTTTATTGGTATATCTAATTCCTGGTGTGCATATGTTTACCTGCAGAGCTTTTTTTCTTCTCCTTATGTACTGTGTATACGGCATGTTGAGTGCTGTGTATGGCTTGTGTGTGTATCTCCTGGGTCTGAGCCTCTCTTTTTTGTTCATTTTCTGTAAGACCAACACTTTTAAAAGGGCCACTGACAGATACAATTGCTCCAGCGGTCACTTAGTACACAAAGGAGTGTTCCTCTCTGCTGCACTAAGCCACCGCTGGACCTAAACAATAATTCGCTGTAAAATAATAAAATGGATAATTGACATAACTGACAATGCGTTGTGTGACATGCCCAATATTCCAGCTTCTTTCTTCTGCGAATGCCTCAAAGCTGGCATTCTCTCAACATCAGGTGGAAAGAATGCCAGCTTCCAGTCATGCGCAGGAAAAAGAAGCCAGACTGCTGGACTGATGTCATGCATCGCAAGTTCACAATGTAAGTTATTTATTTGATTTTTTTACTGCTAATTACCATTGTTTCAGTCCAGTTGTGGCTTTATACAGCAGGGAGGAGAATTCCTTGCTGTACTAAGTGAACATTGGAGCGATTGATCTGTCAATGGCCCTTTAAACATATTGTACGGCTCTCGCGGAATTATATTTCAAAATATGTGGCGTTTACGGCTCTCTTAGCCAAAAAGGTTCCTGACCCCTGTTCTAACCTATAACATGAAAGTAAGATTAATAATAGAAATTTCATTACAAAAGCTTCAGTTTTATCTTTTTATCTAATTTTCAATTTAGTGGATACAAAAATTAATACACCCCACATAACAAAATACAACTAGTATGACCTCCATGATTTTTTTTTTCTTTTTTAAGAACAGCACCAAGTCTTCTAGACATGGAATGAACAAGTTGGAGACATGTTGCAACATCTATATTTTCAGATAAAACATGGTGGTGGCCATGTCATATATACACTATGGAATATATAAATTCATATATATTTTAGTCTGATTCCCGGATGTGGAGTCAGGAAGGAAATTTTTTTCCCCATTGGAACTTGTTTGACACATTGGGTTTTTTTTGCCTTCCTCTCAACATGTTAGGCTACAGGTTGAACTAGATGGACTTAGAGTCTCCCTTCAACCTTAAAAACTATGATACTATGATACTATGTCCTGATATGTGGCTGCATGAGCACTGCTGGTGTCGGGGAGCTACATCTCATTGATGGTATCATGAATTCACAGATGTTCTGCTCTGTATTGAATAAGAAGATGCTCCCATCACTCAGTGCCCTTGGTAGAAGTGCACTTTTTCAACATGACAATGATCCAAAATACACATCTAAGGAAGGAGAGAGGAGGGTGATGAAGTTTACTTAATGAAACGCGTAGTCCCCTCCCTCCCCCCGTTTGTCTCATTCTTTTTTTTTTTAAACTCGTTTTATTGAAAGTTAGGTAAATCATTACATTAGAGAATAAATCAGCAAATTGGACAGTAAGACAAAGTTCATGTAAACTGGTTGGTCATCAGGATAATAAAGGAACAACAATCAAGTCAGCGTCTATTACTTTCAGCATATTCATGGTACATCAAACATAGCAAAGGTGTCAGCTCGCGAGACATATCCATCTTGAGGCAAACAGCCCATATTGTCAAGGAGAGTGCAACCCAGGTTTCAGGGAACTCGTAGTATCCCTGATATAGTGTATCATGAATCACATGTGTCTCCTCGCCGCCTACCGGGGCACTACTGGCTATTATTGCGATAATACCGATTGTAGGTTATCAGCCAGAGAACCAGGTGAGCCGCCAGTCAAGGGCGATCTCATCCATCTACCCCAAATTTTGTCAAATTTAGTTAAAGAGCCTCTTGTCTTATAAACAAATTGTTCTGATGGAATTATAGCATTTACCAATGCAATCCAAGAGGCTCTAGTTGGGGGATGATTGCTCATCCAATTTAGTATAATGCCCTTCCGGGCCAGAAAAAGGACCTTTTTTATTAATAGATTCTCATCTTGGGACCAGGAGTGTACATCTACCACCCCAAATAGACACAGGATTGGGCACATAGCAACCGCTTTTTGAAGTATGGCGGAAAGAGTCATTACAATCTCACTCCAATAGGAGAGAATGACTCGGCAGTCCCATATCATGTGCCAAAAATCAGCACCGTCTCTCCCGCATCTCGGACAGCCCATCCCCACCGAATTATTCGCCTTTTTCATTTTGTTCAGTCTCTGGGGAGTGATATAACTTTGGTGTATTATATATAACTGAATCAGTCTATTATTAACTGCAGGAGAGACCAACGTGTGGGATTCGACAATGTCGTCCCACACTACATCATCAATCTCAGGGATCCTGGCACTCCACCTCTCACGGACAGAAAGAGGACTATTCATGGCCTTGGCCCGAATGAGGGAGGAGTATAGTTTGGAAATAAGACCACCAGGGCCCTGTGATCTAATAATTCCAATGACTGGGAAGGAAGAGAATCTAACCCCACGGCCAGAGAACTGAGCTCGAAAGGCGTGCCTAATCTGGAGATACTGAAACCCATGAGATTCCGGCAAATCGAATTCTGTCCGCAGTTGTGCAAAGGGGCGGAGTTCACCATCCCGGACCAGTGATCCCAGGGAGATTATTCCGCGATTCCTCCATTCACCAAACCCCGGCAACCCACAAAAATGTGGAAGGTCCAAATTATCCCATATGGGCGTCTCAGTTGGTACATCATGAAATCCGAATACGGCTTTAGCCTCTTTCCAGATCCTGGCCCCCAATTTGTGCATCGGGAGGACACGACCCTCAGGGGCCCTCCTGTGATCCGTCAGTAACGGCCACAGGAGATCCACACCTGTGAACTCTGCCAGGAGTCCCTCCGGAGAACCCCCAACCCCGGGGAGTGTCCATTGACCCAGATATTTCAACTGTCCGGCCAGGTAGTAAATATAAAGATCAGGAAGGGCCATACCCCCCATATCCTTGGGTCTTTGTAATTTGGCCAATTGGACCCTTGATCTGGACGTGCCCCAGACAAAGGTAATCATTAAAGATTCCAGGGACCGAAAGAAAGAGCGGGGGATCTGTACAAATACATGCTGGGTAATATAGAGACACTTTGGTTGCACTATCATTTTAAGGAGGTTAATCCTTCCCGCCACTGATAGCGGGAGTTGGCTCCATCTATTAAATTTCTCCCCGAAGTATGATAATAAGGGGGCAATATTTCTCGCTATCATCTCCGCAGGGCTTCCCGCCAGTATAATTCCGAGATATTTAAAATGATCCACCACCGGAACCCTACATATGTGGTCGTGCACCAGATCCTCTCTGTTCCGAGACAGATAGAGGAGGTACGACTTTGACCAGTTTATTGACAGACCGGAGAACTCCCCAAATCGATCAATCAATTGCACGGCTCTAGGAATGGAGGAATCCGGATCAGAAGCAAACAGTAACAAGTCGTCTGCGTACAAAGATAAACGTTCATCTCCCTTACGATGTCTCACCCCCCGGTAAACTGGGTCCGCTCGAATGCGCACTGCTAGCGGTTCCATGGCAAGGGCGAACAGGAGAGGGGATAGGGGACATCCCTGTCTGGTTCCCCTCCCCAAAGGGAAAGTTTCCGACACACCGCCACCCACCTGAATGTTAGCAGATGGAGCTTTATATATGATCTCAATCCATCTGATAAATTCGTTGCCGAAACCAAATGCCCGCAGCACCTCCAGCAGGTATGGCCATTCTATAGAGTCGAAGGCTTTGGCCGCATCCAGGGAGACCAGAGCCCAATCCTCCTCTAACTTGGTGCCCATCTGTAAGACCACCTGCGCCCTCCTCAGATTATCCGAGGTACTCCTACCCGGGATGAATCCTGACTGATCCTCATGTACTATAGAGGAGACCACTTTATTGAGTCTAGTTGCTAGAATTTTGGTAAGAATTTTATAATCAGAGTTCAACAAAGAGATCGGCCTGTACGAGCCACAATCCAGTGGGTCCTTATCTGGTTTCAATAGCAGGACAATGGTTGCCTCATAAAAGGAATCAGGCAACCGTCCCTTGCGGAACGAAGCCTCAACCGTTTCCAGGAGGGCTGGGGCCAGCTCCCCTTGATATTTGTCAAAAATCTCAAATCGGCAGTCCGTCTGGCCCAGACGCCTCACCCTTATTGAGGGTCTTCATCGCCTCCACCATCTCCTCCATACTAATGGGCTCATCCAAGGCCGCCCTCTGAGCCAAAGTCAATCTGGGGAACTCCAGATCTCGTAAGTACTCGGCAATCTCCTCCCTTGACACGGTCAGCCTGGACTCATACAGGTTCCTATAGAAGTCCAAAAATACCTCCAGAATACCATTGACAGAAGTAATTGATTCGCCACGAGGGTCTCTGATCTTAAGGACCGCAGGTGAGCTATTGGATTGGCGCACCAGGAACGCTAGTAAGCTACTGGATTGGTTCCCTTGCTCAAAATACCTCTGGCTCGTGAAGAATACATGTCTCTTAGCCTTATCTTGTAAATACAACAGATATTTCCTCCCGGCCTGAAGCCACTGAGATCTGTTTTCCTCAGAGGGGTCCGAGGTGAATCTATGTTCAAGCACTCTATTTTGGGTGGCCAGTTCCTCCTCCTCTCTGGCCGCCTGTTTCTTGATATAAGAAATAGAGGAGTGACAGCATCCCCTCAAATACGCCTTGAGTGCGTCCCAATAGGCCGAGTGATTCTCTTCCACGGAGTTCATTTCCGTGTATGCCCTGAGCTGATCAGGAATCCTGTCATTGGTACCAAAGAGTGACAGCCACCAAGGGTTAATTTTTACTTGACAATTTATGAGATTTACATCCTTCCCATTTAATGCCTACAAAGACCGGGGAGTGATCTGATACTGATCTGGGCAGGTGACATACCGATTGTATATGGGCACAGACTCTTTCATTTCCACAAATGTAATCAATTCTAGATAATGATTTTTTCCTGGAGTATAACATGTATATTCTCTCAGTACTGGGTTAAAAAACCGCCACATGTCACACCAACCCACTTCCTGTAAGAATGCACTCAATCTAGTTTGTATCGTGGGGGAGATCGGGACCTGTCGGGTGTTGAATCTATCCAGTCCTGTGTTATTAATCAAATTGAAGTCCCCCATGCAGAGCACCAGGGCTTGTGGGAATTGTGAGGCAAATTTAGCCGCCTCATATAGAATCGAAATTCCCATTGCAGGGGGGATGTATATGGCTAAGATCACTATCATAACCCCATCGATGTGAGCCTGGATAAACACATACCTCCCATCATTATCCTTTATCATCTTACCCGAGTCCCACCGCAGAGCTTTGTGAATTAGTACCTATACTCCCCTAGAATATGAGGAATGAACAGAGTGAGCTGACCATTGAACCCAAGGCTTCTGAAGCACTCTAGTGGTGTCCAACAATAAATGGGTCTCTTGTAAACATACAATCTGAGCTTTGGATCTTTTAATATGGGCGAATACTGCCGCACGTTTCCTGGATGTGCCCAGTCCTCTAACATTCCATGTCATCAAGCTTAAAGCCATTGAAAGATGCCACTTGCTGAATTGCTAGAAAAATGTCAAAAACTTAACCTACAGTAGAACTTGGGTAAACGTACCCTTAAATACAAACTATCGGTTGCGCACACACAGCCGACAAAAACTGGTCCAGTAGTGCGACCAGGAGAGATTTTCCCTAGCAACGACTAGGGTGAACCAACGTGGCTAGATGGTGTACTTGGTACGGGGGTGTCCTCAAACAAGGACTTAAGCTTCTCCTGCAGTCCAATAAAATGAATTACCCTGCAGCATAGCCTTTAATCGTGCATAAGTGAAGGGACCAAGAGTAGATGGGGATAGAAGTAAGAGAGAGAAAAGAAAAGGATAGAGAGAGAAAAGGGAAAAGGGGGAAAAAAAAAAAGGGGGGGGGAGGGGAGGGAGAAAGAGAAATAGGGTAGAGGATAGAAAGGGAAAGAGGAGAGATTAGAATAGGAGATAAAAGAGGGAACAAGAGAGAGAATATAGAGATATGAGGAGGAGAAAAAGTATGAAGACTGAAGGGAAAAGGAGAAAAAGAACAATGAGAAAGTAGGGGGGTGAGGTGAAGGGGGATAAGGAATTAAGCTGTTAGGGGGGAGGAGGGGGGAGAAGAGATGGGAGTGTGAAGGAAATAATAGAAGAGTTGGCAGGTAACCTTAGACTGTAAGTTATTATGACATATGGTAACCTTAGAAACTTGATATAGCACTAAAAGAGCAAAATTCAACATTATGAACTGAAGTGCGTTGCCAAATACTGCGAACCCAAAGTAAAGTTCCAATTTGGATCCAAAAAAAAAAATATAGGATAAAACAAGATCGCATGAAGGAGTTCAGGGCGTCGCAACAGCGGTCTGACCCATGTCCCGTCTGGTGTCAACTCGATCCGGTCCCATCAGCGACGATTGATCCGGAGCGCAGACTCGGCTAAGCAATGATCCCGGAGAACGCAGCACCCGTCCCATACGGAGGTGCGGCCCCAAGTCACCCGCTTACGACGAGGGCCAAACCTGGAGACCGGATCAATGAAAGACCAATAAAAGACGCATCCGGAAACTCACATGCCTCTGAGGAGGTCACATGCGCACCAGCGCCTCCCGATGAGATCATCAGCTTCTCAACTAACTGGAACCAGAAGATCAGGACGTGAACGCAATTGCGATCCTGCGCCCCGCTCCACTCGTATGCCAGGAGGGATGAAACAAACAAGAATCTTTCGCGCCTTCAGTATCAAGGGACGCCGAGTACCTGCATAGGATGATCCCCAAACGATCTCAACAGTGATTTCAGACACAACGTCCCAAGGATTAGAGTCGCATCACCGACCTTGCTCCAAAGAGGATGAAATAAGTGAATCAGAACCGCGACGCCATCACAACCACGACCCTCCAGGCAGCGCCCGCGACCGTGACGCATCAGCGCTTCCTCTTCAGTGTGTTGATCCAGTCATCCGCTTCCGCAGGAGAAGTAAAGAACAGGGATCGCTCTTGATGAACCACTCTGAGACGGGCTGGGAAGATCATGGAGTAAGCAATTTGGTGCTCTCTAAGGCGTTTTTTCACCTGAATGAAGGATGCCCTCGTTTTCTGGAGCAACGCAGAGAAGTCAGGGAAGATCAATATGGTAGCATTGTTGTGTAAGATCGGGCCCTTGCGTCGCGCCGCACCAAGGATCGCATCTCTATCTCTGCTGCTCAACAGTCGGGCCAGGAGAGGTCTAGGCTGCGCTCCCGGGGGAGGAGGTCTGGCCGGTACCCGGTGGGCTCTATCTATAGCGAATGCCGCTGACAGTGTCGCATCAGGGAAAGTTTCGGAGAGCCATGTTTCCATTAACTTACATGGGTCGCTCCCTTCTGCCCTCTCCGGCATCCCCAGAATTCTTAAATGATTGCGACGCAGGCGATTCTCCAGATCATCCGCCCTCTGCGCCCAGTTGTTTGCCGCGCTTTCCAGAGAGGACAGTCTGCCCGGCGTCGCTCTTGCGTCGTCTTCCAGCGTGGAGATCCGCTGCTCCGTCTCCTTTACCCGCTCTCTCAGGTTTTGTAAGTCCAGCCGGAGGAGACCCACATCAATCTTAACCTCCTCGATTTTACCCATCAACGACACTTTTGAATCCTGGATCGCTGCAAGTAATTGCGAAGTAACTTGCTGTAAGGTTAGCGATTCCTTGGATCCGGCCTCCATGCTCTCCTCCTCCTCCGCCTCACTGGATTCCCGCTCTGCCTGCTTGCCGGCGCCATCTTGCTGGGAGTCCCGGGCAAACTTCTTCAGCTTCTCAGCCGCCGCTGCACTGCGACCTCTACTCATGGTACCGATCCAAATGCGCACCGCACCACAGGTAATCCGGAGGTGTGTTTAGGCACCAATTTTGGCAGGATTAATAGTATATATCAGCGTTGGACTGCGGAGCTGCTCTCAGATGCGACCGCTCATGCTGCCTGCTGGCCACGCCCCCCCCGTTTGTCTCATTCTTATGCTGGTTTTTCGAAAACTTTTTTAAGTTAATTAATAAAGACATGTTTTATTTATTTCTTTTTGGACACTTTTTCCTTGCTGGAAAACCCTCCTCTCCGCTTTCTTGGATTACCAATGTGGTGGTCTGCTCCCCTACCGCCATGCGGGGAATACGTGATCCAAAACTGGGACTTCAACCTGGACAACTTTGTTAACGGTGAGCTGGCATTTTTTTGTTTTTCTAAAACATACATCTGTTGCATTTCTGAAGAACAACAGGGTGAAAGTGATTTAGTTGCCAAGTATGTCTCCTGATCTGAACCCAATTGAACACTTATGGGAGATACTGAAGAGACAAATTCTGCATCACTCTCCATTAAAGCATCCAGGCTATAAAAAAGGTCTTTCTTGAAAATTGGAAAAAAATAGATGTTGCAATATGTCGCCATCTTGTTCATTCCATGCCCAGAACACTTGGTGCAGTTCTTAAAAATCATGGAGGTCATACAAAATACTAGATGAAGTAGTTTTTGATGTGGAGTGTATTCATTTTTGCATCAAGTCATTTGAGTAAAACTAAAGATTTTGTAATGAAAGAGTGGGTCAGAGTGCGGTGAAAGTATGGAACAGGAAGTGTGTGTGGGGAGTATTTGCTCGTACTGCAAAGCATTGCTCATAAACTGAGTTACAAATTTACAGCAAGCTTTGCTCGTATAGTGAAATACTCGTACACCAAGGTACTCGTAAACCGAGGTTCCACTGTAAATACATTACTTCTATATACATAATCACTATTGATAAAGCCATTACTATAAATAGGTAGCACTATAGATCACATTACATCACATAAAAGGCGCTCATTTCTTTACCTTATAATTGCTGGGGTTATAGGTGAGAGCATTCCCGAGATACTCAAAAGCTTTCTGATACAGACCATTCTGTGGTAAAAAGGGAAAAATGGTAATATATGTAAATTATACACTGCTGAAACTACACAGAGAAAATGAGAAAAGATAATCAACATTTTAATACAGAGGCTGAATATTTGCTTCGTTTGGACTTCTTGTCTCTTCTCAACAGATGACGTCAGGAGAAATAAAGGAGAAAATTGAAACGCCAACCTTTTTGCTTTCTAGGGATATAAGCTGCTACCATCATCCATTTTTATGCTTCTTCACTTAAACATATCGATACTCATATGAGCTGAGCGTGTGTAAGGGAGTCAGGAGAGACGTCTATCGGGCAAATGAGTGTTTGTGCAACAGCTGCTACATGTGTATGGGCCCCTTCACCGATGGATGATTGTAAATCAGCATTCCTAGAATTGCCAGTTTTCTCGATAACCGTAAAAAGCCCACCAAACACCCAAAAAACAAGGAAAAATTCATTCGAGGACAAAATTAATTTTTCAGATAGATTAAAAATCATCACTCTTGGCAGCACACTGTACTGTGTAAACAGGATAATGAGCTGCTGAAAACAATGACAATGCATTACTGATCCTCCTGTCTACATTAGAAGAGAGATCAGCTCTAAAATAGTCGCCTGATAGCCATAGTCATAGCCAAGTTGCACAGATGTTTTTGTTGAGCAACGTTTCAGAGTGTTGCTGTAGTCTGACAAATGTCAGTGTGTCAGCCTAAACTTAAGGAAAAACAATCACCAAAAATCCAGTTTCATTACAAAATAAAAATATGTAATGTTATTATAAGCATGTGTTTACTTCTTTTTCTTAAATACTGACAGCTATAAGTCAGTGGGCCCAATTCATCAAAGCTTTTATTCGAAAATTTTGTAGACAAAAAAGCACTGACAGGTCGAATAATTTTGGCACCACTTTTATCATTTTCATGCCTTTTTTGCCCAGCTCTGACAAAATAGGCAGAACTGTGACGTGACAGGGACGTTACGAACGACACGAGTGTCTGATAGACATTTCTCCATTACTAACACCAGGGCTTGATGCCAGCTGACATTACACAGTTGTCATCAATCCCACAAACCATTACCCAGATTGTTACCCCACCAGGGTAATAGGGAAGAGCTGGGTAAAGCGCCAGAATTGGCGCAGCGGTGGGCTGCCTTTTTTTAGGCTGGGAAGGACCAAATAACCATGGGCCTTCACAGCCTGATAATACCAGCCCCCAGCTGTCTGCTGTACCTTGGCTGGTTATCAAAAATGAGAGGGGACCCAGGCAACTTTTTTAAATTATTTATTTAAATAATGAAGAAAAAAAAAACAGCATGAGAACCCGTCTATTTTTGATAACCAGTCAAGGTACAGCAGGCAGCTAAGGAATGCAACTTGTAACTGCTGCTTTACCTGTGCTGGTTTTCAAAAACAGGGGCAACCCCAAGTAATTTTTTTTTCTTTTAATTATTTATCTGGCTAAATAGCTTTACAAGCTATATATCTATCCATTAATATATTTAGCATTTATCTATCTTTGCACATTTTTTACACATAAATAACATTAATTTCAGTATCATGCATTTTTTTCCGGTACGTGTGGGTCACATGTATCAGACACTGGCTGTATAGTCAAAGTCAGGTATGTTTCACTCTGTACTACTGTGTGTGTTTCAGATAAAATCATACTTTTAATACTCGCCGAAGACAGAGCTGCACTCTGAACTAGCGGTACAGGCGGGTTCCCGGTTGCTCCGCCCTCCAAAACACCACTGCGTTTCAGAGAGTAAAACATGGTTTTACAATAAATCAGGTCCCCCTCTCTCAATGATTGTCATCCCAATGATTGAAAACACCAGATTCTAATCATGTTCAATTTTGTCAGCCAAGACTAAAGGTTCACATACTTATTCCACTCACAAACATTTGATATTGGATAATGATCCGCATTTAAAAAATAAAGTCTAATTTTTTTTCATTTATTTTATATGATTGTCTTAATCTACTTTTAGTACTTTTTTTGAACATCTGATGTAGTTTTGGGTCAAATTTATACAGAAATATGTAAAATAATGAGTGGTTCACAAAATTTCAAGCACCACTGTAAACAGCGCTTTGATATTTGGAGCGAAAGAGCGCGTGATTTAGGAATGGCATATTTTTCCATGATAAAAGTAAAGATCACGCTGGTCGAAGCTAAACTTGGGATTTTTATTCCCCTGTAAGGCTATGTGCGCACTAGGACGTTTTTGCACTTCTTAAAAATGCTGCGTTTTTAGCAGCAAAAAAACGCACAAAAACGCAGCGGTAAAAACGCATGCGTTATTAGCGCATTTTGGGCTGCTTTTTTTTTTTAAATTCTTTATTTATACAAGTAAAATATATCTTTGTACCGTGTTAGCCAGTAGAGATAAAAAATTGTTTAAAAGAACTGAAGTCCCCAGTTATTAAAAGGTATCAACCACTGAGGACTTCAGTTCTTTTAAACAATTTTTTATTTATACAACAGACCCTTACAAACCATAAAGCAGTCAGCTGAAAAATGAACAACAACATTTGAGGAGAGTTTGGTAGTATACATTTCAGTACAAAATCATTAGCATCTGAGCAAACCCCACAAATCGTCGAACGGGTCCGTTCCTTTTCAAATTTTTAACAGGAACAGGGGAGAAAAGTATCGTAAAGAAAGGCAAAAGAGCCAAAAGATCACTCAAAAACCTCTCAGCAGGGGAGGGTTCGCACAAATTGGGAAGAAGGGGATATAGGAGAAGGGTGGAAGGGGGAAAGGACATGGCAGAGCAGGGGGGAGATGGGAGAAGAGAAGGGAAAGGAAAGAAGAAAGAAGAAAAGGGGGAAAAAAAAAGGGAAGAGGGGGAGGAAAGTTTACCAGGGGGGAAAGGCCAACGACAAAGGAGTGTTTGCGCCCCCCTACGCATCGCGTAACAGGAGCTCGTATTCGCTAGAAAACTTAAATTCCAACCAGGGAAGCCAGATCCTGCAGAAGCACTCGTACCGGTCATACAAGGAGGAGGTCAGTTCCTCCATCTGTAGAAGGTCATTGACCCTGGAGGCCCAGAGGGACAGGGTGGGGGGTGCGTCAGACTTCCACTTCAAGGGGATAAATGACCTAGCCGCAATCACCAGAAAGTGCAGAAGCGAATGTTTGTATGAAGAGACCGACGTCTCAGTCAATTTAAGTAGGAACAACTCCGGACCTAAAGTCTGCGTCGTTCCAGTCACGTGTTTGATCACCTCCCCCACCCTGTCCCAGAATCCTCGGAGAGCCGGACACGACCAGAATATGTGCACAAAGTCCCCCTCAACCGTCCCACATCTCTAACACTGGGGGTCTACTCCCGGGAACATCTTGTGTAATCTGGATGGGACCCTATACCACCTTGCCAGGAGTTTATAATTGGATTCCTGAAGTCTGGAACTTATTGAGGTCTTGTGTGCGAGCGACAAGATTTTAGTCCTTTGCGTAACTGTCAGGGAGAGTCCCAGGTCGCGTTCCCAGTGTGCAAGATATGTGGGGGGAGGTCGCTAGGGTCTACTAACATCCCATACACCAGGGAAAGAGAGTGTCGTAGCACCCCCTCCCGAGTACATAGCTTTTCAAACTCCGTGGGACGGGCCGTGTATAGCGAGTAGTCAGGGAGAGAGCTAATGTAATGTCTGAGTTGCATGGATCTCCAAATTCCCAACTATCTTGGTGTCTTCACATTTGGGCTGCGTTTTTGATCTCTGCGTTTTGCTGCGTTTTTCCAATGCATTGCATGGGTGAAAAACGCAGGAAAGAATTCACATGTCCATTTTTTTTTTAGCTCAAAAACGCAGCTAAAAAAAAAAAAGTTGTGTGCGGTCAGCAAAAATGAAAAGTCATAGACTTTGCTGGGCAAGCAAAGTCATGCAGTTTGGAGCCCAAAAATACACAAAAACGCACCCGAAAAACGCGCAAAAATGCCCAGTGCGCACAAAGCCTAAGACTTTATCAACTGTTCATACTGCTACTTTCTGCATAAAAATAAAGAAGGAATGTATACTGAACGGCGATGTCAGTTGATCAGGTTCATCTGTGACAGTTTTGCTCTACAGGCTTCACTGAAAAATGGCGGCACAAAATAAAAAAAAAAAAAATTTTTTGAAGGAGACCAAAAGGTGAAGAAAGATAGGATGTGAATTTTATGTTTATCACCTGCAAATACATGAGTCCTAGCGTGGTCAACAGCTCCGTACTCTCCGGAGACAACCTGTGAAGTCATAGATTCGACATATACGTTACATTCACAAAACATTACATAAAATTCCTCATGTGTTTTACCATTACTAGAGTACAGAAATTAAGAGCCCCATTCTATTCTGAGGCACTGTACTTGTTTCAGTGGCAAAAGGATGTTATTATCAGATGCAAATGCCAAGTATATTCAAGGATTTTTCATGACTACAAAGCTATTCTAAAACAGAAGTCATCATAAAACTGACCTATTGTATAAATCGGGGATTTATGTATTTTTTTTACATTTTTGGCAATGTTTGTTTTGTGGTTTTTTTGTCCATATCACAATCAGTATTACAAATAAAGAACAACTGGGGCATTTTGAGACTCTACTTTCCTGTTTCAGGAAACAACACATGTACATTAGCAGCAATGAACAGACTTTGACCTTATCTTTTGTATTGAGGCATCTAATGAGGGTGTGTAAAAGTCATTGTAAGAGAGAGGGAGCAGGGTCAGGTGTGATATCACCCATTATGATTGGTGGATCCTGTGTTAGATCGTGATAAAAGTCACTGTAATCCTGCCTCTGATGATAACAACCCTTGCTGAAAACTCTTCCTGAAAGGGCAGTAAGTAGGAGTCTAAAGAAGGGAATTTTGTTTACTTACCGTAAATTCCTTTTCTTCTAGCTCCAATTGGGAGACCCAGACAATTGGGTGTATAGCTTCTGCCTCCGGAGGCCACACAAAGTATTACACTTAAAAGTGTAAACCCCTCCCCTCTGCCTATACACCCCCCCGTGCATCACGGGCTCCTCAGTTTTGGTGCAAAAGCAGGAAGGAGGAAACTTATAAATTGGTCTAAGGTAAATTCAATCCGAAGGATGTTCGGAGAACTGAAAACCATAAACCAAGAACAATTCAACATGAACAACATGTGTACGCAAAAGAACAACAGCCCGAAGGGAACAGGGGCGGGTGCTGGGTCTCCCAATTGGAGCTAGAAGAAAAGGAATTTACGGTAAGTAAACAAAATTCCCTTCTTCTTTGTCGCTCCATTGGGAGACCCAGACAATTGGGACGTCCAAAAGCAGTCCCTGGGTGGGTAAAAGAATACCTCGGTAAAAGAGCCGTAAAACGGCCCCTTCCTACAGGTGGGCAACCGCCGCCTGAAGGACTCGCCTACCTAGGCTGGCATCTGCCGCAGCGTAGGTATGCACTTGATAGTGTTTCGTGAAAGTGTGCAGACTCGACCAGGTAGCCGCCTGACACACCTGCTGAGCCGTAGCCTGGTGCCGCAAAGCCCAGGACGCACCCACGGCTCTGGTAGAATGGGCCTTCAGCCCTGAAGGAACCGGAAGCCCAGAAGAACGGTAGGCTTCAAGAATTGGTTCCTTGATCCACCGAGCCAAGGTTGACTTGGAAGCCTGCGACCCTTTACGCTGGCCAGCGACAAGGACAAAGAGCGCATCCGAGCGGCGCAGGGGCGCCGTACGAGAAATGTAGAGTCTGAGTGCTCTCACCAGATCTAACAAGTGCAAATCCTTTTCACATTGGTGAACTGGATGAGGACAAAAAGAAGGTAAGGAGATATCCTGATTGAGATGAAAAGGGGATACCACCTTCGGGACAAATTCCGGAACCGGACGCAGAACCACCTTGTCCTGGTGAAACACCAGGAAGGGGGCTTTGCATGACAGCGCTGCTAGCTCAGACACTCTCCGAAGTGATGTGACTGCCACTAGGAAGACCACCTTCTGCGAAAGGCGTGAAAGAGAAATATCCCTCATTGGCTCGAAAGGTGGTTTCTGAAGAGCCGTTAGCACCCTGTTCAGATCCCAGGGTTCTAGCGGACGCTTGTAAGGAGGGACTATGTGGCAAACCCCCTGCAGGAACGTGCGTACCTGTGGAAGCCTGGCTAGACGCTTTTGAAAAAACACAGAGAGCGCCGAGACTTGTCCCTTAAGGGAGCCGAGAGACAAACCCTTTTCCATTCCGGATTGAAGGAAGGATAGAAAAGTGGGCAAGGCAAATGGCCAGGGAGTAAAACCCTGATCAGAGCACCAGGATAAGAAGATCCTCCACGTCCTGTGGTAGATCTTGGCGGACGTTGGTTTCCTGGCCTGTCTCATAGTGGCAATGACCTCTTGAGATAACCCTGAAGACGCTAGGATCCAGGACTCAATGGCCACACAGTCAGGTTGAGGGCCGCAGAATTCAGATGGAAAAATGGCCCTTGAGACAGCAAGTCTGGTCGGTCTGGTAGTGCCCACGGTTGGCCCACCGTGAGATGCCACAGATCCGGGTACCACGACCTCCTCGGCCAGTCTGGAGCGACGAGGATGGCGCGGCGGCAGTCGGACCTGATCTTGCGTAACACTCTGGGCAGCAGTGCCAGAGGAGGAAATACATAAGGCAGTTGAAACTGCGACCAATCCTGAACTAATGCGTCTGCCGCCAGAGCTCTGTGATCTTGAGAACGTGCCATGAATGCCGGGACCTTGTTGTTGTGCCGGGACGCCATTAGGTCGACGTCCGGCTTCCCCCAGCGGCAACAGATCTCTTGAAACACGTCCGGGTGAAGAGACCATTCCCCTGCGTCCATGCCCTGGCGACTGAGAAAGTCTGCTTCCCAGTTTTCTACGCCCGGGATGTGAACTGCGGAGATGGTGGAGGCTGTGGCTTCCACCCACAGCAGAATCCGCCGAACTTCCTGGAAGGCTTGCCGACTGCGTGTGCCGCCTTGGTGGTTGATGTATGCCACCGCCGTGGCGTTGTCCGACTGAATTCGGATCTGCCTGCCTTCCAGCCACGGCTGGAACGCCTTTAGGGCTAGATACACTGCCCTTATCTCCAGAACATTGATCTGAAGGGAGGACTCTGGCTGAGTCCAGGTACCCTGAGCCCTGTGGTGGAGAAAGACCGCTCCCCACCCTGACAGACTCGCGTCCGTCGTGACCACAGCCCAGGATGGGGGCAGGAAGGATTTCCCCTTCGACAAAGAAGTGGGAAGAAGCCACCACTGAAGGGAGGCCTTGGCTGCCCGAGAAAGGGAGACGTTCCTGTCGAGGGACGTCGACTTCCTGTCCCATTTGCGGAGAATGTCCCATTGAAGTGGACGCAGATGAAACTGCGCAAAAGGAACTGCCTCCATTGCTGCCACCATCTTCCCTAGGAAGTGCATGAGGCGCCTCAAGGGGTGCGACTGGGCTCGAAGGAGAGATTGCACCCCTGTCTGTAGTGAACGCTGTTTGTCCAGCGGAAGCTTCACTATCGCTGAGAGAGTATGAAACTCCATGCCGAGATATGTCAGTGATTGGGCCGGTGTCAATTTTGACTTTGGGAAATTGATGATCCACCCGAATCTCTGGAGAGTCTCCAGAGCAATGTTCAGGCTGTGTTGGCATGCCACCCGAGAGGGGGCCTTGACAAGCAGATCGTCTAAGTAAGGGATCACCGAGTGTCCCTGAGAGTGTAGGACTGCTACCACTGTTGCCATGACCTTGGTGAAGACCCGTGGGGCTGTCGCCAGGCCGAAAGGCAGTGCCACGAACTGAAGGTGTTCGTCCCCGATGGCGAAACGCAGGAAGCGCTGATGCTGTGGTGCAATCGGCACGTGGAGATAAGCATCCCTGATGTCGATTGATGCTAGGAAGTCTCCTTGGGACATTGAGGCGATGACGGAGCGGAGAGATTCCATCCGGAACCGCCTGGTTTTCACGTGTCTGTTGAGCAGTTTTAGGTCCAGAACGGGACGGAAAGATCCGTCCTTTTTTGGCACCACAAACAAGTTGGAGTAAAAACCGTGGCCCCATTGCTGAAGGGGAACAGGGATCACCACTCCTTCTGCCTTCAGAGTGCTCACCGCCTGAAGAAGAGCATCGGCTCGCTCGGGGGGTGGAGATGTTCTGAAGAAACGAGTCGGAGGACGAGAGCTGAACTCTATCCTGTAACCGTGAGACAGAATGTCTCTCACCCATCGGTCTTGGACATGTGGCAACCAGGCGTCGCAAAAGCGGGAGAGCCTGCCACCGACCGAGGATGCGGTTTGGGGAGGCCGAAAGTCATGAGGAGGCCGCTTTGGGAGCGGTTCCTCCGGCGTTCTTCTTAGGACGTGACTTAGACCGCCGTGAATCGGAGTTCCTCTGACCCTTCTGTGGCCTGTTGGACGAGGAGAATTGAGATCTGGCTGAGGGCCGAAAGGACCGAAACCTCGATTGTACCTTCCGTTGTTGAGGTCTGTTTGGTTTGGACTGGGGTAAGGACGAGTCCTTTCCCTTGGATTGTTTAATGATTTCATCCAATCGCTCGCCAAACAGGCGGTCGCCAGAAAATGGCAACCCGGTTAAGAACTTTTTGGAAGCAGAGTCTGCCTTCCATTCACGTAGCCACATGGCCCTGCGGACTGCCACCGAATTGGCGGATGCTACCGCCGTACGGCTCGCAGAGTCCAGGACAGCATTCATGGCGTAGGACGCAAACGCCGACGCCTGAGAGGTTAAGGACACAACCTGCGGAGTAGAGGCACGTGTGACTGCATTAATCTCCGACTGACAAGCTGAGATAGCTTGGAGTGCCCATACGGCTGCGAATGCCGGAGCAAAGGACGCGCCGATAGCTTCATAGATGGATTTCATCAGGAGCTCTATCTGCCTGTCAGTGGCATCCTTGAGTGATGCACCATCTGCCACTGCAACTATGGATCTAGCCGCCAGTCTAGAGACTGGAGGATCCACCTTGGGACACTGAGCCCAACCCTTGACTACGTCAGGGGGGGAAGGGATAACGTGTGTCATTAAGGCGCTTAGTAAAGCGCTTATCTGGAAAAGCTCGGTGTTTCTGGACTGTATCTCTGAAGTCGGAGTGATCAAGAAACGCACTCCGTGTACGTTTGGGAAACCTAAAATGGAATTTCTCCTGCTGAGAAGCTGACTCCTCAATCGGAGGAGCTGGAGGAGAAAGATCCAACACCTGATTGATGGACGCTATAAGGTCGTTTACTATGACGTCCCCTTCAGGTGTATCAAGGTTGAGAGCGGCGTCAGGATCAGAGCCCTGATCTGCCACCTCCGCTTCATCCTCCAGAGAGTCCTCATGCTGAGACCCTGAACAGTGTGATGAAGTCGAGGGAAGCTCCCAGCGAGCCCGCTTAGCCGGTCTGGGACTGCGGTCCGTGTCGGAGTCCTCACCGTGGGACCTATGAGTCGCCCCAGGAGCACTTTGCTGCTCCAACCGAGGGGGGCCTGGGGTCAATGATTCAACAGTGCCCGGGGCCTGTGTTACCGGTCTGGACTGCAAAGCTTCTAGTATCTTAGCAGACCATTTATCCATAGACTCAGAAAGTTTGTCAGCGAATACTGCAAACTCTGTCCCTGTCACCTGGACAGTGGCAGCAGGTGGTTCCACCTGGGCCGAGGGTCCCACCAGTGGCAGAGGCTCCGGCTGAGTGAGTGTCACAGGGGCCGAGCATTGCACACAATGAGGGTAGGTGGAACCTGCAGGTAGCATAGCCGCACATGAGGTACAGGTTGCAAAGTAAGCCTGTGCCTTGGCACCCTTGCTTTTTGCGGACGACATGCTGTTGTCTCCTCTTAGAGCAATCAGAGAGGGTATATAGCCAAAAGCAAATAGTGCGGCCGTACAGAGTAAATGTATACAATATAAGCATATAAATATACACTTCGGCACCCAGGGGGGCCAGCACCTAGTAACAGGTGCGGCTTACCGACCACCCGCAGCGGTTGTGTGACCACCAGATTCCCTGCCTGGGCCTCCCAGAGCTGTGGAGCTCGGTGTTGTCTCCCCTCTGAAGTTCTCCACCAGCAGTAGTACTGATAGCAATGGCTGCCAGCGTTCTGAGAGGAGGAGGGGGCCGTGGGCGTGCCTCAGAAAGTGCGGGAATCTGGTGCCCCACGGTGCTCAGTGAGGGGGGAGGAGGATACTAAGTATGCTCCAGCCCTCAGCGCTGACGTCCAGTGCAGCGTCCCGCCCTTACCCCTGACTGGCAGGCCCGGGGGCGGGAGTATGCGGTACTAGGCCGCAAAAGCCGGGGAGTAAAGTTATAAGCGCAGCCGGCAAACAAGCGCGGTCAGCGCGGTAGTCCCGGCGCACCAACACACCCAGCAGCTGCTGCAGCGTCCATAACACAGGCGCTCTATGCGCCGTCCCCAAGGGGACACAGAGTACCTCAGAGGAGCAGGGCCTGTCCCTGACGATACCCGGTCTCCTGTCCAGCAGATTCCCCCAGGGGCTGCGGAGGGAGCACGGTCCCAGTGCCTGGTGACCGGTTAGGATCCCACTTCACCCAGAGCCCCTAAGGGATGGGGAAGGAAAACAGCATGTGGCTCCTGCCTATGTACCCGCAATGGGTACCTCAACCTTAACAGCACCGCCGACCAGAGTGGGGTGAGAAGGGAGCATGCCGGGGGCCCTGTTATGGGCCCTCTTTTCTTCCATCCGATATAGTCAGCAGCTGCTGCTGACTAAATTGTGGAGCTTGCGTGCATGTGTGCCTCCTTCGCACAAAGCATAAAAACTGAGGAGCCCGTGATGCACGGGGGGGTGTATAGGCAGAGGGGAGGGGTTTACACTTTTAAGTGTAATACTTTGTGTGGCCTCCGGAGGCAGAAGCTATACACCCAATTGTCTGGGTCTCCCAATGGAGCGACAAAGAAAATGCCACATTCGGCAGTGTGAAAATATATGGGAAAATAAAACAATATTGCAAAAAAAAATGCTAAAAAGATACATGTACCACAAAACCTGATTTGAAACAATAGGTTATTTTCTAAATATAGCTTCTGTTTAAGATAGGCCACTGATTTCAGTTTTGAGGGGTGCAAGCTCCTGGTAGACCCCACAGATCTGATAATAATGGCCTAGCCTTAGGAAAGGTAATCAATTTTATGTACCCAGTAAACCTCTTTAATTATAGGGAAGATCATCTTTTTAGGTCAATATTCAGAAAGATTATTTTTTCCAGTAATTAATTCATATAGAAAGCAAAGCTTCTATGTCGGGCAGCAGAATCATGGGACGAATACTCACTGCAGTGCCTGTAGATAGGTCTGGATGGCACCCTCCGTGTTACCCTCCAGAAGCTGGATCTTTCCCAAGGTTATGGCGCTCAGCTCTTGTCTGTGCAATTGTAGAGCAAGATTCAGCTGTTCTTTACTCTTCATAGAAAACAGAAATAATATAAAGGGTAACAAGACTGCCCAAAAGCAGATACGGACCACAATCGTGCTGCCTATGCGAGCCTCCTGCACAAGGTAGGGATCTACAAGAGCCTGGAAAGCCCTGATCCAAACCTTACAGCGAGTCTAGCGTTCAATAGCTGCAATTGAGAACTGAAGGACAAGGATTGCAGCTCTGCAGCTATATTTAATGGCCACCTGCAGCTAAAATAAAAGATAGGCAATTGTAGAAATAGCTTTTTTTATACAGCTCTTATGCTAACCTACAATGCCTTGCAAAAATATTTATACCCCACACATTTTTTCATATTACAACCACAAACATTAATGTATTTATTTGGGATTGTATGTGATATACAAAACACTAAGTAGAAAGTATTTGTGAAGTGAAAAGGAAATGATACATGTTTTTCTAAATATTTTAAAACTATAAATGTGAAAGTTGTGACTTGCATTTGTATTCAACCCCCCTGAATCAATACTTTGTAGGATCACCTTTCACTGCAATTACTATTCCAAGTCTTTTAGGGTATATCTCTACCAGCCTTACACATCTAGAGGCTGAATTTTTTGTTTACACACTACCTGAAGATCAGTGAGAAGCATCTGTGAACAGTAATTTTCAAGTCTTGATTTAAACCATTGCATTGTAGCTCTGGTGGTATGTTTGGGGTTGTTGTCATGCTGGAAGGTGAACCTTAACCCCAGTGTTACCGTATTTTTCGCTTTATAAGACGCACCGGAATATAAGACGCACCCCAAACTTAGACATAAAAAAAGGTAAAAAAAAGAAAAATGGGGTCCGTCTTATACTCCGGTGTTCTCTTACCGGAGGGGGGCAGCAGTGGTGGTGAAGCGGGGTCACAGGAGGCACAGGTTGTGCTGGCAGGCGCGACAGGTCAGTGGCAGCGGGGTCTGTGGTTGCAGGTGCCGTGGCTGCAGGCGCGGTGGCGTCCGCGGTGGCAGGATCCGTGGGGTCCGTGGTGGCGGCAGCAGCCGTGGCGGGTGAGCCGTGCAGCAGGCCGGTGCAGTGAGTGGTGAGCCGTGCAGCAGGCCGGTGCAGTGAGTGTCCGCGGTCCCGGTTCAGTGGTGGCAGCGGCGACTGCTCAGTGGTGGCAGGGACTGCTCAGTGGTGGAGTGTGTCCGCGGTCCCGGTTCAGTGGTGGCAGCGGCGGCGACGGCTCAGTGGTGGGAGTGGCGGCGACGGCTCAGTGGTGGGAGCGGCGGCGACGGCTCAGTGGTGGGAGCGGCGGCGACGGCTCAGTGGTGGGAGCGGCGGCGACGGCTCAGTGGTGGAGTGTGTCCGCGGTCCCGATTCAAGTAATGGCGCCCGGAGCGACGCATGCGCAGATGGAGCTCTCATCCAAGGGTATGAGACACACAGCCATGGGTACCCGTCTGCCACCGCATGCAAGCACAGGTACCCGGCTGCCGACCCCACACAGCACCCGCTGCCGCCCGCACACAGCCACGGGTACCCGGCTGCCGCTGCACGCAAGTACAGGTACCCGGCCGCTTGCATGCAGCCACAGGCACCCGGCCGCCCGATCGCCTCAGACAGGACCCCCCCCGGTACCGCTTTATAAGACGCACCCCCCATTTTCCTCCCAAAATTTGGGAAGGAAAAGTGCGTCTTATAAAGCGAAAAATACGGTAAGTCTTTTGCAGCCTCTAACATTTTTTCCTCCAAAATTACCCTGTATTTAGCGCTCCATCCATCTTCCTATCAACTCTAAACAGCTTCCCTATTGCAGCAACGTAAAGCATCTCCACAGCATGATGCTGCCACCACCATGTTTGACAGTGGGGATGGTGGTTTCAGGGTGATGAGTAGTGTTAGATTTACGCCACAGTTTTACTTTTAGCCCTAAAAGTTCTACTTTGGTCTCATCTGACCAAAGCACCTTCTTCCACATGTCTGCTGTGTCTCCTGCATACCAAGCTGAAAATATGCTATAAATTAACATGCTTACTCCGCTGTATGCCTAGGAGCAACATTTCAATTTGCTTTAGATTCAAAACTAGAGGGGTTTGTTTAGAAACAAGCAGGTTCATATGAAACAATTATTTCATATTTCCTACCTTGCTGAAGTCCTTCAGATATAAGTAACAAACTCCCAAATTGTGACAGATTTCCTAGAGAATAAAATGCAAGGATGAATAAATAAATTAAATTTTGAAAAAAAGTTAAATTTAAAATGGTTAATTATAGAAACATTGCATTCTCTTCTCGCCAGGCAATGCTTCTCGTTACTACCAAAAAGAGAAATACAGTATGGATGAAAAGTGATGGTGCAAAAGCTAAATGAATGCCCCATGGTACCATAAGGAGGACTGGAGACTGTTCCATGACCAGAGACACACACTGCTGTAAGTATACAGAAGCAGATCTGTATCCAAGCTACAGCAAAACTGTCAAACAGTGGCTGGTAGGCAAGAAGACATGAAGGAATAAAGCAAAATAACGAGAGCAAAGATTCACACCGTACCCAGTCTTTATTATTGAGTCTGGCCGCCTCATTGTAAACCTCAATGGCTGCTCTGTGCTTCCCCAGCAAAAACCTGGAAAAAAAAGAAGAAATCCATAAGACGTCAACACCACTGAAGCAATCAGTCCAGAGAACAGGTCGTTTAGCTCATAGAGAATTGTGTCTCCATCACTTGGTTGTGAGGACGAGATCTAGAGAAGTTTCCAGCTTATGGAGATCAATGGAAAGGTCTCCATTTACTGAAAACAAACAGGTTTCTATTAGATAGCGATGAAGTAAAATACATTATAATATTATCTGGCATCAGATCAGAGAATGATTAAGTCTGTTACATTTAAAACATAAAATACCTTAAAAGTAATGGTACAGTGATGTGTTTCAGTATTACGGTGACACATCCCTAGATGCCTATATAGTCAATGTCAGATCTTAATAGTGGTGGGCGATCCCCTAATGTACGGACATCAAACCTATTCAATAGAGACAGAGCTTCAAAGGAATCAGCCGTTTAGGAAAAATAGTCTTTGAACTCTCTTTGCATCTCCATGGGGATATGTAGCTTTTATCTACGAGTGTGCCTATGGTATATCAGAAAATCATTTTACTGACTTCTGTAACACAAGTACTTCAATAATAATTGATTTTGTTAATGAGAATTTGTCTCCTGAAAGTTACCTTAGACACATGTACACACAGCGCACTCCTTGTGGGCATAGTGCACTCTCCATACAAAATAAAGCACTTGCTGCATCCACATGTGACATAATGCATTTCTTATTACTCGCCTCTCCTGGACCCATTTTCACCTCCTATCCATCTCTCGCTGATCCTTGGCACATCGTGTTACCATGGCAACCCAGTGCACACCTCTGATATTATGCCCCCGGGACTTATGGAACAGCTCAGGTGGTGACTTGTCGCCAGAGTATTTTGGTAGTTGGTGTCCTCACCACTACTGTGGACTGCATCATCATTTCTGGACTTACTGATCACATAACAAACCTAGCTCTGCTACAGGGTATTCTGCAATCCTACTGGCCAATTCTTCCTGGGAACCACAACAAATCCAGGTCTGCTACATCACTGGATACTCTGCTATACTGATGGTCAGTTCTATCTTGGACTCTGCTACATCACTGAATTAGCTCTCAAACTGTGTCAGATCTATATTGCATTTCATGACAAACTCAGCTCTGCTACATCATAGACTTTACTCTACTACACCCGCTGGTCCACTGCTGCCATAGAACCTCCCATGTGACTGAGCTCACCTACAACAGCTCCTCACCCAAGTATCCTGTGCTTTCTTGTTATCTACTACTCCATTATGACCATTTCAACCTCCAAAACTCTGCTTCATCTGATCTAGTGATTCTCATTTTTTCTTCCTATTAAGAAAAAAGCCTAAAGATTACATGGTGTCAGACTGGATCACAACAAATGCATTACCCTTGTGAAAGCTCCATATATATGATTCTATTGTGCACCTTCTTTCTATTCTGTGTAAATATGAGGTTCTAGCTAGTGATGATGCAGCACGCATTTCTGTTGCAGTGAGAGCTCACATACCCTGTACTGAAAGAATGAGGAGTGCGCAGTGGCAATTGTCCAAGGATGTGTTCAACCACAACTTGTCATCAGTTATTGCACTTGCATTGTACAACTTAAAGGGATTTTCCACCACCTACTTACCCCTTCTACAAGTAACTTTCCAAAATATAGCACATTGTAAATAGTTTTGATCTCCCTAGTTGCCCCTGCTGACGCAGATCACGCAACACATCTGACTTCTTTGGTGCTGCCTTTGCCGTCTTGTCCAATCTTCCCCCTCCTAGCCTTCTCCAATCGGCATTGAAAGACTAAGCAGAAGGACTCTTATTACAGGACTAGAAACTCACGTGCATGGCAGTCCAACTCAACCCCTGCTGTAGCTGTACCTGACACTTCACTGTCAATGTACAATCTCTATTGAGAGCCTGGTGTCAGAACAGCTGTACCCAGTAAACAAAGTGATACATAGTTGGATTCAGAATCTCTTTGCCTACATCATCCTGCTCTCAGAGAAGGTAGCAAAGACCTGCTGACAGATTACATTTAATGCCACTGCAATCATTCTAGCCACACTTCAAGGGAATATGTCAGCAGGTTTTGCTATCTCATCTGAGACCAGCAAAATGGAGGCAAAGAGATCCTGAATCCAACAATGTATCACTTAGATTACTGGCTGCTGCCATTCTGCCAGAATCAGAGTTTTTACATTTAGCAAAGCAGCAGAGCTGAGTGAGCTTCCTCGCCCACACCAGTCTCACTATAGAAATTGTACATTGACAGTGAGATGTCAATCACAAGAGGTGGGGGAATGGGTGTGCCTGCCTGACATCTGTGTTAAATTGTAGTGCAGCAAGGATAATCACTAGATCAGACCTGGGCAAGGGGCGGCCCGCGGGCCACATCCGGCCCGTCTACTCTCTGTGACTGGCCCGCCTGGTTCAGGGCGTTCTTGCTGGCCGGTCAGTGATGAGGGCAATCTAACCTGTTGACGGAGCTCCAGGCTCCGGGACGCCCGTGTTCAGATTGCCCTCATCACACGCTGCGTGCCGGTGTGTAGGGAACAGAGGACAGATCCTGCAGCGCCGCACAGTGCAGGCAGCGGAATGCAGGAATCTCTCCTCTGTTCCCTGCCCGGCAGATGCTCTGTGTGACACACGCGCGCCCTGATGTCGTCAGTATGGCGCGCATGTGTCATTTGAAAAGTTCCCGCCCGGCAGGAGAAGAAGCTGCAGCAGCCTGGGCCGCACGGAGAGAAGCAGCGGAGGGGGCTCCTAGGAACACAGCATCGGCGCAGCCTGGGCATGCAAAAGAGAAGCAGCTCAGCGGGGGGGCACATACGGAGGTGCCTGAGGAGGGACAGTAAGAAGGGAGAGGTGAGTGGTTACTAGTAACCTGCGGGGACAATGGGGGGAGGGGGGCCGCCCGACTACCTGTCTCATTGGTGTGTGCGGATGCTCCGGCCCTCAAGCTCCCTGTCTGCAGTGACAGGAGACCGGCAGCTGCACACACTGGTCTACGGAAGCTGCATTCAGCCTCTCACACGGAGCAGACCTGGGGGCGGGGCCGGAGCTTCTCTTCAAAGAAGCTGATTCCTGACTTCCTGCACTGTTTCTGCTCTCCGCTGAGGCCGGCTCCACTGCGTGTACAGACACTTTTTTTTTAAGGTAAATACGCATACGTGTGGGTGTATGTGTGGGTGTGTGTGTGTATATATATATATATATGTGTGTGTGTGCGTGTATATGTGTGGGTGTGGGTATATATGTGTGTGTGCGTGTATATGTGTGGGTGTGGGTATATATGTGTGTGTGTGTGTATATGTGTGTGTGTATGTGTGTGTGTATATGTGTGTGTGTATGTATGTGTATAGGAAGCCTGGCTGTGTGTGTGTGTGTGTGTGTATATATGTGTGTGTGTGTGTGTATGTATGTGTATAGGAGGCCTGGCTGTGTGTGTGTGTGTGTGTGTGTGTATGTATGTAGGGGACCTAGCTGTGTGTGTGTGTGTGTGTATGTTGGAGGCCTGTGTGTGTGTGTGTGTGTGTGTGTGAGAGTGTGTGTGTGTGTGTGTGTGTATGTAGGAGGCCTGGCTGTGTGTGTGTGTGTATGTTGGAGGCCTGTGTGTGTGTGAGTGTGTGTGTGTATGTAGGAGGCCTGGCTGTGTGTGTGTGTGTTTGTGTATATGTATGCATGTGTATAGGAGGCCAGGCTGTGTGTGTGTGTATGTATGTAGGAGGCCTGGCTGTGTGTGTGTGTGTGTGTGTGTGTGTGTATGCATGTGTATAGGAGCCTCTGGCTGTGTGTATGTATGTAGGAGGCCTGGCTCTGTGTGGTGTGCGTGTGTGTGTGTGCGCGCGCATGTAGGAGGCCTGGCTGTGTGTGTGTGTGTGTGTGCACGCGCGTGTGTGCGCATGCGTGCTTGTATGTAGGAGGCCTGGCTGTGTGTGTGTGTGTGTGTACGTGTATACACACATACACTCACACACACACACACACATATATACACACACATACACACATACATATACACACATATATATATATTTATATATATAAATATATATATATACATACATACACACATACATACAGACACACAGCCAGGCCTCCTACATACACACACACATACACACACACATATATACATACATACACACACATACATACACACACATATACATTCACACACACACATACATATATACACATTATATATATATATATATATATATATATATATATATATATATATATATATATATATATATAATGCCGGACTACTATAACTAACTCGGTTCTACATCTTTTATATATATATATATATATATAGAATGATGTACAACCGAGGTAATTATATTAGTCCGGCCCCCTAAAACCATCCCAATTTCATATGCGGCCCCATGGAAAAATTAATTGCCCACCCCTGCACTAGATGATCAAGCCTTTAATTAAACGAAACCGCACAGCCGGATGAGAGGCATAGTTGATTTTTTTTAATCCCTACAGCATGCTGTCCTCAGATTACATAGCAACAACTTAGACAGATTCCCTTTAATAAACTCTGGTACAATAGTCAGAACTGAGCTTGTATAATCTGTTAAAAGTATAATTGTAAAAATCTTACAGTGATCGAGCTACTTGTTTCAGGTTATCGGGACTTGTTGGATTCAAGATTGCACATGTTTGGAAAAGTTCAAGAGATTCCTGGATTTTCCCCTCTAATCTTAAAATCAATGCTAAAAAAAGAAAAAAAATATTAGAATTAAATCTAATATGGAGGAACTGATACAGAAATCACGTGAAATTAAAAAAAAAATCTGTCTAAACAGCTACATCAGATAAAAGGCAAAAAATAGAAGAAATATTACAACTAAATATTCAATGTAGTGGTAAAAGAAGAACAGCTTGGTGGCTTCTATATTGTATGTAGAGGTTTTTTCTTCTTACCTTGCACATACACTGCGTATTCACACACCCCCTCTGTAGCCTGGAGCTGTTCCTTAATTGCAACCTGGAAATATACAAAATTATTATCACGCTCATTAGTATCATCATGGTCATCTCTGGCCTACAAGACCAACGCTAACTTCATGAGCATATATTTTACATCTATATCATATAAGGTTCAATTCACACTAGCTTCATCACACAATACACTGGTGTTTGTCTGCAGGTTTCTCATTTATTTAGAGTAGCATAATATGAGGACAGAAAGTCTGATTACAGGCATGTAACACTTATTAGACTGTGTGATTTAGTTTCTATACAATCAATGTTTTATCAGAAGGAGATTATCACTAGCTGACTAGGTCTCAGTGCAGAGCAGTCCAGCTAATCTGTGTAACCCCGCCCCCAACCACTGATTAGCAGCTTGCTCACAATGCAGTGTACACAGGAAGCTGCTAGTCAGGGGTGTGGGTGGACTTATACTGTTTAACTCTTAGCTCTGCTACATCTACATCAGACAAAACAGGGATTTTATCAAAACTGCACCAAGCAGCCCAGTAAGTGATACATCCCTGGAATCAGGGTCTCTGTCTCTAGATTATGCAACCATCATATTGCATAGCAAAAACCTTCTCCAATAGATTCCTTTTAAGATTCCTTTTGTCAGCGTATGGATCACTAAGGCCGGCTTCACACTTGCGATTAACTCGCACGAGTGCAATGCGAGAAATTCTCACATTGCACTCGGACCAATTTTAATCAATGAGGCAGCTCCCATCTGCTAATTTTTTCTCAGTCCAAATCGGACTGAGAAAAAAAAAATCGCAGCATGCTGCGTTTTGGGGAGTTTCTCGCGCGTGTCTCCCCAATGAAACTCTATGGGTGCATGGAAAAAAACAGATGTCACAGGGACGGCACACACATCATCCTAGTGACATGCGTTTTTCAAAATACATTTATCGCATGTTGCAGAAAACACTGGAAATGAGTGAGGTCTGTCAATGTCGGTCAATTTCTATCTCTGTCAGTCTCTCTCTCTGTCTCTCTGTCTCCCTGTCGTCGGTCTCTATCTCTCTCTGTCTGTCTGTCCCTCCCCCCCGCTCTCATACTCACCGATCACCGGCGCGGCGCTGCACGGCTGTCATACTGCTCCAGCGGCTTTTCCTCTTTTGAAAATGCCGGCCACTCATTATTCCATCTAGTATTCACTGCTTTCCCCCGCCGCCTATGATTGGTTGCAGTTAGACACACTCCCACATTGAGTGACAGCTGTCTCACTGCAACCAATCACAGCCGCTGGTGGGCGGGTTTATATTGTGCAGTAAATTAAATAAATAAATAATAAAAAAAAAATGGCATGCGGTTCCCCCAATTTTCATACCAGCCAGGGTAAAGCCATACGGCTGGAGGCTGGTATTGTCAGGATGGGGAGCGCCACGTTATGGGGAGCGCCCCACACTAAAAATATCAGCCAGCAGCCGCCCGGAATTGCCGCATCCATTGATGCGACAGTCCCGGGACTGTACCCGGCTCATTCCGAATTGCCCTGGTGCGGTGGCAATCGGGGTAATAAGGAATTAATGGCAGCAGCCCATAGCTGCCATTAAGTCCTAGGTTAATCATGGCAGGCATCTCCCCGAGATACCTTCCATGATTAACTTGTAAGTTAAAAAAAATAAAGACATACACCCAAAAATCCTTTATTTGAAATAAAGGACAAAAAACCCCACCCTCTTTCACCACTTTATTTAAGTCCTCAAATACCTCTCCAGGTCCGACGTAATCCACAGAGGTCCCATGGCGCTTTCAGCTCTGCTACATCAGAAGCTGACAGAGAGCGGCCACAGACCACGACCGCTATGTGAGCTCCCCGCAGCAACTGAAGTGAGTCGTGCTGTCACTCACGTTACCGCAGCCACAGATCTCAGCTGGAGGACTGCAGCTGTGGCCGTGGGCAACCTCAGTGACAGCACCGCTGATAACGGAGATCACTTTAAGTCACTCAGGGGATTTGCGGTCACCAGTGAGACCTTCACCGGTGACCAAAAATCAGGCCACGACACACAGACAGAGCCGCGGGATGACAATGAAGTCGGGTGACGTTCATCCGACTTCATTCTGATCGTGCGGCTCTGTCTGTGTCTGCTGTCAGTGGCCATTCAGCTCTGCTACATGGCTCTGTCTGAGTCTGCTGTCAGCGGCCATTCAGCTCTGCTACATGGCTCTGTCTGTGTCTGCTGTCAGCGGCCATGTAGCAGAGCTGAATAGCAGATGACATAGCTGCTGAGAATAAAAACGGATCACGTACAGATCACACACGGATTGCACACAGACTACAATCAATTGAAAAATCACAAACACATTGCTGTTGCATTGCACACTGATCAAGACTTGAACAGAGCTCATGCTACTTTCTAGCATGAGATTCGGTCCGATTTTACACTCGCAAGTGTGATTCCAGCCTAAGTGTGGATCTAAGTGTGCAGATAATGAATTAGGCCGAATTTGGCAGGAAGGGACCAGAAGGTAACTGGATACATAGTCACTATAAACAATGTTTGTATTTCTTATCACTTTCACTCCTATAATACTTCATTTTTTACTTACCCCTCTGATCCCTACACCCAGTAATGAGCTATTCATCTCTCCCACCATCCTCCCCACTCATCTCACCCTCTCCTCAGATCTGTTCCTCCACATAACACCCTAGGTCTCCAGACACACACGCCCACCTCATGGCCTCTCCTGCTCCCATTTACTAACACTCTCTGCTTCTCCTCACTGCTGGTGATATCTCTCCTAATCCTGGCCCTCGTCACCATATCCCCATTGTCATATCTAACTGCCATCCACGATCTATGACAAATTTTCACAACCTTTCTAACCTTACACCCATCCACCCAGCCCCCGCTCCCCCAGTCCCACTAACAGGAGCTCTATGGAACGCTCACTCCATCTGCAACAAACTTTCCTACATCCATGATCTTTTCATCACTAATAAACTTTCCATTCTTGGCATCGCAGAAACCTGGCTCACCCCCTCTGACACAGCTTCTCCTGCTGCACTTACTTATGGTGGTCTCCATCTGTCTCACCCCCCCTCCCCTGCCCCAGTAAGAAGCATGGTGGAGAAGTTGGTTTGCTCTTGTCCGAAAAATGCTCCTTTCCACCGATTCCACTGCCACCTTCTGCTACTCTCCCCTCTTTTGAGGTGTACTCTGTTCGCATCTACTCCCTCTCCAACTGGCTATCATTTATCGCCCCCCAGGGCCAGCCACCACCTTTTTTGACCACTTCACCACCTGGCTACTTCATTTCCATTCCACAGACATCCCCACCATCATCATGGGTGACTTTAACATTCCCATTGACACTTCTCACTCATCTGTCTCTAATCTTCTAACAGTCACTTCCTCCTTTGGCCTCACCCAATGGTCTTCTGCAGCTACTCACAAAGATGGCCACACACTTGACCTCATCTTCACTCGCCTCTGTTCCCTATCAACCCTCTCTAACTCACCTCTCCCCCTTTCTGACCACAACCAAACTCACATTCTCTTCCCTCTCTTCTCCAAGTACGCAACCCCCCCTCCACAAACTTTCACACCCTCGCAGAAATATCAAACACCTTGATTTAGACTCACTTTCTCAGTCCCTTCTCCCTCTTGCAGACATTGCTTCTTTACACGATGCAGATGCTGCTGCCACTTTATACAACACCACCATCTATGCAGCTCTCGAATCAGCTGCCCCCCTCACACAGACCAAAACCCGTACAATCAACAGGCAACCCTGACACACAAGCCATACTAAAGAATTGAGACGGGCTTCCAGAATCGCTGCGCGCAGATGGAAGAGGTCTCATTCCACCGAGAACTTCGTCACATACAAATAAGCCCTCACCACTTTCAAGTCTGCACTCACTGCTGCAAAACAAACCTACTTCTCATCTCTCATATCCTCTATCTCACAACCCTAAACAGTTATTCAACACTCTCAACTCTCTCCTCCGTCCCCCAGCACCACCTCCCTCTCCTCTCATATCAGCTGAAGACTCTGCCTCTTTCTTCGAGCAGAAGATTGACAACATCAAACTTTGGCCCATAATCACCACAGACCCTTCTAACAACTACTCAGCCTTCTTCCTCCAAATCCAGCTTCTCCACTATGACAGAAGATCATCTTTCCACTCTACTCTCAAGATCACATCTCACAACCTGCACAGTTGATCCACTTCCATCCCACCTCATCCCCAATCTCATCACAGTCTTCATCACAACCCTAACCCATCTCTTCAACCTATCACTAAAAACTGGTGTATTCCCTTCATGCTTTAAACATGCCTCAATAACACCCATCCTCAAAAAGCCCTCCCTTGACCCTTCCTCTCTGTCAAACTATCACCCCATATCACTTCTCCCCTATGCCTAAAAACTACTGGAACAGCATGTCCATCTTGAACTGTCCTCACACCTCTCTTCCTGCTCCCTCATTGACTCTTTACAATCCGGCTTCCGACCGCATCATTCCACTGAAACTGCTCTAACTAAAGTCACTAACGACCTACTAACCGCCAAAGCAAAGTGACACTACTCTGTCCTCCTCCTCCTGGAACTGTCCTCTGCCTTTGACACAGTAGACCATTCCCTTCTACTACAAATTCTCTCATCTCTGGGCATCATTGACCTGGTCCTATCCTGGATTTCCTCATACTTAACCGACCGAACTTTCAGCGACTCCCACTCTCACTTAACCGACCGAACTTTCAGCGTCTCCCACTCTCACACACGTCCTCATCTCGCCCCCTATCTGTCGGTGTCCCCAAAGGTTCAATTCTAGGACCCCTGCTGTTCTCCATCTACACCTTCAGTCTGGGACAGCTCATGGAGTCTCACAGCTTTTAGTATCACCTCTATGCTGATGATATGCAGATCTACCTCTCTGGACGTGACATCACCTCCCTACTAACCAGAATCCCACAATGTCTTTCTGCTATTTCATCCTTTTTCTCTGCTCGATTCCTAAAACTGAACATGGACAAAACAGAATTCATCATCTTTCCTCCTCCTCACTCAACCCCCCCACCTAACATATCCATCAATTTCAATGGTTGCTCACTTTCCCCAGTCCCACATTCTCGCTGCCTGGGAGTAACTCTAGAGTCTGATTCTCTTTCAAGCCACACATCCAAGCCCTCTTCACCTCCTGTTGCCTCCAACTCAAAAATATTTCCAGGATCCGTATATTCCTTTCCCAAGAAGCTGAAAAACCTCTAGTGCATGCCCTTATTATCTCCCGCCTGGATTATTGCAACCTCCTGCTCTGTGGCCTCCCTTCCTACAGTCTCGCACCCCTACAATCTATTCTAAACTATGCTGCCCGACTAATCCACCTGTCCCCTCGCTACTCCCCGACCTCTCCTCTCTGCCAATCCCTTCACTGGCTTCCCATTTCCCAGCGACTATTGTTCAAAACCCTAACCATGACCTACAAAACCATCCATAACCTGTCTCCTCCCTACATCTGTGACTTATTCTCCCGGTAAACCTGCACGTAACCTTCGATCCTCACAAGATCTCCTTCTCTACTCCCCTCTCATCTACTCTTCCCACCATCGCATCCAAGATTTATCACGTGCCTCCCCCATACTCTGGAACGCCTTGCCGCAAAATATCAGAGTCTCGCTTACCTTGACAAGCTTCAAAACGAACCTGAAGACCCACCACTTCCGACAAGCCTACAACCTGCTGTAACCCTCTGTCTGATACAGCACCGCACGACCCTCTCTACCCTCACCCATCCCTTGTAGACTGTGAGCCCTCGCGGACAGGAACCTCTCTCCTCCTGTACCAGTCTGTGTTTTGTATTGTTTATGATTATTGTAGTTGTCTATGTTATGTATACCCCTTTTACATGTAAAGCGCCATGGAATAAATGGCACTATAATAATAAAAAAATAATAATAATATTAATAAATACTTATTATTGCCTCATTCAGATGTCTGTTTTCACATCTGTGTCTTGTCTACCATTTTCACGGCCTCATAGACTTGTATAAGTGATTGTGGTCTCGGACCACAAAACAAACATGGAAAGAAAAAAAATAGTGGAAAAATAATCTTCAAATAATATAGTAGGTACAGCTTCATACAATATAGTTGGTATTTGTTCTATCAGGGAAAAAAAACTGATAAATATGGATGTCTGAATAAGGCCTAAAATTCATCCAGGTCCTATTGACGGATGCCCCTTCCCCACATTGTGTCTGTCAGGTCTCACGTTTAACTAGATGAAAGAATACCGTAAATCCCGTTATTCTGACCGTGAAAAAGACACTCATAAAAAGCAATGCAAATGTGAATCAATCACTACTCACCTTACAAGCCTCGTAGTCCTTATGGACATAGTGCAGGTGAATCAGCCAGTTTCGTCTTTCCAGGATCGGGAGTTCTGCAGCTGAAAAACATTTGACAGCAGTGGTACCCTAATATATTTACAGTGTAGTACTACATACCTGTATACATGACACATACAAGGAACCCGTCAGCTGATAAATACTGCCGAAACCGTGACGTCTGAACAGACGACAGCAGCTAACATCGGAGTGCCCGTAACTGGGGGTGCATGACAGACGCCATGCATAGCAGGCACACCGAAGTCAGCTGCCGGACACTGACCAGCTATGGAAGAGGATGCCATGCGATGTATGGCACATGTATACCAGGATGGGGACAGGATGAGGAAACATATACCAGGACGGGGAACCAAAATACCAGGATGTGGCCCAGGATAGGGACATCTATACCAGAATGGGGGACTGATTTACTAGGATGAGGGACATATGTACCAGGTGGAGGCCCAGGATGGGGGACATTAGTACTCAATGAGTGGACATTACTACATAATAATGGGGCATCTGTGTAAACTCATATGACTTTATAGGATTTAGAATGCTACAAGAGCCCATACATCTGACCAACTTGCATTGGAAGGGGGGGCCGATCCCCATACAGATGGCTGGTCCTTCTGTGTACACTGCCTGTGAGTTTCTTTTAAAAAGCAGTGTGGAGGTATGCGAGAAGAAGCAGCGAATACATAGCATAAGGAACAGTCTATCTGGGACTGAGATGCAGCATAACGTCCCTAGCCCTACAATCCAGGCACAGTGCCCTAGCCCCACTGAGCAGGGACAGCGCCCCTAGCCCCACTGAGCAGGGACAGCGCCCCTAGCCCCACTGAGCAGGGACAGCGCCCCTAGCCCCACTGAGCAGGGACAGCGCCCCTAGCCCCACTGAGCAGGGACAGCGCCCCTAGCCCCACTGAGCAGGGATAGCGACCCTAGGCCCACTGAGCAGGGACAGCGGCCCTAGCCCCACTGAGCAGGGATAGCGGCCCTAGCCCCAATGAGCAGGGACAGCGGCCCTAGCCCCAATGAGCAGGGACAGCGCCCCTAGCCCCACTGAGCAGGGACAGCGCCCCTAGCCCCACTGAGCAGGGACAGCGCCCCTAGCCCCAATGAGCAGGGACAGCGGCCCTAGCCCCACTGAGCAGGGACAGCGCCCCTAGCCCCACTGAGCAGGGACAGCGCCCTTAGCCCCACTGAGCAGGGATAGCGACCCTAGGCCCACTGAGCAGGGACAGCGGCCCTAGCCCCACTGAGCAGGGATAGCGACCCTAGGCCCACTGAGCAGGGACAGCGGCCCTAGCCCCAATGAGCAGGGACAGCGGCCCTAGCCCCACTGAGCAGGGACAGCGCCCCTAGCCCCACTGAGCAGGGACAGCGGCCCTAGCCCCACTGAGCAGGGACAGCGGCCCTTGCCCCACTGAGCAGGGACAGCTGCCCTAGCCCCACTGAGCAGGGACAACGCCCTTAGCCTTAATACCAAATGAAAGCTATCGTAGCCTGACTACCGAGGAAAAGCGCTCTTAGCCCTACTACCCAAAGACAGCTGTCATAAAGCCCTACTACCCAAAGACAGCTGTCATAAAGCCCTACTACCCAGAGACAGCTGTCATACAGCCCCACTACCCAGAGACAGCTGTCATACAACCATAGTACCCAGAGACAGCTGTCATACAGCCATAGTACCCAGAGACAGCTGTCATACAGCCATAGTACCCAGAGACAGCTGTCATACAGCCATAGTACCCAGAGACAGCTGTCATACAGCCATAGTACCCAGAGACAGCTGTCATACAGCCCTACTACCCAGAGACAGCTGTCATACAGCCATAGTACCCAGAGACAGCTGTCATAGAGCCCTAGTACCCAGAGACAGCTGTCATACAGCCCTAGTACCCAGAGACAGCTGTCATACAGCCCTACTACCCAGAGACTATATAAGCAAGGATGGTTGACCTTGGGGAGATCAACATCCAACACCGTGGAGACACCATCATGTGTTTCTCAACGCAGTGATTCTAGAGCAATGCCCCCTGGGAAGTATTCAAAACAAGAAAGCCTGCGGAGACACCATCACATGTTTCTTAACGCTGGCAGGAAACTAGCCAGGTCTTTCACCGGGAAGGAACAACCATGGGAAGGACAGTCTCCAGTCAAGGAGACCACCTATGCCAAACATGGTATCCATCCACAGACAGCTGTTTCGGAGTATTTGCCCCGCATCAGTGTGGAGTAGGTCAACCATCCTTGCTTATGTAGTCTTGTACTAGGCATTGCTCCCACTAGCCAGTTTCCTACTCCACACTGATGAGGGGCAAATACCCCAAAACAGCTGTCTGTGGATGGATACCATGTTTAGCATAGGTGGTCTCCTTGACTGGAGTCTTCCCTTCCCATGGTTGTTCCTTCCCGGTGAAAGACCTAGCTAGTTTCCTGCCAGTGTTGGGAAACATGTGATGGTGTCTCCGCAGGCTTTCTTGTTTTGACTACTACCCAGAGACAGCTGTCATATAGCCCTACTACCCAGAGACAGCCGTCGTATAATCCTACTACCCAGAGACAGCTGTCGTATAGCCCTACTACCCAGAGACAGCTGTCATATAGCCCTACTACCCAGGGACAGCTCTCCTATAGCCCAACTACCCAGGGACAGCTATCCTATAGACCAACTACCCAGGGACAGCTCTCCTATAGCCCAACTACCCAGGGACAGCTCTCCTATAGACCAACTACCCAGGAACAGCTCTCCTATAGACCAACTACCCAGGGATAGCTCTCTTATAGCCCTAAAATCCAAGGACAGCTCTCTTAAAGCCCCTGGACAGTTTGTGTATTGCAGTCCATGCTCGTATAGTGGTCCATGAAGATCTGCATGAGCCCTTACAATTACAAGCGGCCCTTTGAAGGCAACCATAATGCTGAAGTGGCCTTTGGTGAAAATGAATTTGACACCTCTGCCCTAGGCAATTCAAAGTATTCATGAAGGAACAGAAGTAGCTCAGGCCAGAATGGAAGAATGCTCATACAGGACAAAACTAAGTGGATGAAAAAAAACTACTGCTGGACAATGTAAGTAAATATCTTTCAGGACTATCCCAACCCTCATTAACTTTCTGGAGTATAAACTGTATTTAGCAATTTTGTCTGGATCAAACAGTTCCCAGCACTCACCACTGAGGAATACAACGTTTCTTCCACCTCTACCCAGTCCTCCATTGCCAAATCCAGTATATCTGCCCCTTAATTTCACATGAGCCTTATCATCAGGCTTGATAACAAAAAAAAAAAAGAAAACACGTAAATCAGTGGTCCCTCCAATTTTGAAAATGAGGAGCGGTGACGACATTCAGAAGAGGAGCAGAACGGTGCTGCATCCCAGAGAAGATGCAGAGGTTAGTATATTATATTATTATTATTATTATTATTAAAATCACACTATATAACATGCGCGTGTAGACAGATTTAGAAATTTAAAAACAGCTTCTTTGAAGGGGCCTTTCACCATATGTTTTATGGTGAACTAGACACTCATTGTGATAGGCGCTGTAAAGCAGAATAAAACTATTTTTTTATTTCTTTTTTGCCTGTCAGTTGTGTAGTTATTAGCAATCAAGGTTTTTGGCACCTAAACAGTTACAAAAAATTACGTTTAAGTGGGCACTACCAGAGATTTTACTGGGGGCACCTTCCTCTTTCTGACGTGGACCGATCATAAACAGGCAGCAACACAATGGGGAAAGAAGAACACGCTCACACAATAGCATTGACAGCCTGTTCCCCTCACTGCACCCCTACTAGAGTTGTAACGAACCACACATTCAACATCTTGCACTAAAGTAATCAGGATAGCATCCTATATATCAATCAAACCACTAGTATCCCCAAAGGAATACTCATGATGCTGATAAATCCATTTAAAAATTTAGCTTTATTAAATACTCAATAGCATAAAAACATACAAACAGAAGGCATAGTAGGGCAAAAGAGACTGCAAATATAACCCCCCCAATAATGGGGAGGGGCGGGTAAAGAAACAAAAAGCCTACGGTAAAGGCAATTAATAGTAAATGCAGAGATCTATAACCATAGGTCTTATGATAATCAACAATATTAGTATATGGCCAGGTATCTGGATCACAGACTTATGAACATCAGGTTATAAAGTCAATATTTAGTCCCATTGAGATTGGTAGCAGGGGATTTCTAATATACAATAACATACAAAGTATTTAGATAAAGTTATTGGAACAGCCCCCAATCTTAAACATCAATCACTGTGGATCATCATAATCATCCTCTCGGACCCAGCATAACAATAAAGGTACCACGTCCCATTGGGATTAATAGAAGGGGGATTCTAATAGAGAATAATTAGAAAAAGTACCATATAGAATTGTTCAGATTATCCCCAACCTACATAACACAACACTGTGGGTCATAATAATCCTATCCGGCTCAGCATGGCAATGCACTCCCACTAAATAGCAACAAGCATGATTGCCACCCTAATCTGGGTAGACACATAAAGATAACAACCTAGACAGAGCTACGTAAAGGCACCGTCACACTAAGCGACGCTCCAGCGATCCCACCAGCAACCTGACCTGGCAGGGATCACTGGAGCGTTGCTACACGGGTTGCTGGTGAGCTGTCACACAGGCAGATCTCACCAGCAACCAGCCCCCAGCCAGCAGCGACGCGTGGAAGCGATGCTGCGCTTGGTAACTAAGGTAAATATCGGGTAACCAACCCGATATTTACCTTGGTTACCAGCGCACACCGTTTAGCGCTGGCTCCCTGCACTCCTAGCCAGAGTACACATCGGGTTAATTACCCTATGTGTAATCTTGCTATGTGTGCAGGGAGCAGGGAGCCGGCACTGGCAGCGTGAGAGTGGACGCTGGTAACGAAGGTAAATATCGGGTAACCAAGGAAAGGGCTTCTTGGTTACCCAATATTTACATTGGTTACCAGCGTCCGCAGAAGCCGGCTCCTGCTCACTACACATTCAGACATTCAGGATTGTTGCTCTGTCGCGGTCACACACAGCGATGTGAGCTTCACAGCGGGAGAGCAACAACTAAAAAATGGTCCAGGACATTCAGCAACAACCGGCGACCTCACAGCAGGGGCCAGGTTGTTGCTGGATGTCACACACAACAACATCGCTAGCAAGTCGTGCCTCAGCAGCAATGTTGCTAGCGATGTTGCTTAGTGAGACGTGGCCTTTACAATTGTTAAGCAGATATGAAACCGCAGACCTGACCATAAATAGGTGTATCTCTCATCCCACCGCGCCTCAAGTTGTATCTCTCCACCCACCCCTCCCCATTATTGGGGAATTATATTTGCAGTCTCTTTTGCCCTACTATGTCTTCTGTTTGTATCTTTTTATGCTATTGAGTATTTAATAAAGCTAAATTTTTAAAAGGATTTATCAGCATCATGAGTATTCCTTTGGGGATACAAGTGGTTTGATAGAGTTGTAACGAGACTCAATTTTGTAGCACTGCCCCTCCCCCCACACTGAATAGCAGAGATGTAAGGTGAGAGCTGATAGTTAGGCCTCTTTCAGACGTCGGTGCAAAACACACGTTGGTGCAAAGCACACGTTTTGCACGATCCGTGGTGTAGGTATGTATGCGTGTGTGTGTTCAGCATGTGCTGTCAGTGTGCTATCCGTGTGACATCCGCATATCACACTGACAGCATGAACTTCTATTCTCACCTGTCCATGGTGCTGCTGCCTCCGGCGCTGTTGCTTCCGGTCCTCTGTGCAGTGCATATTCAATGAGCATAATGAAGGGGGGGGTTTGGAAGCAAGTGACAGCAGCTACGGTAAGAAGACAGCAGTGCAGGAGACAGGCGAGTATAGAAAATTCTTTTATTTTGCAAACATGTGGTTTTCGCAGGTACATGTCACACTGATGTCACATGGAGCACATCAGTGTGCAGTCTATGCGGTCTATATGACACCTGTGCTGCTGGAAAAAAAAACGGGATATGTCTACGTGTGGAGCACACGGACACAGGTATGCTCCATACGGACACACAGTCCAAGGGAAAACGTGTGCGCAAACCCATTGATTTTAATGAATCTACGTGTGTCTGTGTCTCCGGTACTTGTGAAAACAGACCTCACACATACCAGACACACGGACATGTGAAGGGGGCCTTTATTACACTGATGAGGCTGCAGAGAGTAGAGGAGACTGTTTGTCAATACATGTCTCTTACCAATCCTGTCCCAAGTAAAGAAAAAGGGAGACAAGCGCACATAAGGCAATAATGAATTTTGACAGTGAAATTGGGGTGTGAGGGGCTTGCTCTCTTGATTGGGGTGTGTAGGTCACAACTCCAATAAATCCCCAGAGATTATTCAGCTGCTGCAAATAAATGAGATCTTCTTTTGCAGATAGATTGAGGAGAAGTAGGAGATAGACATATGTAGTTCAGTTTTGAAAAAGGGTTTGGTACGAACCTGAGACATGGAAATAAAAGCTACCTGAGTCATTACCACACGTGGAACTACTCCTCCTTCACAGCAGCGCGGTCCACCAGAACGTCCATCTCCTACTTCACCTTGATTGTGTTCTAAGCTGTTGCATGCTCACCTTTCTCCAAAATGTTGCTGCCTCCTTATGATCAGTCAGCCACAAAAAGCCAAAGAAGTACAACCCCCCCCCAGTGAAATCTCTGTTAATGTCGACTGTGACTTTAAGACTTTATAAAAGTAATTTAAAGGGAACCTGTTAGGTGCAATATGTACCCAAGACCACGAGGAGTTCTGGGTGTATATTTCTAATCCCTGCCTAACCATCCCTGTATACACTAGCATAGATAAAGAGATCTTTAGAAAAAGTAATTCTGAAGATCCTTTATGATATGCTAATGAGCACAGGGACTAGTCGCAAGGGTGTTACTTCCTGCGCTTATTTCACCCTCTTAGTATGTTAGCACGCCCACAGGGGCGTGCTAACATGCTATTCAATGCCCATTGTCCAGCGTCATCAGCAGTGACGCGGGTACCTGTGTTCATTGTCACTGCTTCAGAACGCTCGGCATAAAGTCAGTGAGCATGATCAGAAGTCGTGGCAATTCCGCTCATGTGCACTAGACCTCTCTGAAGCCAGGACTCGTACATACGGCTTTGTAGTGCGCATGACCGGAAGTATCAGGACTTCTCATCATGCGCAATGGCCCTAAGCCCGGCGTTCTGAAGCGGTGACAACGGACACTGGTATATGCATCATCAGGGCAATGGACATTGAATAGCACGCTCCTGTGGGCATACTAACATACTAAGAGGGCGGAATGAGGGCAGGAACGTTACGCCCTTGTGATTAGTCCCCGTGTTCATTAGCATATCATAAAGGGTCTTTAGAAATACATTTTCTAAAGATCTCTTTATCTATTAAATCCCACCAAGGACACCATCTGCAAGGAGTTTGTATGTTCTCCCCGTGTTTGCGTGTGTTTCCTCCGTGTACTCCGGTTTCTTCCCAAACTCCAAACACATACTGATAGGGACTTTAGATTGTGAGCCCCAATAGGGACAGTGTTGCCAATGTATGTAAAGCACTGTGGAATTAATAGCGCTATATAAATGAATTAATATTATTATGCTAGTGTATACAGGGACAGTTAGGCAGGGATTAGCAATATGCACCCAGAACTGCTCGTGGTTATGGATGCATATTGCTCCTGACAGGCTCACTTTAACCATTTAAATTTCAAATTCTTTACAAATATCGTTGCAAAAGAGGCAAAAGTTATAAAAAAAAGGATCCTCTTTATTCTGCTCTGCAGCTACTATTACATTGTGTGTCCGGTTCAACGTAATTTGGTGAAAGGTCCCATTTAAAAACACCCATCTGTGCATCTGTACATTGCGCTGATTAGCTCTGATTACAATATATACACTATAAAAGAAATTGCAGTTATTTTCAAACTTTACAACCTTTTTCTTCTTTGCGCCAATAAAAAAAAATGTAAGCAATTTTGTAAATGGTTGTCATTAGAATATCCTCCAGATGAATGAGGACCGCTCTTCTGCAGACCTATGGTGGACCGGCCGCGGCTGATGTAGCTCAATGTGAACAGGCAAAATAATCCCTGCCTGTAATATGAATGTGCAGTGGTTTGATTTGCCCTATTATTTCTTACTCGCCTACTTTAGGCACTATAGACGCGATCTAGATCAGGACAGGTTAGTGGAGATACAGGCGAACGATCATCTACATCTATTGTGCCCCTCCAAGTCATCCTTAAGTCTGTTTCCCAATTACTGTAGGTTTTCACTTGTTACTTTTCTGTCTTTCCTCAATATCAATCCATTCACAGACTCTACTGGACCAGACAAATCAGTTATACCATCTAAAATGACAAACGAGGCCATCTATAACATGTGCTTTCTTTAATCTCAGACTAAGGGGTACTTTGCATGCTGCGACATCGCTAGCCGATTGTAGCGATGCCGAGCGCGATAGTCCACGCCCCCGTCGCACATGCAATCTCTTGTGATAGCTGCCGTAGCGAACATTATCGCTACGGCAGCTTCACACGCACTCACCTGCCCTGCGATGTCGCTCTGGCCGGCGACCCGCCTCCTTCCTAAGGGGGTGGGTCGTGCGGCGTGACACGGCAGGCGGCCAATAGAAGCGGAGGGGCGGCCAATAGAAGCGGAGGGGCGGAGATGAGCGGGACGTAAACATCCCGCCCACCTCCTTCCTTCCTCATTGCAGGCGGGACACAGGTAGGAGATGTTCCTCGCTCCTGCGGCTTCATACACAGCGATGTGTGCTGCCGCAGGAACGAGGAATTATGGAAATGACCGACACTACTCAGATCACCGATTTTCGATGCTTTTGCGATCGTTTATCGGTGCTTCTAGGCTTTACACATTGCGACGTCGTTACCGGCGCCGGATGTGCGGCACTTTCGATTTGACCCCGACGAGATCGCAGTAGCGATGTCGTAACGTGCAAAGTACCCCTTAATCTCCTCACACGTCCCTTCTGCTCCTCACAAGACGTCCTTCCCTGGTCTCCTCACATAACTGTCTCATAGGTCGGGGAGAGCCGGATGGGTTTGGGTAGTGAGCTTCAAACACAACCTGAAAGCTCAAGAATGCCAACATCCTGCGAAACTCCAGCTACAACTGCACTGTTATTTCACCAGCGCTCATCCTCACCGCCATCTTGGTTCTTCTAAGACTTCGCGGGCAGTGTGGTCACTCCCATTGTACCTGCCTGACATTTAGATATGATTAATTAAAGAGTAACTCTTATTTTCTTAGCAAACAATATAATATTCTCAGCAATTTAAGACCTTTTATTTTTTTAATACATTATATTGCCTTTGGATCCAATTTATGGCAGCAGTTATGTTCTGGACTCGTTACTTTGCAAGCTTCAACCCAAACACGTCCATCATTTCCATTCAGCAGAATGTAAAAATACAACAAGAACGAGGTGACAGAAATACGAGGAATCTCCCACCTTTTTTAATGCGAGGTTTTCTGACGTTTGTAGAATCGGACGGGACCTGTGAAATAAAGGCAGAGGAGGTTTTAACAATGGAGGTGCATATAGATGACAGTCCTTCTACCGGGAGCATAGATAATGACCAGCCCTAGACCGAGGAATCGGAGAGAAATGAGAACACCGGTAGTAAATTCAATTTGGCAGCCAAGTGAAAGTGTATTATGGAGACGCTTATCACAGAGCCCCGCCATATTATTTATTTTTTCCCTATCAGCAAATGGAAATTGGGAGCAGTTACCCGCCCTGCATCTGGCGTTAGCTCTGCTCTATTGAACTTAATAGGGGTGAGCTGCAATACCAAACAATCTGTGGATATGTAGAATGCCATTATCAGAAGAAAACTGACATGGTTTTCTAATAGTGGACAATCCCTTTAAGCTCTGGAAAACTAGTAAGCATTCATCCCTCATTATCATTCAGTACACTATAAATTTTAAAGCTCTGTTCACACTGGATGTGGCTAGTCTGTCAAAAACCAAAGCCACTGCAAGAGGACACCCTAGAGCAGGGGTCAGGAACCTTTTTGGCTAAGAGAGCCGTAAACGCCACATATTTTGAAATATAATTCTGCGAGAGCCGTACAATATGTTTAAAGGGCCATTGACAGATCCATCGCTCCAATGTTCACTTAGTACAGCAAGGAATGCTCCTCCCTGCTGTATAAAGCCACAACTGGACTGAAACAATGGTAATTAGCAGTAAAAAAATCAAATAAATAACTTACATTGTGAACTTGCGATGCATGACATCAGTCCAGCAGTCTGGCTTCTTCTTTTTCCTGCGCATGACTGGAAGCTGGCATTCTTCCCACCTGATGTTGAGAGAATGCCAGCTTTGAGGCATTCGCAGAAGAAAGAAGCTGGAATATTGGACATGTCACACAACGCATTGTCAGTTATGTCAATTATCTATTTTATTATTTTACAGCGAATTATTGTTTAGGTCCAGCGGTGGCTTAGTGCAGCAGAGAGGAACACTCCTTTGTGTACTAAGTGACCGCTGGAGCAATTGTATCTGTCAGTGGCCCTTTTAAAAGTGTTGGTCTTACAGAAAATGAACAAAAAAGAGAGGCTCAGACCCAGGAGATACACACACAAGCCATACACAGCACTCAACATGCCGTATACACAGTACATAAGGAGAAGAAAAAAAGCTCTGCAGGTAAACATATGCACACCAGGAATTAGATATACCAATAAACCTCACAATATGAAACTTTATTAAGTGCCAAACACAACAAACACAGCACACATACACACCATATACACAGCACACACTCACACACGCCGAATACACAGCACACGCACGCGCCGTATGCACAGCACACGCACGCGCCGTATGCACAGCACACGCACGCGCCGTGTGCACAGCACACGCACGCGCCGTGTGCACAGCACACGCACGCGCCGTGTGCACAGCACACGCACGCGCCGTGTGCACAGCACACGCACGCGCCGTGTGCACAGCACACGCACGCGCCGTATGCACAGCACACACAGATATAAGTACCTGCTGCTTAGTTGCCCTGTAAGATCAGGTGCAGCACAAGTGATGGATGCAGCAATTCAAGGGCTGGCTTCATTCTCCTCTTTTCTCTCCAAGAAAAGACCTTATAGACCTGAGCAGCAGAGCACAGAACTGGAGGGTGAGAGGCAGAACGCACGGCACTATACAGGCCCCTGCCCCATCACTCTGCTTCTATCTGCAATTTCACAGGGGAGCATGTAGGAGCCGGAGGGAGGAAGTCCCACCCCCAGTGCTGTCTGCCGGCAATAGACAAGATCAGCGGCTGCCCGAGCACTGCAGCCTCCGGGAATCTGCCCCAGTGCCCCGGGGGCCGCAGAAAAGGTCATCGCGGGCTGGATGTTCCCCACCCCTGCCTTAAAGGGACGGCAGGCACAGTTTCCTGCCGAGGACTGCGGTCCCCGGAACTCAGCCCAGGGACAGCAGAACTGAAGGCGAGTGGCCAAAATGCCGCCCCCCTGACATGTGCCGCCCGGGGCGGACTGCCCCCTCCGCCCCCCCTTTGCTACGCCACTGCAGACCTGCGGGAGAGGCGGGGGGCGGCTGCCCCCCCACCCCTCCACCGGCCAGCCCACCGGGAGAAGTCCCGCGGCCCTCCCGCCTGTCAGTCCGGGCCTGATCAGCGTGCACCGCGGCCTGATGGAGCGTGGTGCATGCATCCTTCCCATAGACAGGTAGGAGCCCTGTCTGCGAGCCAGATACGGCCATCAAAAGAGCCATATCTGGCTCGCGAGCCATAGGTTCCCGACCACTGCCCTAGGGGCTATGTGTTTTGGCTTAAAGGGACTCAGTCAGCATGGAATGACTGTTCATAAGTACAAGCACTCGATGCATCATGGCTAATCATTTCTATACACCTTCCCACCAGCTTGTTTTCCATCTATCCCCTCCCTTCTCTGCTCTGCTCTATGAAGCCAGAGCTGTCACTCAAAGAAGAGGGAGGCAGAGATAGAGAAGGCAGGTGGGAAGATGTATATAAATGACTGACCCCGCCATGATGCACTGAATGTCTGGACTTTGTTTGGAGTCATTCTGTGCTGACCAAGCCCTTTTAAAGATGTTTGTCTAATAGGTAAAATTGCAAAGTGCTTGTAATAATGCCATTTACTTGCTATTAAAATAAAATCTCCATTCTCAAGAACAGAGGGATTTTTACTTCTGTTGTTTAGTGTTCACTCCGTAGGTTACTGGCCCCCGCTGCTGTCTATCAGAGGTGGCGTCTGATGTAGAGCTGCGAGTGCTGCGGTGAAGATGACGTCCCTGTGGACAGCTTCCGGCCCCGCTCTCCGCTGATGACGATGAGACAATCTGCCTCCGCTATCATCATCACAGAGCGGGCCTGTAGTACAAGCATCCAAGAAAAGGAGGAAGGGGAGCAGAGCGCTGCTTAAGATCAGCCATTAGAATAAACTCTTTAAGGAGAACCAGGTAGTTCCGTGAAATATCTCATAGAAAAATTTGCTTTTCTCATAACATTTTGGAGCATTTCTTGGTAAAAAGTCCCATTTACATGTCAGTTTCTCACTTATGAGAGTTTTCTATTTTTACACGGATAGCACTTGTACCTGACAGACATTCACATGGCCATGATTTTTTATGGACTGAGTGGTCCATGCAAAATTGTGGAGACACATGCGATACAGATACAAGTGTCCGATCAAATTGTAGAATTAACGTATATGGGTCTGTGAAAAAATCTGACAGCATTGGATGCCATCTGTGTGGTCCGATATTCACTGAAAGATAGAAGAAGGTGGAGAAGCTTTTATTTCTCATCAGTGAATCAGCACTAACAAAACACCCACAGGAAAATCACTGAAGACTTGGTCTGTTTTTCACGTATGCTCAAATAAAAAAAATGGGCACCCGAATGAGGCCTCACTGCATTTTGTTATTCGCATGGTTCTCCTCCATTGAAATTCCAATATAACCATTACCCAGCTTACCCCGGTCCATAGGGTGTCTCTGCAGTCATGGCAGCTCCGATTATAGACCCTCTAGGTAAGCAAGGATGGATGACCTTAGGGAGATCAACATCCAACACCGCGGAGACACCATCATGTGTTTCTCAATGCAGTCATTATAGAGCAATGCCCCCTGGGAAATATTCAAAACAAGAAAGCCTGCGGCGACACAATCACAAGTTTCTCAACGCTGGCAGGAAACTAGCCAGGTCTTTCACCGGGAAGGAACGACCACGAGAATGGCAGCCTCCAGTCAAGGAAACCGCCTATACCAAAACATGGTATCCATCCACAGACAGCTATTTCGGGGTATTTGCCCCTCATCAGTGTGGAGTAGGAAACTTTCTTTTTTTTTGTGGAAACTTTCTTGTTTTGAATATTTCCCAGGGGGCATTGCTCTAGAATCACTGCGTTGAGAAACACGTGATGGTGTCCTGGCGGTGTTGGATGTTGATCTCCCTAAGGTCAACCATCCTAGTGTTATGGTTAATATTCACTAGCTTATGTTGTCTTCTACTAGGCAATGCTCCCACTAGCCAGTTTCCTACTCCACACTGATGAGGGGCAAATACCCCGAAACAGCTGTCTGTGGATGGATACCATGTTTGGCATAGGTGGTCTCCTTGACTGGAGACTGCCCTTCCCGTGGTTGTTCCTTCCCGGTGAAAGACCTGGCTAGTTTCCTGCCAGCGTTGAGAAACATGTGATGGTGTCTCCGCAGGCTTTCTTGTTTTGAATATAGACCCTCTAGGGACATGGGTGTTTGACAACAGGAATGGTGGCTCTCAAATTGTAATGCACTGATAGGCTTCCAGGGAGAACAGAGGAAGTATCAGGAGTTTTAAGAGAAGTTGCTCCAGAATTACTATTATATGGAAAGTAGAAGAATTTATAAAGCCCGATTGTCCTGACGTAACCACTGAGCCAAGGTTGTCTTTCCTAATTCCTGCACATTTTTATTGCATCATGGAGGGTAATAAGCCAAACATCACTGTACTCATTCAATATCTAAAGGTGGATGCTGATCTCTAGGGAAGACGTGCGGAAATCGATGTCTGAGCTTCCATTCACACATCAGTGTGTCACCATTCTAGAGAAATGGGACATTTTATTTTGCAGGTATCATCCTAGTTGCTTGTTTTGTTTTTTTCTTCATCCATATTTCTTCACTGATCAGGCAGACGCTCTGAACTTTCCTTTATCCATAGACTCTGTTTTCCATGTTTCATCTGATTCATATGAATCCACAAACCGGATGTGAATCTGACATGCTGTGCGCCCACGGACCGGAGACATCGACATGCTTTTATATCTGATCTGTGTGCGGAACAATAAAACTCTACGGTGCAGTGTTCTGTTTGAGAAAAGAAAAGGGCAGCACAAGGCTGTGTCCCAGATTCCCAACACCAAAGCATTACACGGGGCGAAGAAAAGCGCTCCCTCTGTGCCTGACTACTCCTGAGAATAGGCCCCGCCCCTATGACTACTCGCAGCTGGCGGCTACTTTACAACTGTATTACAATCTAGAGGATTTCTCTGTAGCCGGATCACCGTCCTGCACGGGGAGGCTTCCAATTGGATGGCAGACTCCCCTATGTCTGTGATTGGCATCATTAGGAGACAGTGATCACACGGATCATCTTCCCAGACACACGGCCTCCTATGGAGCAGAACAGCCCGGGCCCCTCCATCCCGGACACTTCTGGATCAGCTCTGCCCCAGGACTCAGCCCCATCCCCGTCCTCTGACAGGAGCCTTCATACACCAAGCAATAAATGTCCCCCACACCACAGACACAGCACATACAGGGCCAGAGAACCCTGCACTACACTAGCGATCCACTGCTAATGTTAGCGCCATCCATTACCGTAGTCAGTGTGTCCTCCGCCATCACGTGACAGGATAAAGTAGCGGCTTAGTTTCCAAGACAACAGAATTGACATCACTTCCGGTAGTTGCACCTTTCTTTCTGTTCCGCGGAAATGAAGATGAGCGCCTCTGGTTCCGGCCTAACAGCAGCACAGCGGGAGGATGGTCTGCGCCTGTGAGGCTTGTACAGGGCGGATGTGCTCACTGCGTATAATGAGGCGGGAAACGCGGGATGAGAATGAGCCCCTAAAAGACATTGCTAAAATAACAAAAGGCGGTGACCCCAACAAAAATCATCACTGTGCACTGAGCTGTCAGCATTCACCACACTACTATATAGCAATGGCTAAAGGATTATTCCCAGAATATCTGTCTCCTGTCTGCAGCATGTGATCACTATGGGACCCTGCGGAGCGCCATCAGGAGTATAACAGGCGCATGCGCGATGCTGCTCCATTCATTAATGGGGTTATCCGGTGTAAATGACAAGTCTGCGGTCACTCTATGAGGCTGCGGACTGAATCCTCACATGGCGCACACACACTGCACTGTGAGGATTCTCCGCTGTCAGATCCGGGAATGGCGGTCACATGGCCACATGTATGCGATATACAGTGGATACAGAAAGTATTCAGACCCCTTTACATTTTTCACTCTGTTTCATTGCAGCCATTTAGTAATTCATTTTTCACTCAATGTACACCCTGCACCTCATCTTGACAGAAAAAAACAGAAATGTAGTAATTTTTGCAAATTTATTAAACAAGAAAATTTCACATGGTCATTTTTATTCATCCCCTTTGCTCATTATTGAGTAGAAGCGCCCTCCTATTTGAGCTAATACAGCCATGAGTCTTCTTGGAAATGATGCAACAGGTTTTTCACACCTGGATTTGGGGATCCTCTGCCATTCTTCCTTGTACATCCTCTCTATCTCCATCAGGTTGGATGGTGAACGTTGGTGTGACAGCCATTATCAGGTCTGTCCAGAGATGCTTAATTGGGTTTAGGTCAGGGCTCTGGCTGGGCCAGTCAAGAATGATCACAGAGTTGTTCTGAAGCCACTCGTTTGTTATTTTAGCTGTGTGCTTAGGGTCAGGGCCGTATTTACCACTAGGCACCCGTGGTCCGGTACCTGGGGCGGCGCACTTCGGGGGGGGGGGGGCTTTACCTTCTGGCAGCAAAATAAAAACTTTTTTTTTTACATCTTCTCCGCCTCCGTTAGTCGATTAAATCCACTGTGTTTTTGGTGCGTATGTGTTTGCCTGCCTTCGTGTGCTGTCCCTGTGCTATCTGTGCAAGATCCGGATAGCACACGGACAGCATGAAAGTGTATACTTACCTGCCTCCAGCGCAGCTGTTAATTCCGCGCTGAGTGCTGTGAATATGCAGTGAGCATAATGAGCGGGCCCGGAAGCAACAGCAGAGGCAGAGACAGCAGCGCCGGAGACATGCAAGTATAATAATTCTTTTTTTTATGTGACCTGTGTTTTATCCGGTACGTGTCACACTGATATCACACGGATCACATCAGTGTGCGGTCCGTGTTACATACGTGCTGCTGGAGAAAAAACGACATATTGCCATGTGGAGCATACGGACACGCGTGTGCTCCACATGGATAGACGGTCCATGGGAAAAACTGACGTAGGCGCAGACCCATTGAATTTAATGGGTCTACACGTGTCCGAGGCTCCGAGACATGTGAAAACTGACGTCACATGTACCGGAAATACGGATGCGTGAGGAGGCCTAACAAATATAGACTGCTCTTTTGGACACTAAATGGATCTCTTTTACATATGTGTTCACCCCAGATGAACACATATTTAAGGTGATGGTAATGCAGCCAAACCTCAGCCCACCCATGGTTGAAACCATGCCTACTTATATACAGCCAATTAAAGTGATGAGTGGGCTTGGGTTTAGTTTGGATGGGCACGGTTTATCTGTCAAACAGTGTAATTTTACATCCAGTGAGAACTATTAGAATTTATATTTTTCCACTGTGGTGCCGGTCCCATCGCTCACACCAGGGAGCCAGATTTTTGTCTCAGATCGTTCCCAAATGACCCATTACTAATAGATGGCAATAGAGTTCAAGACCTCTTCCTTTCAGAAGAGACAATTAGCATATTTAATTTCCCAGAGGGGTATTGCATGGTGTATAAGCCTGACATGCCAGCCATGTCTCTCTCCCCACAAGGAGAAATATTACTCCTTAGATCCCAGTTGCAAATTAGCCTGTTTTTATGATGGCTTTGATGGCTTCCTTCTTGCTGGGCAGCCTTTCAGGTCTTATTAATATAGGACACGCTTAGGGGCCTGAGCACAGATTTGTCACTTTTTTTCTGCGCACATTTGTGACCAAATTTCACGGTTTCCTGTTGCCAGCAAAGTGAATGAGATTCCTGAAGTCTTAAGGCCGCTTTACACGCTATGATTTATCTAACGATCTCATGAGCGACGTGACACGCCCAGATCGTAGTTACGATTTGCCGAGATCGCACATAGGTCGTTTAATAGCGGTCACATGTAACGATCGCACAAGCGACGCAAAATTGTTCAACGATATATTGTTAGACCAAGGCGGTCGTGTGGATGTTGTTCGTCGTTGGCAGGGTGTCAAACGTACCAATATGTCTGCTGCGATCCAAACGACGAACAATATTTTGAAAATGAACGACGTGTTACCGATTTTCAACCTATTTGCGATCGTTCGGAGTCGCACATAGGTGTCACACGCAACGACGTCGCTATCGATGCCGGATGTGCGTCACGAAAACCGTGACCCCGACGACATATCAGATAAATCGTAGCATGTAACGCCGGCTTTATGCACGTTACTTAATTTCTCCTTGCAGAGTTTGTGAAGATTTAAAGAGGCGGTTCACCCCTTTTCATTAGTGGCCAAATCGATATTATGTTTAAGGTTTCTCTCAAATACCTTGTGTTTCCAAAAGTGCCTGTGAGCGGCGCTACTGCGGTCATTCACCCCCTTCACGTGACCCCCGGGCTCAAATAATGTCACAACTTCCTGTTGACCTGACATCACCACAGCTGGCCCCAGTCTCCATGAGTCACTGGGTTGTGGGTGGCGTTTCACCGCTCATCACAGCCCAGCGTCGCTCCTGCTTGTGGCTCTCTGCACTGTGACACTGGGCTGTGATGTCAGGTGAAACACCGCCCACAACCCAGTCACTCAGGAAGACTGGGGACAGTCTCAGTTAACGTGACATCACAGGTCACGGAGCCCGGGGGTCACGCAAATAATATTGATCTGGCCAGTAATTAAGGTTTTTGCTACAGATCATAATCATACTAAGGCCCGTTTCACACGTCAGTGAAAAACACTGACGTTTTTCACTGGCGCGTAAAACACGCACATGTCCCTGCGTGTGCCGTGAATCACGGCACACGTGGGTTGTCTAAGTGCAATCCGGGCTCCGTTCTCCGTGGCCCGTGATTGCACTTAGTAATCAACTCACCTGCGCCCGCTCCCGCTCTCCATGGTGCTGATCGCTCCCGCGGTGCAGCATCCGGCCGGCGCTGACCCCCGCAGCAGCTGCTTCCGGGTCGGCTGTGTCGCGCATCATGAATATGCGCGACAATAATGAGCCGGCTCAGAAGCAGCAAGCTGCACGGGCTGCAGAGGGCATCGCTGGAGCCGGGTGAGTTAAAATGTTTTTTATTTTAAAAGCACGTTTTTTTCTGGCACGTGTTTCCAGATCTGCCACTGAAGGAGCAGGAGAAGCTGCATGCTTGTTTAAACTATCATACCCTGGAAGCCAGCACGAATTAGTGCTCTGTCGGCTCTGCTCCGCTTGGTCTAGGAGCGCAAATAGGGGACCCCTGCACGGAAACGACTCTAGATCTACAGGAGAAAGTATCGTGCAGTTACCCAGTTTATGGAAGTTTGATGCCTGAGCTTGACCGCAGGTAAATTCCTATTGGGACACTTTGATGAGCCGGTGCTCTACCGCATTACTGCTATATTCCTGGAGTGCAGGATTTCCAAATTCATTTAAGGGCACTTGGAACGCTGAAATTGCTGCTTATAATCTAAGCCCCTATCAAAAACCTTTTTTGTTTATGGATTGGTAAAAAACTCTCTAGGTATCTGAAAAATCGCGTTGCAGCGATAGTATCAACTGGCATTGAACAATATATGTCCTGAAACATCACTTAATATACTATACTGGATTAAATAGTCGTTTCTGCCACCGGCCGGGGCATTGCGACCAGACACCTGGTATTTGATTGCTGCACTATCAATTAATTATTTTTAATTTTATGTGGTGTATTTTTCATTTTTATTTGTTTGCATAATTGTGTGTATTGTGCTGAATAAATCTGTTGTCTAAAAGAAGGATAGCAGTAAAATACAAGTCAAATAAACAAAAAACCTCTTATCAGCGCTGGTTTGTTGGGGATTTTTTATGATAAAAAATCTCATTTAAATATTATTTCTCTGATTCCAGGCAAATTAAGGGGGATACTTTGCCTATAAACCTAGCTGCAGATTTAATGGTTTTTGGGGTCAAGCGCTAACAATTGTCTATAGACAGCTTGGTTTAACTCTTAAACAGAAATATTGATGATGCACCATATATTTATCGTGTGCACATTCCCTTGCTGTTACTATTGCTCCTTTTGTACGCATTTGCTCAAGCTTCTTCACAAGGTGTTTTGCAGCTGTTCTTTGATTAATTAGTATTCTCTGTCCACAGAATGCGTCTTCTTTCTCAGTAATATGATGGCTGCGTGGTCGGATGTAGAGATGACCACATAGATCTGCATAGGATCAACTTTGGGTCAAATTTCCTTTTCAGGTTCTTGCACATTTGTACACTCTGCAATTCAATTCACAAGGATTATCATAAAACTAAAAAAAAACAATATTACACCATTTCATAAACTGGAAGTGGGCCAATGGTGCCGTGTAGCCAAGCGGACCTCTCCATTATACTCTGCAGCTATCACATCATGTGGCCCAGCACAGCCAATCAGGGGCACCGTCATAGGCAGCATAAAAGATGGGGGCAGCCATGGAACATGATTACACAGTGTAGGTAGAGCAGGTCAGAGCGCACAGCTCAGTCTACCTAGATTAAGGGCTCATTCACATGACCATTCCGTCTGTCCTGTTCACTTCCATGTGCATCCGATCTTACAAAAAAGCACATTAGATGCCGTATGTCCGTTCCATTATTATGGAACATATCCTACTCTGTTCTGTGATAACGGACCGTGACTCAATACAAGTCCCGCAAAATCCCTGTAAGCCCCACAGAAGCACTTCCATGTGACTTCCGTCGGGTGCCCGTGCAATGTTTCCCGCCCCTGCTCCGCAGCTGCCCGCACTGCAGTGTGTCCGCATATTCCTGCACTGCAATGTCAGCATATGCCCGCACTGCAGTGTGTCCGCATATTCCCGCACTGCAATGTCAGCATATGCCCGTACTGCAGTGTCACCATATGCCCGCACTGCAGTGTGTCCGCATATTCCCGCACTGCAATGTCAGCATATGCCCACACTGCAGTGTGTCCGCATATTCCCGCACTGCAGTGTCAGCATATTCCCGCACTGCAGTGTCAGCATATGCCCGCACTGCAGTGTGTCTGCATATGCCCGCACTGCAGTGCGAGCAGCTGCGGGGATGATGAGCGCTGCCGTCAGGAGATTAGTAAAGTTCATTACCTGCGGTGATGAAGTCCTGCCCTCCTGACGTCAGCACTTGTTACTGACAGCCGCGTTCTTACATCACCTCTCACGGGCAGCCCAAGACTGTGACTAGCGGTGACGTCACGGGCCGCTCGCGAGAGGTGATCGGAGAACGCAGCAGGCATAGAACTCAGTGACAAGCGCTGATGTCAGGAGTGCAGCAGCTTCCATCACAGCAGGTAATGCACCTCGCTAACCTCCTGAAGTCAGCGCTGGTCATGCCCCGCAGTGATTTCGAAGCGTCCATAGGAGTAGAAAGTCCACGGCACATCCAGTGAGTTTCCCAAAAGTGCTTTATTTTAATTCCATGTGTGCATTAAAAGAGCGGGCAGAGAACCGGGTGCAGTTCTCTAAAGGACGACGGCCGTTTCGTACCTCTTGGTACTTCGACGGTCCACGCTACCGCAAAAACAGAATGGTCATGTGAATAAACCCTTACAAAAAGGGCCTCAACTGATTGTGGTGTAATGGGAACTTCAGCACAGAAAGATGAAGGCTTCTAAAATACTCCTCATATTATTTAATCAGTATTTTAGAAGCCTTTATCTTTTCTGTGCCGAAGTTACAATTACATTTGTTTGACCTATGTCATTCTTCTGGCACAAATCTTTACACAGCTGAGCAGACTTTCACTTCATTGTGGTGTACTACTTTCAGTGCTGAAGATTGAAACTGGAAGCTGTAGTGTCTATGATACTATTCCAAAGATTTGATTGATATATAGGGAAGTGCTGTAGCTGTATAGTCACTCCATGTGACTGTGAGTCGATCTGATCTGCTGTAACAGCAGCAATGTTTTTTCATTCTTCACACACTAAACAAGGAGGGCCGTATGAAACCCCTCAGTGCTATGTTTGCAACGAAAACATAGTACTGACTCCAATGCTGTGCCATCGAAAGTGTGCTTCCCCGCATTATAAGATGGGCAAAACATTTTTTTTCTTTCTTCCTAAAGATCTCCATAATCCTGAAATGTCAACATACTGGTCTAGCCGGCTTTTCTTTACCGGTCCTATTTGGTAAAGCTCTGGAAAACTAGTGAGCATTCATCGCTCATTATATTATATATTATTTATCCATCATTCAGGAGACTATAACGTTTAAAGCTCTATTCACACTGGGTGTTGCTAGTCTGTCAAAAAACAAAGCCATGCCAAGAGGACACCCTAGGCCAGGGGTCTCAAACTCAGCTGGGTGTAGGAGCAGCATATAGAAAAGAAAATAATTTGGGGGGCTACATTCTTTGCAGGGCCAAGTGACATTTTTAGTGGTACCATTGATTTCCCTTTACAACTTTGGAGCACTGTTTTTGAACAGATTTTGCTTGTTTATTATAACAAACATGCACTTTTTTGTTTATATACTGTATAAAAAACATGTTTAATGGTGAAATAAAATCATGCTTTATTTTTTTTTTTTTTACAATTTTTCCCCTTCTTGTAAGTAATATTACAATTAGCACCATGTAGTAATTTTGGCAAACATCTTGTAGTAATATGTCCATCCTGGTCACCTTTTAGTAATATACCACATCCTGTTCCCCTTCTTGTAGAAAAGTGCCCCATCCTATAGAAATGTCTCCATCCTGTAGTAATGTGCCCCATCCTATTGTAAAGTGTCCATCCTTGTCCCCTGGTAGTAATGTGCCTATCCTGGTCCTCATCCTGTGGTAATGTACCCATCATTGTCCCCTTTTACAAATATGCCAACGCTATTAGGGTATGTGCACACGTTGCTTTTTTTTCCGCGCGGAAAAAAACGCACCCTCTGGCAGAGGGGAGAATTGTAAACAATGCTTTTTGAGAAACAACGCATCGAAAACGCATGCGTTTTTCATGCGTTTTTCATGCGTTTTTCATGCGTTTTTTTAGGTGCGTTTTTTAAGACTTGTCAGTGATAATAAAGTTGGTTGAACACAGACCTTTGGAAAAAAAAACCTGTGATGTCATTTCCTTCTCCACATTCTGTTTGGATAAATGGGAGGGCTTGGAATGGAAGGAGCACCATTTGAATTTTGGAAAAGTTGAAATAAACTTTGCGCACCAAGCCCCTTAGGTACCTATACGTCAGAAAACCCCCACAAGTGACCCCATTTTGGAATCTGCACCCATCAAGGATTTTATTCAGGAGTATATTAAGCATTTTGAATCCACAGCTACTTCACCCAAAATGTTGCTGTAGCAACAATATTCTCACTTTTAGGCCCGCTTCACACGTCAGTGAAAAACACTGACGTTTTTCACTGGCGTGTAAAACACGCACATGTCCCTCCGTGTGCCGTGAATCACGGCACACGTGGGTTGTCTAAGTGCAATCCGGGCTCCGTTCTCCGTGGCCCGTGATTGCACTTAGAGATTAACTCACCTGCACCCGCTCCCGCTCTCCATGGTGCTGATCGCTCCCGCGGTGCAGCATCCGGCCGGTGCTGACCCCCGCAGCAGCTGCTTCCGGGTCGGCTGTGTCGTGCATCATGAATATGCGCGACAATAATGAGCCGGCTCAGAAGCAGCAGGCTGCACGGGCTGCAGAGGACATCGCTGGACGCCGGGTGAGTTAAAATGTTTTTTATTTTAAAAGCACGTTTTTTTCTGGCACGTGTTTCACGGATCACACCACTGCGTGGTCCGTGGGACATCAGTGATGCCAGAAAAAAATGGACATGTCTCCGTGCGGCAATCACGCACACGCGGGTACGCCGCATGGAGACACGTGCAGTGAAAAATCACTGACGTGTGAGCAGACCCATTCATTATAATGGGTCTGCGTATGTCAGTGATCCTGGTACGTTTAAAAAAAAGCACAAACGTCCCAGAATCACTGACGTGTGAAAGGGGCCTAAGGCTATGTGGCCATGATCCAGCGACACGGCGTCTAGTACACAGTGCCAGCCTTCCTACAGCTGCCCATGCCCACGATTTGGGTTCAGGCTGCTGTGGAGCTCTATGCTACCTGCAGAGAACACTCTCGTCTCCGCAGCATAAATTGACATGCTGAGGCTCGGGAAGCCACGCTACCGGTCAGTTTATGCTGCGGAGAAAAGAAGCACAGTGGGCATGGGATCTCCAAAAATCCTTCCACTGTGCTTCTACTGCACAACGCAGCGTTATGGACGCAGGGAAAACACTCAGCGCCCATAACGCTGCAAACCCTGATTGTGGACACACAGCCTAAAAAGCGTCAATGGATGAAGGGATGTCAAATATATAGAACGTCCTACCCCCGCCTGCATATTCTAAGCTGGCACCTTTAGTACCTTTCATGTGGCACTAAAGGGTGCCTAGCTTAGTATTTATCCAATAAAAAAAAAAAAAAAAAATGAAAAAAATGGCGTGGGGTCCCCCCTATTTTTGATAGCCAGTCAGGGTAAAGCAGACAGCTGTAGCCTGCAAACCACAGCTGGCAGCTTCATCTTGTCTGGTGATCAATTTGGAGGGCTCCCCATGTTTTTTTTTTTTATTTATAAATAAAGAATAAAAAAAAAAATAACGTGGGGTCCCCCCAAATTAGATCACCAGCCAAGGTGAAGCTGACAGCTGGGGTCTGGTATTCTCAGGGTGGGAAGAGCCATGGTTATTGGACTCTTCCCAGCCTAATAATAGCAGGCCGCAGCCGCCCCAGAAGTGGCGCATCCATTAGATGCGCCAATCCTGGCGCTTCGCCCCAACTCATCCCGCGCCCTGGTGCGTTGGCTAACGGGGTAATAAATGGGGTTGATACCAGATGTGTAATGTCACCTGGCATCAAGCCCAGCAATTAGTGATGTCACGGCGTCTATCAGATACCAGACATAACTAATTGACAGTAAACAAAAGCAAAAAAAGACAACAAAAAATGTTTTATTAGAAAAAACACTCCCCAAATCATTCCCTTGTTCTCCAATTTAATAAAAAAAAATGGGTCCGCAGAAATCCATATGGATGTCCCACGTCGCCTCTGGACCTTCTAGAATATGGGGGCACGTTCAGGAAACGTATCCCCCATTTTCTAGGAGGGCAGACCCTCCATTTGAGGAGAGTGGGTGCAAAAATCTGCACCCACTCTCCCCGGGTCACAGCTGCAGACTGCGAGCAGCCAGCACAGCTCACACTGAACACTGTGCTGGCTGTCAGCTGCTCTGCACATGTGACCGGCCAGCGTGCACTGAAGGAGGAGGGGGCCGCGGGGGATCAGCGCTGCGACCGGACAGGTATGTATGACACCGGGGGGAATAGGGGGTGAACGGGCAGGGCCTGGGGAACAGTTTTCTGTCGCATGTGTTATTGCACATGCGACAGAAATCATAGGAGCAGGGCGGCCGGTGCGCTACTGTGCGCGCGGCCATGTTGGATTTTCGGGAGGGGGGTCGGGGGTCGGGGCGGGCACTTTGGCGACACCGGGGGCTTTGCCAGGAAGTGAGGTCAACAGGAAGCCTCTTGACCTCACTTCCAGGTAAATGCCTGCGTTCTGGCGTGCCGACAAAGGCCGCGGACCGCAACAAAAAAGCAGGTCCATGCGTTGTGGCTGCGTTCTGACCCCACATCATTGATTTCAATGGGGGAGAGAACGCAGCCACAACGCACAAAAGAAGTGACATGCTGCTTTTCTTTCCGCACCGATTTTTGGCATCCAAAACGCTGCGGAAAGAAACGCAGCATGTGCACTGATTTTTCAGCTTTCCCATACACTTTGCTGGGAAAGCTGAACGCATGCAATTTGCCACTGAAACGCTGCGGTTCAAAACGCAGCGTTTCCGCGGTAAAAAACGCATCGTGTGCACACAGCCTTACTCTTGTATTAATCTCACCTTTTCTGGTCCTCTTCTTGTAGCAATACCCTGTAGTAGTCTCGCCTATTGTGCCATTCTTCATATACATACACACACCATTCATACAGCTCTGGGGTGGTGGGAGATACAGCTCTGGGGGTATACAGCACTGGGGGGGGGGGGACAACAGACAGTTCTGGGAGAGTATACAGCACTGGGGTGAGAACAGTTCTGGGAGGGAATACACCACTGGGGTTGGGGGACTGACAGTTCTGGGAGGGTATACAGGCAGTGCTGGGTTGGGGGGACAGACAGCTCGGCGGGATGTTGGTGCTTCAGATCCTCTCTTCATCTCTGGGACGGGAGCTCAGCACACAGTGTGCTAGCTCCACCCACAGATGAACTTGCCCTGGACACAGCATTTAGCAGAGAACGCTATGTGCAAGCTTGGATTTAACTGCCAGCAGCCAGGAAAGTGCGGCTGCCAGCCAGAACACTGTGGTCCCAGAAAACCCGGCCCGGGAGCCGCAGGATACATCACTGCCCTTCTCACCTGGCTGTCCTTCGTTCCCTCTTCTTGCGGCCTGCAGCCCTATTGGTGATCGTGCCCCTACCGCTGCAGTCAGCCAGCACTTTACTTCAGACGCGCTGCGCAGAGTCAAGTTCTGTGCACAACTATTCCACGGGCAGCCGCCGGCCGATCAGAGGCAGCAGGTGAGGTCATACGCTTCAGCTAAAGACCTCTGACTGCCTGGCGGCTGAGATAGCTGTGTACAGCGCTTGACTCTGCGCAGGACAGCAAATCATCTGAAATAAAGCACTGACTGCACCGGCCGCGAACATCAAGAAGGACCCAAGAAGCAGCATCAGGGACCTCACGTGGCCCGCGTGTTTGAGACCTCTACCCTAGGAGGTATGTGTTTTGGCTTAAAGATAAGGTGTTGCGGTTTTTTATTTTTGTATTAATAATGATTATGAAATCAAGTGTTTTTAATACAAAATTAAATTGTTTATTTAGTTTTTATTTAATTCTAGTTTTACTGAAACACTGGGGGCTGCCATCTTGGATTTGCTGTGAGTAGTGAGTTACCTCAAATACAGCAGTGCCCTGGGTATAGAACTCAGTTGCCGGGCTTCGACCCCTATACTTACAGAGACAGCTTTTGCTGTGAAATGGACGTCCCCCCTGGGCTGTCCAGATCACAGCAAATTGAGAACAGCGCCAACTTTGTGGAGCTCACAGCTATGCTGTGTGCTGCACTTTCCCCCTGTCACTTGCTCTGGCTGGGGTGAACAGCGATTACAATTGCATTGTAACTGATCCGGGGTGCTTCCCAACCCCGCCGCTCACCCCCCACTACAACAAACACCACCAGCGCTCACCCCCCACTTCGTTCGTCACTATCATAGCTCACCACCCCCCTCTGCATGTGCTCACTTTGGGTTCCGCTCCTTGCTGCTATGTACTGTGATCGCTGACAGGACAGGCTACCAGGGGAACAGGTTTGAGGAGAGTGCATGCAGCTGTAGGTGGTGAAAGCGGCGTGACATCTGTAGTGCAGTGCCGCTTAGGCTGCAGATCATCCCTCCTCGCCGCATGTCACCTGGATCCCGATCCCGGCCAGCAGCACAGTATATGGGGGCACTGGATACAGTGGGGCATTGGGATACAGTGGAGAACTATGCAGCACAGTATATGGGGGCACTGGATACAATGGGGCATTGGGATACAGTGGAGCACTATGCAGCACAGTATATGGGGGCACTGGATACAGGGGGGCATTGTGATACAGTGGAGCACTATGCAGCACAGTATATGGGGGCACTGGATACAGTGGGGCATTGGGATACAGTGGAGCACTATGCAGCACAGTATATGGGGGCACTGGATACAATGGGGCATTGGGATACAGTGGAGCACTATGCAGCACAGTATATGGGGGCACTGGATACAATGGGGCATTGGGATACAGTGGAGAACTATGCAACTGTCCTTGGTGACACTTTAGACATTAGGATCACTTTGCAGTCACCAGCAAAATGGCTCCGTACTGTGATCCTAACTTCATTCTCTCTTATCCTTTTGGAAACACCCAGATTGGGAGGGGGAGCTGTGACACCACACATAGAAGAGCAGATTCCACCCACTTTTACTGCAGCTGTAATGTGAGCTAGTTCTACAGTAGCATTTCTGTAGGATTTCAGCAGCTGCTCTCCCGTGTGGTTAAGAGTGGAAAATATCAAACTTTAAAAAAAATATATATTTTGCTCAATTAAAAACAAATTCTAATATTTAAACATTAAAACTACATTTTTTCAGTTATTGATTTTTTTTTTGACACCTAAAGAGATTCTGTCAGCACAGAATGACTGTTCACACCAAGTACAAGCACTCGATGCATCATGGCTAATTATTTCTATACATCTTCCCACCGGCTTGTTTTCCATCTATCTCCTCCCTTCTCTGCTCTATGAAGCCAGAGCTGTCACTCAAAGAAGAGGGAGGCAGAGATAGAGAAGGCAGGTGGGAAGATGTATATAAATGACTGACCCCGCCATAGTGCACCGAGCGCCTGTACTTGGTGTGAAGTCATTCTGTGCTGACATAGTCCCTTTACAGGAGTTTTTCTAATAGGTAAAATTGCAAAGTGCTTGTAATAATGACAATTAGGCTATGTGCGTACGTATGCGCTCTGCACCGCACACAAAAGGTCCGCTTCAGAGCGCAGCTGAAAAGCTCCGTTCTGAAGCGCATGGTGCCTGCAGAATTCGTGCGCTCTGGATGCTGCCTCTCTATAGACAGCATGCAGAACGCACGGAATAAGTGACATGTCACTTCTTAGAACGCACGCTTCAGGCAGCAGCCGAATCGCTGCGTTCTAATACGCCACGTGCGCACGTCTCATGCACAATCTTCAAAGATTGTGCTGGGGACGCAGGACGCATGCAGTTACGCTGCGGTGCAGAAAGCAGCGTAACTGCATGCAATAAGCACACGTGCGCACATAGTCTCACTTATATAAAAAAAAAAAAATCTCCAGTCAAGAACAGAAGCTTTATTTTAAAATATGAAGAAATTATGAAATTCTTTTTAGAGCATTTTACAAAACTGACACCCAAGTAAAATCTCTCCTCTTTATTCTTCTTAGTTCCTTTTCTTCAGATTTTAGAAGTCTGAGAGGATTTATATCAGAACATGTGTTCAGAAAAACATCTGGACTTCTGCCAGGTTCATGGAGATCTTCATCAGAGTCGTCCTCTGCCTTCTCACTTTCCATGTCACAGTCTTTGTCATCTTGCTCTGTACATTTGTGATGCTGAGAAATCAATAATGATTCGACGAATAAGGAACATAAGATGGCTGCCGGTGGTAACACGTGAGCTGGAGTGTGTAGAAGCTCTCTAACAGCAGACCCTTCTGGAGTTTTGCCCCCCACCAAAGCAGATGTCTCCAGCTGAACGTCTACCCCAGACTCCACCTGTTTCTGTTGCCGTTTTTTCTCCAACATGAAGAAAGGCGTAAAAGGTAAGCTTTCTTCTGATGCCAACTGCTTGCCTAAAGGCATTAACTTCTTCTCTGGAGACTTTGTACTAAATGTCATCAGCTCCTGCTTTTCTGTGAGGAAATATAGTTGAGATTTACTTAACCACTTTTGGCTATTTGAACGGAAAACTTCAGGGCGATCTCTAGGCACAAATGCAGCCCACTGCACACAGCTCCGGCAGATATCGGCACATACATACAGGGGGGTGGGATCAGCGGGACTGAATATAAACACGGTTGAACTTCCAGAAACAGAAGAAAACGCAGCAATATTTTCCGAAACACAGTCCGGCTGCAGGACACAAGCATTCAGTTGTGCCTTCCAGGTTAGGTTGCATGTAAGAAGGTCCCAACAGTTTATAAATCCATTGTCATTTGAAGCCAGAAGATATTTAGAAGAACTCATCCTTCCAAAACACAGGCTCTTGATTTTTCCGGGTGGTTGACAGAAGGTATATTGCAAATCCCAAGAACTAGAGTCCCAAACAGTTATTATATCTTCAAAACTCACAGCAAGGAGAGACCCATCTGCGGAGAAACTGCAAGCCGTAGCCTTGAATCCATGATAGCTGCCAAGAAATGTACAGCTCCAACCAGTGCTTTTCCGATATATGTCAGAATTGTCCTGCAGTGCCCAAACCTTAAATAGGCCATCAGCTCCTGTAGATACCAACGTGGGAGCATCGGTTTCTGAAGCAGATCCACACTGGAAAGAAAGGGATGTGACTTGGTCCTCGTGAGGTAAGTGGATTGTGGTGTTCAAGACAAAGCTCTGCAGCTTGTCATTATATTCCCAGAACTTCATCTGTACCTCAAGATGATCTGCTCCCTTCCTTTGTAACTCTTCAACAGTTGCGAGCCAGTTGCCGTTAGCATTGAACGCTGCCTTTACCAAATCTATTTGTTGTAGACCAGCCTCATTGACAAACTCTTGTTGTACTATGTCCAGGTTGTAAAGCTGTTTGTCATCATGTGGCGAGTAAAACTGGAGATGACCTGGTTTACCATTGAGGACTAAAGTTTTACTTCTAGGATCAAATATCAAGCCGGTTTTCACATCATTGCCTTTTACCAGGCCTTGGACAATTCCCGTCACTTTTAAATTGGCATCAATGATTGTAAGTTTGTTATCCATGTGGGATGTGCACAGTAAAGATCCATCAGGGGAAATGGCGATGTGTTCAATAGCGGCTCCAAGGCGAGGGAGGAACTCTTTCTTGTGCTCTAAGCTGTAAGACCACTGAACCAGCACCGATTCAACACCCCCACTAAATAGTGTGGTACCTTGGACAGAAAAGGCCAGATCAGCAACAGCATCGTGGTGCCAATGCAGGGATGAGTACGTGTAGTCTTGTTTATGGTTAAATTTTCGCCATAATCGTATTCTTCCATCTTTGTGTCCAGTAGCAATGCAATCGTCAGAGGGATGACAGGTCACCACGGTGAAGGCGTTATTCGCCCCCTTTTTGCTGGTAGAACTTAGTGGGAACCGGAAGGTCTTTTTGGTTTTGAAATAATAGACGCAGAGGACTAGTCCTTTCACGGTCACAATGTACTCCCCATTTCTCCCCACAGCCGTATATTTCGGGGACTGGTTCACATCTGCAATCAGTAATGTCCTGTCTTTGGCTTCACATTCTTGATCTGTGGATTTTGGGAGCTTGACAGCCATTATCTGGAAGGTGTCTGAGGAGTCTCGGCCTGGGGCTGAGATCACACATACAGTGTCTTGCTGGGAAGCAGCATAAAGGCCAAACAGCCTGAGCCCGACACGGAAGGTCTTCATCAGAATGCCGTCTATGAAGTCCCATAGCTTCACCGTGCCATCCAGGGAGCAGGAGTAGAGCTGCAGAGGGTTGTGTGCACTGAGGCGAATGCCGGTCACCAGGTCCGTGTGACTGCACAGCACGTGTATGCACTCCTCTGTGACAGCGCTATACACTGTGATGGCGTCACCGGACACACACAGGAGATACCTGCTGTCCGCTGACAGGAGCGGCCTCCGGTAGTTCATCCGGCTCCTGCCACACTGCACCACGTGAATATCGGGCTCCACCAGCATTTTACCGCGAGGTTCCGACCGAACAGCGAGCACACGTGGGAACGTAGAAAGTAGAATGTGCGGGCTCCTTCCGGGTATGACGTCACTTCCGCTGGGATTGTTACTGCTATTGCTTAGTGCTCATTGGTTACTGGCTCCCGCTGCTGTCTATCAGAGGGGGCGTCTGATGTAGAGCTGGCGAGTGGGTTGGGTCTAGATTAGAATGTACGCGCTCCTGCCCGGGTAATGGGCGTGGCCGGCTTGTTTGGGGGCGTAGTGATGTTTCTTCCTGTTCACTATAATCATGCAACCCCTAGCATTTTGAACACGCCCCATCACATGACAAGCTACGTCATACCGGGCAGGAGCCCGTACACTCTAGCATCTACCCTATCAGAGGTGGCGTCTGATGTAGAGCCGGCGAGTACTGCTGTGAAGGTGACGTCACTGTGGACGGCTTCCGGCCCTGCTCTCCGCTGATGACTGATTTTTTGTGATCCTCACTTTAGCCACTCCAGTCTAGACGGCTCACTAGTCAGGTGACTAGAATGGAGTTGATTTTTTGAGGTCCTCACTGCAGAAGCTTTTTTTGAGTCCCTCATTTTAGAAACTCCACACTAGATGGCTCTGTACTGAGGTGACTAGAATGGAGCTGATCTTTTGAAGATCTCTCTCCCTCAAAAAATCAACTCCAATCTAGACAGCTCCTCATAGAAACCACTAGAATGGAGTTGATTTTTTGAGGTCCTCATATATATATATATATGTGTACACACATAAATGCACACACATATATACACACACACACACACACACACATTTATATATATACACACACATATAAATATACACACAAATATACACAGACACACATACTGTGTATATATATATGTATATATGTACACACGCACATATATATATATATATATATACATTCATGGATATACCGTGTGTGTATATATATATATATATATACACACACAAATGCACACACGTATATACACACACACACACACACACATATATATATATACATACACACATATAAATATACACACACACAAATGTACACAGACACACATACTGTGTGTATATATATATATATATATGTACACACACTCACGCACATATATATACATTCACAGACATACTGTGTGTGTGTGTGTATATATATATCCTCACAATCCCCTCCTCACAATGTCCCATGAATGCTGCCCCCTCCTCACAGTGTCCCATGCATGCTGCCCCCTCCTCACAATGTCCCATGCATGCTGCCCCCTCCTCACAATGTCCCATGCATGCTGCTCCCTCCTCACAATGTCCCTTGCATGCTGCCCCCTCCTCACAATGTCCCTTGCATGCTGCCCCCTCCTCACAATGTCCCATGCATGCTGCCCCCTCCTCACAATGTCCCATGCATGCTGCCCCCTCCTCACAATGTCCCATGCATGCTGCCCCCTCCTCACAATGTCCCATGCATGCTGCCCCCTCCTCACAATGTCCCATGCATGCTGCTCTCTCCTCACAATGTCCCATGCATGCTGCCCCCTCTTCACAATGTCCCATGCATGCTGCTCCCTCCTCACAATGTCCCATGCATGCTGCCCCTCCTCACAATGTCCCATGCATGCTGCTCCCTCCTCACAATGTCCCATGAATGCTGCTCCCTCCTCACAATGTCTCATGCATGCTGCCCCCTCCTCACAATGTCTCATGTATGCTGCTCCCGCCTCACAATGTCCCATGCATGCTGCTCCCTCCTCACAATGTCCCATGCATGCTGCTCCCTTCGCACAATGTCTCATGCTTGATGCTCCCTCCTCACAATGTCCCATGCATGCTGCTCCTTCCTCACAATGTCCCATGCATGCTGCTCCCTCCTCACAATGTCCCATGCATGCTGCCCCCTCCTCACAATGTCCCATGCATGCTGCTCCCTCGTCACAATGTCCCATGCATGCTGCTCCCTCCTCACAATGTCCCATGCTTGCTGCCCCCTCCTCACAATGTCCCATGCATGCTGCCCCCTCCTCACAATGTCCCATGAATGCTGCCCCCTCCTCACAATGTCCCATGAATGCTGCCCCCTCCTCACAATGTCCCATGCATGCTGCCCCCTCCTCACAATGTCCCATGCATGCTGCTCCCTCCTCACAATGTCCCTTGCATGCTGCCCCCTCCTCACAATGTCCCTTGCATGCTGCCCCCTCCTCACAATGTCCCATGCATGCTGCCCCCTCCTCACAATGTCCCATGCATGCTGCCCCCTCCTCACAATGTCCCATGCATGCTGCCCCCTCCTCACAATGTCCCATGCATGCTTCTCTCTCCTCACAATGTCCCATGCATGCTGCCCCCTCTTCACAATGTTCCATGCATGCTGCTCCCTCCTCACAATGTCCCATGCATGCTGCCCCTCCTCACAATGTCCCATGCATGCTGCTCCCTCCTCACAATGTCCCATGAATGCTGCTCCCTCCTCACAATGTCTCATGCATGCTGCCCCCTCCTCACAATGTCTCATGTATGCTGCTCCCGCCTCACAATGTCCCATGCATGCTGCTCCCTCCTCACAATGTCCCATGCATGCTGCTCCCTCCGCACAATGTCTCATGCTTGATGCTCCCTCCTCACAATGTCCCATGCATGCTGCTCCTTCCTCACAATGTCCCATGCATGCTGCTCCCTCCTCACAATGTCTCATGCATGCTGCCCCCTCCTCAGTGTCCCATGCATGCTGCCCCCTTCTCACAATGTCCCATGCATGCTGTCCCTCTCCATGAGCTCCTAATGCTGCCTTCCTCTTTTCCATAATGAGACCTTCATGTTGCCCCACTCATGCTAAGACCACCACACTAACGCTTATGCTGAGACCCCCCCCCCACACACACTACCTCACTCTTGATATTGACTCCCCTACATTGCTCCACTCCATACTGATCCCACACATGCTGCCCCTTCTTCACAATGAGCTCCCAATGCTGCCCCCTCTTATTCTGAGTCCTTACACTCCCCCCACCCAATCGATTTTATCATTGCACTATCCCTCATCCCTTGTCCTCTGTCTCTAGCATTAGCCCCTCTCTCCCACTCCCCCGACATCAGCCTCTCTCCCCCAGCATCAGCCTCTATCTTCCCTCAGCATCAGCCTCTCTTCCCCAGTCTCAGCCTTTGCCTCCCCCCAGCCTCAGCCTGCCCCAGTCTCCGCCTCAGCCTCCCTCCAGCCTCCCTCCAGTCTCAGCCTCCCTCAAGTCTCAGCCTCCCTCCAGTCTCAGCCTCAGCCTCCCTCCAGTCTCAGCCTCAGCCTCCCTCCAGCCTCCCCCAGTCTCTGCCTCTGCCTCCCCCCAGTCTCAGCCTCCCTCCAGCCTCCCCCAGTCTCAGCCTCTGCCTCCCTCCAGCCTCCCCACAGTCTCAGCCCCTGCCTCCCTCCAGTCTCAGCCTCTGCCTCCCTCCAACCTCCCCCCAGTCTCAGCCTCTGCCTCCCTCCAGCCTCCCCCCAGTCTCTGCCTCTGCCTCCCTCCAGCCTCCCCCCAGTCTCTGCCTCTGCCTCCCTCCAGCCTCCCCCCAGTCTCTGCCTCTGCATCCCTCCAGCCTCCCCCCAGTCTCTGCCTCTGCCTCCCTCCAGCCTCCCCCCAGTCTCTGCCTCTGCCTCCCTCCAGCCTCCCCCCAGTCTCTGCCTCTGCCTCCCTCCAGCCTCCCCCCAGTCTCAGCCTCTGCCTCTCACCAGCCTCCCCCCAGTCTCAGCCTCTGCCTCCCTCCAGCCTCCCCCCAGTCTCTGCCTCTGCCTCCCTCCAGCCTCCCCCCAGTCTCTGCCTCTGCCTCCCTCCAGCCTCCCCCAGTCTCAGCCTCTGCCTCCCTCCAGCCTCCCCACAGTCTCAGCCTCTGCCTCCCTCCAGTCTCCCCCCAGTCTCAGCCTCTGCCTCCCTCCAGTCTCAGCCTCTGCCTCCCTCCAGTCTCTGCCTCTGCCTCCCTCCAGCCTCCCCCCAGTCTCTGCCTCTGCCTCCCTCCAACCTCCCCCCAGTCTCAGCCTCTGCCTCCCTCCAGCCTCCCCCCAGTCTCTGCCTCTGCCTCCCTCCAGCCTCCCCCCAGTCTCAGCCTCTGCCTCTCTCCAGCCTCCCCCCAGTCTCAGCCTCTGCCTCCCTCCAGCCTCCCCCCAGTCTCTGCCTCTGCCTCCCTCCAGCCTCCCCCCAGTCTCTGCCTCTGCCTCCCTCCAGCCTCCCCCAGTCTCAGCCTCTGCCTCCCTCCAGCCTCCCCACAGTCTCAGCCTCTGCCTCCCTCCAGTCTCCCCCCAGTCTCAGCCTCTGCCTCCCTCCAGTCTCAGCCTCTGCCTCCCTCCAGTCTCTGCCTCTGCCTCCCTCCAGCCTCCCCCCAGTCTCTGCCTCCCTCCAGCCTCCCCCCAGTCTCAGCCTCTGCCTCCCTCCAGCCTCCCCCCAGTCTCTGCCTCCCTCCAGCCTCCCCCCAGTCTCTGCCTCTGCCTCCCTCCAGCCTCCCCACAGTCTCTGCCTCTGCCTCCCTCCAGTCTCCCCCCAGTCTCAGCCTCTGCCTCCCTCCAGCCTCCCCCCAGTCTCTGCCTCCCTCCAGCCTCCCCCCAGTCTCAGCCTCTGCCTCTCTCCAGCCTCCCCCCAGTCTCAGCCTCTGCCTCCCTCCAGCCTCTCCCAGTCTCTGCCTCCCTCCAGCCTCCCCCCAGTCTCTGCCTCTGCCTCCATCCAGCCTCCCCCAGTCTCAGCCTCTGCCTCCCTCCAGCCTCCCCACAGTCTCAGCCTCTGCCTCCCTCCAGTCTCAGCCTCTGCCTCCCTCCAGCCTCCCCCCAGTCTCAGCCTCTGCCTCTCTCCAGTCTCAGCCTCTGCCTCCCTCCAGCCTCCCCCAGTCTCAGCCACTGCCTCCCTCCAGTCTCAGCCTCTGCCTCCCTCCAGCCTCCCCCCAGTCTCAGCCTCTGCCTCCCTCCAGCCTCCCCCCAGTCTCAGCCTCTGCCTCCCTCCAGCCTCCCCTCAGTTTCAGCCTCTGCCTCCCTCCAGTATCTGCCTTTGCCGCCCCCCCCCCCGCATGCGCAGATCTCCGGTCTGCATTAGAGACACTCCCACGCTCCTTATGAATCCACTTACCTGCTCCAGTGCCCGCCGCCATCTTCCTGGCTCACGTGAGTATCCTCTTCTGACACCGGCTTCCATCACGTCCTCCGCGGCGTCCTGCTGTGAGCTCTGCATGTGACGTCCACACAGCAGTGGACGCAGCACAGAGGAAGGAGCTGATTGGCGCGCGCCTGTGACCCCGGAAGTGCAGGCGCCGGCAGTTCCGGGGTCAATCAGCTCCCTGTGCTCGGCGGCCACAAAAAAAAAAAATGTAAAAAAAAAAAAAAATTTTTTTTTTTTGCTGCCAGAAGGTGCCGCCCCTCACAATCTGCCGCCCTAGGCACCGGACCACGGGTGCCTAATGGTAAATACGGCCCTGCATACACACATATATAAATGCACACATAATATACACACACATATATATGTAAACGCACATATATATATATATATATATATATATATATATATATGTGTACCCACACACACATATAAATATACACACATATATATATATATATATATATATATATACACGCACATAAATATACACACACACATATATAAACACACATATACCAGCTTTATAATCGTAATGATTTCATGACTACTGTTTTAATGCTTTCATGAATTGCTCAAATGTTTAATGGAGCAAACGTCCACACTGTTATATCTTTTATGTATTTCTATAGGGTAAAATTCCATTTTGAGTTTTACTTTACGCCCTCCAGTCCCAGCCTCGATAGCGACATTTTTGAAGAGTGGGTGGAGCCTGGTGGAGTGGGAGAAGCGTAAGGCCATGTGCCCACGGGAGATCGTACCTGCGGACTTTTCTGCAGGTATTTCCGCAGGTTGACGCAGCAGCTCCCCGGAATCCGTAGCTATCCATTGCTGTAGTATATCTGCAGAGTTTTTGTGGTAAACCTGCAGAAAGTGTGGATTTTGTGCATTCCCGCCCTGTATCTCCATAGTGGAGGGGCGGGAATTCCACAGATAATTCCTCATGAATAATGGACATACAGTTACGTGCGGCTGCGGGAAATCCGCAGCATTTTCGACAGCCGCAAATACCGCAGCATTGATACAGCACTCCCCAAATACCATAGGATAACATGGGAAGTTTCTGTACTAGCGTAAACACGCGGATTTATCTGGAAAATCAGCGGGTTTTCTGCTGCAAAATCCGCGGTTACTTTCTCCCTTGGGCACATAACCTAAGGCTGTGGGCACACAGTGCGTTTTTTGTTGCTGATTTGTTGCAGTTTGTAGCAAAAATCTGCATGTCTATCTTTATGCCAGCTATTGCAGCAAAGTTAATGTAAATGCTGACGTGTTTTGCGCACGTTATTTTTTTTTGCAGATTTGGTGCAATCTACAGCATGTGAATATTATTGTGTTTTCTCCTTCACTTTTTAGCCCTTCAACCCATTGACTACATTAAGAAAAACGTATGGCACCAAAATGTACCAAAACGCATGTGTTTTTTGGTGCATTTTTTTGTCAGAAGGTGCAGATTTCATGGAGAACATTTCTGCACCCAATCTGCAACATGCGAACAGAATGCAGCCAACAGAGTTGTCATAATTTACAACATTGGATTGGAGATGATTTTTTGAGGGCCTCATTTTAGCAACTCCATTCTAGATGGTTCATTAGTGAGCTGGCTAGATTGGAGTGGATTTTTTGAGGACCTCATCGTAGCCTCCACTGTGGACAGGTCGGTGCGGAGGTGACTAGAATGGAGGTTTTTTTGAAGATTGGGCGAAGCCTAAAGGGGGAAAGCGTAACAGAGTGTAGCAGAGTCGTAATAATTTACAATATTGGCTCGTAGTTGATTTTTTGAGGACCTCATTTTAGCCACTCCATTCTAGATGATTCATTAGTGAGCTGGCTAGATTGGAGTGGATTTTTTGAGGACCTCATCATAGCCTCCACTATGGACAGGTCGGTGCTGAGGTGACTAGAATGGATGTTTTTCTGAAGATTGGGCAGAGCCTCACAGGGAGAAGCGTAACAGAGCGCAGCAGAGTCGGCACAATCTACAATATTGGATTGTAGTTGCTTTTTGAGGACCTCATTTTAGCAACTCCATTATAGATGATTCACTAGTGAGCTGTCTAGATTGGAGTGGATTTTTTGATGATCTCCCTGTAGCCTCCACCAATGGTATACCCCCAATAGAGGCAGGCCACTTCACCACTATTAGGCCTGTGAGTCACTGGGGCCCGATGCCAGCGCTGGCATCGACCACCCCCTCCCGCGGGCCCCCTGCTGAGGATCTCACTTTCATTTATATCGACATCACAGATGCCAATACAATTGAAAGGAATGATGAGAGAAGGAGCAGAACCCTCCCTTTCTCATCATTCTCCCGCTGTGTGTCTGTGACACTCTGATGTGTCAGCACAGAGGAGTGCGGTAACGTCACTACTGCGAGCCACTGTGCTAAAATGTCAGAGTGGCAGAACAGTGGACACACGCTGGAGGCTGGGGCAGTGGGGAATGAGGAGAAGGGAGTATATTTGTGTATTTAATCAGGATGGCCAGAGGACTATGGGGAAGCATACTACTATATGGGGGTTGCAAACTAGTATATGGGGGCTGCATATAACTATATGTTGGCGCACAATATTATATTGGGGCACCCAATATGGTGGTGCACTATATGGGGGCTGTATACTAGTATATGGCGGAATATAAGGGGTGCATACTATTATATGGAGGAATATAAGGGGTGTATACTACTATATGGAGGAATATAAGGGTTGTATTATACTATATGAAGGAATATTAGGGCTGCATAATACTATATGACGGAATAAAAGGGGTGCATAATACTATATGAAGGATCCCTTTTACATGAACTATAGGGGTGCATTATACATGAAGGACTATGGGGTGCATTATAATACATATAGGACTATGGGGGTTGCATTATATGGAGGACTAATGGGGTTACCTTATACATGGAGTATAGGGATGCATTATATATAGAGGATTATGGGGCTGCAAAATACAATATGAAGGACACCTTATCCATGGAATGCGAGGGTGCATTATACATGGAGAACTATGGGGCTGCATAATACAATATGAAGAACTATGGGGCTACGTTATGATACATATAGGACTATGGGGGCTGCATTATATGAGGACTAATGGCGTTACCTTATACATGGACCATAGGGCTGCATTAGAATACATGAAAGACTATGAGGTGAATAATACAATATGAAGGACTATGGGGACTGCATTATAATACATATAGGACTATGGGGGTGCAGTATAATATACAGAGGACTATGGGGTGCAGTATATACAGGACTATGGGGTTCAGTATAATATATGCAGGACTATGAGGTTCAGTATAACATACGGAGGACGTTGGAGGCTGCATTATAATACATAGAGTACTATGGGGAGTTCATTATACAGTAATACATGGAGTACTATGGGGGCTGCATTATAATATATGCAGAATTATGGGGGCTGCATTATTATACATAATCTACATAATCATAACCTACATCTCCACCCTCCTCTCTATCTATCACCCCACCCGTTCTCTACGCAAATGCAAATGACTGTCGACTAACATCCACACTAATTCGGACCTCCCACTCCCGAATCCAAGACTTCTTCCGAGCTGCACCAAACCTCTGGAATGCTCTACCCCAAGAAGTTAGGATGAATCACAAGTTACTCAGCTTCAGACGCACCCTAAAGACGCATCTTTTTAGGGCGGCCTATCACACTCCCTAGCCGAACTAATTTCACCTAATCCCTCCACAACTTATGAGAAAATAACCCCACGTCAAACTCCATGGCACCCAAATGCATCTCTAGGTTCTGGCCAACTGGTCCAGGAAGCCATTATCTATCCCCCATTTCCTTGAGATGGCTGGATTGTCATTGTAAATAAGCACTTGTACCTTGCCCCCCCCCCATCTCATTGTAGATTGTAAGCTCTCACGAGCAGGGTTGTCTTTTTTCCCTTTAAATATTGTATCTTCTATAACTGTTACTTGTTTGTATATGATCCTCCTGAATTGTTAAGCACTGCGGAATATGTTGGCGCTATAGAAATAAATATTATTATTATACATGGAGGCCTATGGGGTCTGCATTATAATACATGGTGAGCTGTGGGGTGCATTATAATACATGTATGACTACGGGGGCTGCATTATAATATATGGAGGACTATGTGGTGCAGTATAATATATGGAGGACTATGGGGTGGATTATAATACATGAAGGACTATGGGAGTTGTATTATAATAATTGGAGGGCTATGAGAGCTACCTTATACATGGAGGAACTATCAGAAATGCATTATAATACAAGGAGGACTATGGGGTGCATTCTAATAAAATGAAGGGTTACGTGGGACCCAATATAGTATATGGAAGGCTATGTGGGGGCCATTATAGTATTTGGAGAACTATATATACGAGGGGGGACAAAGACACAAGCTTGGGATGGGATAGTTTTGTGCTGATGGAAAGAGGCTCTTTCCCGCAGCACCCAGCTTTCTGATACTCTGATATGGGAAAGCTGGATGCTGAGGGAAAGATGTATAGCAGAGCATAGGGATGCTGGGTGCTGAGGACAAGATGGATATCAGAACATAGGAAAGCTGGGTGCTGATAGAAAGAAGGATTTCAGATCATGGGAAACCTAGGTGCTGAGGGAAAGAGCCAAGCCTTAACATCATTACCCGTACCCCGAGTGTCAGTGTCATTATCCCGTACCCCGTGTGTTTGTGTTGAGGGGGCCCAGGTCCAAACTTTGCACTGGATCCCATCAAACTCTAGTTACACCAATGGCCAGTAGAGAGATGACTAGATCGCAGTTGTTGCACTGAGGTTCATGATTTCTGGGCACTGTACTGTCTATAAGGCCAGAGAAACACTGGCATATGACTAGAGAAAATCTCGCATTGCACTCGGCTTCATGTTAGAGAATGATGCAGCTCAGATCTGCGATCTTTTCTTCAGTCCCAATCGGACTGAGGAAATAATGGCAGCATGCTGTGATTGCAGGGAGTCTGGACTCACTTGCACTTATACAAGTCTATGGGTGCGTGTGAAACATCGCATTGCGCTCGGATGACATCTGGATACACGCAGAGATAAGTAATGGAGAAGATGGAGAGATGAATCCCTCCCTTTCCCCTACACCTGTGATCAAATCACTGGATCGGATGACTGTATAATGACACTGGATCCACACTCACAGCAGAAGCTGATCCAAGTGCCATTAGCATATCTTATCTGATGCATTATGCTAGTGTGGCTCTGGCCTAAGGGAAACCCTCTTAACAGCAACTCCGTTCTAGTTTTCTCACTACAGAGGTGACTAGATCAGAGTTGCTGCACTGAGGTTCATGATGTCTGATCTCACAGTACTGTTTATAAGGGACGTCCTCTGTACAGTAATCCATCTATCTCACTACAGAGGTGACTAGATCGGAGTTCCTACACTGAGGTTCATGATGTCTGATCTCACAGCACTGTTTATAAGGAACGTCCTCTGTACAGTAACTCTATTCAATCTCACTACAGAGGTGACTAGATCGGAGTTGCTGCACTGAGGCTCATGATGTCTGAGCTCACTGTACTGTCTATAAGAACGTCTGGTGTATGTGACGCCCTGGCAAAACCAGGTAGTCACACATAGGCCCCCGCATAACATCTTCCCTCACAGGGTTACACTCAGCCGACCTGAAACCCTAGTCACCCCCTCAGGGCAACACAGGCACACCAGTGGGCGGGACCAGCCAGTTAGGGAACGCCCACCTAGGGGTCTAAACAGCCCGGGGCAGTAAAACAAGCAGTGAAGTTTTGGAGTTCAAGTGGAGAGGAGTGGAGGCTGGGGCTAGGTGTAGCTCCAACAGAGGAGTAGCTCAAGTTGAACAGTGCCAGGGTTGGAGCCCTGGTACCTTGGCTAGGTGGCAGACGGTGGTCTCCGTCGATAGGCGACGGGAAGACGGAGCTGGAGATCCGAGGTGGACTGGGACAGGGTTGGAGTCCGTCGGTACCGACTCCGTAGACCCGACCCGGAAACCGTGCACAGAGGGGATACTCGGACCCTGAAGCCAGGATCGGAACCAACGGCCTAGCTAATCAACCGATTGAGGGCAGGATTAGAGGTTCTGTCCCAACCAAAGTCCCAAAAGCAGACAACCACCCACAGAGAGGGATAGGGCAACCGCCAGGGCCCATAGATCCCATAGGTCAGCGTCAGCGGGCACGGCTCCTCAGGTACACAAAAAGCCGGGAGCGGACTCCCGTGTTCCATACCAGGAAGTCTAAACAAACAACAATAATAGTGCAGAGGAAAAGACGGAGACCACCCGGGTGGGGGACCAGAGTACAACAGGCCGTGGCGGCCGGCCACCAGCACCTTGGTTTACCAAAAGACTCGTGTGATTCATTTAATTGTGAGTAACGAAACATCCCCTGGTACGTCCGGGCGCGCAGTCCCTTGCCATCGCCATACCCTGCACAGAGACATTGGGCCCCGGGTCAATCATCCCTATCCATGGAGGCGTTAACATCGAGCTGCCACCGCATCTCTCCCAGGTGCCCCCACAACAGCAGCGGTGGTGTCCCTCTTCACCACACACTGTGGGTGGCGTCACGAACCGAGTACGGCCAAGCCCGTACCACTACATTCCTCCCTTTTTCATTCGGCGGATCCCTCGAGCCACTGAGCGGGTCTGGATCCGAGCAGTCCGACTGCTACGGGCGTGGGGGAGGCACATGTACATCAACTCTATTATAGATGTTTCAGTACAGAGATGACTAGATCGGAGTTGTTGCACCTAGGTCCATGATTTCTGGGTAATGTCTATAAGGACGTCCTCCCTGCAGCAGCTCCATTCTAGCTGTCTCACTACAGAGGTGACTAGAGCAGAGTTGCAGCACTAAGGCTCATGATTTCTGAGCTCACAGTACTGTCTATAAGGACGGCCTCAGCCAGTTCATGCATTGTGTTCTGAAATTGTACAGAAGTGCACAGATGTTTGAATAAGGCGGGCTTTGCACACTACGACATCGCAGGTGCGATGTCGGTGGGGTCAAATTGAAAGTGACGCACATCCGGCATCGCATGCAACATCGCAGTGTGTAAAGCCTAGATGATATGATTAACGAGCGCAAAAGCGTCGTAATCGTATCATCGGTACAGCGTCGGCGTAATCCATAATTACGCTGACGCGACGGTCCGATGTTGTTCCTCACTCCTACGGCAGCACACATCGCTGTGTGTGAAATCGCAGGAGCGAGGAACATCTCCTACCGGCGTCACCGCGGCTTCCGTAGGTTATGCGGAAGGAAGGAGGTGGGCGGGATGTTTACATCCTGCTCATCTCCACCCCTCCGCTCCTATTGGCCGCTTGCCGTGTGACGTCGCAGTGACACCGCACGACCCGCCCCCTTAATAAGGAGGCGGGTCGCCGGCCAGAGCGACGGTCGCAGGGCAGGTGAGTGCATGTGAAGCCAGCGTAGCGATAATTTTCGCTACGCCAGCTTTCACAAGATATTGTACCTGCGACGGGGGCGGGGACTATCGCGTGCGACATCGCAGCATCGTCTTGCGATGTCGCAACGTGCAAAGCCCGCCTAAGCCCTTATACAGATTACATGAAGGCTCCCATACACCGGGCTAAAGTCGCCAGGATCAGACAACAATCTGATGTGTATGGGGGCTTCCCGACTTACCTCGAGAATGGATGTCAAGGGAGGGAAGGAACCGGCTTATTGGAATTTCACTTGTTGATCCTTTTGTTCTCTTGAAAGATAATCCACCACCAGAGAAGGCAACATCTGTTCTCAGACAGAGAACACAGAACATTTGTCCGAGCACTCCTGTATGTGATAGTCAAGAGAGAGCTGTCGGACAAATGATTGTAGGGATTGTTTACGGGCCTTAAAGGGTTTGTTTAGTGAAAACAAGTTATCACCTATCCATATGACAGGTGATAACCTGCTGATCAGTGTCCGATCACTGGGACACGCACTGATTGGGAAAACGGGGAATTTTTATCCATGTTTCAGGTATGTGTGACATCCGTTTTTAACATGTATGCCACATGTACTCATGTTACTCTATGGCAGGGGTCTCAAACTCGGCTGGGTGTATGGGCCGCACCGAGGAAAAAAATAATTTGGGGGGCCGCATTCTTTGCAGGACAAAGTGACATTTTTATTGGTACCATATATATTTTTCTTTGTCGCTCCATTGGGAGACCCAGACAATTGGGTGTATAGCTTCTGCCTCCGGAGGCCACACAAAGTATTACACTTTAAAAAGTGTAACCCCTCCCCTCTGCCTATACACCCTCCCGTGGACCACGGGCTCCTCAGTTTTATGCCTTGTGTGGAAGGAGGCACACATTCACTCATGCATTCTCATACTTAGTTATGTCGGTTGGAAGAAAAGAGGGCCCCCACGGGGCCCCCGGCATGTTCCCTTCTCACCCCACTATGTCGGCGGTGTTGTTAAGGTTGAGGTACCCATTGCGGGTACGGAGGCTGGAGCCACATGCCGTCTCCTTCACCATCCCTTATGCGGCTCTGGGAGAAGTGGAATCCAGAGCGGTCATCCATTTGCTGGGACCGTGCTCCATCCGCAGCCCCTGGTGGAACCTGCCGGACCGGAGCCTCTTCAACCTCAGGGACCGGGCCCTGCAACTTAAAGGTACTCTGTGTCCCCATAGGGGACTGTGCAGGGAGCGCACCTTCTTCCCGGAAGCCGCGGTAGTTGTGAAATTGAGGAGGTCGGTGGACTTCCGCGCCGACCATGCCTGCTTGTCGGGCGCGGCCTCAAATTTAGTCCCTGGCTTCACCGCGGCCTAGTCGCGAAAATCCCGCCCCCGAGCCTGCCTGTCAGGGGTAAGGGCGGGATTACCGACATGACGTCGGATGTGAGGGCTGGAGCATCCTGCATGTCTTCCTCCCCCCTCACTGACCACTGTGGGGACCCCAGATTCCCGCTCTTTGCTGGCGCCGCCCTCGGCCCCACTCCTCCCCTGAGAGCTCCGGCGGCCATTTTCTGGCATTCTGCCGGTGGATGCTTCTCAGTGAAGCAGCTCTGCAGCTCCGGGGGATCCACGACAGGGAATCTGGAGGACACACTCCGTTCATTAGCGGTCGGTAAGCCACACCGGTCACCCGGTGCTGGTCCCCCTAGGGTGCCGGAATAGATACATATATATATATATATATAATAGATATATATATATCTGTTCGGTCAGGCTGTATACCCTTTTCCCATATACCCTCAGTGGTCACTCTCCTAGGAGACAACAGCATGTCGTCCACAAGGAGCAAAGCTACTAAGGCACAGGTTTTTTTCGCGGCCTGTACCTCTTGTGGGGCTATGTTACCTGCGGGTTCCACCTACCCTCACTGTGAGCAATGCTCGACTCCTGCCTCGCTTGCTCAGCCGGAGCCTCGGGCACTGGTGGGCCCCTCGGCTCATGTAGACCCCCTGCTCTCCCTGAGCAGGCTGCAGGGACAGAGTCACCGGTGTTGGCCTCTTTTGCTGAGAAACTCTCTCAGTCACTTTCCCAATCCATTGCACTGTCTATGGACAAATGGTCTTCTAAACTCCTTGAGGCATTGCAGTCCAGACCGGACCTTCCACAGGCCCCGGCCCCTGTTAGCTTGTCTCCTCCAGGCCCCTCTCGGTCCGCGCCGCAGCGCGCTCCCAGGTTGGCCCCTAGGTCTCAGGCGGAGGACTCCTGCCCGGACCGCAGTCCCAGACCGGCTAAGCGGTCTTGCTGGGACTCTTCCCCGACTTCCTCACGCTGCTCGGGATCCCAGCTTGAGGACTCTCAGGAAGACGAGGCGGACATGGGAGCTCAGGGCTCTGACCCTGACTTCGCCCTTAACCTTGATACACCTGAGGGGGACGCCTTAGTAAATGATCTTATCTCGTCCATCAACCAGGTGTTGGATCTCTCACCTCCGCCTCCTCCTGTAGAGGAGTCGGCGTCTCAGCAGGAGAAACACCAGTTTCGGTTCCCCAAACGTACGCGCAATACGTTTTTTGATCACTCTAACTTCAGGGATGCTGTCCAGAAGCCCAGAGCGGTCCCGGACAAGCGCTTTGCTAAACGTCACACTGACACGCGTTACCCCTTTCCATCTGAAGTCGTTAAGGGTTTGGCTCACTCTCCCAAGGTGGATCCTCCAGTCTCCAGATTGGCTGCTAGGTCCGTTATGTCTGTTGCAGATGGCTCATCCCTGAAGGATGCCACTGACAGACAGATAGAGCTCTTGGTGAAGTCCAGCTATGAGGCCACGGGCGCGTCTTTCGCCCCAGCCTTTGCAGCCGTGTGGGCTCTCCAAGCAATCTCGGCTTGTCTGACTGAGATTAATGCTGTCACACGGAATTCTGCTCCGCATGTTTCGTCTTTGACCTCTCAGGCATCAGCCTTTTCATCCTACGCCATGAACGCCGTCCTGGACTCCACTAGCCGTACGGCTGTAGCATCTGCTAACTCCGTGGCAGTCCGCAGGGCCATGTGGCTGCGCGAATGGAAAGCAGACTCGGCTTCCAAGAGGTTCTTAACTGGTTTGCCTTTTTCTGGCGACCGTTTCGCCATCGGGGACGAACACCTTCAGTTCGTGGCATTGCCTTTCGGCCTGGCGACAGCCCCACGGGTTTTCACCAAAGTCATGGCATCCGTCGTGGCGGTCCTGCACTCTCAGGGCCACTCGGTGATCCCCTACTTGGACGATCTCCTAGTCAGGGCCCCTTCTCGGGTGGCGTGTCAACAAAGCCTTACCGTCGCTCTGGCGACTCTCCAGCAGTTCGGGTGGATCATCAACTTCCCGAAATCCAAGTTGACACCGACCCAATCACTGACTTACCTCGGGATGGAGTTCATACCCAGCAAGCGTTAGTCAAGCTACCGAGCGACAAACAGCTTTCTCTGCAGGCAGGGGTGCAATCACTTCTTCGGAGTCAGTCACACCCCTTAAGGCGCCTCATGCACTTCCTGGGGAAGATGGTGGCAGCTATAGAGGCAGTGCCGTTCGCGCAATTCCATCTACGGCCACTCCAATGGGACATTCTCCGCAAATGGGACAAGAGTGCGGCTTCCCTCGACAAGAACGTCTCTCTTTCCCTTGCAACCAAAACATCACTTCAGTGGTGGCTCCTACCCACATCTCTGTCGCGGGGAAAATCCTTCCTACCCCCAACCTGGGCTGTGGTCACCACGGACGCGAGCCTGTCAGGTTGGGGAGCGGTTTTTCTCCACCACAGGGCTCAAGGAACCTGGACTCCAATAGAATCGTCCCTTCAGATCAATATCCTGGAGATAAGGGCAGTATATCTAGCCCTATTGGCTTTCCATCGGTGGCTGGAGGGCAGGCAGATCCGTATCCAGTGAGACAACGCCACTGCCGTCGCCTACATCAACCACCAAGGCGGCACTCGCAGTCGTCAAGCCTTCCAGGAAGTCCGACGGATTCTGCAGTGGGTGGAAGCCACAGGCTCCACCATCTCCGCAGTTTACATCCCGGGCGTAGAAAACTGGGAAGCAGATTTTCTCAGTCGTCAGGGCATGGACGCGGGGGAATGGTCTCTGCACCCAGACGTGTTTCGAGAGATCTGTCGCCGCTGGGGAATGCCGGACGTCGATCTCATGGCGTCACGGCACAACAACAAGGTCCCGGCCTTCATGGCACGGTCTCAGGATCACAGAGCTCTGGCGGCGGACGCGTTAGTCCAGGATTGGTCACAGTTTCGACTGCCTTATGTGTTTCCCCCTCTGGCAATGCTGCCCAGAGTACTACGCAAGATCAGGTCCGACTGCCGTCGCGCCATTCTCGTCGCTCCAGACTGGCCGAGGCGGTCGTGGTATCCGGATCTGTGGCATCTCACGGTGGGTCAACCGTGGGCACTTCCAGACCGCCCAGACTTGCTGTCACAAGGCCCGTTTTTTCCATCTGAATTCTGTGGCCCTCAACCTGCCTGTGTGGCCATTGAGTCCTGGCTCCTACCGTCTTCAGGGTTATCTCAGGATGTCATTGCCACCATGAGACAAGCCAGGAAGCCAACGTCCGCCAAGATCTATTACAGGTCTGGGCAAATCTTCCTATCATGGTGCGCTGTTAACGGTTTTCCTCCATGGCCGTTTGCCTTACCCACTTTTCTTTCATTCCTTCAATCTGGAATGGACAAGGGTTTGTCCCTCGGCTCTCTCAAGGGCCAAGTATCGGCGCTCTCCGTGTTTTTTCAAAAGCGTCTAGCCAGGCTTCCGCAGGTCCGCACGTTCCTGCAGGGGGTTTGCCACATGGTCCCACCCTACAAACGTCCGCTGGAACCCTGGGATCTTAACAGGGTTCTGTCGGCTCTTCAAAAACCACCTTTCGAGCCGCTGAGGGATGTCTCTCTCTCACGTCTTTCGCAGAAGGTGGCCTTCCTAGTGGCAGTCACATCACTTCGGAGAGTGTCTGAGCTCGCAGCGCTGTCATGCAAAGCCCCCTTCCTGGTTTTTCACCAGGATAAGGTGGTTCTGCGTCCTGTCCCGGAATTTCTCCCTAAGGTGGTATCCCCTTTTCATCTCAATCAGGATATCTCCTTGCCTTCCTTTTGCCCTAATCCAATTCACCAGTGTGAAAAGGATTTGCACTCTTTGGATCTAGTGAGAGCACTCCGGTTCTTCGTGTCTCGCATGGCGCCCCTGCGCCGTTCAGATGCGCTCTTTGTCCTTGTCGCTGGCCAGCGTAAGGGCTCTCAGGCCTCCAAGTCAACCTTGGCTCGGTGGATCAAGGAACCGATTCTCGAGGCCTACCGTTCTTCCGGGCTTCCGCTCCCTTCAGGGCTGAAAGCCCATTCTACCAGAGCCGTGGGTGCGTCCTGGGCATTGCGGCACCGGGCTACGGCTCAGCAGGTGTGTCAGGCAGCTACGTGGTCTAGTCTGCACACTTGCACGAAACACTATCAAGTGCATACCTATGCTTCGGCAGACGCCAGTCTAGGTAGGCGAGTCCTTCAGGCGGCGGTTGCCCACCTGTAAGAGGGGGCCGTTTTCAGCTCTTTTTATCGAGGTATTCTTTTACCCACCCAGGGACTGCTCTTGGACGTCCCAATTGTCTGGGTCTCCCAATGGAGCGACAAAGAAAAAGGGAATTTTGTTTACTTACTGTAAATTCCTTTTCTTCTAGCTCCTATTGGGAGACCCAGCACCCGCCCCTGTGCCCTTCGGGCTAGTTGTTCTTTTGTGTACACATGTTGTTCATGTTGAATTGTTCTTTTGGTTCATGGTCTTCAGCTCTCCGAACATCCTTCGGATTGAATTTACCCTAGACCAATTTATAAGTTTTCTCCTTCCTGCTTTTGCACCAAAACTGAGGAGCCCGTGGACCACGGGAGGGTGTATAGGCAGAGGGGAGGGGTTACACTTTTTAAAGTGTAATACTTTGTGTGGCCTCCGGAGGCAGAAGCTATACACCCAATTGTCTGGGTCTCCCAATAGGAGCTAGAAGAAAAGGAATTTACGGTAAGTAAACAAAATTCCCTTTTTTACACACCTTTGGATGACTGATTTTCAACATTTTTCACTTGTTTATTATAACAAATGTGCACATTCTTTGGTTAAATCTAAAAAAAAAAATTTGATGTTAAAAAAAAGTCATGCCTTATTTTGTTTTGTTTTTTTTACATTTTATCCCTTTCTTGTAACTAATAGTGTTACAATTATCACTATATAGAAATTTTGGCCAACATCTTTTAGTAATGTTCCCCATCCTATAGTAATGACCCCAGCCTTGTCCCTATTCTATAGTAATATCCCCATCCAATAGTATTATGCCCATCCTTGTAATGTCCCCATCTTTTAGTAATGTCCCCATCCTATAGTCATGTGCCCACCTTGTCCCCATGCTATAGTCATGTGCCCACCTTGTCCCTATTCTGTAGTCATGTGCCTACCTTGTCCCCCATCCTATAGTCATGTGCCCACCTTGTCCCCATCCTATAGACATGTGCCTACCTTGTCCCCCATCCTATAGTCATGTGCCCACTTTGTCCCCATCCTATAGACATGTGCCTACCTTGTCCCCCATCCTATAGTCATGTGCCCACCTTGTCCCTATCCTATAGTCATGTGCCCACCTTGTCCCCATGCTATAGTCATGTGCCCACCTTGTCCCCATCCTATAGACATGTGCCCACCTTGTCCCCATCCTAGAGACATGTGCCCACCTTGTCCCCATCCTATAGACATGTGCCCACCTTGTCCCCATGCTATAGTCATGTGCCCACCTTGTCCCCATCCTATAGACATGTGCCCACCTTGTCCCCATCCTATAGACATGTGCCCACCTTGTCCCCATGCTATAGACATGTGCCCACCTTGTCCCCATCCTATAGACATGTGCCCACCTTGTCCCCATCCTATAGACATGTGCCCACCTTGTCCCCATCCTATAGACATGTGCCTACCTTGTCCCCCATCCTATAGTCATGTGCCCACCTTGTCCCCATCCTATAGACATGTGCCTACCTTGTCCCCCATCCTATAGTCATGTGCCCACCTTGTCCCCATCCTATAGTCATGTGCCCACCTTGTCCCCATGCTATAGTCATGTGCCCACCTTGTCCCCATCCTATAGATATGTGCCCACTTTATCCCCATCCTATAGACATGTGCCCACCTTGTCCCCATCCTATAGACATGTGCCCACCTTGTCCCCATGCTATAGTCATGTGCCCACCTTGTCCCCATCCTATAGACATGTGCCCACCTTGTCCCTATCCTATAGACATGTGCCCACCTTGTCCCCATCCTATAGTAATGTGCCCACCTTGTCCCCATGCTATAGACATGTGCCCACCTTGTCCCCATCCTATAGTCATGTGCCCACCTTGTCCCCATCCTATAGACATGTGCCCACCTTGTCCCCATGCTATAGACATGTGCCCACCTTGTCCCCATCCTATAGACATGTGCCCACCTTGTCCCCATCCTATAGACATGTGCCCACCTTGTCCCCATCCTATAGACATGTGCCCACCTTGTCCCTATTCTATATTCATGTACCCACCTTGTCCCTATTCTATAGACATGTGCCCACCTTGTCCCCATGCTATAGTCATGTGCCCACCTTGTCCCTATTCTATAGTAAGGCGCCCACCTTGTCCCCATCCTATAGACATGTGCCCGCCTTGTCCCTATTCTATAGTAAGGTGCCCACCTTGTCCCCATCCTATAGACATGTGCCCACCTTGTCCCTATTCTATAGTAAGGTGCCCACCTTGTCCCCATCCTATAGTCATGTGCCCACCTTGTCCCTATTCTATAGACATGTGCCCACCTTGTCCCCATGCTATAGTCATGTGCCCACCTTGTCCCCATGGTATAGTCATGTGCCCACCTTGTCCCTATTCTATAGTAATGTCCCCATCCTGTAGTAATGGGTGGTGGGGGCAGTGGCGGCGGGTGAAAGGTGATAATTTACCGATCGTTCTCGGCTTCCACCCACAGATTCCTGAGTGAAGCTGAGGGGGCGGTCTCTGGCCCCAGATCCACAGTGATTGGACAGATCGGTCACAAGACCGGTCTCTCCAATCAGAGCTGGGGGCGGGTGAAACTGAGGTCACCCAGCTCCAGCCAATGATCGGTGCTACAGCTGCACTGATCATGGCTGGATTTCAATGTTACAGCCATTTTCAATGGCTGGAACATTACAGTGGCTGTGATTGGCTGACGAACGCCGCACAGCCAATCACAGCCTTCGTAGGTCCGGGGAGGAGACACCACCCCTCCTGAGGCTCCCTCCTCCCCGAATCTAAGGTATTTGCTATTTGCAATGCAAACAGCGATCGCAGCCACCGGGGCTGCGATTTCACCATGACGTACTGGGTATGTCATGGATCCTTAAGTACCAGGGAGCCATGATGTACCCAGTACGTCATAGGCCGCTAAAGGGTTAATGTGCCGTACTTCACATACACAAAAAATAAAAAAACACCATTCTTCTCACCTGTCCCGCGTTCCCTCGGCTCCTCATCTCTGCTTCTCGCTGTCTGCAGGCCGTGCCCGGGGACTATCGCGGCCGGTGCAGGGGCCACAGCCCCTGGCAGCGATTTATGTCAGATCAGATGGTTGTTTTGCCGGCGCTGCGCGCGCACAGTCCTTGCCTCCGAGAGCGCAGCGCCGGCAAAACACTCATCTAACAAAGTGCAGACAGTGGCTGCGGCCCCTGCACCGGCCGCAATAGTGACCAGGGAAACGGGCCTGGGGGCCGCACGAAGCAGCCTGAGGGGCCGCATGTGGCCCGCGGGCCGTGTGTTTGAGACCCCTGCTCTATGGTGTTCCTCACACATGCGTGTTTTCACATGGACCATGTGGCCCCATGTTTCCCTGCACGCAGACATGTCCGTTTTTTATCCGGCAGCACGGGTGTCACACTGATGTGATCCGTATGACACGTACTGGAGAAAATACGTGTCTCTGAAATAAAATGATTTATTATACTCACTTGTCTCCAGCCCTGCTGTCACTTGCTTCCGATCCCCGCTCATTATACTCAATGAATATGCACTGCACAGAGGACCTGGAAGCAGCAGCACCAGAGACACTAGTGCCAGGGACAGCATCGCTGGGGACAGGTGAGTATCCAAGGAACTCTGATGATATCCTGACGACACCCACGCTACTGCGGGTATAGTGACAGTGACTTCACGGGTTAATCAAAGTTCATTGGGTACTCAGATGAACCCATGACGTTACTGCCTCGACACCCACAATACCGCGGACGTCACAGGGGTGTCATCAGGATGTCATTCGAGTTCATTGTGAACTCAGATTAACCCGTGACATCACTGCCACACCCGTACACATACTGCTGAGGTCGTCCCTGCAGTGACCTAAGCTCACGTTATGAGATCCAAGTCACCGAACTGAAGTATATACAGCAGTCTGTGTGTGCGCTTCCACAATCAATGAGGAACAATCGGTTCTCCCGTGAATGTGACAGCAGTATAGGATCGACGTGGCCGCCCCAATTGGATTTCGGCAGACCAGGATTAGGGCTTTGCTAGAGAAATAAATTGGAAAAGAGGGTGTCTCGTCTTTATTTATTAAATGATTCTTTTTATGTCTTTCCAGGTTTGCTTTTGGGGAATGTCATGGGACCTCACCATGGATTACGGCGGAATTTTTATTTATAAAAATCAAATAAATTGGTGAATGAGGGCCGAGTTGGAGTTTTTTTGTTCAAATAAACCTTGTTATTCTTATTTCAACTACTGGATTAGTAATAGGGGGTGTATGCTAGACGCCACCCATTACTAATACCAAGGCTTGATACCAGCTGGAGCTGGCATCAACCCTACATATATTACCCCATTTGCCATCGCACCAGAGCAACGGGAAGAGCCAAGTCCAGCACCAGAATTGGCGCCTCTAATGGATGTTCCACTTTTCAGGTGTCTGTGGGCTGCTATTATAAGGGCTCATGCGCACGTAACTTCTGAATATTCAGCAGCGATTTGACAGCACATGTGCGCGTCAAATCGCTGCAGAAACACTGCATAATGTACGCCATTTTTTTGTTAAAAAAGCCGATTTAATGCGCTCGGGATGCTGCCCCCACCATAGACAGAGTGGGAGCTGTATCCATAGCGCACGGAATAATTTACATGCTGCTTTTATGAACGCATGGATTTGGGTCAAAATTTTAGCACCCAAATCGCTGTGTTCAAAAAAAGCAATGTGCGCACGTATCATGCAATCTACATAGATTGTGCAGTGAACGCAGGACGCATGCATTTACGATGCAGTGCTAAACGCAGCGTAAATGCATGTAAGTACGCAACGTGCGCATTAGCCCTTAGGCTGGAAAGGGCCAAATAACCATGGCCCTTTCCACCCTAATAATATCATCCCCCAGTTGTCTGCTGTACCATGGCTGGTTTTTAGTAAAATGGAGGGGACCCCACAACATTTTTTTTAAAACTAAAAATTTAATAAATAAGCGTGGGATCCACTGTATTTTTCATAACCAGCCAAGGTACAGCAGAGAGCTGAGGGTTGCAGTCTGCAGCTGCTGCTGTTCCTGTGCTACACATAAAAATTGGGGGGACCCCGCGTCATTTATTTATTTTTTTAAATTAAAAAATAAAATAGTGTAAAACAGCTGGTCAAGCTATCTCTATATCACTATTCTATGTATTTATAATTTTTCAGGCTTTACACATAAAAAAAAAAACACATTTATTTCAGTATCTTACTTTTTTTTACCGATACCACACGGACGACCATACCGGCACGTGTGACTTGCACCTGTTCAAACACGGATGTCTGAAAGGGGCCTTATGGATACCCATCTACTGTATGTACTATCATTTTGTGTTGTTGCAAATTATGATGTTCTCCTCAGAGGCTAAAAATACTTCTCAGACTTTCTAAGGAGTATTGTTACCCCTCTGTAAAATATGTAGTGTGACCTCTGCCAGAGCCTGTCCTATGGAACCGCGGTGACAACAGCTTCAGACCCTCAGCGACTTACATCCCTTTAAATAAATAAAAAAAAAGGTTTCGCCCCAAATGACCTGAATCAGGCGGTGTGAGCCTCATGGAGTTATGTTGCCACAACAAGAGGGAAACACTGAGAAACAGGACTGGGGCCTAATAAATGTGGGGCATAAGAGGATCAGGGGGGCTAAAGACAGAAAATAAACTGTCAGCGAGATCTGATCAGTTTACTGTGGGTCTACATGTGAGGACTGGAAGTTACCTACAGCATTATGTGACCGCAGCCCGATACAGATCCAACCAGCAATGTGTGACCGCAGCCCGATACAGATCCAACCAGCAATGTGTGACCGCAGCCCGATACAGATCCAACCGGCAGTGACTGCTCACTAATGTCACTCCGAGCTTTATCAATATAGAAATGAACATTCATCCCAAACTTCTAGAACAGTTTTATTAAAACATGCATACCAATAATTCTAACAAAAAGGAGAAATATTTATACAGTTTTATTTTTATAGAGAACATTGATTCCATGCTGCACATGTGAACGGGTAACACAAAATACAGATATAAATTACAGTGAATAAACCAATCCTCATAGACGGGTACAGAGGGGAGTGGACCCTGCCGTCGGGGGCTTACAGTCTACAGAGGGTAATGGAGAGGAGACAGAAGTACAAATATACACTGTAACAATCAACTTTACAATCAATACGTAGAATTAAGCCATGTTGGACATCGGCAACAATGAAAGAAAAAAAATCTTTTGTATCCGAGTCCCGTGCGTTTTAGGTGTAAAAATTGTATTTTTCCATTTACCATAAAAATCCTCTTGTTGAATACATTGGAGAACACAGGAGGATGATATGGATTAGACCACACTGTTCTCTCAGTCTCTAAGGTGGGACGACGGGGGGCAATTACACCCAGTTTCCAGTAGTCACAAGCTGTATTTGAAGAACAATGGGAGAAGATTAATAACACACAGAGTTCCCTGTGCGAGCCCCCCCCCAACGTACAACACAGCTCCCTGCCCAGCAACCCCCCCTACATGCAACACGGCCCCCTGCTCAGCGCGCCCTGCAAGCCCCCCCCAACGTGCAACACAGCTCCCTGCCCAGCAAGCCCCCCCAACATGCAACACGGCCCCCTGCTCAGCGCACCCTGCAAGCCCCCCCCAACGTGCAACATAGCTCCCTGCCCAGCAAGCCCCCCCAACATGCAAGACGGCCCCCTGCTCAGCACGCCCCAACGTGCTGCGCCCCTCTCCCCGCGAGCCCCCCCAATGTGTCGCCCCCTCTCCCTGCGAGCCCCCGCTCCCTTAACATGCCGTCCCCTCTCCCTGCGAGCCCCTTCTCCCCGCCACCCCCTCAACGTGCCGCCCCCTCTCCCCGCGAGCCCTCCCAACGTGCCGTCCCCCTCTCCCCTCGAGCCCCCCAACGTGCCACCCAGCGAGAGCCCCCCCAGCGCCCCCCCAACGTGCAGCCTCTCTCCCTGCGAGCCCCCAACATGCAGTCTCTCTCTCTGTGAGCCCCCAGCATGCAATCTCTCTCCCTGCGACCCCCCCAACGTGCAGTCTCTCTCCCTGCGACCCCCCCACCAACGTGCAGTCTCTCTCCCTGCGACCCCCCCCACCAACGTGCAGTCTCTCTCCCTGTGAGCCCCCCCACCAATGTGCAGTCTCTCTCCCTGCGAGCCCCCCCCCCCAACGTGCAACACAGCTCCCTGCCCAGCAAGTCCCCCAACATGCAACACGGCCCCCTGCTCAGCGCTCCCTGCAAGCCCCCCCAACGTGCAATACAGCTCCCTGCCCAGCAAGCCCCCTCCAACATGCAAGACGGCCCCCTGCTCAGCACGCCCTGCAAGCCCCCCCAACGTGCCGCGCCCCTCCCCGCGAGCCCCCCCAACGTGCCGCCCCCTCTCCCTACGAGCTCCCTCTCCCTTAACATGCTGCCCCCTCTCCCTGCAAGCCCCCTCTCCCCACGAGCCCCTCCAACGTGCCGTCCCCCTCTCCCCGCGAGCCCCCCAACGTGCCACCCAGCGAGAGCCCCCCCCCCAGCCCCCCACCAACGTGCAGTCTTTCTCCCTGCGAGCCCCCCCACCAACGTGCAGTCTCTCTCCCTGCGACCCTCCCCACCAACGTGCAGTCTCTCTCCCTGCGAGCCCCCCCACCAACGTGCAGTCTCTCTCCCTGCGACCCCCCCCCCAACGTGCAGTCTCTCTCCCTGCGACCCACCCCCCAACGTTCAGCCTCTCTCCCTGCGAGCCCCCCCAACGTGCAGCCTCTCTCCCTGTGACCCCCAACGTGTAGTCTCTCTCCCTGCGACCCCCCCAACGTGCAGTCTTTCTCCCTGCAAGCCCCCCCCCCAACGTGCAGTCTCTCTCCCTGCGACCCCCCCAACGTGTAGTCTCTCTCCCTGCGACCCCCCCAACGTGCAGTCTCTCTCCCTGCGAGCCCCCCCCAACGTGCAGTCTCTCTCCCTGCGACCCCCCCAACGTACAGTCTCTCTCCCTGCGAGCCCCCCCCAACGTGCAGTCTCTCTCCCTGCGAGCCCCCCCAACGTGCAGTCTCTCTCCCTGCGAGCCCCCCCAACGTGCAGTCTCTCTTCCTGCGAGCCCCCCCAACGTGCAGTCTCTCTCCCTGCGAGCCCCCCCAACGTGCAACACGGCCCCCTGCCCAGCACGAGCCCCCCAATGTGCAACACAGCCCCCTGCCCAGTGCGAGTCCCCCCCAACGTGCAGCGTCGCCCACTGCGAGCCTCCCAAACGTGCATCCCCCCCTGCAAGCCCCCCCAAATGTGCAGTATAGCCCCCTGTCCAGTGCGAACCTCCCAAACATATCTCCCCCCGCTGTCCCCCCCCAACGCGCCGCCCCCCGCTGCCCAGCGAGCCAACACCCCCCGCTGCCCAGCGAGAGCCCTCGGGGGCGCTGCGGGGGCTCTCGCTGGGCAGCGGGGGGCGGCGCATTGGGGGGCTCGCGGGGCAGCGGCGCGTTTGGGAGGCTCGCACTGGACAGGGGGCTATACTGCACATTTGGGGGGCTTTCAGGGGCGATGCACGTTTGGGAGGCTTGCACTGGGCAGGGGGCGACGCTGCACGTTGGGGGGGCTCGCACTGGGCAGGGGGCGACACTGCATGTTTGGTGGGGCTCGCAGGGAGAGGATGCACATTTTAGTGGGGCTCGCACTAGGTAGGGTGTGACGCGTAACGTTTGGTGGCTTGCAGGGGGCTTTGTTGCACTTTGGGGGGGGCTTGCAGGGTGCACTAGGCAGGGGGTAATGTTGAACGTTGGGGGGGGCTCGCAGAGAGAGAGGCTGCATGTTGGGGGGGCTCGCAGGGAGAGAGGCTGCACGTTGGGGGGGCTCGCAGAGAGAGAAGCTGCACGTTGGGGGGGGCTCACAGGGAGAGAGGCTGCACGTTAGGGGGGCTCGCAGGGAGAGAGGCTGCACATTGGGGGGGCTCGCAGGGAGAGAGGCTGCACATTGGGGGGGGCTCGCAGGGAGAGAGACTGCAAGTTGGGGGGGCTCGCAAGGAGAGAGGCTGCACGTTGGGGGGGGCTCGCAGAGAGAGAGGCTGCACGTTGGGGGGGGCTCGCAGGGAGAGAGGCTGCATGTTGGGGGGGGCTCGCAGGGAGAGAGGCTGCACGTTGGGGGGGCTTGCAGGGAGAGAGACTGCACGTTGGGGGGGCTGTTCAGATCTCGCTGACAGTTTATTTTCTGTCTTTAGCAGCCCCTGATCCTCTTATGCGGGGGCTCTCGCTGGGCAGCGGGGGGCTCTCGATGGGCAGCGGGGGGCGCTACGGGGGCTCTCGCTGGGGGCTCTCGCTGGGCAAGAGCCCCTCGCTGCCCAGCGAGAGCCTCCCACTGCCCAGCGAGAGCCCCCCGCAGCGCCCCCCGCTGCCCATCGAGAGACCCCCGCAGCGCCCCCCGCTGCCCAGCGAGAGCCCCCCACTGCCCAGCGAGAACCCCCCACAGCGCCCCCCGCTGCTCAGTTGCAGCCCCCCGCAGCACCCCCCGCTGCCCAGCGAGAGCCCCCACAACACGCACCACTGCCCTGGGAGAGCCCCCACAACACGCACCACTGCCCCGCTGCCCAGCGAGAGCCCCCACAACACGCACCAATGCCCCGCTGCCCCAGGAGAGCCCCCACAACATGCACCGCTGCCCCAGGAGAGCCCCCACAACATGCACCGCTGCCCAGGGAGAGCCCCCACAACACGCACCAATGCTCCGCTGCCCCGGGAGAGCCCCTACAACACGCACCAATGCCCCGCTGCCCCAGGAGAGCCCCCACAACACGCACCGCTGCCCCGGGAGAGCCCCCACAACATGCACCGCTGCCCAGGGAGAGCCCCCACAACACGCACCAATGCCCCGCTGCCCCGGGAGAGCCCCCACAACACGAACCACTGCCCCGCTGCCCCGGGAGAGCCCCCACAACACGCACCAATGCCCCGCTGCCCAGGAAGAGCCCCCACAGCACGCACCAATGCCCCGCTGCCCCGGGAGAGCCCCCACAACACGCACCACTGCCCCGCTGCCCCAGGAGAGCCCCCACAACACGCACCAATGCCCCGCTGCCCAGGGAGAGCCCCCACAACACGCACCAATGCCCCGCTGCCCCGGGAGAGCCCCCACAACACGCACCAATGCCCCGCTGCCCCGGGAGAGCCCCCACAACATGCACCAATGCCCCGCTGCCCAGGAAGAGCCCCCACAACACGCACCACTGCCCCGCTGCCCAGGGAGAGCCCTCACAACACGCACCAATGCCCCGCTGCCCAGGGAGAGCCCCCACAACACGCACCAATGCCCGGCTGCCCAGGGAGAGCCCCCACAACACCCCCCCCAGATGTGCAGCGTCGCCCTCCTTGAGCCCCCCACAGACGTGCAGCGTCGCCCCTGCTCAGTGCGAGCCCTCCAAACATGCAGCATCACGCCCTGCGAGCCCCCCCAAACATACAGTATAACCCCTTGCCCAGTGCAAGCCCCCCCAAGCATTCAGAGTCACACCCTGGGAGCCCCATAAACCTGCATCGCTCCCTGCGGGACCCCCCCAATGTGCAGTCTCTCTCCCTGCGAGCCCCCCCAACGTGCAGTCTCTCTCCCTGCGACCCCCCCAACGTACAGTCTCTCTCCCTGCGAGTCCCCCCCAACGTGCAGTCTCTCTCCCTGCGAGCCCCCCCAACGTGCAGTCTCTCTCCCTGCGAGCCCCCCCAATGTGCAGTCTCTCTTCCTGCGAGCCCCCCCAACGTGCAGTCTCTCTCCCTACGAGCCCCCCCCAACGTGCAACACGGCCCCCTGCCCAGCACGAGCCCCCCAATGTGCAACACAGCCCCCTGCCCAGCACGAGCCCCTCCTTCTCAATGTGCAACGTTGCCCCCTGCCTAGTGCACCCTGCAAGCCCCCCCAAAGTGCAACACAGCACCCTGCAAGCCACCAAAAGTTCGGCGTCACACTCTACCTAGTGTGAGCCCCACTAAAATGTGCATCCTCTCCCTGCGAGCCCCGCCAAACATGCAGCGTTGCCCCCTGCCCAGTGCGAGTCCCCCCCCAACGTGCAGCGTCGCCCACTGCGAGCCTCCCAAACGTGCATCCCCCCCTGCAAGCCCCCCCAAATGTGCAGTATAGCCCCCTGTCCAGTGCGAACCTCCCAAACATATCTCCCCCCGCTGTCCCCCCCAACGCGCCGCCCCCCGCTGCCCAGCGAGCCAGCACCCCCCGCTGCCCAGCGAGAGCCCTCGGGGGCGCTGCGGGGGCTCTCGCTGGGCAGCGGGGGGCGGCGCATTGGGGGGCTCGCGGGGCAGCGGCGCGTTTGGGAGGCTCGCTCTGGACAGGGGGCTATACTGCACATTTGGGGGGCTTTCAGGGGCGATGCAGGTTTGGGAGGCTTGCACTGGGCAGGGGGCGAAGCTGCACGTTGGGGGGGCTCGCACTGGGCAGGGGGCAACACTGCATGTTTGGTGGGGCTCGCAGGGAGAGGATGCACATTTTAGTGGGGCTCGCACTAGGTAGGGTGTGACGCGGAACGTTTGGTGGCTTGCAGGGGGCTTTGTTGCACTTTGGGGGGGCTTGCAGGGTGCACTAGGCAGGGGGTAACGTTGAACGTTGGGGGGGCTCGCAGAGAGAGAGGCTGCATGCTGGGGGGGGCTCGCAGGGAGAGAGGCTGCACGTTGGGGGGGCTCGCAGAGAGAGAAGCTGCACGTTGGGGGGGGGCTCACAGGGAGAGAGGCTGCACGTTAGGGGGGCTCGCAGGGAGAGAGGCTGCACATTGGGGGGGCTCGCAGGGAGAGAGGCTGCACATTGGGGGGGGCTCGCAGGGAGAGAGACTGCAAGTTGGGGGGGCTCGCAAGGAGAGAGGCTGCACGTTGGGGGGGGGGGCTCGCAGAGAGAGAGGCTGCACGTTAGGGGGGCTCGCAGGGAGAGAGGCTGCACATTGGGGGGGCTCGCAGGGAGAGAGGCTGCACATTGGGGGGGGCTCGCAGGGAGAGAGACTGCAAGTTGGGGGGGCTCGCAAGGAGAGAGGCTGCACGTTGGGGGGGGCTCGCAGAGAGAGAGGCTGCACGTTAGGGGGGCTCGCAGGGAGAGAGGCTGCACATTGGGGTGCTCGCAGGGAGAGAGGCTGCACATTGGGGGGGGGCTCGCAGGGAGAGAGACTGCAAGTTGGGGGGGCTCGCAAGGAGAGAGGCTGCACGTTGGGGGGGGGCTCGCAGAGAGAGAGGCTGCACGTTGGGGGGGGCTCACAGGGAGAGAGGCTGCACGTTGGGGGGCTCGCAGGGAGAGAGGCTGCATGTTGGGGGGGGCTCGCAGGGAGAGAGGCTGCACGTTGGGGGGGCTTGCAGGGAGAGAGACTGCACGTTGAGGGGGCTGTTCAGATCTCGCTGACAGTTTATTTTCTGTCTTTAGCAGCCCCTGATCCTCTTATGCGGGGGCTCTTGCTGGGCAGCGGGGGGCTCTCGATGGGCAGCGGGGGGCGCTACGGGGGCTCTCGCTGGGGGCTCTCGCTGGGCAAGAGCCCCTCGCTGCCCAGCGAGAGCCTCCCACTGCCCAGCGAGAGCCCCTCGCAGCGCCCCCCACTGCCCATCGAGAGACCCCCGCAGCGCCCCCCGCTACCCAGCGAGAGCCCCCCACTGCCCAGCGAGAACCCCCCACAGCGCCCCCCGCTGCTCAGTGGCAGCCCCCCGCAGCACCCCCCGCTGCCCAGCGAGAGCCCCCACAACACGCACCACTGCCCTGGGAGAGCCCCCACAACACGCACCACTGCCCCGCTGCCCAGCGAGAACCCCCACAACACGCACCAATGCCCCGCTGCCCCAGGAGAGCCCCCACAACATGCACCGCTGCCCCGGGAGAGCCCCCACAACATGCACCGCTGCCCAGGGAGAGCCCCCACAACACGCACCAATGCCCCGCTGCCCCGGGAGAGCCCCTACAACACGCACCAATGCCCCGCTGCCCCAGGAGAGCCCCCACAACACGCACCGCTGCCCCGGGAGAGCCCCCACAACATGCACCGCTGCCCAGGGAGAGCCCCCACAACACGCACCAATGCCCCGCTGCCCCGGGAGAGCCCCCACAACACGAACCACTGCCCCGCTGCCCCGGGAGAGCCCCCACAACACGCACCAATGCCCCGCTGCCCAGGAAGAGCCCCCACAGCACGCACCAATGCCCCGCTGCCCCGGGAGAGCCCCCACAACACGCACCACTGCCCCGCTGCCCCGGGAGAGCCCCCACAACACGCACCAATGCCCCGCTGCCCAGGGAGAGCCCCCACAACACGCACCAATGCCCCGCTGCCCCGGGAGAGCCCCCACAACACGCACCAATGCCCCGCTGCCCCGGGAGAGCCCCCACAACACGCACCAATGCCCCGCTGCCCAGGAAGAGCCCCCACAACACGCACCACTGCCCCGCTGCCCAGGGAGAGCCCTCACAACACGCACCAATGCCCCGCTGCCCAGGGAGAGCCCCCACAACACGCACCAATGCCCGGCTGCCCAGGGAGAGCCCCCACAACACCCCCCCCAGATGTGCAGCATCACCCTCCTTGAGCCCCCCACAGACGTGCAGCGTCGCCCCTGCTCAGTGCGAGCCCTCCAAACATGCAGCATCACGCCCTGCGAGCCCCCCCAAACATACAGTATAACCCCTTGCCCAGTGCAAGCCCCCCCAAGCATTCAGAGTCACACCCTGGGAGCCCCATAAACCTGCATTGCTCCCTGCGGGACCCCCCCAAACGTGCAGCATCGCCCCCTGCCCAGTGCGAGCCCCCCCAAATGTTCAGCGTCGCCCCCTACGAGCCCCCCAAACATGCAGCGTCACCTCCTGCCCAGTGGGAGCCCCCAAAACCTTCAGCGTCGCCCCCTACGAGCCCCCCAAACATGCAGCGTCACCTCCTGCCCAGTGCGAGCCCCCCAAAACATGCAGAGTCACTCCCTGGCAAGTGGAAGCCCCCCAAAGCGCTCCACATTGCCTCCTCCAAGCCCCCCCAATTGTGCAGCGTCGCCCCCTACAAGCCCCCCAAAAATGCAGCGTAGCCCCCTGCCCAGTGCGAGCCCCCTAAACGTACAGCATCACCCCCTGCCCAGTGTGAAACCCCTCAAACAGTCGATCCCTGGCAAGTGCAAGCCCTCTCAAAAACACTCCACATTGCCTCCTCCAAGCCCCCCCAAACGTGCAGCGTTGCCCCCTACAAGCCCCCAAACACGCAGTGTACCCCCTGCTCAGTGTGAGGCCCCCCAAACGTACAGCGCCACCCCCTGCCCAGTGCAAGAGCCCCCCAAACGTGCAGTGTCACCCCCCTGCCCAGTGCGAGACCCCCCAAACATGCGGAGTCGCTCCCTGGCAATTGCAAGCCCCCCCCCCCAAAACGTTCCACATTGCATCATCCAAGCCTTCCCAAACATGTAGCGTCGCCTCCTGCCTTGTGTAACCCTCACATTCCTTATGAAAGCCGACGGGGGCGGGTACTATCGCGCTCGGCATCGCTAGCCGATGCTAGCGATGTCGCAGCGTGCAAAGTACCCCTTATTTATTGGTTGCAAATTAAATTGATCTTGTATTTATCAATATAACCTATAATATGTACTAATTTTTGTTGTGACTGCAGACCTTTTGTTGGCGATATTCCCTTTGGGTTTATCTTCTTCTTAAACAAGACTTGGTGGACTTTGTGTTATGTTTAGGAATTGGGATCATTGTCTTGTTAAAAGGTCCAAAAATTCCAGGCTTCAGCTTCTTCATGGAAAGCATGACATTTTCTGCTAGGATTAACTGACACTTGATTGAATCCATGCTCTCCAGGTTTCCAGTGCTAGAGTAAATAAAGTAGCCTGACCACAGCCAAACCACCACCATGCTTCACAGGAGGCAGGGTGTTCTTTTCAGTGTATGTTTCATTACTTATCTTTATTGCAGGTTTTTTACAGTCCCTCGAGCACAGCCAGTGTTCCTTTTTAACTTTCAACTTGCGAACTCAGCTTCCTATTGTATCTCTAAGAGCATACAATGTATTTGCTATTTTTTGTATCCTTTTCCTTGTTCGTGCAAGGAAATTAGCTCTTCACTTTTTAGACCTCTCTCATGAGAAAGCAAAAATATTAGTGATCTGGAGACCATTGCCTTTGAGGAAAAGGATAACACTGGTCGGGGTTATCCAATAAAACATTAGCACCTGACTGTGCACACTTTCATAATTATTACTGTACCCTGAGGGAGGGTCTCCTACAGGTAGAAGTTGGAGGCTACAAAAATGAATTGCAGTGGAGGTTATATTAGAGCCTGGAGGGCTCGCCTGTCCTTCTCTCTCTTATCTCCAGCATCATCTTGTGTCCCATCTGTGTCAGCATCATTCAGTCTGTGCTGATAGTGAAACAGAGGTGGGAAGAGGGAAAACGTAGGGGTAGTAATGGGAAACAGGCCATCCTGCTGTAAGTGAGGGAAGGGTGAGAGGAGGGGCAATGCTGCTGTCAGTGGGGATGAGAGGAGGGGCAATGCCGCTGTAAGTGGTGAAAAGGTGAAGGGAGGGGCAATGCTGCTGTCAGTGGGGATGAGAGGAGGGGCAATGCCACTGTAAGTGGGGGAAAAGTGGGAGGAGGGGCAATGCTGCTGTCAGTGGGGATGAGAGGGGGGGCAATGCCGCTGTAAGAGGTGAAAAGATGAAGGGAGGGGCAATGCTGCTGTCAGTGGGGATGAGAGGAGGGGCAATGCCGCTGTAAGTGGTGAAAAGGTGAAAAGAGGGGCAATGCTGCTGTCAGTGGGGATGAGAGGAGGGGCAATGCCGCTGTAAGTGGTGAAAAGGTGAAAGGAGGGGCAATGCTGCTGTCAGTGGGGATGAGAGGAGGGGCAATGCCACTGTAAGTGGGGGAAAGGTGGGAGGAGGGGCAATGCTGCTGTCAGTGGGGGAGGGGTGAGAGAAGGGGCAATGCCGCTGTAAGTGGGGGAAAGGTGGGAGGAGGGGCAATGCCGCTGTAAGTGGGGGAAAGGTGGGAGGAGGGGCAATGCCGCTGTAAGTGAGGATGGGTCACAATACCGCTGCCAGACTGGAGATGTAAGAAGGCGGAAGGAAATGGTGCTGCTTTTGGGGAGAGTTTTTAATGTTGCTGTTAGTGTTTGGGGTTGAATCAGTTTAAGTGAATTGGTTTAAAATTAGCAATGAGCAAAAGATATCTGGTCAGGAAATTCTGCAGTCATCACAAGATGCGTCACAGCATTCTGACACTGATGGAGATAAAAAGGAACAACTCCACTGAGAGGAGACGTAGCATAGCCAGTGTAATATAGAAATACAGCTTTAATAGATGTACTGTATATTAGGAGATTTCTTCAACTTTTTTTTGTAAAGTGCTACTAATTATACATATCTTTAGACTTCAAAAAGTGCACATTACTCTTAAAGAACTTGCATGTGTAATCCTTATAAGCTCCACTTCTTGGGGTGTCTAAGGGAAGCCATAACGATAAATCTGTTTCTTAGTAATAAATGCAGTTTAATTGCCTCTATAGTGAGTGAGTTTCCAGCTGTGAAAGGGTTAATACTTGGGGCCTGCATCAGTAATAGGCCCCTGTAGTAACCATGACCACTGTTATGAGGTCATAAATATATGTCATAAAGAAGATTCCATAAAAGAAGGCTGCGCTGCCATGATCAGTGCCATTACTGATGCGCCTGAGGACGTTGAGCTTGACCACCCCACGTAATGTGCCGACCTTGGTGTAATTTGGAGGTTCTAGCAGGTAAAGGGGTTGTCTGATTTAGACACCCTCAGGGTATATGAAGGTAATAGAGGGGGGTCCCTGGGACAGGATCCCCTTCTGTCACCCTCTACGAAGAGCAGCTCTCCTTTGAGAGTTTATGGACAGACCTATTACTTTAATGGGTGCCGTGGGGGGGTGGGGGGGATTTAATTGATTAGCAGTTATCTGTAACTAACAATTTTTTTAACCAAGTGTCCATCTTCTTGAGAGGCGGACCTGGATCTGTAAGGGAGAAATGCTTCATCAATCTGGGGAATTGGATCAACCAAATTAATTCCATCAATCACTGTGGTGATAGATATCGCAGCCAGATCTCTCCACATCCAGTTTATCACATTATAGTCTAGATTTATTATGTCGTTCTCTGTAAATTTAGTAAAATGTACAAATTGTAAAACTGCTGTTACATCTGTTATTTATCGGCACTAACTCTCTAAGCCCAAGGGAAGGGCAATCCTCCAGCCATGGTTCTCTAGAGGTTTCCTCCACAGGGGGTTTTTCCTCTCCTGAGTGCTGGGGGGTGACTCTCCGTGAGTCGGGGGTGTGCCATTTTTGGTGTCATGTAAATTTAAATAAAGTTGAGAACGTTTGATACCTAATTGCAATACTTTGTGTATTTATTTTGCATTCCTCTGTGTGATTCATTGTGTTTGGGAGTCGGGGTCCATCAGATATCACAATGTCATTTGGTTGGACACCTGCCGGTCACACAGGACCCTCACCTACACAGGACCCTCACCTACACAGGACCCTCACCTACTCAGTGATTGCTCCAGGAGTTGTCCCTGCTCTGATGATGAAGATGGAGAAGAGGAGAGAAGAATTACAACACAACTGTACACTCGTGCTCAAAATAAGAATTGATATTACAATGGTATTACAAGCAGCTTACTTGGTATTAACATAAAACCTCATTCACACACTGAGTATTTCGCTCCTCATTTTACATCTGTAGTTGGAAGGTAAAAGCTGGTATGGAGGAAACACAGAAAAAATATAACACACACTTTCACCTTGCCTTGCTGGTCCTGGTGCCTACTGTGAATTACTGATGCAAAATATTGTGTCCATATAATCAAGACCAGCATTGTTCACACCGGTCTTGATGAGGGGGTGTGCTGGAGTCAGACCCTTCTTCATGAATCTGAAGTGACTGGCAAATGGCATGCACCGCTATGTGCTGCGCCAGAAATCTCTACTCAGATACTGGAATGAAATTTCTTGTGTACAGAACGCTGCACATTGTCATGAATTAGATGAGCTGTGTCATCCCGTTGCATCCCCATCCAGCTCTGTTCAGTTTGTGGAGCTGGGAAAATATGGCATGAAAATGAGATGCGCTTAGTTTTGATACTTTCCAGAACTTTCATGCCAGAATTTTGGCGTGAATGTACATTGCCTTGGAAAAGTGGTCTAATCCTTACTAACTACAGTGGAGAGGACTGTGCAGGAGCAATCTATGGGCACAAAAGATTCAAAACAGTTGTCGAATAAGGGTCAAATTACTCCTGTTTTTCTTCTGATAGATCTACAGTCATGGCTGAAAGTGTAAGTACCCTTTTAAATTGCTCCAGAAAATTAAGTATTGCTTCCAGAAAATTTGCTATACACATGATTATTTCATTTGTGTGTATTAAAACATTAAAAAAAAATCTGAAGAAAAAAGGCACATTGGACATAATTTCACACAACCCCAAATATAGACCAGATAAAAGTGGTGGCACCTTTCCAAAATTGTAGGTAAACAACTTTGTTCCCAGCATGTGATTCTCATTCACACTCGCCTGTGGCAAGTAACAGGTATGGGGCAATTTCAAAATCACACCTGAAACCAGATAAAAAGGGGAGAAGTTGACACAATCTGCATTGTGTGGCTGTGTTTGCTACACTAAGCATGGAAAACAGAAAGAGAAAGAACTGTCTGAAGACTTGAGACCCAAAATTGATGAAAAATATCAACAATTGCAAGGTTGTTTTGCTGGGTCTGACAGAGTTCTTTGTGTGCAAGGCATCATGAAGCATATATCACTTCAATTAATAAGGTATGGGAAAAAGCTTCATTATTATAAACATATAATTCCCATTAACATGATTATTTATTAGTATTGTTTAAACAAATGGCAAGAGTGAGTGAAAAAAGAGATTGGAACAGCTTTGGTATTCTTAGTATAGTCATAATAGGAAAAAGGGCTTTGCTGGGCAAATGGCTCGAAGGCAAGGTTCCGTCAGAAGACGAGGTAATGAGGCAGATTAAAATGCTACTTAGAATTGAACAGAGGACAGCAGAAAAAAACAAAGACGGTTTGACCGACACATTCTTTAAAAAATGGAGAAAATTCATTGAAAAACAATGTGAAGCTACAGAAATACAAACAATAGTTACCCCCTTCACGTACACAGAGTGGTATCTACTAGAAGACATTAAGGGAACATTGGGGAAATTAAAACAGCCATAATGTGAAGGTGTGATAAGAAGGCAAATGATTCAGCTAGAGGCATGGGGTGGGAAAAAGAAAAAAAAAAAAAGGACAAAATGTGGCGTGGTTGGGTATTCTTCGTGTGGGCTAGACAGGAGGAAAAAAGTGTGCTACATTGTTGGGGGGGTTATTTTAGAATAGAAGGGGGGGGAAACAAGGGAAACAGGAGGAATAGTTAATTGCCAATAACCTGTTAATGGACATAGTGAATCCATACTTGCTATATTGTTTAACAAGATGTAATGCATATGAAAATTTGGAATAAAATTTGGTGTTTAAAATCCACGAAAATAAAAACTGAAAAGAATAACCAATACAACAGAAATATAATACAGTCGGCACAATATAAAACATGTAGACAAGATATAAGAAACTGGAAATATTGCACCCCTACATATCCCTAAAAAACTCACCCTGCCTATCAGCGGGGAAACTCTAAATGTATTTGGTACCCCTATTCAACTGTGGCTAACCCTCCCTGACACACACCTTATAGGAAGTTCAGGAATGGGTAAGCAATATATGGTCCAAAATAGTGAATTATGTCCCAAGAATCTATTAGAAGCTGTATGTTTACTTCGCTTCTTAGCTGATTAGATGTTGGTATCCAATAGAAGCCTGAGACCTGATGATGGTCTCTGGATATGAGAAGAGGATCCATCCTAGGATATCATATATTCGGACCAGGTGCAGAGTTGCTTCCTTCAGGTAGAAAAAATCCTCAACGTGTTTCTCCAATTCGGTTCATCAGGAGGCTCTATTACATATATGGGTACATGCCCATGATCAGTGATTGCAGCGTTTTGGATGCAGCGTGTTTTCACTACGTCTAAAACGCTGCATTGTAGAGTACAAGCACAGTGGATGGGATTCATAGAAATCCCATGGCCACTGTGTGTGTGTATGGCCTGCAGCATAAACTGACCGGTGGTGTGGCTTTCCAAGCCAGAAGCATGTCCGAACCCTGATCGTGGGCACGGGCAGTTGCGTTCTCTGCCGGAAGCTCAGCTTAATTGGTAGCAGGTCTCCGGTTGTCACAGACAAGGCCGGTGCCTGCACCACCCCTGGCTGTTTAACTCACTAAATGCTGTGATCAATTGTGATTGCAGCATATAGAACGATAGAGTGGCACCTCCACAACGTAATTGCACGCTGCCGACCATAGTAATGGCAACTGGATGTCAAATAATGACCTCCTTGTCTACTAGCTATGGTGGCCTGTTAGACCATTCCAGGGTCATGGTCTAAAAGGTTTTCTCTGCTAGTGTCCACCAGACAGCTCTAATGCATTGCAGTACATTTTTATTGCAATTCATTAGAAGTGATCAGAGAAATAAAAGTTGAAGTATGAGTGAGGGACTAAGTAAAAAAAAAAAGTAAAAAAATTTGTTCACCTATTAAGTAGAAATATACAGTAAAAACACAATAAATAACAAAATTGTAAAATAAAATTACTCCAATAAATACACATATTTACGGTATGTAAACATAAAAGGAAATAAAAAAATACACATATTTGGTATTGTTGCTTTCAGAATCTATAAGACTGTCACATTATTTAACCCAGAGGCGTATCTAGGGGGTGGCTGGCAGAGCGTGTGCCCCGGGCACAGTGGCAGGGGGGACGCTGTCGGGCCTGCTGATGCAGAATTCTGAGTCTCCCAGGCGGCCAGGGACGGCGTCATCACCTGTCAGAAAAGGCGGTAATGCATGCTGCAGCCTCTGAACCGAGTTCCTGGGACCGCAGCGCTGATGCCAGCAGCCGCACTTTCCTGATTTGCTGGCTCTTAAATCCACACCTGCTCGCAGCTTTCACTGCTGCGTGCAGGGTCCAAGTTCGTCTGTGGGCAGAGCTAGCACGTAGTGTGCACTGCGCTCTCGTCCCACAGATGACTTAATTTGTAATGAAGCTGGTCACGCCCACTACCTGGAAGGAGCCCATGCATTCTAGGCTCAACCCACAGATAAAGAGAGGAGCCGAAGCATCAACATCCCGCTGAGCTATATGTTGTCCCCCCACCCCAGTGCTGTATACCCCCAGTACTATCTGTCCCCTGACCTCAGTGCTGTATATGTCGCGGGCGGAGGAGGGGACGCTGCGCTCTCCCACTGCTTGGGTCCGGCTGCTGCTGCCGCTGCTTTGTGGTGGCTCGAGCGGTGGGCCGGATCCCGGGGACTCGAGCGGCGTTCCTCGCCCGTGAGTGAAAGGGGGTTTGATTGGATGGTGGGGATTGGGTTATTGTCCGTGACGCCACCCACGGTTGTGGTGAAGTTGGTGACACCACCGCTGCTCTGGACGGGGATCCCGGGAGCGGTGACAGGGAGCAGCTTTGTTGTTAGTTCTCCCCTCCGTGGGTAGGGGGTTGGTTGTCCCGGGGCCCGGTGATGGGGTAGGGATGGATGGCAGGCGGGTTATGGGGCCTGGTGAGGTGCAGGGTCGCGGGGGCAGCGCTGTGCCGCACGGCACGGTGGTACTCACTCAGCCAATGATGAGGACACAGTTCTCGGTAAAACACCCGGCTGGATGGACGGGTCCTCCAGACGGCTGCGGTGTTGTTTCTCCCGGCAGGTTGATGGTGACTGCCTTTCCCTGCACCTATGTACGGTAAATGGTTCCAATGGGTTCCCACCGGTAACCCGCTCCCCAGCTTGGATATGGGCCGGAGGAGCCCCTTTTGCCCGCAGGCTCTGGCCCTGGGAACGGTAGCCTTGGCGGTGGCTGTGTTTCCCTTTCACGGTTTGACTGTTGCCTTCTGTCGGGACTTGGCTGCTGGGAAACCCAGGAGGTTCCCTTCGCTGACGGATTTGGCAAATTCACGGCGACTCCTTGCCTTGCCGGGGTCCATAAGCCCCTGCCAGATGGTGCTGACTTCTCTTTGTGTACCAGTCCGGTACCGTCGGGCCACCGCCTGTCCACGGTCCTTACGGTAGACTCCGATAGGCCACTCCTGCAGACGGTCACCACCGTCTGCCAACCTTGCTGATCTGTCCGGGACACTGCTTAACTGACTGCTTAACTGCCACTTTTCTCCTCTCACTTTCACTCTCCAACTCTATCTCTCTCCACTCCTCTACTCATCTGCCTGCTTTTCCCGCCTCAGGACTGTGAACTCCTCGGTGGGCGGGACCAACCGCCTGGCTCACCCACCTGGTGTGAACATCAGCCCCTGGAGGAAGGCAACAAGGGTTTGTGTCTGACTTCGGTGTGCCTGACCGGGAGTGTGGGGTGTGTGGGTGTTGTTCTCTGTGGCCCCTGGCTTGTCCAGGGCGCCGCATATACCCCCAGAACTGTTTGAGCCCACAACCCCAGTGCTGTATACCCCCAGAACTGTTTATCCCCACCACCCCAATGCTGTATACCCCTAGAATGGTTTGTTCCCACCACGCCAGTGCTGTATACCCCCAGAACTGTCTGTCCCCCCATCCTAGTGCTGTATACACCCAAAACTGTCTGTCCCTTGACCCCAGTGCTGTATACCCCCCAGAACTGTCTGTCCCCTGTCCTCAGTGCTGTATACCCCAGAACTGTCTGTCCCCCACCCCCACCCCAGTGGTGTATACTCCCACAACTCTGTCCACTGATCCCAGTGCTGTATACCCCCAGAAATGTCTGTCCACTGACCCCCAGTACTGTATACCCCCCCAGAAGTGTCTGTCTCCCCACTCCAGTGTGCTATACCCCCCAGAGCTGTTTGTCCCCCCACCCCAGTGCAGTATACCACCCCAGAGCTGTATCTCCCCCCCCATCCCAGTGCTGTATACCCCCAGGGCTGTATCTCCCCCCACCCCAGAGTTGTATACCCCAAGAGCTGTATGTCCCCCCACTCCAGTGCTGTATACAACCTAAGAGCTGTATGCACCCCTCTGGAGCTGTATGTGCCCCCATTGCTGTATGTCTCCAGCCTCTCCTTTGATGTATATAGCAGCGTCAGTGTGCACTGTGTGCGGCCATGTCTGTTAGCCATGGCCACAAATAAACATGGCGCAGCCACATGTCCAGGAGGAGATGGATGGGAGACAAGCGGGGGAGGTGAGTGAGGCTGCTGCCGACTTCCCCATATTAATATCTCTAATGTATCTGTATGTGCATGTATGATGTGTATCTATATATGTCAGTGTATATGACTGTGTATAGATTTGTCTATTTAGATGTATTCTTGTGAATTTGCATTAAATATGTACAGTATATGTGCGTTTCTATGTGTGTATGGGGCCGACTAAGGGCTCGTGCGCAGGTTGCGTAATTTCATGCGTTTACGCAGCATTTAGCACTGCAGCGTAAGTGCATGCGTCCTGCGTCCCCAGCACAATCTATGAAGATTGTGCATAATCCGTGCGCACAATGCTTTTTTGAGCGCAGCGATTTGAGTGTCAAAAATTTGACAAAATCACTGCGTTTAAAAATGCAGCATGTCAATTATTCCGTGTGCTTTGAATGCAGCTCCCACTCTGTTGATGGGAGAGGCAGCATCCCGAGCGCATGAAATCGGCATTTTTTTCTGCAGAAACACTGCATCCATTATACAGTGTTTCTGCAGCGATTTGAATCGCACATGACCTGTCAAATCACTGCAGAATTTTCTGCAGTGACATGACGCAACGTGTGCACGAGCCCTGACAATCTTTTGCCCGGGGCCCACAAAAACCTGGAGCCAGCCCTGGATGAACTGGAAGTTGTAGGTTCATGCAATACAAATGTGTATGGGTCTGACCTGACATTGCAATTGATTTACCATGTACTGCTTGTGGTCCTGATTATGTATTTCTGTATCGATGTGGGTTTTGATGCTGTGTTTCTGAACTGATGTTATATAGATGTATTTCTGTACTGCTGTGGTTCTGATGATGAATTTCTGTACTGCTATTGGTTTTGATGCTGTGTTTCTGTACTGTTGGGTGTTATAATTATGTATTTCTGTACCTCTGCTGGTTCTGGTGCTGTTATTAGTTCTGATTCTGTACACAAGTAACAATTCATAAATTGTAAGATTGGACATCCCCTTAACTTAGAATTGGGATACACTGCTTAATTTTATAAGTAAAGTGCTTGTCCAAGTTGGAGATGATGAAATTCTACGGTGACTCTAAGTGACTGCAGGTTTCTGAATTCTCACAATGCATGCTCTGCACACTTTTAGGATCTCCGGTGCCAGTGACAATAGTGGAAGGCCATGTGAGCGCAAGTATGAGATTTTTTTATATTTCTGGTCTCATTCTGATTTGACGTGTCCAGCCTCACTCAATTCATTTTGAGCGAGGCCACGCATGTCGCGTCGGCACGTGACCATGTCGCGGGCGGGGAGGAGGGTGTCAGCACACCGCGCTCACCCCTTCTGCTCGGGTCCGGCAGCTGCTCAGTGGTGGCTCGAGCGGTGGGCCGGATCCCGGGGTTTCTCGAGCGACACTCCTCGCCCGTGAGTGAAAGGGGGGTTTTGTGGTTGGGTGTGGGGATTGTTATAGTTCGTGACGCCACCCACGGTTGTGGTGATTTCACCACCGCTGCTCAATATGGGGCTCCCGGGGATGGTGATGCGGAGCAGCCAGTTGTTGTGTTGCCCCTCCGTGGGTAGGGGTTGGTGATCCCGGGGCCCGGTGATGGAGAAGTAGGTGCGGGGCCTGGTGGGCGCAGGGACGTGGGGGCAGCGCTGTGCCTTGCGGCACTGTGGTACTCACTCAGCCTGAGACACGGACACAGTTTGTTCGGTAAACCAAACGGCTGGTAGGACGGTCCCACAGACGGCTGCACCTGCACTCCCGGTAGGTGACGGTGATGTCCCTCTTCCTTGCACCTATGTTTGACTTGTGGTAGCGGTGGATTTCCTCCGGTTACCCGCTCCCCGACTGCAATCTGGGCCGGAGGAGCTCTACAATTTGCCCGCAGGCGCTGGCCCTGAGAAACTGGTGCCTTGGCGGTGGCGGTGTCTCTCCAATATGGGTTGGGCTGTTGCCTTCAATCGGGACTTGGTTGTTGGGGGATCTGCGTCCCCGTCACTGACGGATTCGGCAAATTTGGCGACTCCTAGCCTTGCCGGGGTCCGAGAGGCCCCTGCCCTGGTGCTGACTGTCCTTCGGAACACTGCTCCAGACCACCGGGCACACAGCCAACGGGGTCCTTCCAGGAACTTCCAAACGGTCCCCCCTCCAGACAGTCACCGCCGTCGCTGACCTTGCTGATCTGGCCCTACACAAAGCTGGACCCTTCAGGCTTTCTTTCTTGACTGTCACTTCACTTGTTTTCCTCCTTTTCCACTTTCACTACTTTCACTTCTTGTTCACTCCTTCACTCTAGCTCCTCACTCCTACTCCTCCCTGAGCTGAACTCCTGTTGTTTACTCCTACATGTCCCTCACTGGACTGCCTGGTTTCTCCCACCTCCAGAGTTGTGAGCTCCTCGGTGGGCGGAGCCAACCGCCTGGCCCACCCCCTGGTGTGCATCATCAGACTCCTGGAGGAAGGCAACAAGGATTTGTGGTTAGCATTGATGTGCCTACCTGGAGTGTGGGGTGTGGTGGTGTTGTGACCCGTGTCCCCTGGCTTGCCCAGGGCGACACATTCCCCCTTAGCAAAATGCAGACCATCCGCGGGCTGCCGTCCTACACCGGTTTTATTTTTCTGTAAAAAGGGGTAACAAGGTTAAACAAACATAAGTAACATTTTTAATCAAAACTCTTCCCAAGACGGGAGGCACATCTACTTAAACGTTGCAACGGTTTACGGTTACGGTTTCCGCTCTCTCCCACCCAAGCAACCTGGCCCTGATGCTGCCCCTAAAACCCAGGCAGCACCCCTTGACCCACAGTCCAGCACAAGTCACCCGAGCGGGATCTGTCCTTGCCCTCCAGAGGGTGGCCACCGGTTCCTTTGGTGGCTGGGCCCTAGCCTGCTCTGCTCAGGGCCCTCCCTCCAACCTGCCTCTCCGGAGACGGTACTGCGGAAACGGTAACGGTAACCAACATATTTACAAGCCACTTAACGTTTGTGGTGCCCTGCAAGTTCACGGGCTTGTCCATGGATAGTTCCCATGCATAACTTAAATGGTCCCCACGGGGACAACGGTGCCGGCTCCTGCCGGTTCAATCACAAAAGCAAATCAGGTAAAAACTTCGGTAATTATCATTTTTCATCATTTCAACTTTTCAAACAAACAACAACTTCAGTGGTGGTCCCAACGGGGACTGCTGCTGCGGGCATCCGCTGCCCTACTCCGGTCCTCCAGGCTCCAGTGCTCCTTCCAAGGGAGGGGGCGCGGCGCTTGCTAGGGCCTCTGGGCTGCCCTTCAATCTAGCGTCCAGCGCAAACCACCCTCGCTCCCCAAAGAACCGAGTGTACTGGACTATATCACCCGGCATCAGATTACAGCCAGGATGCTCCTCGGGCAGGTGGGCATTCACATCCCGCCGGGCTACAAAAACTTCGGCCTCCAGGCCCGGCTCGTAGATGAACCCGTAGCCCCGGCGGACATCAAACCGCCTTACCTGCCCCACGTACAACGGTCCTCGAGCACGGGAGGTTGCCCGCCGGAGGTGCTCCTTCTCTCGGATCGCTCTGGCCACCAGTTCGGCCTTTTTCTGCTCCCTCTCGGTGATCTCCAGGCCCAGCGGTACCGGCTCCCTATCCCAGTATGGCGCTGCCACCAGCGCCGGCGCACGGGTCGGGCCCCGCGGGACATCCATAACGTTACCCACTGTCAGGATGGTGGGCGGCGTATCCCGCGGTGTCATGGCCTTGGGCGCTGCCTTGCAGCAACAACCCGGCGCCACCTCAGCCGAGGTGCGGGGGATGGGCATAGGGGCTTTCCGCTGCCGGGCCTTGGGCTCGGAACGGGTCATCGGCTCCGGCTCGGGGAGTTTTTCAAGGGATGCCTCCGGTTCTACTTTCGGCGTCTTCCACGGTAACACCTCCGGTGTGCCGCGGGCTCCGGTTACAGGTCGGCCCGCCTGGGCGGGGACGCTGGGTACTGCTACCGGTTGCGGTGGTAGCAGGCCTAGTGGCGGGGTCACGGCCTCCTTGACGGGTGGCGAGGGAGGCAACGGGGGGAGAGGGCTTGGACCGGGCCCCACAGCCGCGATGACCGGCCCTTCAAGGGCATCGGGACGTGGGTCACTCACCCTCCCTTTCTCCGCCTCCTCCTCGCGTCTCCGCACGGTGGCTACAACGTCCGCCATGTCGGCCTCCCACTCCTCCATGAGGAGCTGCATCCTGACCTGCAGCCTTTGATAGAGCTGCGCGGTTCGGATCTCCACCCACGCCGCGGTTCCAGGCGCGGGGGCTACGGTGTCGCGGGACGGCATCCACATGATGGCTTCTCTGTTTGCTTCCAGGAACGGTATATTCGCAGGGTCCTGGCGTCCCTGCTTTTATAGCCGCAGCTACATGCGTCCAGCCGCCATCGCGTCCCCCTTAGCTCTTTTCGGCCCCTCCTCTCTCGGGGCGGGGTTTTGGCCTTCGCGCCTCTACTGCTCGAGAAGACGCTCGAGCGGGAACTTTTCGCGGCAAAGATGGCGGCTTCTGAAATTTTTCTGCCGGATACCTCCGGCGGTAACAAGGCGCACCTCTACCTGACGGCAGAGCGGTAAGATCCTGTTCGTGACGCCAAGTTGTCGCGGGCGGGGAGGAGGGTGTCAGCACACCGCGCTCACCCCTTCTGCTCGGGTCCGGCAGCTGCTCAGTGGTGGCTCGAGCGGTGGGCCGGATCCCGGGGTTTCTCGAGCGACACTCCTCGCCCGTGAGTGAAACGGGGGTTTTGTGGTTGGGTGTGGGGATTGTTATAGTTCGTGACGCCACCCACGGTTGTGGTGATTTCACCAGCGCTGCTCAATATGGGGCTCCCGGGGATGGTGATGCGGAGCAGCCAGTTGTTGTGTTGCCCCTCCGTGGGTAGGGGTTGGTGATCCCGGGGCCCGGTGATGGAGAAGTAGGTGCGGGGCCTGGTGGGCGCAGGGACGCGGGGGCAGCGCTGTGCCTTGCGGCACTGTGGTACTCACTCAGCCTGAGACACGGACACAGTTTGTTCGGTAAACCAAACGGCTGGTAGGATGGTCCCACAGACGGCTGCACCTGCACTCCCGGTAGGTGACGGTGATGTCCCTCTTCCTTGCACCTATGTTTGACTTGTGGTAGCGGTGGATTCCCTCCGGTTACCCGCTCCCCGACTGCAATCTGGGCCGGAGGAGCTCTACACTTTGCCCGCAGGCGCTGGCCCTGAGAAACTGGTGCCTTGGCGGTGGCGGTGTCTCTCCAATACGGGTTGGGCTGTTTCCTTCAATCGGGACTTGGTTGTTGGGGGATCTGCGTCCCCGTCACTGACGGATTCGGCAAATTTGGTGACTCCTAGCCTTGCCGGGGTCCGAGAGGCCCCTGCCCTGGTGCTGACTGTCCTTCGGAACACTGCTCCAGACCACCGGGCACACAGCCAACGGGGTCCTTCCAGGAACTTCCAAACGGTCCCCCCTCCAGACAGTCACCGCCGTCGCTGACCTTGCTGATCTGGCCCTACACAAAGCTGGACCCTTCAGGCTTTCTTTCTTGACTGTCACTTCACTTGCTTTCCTCCTTTTCCACTTTCACTACTTTCACTTCTTGTTCACTCCTTCACTCTAGCTCCTCACTCCTACTCCTCCCTGAGCTGAACTCCTGTTGTTTACTCCTACATGTCCCTCACTGGACTGCCTGGTTTCTCCCGCCTCCAGAGTTGTGAGCTCCTCGGTGGGCGGAGCCAACCGCCTGGCCCACCCCCTGGTGTGCATCATCAGACTCCTGGAGGAAGGCAACAAGGATTTGTGGTTAGCATTGATGTGCCTACCTGGAGTGTGGGGTGTGGTGGTGTTGTGACCCGTGTCCCCTGGCTTGCCCAGGGCGACACAACCACATATATGTAATTCACATACTTGCAGTTTTGTGACCTCACACTCTCACCGCCGCCAACAGAGAATCCTGACAGTGTGCAGTGTGTGCACTGTGAGAATTCAGAAGTCTGCAGTCACATAGTGACTGCAGATTTTCATCTCAAACCTGGACAACCCCTTATAAAATAAGCAGTGTAGCCCAATCATAAGAGCGTGTAATATACTCCCTGTCAGGATTCAGCTCTGCTTCTGGTTCCAGTAGTCATCATTTGGCCACTCTACTCATATGTGATTTTCATACTTGCATGTGACAAACTGGCTTTTCTTCCTATGTTTCTCTTTGAACATTGAGAGAATTAAATTATTAAGCTCATCATCACATGACTGTGAGTGTGCAAATCACATATTAATAATTAGTCACATGGGTGGCACCAAACTGAAGTCTTGCCCCGGGTGACAAAAAGCCTAGATACACCTCTGCAGTGATTGGTGACAGCCACCTCACAGTAACTGGTGCCAGACGGTAATAAAAATGCTAATTTTCCCTTCACCGAACTGGTCATATCCTCCAGATCTCTATGGTGGGCCTTTGGCCAGGGTCAAAATGGGAAAATGCAGAGGCCCAGAATAAAGATCTGGAGGATACAAGCAGTTGGGTGAAGGGAAAATCTGCACTTTTACTATGGGGGCATAACCTTAGGATGGAAGGGCACAGGAGAAAAAAAAACAGTCCTAAAATAAGAGGGCAGCACCAAGTGGAGGAGGTGCTTAGATTAATTGGAAACCCCCCATTGACCAGTGCTCCTTATACCGTGGTGCCGTGCTCCGCTGCAGTTCTTCCACCATTTCTCTGCACAATCACTAAAGGGGCTTTACATGCAATGATATCTCTAATGATATGTCGTCGGGGTCAAGGAATTCGTGACGCACATCCGGCGTCATTAGCGACGTCATTGCGTGTGACACCTATGAGCGAGTGTTAACGATCAAAAATACTCACCTAATTGTTGATCGTTGACACGTCGTTCATTTTCAAAAATTCGTTGCTGGTGCTGGACGCAGGTTGTTCGTCGTTCCTGAGGCAGCACACATCGCTATGTGTGACACCCCGGGAACGACGAACAGCAGCGTTCCTGCGTCCTCCGGCAACGAGGTGGGCGTGTCGTTAATGTGGCTGCTCTCCGCCCCTTTGTTTTTATTGGCGGGCCGCTGTGTGACGTCGCTGTGACGGCACACGAACCTCCCCCTGAAAAAAAAGGTTGTTCGCCGCCTATAGCGACGTCGCTAGGAAGGTAACTGCGTGTTACGCGTCCTAGTGATATTGTGCGCCATGGGCAGCGATTTGCCCGTGACGCACAAACGACGGGGGCGGGTGCTTTCACGAGCGACATCGCTAGCGATGTTGCTGCGTGTAAAGCGGCCTTTAGTCATGCAGGAAAATGGCTTTTCCCCTTCCAGGACTTTGTGAGCGGTCAGTACAACTGTGTAGGTTGGTAGCTGAAACAGCAATTTCCCTGCAAGAGTTAAGGGTACTTTGCACGTTGCGACATCGCTACTTCGATATCGTCGGGGTCAAATCGAAAGTGGCGCACATCCGGCACCGGTAACGACGTCGCAACGTGTAAAGCCTAGATGCGCCGATAAACAATCGCAAAAGCGTCGTAAAATCGGTGATCTGTGTAGCGTTGGACATTTTCATAATTTTGCACCAATAGGAGATACGATGTTGTTCCTCATTCCTGCGGCAGCACACATCGCTGTGTGTGAATCCGCAGGAGCGAGGAACATCTCCTTACCTGCCTCCATCGCCAATGCGGAAGGAAGGAGGTGTGCGGGATGTTTACGTCCCGCTCATCTCCGCCCCTCCGCTTCTATTGGCCGCTTGCCATGTGACGTCGCTGTGACACCGCACGACCCGCCCCCTTAGGAAAGAGGCGGGTCGCCGGCCAGAGCGATGTCGCAGGGCAGGTAAGTGCGTGTGAAGCTGTCGTAGCGATAATGTTCGCTACGGCAGCTATCACAAGATATCGCATGTGCGACGGGGGCGGGTACTATCGCACTCGGCATTGCTAGCCGATGCTAGCGATGTCGCAGCGTGCAAAGTACTCCTTATTTATTGGTTGCAAATTAAATTGATCTCGTATTTATCAATATAACCTATAATATGTACTAATTTTTGTTGTGACTGCAGCCCTTTTGTTGGCAATATTCCCTTTGGGTTTATCTTCTTCTTAAACAAGACTTGGTGGACTTTGCGTTATGTTTAGGAATTGGGATCATTGTCTTGTTAAAAGGTCCAAAAATTCTAGGCTTCAGCTTCTTCATGGAAAGCATGACATTTTCTGCTAGGATTAACTGACACTTGATTGAATCCATGCTCTCCAGGTTTCCAGTGCTAGAGTAAATAAAGTAGCCTGACCACAGCCAAGCCACCACCATGCTTCACAGGAGGCAGGGTGTTCTTTTCAGTGTATGTTTCATTACTTATCTTTATTGCAGGTCTTTTACAGTCCCTCGAGCACAGCCAGTGTTCCTTTTAACTTTCAACTTGCAAACTCAGCTTCCTATTGTATCTCTAGGAGCATACAATGTATTTGCTATTTTTTTATATCCTTTTCCTTGTTCGTGCAAGGAAATTAGCTCTTCACTTTTTAGACCTCTCTCATGAGAAAGCAAAAATATTAGTGATCTGGAGACCATTGCCTTTGAGGAAAAGGATAACACTGGTCGGGGGTTATCCAATAAAACATTAGCACCTGACTGTGCACCCTTTCATAATTATTACTGTACCCTGAGGGAGGGTCTCCTACAGGTAGAAGTTGGAGGCTACAAAAATGAATTGCAGTGGAGGTTATATTAGAGCCTGGAGGGCTCGCCTGTCCTTCTCTCTCTTATCTCCAGCATCATCTTGTGTCTTATCTGTGTCAGCATCATTCAGTCTGTGCTGATAGTGAAACAGAGGTGGGAAGAGGGAAAACGTAGGGGTAGTAATGGGAAACAGGCCATCCTGCTGTAAGTGAGGGAGGGGTGAGAGGAGGGGCAATACTGCTGTCAGTGGGCATGAGAGGAGGGGCAATGCCGCTGTAAGTGGTGAAAAGGTGAAGGGAGGGGCAATGCTGCTGTCAGTGGGGATGAGAGGAGTGGCACTGCCACTGTAAGTGGGGGAAAGGTGGGAGGAGGGGCAATGCTGCTGTCAGTGGGGGAGGGGTGAGAGAAGGGGCAATGCCGCTGTAAGTGGGGGAAAGGTGGGAGGAGGGGCAATGCCGCTGTAAGTGAGGATGGGTCACAATACCGCTGCCAGACTGGAGATGTAAGAAGGCGGAAGGAAATGGTGCTGCTTTTGGGGAGAGTTTTTAATGTTGCTGTTAGTGTTTGGGGTTGAATCAGTTTAAGTGAATTGGTTTAAAATTAGCAATGAGCAAAAGATATCTGGTCAGGAAATTCTGCAGTCATCACAAGATGCGTCACAGCATTCTGACACTGATGGAGATAAAAAGGAACAACTCCACTGAGAGGAGACGTAGCATAGCCAGTGTAATATAGAAATACAGCTTTAATAGATGTACTGTATATTAGGAGATTTCTTCAATTTATTTTTGTAAAGTGCTACTAATTATACATATCTTTAGACTTCAAAAAGTGCACATTACTCTTAAAGAACTTGCATGTGTAATCCTTATAAGCTCCACTTCTTGGGGTGTCTAAGGGAAGCCATAACGATAAATCTGTTTCTTAGTAATAAATGCAGTTTAATTGCCTCTATAGTGAGTGAGTTTCCAGCTGTGAAAGGGTTAATACTTGGGGCCTGCATCAGTAATAGGCCCCTGTAGTAACCATGACCACTGTTATGAGGTCATAAATATATGTCATAAAGAAGATTCCATAAAAGAAGGCTGCGCTGCCATGATCAGTGCCATTACTGATGCGCCTGAGGACGTTGAGCTTGACCACCCCACGTAATGTGCCGACCTTGGTGTAATTTGGAGGTTCTAGCAGGTAAAGGGGTTGTCTGATTTAGACACCCCCAGAGTATATGAAGGTAATAGAGGGGGGTCCCCGGGACAGGATCCCCTTCTGTTACCCTCTACAAAGAGCAGCTCTCCTTTGGGAGTTTATGGACGGACCTATGACTTTAATGGGTGCCGTGGGTGGGGGGGGGATTTAATTGATTAGCAGTTATCTGTAACTAACAATTTTTTTAACCAAGTGTCCATCTTCTTGAGAGGCGGACCTGGATCTGTAAGGGAGAAATGCTTCATCAATCTGGGGAATTGGATCAACCAAATTAATTCCATCAATCACTGTGGTGATAGATATCGCAGCCAGATCTCTCCACATCCAGTTTATCACATTATAGTCTAGATTTATTATGTCGTTCTCTGTAAATTTAGTAAAATGTAAAAATTGTAAAACTGCTGTTACATCTGTTATATATCGGCACTAACTCTCTAAGCCCAAGGGAAGGGCAATCCTCCAGCCATGGTTCTCTAGAGGTTTCCTCCACAGGGGGTTTTTCCTCTCCTGAGTGCTGGGGGGTGACTCTCTGTGAGTCGGGGGTGTGCCATTTTTGGTGTCATGTAAATTTAAATAAAGTTGAGAACGTTTGATACCTAATTGCAATACTTTGTGTATTTATTTTGCATTCCTCTGTGTGATTCATTGTGTTTGGGAGTCGGGGTCCATCAGATATCACAATGTCATTTGGTTGGACACCTGCCGGTCACACAGGACCCTCACCAACACAGGACCCTCACCTACATAGGACCCTCACCTACTCAGTGATTGCTCCAGGAGTTGTCCCTGCTCTGATGATGAAGATGGAGAAGAGGAGACAAGAATTACAACACAACTGTACACTCGTGCTCAAAATAAGAATTGATATTACAATGGTATTACAAGCAGCTTACTTGGTATTAACATAAAACCTCATTCACACACTGAGTATTTCGCTCCTCATTTTACATCTGTAGTTGGAAGGTAAAAGCTGGTATGGAGGAAACACAGAAAAAATATAACACACACTTTCACCTTGCCTTGCTGGTCCTGGTGCCTACTGTGAATTACTGATGCAAAATATTGTGTCCATATAATCAAGACCAGCATTGTTCACACCGGTCTTGATGAGGGGGCGTGCTGGAGTCAGACCCTTCTTCATGAATCTGAAGTGTCTGGCAAATGGCATGCACCTCTATGTGCTGCGCCAGAAATCTCTACTCAGATACTGGAATGAAATTTCTTGTGTACAGAACGCTGCACATGGTCATGAATGAGATGAGCTGTGTCATCCCGTTGCATCCCCATCCAGCTCTGTTCAGTTTGTGGAGCTGGGAAAACATGGCATGAAAATGAGATGCGCTTAGTTTTGATACTTTCCAGAACTTTCATGCCAGAATTTTGGCGTGAATGTACATTGCCTTGGAAAAGTGGTCTAATCCTTACTAACTACAGTGGAGAGGACTGTGCAGGAGCAATCTATGGGCACAAAAGATTCAAAACAGTTGTCGAATAAGGGTCAAATTACTCCTGTTTTTCTTCTGATAGATCTACAGTCATGGCTGAAAGTGTAAGTACCCTTTTAAATTGCTCCAGAAAATTAAGTATTGCTTCCAGAAAATGTGCTATACACATGATTATTTCATTTGTGTGTATTAAAACATTAAAAAAAAATCTGAAGAAAAAAGGCACATTGGACATAATTTCACACAACCCCAAATATAGACCAGATAAAAGTGGTGGCACCTTTCCAAAATTGTAGGTAAACAACTTTGTTCCCAGCATGTGATTCTCATTCACACTCGCCTGTGGCAAGTAACAGGTATGGGGCAATTTCAAAATCACACCTGAAACCAGATAAAAAGGGGAGAAGTTGACACAATCTGCATTGTGTGGCTGTGTTTGCTACACTAAGCATGGAAAACAGAAAGAGAAAGAACTGTCTGAAGACTTGAGACCCAAAATTGATGAAAAATATCAACAATTGCAAGGTTGTTTTGCTGGGTCTGACAGAGTTCTTTGTGTGCAAGGCATCATGAAGCGTATATCACTTCAATTAATAAGGTATGGGAAAAAGCTTCATTATTATAAACATATAATTCCCATTAACATGATTATTTATTAGTATTGTTTAAACAAATGGCAAGAGTGAGTGAAAAAAGAGATAGAATACCAAAGCTGTTCCATAGTATAGTCATAATAGGAAAAAGGGCTTTGCTGGGCAAATGGCTCGAAGGCAAGGTTCCGTCAGAAGACGAGGTAATGAGGCAGATTAAAATGCTACTTAGAATTGAACAGAGGACAGCAGAAAAAAACATGAAATAGCAGAAACTGCTGTGTAAATACTGACTTGAAAAATCCAATAGCTACATGTAAGAGTGAAAATGTGAAAAATGGAATCTGCATTACTGCCATGAACATATGAATAAAGAGAAATTTAGCTACTGAATTGATCAATGCAATAGAGCCCCAACACTACGCCAAAGTATTTCTCTACGTTGGGGTCCCTAGCTTGTGTGTGTCCTCTCATGCAGTTAAAAAACTTACCGTGTATGGGAAGCTGAGACCCAGGCTATATATGCGTATGATATAGATTGGCAATAGGTGTGTGGGGAGGGTTCACAAACGAAAAACTACTAACAATAAGGAATAACGTTTGGAACACCATTCTAAGTCTGAACTGGGTGCAAAAACCTAAAAAAACATCACTATGGGGAGATAAGGTATGCAACACCAGTGACTATGTAAGGGGAATACATGAAATAGCAGAAACTGCTGTGTAAATACTGACTTGAAAAATCCAATAGCTACATGTAAGAGTGAAAATGTGAAAAATGGAATCTGCATTACTGCCATGAACATATGAATAAAGAGAAATTTAGCTACTGAATTGATCAATGCAATAGAGCCCCAACACTACGCCAAAGTATTTCTCTACGTTGGGGTCCCTAGCTTGTGTGTGTCCTCTCATGCAGTTAAAAAACTTACCGTGTATGGGAAGCTGAGACCCAGGCTATATATGCGTATGATATAGATTGGCAATAGGTGTGTGGGGAGGGTTCACAAACGAAAAACTACTAACAATAAGGAATAACGTTTGGAACACCATTCTAAGTCTGAACTGGGTGCAAAAACCTAAAAAAACATCACTATGGGGAGATAAGGTATGCAACACCAGTGACTATGTAAGGGGAATACATGAAATAGCAGAAACTGCTGTGTAAATACTGACTTGAAAAATCCAATAGCTACATGTAAGAGTGAAAATGTGAAAAATGGAATCTGCATTACTGCCATGAACATATGAATAAAGAGAAATTTAGCTACTGAATTGATCAATGCAATAGAGCCCCAACACTACGCCAAAGTATTTCTCTACGTTGGGGTCCCTAGCTTGTGTGTGTCCTCTCATGCAGTTAAAAAACTTACCGTGTATGGGAAGCTGAGACCCAGGCTATATATGCGTATGATATAGATTGGCAATAGGTGTGTGGGGAGGGTTCACAAACGAAAAACTACTAACAATAAGGAATAACGTTTGGAACACCATTCTAAGTCTGAACTGGGTGCAAAAACCTAAAAAAACATCACTATGGGGAGATAAGGTATGCAACACCAGTGACTATGTAAGGGGAATACATGAAATAGCAGAAACTGCTGTGTAAATACTGACTTGAAAAATCCAATAGCTACATGTAAGAGTGAAAATGTGAAAAATGGAATCTGCATTACTGCCATGAACATATGAATAAAGAGAAACATGTTGGGGCTCTATTGCATTGATCAATTCAGTAGCTAAATTTCTCTTTATTCATATGTTCATGGCAGTAATGCAGATTCCATTTTTCACATTTTCACTCTTACATGTAGCTATTGGATTTTTCAAGTCAGTATTTACACAGCAGTTTCTGCTATTTCATGTATTCCCCTTACATAGTCACTGGTGTTGCATACCTTATCTCCCCATAGTGATGTTTTTTTAGGTTTTTGCACCCAGTTCAGACTTAGAATGGTGTTCCAAACGTTATTCCTTATTGTTAGTAGTTTTTCGTTTGTGAACCCTCCCCACACACCTATTGCCAATCTATATCATACGCATATATAGCCTGGGTCTCAGCTTCCCATACACGGTAAGTTTTTTAACTGCATGAGAGGACACACACAAGCTAGGGACCCCAACGTAGAGAAATACTTTGGCGTAGTGTTGGGGCTCTATTGCATTGATCAATTCAGTAGCTAAATTTCTCTTTATTCATATGTTCATGGCAGTAATGCAGATTCCATTTTTCACATTTTCACTCTTACATGTAGCTATTGGATTTTTCAAGTCAGTATTTACACAGCAGTTTCTGCTATTTCATGTATTCCCCTTACATAGTCACTGGTGTTGCATACCTTATCTCCCCATAGTGATGTTTTTTTAGGTTTTTGCACCCAGTTCAGACTTAGAATGGTGTTCCAAACGTTATTCCTTATTGTTAGTAGTTTTTCGTTTGTGAACCCTCCCCACACACCTATTGCCAATCTATATCATACGCATATATAGCCTGGGTCTCAGCTTCCCATACACGGTAAGTTTTTTAACTGCATGAGAGGACACACACAAGCTAGGGACCCCAACGTAGAGAAATACTTTGGCGTAGTGTTGGGGCTCTATTGCATTGATCAATTCAGTAGCTAAATTTCTCTTTATTCATATGTTCATGGCAGTAATGCAGATTCCATTTTTCACATTTTCACTCTTACATGTAGCTATTGGATTTTTCAAGTCAGTATTTACACAGCAGTTTCTGCTATTTCATGTATTCCCCTTACATAGTCACTGGTGTTGCATACCTTATCTCCCCATAGTGATGTTTTTTTAGGTTTTTGCACCCAGTTCAGACTTAGAATGGTGTTCCAAACGTTATTCCTTATTGTTAGTAGTTTTTCGTTTGTGAACCCTCCCCACACACCTATTGCCAATCTATATCATACGCATATATAGCCTGGGTCTCAGCTTCCCATACACGGTAAGTTTTTTAACTGCATGAGAGGACACACACAAGCTAGGGACCCCAACGTAGAGAAATACTTTGGCGTAGTGTTGGGGCTCTATTGCATTGATCAATTCAGTAGCTAAATTTCTCTTTATTCATATGTTCATGGCAGTAATGCAGATTCCATTTTTCACATTTTCACTCTTACATGTAGCTATTGGATTTTTCAAGTCAGTATTTACACAGCAGTTTCTGCTATTTCATGTATTCCCCTTACATAGTCACTGGTGTTGCATACCTTATCTCCCCATAGTGATGTTTTTTTAGGTTTTTGCACCCAGTTCAGACTTAGAATGGTGTTCCAAACGTTATTCCTTATTGTTAGTAGTTTTTCGTTTGTGAACCCTCCCCACACACCTATTGCCAATCTATATCATACGCATATATAGCCTGGGTCTCAGCTTCCCATACACGGTAAGTTTTTTAACTGCATGAGAGGACACACACAAGCTAGGGACCCCAACGTAGAGAAATACTTTGGCGTAGTGTTGGGGCTCTATTGCATTGATCAATTCAGTAGCTAAATTTCTCTTTATTCATATGTTCATGGCAGTAATGCAGATTCCATTTTTCACATTTTCACTCTTACATGTAGCTATTGGATTTTTCAAGTCAGTATTTACACAGCAGTTTCTGCTATTTCATGTATTCCCCTTACATAGTCACTGGTGTTGCATACCTTATCTCCCCATAGTGATGTTTTTTTAGGTTTTTGCACCCAGTTCAGACTTAGAATGGTGTTCCAAACGTTATTCCTTATTATTAGCAGAAAAAAACAAAGACGGTTTGACCGACACATTCTTTAAAAAATGGAGAAAATTCATTGAAAAACAATGTGAAGCTACAGAAATACAAACAATAGTTACCCCCTTCACGTACACAGAGTGGTATCTACTAGAAGACATTAAGGGAACATTGGGGAAATTAAAACAGCCATAATGTGAAGGTGTGATTGTGACGCCCTGGGCAAGCCAGGGGTCACAGGTCACAACACCACCACACCCCACACCCCAGGTAGGCACATCACAGCTAAACTACAAATCCTTGTTGCCTTCCTCCAGAGGCTGATGATTCACACCAGGGGGTGGGCCAGGCGGTTGGCTCCGCCCACCAAGGAGGTCACAGCTCTGGAGGCGGGAGAAACCAGGCAGTGGAGTTTGAGAGACAGCTCAGGGAAGGGCTTGAGGAAGGAAGTCCAGTGAGGGACATGAGGAGTGAAGTCGAGTCTAGTCAGGGAGGAGGAGGTGGAAAAGTGGTAAAGGAGGAAAGCAAGTGAAGTGACAGTAAAGAAAGGAAGCCTGAAGGGTCCAGCTTTGTGTAGGGCCAGATCAGCAAGGTCAGCGACGGCGGTGACTGTCTGGAGGGGGACCGTTTGGAAGTTCCTGGAAGGACCCCGTTGGCTGTGTGCCCGGTGGTCTGGAGCAGTGTTCCGAAGGACAGTCAGCACCAGGGCAGGGGCCTCTCGGACCCCGGCAAGGCTAGGAGTCGCCAAATTTGCCGAATCCGTCAGTGAAGGGGACGTAGATCCCCCAACAACCAAGTCCCGACTGAAGGCAACAGCCCAACCCGAATCGGAGAGACACCGCCACCGCCACGGCACCAGTTTCTCAGGGCCAGCGCCTGCGGGCAAAGTGTAGGGCTCCTCCGGCCCAGATTGAAGCCGGGGAGCGGGTAACCGGAGGGAATCCACCGCTACCACAAGTCAACCATAGGTGCAAGGAAGAGGGACATCACCGTCACCTACCGGGAGTGCAGGTGCAGCCGTCTGTGGGACCGTCCTACCAGCCGTTTGGTTTACCGTAAAACTGTGTCCACGTCTCAGGCTGAGTGAGTACCACAGTGCCGCAAGGCACAACGCTGCCCCCGCGTCCCTGCGCCCACCAGGCCCCGCACCTCACAAACCTTCACCGGGCCCCGGGATCACCAACCCCTGCCCACGGAGGGGCAACACAACACCTGGCTGCTCCGCATCACCATCCCCGGGATCCCCGTATTGAGCAGCGGTGGTGAAATCACCACAACCGTGGGTGGCGTCACGGACAATAATCATCCCCACACCCAACAACTCCCTTTCACTCACGGGCGAGGAGTGCCGCTCGAGAAAACCCCCGGGATCCGGCCTACAGCTCGACCCACCACTGAGCAGCGGCTGCCGGACCCGAGCAGAAGGGGGTGAGCGTAGTGTGCCGACACCCTCCTCCCCGCCCGCGACATGATAAGAAGGCAAATGATTCAGCTAGAGGCATGGGGTGGGAAAAAGAAAAAAAAAAAAGGACAAAATGTGGCGTGGTTGGGTATTCTTCGTGTGGGCTAGACAGGAGGAAAAAAGTGTGCTAGATTGTTGGGGGGGTTATTTTAGAATAGAAGGGGGGGGGAACAAGGGAAACAGGAGGAATAGTTAATTGCCAATAACCTGTTAATGGACATGGTGAATCCATACTTGCTATATTGTTTAACAAGATGTAATGCATATGAAAATTTGGAATAAAATTTGGTGTTTAAAATCCACGAAAATAACAACTGAAAAGAATAACCAATACAACAGAAATATAATACAGTCGGCACAATATAAAACATGTAGACAAGATATAAGAAACTGGAAATATTGCACCCCTACATATCCCTAAAAAACTCACCCTGCCTATCAGCGGGGAAACTCTAAATGTATTTGGTACCCCTATTCAACTGTGGCTAACCCTCCCTGACACACACCTTATAGGAAGTTCAGGAATGGGTAAGCAATATATGGTCCAAAATAGTGAATTATATCCCAAGAATCTATTAGAAGCTGTATGTTTACTTCGCTTCTTCGCTGATTAGATGTTGGTATCCAATAGAAGCCTGAGACCTGATGATGGTCTTTGGATACGAGAAGAGGATCCATCCTAGGATATCATATATTCGGACCAGGTGCAGAGTTGCTTCCTTCAGGTAGAACAAATCCTCAACGTGTTTCTCCAATTCGGTTCATCAGGAGGCTCTATTACATATATGGGTACATGCCCATGATCAGTGATTGCAGCGTTTTGGATGCAGCGTGTTTTCACTACGTGTAAAACGCTGCATTGTACAGTACAAGCACAGTGGATGGGATTTATAGAAATCCCATGGCCACTGTGTGTGTGTATGGCCTGCAGCATAAACTGACCGGTGGTGTGGCTTTCCAAGCCAGAAGCATGTCCGAACCCTGATCGTGGGCACGGGCAGTTGCGTTCTCTGCCGGAAGCTCAGCTTAATTGGTAGCAGGGCTCTGGTTGTCACAGACAAGGCCGGTGCCTGCACCACCCCTGGCTGTTTAACTCACTAAATGCTGTGATCAATTGTGATTGCAGCATATAGAACGATAGAGTGGCACCTCCACAACGTAATTGCACACTGCCGACCATAGTAATGGCAACTGGATGTCAAATAATGACCTCCTTGTCTACTAGCTATGGTGGCCTGTTAGACCATTCCAGGGTCATGGTCTAAAAGGTTTTCTCTGCTAGTGTCCACCAGACAGCTCTAATGCATTGCAGTACATTTTTATTGCAATTCATTAGAAGTGATCAGAGAAATAAAAGTTGAAGTATGAGTGAGGGACTAAGTAAAAAAAAAAAAGTAAAAAAAATTGTTCACCTATTAAGTAGAAATATACAGTAAAAACACAATAAATAACAAAATTGTAAAATAAAATTACTCCAATAAATACACATATTTACGGTATGTAAAAATAAAAGGAAATAAAAAAATACACATATTTGGTATTGTTGCTTCCAGAATCTATAAGACTGTCACATTATTTAACCCAGAGGCGTATCTAGGGGTGGCTGGCAGAGCGTGTGCCCCGGGCACAGTGGCAGGGGGGGCTCTGTCGGGCCTGCTGATGCAGAATTCTGAGTTTCCCAGGCGGCCAGGGACGGCGTCATCACTTGTCAGCAAAGGCGGTAATGAATGCTGCAGCCTCCGAACCGAGTTCCGGGGACCGCAGCGCTGATGCCAGCAGCCGCACTTTTCTTATTTGCTGGCTCTTAAATCCACACCTGCTCGCAGCTTTCACTGCTGCGTGCAGGGTCCAAGTTCGTCTGTGGGCAGAGCTAGCACGTAGTGTGCACTGCGCTCCTGTCCCACAGATGACTTAATTTGTAATGAAGCTGGTCACGCCCACTACCTGGAAGGAGCCCATGCATTCTAGGCTCAACCCACAGATAAAGAGAGGAGCCGAAGCATCAACATCCCGCTGAGCTATATGTTGTCCCCCCACCCCAGTGCTGTATACCCCCAGTACTATCTGTCCCCTGACCTCAGTGCTGTATATGTCGCGGGCGGAGGAGGGGACGCTGTGCTCTCCCACTGCTCGGGTCCGGCTGCTGCTGCCGCTGCTCTGTGGTGGCTCGAGCGGTGGGCCGGATCCCGGGGACTCGAGCGGCGTTCCTCGCCTGTGAGTGAAAGGGGGTTTGATTGGATGGTGGGGATTGGGTTATTGTCCGTGACGCCACCCACGGTTGTGGTGAAGTTGGTGACACCACCGCTGCTCTGGACGGGGATCCCGGGAGCGGTGACAGGGAGCAGCTTTGTTGTTAGTTCTCCCCTCCGTGGGTAGGGGGTTGGTTGTCCCGGGGCCCGGTGATGGGGTAGGGATGGATGGCAGGCGGGTTACGGGGCCTGGTGAGGTGCAGGGTCGCGGGGGCAGCGCTGTGCCGCACGGCACGGTGGTACTCACTCAGCCAATGATGAGGACACAGTTCTCGGTAAAACACCCGGCTGGATGGACGGGTCCCCCAGACGGCTGCGGTGTTGTTTTTCCCGGCAGGTTGATGGTGACTGCCTTTCCCTGCACCTATGTACGGTTAATGGTTCCAATGGGTTCCCACCGGTAACCCACTCCCCAGCTTGGATATGGGCCGGAGGAGCCCCTTTTGCCCGCAGGCTCTGGCCCTGGGAACGGTAGCTTTGGCGGTGGCTGTGTTTCCCTCTCACGGTTGGACTGTTGCCTTCTGTCGGGACTTGGCTGCTGGGAAACCCAGGAGGTTCCCTTCGCTGACGGATTTGTCAAATTCACGGCGACTCCTAGCCTTGCCGGGGTCCGTAAGCCCCTGCCAGATGGTGCTGACTTCTCTTTGTGTACCAGTCCGGTACCGTCGGGCCACCGCCTGTCCACGGTCCTTACGGTAGACTCCGATAGGCCACTCCTGCAGACGGTCACCACCGTCTGCCAACCTTGCTGATCTGTCCGGGACACACACCCGGACCAACTTCAGGCTGCTTAACTGCCACTTTTCTCCTCTCACTTTCACTCTCCAACTCTATCTCTCTCCACTTCTCTACTCATCTGCCTGCTTTTCCCACCTCCAGGACTGTGAACTCCTTGGTGGGCGGGACCAACCGCCTGGCCCACCCACCTGGTGTGAACATCAGCCCCTAGAGGAAGGCAACAAGGGTTTGTGTCTGACTTCGGTGTGCCTGACCGGGAGTGTGGGGTGCGTGGGTGTTGTTCTCTGTGGCCCCTGGCTTGTCCAGGGCGCCACATTCCCCCTTAGTAAAATGCAGACCGTCCGCGGGCTGCCCGTCCATCACCGGTTTTATTTTAACTGCAAAAGATAAACGGTAAAACAGTGATTACAAGTAAAATAACATCCCACATCGGGAGGTACTCTTACTTTAACGTTGCAAAACGGTTATGGCTTCCGCTCTCTCCCACCCAAGCAACCTGGCCTTGTTGCTGCTCCTACGCAAACAGGCAGCACTCCTTGACCCCAGTCCAGCACAAGTTGCCCGAGCGGGTTCTGTCCTTTTCAGGGGACCCACGTCCATGGGGAACCCCTGAATCCCCCAGAGGATCGCCACCGGTTCCGGTGGTGGCTGGGCCCCAGCCTGCTCCACTGCGGGCCCTTCCTCCAATCTGCCTCTCCGGAAGCGGCAACAGTGAAAGCCATAAAACAACATTATTTACATGCCACAAGTTTGTGGTTGCCCTGCTAGTTCTCGGGCCTGTTCGTAGTAGTTTCTACGCATAATTTGTAAACCTTCCCCACGGGGACAACGGTGCCGGCAACGACCGGTTCAATCAGGTTTGTCAATCAGGTAAACTTCTCATCAATTATTTACTTATCATTCTTTTTGAAAACTTTAACAGCACTCTGGTGGTCCCAACGGGGGACAATTGCAACGGTACTCCGCTGCCATCACTCCGATTCCTCTGTGTCGGTTGGGGGAGGGGACGCGGTGGACACCCGGGCCTCCTGGCTGCCCCTCAGCTTGGCATCCAGCGCAAACCACCCCCTCTCCCCACAGTGCCGGGTGTACTGTACTAGGTTGCCCGGCATCAGGTTGCGGCCTGGGTGCTTTTCCGGCAGGTGGGCATTAACATCCCACCGAGCTATGAAGACCTCGACCTCCAGGCCCGGCTCATATATAAAGCCATAGCCCCGGCGGACATCAAACCGCCTCACCTGCCCTTCATACAGGGGGCCCCGGACACGGAAGGTCGCTTGGCGGAGGCTCTCTTTCTCCCGGATCGTACGGGCCACTAACTCCGCCTTCTTCCTTTCCCTTTCTGCAATCTCCAGGCCCAGCGGTGTCGGATCCCTGTCCCAATACGGGGCTGCTGCGAGCTCCGGCGCACGGGTCGGGCCCCACGAGACCTTCTGGACACTGCCCACCACTGGCAATCTGGGTGGAAGGTCCCGCGGTGACTTGGCCTGGGATGCTGCCTTGCAGCGACAACCCGGCGCAACCTCAGCCGAGGTGTGGGGAATGGGCACAGGGGTCTTCTTCCGCTGGGCCTTCTGCACGGAGCGGCCTGTCGGCTCCGGCTCGGGGGAAGTCTCTGTACATGCCTCTGGTTCGGGCTTCTGTACTTTCCAGGGCAGCACTTCCGGTCAGTCACGGGCTCCGGCTACAGGTCGATCCGCCTGGGCGGACATGCAGGGTACCGCTACCGGTTGCGGGGGTAGCGGGCCTAGTGGCAGGGTCACGGCAGCCGATACAGGTAGCGAGGGAGGTAGCAGGGCGAGCGGGTTCAGACAGGGTCCCGCAGCCATGATGACCGACCCACTAGGGTTACCGGGGCGTGGGTCACTCACAGTCCCTTCCGAAGCTCCTTCCTCTTCGCGTCTCCGCACGGTCGCTATAACCTCCGCCATGTCGGCCTCCCACTCCTCCAAGAGGAGCTGCATCTTGACCTGTAGCCGTTGTTGGAGCTGCGCGGTCCGGATCTCCACCCACGCCGCGGTTCCAGACGCGGGGGCTACGGTGCTATGGGACGGCATATACATCTTGCTGGCGGCCTCTCCCAGGAACAAGATGGCCGCAGGGTCCTGGCGTCCCTGCTTTTATAGCCGCGGGCTACATGCGGCCAGATGCCATCAGTCCCCCTTAGTCTCTTTCCGGCTCCTCCTCTACAGGGGCGGGGTTTTGGCCTTCGCGCCTCCACTACTCGAGGAGACGCTCGAGCGGGAATTCTTCGCGCTCAAGATGGCGGCTTCACAAATTTTTAGGCCGGACACCTCCGGCGGTCACACAAGGCGCACTTCCACCAGTTGGTAGAACGGTAGGATCCTGTTTGTGACGCCAAGTTGTCGCAGGCGGAGGAGGGGACGCTGCGATCTCCCACTGCTCGGGTCCGGCTGCTGCTGCTGCTGCTCTGTGGTGGCTCGAGCGGTGGGCCGGATCCTGGGGACTCGAGCGGCGTTCCTCGCCCATGAGTGAAAGGGGGTTTGATTGGATGGTGGGGATTGGGTTATTGTCCGTGACGCCACCCACGGTTGTGGTGAAGTTGGTGACACCACCGCTGCTCTGGACGGGGATCCCGGGAGCGGTGACAGGGAGCAGCTTTGTTGTTAGTTCTCCCCTCCGTGGGTAGGGGGTTGGTTGTCCCGGGGCCCGGTGATGGGGTAGGGATGGATGGCAGGCGGGTTACGGGGCCTGGTGAGGTACAGGGTCGCGGGGGCAGCGCTGTGCCGCACGGCACGGTGCTACTCACTCAGCCAATGATGAGGACACAGTTCTCGGTAAAACACACGGCTGGATGGACGGGTCCCCCAGACGGCTGCGGTGTTGTTTCTCCCGGCAGGTTGATGGTGACTGCCTTTCCCTGCACCTATGTACGGTAAATGGTTCCAATGGGTTCCCACCGGTAACCCGCTCCCCAGCTTGGATATGGGCCGGAGGAGCCCCTTTTGCCCGCAGGCTCTGGCCCTGGGAACGGTAGCTTTGGCGGTGGCTGTGTTTCCCTCTCACGGTTTGACTGTTGCCTTCTGTCGGGCCACACACCCGGACCAACTTCAGGCTGCTTAACTGCCACTTTTCTCCTCTCACTTTCACGCTACAACTCTATCTCTCTCCACTCCTCTACTCATCTGCCTGCTTTTCCCGCCTCCAGGACTGTGAACTCCTCAGTGGGCGGGACCAACCGCCTGGCCCACCCAACTGGTGTGAACATCATCCCCTGGAGGAAGGCAACAAGGGTTTGTGTCTGACTTCGGTGTGCCTGACCGGGAGTGTGGGGTGTGTGGGTGTTGTTCTCTGTGGCCCCTGGCTTGTCTAGGGCGCCGCATATACCCCCAGAACTGTTTGAGCCCACAACCCCAGTGCTGTATACCCCCAGAACTGTTTATCCCCACCACCCCAATGCTGTATACCCCTAGAATGGTTTGTTCCCACCACGCCAGTGCTGTATACCCCCAGAACTGTCTGTCCCCCCATCCTAGTGCTGTATACACCCAAAACTGTCTGTCCCTTGTCCCCAGTGCTGTATACCCCCCAGAACTGTCTGTCCCCTGTCCTCAGTGCTCTATACCCCAGAACTGTCTGTCCCCCACCCCCACCCCAGTGGTGTATACTCCCACAACTCTGTCCCCTGACCACAGTGCTGTATACCCCCAGAAATGTCTGTCCACTGACCCCCAGTACTGTATACCCCCCCAGAAGTGTCTGTCTCCCCACTCCAGTGTGCTATACTCCCCAGAGCTGTTTGTCCCCCCACCCCAGTGCAGTATACCACCCCAGAGCTGTACCTTCTCCATCCCAGTGCTGTATACCCCCCAGTTCTGTATCTCCCCCCACTTCAGAGTTGTATACCCCAAGAGCTGTATGTCCCCCCACTCCAGTGCTGTATACAACCTAAGAGCTGTATGCACCCCTCTGGAGCTGTATGTGCCCCCATTGCTGTATGTCTCCAGCCTCTCCTTTGATGTATTTAGCAGTGCCAGTGTGCACTGTGTGCGGCCATGTCTGTTAGCCATGGCCACAAATAAACGTGGCACAGCCACATGTCCAGGAGGAGATGGATGGGAGACAAGCGGGGGAGGTGAGTGAGGCTGCTGCCGACTTCCCCATATTAATATCTCTAATGTATCTGTATGTGCATGTATGATGTGTATCTATATATGTCAGTGTATATGACTGTGTATAGATTTGTCTATTTAGATGTATTCTTGTGAATTTGCATTAAATATGTACAGTATATGTGCGTTTCTATGTGTGTATGGGGCCGACTAAGGGCTCGTGCGCAGGTTGCGTAATTTCATGCGTTTACGCAGCATTTAGCACTGAAGCGTAAGTGCATGCGTCCTGCGTCCCCAGCACAATCTATGAAGATTGTGCATAATCCGTGCGCACAATGCTTTTTTGAGCGCAGCGATTTGAGTGTCAAAAATTTGACAAAATCACTGCGTTTAAAAATGCAGCATGTCAATTATTCCGTGTGCTTTGGATGCAGCTCCCACTCTGTTGATGGGAGAGGCAGCATCCCGAGCGCATGAAATCGGCATTTTTTTCTGCAGAAACACTGCATCCATTATGCAGTGTTTCTGCAGCGATTTGAATCGCACATGACCTGTCAAATCACTGCAGAATTTTCTGCAGTGACATGACGCAACGTGTGCACGAGCCGTGACAGTCTTTTGCCCGGGGCCCACAAAAACCTGGAGCCAGCCCTGGATGAACTGGAAGTTGTAGGTTCATGCAATACAAATGTGTATGGGTCTGACCTGACATTGCAATTGATTTACCATGTACTGCTTGTGGTCCTGATTATGTATTTCTGTATCGATGTGGGTTTTGATGCTGTGTTTCTGAACTGATGTTATATAGATGTATTTCTGTACTGCTGTGGTTCTGATGATGAATTTCTGTACTGCTATTGGTTTTGATGCTGTGTTTCTGTACTGTTGGGTGTTATAATTATGTATTTCTGTACCTCTGCTGGTTCTGGTGCTGTTATTAGTTCTGATTCTGTACACAAGTAACAATTCATAAATTGTAAGATTGGACATCCCCTTAACTTAGAATTGGGATACACTGCTTAATTTTATAAGTAAAGGGCTTGTCCAAGTTGGAGATGAAATTCTGCAGTGACTCTAAGTGACTACAGGTTTCTGAATTCTCACAATGCATGCTCTGCACACTTTTAGGATCTCCGGTGCCAGTGACAATAGTGGAAGGCCATGTGAGCGCAAGTATGAGATTTTTTATATTTCTGGTCTCATTCTGATTTGACGTGTTCAGCCTCACTCAATTCATTTTGAGCGAGGCCACGCATGTCGCGTCGGCACGTGACCACATATATGTAATTCACATACTTGCAGTTTTGTGACCTCGCACTCTCATCGCCGCCAACAGAGAATCCTGACAGTGTGCAGTGTGTGCACTTTGAGAATTCAGAAGTCTGCAGTCACATAGTGACTGCAGATTTTCATCTCAAACCTGGACAACCCCTTATAAAATAAGCAGTGTAGCCCAATCATAAGAGCGTGTAATATACTCCCTGTCAGGATTCAGCTCTGCTTCTGGTTCCAGTAGTCATCATTTGGCCACTCTACTCATATGTGATTTTCATACTTGCATGTGACAAACTGGCTTTTCTTCCTATGTTTCTCTTTGAACATTGAGAGAATTAAATTATTAAGCTCATCATCACATGACTGTGAGTGTGCAAATCACATATTAATAATTAGTCACATGGGTGGCACCAAACTGAAGTCTTGCCCCGGGTGACAAAAAGCCTAGATACACCTTTGCAGTGATTGGTGACAGCCACCTCACAGTAACTGGTGCCAGACGGTAATAAAAATGCTAATTTTCCCTTCACCGAACTGGTCATATCCTCCAGATCTCTATGGTGGGCCTTTGGCCAGGGTCAAAATGGGAAAATGCAGAGGCCCAGAATAAAGATCTGGAGGATACAAGCAGTTGGGTGAAGGGAAAATCTGCACTTTTACTATGGGGGCATAACCTTAGGATGGAAGGGCACAGGAGAAAAAAAACAGTCCTAAAATAAGAGGGCAGCACCAAGTGGAGGAGGTGCTTAGATTAATTGGAAACCCCCCATTGACCAGTGCTCCTTATACCGTGGTGCCGTGCTCCGCTGCAGTTCTTCCACCATTTCTCTGCACAATCACTAAAGGGGCTTTACATGCAATGATATCTCTAATGATATGTCGTCGGGGTCAAGGAATTCGTGACGCACATCCGGCGTCATTAGCGACGTCATTGCGTGTGACACCTATCAGCGAGTGTTAACGATCAAAAATACTCACCTAATTGTTGATCGTTGACACGTCGTTCATTTTCAAAAATTCGTTGCTGGTGCTGGACGCAGGTTGTTCGTCGTTCCTGAGGCAGCACACATCGCTATGTGTGACACCCCGGGAACGACGAACAGCAGCGTTCCTGCGTCCTCCGGCAACGAGGTGGGCGTGTCGTTAATGTGGCTGCTCTCCGCCCCTCCGTTTTTATTGGCGGGCCGCTGTGTGACGTCGCTGTGACGGCGCACGAACCTCCCCCTGAAAAAAAAGGTTGTTCGCCGCCTATAGCGACGTCGCTAGGAAGGTAACTGCGTGTTACGCGTCCTAGCGATATTGTGCACCATGGGCAGCGATTTGCCCGTGACGCACAAACGACGGGGGCGGGTGCTTTCACGAGCGACATCGCTAGCGATGTTGCTGCGTGTAAAGCGGCCTTTAGTCATGCAGGAAAATGGCTTTTCCCCTTCCAGGACTTTGTGAACGGTCAGTACAACTGTGTAGGTTGGTAGCTGAAACAGCAATTTCCCTGCAAGAGTTAAGGGTACTTTGCACGTTGCGACATCGCTACTTCGATATCGTCGGGGTCAAATCGAAAGTGGCGCACATCCGGCACCGGTAACGACGTCGCAACGTGTAAAGCCTAGATGCGCCGATAAACAATCGCAAAAGCGTCGTAAAATCGGTGATCTGTGTAGCGTTGGACATTTTCATAATTTTGCACCAATAGGAGATACGATGTTGTTCCTCATTCCTGCGGCAGCACACATTGCTGTGTGTGAAGCCGCAGGAGCTAGGAACATCTTCTTACCTGCCTCCACCGCCATTGCGGAAGGAAGGAGGTGTGCGGGATGTTTACGTCCCGCTCATCTCCGCCCCTTCGCTTCTATTGGCCGCTTGCCATGTGACGTCGCTGTGACACCGCACGACCCGGCCCCTTAGGAAAGAGGCGGGTCGCCGGCCAGAGCGATGTCGCAGGGCAGGTAAGTGCGTGTGAAGCTGTCGTAGCGATAATGTTCGCTACGGCAGCTATCACAAGATATCGCATGTGCGACGGGGTCGGGTACTATCACACTCGGCATCGCTAGCCGATGCTAGCGATGTCGCAGCGTGCAAAGTACTCCTTATTTATTGGTTGCAAATTAAATTGATCTCGTATTTATCAATATAACCTATAATATGTACTAATTTTTGTTGTGACTGCAGCCCTTTTGTTAGCAATATTCCCTTTGGGTTTATCTTCTTCTTAAACAAGACTTGGTGGACTTTGCGTTATGTTTAGGAATTGGGATCATTGTCTTGTTAAAAGGTCCAAAAATTCCAGGCTTCAGCTTCTTCATGGAAAGCATGACATTTTCTGCTAGGATTAACTGACACTTGATTGAATCCATGCTCTCCAGGTTTCCAGTGCTAGAGTAAATAAAGTAGCCTGACCACAGCCAAGCCACCACCATGCTTCACAGGAGGCAGGGTGTTCTTTTCAGTGTATGTTTCATTACTTATCTTTTTTTAAACTCGTTTTATTGAAAGTTAAGTAAAACATTACATTGAAGAATAAATCAGCAAATTGTACAGTAAAACAGAGTACATGTAAACTGGTTGGTCATCAGGAGAATAAAGCAACAACAATCGAATCAGCATCCATTACTTTCAGCATATCCATAAAGCATCAAACATAGCAAAGGTGTTAGCTCGCGGGACACATCCATCTTAAGGCAAGAAACCCATATTATCAAGGAGAGTACAACCCAAGTTTCAGGGAACTTGTGGTATCCCTGATATAGTGTATCATGAATCACATGTGTCTCCTCTCTGCCTACCGGGGCACTACTGGCTATTATTGCGATAATACCGATTGTAGGTTATCAGCAAGAGAACCAGGAGATCCGCCAGTCAAGGGCGACCTCATCCATCTACCCCAAATTTTGTCAAATTTAGTTGAAGAGCCTCTTGTCTTATAAACAAATTGTTCAGACGGGATTATAGCATTTACCAATGCGATCCAAGAGGCTCTAGTTGGGGGATGAGTGCTCATCCAATTTAGTATAATGCCCTTCCGGGCCAGAAAAAGGACCTTTTTTATTAATAAGTTCTCATCTTGGGACCAGGAGTGTACATCTACCACCCCAAATAGACACAGGACTGGGCACAGAGCAACCGCTTTTTGAAGTATGGCGGAAAGAGTCATTACTATCTCACCCCAATAGGAGAGAATGACTTGGCAGTCCCATATCATGTGCCAAAAATCAGCACCATCTCTCCCGCATCTCGGACAGCCCATCCCCACCAAATTATTCAGCTTTTTCATTTTGTTCAGTCTCTGGGGAGTAATATAACTTTGGTGTATTATATATAATTGGATCAGTCTATTGTTAACAGCAGGAGAGACCAACGTGTGGGATTCGACAATGTCGTCCCATACTACGTCATCAATTTCAGGGATCCTGGCACTCCACCTCTCACGGACAGAAAGAGGATTATTCATAGCCTTGGCCCGGATGAGGGAGGAGTATAGTTTAGAAATAAGACCACCAGGTCCCTGTGATCTAATAATTCCAATGACTGGGAAGGAGGAGAATCTAACCCCACGGCCAGAGAACTGAGCTCGAAAGGCGTGCCTAATCTGGAGATACTGAAACCCATGAGATTCCGGCAAGTCGAATTCTGACCGCAGTTGCGCAAAGGGGCGGATTTCACCATCCCGGACCAGTGATCACAGGGAGATTATTCCGCGATTCCTCCATTCACCAAACCCCGGCAACCCACAAAAATGTGGAAGGTCCAAGTTATCCCATATGGGCGTTTCAGTTGGTACATCATGAAATCCAAACACGGCTTTAGCCTCTTTCCAGATCCTGGCCCCCAATTTGTGCATCGGGAGGACACGACCCTCAGGGGCCCTCCTGTGATCCGTCAGTAACGGCCACAGGAGGTCCACACCTGTGAACTCTGCCAGAAGTCCCTCCGGAGAACCCCCAACCCGGGGGAATGTCCATGGACCCAAGTATTTCAATTGTCCGGCCAGATAGTAAATATAAAGATCAGGAAGGGCCATACCCCCCATATCCTTGGGTCTTTGTAATTTGGCCAATTGGACCCTTGATCTGGACGTGCCCCAGACAAAGGTAATCATTAAAGATTCCAGGGACCGGAAGAAAGAGCGAGGAATCTGTACAAATACATGCTGAGTAATATAGAGACACTTTGGTTGCACTATCATTTTAAGGAGGTTAATCCTTCCCGCCACTGATAGCGGGAGTTGGCTCCATCTATTAAATTTCTCCCCGAAGTATGATAGTAAGGGGGATATATTTCTCGCTATCATCTCCGCAGGACTTCCGGCCAGTATAATTCCGAGATATTTAAAATGATCCACCACCGGAACCCTGCATATGTGGTCGTGCACCAGATCCTCTCTGTTCCGAGACAGAAAGAGGAGGTACGATTTTGACCAGTTTATTGACAGACCGGAGAACTCCCCAAATCGATCAATCAATTGCACGGCTCTAGGAATGGAGGAATCCGGATCAGATGCAAACAGTAACAAGTCGTCTGCGTACAAAGATAACCGTTCATCTCCCTTGCTATGTCTCACCCCCCGGTAGATTGGGTCCGCTCGAATGCGCACCGCCAGCGGTTCCATGGCAAGAGCGAACAGGAGAGGGGATGGGGGACATCCCTGTCTGGTTCCCCTCCCCAAAGGGAAAGTTTCCGACACACCGCCACCCACCTGAATATTAGCAGATGGAGCTTTATATATGATCTCAATCCATCTGATAAATTCGTTGCCGAAACCAAATGCCCGCAGCACCTCCAGCAGGTATGGCCATTCTATAGAATCGAAGGCTTTGGCCGCATCCAGGGAGACCAAAGCCCAATCCTCCTCTAACTTGGTGCCCATCTGTAAGACCACCTGCGCTCTCCTCAGATTATCCGAGGTACTCCTACCCGGGATGAATCCCGACTGGTCCTCATGTACTATAGAGGAGATCACTTTATTGAGTCTAGTTGCTAGAATTTTGGTAAGAATTTTATAATCAGAGTTTAACAAAGAGATCGGTCTGTACGAGCCACAATCCAATGGGTCCTTATCTGGTTTCAATAGCAGGACAATGGTTGCCTCATAAAAGGAATCAGGCAACCGTCCCTTGCAGAGCGAAGCCTCAACCGTTTCCAGGAGGGCCGGGGCCAGCTCCCCCCGATATTTGTCAAAGATCTCAATCGGGAGTCCGTCTGGCCCAGACGCCTTACCTTTATTGAGGGTCTTCATCGCCTCCACCATCTCCTCCATACTAATGGGCTCATCCAAGTCCGATCTCTGAGCCAAAGTCAACCTGGGAAACTCCAGATCTCGTAAGTACTCAGCAATCTCCTCCCTTGACACGGTCAGCCTGGACTCATACAGGTTCCTATAGAAGTCCAAAAATACCTCCAATATACCATTGACGGAAGTAATTGATTCGCCACGAGGGTATTTGATCTTAAGGACCGCAGGTGAGCTATTGGATTGGTGCACCAAGAACGCTAGTAAGCTACTGGATTGGTTCCCTTGCTCAAAATACCTCTGGCTCGTGAAGAATACATGTCTCCTAGCCTTATCTTGCAAATACAACAGATATTTCCTCCCAGCCTGAAGCCACTGAGATCTGTTTTCCTCAGAGGGGTCCGAGGTGAATCTATGTTCAAGCACTCTATTTTGGGTGGCCAGTTCCTCCTCCTCTCTGGCCGCCTGTTTCTTGTGATAGGAGATAGAGGAGTGACAGTATCCCCTCAGATACGCCTTAAGCGCGTCCCAATAGGCCGAGCGATTCTCTTCCACGGAGTTCATTTCCGTGTATGCCCTAAGCTGATCAGGAATCCTGTCATTGGCACCAAAGAGTGACAGCCACCAAGGGTTAATTTTCCTTGACAATTTATGAGATTTACATCCTTCCCATTTAATGCCTACAAATACCGGAGAGTGATCTGACACTGATCTGGGCAAATGACAGACCGATTGTATATGGGCACAGACTCTTTCATTTCCACAGATGTAATCAAATCGAGATAATGAGCTTTTCCCTGGAGTATAACATGTATATTCTCTCAGTGCTGGGTTAAAAAACCGCCATATATCGTGCCATCCCACTTCCTGTAAGAATATACTCAATCTAGTTTGTATCGTGGGGGAGATCGGGACCTGTCGGGTGTTGAATCTGTCCAGTCCCGTGTTATTAATCAAATTGAAGTCCCCCATGCAGAGCACCAAGGCTTGTGGGAATTGTGAGGCAAACTTAGCCGCCTCATATAGAATCGAGATTCCCATTGCAGGGGGGATATATATGGCTAAGATCACTATCATAACCCCATCGATGTGAGCCTGGATAAACACATACCTCCCATCAGTATCCTTTAAAATCTTACCCGGGTCCCACCGCAGTGCTTTGTGGACTAGTACCGATACTCCCCTAGAATATGTGGAATGAACAGAGTGAGCTGACCATTGAACCCAAGGCTTTTGAAGCACTCTAGTGGTGTCCAACAATAAATGGGTCTCTTGTAAACACACAATCTGAGCTTTGGATCTTTTGATATGAGCAAATACTGCCGCCCGTTTCCTGGATGTGCCCAGTCCTCTAACATTCCATGTCATCAAACTTAAAGCCATTGAAAGATGCCGCTTGCTGAATTACTAGAAATATGTCAAAAACTTAACCTACAGTAGAACTTGGGTAAACGTACCCTTAAATACAAATTATCGGTTGCGCACACACAACCGACAAGAACTGGTCCAGTAGTGCGACCAGGAAAGATTTTCCCTAGCAACGACTAGGGTGAACCAACGTGGCTAGATGGTGTACTTGGTATGGGGGTGTCCTCAAACAAGGACTTGAGCTTCTCCTGCAGTCCAATAAATGAGTTACCCTGCAGCATAGCCTTTAATCGTGCATAAGTGAAGGGACCAAGAGTAGATGGGAGAGAAGTAAAGGCTGCTTTACACGAGTCGATCTATTGTGCGATGCATCGTTGGGGTCACGGATTTTGTGACGCACTTCCGTCATTCGTAACGACATCTCCTCATGTGACAGCTCCTTGCGAGTTCAACCGATGCCTAATCGTTTGAAATTCGGCCATCGTGTACTCATCGTTTAATTCCATAAAATCGGTCAGTTTAGTCTTAATGAACGACACATTGCAAAGTGTGACACCGTGTAATCGGCCATCCTCGTAGTTGTTTGTGACGTCAGTAAACGTTCAGGGCGTATTTGTGGTTTTAAATAATCACGCCTAATCTAATCTGATTGGTTGTAGCAGATGCGTTGTGATAGGTTATTACTGTTATAAAAGACGGCGCTGTATTCATGATGTGTGAACATTCATCCTTGGCGTCATGCACAGTGTTTTATAGTGCATTACTCCTAATTTTTCTGATGTTAGTTTGTTCGCTGGATTTTCCGACCTCACTCCTTGTATACCTTTTTTGTGGTAAGTTGTTATATGCGAATCTTTCCTTTTTGGATCAAAATCGACATTTGGCATCATTATAATGTGTGTGTTTTATATAATTTAAGGTAACAGGATGTTCAGCAATGTCGAAACTGACATTTTATCTGTGGGTCTCCTTATGACCGAGATATTGCAGGAGGAGGAGGAAATGGACCAAAATACACGTATGAATCCTCGGCCCAAAAGATTATGGTCACGTCAATGGCTGCTTCGAAGGGATGAGATATCCCACGTGCGTCTAGTGCATGATTTACAGGAACGCAATCCGCATGATTACCACAACTATCTCCGTATGTCGGAAGAATCTTTCTCATTAGTCCTGACGCGTATCAGCCCATACATAAAGCGCAGAGATACTTTAATGCGTAAGGCTGTTCCTGCGGAAGAAAGGTTGCTGGTGACTTTGCGCTATCTTGCCACAGGCCGTAGCCTCACTGATTTACAATATTCTGCCGGTATTTCGAGATCCCTATTAAGTTCATTAATTCCGGAGACTTGTCAGGCAATAATACATGCGTTAGCAGATTTCATGCCTTTCCCCAAGACAACTTCAGAATGGTCTGATATAGCTCATAATTTTGCGACGAGGTGGCAATTTCCCTGCTGTGGTGGTGCGATTGATGGCAAGCACATAAGAATAATTAAACCCCAAATAGTGGTTCTTTTTTTTATAACTATAAAGGTTTCTTTAGTATAATTTTATTTGCAGTAGTTAATGCAAATTATGAATATTTAACAGTGGATGTGGGAATAAATGGCCGTGTTTCCGATGGTGGCGTGTTAGAACAAACTGATTTTGGAAAGCGTTTATTTAGTTCACAATTACCTTTGCCTCCAAATTCAGGAAATGAAAATAATTTAAATTTTGTATTTTTAGGGGATGAGGCATTTCCTCTTCAAAGCCATCTCCTGCGTCCTTATCCCCAGACTACTTTGAGTCCCGAGCGTCAATATTTCAATTACCGTCTCTCAAGGGCACGTTTGGTTGTTGAGAATACGTTTGGAATTATGGCAAGTCGGTTTCGTGTATTCTCAACACCAATAAATCTCAAACTCGAATCCATTGATAGTGTAGTTCTTGCCAGCTGTGTTCTACATAATTTTTTACGCAAAAAGGATGCAGCAGCCTACATGCCCCCGGGGTATGTAGACAACATTGGCAGTGATGATTCCGATGTTGTCCCAGGAGTTTGGCGTTGTAGTGATCCACAGTTGCCATCCCTGCCGACACCTCAATCTTTTGGTCGTGTCCGGCATGATGCCATAATCAATCGGGATCGTTTTTGTGATTATTTTAATGCGTCATAATTTTTTTTTTTTTCATTATTTGACAAAATTTTTTTTTTTTTTTTTTTTTTTCATTTTTATAATAGAAAAGGCATTTCTGAACATTAGAGTGTGTTAACAAAGTCGGAGAACATTACCTTTTGTGTAAACTATATTTTTTAATTAAAACAATGATACAAACATAATTACATTAAAACTTGAAGTAAAGTAAGAAATAACTATCAAAAAACAAATTCACTTTGTTATAAATATATGAATACAAATATATTTATAAAATACATACATTACATGATTTCAAAGCATTACAACTTTATTCTATGTTTCACAAATAAACACTGCCATCACTTCCTTTCACTACAAGGCAGGCTGGAATTTTCACTTCCGGTTTAAAAATCGCATAAACAAACGTCTGCAAACATGCGAGCAACTGTCTGGGGAGATGCAGAAATCCATCTTCTTGTCACCGAAATGGATGAAAGAGACTATGATTGTCTACTTATATCTGAACGTCCAAGGGAGCATAAAAAAAAAGTTCTACGGAAGATTAAGAAATCTCTTCGGAATAAATTTGGCCTCCACCGCTCAAAAACGCAGATCAGGAAGAAAATGGCTGATCTAAAATATCGTGACTAGCAACGTCTAGCAGCAATTAGAGCACAAAATAACACTACTCGAGGTATATTTTAACAATAAATGTTTGGTTTCTTTTATTTTGCCCTTTTTAAAAAAAAACATGTGTATAATATCAATCATACATGTGTTTACATAATATGCCATGTTGTTAATTTTTTTTTTCTAAAAAAAAAAATTTATTTTCTATTTTGTGAAAGGATCATCACATGTAGCGGACCAAGGGAGCGCAATAAACAATAATCCAGGAACTTCATCAGAACCAATTCCTGTTTTGGATCCAAATGAGGTGTCAGAGCAAGGTTTGTTTTTATTTTAACTTGCCATTTTTTTTTTTTTTTTAAAAAAAAAGGAAAAAAACAAATAGTGAACTATTATGTCACTCCCTAGATAACATTGAAGATCATCCTCCTATTGCTGCAACACGTGTTCATGCTGTTGGTTGGACACTCAGCTCTGATTCAGATTCTGCGTCTGTGCAAGTTAGATCAGGTATTTGTTTATTTTGTATAATTTTGGTTGAGATAATGTATGTTTTTTTTTTAAATAAATTTTTTTTTTTTTTAAACAGATGATCGACCAAAGCTTGAAGAAGTGTATCAGTCAGCATGCAGATTATACCAGACAGCACAAGATCATGTACAATTGTTAAAAAAATACATGGATGATAATGCATAATTTTTTTGGCTATTTAAATTTTAAACCGTTTGCAGTCACAACATGTAATGATGTTTTGACCATGTTATTTTTTTGTACATAAGGGCTAAAAATATTTAGAGAATGGGTATTTAAAACTCTATATAATAAAAAAATTTTAACTAAAAATTTGTTTTTTTTTATTTTTTTTAAAGAAAACAACATGACAATTATTTTGTTCTAAACCTAACATTTATTGTGAAATATATACAGCGAAAATTATGTGAGTCTGAAAAAACAAAATATTTACAGTTTGTAGACAAATATTTTCTTTGTCTTATTTTGAATGCAAATTGCGTATCAAAATTTTAAAAAAAAAAGTAAAGAAAAAAAAATTACCGACGCCTTTTGCTTTTAACTTTTCGAGGTGGTGACAATGCTACAGATTCCCCAAGGGTTGCCACATCAGCAACAACAGATGTATTTTCAGGCAAAAAATCTTCTTTTAATACTGTAGCCGATGTAAGGCGATTTTCTTGTGCCGCATGTAGGACTTGGGCGATGATTCTTTCTGCATGTAATTTTTGATCCTTTTCCAGTATTTTGCAAACATCATCAACATAATGCGCAAATCCAGATACAGGTGGACGGTCATGTTTCTCAAGTATTGACCGACAAATAGACGCCAACTCGTTTCCACGTGACAATAAAGTTGGTCTTCTCATTCTCCTTGGTAATTGCCTTAACAAAGGTCTTGATGTGGCAGGTGTTTGTTCACACGATGTTACAGATGGATTCTGTGAGCTATTTGTAGTTTCCTGCTCTTGAGAAGTGCTTTCAGTAGCATAATCCTACATTTTTAACAAGAAAAAAAAAAAAAAACAATTAGAAAGATGTGTGAACACATTAGAGAGATGATACAACATATTTTGGAACTACAATAATGGTAAAAAAAAAAACATGTAACCCTTTTGTGTTGAAAATTATTTCTGTTGGTTATTTATGTTGCTAGATAAAACAAAATTTCCAAAAAAACAAAAGCAGATCATAAAACACCTTAAAAATTGATTATAAAATAAAAAAAATAGTGTGTAAAGAAACATTTATGAATAAAGGTAAATATACCAATTGTGTCGCTGACTCGCTGCCAATTGCCCCATTTTCTGACTCCTGAATGGAAAGCATACTTGTTGATGACCTTGGAATCTCTTGATCTCTTGTGAAGTCAAGTAGATCAAAATACCACAGCCGTGGGACATAAAGATCGGCAGTCGCAGCCCCTGAACGTCGTGACTCCTCGACTTTATTTAGTTCCTTTTTATATACAGTGCGTATTCCTTGTATTTTTTTCTTGATCAGATTTACATCCACAGGCTCATTTGGAAAATGGTTTTTAAAGATAGTAATCAGATCCGCATAAGCTGCTTGTTTGATGCGTTTGTTACTATATTCAGGCGATTTAATTTTCCAAAGACAGGTTAATGTGCGATATTTTTCAATGAAATCACGCAAAAATAATTCGTTTTGATGAGCCGTCATCTGTGAAAGATTATATGAGAACATTTTATTTGACACTGTTATAATAAACATGTAATTTGTTAGATTTTTAAAAGAACAAAAATGAGAAAAAATAATAAAAAACATTATTATGTTTCAAAAAACATAATACACGATAAAACCTACACAAATAACAATAATAAATAAACATGAAAAAAAAAAAATTGTGAACGGCTAAATGACACAATAAAGAAACCATACAAAACCTAATGTTACCCACCTTTGGAGGATAGATACTCTGAATTCGTCAAAAACCAGACCACAAACAAGATTGATGCTAAGGACACACGAGGCAACAAAGACAGGCGCAGAAGCGAAACTATATATATGGTATGTAACCAATCAACCACATTAGCAGAACTGGATTGAGCAGGTCAGAAGAATTCAGGGCGTGCAACAATCCAGACAACGTCACGGAGGGCTGTATAGTTTGCCTAATTACGCCCATGCAAAAGACAGATTGACCAAAGGAAAACATGTGTGAAGCCTTTTGGACGTCCGCCATGGCCAATCAATATATCGATGAGCGCTTTGAGGTCGTTTGACAACACTCAACGTGTGACACATGGACAAATACCTATCAGCGATACAAAAAAAAAAAAAAAAAAAAAGACTTTGCCAAATAAATCGCACGATGGATTGACTCGTGTAAAACAGGCTTAAGAGAGAGAGAAGAGGATATAGAGAGAGAAAAGAGGAGAGAGAGAGAAAGGAAAAAAAAAGAAAGGGGGGGGGAAGAGGGAGGTAAGGGGGAAGAAAGAAAAATAGGGTAGAAGAGAGAAAGAGAAAAGGGGAGAAATTAGAGTAAGAGATATAGCGGGGGCAAGAGAAAGAATATAGAGATATGATATGGAGAAAAAGAGGGGAGACTGAGGGGAAAGAGAAAGAACAATGAGGAAGTAGGGGGGCGAAGTGAAAGGGGATGAGGAATTAAGCTGATAGGGGGTTAGAGGGGGGGAAGAGGTGGGAGTGTGAAGGAGATAGAAGAAGGATTGGCAGGTAATCTTAGACTGTAGGATATTATGACATCTGGTAACCTTAGAAACTTAATATCACACTAAAAAAGCAAAATTCAACATTATGAACTGAAGTGCGTTGCCAATACTGCGAGCCCAAAGTAGAGTTCCAATTTGGATCCAAAAAAGTATAGGATAAAACAGGATCGCATGAAGGAGTTCAGGGCGTCGCAACAGCGGTCCGACCCATGTCCCGTTTGGTGTCATCTCGGTCCGGCCCCATCAGCGACGAGTAATCCGGAGCACAGACTGGGTTAAGCAATGATCCCGGAGAACGCAGCCATCCCAAACGCAGGCGCGTCCCCAAGCCACCCGCCTACGACGCGGGCCAAACCCGGAGGCCGGTTCAATGGAAAACCAATAATAGACACATCCGGAAACTCTCATGCCTCCGGGAAGGCCACAGGCGCACCAGCGTCTCCAAATGAGATCATCAACTTCTCAACCAACAGGGACCATAAGATCAGGACGCGAACGCAATTGCGGTCCCGCTCCACTCACATGCCAGGAGGGATGAAACAAACAAGAATCTTTCGCGCCTTCAGAATCGGGAGACGCCGAGTACCTGCATAGGATGATCCTGAAGTGATCTCAACAGTAATTTCAAACACAACGTCCCAAGGATTGGAGTCGCATCACCGACCTTGCTCCAAAGAGGATGAGATAAGTGAATCAGAACCGCGACGCCATCACAACCGCGACCCTCCAGGCAGCGCCCATGACCGTGACGCATCAGCGCTTCCTCTTCAATGTGTTGATCCAGTCATCCACTTCCGCAGGAGAAGTAAAGAACAGGGATCGCTCTTGATGAACCACTCTAAGACGGGCTGGGAAGATCATGGAGTAAGCAATTTGATGCTCTCTGAGGCGTTTTTTCACCTGGATGAAGGATGCCCTCGTTTTCTGGAGCGACGCAGAGAAATCAGGGAAGATCAATATGGTGGCGTTGTTGTGTAAGATCGGGCCCTTACGCTGCGCCGCACCAAGGATCGCATCTCTATCTCTGCTGCTCAACAGTCGGGCCAGGAGAGGTCTAGGCTGCGCTCCCGGAGGAGGAGGTCTGGCCGGTACCCGGTGAGCTCTTTCTATAGCGAATGCCGCTGACAGCGTCGCATCAGGGAAAGTTTCAGAGAGCCACTTTTCCATGAACTTACATGGGTCGCTCCCTTCTGCCCTCTCCGGCATCCCCAGAATTCTTAAATTATTGCGACGCAGGCGATTTTCCAGGTCATCAGCCCTCTGCGCCCAGTTGTTTGCCGCGCTTTCCAGAGAGGACAGTTTGCCCGGCGTCGCTCTTGCGTCGTCTTCCAGCGTGGAGATCCGCTGCTCGGTCTCCTTTACCCGCTCTCTCAGGTTTTGCAAGTCCAGCCGGAAGAGACCCACATCAATCTTAACCTCCTCGATTTTACCCGTCAGCGACACTTTTGAATCCTGGATCGCTGCAAGTAACTGCGACGTAACCTGCTGTAAGGTTAGCTCCTGCGATTCCTTGGATCCGGCCTCCATGCTCTCCTCCTTCTCCGCCTCACTGGATTCCCGCTCTGCCTGCTTGCCGGCGCCATCTTGCTGGGAGTCCCGAGCAAACTTCTTCAGCTTCTCAGCCGCCGCTGCGCTGCGACCTCTACTCATGGTATCGATCCAAATGCTCACCGCACCACAGGTAATCCAGAGGTGTATTTAGGCACCAATTTCGGCAGGATTAATAGTATATATCAGCGTCGGACTGCGGAGCTGCTCTCAGATGCGACCGCTCATGCTGCCTGCTGGCCACGCCCCCCTCATTACTTATCTTTATTGCAGGTCTTTTACAGTCCCTCGAGCACAGCCAGTGTTCCTTTTAACTTTCAACTTACAAACTCAGCTTCCTATTGTATCTCTAGGAGCATACAATGTATTTGCTATTTTTTTTATATCCTTTTCCTTGTTCGTGCAAGGAAATTAGCTCTTCACTTTTTAGACCTCTCTCATGAGAAAGCAAAAATATTAGTGATCTGGAGACCATTGCCTTTGAGGAAAAGGATAACACTGGTCGGGGGTTATCCAATAAAACATTAACACCTGACTGTGCACCCTTTCATAATTATTACTGTACCCTGAGGGAGGGTCTCCTACAGGTAGAAGTTGGAGGCTACAAAAATGAATTGCATTGGAGGTTATATTAGAGCCTGGAGGGCTCGCCTGTCCTTCTCTCTCTTATCTCCAGCATCATCTTGTGTCCCATCTGTGTCAGCATCATTCAGTCTGTGCTGATAGTGAAACAGAGGTGGGAAGAGGGAAAACGTAGGGGTAGTAATGGGAAACAGGCCATCCTGCTGTAAGTGAGGGAGGGGTGAGAGGAGGGGCAATGCTGCTGTCAGTGGGGATGAGAGGAGGGGCAATGCCACTGTAAGTGGGGGAAAAGTGGGAGGAGGGGCAATGCTGCTGTCAGTGGGGATGAGAGGAGGGGCAATGCCGCTGTAAGTGGTGAAAAGGTGAAAGGAGGGGCAATGCTGCTGTCAGTGGGGATGAGAGGAGGGGTAATGCCGCTGTAAGTGGTGAAAAGGTGAAAGGAGGGGAAATGCTGCTGTCAGTGGGGATGAGAGGAGGGGCAATGCCACTGTAAGTGGGGGAAAGGTGGGAGGAGGGGCAATGCCGCTGTAAGTGAGGATGGGGCACAATACCGCTGCCAGACTGGAGATGTAAGAAGGCGGAAGGAAATGGTGCTGCTTTTGGGGAGAGTTTTTAATGTTGCTGTTAGTGTTTGGGGTTGAATCAGTTTAAGTGAATTGGTTTAAAATTAGCAATGAGCAAAAGATATCTGGTCAGGAAATTCTGCAGTCATCACAAGATGCGTCACAGCATTCTGACACTGATGGAGATAAAAAGGAACAACTCCACTGAGAGGAGACGTAGCATAGCCAGTGTAATATAGAAATACAGCTTTAATAGATGTACTGTATATTAGGAGATTTCTTCAACTTTTTTTTGTAAAGTGCTACTAATTATACATATCTTTAGACTTCAAAAAGTGCACATTACTCTTAAAGAACTTGCATGTGTAATCCTTATAAGCTCCACTTCTTGGGGTGTCTAAGGGAAGCCATAACGATAAATCTGTTTCTTAGTAATAAATGCAGTTTAATTGCCTCTATAGTGAGTGAGTTTCCAGCTGTGAAAGGGTTAATACTTGGGGCCTGCATCAGTAATAGGCCCCTGTAGTAACCATGACCACTGTTATGAGGTCATAAATATATGTCATAAAGAAGATTCCATAAAAGAAGGCTGCTCTGCCATGATCAGTGCCATTACTGATGCGCCTGAGGACGTTGAGCTTGACCACCCCACGTAATGTGCCGACCTTGGTGTAATTTGGAGGTTCTAGCAGGTAAAGGGGTTGTCTGATTTAGACACCCCCAGGGTATATGAAGGTAATAGAGGGGGGTCCCTGGGACAGGATCCCCTTCTGCTACCCTCTACAAAGAGCAGCTCTCCTTTGGGAGTTTATGGACGGACCTATTACTTTAATGGGTGCCGTGGGGGGAGGGGGATTTAATTGATTAGCAGTTATCTGTAACTAACAATTTTTTTAACCAAGTGTCCATCTTCTTGAGAGGCGGACCTGGATCTGTAAGGGAGAAATGCTTCATCAATCTGGGTAATTGGATCAACCAAATTAATTCCATCAATCACTGTGGTGATAGATATCGCAGCCAGATCTCTCCACATCCACTTTATCACATTATAGTGTAGATGTATTATGTCGTTCTCTGTAAATTTAGTAAAATGTACAAATTGTAAAACTGCTGTTACATCTGTTATTTATCGGCACTAACTCTCTAAGCCCAAGGGAAGGGCAATCCTCCAGCCATGGTTCTCTAGAGGTTTCCTCCACAGGGGGTTTTTCCTCTCCTGAGTGCTGGGTGGTGACTCTCCGTGAGTCGGGGGTGTGCCATTTTTGGTGTCATGTAAATTTAAATAAAGTTGAGAACATTTGATACCTAATTGCAATACTTTGTGTATTTATTTTGCATTCCTCTGTGTGATTCATTGTGTTTGGGAGTTGGGGTCGATCAGATATCACAATGTCATTTGGTTGGACACCTGCCGGTCACACAGGACCCTCACCTACACAGGACCCTCACCTACTCAGTGATTGCTCCAGGAGTTGTCCCTGCTCTGATGATGAAGATGGAGAAGAGGAGACAAGAATTACAACACAACTGTACACTCGTGCTCAAAATAAGAATTGATATTACAATGGTATTACAAGCAGCTTACTTGGCATTAACATAAAACGCTCATCATTTTACATCTGTAGTTGGAAGGTAAAAGCTGGTATGGAGGAAACACAGAAACAATATAACACACACTTTCACCTTGCCTTGCTGGTCCTGGTGCCTATTGTGAATTACTGATGCAAAATATTGTGTCCATATAATCAAGACCAGCGTTGTTCACACCGGTCTTGATGAGGGGGTGTGCTGGAGTCAGACCCTTCTTCATGAATCTGAAGTGTCTGGCAAATGGCATGCACCGCTATGTGCTGCGCCAGAAATCTCTACTCAGATACTGGAATGAAATTTCTTGTGTACAGAACGCTGCACATTGTCATGAATTAGATGCGCTGTGTCATCCCGTTGCATCCCCATCCAGCTCTGTTCAGTTTGTGGAGCTGGGAAAACATGGCATGAAAATGATAAGAGCATCTCTGAGATGCGCTTAGTTTTGATACTTTCCAGAACTTTCATGCCAGAATTTTGGCGTGAATGTACATTGCCTTGGAAAAGTGGTCTAATCCTTACTAACTACAGTGGAGAGGACTGTGCAGGAGCAATCTATGGGCACAAAAGATTCAAAACAGTTGTCGAATAAGGGTCAAATTACTCCTGTTTTTTTTCTGATAGATCTACAGTCATGGCTGAAAGTGTAAGTACCCTTTTTTTTTTAAATTCTTTTATTTATAAATGTAATCCTTTAACAGTACACGTAACAGTTCTTAAGATCAAATGGACCTTTGTAAGATACATTCAACACACCAAAAAATAGGACATAAGGCACACTTTACATTTTTACATTGTGACAGAAAATGTTCCCGCAAATGCCCCCTTTCAGGTGTATAGACATTCAAGGTTCCATCTAGCTTTTTCAAAGAATAAATTCACATTTAACAGGTAACATACATAACTCACCAAGAATAGTAAGAAGCGAAAGAGGAAAAGACCAGAAAGAAAGCAAGAGAAATAAAACAAAGAATAGAAAAGAGTGAGAAACTAGGGAAAAGGAGGAGGGTGGTGGGGGGGGAGGGGCCAGGTGAGGGTAAGAAGGGGGGGGGGCTGGGAGGTGAAGGGGCCAGGTGAGGGTAAGAAGGGGTGGTGGGGGGGCTGGGAGGTGGAGGGGCCAGGTGAGGGTAACAAGGGGTGGGGGGGGGGTCTGGGGATCCGCTTATGTACTACCTTCTGTGGTTCCCTCAGCCGCCTCAACACTGCCCACCAGAGCACCACAGTCCTCCGAATGCTGGAAGTCCATCCACTCCCTCCACGTGGCCCAAAATTTCTCATATGAGTTGTGTAATGATGAAGTTAGATCCTCCATATACATGAGGTCATTGACCTTATTGATCCATTGAACCAGCGAGGGGGGTGCTGTGCTCCTCCATCTCTCTGGGATGCACACTCTCGCCGCCATGATGAGGAATTTCCTCAGAGATTTTTTGTATATTTTTTCAGAAGTCCCGCAGTGATGTAACAGGGCGGCAGCAGGTCCCAATTCCTCCTCTCCACCCGTCACCCGTGAAATGATATCAGACACTCCCCTCCAGAAGGGCCGGATCGCCTCACATTCCCAGAACACGTGTAGAATGTTGCCCTCTGCTGTGCCACACCGCCAGCACATGGGATCAACCGTTGGGAACATCGCATGTAACCTCGAAGGTACTCTGTACCATCTGGTTAGCAGCTTGTAGCTAGCCTCTTGAAACCTGGAGCTGATGGAGGATGTGTGCGCCAATCTGAAGACCCTTTCCCACTGTGTTGGTGTCAGCTGGATTCCCAGATCCCGTTCCCACTGTGAAGCAAAAGGGGGGATTTGTTGGTCCGGGGGCGAAGATAAGAGCGAATATACTGCCGAAAGAGAATGCCGTATCGTGCCTGGTCCCATACATATTTGTTCAAACTGTGTCTTGGGTCGCTGAAAGAGGGATCTGGCTGGAAGGCTACTGAAAAAGTGTGCCAGTTGCAAGCATCTCCAATGACCAAGTGAGCTGGGATCCTGTTTAGCTGCCAATCCCTCTACCGACGGCCAGGTGTCCCGGTTTCCAAAGTCCTCTACCCGATCCACCCCGCCCCGAACCCAAGACTGAAAAACTGGATCCGCTCTGCCTGGCTCAAAGGCAGGATGGCTCAGGATTGGCGTCAAGCTCGATTGCCTGGGTAACATTTCTGATTGCACCTTCCCCGTATTACAGTATTTCACAGTTGACCCGATAGTTGGATGTGTTTTCAAGCTTGCAGGGACCTCCGAGAGCACCCATGGCAATTTGTTGAGGGGAATTGGGGAAAAGGACTGTTCAATTTGTATCCAAGCCTTTTGAGACCCGTTCCTGCACCAATCAATCATTCTAGTTAGATGACCTGCTAAATGATACCTTCTCATGTCTGGCAGCCCAATCCCCCCGCTACTCTTGGTCCTGTGCAAAATAGCTCTTTTTATTCGTACCGATTTACCTGCCCAAATGAAGGAGGACTGAATGGACTCCAGAGATTTGAAAAATCCTGAGGGTATTTTGATTGGGAGCGCCTGCAGTAGATATAGAATTCTAGGTAAGATATTCATTTTGTAAATCTGGCTTCTGCCAAACCAAGAGAATAATGATTTCCCCCATCTGTCACAGTCTCGCCTAATGGAAGACAGCAGAGACGGGAAATTCTGAGAGTAGAGCAGACCGAGATCCCCAGTCAGCCGTATCCCCAGGTAATTTAGAGATTGGGATGCCCATCGGAACTTAAACGATCCCTTCAACTCTTCCACCTCTTTGGATGAGAGATTTATGTTAAGGGCCTCAGATTTCGTGAAATTTATCTTGAAATTTGATAAACTGGAGTATCTCCGGAATTCCCTCATTAAGTTGGGCAGGGAGATCTTGGGGGCTGAAACGAAAAACAGGAGATCGTCCGCATATGCAGCTACTTTGTGCGTAACATGGCCCACCCCAATACCCGCAATATCTGAGTTGGCTCGTACGTGTCTGAGGAAGGGTTCTAGCGTCAAGATGAAGATTAAGGGAGACAGCGGACATCCCTGACGGGTGCCATTAGATATTTTAAATGGGTCCGACAGAATCCCATTCACTCGGACTCTCGCCGAGGGTACCGAGTATAAAGACATGATCCAACCCATCATTCCACTTCCCAACCCCAGACACCCGAGCGTGGCTTCCATAAAGGTCCAATCCACTCTATCAAAAGCCTTTTCGGCATCAGTTGACAGCAGGATAGAGGGTAGACCCCCACTTTTAGCTTTATATATCAAATTAATGGCCTTAACTGTATTATCACGTGCCTCACGACCCGCCATAAACCCTGCCTGATCTGGGTGGATTATTTGAGAGATCAGAGGTGCCAGCCTGCTTGCAAGGATTTTAGCAAATAATTTTGTATCCACATTCAACAGGGATATCGGGCGATAGCTAGCACATTGTGTTGGGTCTTTCCCCATCTTAGGTATTACCGTGATGTGTGCTCTCAATGAATCTGCATTGGGAGTTGAGCCCTCTGAAGCCCTAGAATTAAAGGCTGACAGGAGGTGTGGGGATATAATCTCCTTAAGTTTTTTGTAGTATACGAGGGGGAGTCCATCAGGCCCAGGTGCCTTTCCCGATTTGGATGACCCTATTGCGTCCACCAGCTCTTGATTTGAAATTGGAGTTTCCAATGCGGCTATCTCGGAGTCTGTCAACCGCGGCATTTTTGCTTCTCTGATGTACTCTGAAATTTTACTTTTAATAGATGATTTTGACAAAGTGGGGTCATGTGTCTCTAAATTATATAAGGATGCATAGAATTTTTGGAACGTCTCCGCAATTTCTGCCGAAGAATGTAATATTGATCCCTGAGGGTGTGTAGGGGAAATTTTTGATATAAAGGTTGTCGCCTGTTGTTGTCTGAGTGCTCTCGCTAATGTCTTGCTACACTTGTTCCCGTATTCATAAAAATGTCTACGGCATCTATTGAGGACCCCTTTTGCCTTGCTGTTGAGTAGTTTTCGTAGCTCGTCCCGGACTTTGAATAAGGCTCCTCCCACCTCTGCCGAGGGCATCTGCTTATGTTGTGTCTCCAGATCTCTCAGCTGTGTTAGCAGTCTGTTGACCTCTAGTTCCCTTTCCCTCTTTCTTCTTGCCCCTTGCTGTATGAGAACCCCTCGAATAACACATTTGTGGGCCTCCCAGACCGTCGTTGGTGATGTATCCCCACCCGCGTTCAACGTAAAGTATTCAATCAGGGAGTTCTGTACTGACTGAAGGCTTTCAGGGTCCTCCAGTAGGGAAGTGTTCAGTCTCCATTGCCACTGCTGTGGAAACGGAGACTGTAGCACCATAGACACAGTGCAAAGTGCATGGTCAGAGAATGTTATGCTATCTATCTGGGCTTTGGAGATCCTTTCGAGGTCTTTATGTTTTACAAAAAAGTAGTCCAATCTGGAGTATACTCCATGTGCATTTGAATAGAAAGAGTAGTCCCTGTCAGACGGGTGTAACAATCTCCATGTGTCCACGAGCTGCTGCTCATGTAATAAGTACCGCAGCCTGCGGAGGGCTGATGTAGGATGTGCAGAGGCCCCCGAGGAGGTGTCCTGAGCTGGGTTTAGAGCGATATTGAAATCCCCCCCCATAATGAGTGTCCCCTCCACGAAATCCTCCATAGTTTCAACAAATCCGGCCAGGGTATCAATTTGCCCCACATTGGGGAGATATATAGAAGCTAATGTGTAAATATGCGTAGCGATCCTGCCCTTCACCAACAATAGCCGTCCCCTGTCATCACTGCGAGAGTCCATGAATTCCCAAGGGATGGAGCGCGAGACAAGAATACTAGTACCTCGGGACTTCGGGTCCGGCGAGAAGCTATGATACGCCTCAGGGAACCAGCGTGATGTCAATTTAAACGGTTTATGTTTGCACAGATGCGTTTCTTGCAAGAATGCAATTTGGACCCCCATTTTTTTTAACGTATTTGCCAGGATTGACCTCTTACCCGGGCTATGTAAACCTTTCACATTCAATGTCCCACATTTCACCTCCGAGTTCCCTGGTTTATGCATGTTGGGTCAGGAACAGTGTTGAACCCCCTACAAAACACTGACCGGATACGGGAAAGTGGGGTAAGGATCGGGTGGGTGGGGGGGATCAAGAATCAGGTAGAAAAAAGAACTAGCAGCAGAGAAGAAAGAGCAGAGAGAGAGAAAAAAAAAAAAAGCGAGAAGTATTAGCAGACAGAAGATATGAACAGTAACAGCTGGCCTAAAGGAATGGCCAGTAAGTTTCACACAATAAAACTATGCAGTCTCTGAAGAACTTAGAGACCTGGTGCTCTCCAGCTGGGAGAACCACCCTTGGGGTGCGTGGAAGACCAAGGGCAAAAGCTAAACAAGCTCGAGGCAGAAATGACAATATTATAGTAAACTGAAAACCCACGTCTCACCCCCCCGTTACACGACAGGGCAGTGAGAGGCACATTTCTTAGAAGAACAACACGTTTATCAGACTATCCATCAACATTATCAATTGAAGGGTCCATGTGAGACCCCCTTAGGGGGAGAGAGAGACAAAGAGAGGTGGTGTGAAAGGGAGAGCGAAAGAGATAGAAAAGGGGAAGAAAGGGGAGAAAAAGATAAAGAAGAGAGAGAGTGTGGGAAGAGAGAAAAAGGGGCGAAAGAGAAACGACGGAGCAGAGAGAGAGAGAAGAAAGAGAGAAAGGGACGAGAGAGAAAAGGAGGAGCAAGAAGAGAGAGGAGAAAGAGAGGGAAGAGAGAGAGAGAAGAGGGAGGAACACAAACTGATAAAAGAGAGCATAGAGGGGGAATAATAATCTCTCCACCTCTCTCCCTGCCACCCAAGAAAAGAGAGACAAATACATTTCAAGTAGCAATTAACCCAATATTTAAGTTCGCGTCCGGCCTATAAGGGGCCATCCTCCCACATCTCCCGCTCCCCCCACCACAAGATAAAAAACCGCAATCAGACCCAAGTCTTCAATCTGGCTCCTCCTGGGAAGATTCTCCGGCCGGCTTGGGATCCCTGGAACTCTTCTGAGGTCTTGCACGGCGGCGTCCACCTTCTCTTCTTCTTTGGGGTAACCCGGCGGGTCTGTCCATATGTAGCCAGTTAGGGATCTCTACTGCCGGTGTATCAAGAAATTGGAAGAGACCCTCCACCTCCTCTGGCCGCTTCAGCAGATATTGGTCTCCATTGTGGCGTACTATTAGGTGAAATGGATGTCCCCATCTGTAAGATGCTCCTTTCTCTTTAATTTTTTGTAGAATAGGGAGGAGCTGACGCCTCATATACAGGGTTCTGGCTGATATGTCAGGAAAAAGCTTGATTTCAGACCCTTTGTAAGAGACGGTTCCATGGACCCATGCTTTCCTCAGTATGGCTTCTTTATCCGTGTAGTAATGCAGTCTGCACAGAACATCTCTCGGCTGTGCTGTGTCACCCGGCCCCTGGCGAAACACTCTGTGGACTCTGTCGATCACATAAGTGGAGTCCTCTGCAGCTCCCATCACTTTGTTGAAAATTAAAGTTACAGACTTAGGGAGGGCAGCTGCTGCTATCGCTTCTGGGATGCCTTTTAAACGAATATTATTTCGCCTCCCCCTGTTTTCTTGATCATCTAACAGGATGGCGACATTTTGCAGGTGTGTACTGGCTTTGGATAGCGTTTGCTCCAGTGTGTTAACTCTTTCAAATAGTGTAAACACATCATTCTCCACTGCAGTGGTGCGTGTATCCAGAGCATCAATGTCCCCTTTCACAATGGACAGAGCCCTCTCATGTGCCGCCTCCATTTTAGTAACTAGATTGTCCAGGTCATGTTTGGTGGGGAGAGCAGCCAGCAGCTGCAGGATGCGCTCTGTATCCACAGTGGAGCTTCCTGAGTTAACTCCTTGTGTGAGCTGACCTCCATTTTGGTTCCCCTGACTGTGTGGGGATTGACTGCTTTGGGAGCCTGACAACTCCTGACATGCCTGGGAGGCCCTGCATTCATTACCCCCATGCATATCTCCATCAGTGCCCATACTCCTGCTCTCTTCACCAGCCTGGCTCATCAAGCTCTGCTGTGGGGCCTGAACTCCACCGCCCCCCTCCTTCTGAGTATTCTGTGCAGCAGCCTCACCTCCTGTATACCCCTGCACCACTGGTCTCTGTGACGAAAGCAGAGATCTCGGTCCCAGCTGATCTCTGACGGTACCGCCCTGTACCTGCACGCTATGCATCGCCACCGCCACTTCTGTCCCGCTGCCACCACTGACGGCTGCTGTTGCTGCAGGCCCCTGCCTCATGGATGCAGGTGCCATTACTGAAGCAGGCCTAGAGACCGGAGAGAGCTTCCCCCCTTTGAACAGACGATCCACTGCTGCGCTGCTGCTTCTCAGGGCTGGTGGTCCAGTCTGTGGTGCTGTGCCTCTCTTCCCCGGCATGTTAGAGAGTGCCAGGTGGGTTTTGCTATGTTATTTGCCACCTCAGCTTGCAAGAGCTCCTACAGAGCACGTCTGCCTGCCATCAAGCTCAAGCCACGCCCCCGTAAGTACCCTTTTAAATTGCTCCAGAAAATTAAGTATTGCTTCCAGAAAATTTGCTATACACATGATTATTTCATTTGTGTGTATTAAAACATTAAAAAAAAATCTGAAGAAAAAAGGCACATTGGACATAATTTCACACAACCCCAAATATAGACCAGATAAAAGTGGTGGCACCTTTCCAAAATTGTAGGTAAACAACTTTGTTCCCAGCATGTGATTCTCATTCACACTCGCCTGTGGCAAGTAACAGGTATGGGGCAATTTCAAAATCACACCTGAAACCAGATAAAAAGGGGAGAAGTTGACACAATCTGCATTGTGTGGCTGTGTTTGCTACACTAAGCATGGAAAACAGAAAGAGAAAGAACTGTCTGAAGACTTGAGACCCAAAATTGATGAAAAATATCAACAATTGCAAGGTTGTTTTGCTGGGTCTGAGAGAGTTCTTTGTGTGCAAGACATCATGAAGCGTATATCACTTCAATTAATAAGGTATGGGAAAAAGCTTCATTATTATAAACATATAATTCCCATTAACATGATTATTTATTAGTATTGTTTAAAATCCACGAAAATATCAACTGAAAAGAATAACCAATACAACAGAAATATAATACAGTCGGCACAATATAAAACATGTAGACAAGATATAAGAAACTGGAAATATTGCACCCCTACATATCCCTAAAAAACTCACCCTGCCTATCAGCGGGGAAACTCTAAATGTATTTGGTACCCCTATTCAACTGTGGCTAACCCTCCCTGACACACACCTTATAGGAAGTTCAGGAATGGGTAAGCAATATATGGTCCAAAATAGTGAATTATGTCCCAAGAATCTATTAGAAGCTGTATGTTTACTTCGCTTCTTAGCTCCTTAGATGTTGGTATCCAATAGAAGCCTGAGACCTGATGATGGTCTCTGGATACGAGAAGAGGATCCATCCTAGGATATCATATATTCGGACCAGGTGCAGAGTTGCTTCCTTCAGGTAGAACAAATCCTCAACGTGTTTCTCCAATTCGGTTCATCAGGAGGCTCTATTACATATATGGGTACATGCCCATGATCAATGATTGCAGCATTTTGGATGCAGTGTGTTTTCACTACGTCTAAAACGCTGCATTGTACAGTACAAGCACAGTGGATGGGATTTATAGAAATCCCATGGCCACTGTGTGTGTGTATGGCCTGCAGCATAAACTGACCGGTGGTGTGGCTTTCCAAGCCAGAAGCATGTCCGAACCCTGATTGTGGGCACGGGCAGTTGCGTTCTCTGCCGGAAGCTCAGCTTAATTGGTAGCAGGTCTCCGGTTGTCACAGACAAGGCCGGTGCCTGCACCACCCCAGGCTGTTTAACTCACTAAATGCTGTGATCAATTGTGATTGCAGCATATAGAATGATAGAGGGGCACCTCCACAACGTAATTGCACGCTGCCGACCATAGTAATGGCAACTGGATGTCAAATAATGACCTCCTTGTCTACTGACTATGTTGGCCTGTTAGACCATTCCAGGGTCATGGTCTAAAAGGTTTTCTCTGCTAGTGTCCACCAGACAGCTCTAATGCATTGCAGTACATTTTTATTGCAATTCATTAGAAGTGATCAGAGAAATAAAAGTTGAAGTATGAGTGAGGGACTAAGTAAAAAAAAAAAGTAAAAAAAATAGTTCACCTATTAAGTAGAAATATACAGTAAAAATAACAAAATTGTAAAATAAAATTACTCCAATAAATACACATATTTATATAAAAATAAAAGGAAATAAAAAAATACACATATTTGGTATTGTTGCTTCCAGAATCTATAAGAGTGTCACATTATTTAATCCAGAGGCGTATCTAGGGGGTGGCTGGCAGAGCATGTGCCCCGGGCACAGTGGCAGGGGGGGCGCTGTCGGGCCTGCTGATGCAGAATTCTGAGTCTCCCAGGCGGCCAGGGACGGCGTCATCACCTGTCAGCAAGGGCGTAATGCATGCTGCAGCCTCCGAACCGAGTTCCGGGGACCGCAGCGCTGATGCCAGCAGCCGCAGTTTCCTAATTTGCTGGCTCTTAAATCCACACCTGCTCGCAGCTTTCACTGCTGCGTGCAGGGTCCAAGTTCGTCTGTGGGCAGAGCTAGCACGTAGTGTGCACTGCGCTCCCGTCCCACAGATGACTTAATTTGTAATGAAGCTGGTCACGCCCACTACCTGGAAGGAGCCCATGCATTCTAGGCTCAACCCACAGATAAAGAGAGTAGCCGAAGCATCAACATCCCGCTGAGCAGTATGTTGTCCCCCCACCCCAGTGCGGTATACCCCCAGTACTATCTGTCCCCTGACCTCAGTGCTGTATACCCCCAGAACTGTTTGTCCCCACCACCCCAGTGCTGTATACCCCTAGAATGGTTTGTTCCCACCACCCCAGTGCTGTATACCCCCAGAACTGTCTGTCCCCCCATCCTAGTGCTGTATACACCCAGAACTGTCTGTCCCTTACCCCAGTGCTGTATACCCCCAGAACTGTCTGTCCCCCCATCCTAGTGCTGTATACACCCAGACCTGTCTGTCCCTTGACCCCAGTGCTGTATACCCCCCAGAACTGTCTGTCCCCTGTCCTCAGTGCTGTATACCCCAGAACTGTCTGTCCCCCACCCCCACCCCAGTGGTGTATACTCCCACAACTCTGTCCCCTTACCCCAGTGCTGTATACCCCCAGAAATGTCTGTCCACTGACCCCCAGTACTGTATACCCCCCCAGAAGTGTCTGTCTCTCCACTCCAGTGTGCTATACCCCCCAGAGCTGTTTGTCCCCCCACCCTAGTGCTGTATACCCCCCAGGGCTGTATCTCACCCCACCCCAGAGTTGTATACCCCAAGAGCTGTATGTCCCCCCACTGCAGTGCTGTATACAACCTCAGAGCTGTATGCCCCCCTGTCGAGCTGTATGTGCCCCCATTGCTGTATGTCTCCAGCCTCTCCTTTGATGTATATAGCAGTGTCAGTGTGCACTGTGTGCGGCTATGTCTGTTAGCCATGGCCACAAATAAGCGTGGCACAGCCACATGTCCAGGAGGAGATGGATGGGAGACAAGCCGTATGTGCATGTATGATGTGTATCTATATATGTCAGTGTATATGACTGTGTATAGATTTGTCTATTTAGATGTATTCTTGTGAATTTGCATTAAACATGTACAGTATATGTGCGTTTCTATGTGTGTATGGGGCCGACTAAGGGCTCGTGCGCACGTTGCGTAATTTCATGAGTTTACGCAGTGTTTAGCACTGCAGCGTAAGTGCATGCGTCCTGCGTCCCCAGCACAATCTATGAAGATTGTGCATAATCCGTGCGCACAATGCTTTTTTGAGTGCAGCGATTTGAGTGTCAAAAATTTGACAAAATCACTGCGTTTAAAAATGCAGCATGTCAATTATTCCGTGTGCTTTGGATGCTGCTCCCACTCTGTTTATGGGAGAGGCAGCATCCCGAGCGCATGAAATCGGCATTTCTTTCTGCAGAAACACTGCATCCATTTTGCAGTATTTCTGCATCGATTTGAATCGCACATGACCTGTCAAATCACTGCAGAATTTTCTGCAGTGACACGACTCAACGTGCGCACGAGCCCTAACAGTCTTTTGCCCGGGGCCCACAAAAACCTGGAGCCAGCCCTGCCTCCACAGCACTACCCCCTGCTCCGTGTAACCCTCCAAAGCACGGTGCTGCAGCGTCAGTAAATTTCCTGTGCCATACACACGACCTGCAGCCCCCAGCACTGACAGGAGACACTTTATTCTGCCCCCAAAATACAGTCTGAGACCCCAGAGCTATAACTAATGAGGAGAAGCTGAATCTTCTCCACCTCATGGTCAGGATCCGTCCGCTCTGTACAGGAGCCCGGCCACTGCTGCTTCCCGCTCACTGATCTGCACGGCACTGATTTAGGCCCCTCCCCTTCCGGTGACGTCTTTCCCTCAAAAAATCAACTCCACTCTAGACACTACCATAGTCAGTGTGTCCCCCTGCCATCACGTGACAGGATAAAGTAGCGGCTTAGTTTCCAAGACAACAGAATGACATCACTTCCGGTAGTTGCACCTTTCTTTCTGTTCCACGGAAATGAAGATGAGCGCCTCTGGTTCCGGCCTAACAGCAGCACAGCGGGAGGATGGTCTGCGCCTCTGAGGCTTGTACAGGGCGGATGTGCTCACTGCGTGTAATGAGGCGGGAAACGCGGGATGAGAATGAGCCCCTAAGACAATGCTAAAATAACAAAAGGCGGTGACCCCAACAAAAATCATCACTGTGCACTGAGCTGTCAGCATTCACCACACTACTATATAGCAATGGCTAAAGGATTATTCCGAAAATATCTGTCTCCAGCATGTGATCACTATGGGACCCTGAGGCGCGCCATCAGGAGTATAACAGGCGCATGCGCGATGCTGCTCCATTCATTAACACTAGAACTACTGAGGTAGTCATTTTGACTACTTTGCACCATGTATTTCTATATAGGTGTCACGAGTCCAGTAGTTCTAGTGTTAAAGGGGTTGTCTGGTCTAAAATGACAAGTCTGCGGTCACTCTATGTGTCACTCTATGAGACTGCGGACTTGTGAATCCTCACATAAAGCATGCACACTGTACTGTGAGGATTCTCCGGTGTCAGAGCTGGGAATGACAGTCACATGTACGCGATATACATAGTCCCCGCCAGAATCTGATTAGATAAGGGCGACCTTACTCAATACAAGTGTATTGCATCTAGTGGGATTCTGTCCTGGAGCATGTATATCACATACTCACAGCCACGTGACCACCATTCCCGGCTCTGACACCGGAGAATCCTCCCAGTGTGCACGATGAGAGGATTCTCAAGTCTGCAGTCACATATAGTGACACAGAGTGACCGCAGACTGGTCATTTTAGAATGGACAGCCCCTTTAACTATGGGACTGATGGAAATAGCGGACATTGTACTCAGCTTTCTCCTGAAGTCGCACAATGACTGGAACACAGGCCGAGCACACACTCATCAGCTCCATTGAAGCCGGAGCTCTATAAAGCCCTGTTTTGAGGACCACTGAGAGTCCTACAGGTCAGACCTCCAATTTAGTTTAGAGAATGACTTCTCCCAGGTCTTCATACCATAATACTTGTATAATTAGAGTGTTAAGTTTAATAAAATATTAAAGCGGTCACATTTTCTGTCGTTATATTCCATTTTGTATCAATTTTCCAGTATTTATGTTATTTAATATAGTAGATCTTTTTATATATATTTTTTTAAATCTGTGTATATGTGCACGTTCTATAGTGTCAGTATGTTATTATACTCACTTACCACCACTCTCAGGTATCAAGCGCCATTCTGCTCCTCTTCAGTGCGGTCACCTCTCTGAAGACTCTCCGGGTGACACTGCGCACTGTGTGACCTGTAACTGGCTTTTTACAGTGTCATAAAAAGGATACATAACTTTTATTGTAAAAGAGATCTCCAGCTTACACATAAAGCATAGAGTGAGCCAGAAAGTCAGAATTGTGTGGACTTCACTCAGAAGAGTATAACAGCTCTGGACACCATACAGAGAGGCAGTAGGTGCATAAATTAATACACTACATAGGTAAGGATGGTTGACACCATCACGTGTTTCTCAATGCAGTGACACCAGAACAAGACCCCCTGAGAAAATATGCAAAACAAGAATGCCGCGGAGACACCATCACGTGTTTCTGAATGCTGGCAGGAAACTAGCCAGGTCTTTCACCGGGAAGGAACGACCACGGGAAGGGCAGTCTCCAGTCAAGGAGACCACCCAAAACAGCTGTCTGTGGATGGATACCATGTTTGGCATAGGTGGTCTCCTTGACTGGAGACTGCCCTTCCCATGGTCGTTTCTTTCCAGTGAAAGACCTGGCTAGTTTCCTGCCAGCGTTGAGAAACATGTGATGGCGGCATTCTTGTTTTGTAAATTAATACACTGACACTACAGCACATGCACATATACATAGATTTATTTCAAATTAGCGCTTTTTTTTTAAAGCACCACTCCAGCTGGGGTTTTTTTTATGAGCTGGAGTGGCGCTTTAAATGGTAGTGCATGTCCGACTGTAATATACTTACCTTCTGGCAGCTTCATCGTTTTTCCGCTCCGGTCCAGTGGCGCCATATTGTGCCCGTAACTTCTGACTGCCTGTAAGTCAAGTTATGTCATGGAGTCTCAATGCATCTCTATGAGAGCCAGTACGAGCCTCTAATAGACTTGTATTGAGATCACAAATTGCTGGAGGCCGACTGGAGCGCCACTGGAAAGAGAAGACGTCTGCAGGTAAGTATAAGACGGGGGATGTACATTTAAAGTACCACTCTAGTGGAGTGGGCTTTAAGTGTAGAGTATTTTAGTGACACCCAGACTTAAATCTTTCTTGGCATAACTCCTGGAATGTTATCTTTCTAAGAAACTTAGTAATCAGTGCTATATAAGCCCGCAAGGGCTGGGCCTGGACCGTATCTTAAAACTGTTTCAGCTGCGGGATCAGACTACCAGCAGTGCCGAGCTGGCTCAGCAATGGCAGCAGGCTGGTGTGAGTGCTTCTGCACGCACTGTGAGGCGGAGACTCTTTGAGCAAGGCCTGGTTTCAAGGAGGGCAGCAAAGAAGCCACTTCTCTCCAGAAAAAATATCAGGGACCGACTGATATTCTGCAAAAGGTACAGGGAGTGGACTGCTGAGGACTGGGGTAAAGTCATTTTCTCAGATGAATCCCCTTTTCGATTGTTTGGGACATCTGGAAAACGGTTATTAGGAGAAGAAGAGGTGAGCGCTACCACCAGTCTTGTCTCATGCCAACTGGTAAGCATCCTGAAACGATTCCTGTGTGGGGTTGCTTCTCAGCCAAGGGAATCGGCTCACTCACCGTCTTGCCTAAAAACACAGACATGAATAAAGAATGGTACCAGAATGTCCTCCAAGAGCAACTTCTCCCAACTGTCCAAGAGCAGTTTGGCGTCCAACAATGCCTTTTCCAGCATGATGGAGCACCTTGCCATAAAGCAAAGGTGTTCACTAAATGGCTCATGGAACAAAACATAGAGATTTTGGGTCCATGGCCTGGAAACTCCCCAGATCTTAATCCCATTGAGAACTTGTGGGCAATCATCAAGAGACGGGTGGACAAACAAAAACAACAAATTCTGGCAAAATGCAAGCATTGCTTATGCAAGAATGGACAGCTATCAGTCAGGATTTGGTCCAGAAGTTGATTGAGAGCATGCCAGGGAGAATTGCAGAGGTCCTGAAGAAGAAGGGTCAACACTGCAAATATTGACTTGCTGGATTAAATCATTCTTACTGTCAATATAACCTTTTGGTACTCATAATATGATTGCAATTATATTTCTGTATGTGATGTAAACATCAGACAAACACAATTAAAAACCAGAGGGCAACAGATCATGTGAAAATATAATTTTGGTGTCATTCTCAAAACTTTTGTCCATGACTGTAGATGATAAAAATAGTGTACGCAGTTGTAAAAAATAATTGAACTCTGCATAGTTAAATTAGCAGATGTAACTATTAAAGTTTCTTTGCATGTGCACCTTATGAAACTAGCTGTTTCTTGTGTAAGGCCGGTGTCACACTTGCGATTGCCTCGCGTGTATCTCGCGTGTATCTCGCGTGAGTCTCGCGGTGCATCACCCGTCACAGACTCACACTCTCCTCACAGGAGCGGGTCGGTTGCATGTATCTCTATGCAGCTGAGACACTCCTGTGAACAGAGTGTGAGTGTGTGACGGGCGATGCACCGCGAGACTCACGCGAGATACACGCGAGGCAATCGCAAGTGGGACACTGGCCTAATTCAATATATCTTGGAGACACCCTTATACTTACACCTGACTTCTGTGTGTGATTATGGTTTTCTGTATGCAACCGATCTGTATGTACAAGAAAGACAATGTTGTAATAAGAGGACACTATCAAATCGGAGTACATTGATCTGTGGTGGGGCTCCAGATGCCGTAGTTCCATAGGCAGCTACACACAAACCCCTTGCCATTATTTTCCTCATAATGTCAGTTTGCCATGTCAATCAGTGAGGACAGGGAAGAATGAGCTGTTATGAAGCGGAGAGCGTTTCTTTGTCACCATATTCTGGAAATCATAATGTGATTTTTTTTCATGAACACACCTTATTTCTGAGAAGTGTGCTGTATTTATTACTTTTATTTTATTTTTGCAACACTCTACCAGCAAAGGACAGCAATTGTGGCATTTATTTGTATTATTTTGTAGATTGTAACCGTGAGGTGACAGCATTTTGTATTGATAACAAAGGGTTTCCTTTTTTATTTTTTTTTCACAGTTTGTTTAACAATGTTATATATGTTATTTTTTTTCTTTCTTGTCTTCTCTGGGGACTTTACCATGCGAACAGTTCGCTAGTAATATGCCATTTAATGAATTTGGCACATCTTAAGGGTGCGTTACACGCTGCAACATCGCTAGCGACAGCTAGCGATGTGCGCGATAGCACCCGCCCATGTCGCTGTTTCGTCATGGGGGTGATCTCTGCCGTAGCGAACAATGTCGCTGCGGCAGTGTCACACGCACTTACCTGCTTAGCAACGTTGCTGGAGACACCAAACAATCTCTCCTTTAAGGGGGCGGGTCGTTCGGCGTCACAGCGGCGTCACTAAACGGCCGCCCAATAGCAGAGGAGGCGTGGAGATGAGCGGCCGGAACATGCCGCCCGCCTCCTTCCTTCCTCATTGCCGGTGGACGCAGGTAAGGAGATGTTCGTCGTTCCTGCGGTGTCACACATAGCAATGTGTGATGCCGCAGGAATGACAAACAACCAGCGGCATGCACCACCAACGATATTATGAACAGGAGCGACGTGTCAACGATCAACGATTTTTGATGTTTTTCTGAACGTTGATCGTCACTCCTTTTAGTCACACACAACGATATCGCTAACAGTGCCGGATGTGCGTCACGAACACCGTGACCCCGACGATATATCGTTAGTGATATCGTTGTGTGTAAAGTACCCTTTACTCCAAGGTGATCAATACTGGTATGCAAAATGTACTGTATCTTTATGAATTGGAGCTAAAATGTCTACAGGGTTTATGAATATTTGTGCAAGAGAGAAAATGTTATTAATGACTGCAAATATCAATTATACAAATGAATAAAAATGTATGAGTTTAGATTACAAGTGGTGTGTTGCGTATGTTTATATGTTATTAGTGTGTACTGCATGCATCCAATATGTGTTTGTGTCTAATATCTCAGCAGTCTATGCTGTATTCATATAACATGTGTTTGCTTCATGTGTGTAATATGTAAGCATGGTGTAAGCTATATGTGTACTGTATCCAACTAATATGTGAGCAGTTTGTGTGTTGTATGCATCTGGGGTGGACACAGAAAAGGACATCTGTGCAAGAAAGGAGAAATTCCTCTTCATTTTCAGCTTTTTAGAATTTACACAATTTGTCCACATTTCCTTGCAGTAGGGCTTCAAATCTGCCGGATAGCAAGGGCATCTCCTGTTTCAAGCATACCCTCTTCAGGTCAACCCACAGATATCAGGTCTGGGATCTGGCTATGTCATTCCAGAACTTTGATCTTCTGGCAAAACCATTCTTTTGTTGATGTGGATGTATCTTTGGGTCATTGTCATCCTGAAAGGTGAAGTTCCTTCTCATTTTTGGCTTTTTAGCAAAGGCTTGACGGAATGGCGTTAATAAAATGACGGAGTCTAATGTGATATTCATAGCAACTGAGAGTAGAGGAGTGATAAAATTCTTGTTTCTGCAAGGAAAGTCCACAAAGGATATTCATGGTGATATGTCGCAGACATTGGGGGATCAATGCCCTTCATATTCCACAGTTAAGAACTGGGTTGCCAAATTTAAAACGGGCCACTTCAGCACCAATGTTGAGGAACTTCCTGGACGACCGAGAGTGGTTGTTGTTCCGGAGATCGTCGATTCTGTGCACAACCTCATACTGGAGAATCGACGAATTTCAGCTAAAGCAATAGCAGACATCATGGGGATTTCCCATGAACGTATTTGTGTCATTATCCTTGAACATTTGGACATGAGGAAGCTATCTGCAAAGTGGGTCCCAAAATGTTTGACAACAGATCAGACAAGTATGCGAGTGAAAACGTCCCGATCCATTTGTCAGCGTTTCCAGACTGATGAGAACTTCCTGGATCGACTGGCCATTCTTCCTTTCAGATCCTCTCCAGTTCTGTCTGGATGTCGAACGTTGGTGGACAGCCATTTTCAGGTCTCTCCAGAAATGCTCAATTGGGTTTAGGTCAGGGCTCTGGCTGGGCCAGTCAAGAATGGTCACAGAGTTGTTCTGAAGCCACTCCTTTGTTATTTTAGCTGTGTGCTTAGGGTCATTGTCTTGTTGGAAGGTGAACCTTACGCAAAGTCTGAGGTCCAGAGCACTCTGGAAGAGGTTTTCTTCCAGGATATCTCTGTACTTGGCCGCCAGTCGTCCTGTCCCTGCAGCTGATAAACACCCCCATAGCATGATGCTGCCACCACCATGTTTCACTATTGGGATTGTATTGGGCAGGTGATGAGCAGTGTCTGGTTTTCTTCACACATACCACTTAGAATTATCACCAAAACGTTCTATCCTCATCTCATCAGACCAGAGAATCTTATTTCTCATAGTCTGGGAGTCCTTCATGTGTTTTTTGTAAACTCTATTCAGGCTTTCATATGTCTTGCACTGAGGAGAGGCTTCCGTTGGGGCACTCTGCCGTAAAGGCCCGACTGGTGGAGGGTTGCAGTGATAGTTGACTTTGTGTAACTTTCTCCCTTCTTCCTACTGCATCTCTGGAGCTCAGCCACAGTGATCTTGGGCTTCTTCTTTACCTCTCTCACCAAGGCTCTTCTCCCATGAATGCTCAGTTGGCTGGACGGCCATGTCTAGGAAGAGTTCTGGTGGTCCCAAACTTCTTCCATTTAAGGATTATGGAGGCCACTGTGCTCTTAGAAACCTTGAGTACTACAGAAATTCTTTTGTAACCTTGGTTAGATCTATGCCTTGCCACAATTCTGTCTCTGAGCTTCTTGGGAAGGTCCTTTGACCTCATGATTCTCATTTGGTTTGACTTGCACTGTGAGTTGTGAGGTCTTATATAGACAGGTGTGTGCCTTTCCAAATCAAGTTCTATCAGTTTAATTAAACACAGCTGGACTCCTATGAAGGAGTAGAACCATCTCAAGGAGGATTACAAGGAAATGGACAGCATGTGACTTAAATATGAGTGTCTGAGCAAAGGGTCCGAATACTTATGACCATGTGATATTTCAGTTTTTCTCGTTAAATAAATTTGCAAAAATGTCTACATTTCTGTTTTCTGTCATGATGGGGTGCAGAGTGTACATTAATGAGAAAAAAATGAACTTTTTTGAATTTACCAAATGGCTGCAATGAAATACAAAGTGAAAAATTTAAAGGGGTCTGGATACTTTTCATACCCACTGTACTAACCGCCAAAACCAAGCGACATTACTCTGTCCTCCTCCTGGACCTGTCCTCTGCCTTCGACACAGTGGACCACTCCCTCCTATTACAGATTCTCTCATCTCTGGGCATCACAGACTTGGCCCTATCTTAGATTTCTTCATACCTAACCAACCGAACTTTCAGCGTCTCTCATTCTCACTCCACCTCCTCAACTTGCCCTCTATCTGTCGGTGTCCCCCAAGGTTCAGTTCTTGGACCCCTTCTGTTCTTCATCTACACCTTCAGCTTGGGACAGCTCATAGAGTCCAACAGCTTTCAGTATCATCTCTATGTATGATACGCAGATCTACCTCTCTGGACCTGACATCACCTCCCTACTAACCAAAATCCCACAATGTCTGTCTGCTATTTCATCTTTCTTCTCTGCACGATTCCTAAAGCTTAACATGGACAAAACAGAATTGATTATCTTTCCTCCTCCTCACTCAACCCATCCAACAAGCCTATTCATCAAAGTTGATGGCTGCTCACTCTCCCCAGTCTCACAATCTCATTGCCTTGGAGTAACTCTCGATTCTGCTCTATCCTTCAAGCCACGCATCCAAGCTCTTTTCACCGCATGCCGACTACAACTCAAAAATATCTCCCGGATTCGTGTTTTCCTTAACCAAGAATCAGCAAAAATATTGGTCCATGCCCTCATCATCTCCCGCCTCAACTACTGCAACCTCCTGCACTGTGGCCTCCCCTCCAACACTCTGGCACCCCTCAAATCTATCCTAAATTCTGCGGCCCAATTAATCCACCTGTCCCTATCCCTATTCCTTAGCCTCGTCACTCTGCCAATCCCTTCACTGGCTTCCCATTGCCCAAAGACTCCAGTTCAAAACACTAACCATTACTTACAAAGCCATCCACAACCTGTCTCCTTCTTACATCTGTGACCTAGTCTCCCAGTACCTACCTGCACGCAACCTCAGATCCTCACAAGATCTCCTTCTCTACTCCTCTCTCTTCTCCTCTTCCCACAATCGCATACAAGATTTTTCCTGTGCCTCCCCCATACTCTAGAATGCTCTACCCAAGCATATTAGACTCTCGCCTACTGTGGAAAGCTTTAAAAGGAACCTGAAAACCTACCTCTTCCGACAAACCTACAATAACCCCCAGACGAGTACACCACTGTAAAACCAGCTCTGTCCTCACCTATTGTACCCTCACCCATTCCCTGTAGACGATGAGCCTTGCGGGCTGGGTCCTCTCTCCTCCTGTACCAGTCTGTTTTTGCAATGTTCATGATTGTTGTACTTGTTTTTTATGTATACCCTTTTCACTTGTAAAGCGCCATGAAATAAATGGTGCTATAATAATAAATATTAATAATAGTTATGAATATTTCCAAATACAAAAGGGTTGCTGATAAGTCTTTGGCTTTACCCAGAAAAAAACGAGATAGGATGATGAAAGATTACACTTATTCCACATACTCTCCACTGATGTTAATACACTTCTTACATCGGTATTCCAAGTTCTGTAAGCCTAGCAAAAAGAAGGATTTTGGTTGTGCCTCAAACCAGGCATCCGTAGCAGCCATGGCATCAGAAATGGTGTGAAATTTGGTACCCCTGAGGTGTTTCTTCAGGTTTGGAAACAGATGATAGTTGGAAGGAGCTAGATCTGGTGAATAAGGTGGGTGGTCAACCAGCTGGAAGCCCAGCTCTGCCAGTTTTTCTGTGGTCGCTTGTGCAGTGTGAGTGGAGGTGTTGTCTTGCAAGAACAAGATTCCTTTGGACAGCTTGAAGCGCCTTTTGGCCTTCAGAGCTGCCTTCAATTGGTCCAAAATTTCAATGTAATACCTTGCATTAATGGTGGAACCCTTTTGAAAGTAGTCCACTAGCAGCATGTTCTCCTTATCCCAGAACACAGACGCCATCACCTTAGTGGCTGATTTTTGCACCATGAACTTCTTTGGACGAGGAGAACCACTATGCCTTCACTCTTTTGACTGCTCCTTGTTTTCCCAGGGTCATACAAATAAATTCAGGTCTCCTTTTTCCTTCTTCTTGCAGCCTGACACCATCTGCGCTTTACTTCAGATTTTTTACTTCCGCCACCGTACACAGGAACTCTCTGCAGAGTTTCACCAATGGCAGCTGCCGACATCACCTGCTGGCCTCTAATTGGCCGATGGCTGCCTTTGGTGAAGCTCTGCAGAGAGTTCCTGTGAGCGGCAGAAATCAGTAGTCTGAAGTAAAGCACGGATGGCTGCGGCCCCCGGCACAGGGCTGTGATCATCAGGGGGCCTGTGGGCCACAAGAATCTCAGGGGCCGGTGCAGCCCACCGACTGTGTGTTTTGGGTTAGAGAGAGGTGTGTTAAATACTGTACTGCGTGGTACAGAAGCACGCCTCACTCAGGACCTTGAGTAAAGGTACAGAACACAAATTACCGGTGGCCACATCCCGATGTATAAGACAAGCTGCGTCCGCTGGTGATTTAACTAGAACTGCATGTGCCATGGAGTCGATTGAATTTTGACTGTCACTGTGCGAGTGTCGCATCAGTATCACCCGGTACAGCGCACACTCTCCTTACAGGAGCGGGTCAGCTGCATGTATTTCCATGCAGCTGAGGTGCTCCTGTCAGGAGAGTGTGCGCCATATGCTGGGTGATACCGATGCGACACTCGCAAGAGTCATATGCAAGCCTCAGCTGCGTACTCGGGTGAAGGCTCTGACAGCTCTCAGCGGAGTTTGTGTAAGCAGACCTGTATTTGTCTCCTCGCACAGATGTAGCAGTGCTGGAGATGCTCGCCTGCCTTTGGACTTCATCGGTGATGGGTTTTTTTGGGTAATAAAGATAGAGTCCTAAATGTCTTCTGTTTTATTTCTAATAAAATATTTTTTTCACTATGTTGTTGTTTTATTTTACTGGTAAAATAACAGACAATCACAGACGCTGTCACAGCGTAGATGTCTGTGATTGGATGCTGGAGTAACCTGAAACCAGCCCATACATTCTAGCATCTAGAATATATGGGCAGATTCCAGGTTACTCCAACTGCCAATCACAGATGCCCATTCTGCATGACAGCATCTGAGATTGGCTGTTGGGTCCCTCACACATATAGTAGTGTTAACATAAATAAATAATTTTAAAAAATGACGTAGCGCTCCGTGGTATTTTTGATTCTCAGCGCAGATAAAGCAGACAGCTATGGGCTGCCACCCCCATCTGCCTGGCTTTAACTTGGCTGGCAATCAAAATATAGGAAGCTCATTAATTTTTTTTTTTTAACACTAAAAAAAATAATGGAAAAAAAAAGCATGGGCTCCTAGCGTATTTTGATCGCTAGTCAGGTAAAACCAGGCAGCTGGGAGCTGAGATTCTCCGCAGCCTGCAGCCGCCCCTCAAAAAGGCACATTGTTTCTTAGCACCATTTCCAGGCGCTTTACCTGGCTCTTCCAGCGGCCCTGATGGCGGTGGTACGCTGGGTAATAAAAGAGTTAATGCCAGCTTTGTACTGTATTCTCAGCTGGTATTAAGCCCGAAATTCATGGTTTCACCTCAAATTAGATATGGCCACCATGAATTTCTAGTAAACAGTAAAAAGAAAAACACAACACATAAAAAAAAATTCTATTAGAAATAACACACACAAAAAAAAACATTTAGAGACTTCATCTTTATTATAAAAAAAATCCTTTGCCCACTGTAGTCCACAGGAAGAGCAATGTGAGCTCTGCTTCATTGATCTGTACAGACAAACTTTTATACAGAGCAAGAAGCAGGCTGACACTGAGGGTATGATCCCACTTGCATATGACTCCTGCGAGTCTCGCATCGGTATCATCCAGCATGGCGCACACTCTCCTGACAGGAGCACCTCAGCTGCATAGAAATACATGCAGCTGACCCGCTACTGTCAGCAGAGTGTGCGCCGTGCCGGGTGATACCGATGCGGGACTTGCACAGTGACAGTCATAGTTCAATCGAGTCCATGGCTCATGGACTCGGGAGAAACCTGATGTCACTGCGAACATGGCCGAAAACAGTCGAAGACTGCCGAGTGACAAGCAGTGCAGTGAATACCCCCGGAAGTTAATGATCTGTTCCGGAAGCAGAAGCGGCCGGGAGACAGTCTGCAGGACACGTCATGGGAGCGATACGTATAATGACAATGTTTATTATTAACTATATTCTTTATTTTAAAGACCCCCCACCCCATCTCATAGCTGTAAAGTTCAAGTTCGGTATTCTGACGCAAGTTCGCGTTATCTCAGAACCCGAACTTTACAAAAAGCTCGGGCGAGTCTCCCGAACACGATCATCAGGGGGTTCACCCATCACTAATTATGACTGCTTGATCTAAGATCCACCTGTGCCTGTTAGCTGTACATATCTGCTGATCAGATCACCAGACATTTCCAGGGAATAATGTGCACTCACCGCACAAGCCCACATTAAAGGGACAGTCACAGAAATGGACAAGGACGTATATATAAATCCTTGGTAGTAAGGAATTAAACCACGCTGTCAGAGATTGAGCCCTTCATTCACGGTCACCCCTTTAATGACTTATCGGTATATTTTACATTGAGATTCTTGGAGGATTCTGATATATTCAACCCCTTTCATGACAACTGTGTACTTGGTAGACCATATTTGGCTGTGAAGACCTACTGAAAACATTACGCATGCTCAAACACCAATATTCTGTGGAATCTTTGTTCAATCTTCATGAGCCAAGGCTTCAGTGCACTGATATTCTTGGAGTTTTGTGCTGCAATCACCTTCTTCATATTCCACCAAAAATTTGCTATCGGGTTTAAGTTAAGAGACTGGGATGGCCACCGCAGAAAATTCCAGTTCTTCTGACAATTGAACACTTCTATAGATACAATTGCAAGTTAAAAGAATGCTGAATACATTGCCTGTATGTATGGGGCTGTAAAAGGAAACTTTCACCAGCTGCCACCAGATTTCTGAGGAGGCAGATTGTCAGAAACCCTCAAGTGACTACAAAAGGCCTACAGAGGTTTCATTTTGCACAGCAAGATGCATACTAGATGTTAAAGGTCTACTACATGCCTGAAAGCCAAAATGTATAATACCAACCGAAAAGCACAAGAATAGTCAAATCCAGTATGCTCAAAACTGTATAAGCACAAAATGTTTTGGGATTCTTATGTAGATATAGAATAGCAATTCTGCCAAGCAGACAAATAATGCCTAAAGTCCTCAGCTAATCAATCTAACAAAGCAAGGACTAAAATATAACCTTTATTTTATCACTTTACAATCAAACAATAAAGTGCAGTGCCAAAAATGTGCAAAAACACACAAAATATATATACAAAAATTAGCATAGATCTCACCCGATAAGGGCTCCTTATTTCCTTAGGGTAGCTTGCAATACTTCGGTGCTGCCCTTGTAAGGGCAGAAGCAACTGCATGGGGCACGACAGGGGTTAGGATTATATATTCCATCTGGACCCCATTTCTTTGTACGCTCATGGTGAAGAATCTGGTGAGATCTATGCTAATTTTTGGATATATTTTGTGTGCTTTTGCACATTTTTTGCACTGCACTTTATTGATTGATTTTAAAGTGATAACTTAAAGGTTATATTTTAGTCCTTGCTTTGTTAGATTCTTATGTAGCGCAACGAATCGAAACAAAGTTTTCTTGCCTTTGTATCAGTGGGAAGTCCAAAGAAGGAATAATGAAGCATATGCTGACCCCCTCCCAAACACCGTGCCTATATTGAAGGTAGACAGTGACTCGATGTTCTGACGCAGTTTTACTTCCCCTGCAGAGTGAGGAGAGCAAGATGTATTCACTTAAATCCTACAAAAAAAACATGTTGTATGACGAACCTGAAGCTTGTTTTTCATTGCCCTTCCAACAGAACAATGACTTCAAGCAAGCACACATCAAACACCACCAAGATTTAGTTTTAGAAGTAGTCCTGGATTCCTGGAAGATTCTGGAATGGCCATCAGTTGCCTGACTTGAACCCCAAAGAAAATCTTGGTGGAACTTAAGTTTGTAGCACTCATACTGAAGAATGTTAGTGAAAAAGAAGCCATTGTACATGAGGAATGTGTTAATATTCCTCAGGAACGCTGGCAGAAGCTGGTTTTCTGGTTATGCATCATACATGAATCTTTTCATAACAGCTAAAGTGTGCTTTAGTATGAAAGACGCTTGTCATGAATTCTGAGACTGGTATTCATTACAAGTTTAATGTTGAATGTAGAAGAAAACACATTAGATGCGTTAAATTTTTCTGGTTTTGTTGGTTTATTGCAAACAGCAGAAAGTGTCAATTTTGCTAATAAATTAATACTTGGGGAAGGGAAGGAGTGATAAATCATTTTGATTGAAACTGTATCTACCTTCCTTAAAGGGTGGTCCGAAATATTCATTTTCATCCTAAATCCTAAATGTGGTAATGCTATAATATACTTGAATAAAAAAAATACCCATCCTTACTTCACTACAATAACTGCTTTACGGTATTTTTCACTACTTCATGTTTTGATAACGCATGCACTGGGATTCTCAAACGAATCGGCATCAGGGGTCAGAGGATCAATACTGCAGCCTCTGTCCCCTTCCTGAAATGAAGTGACATCAGTGATGCCCATTCCAGGGGTTGGGCTATTCCCTACTTTACTGAACATGTGTTGTCATTTCCGATGGATGTTCAGTAGTTTCTTCACAATGTACACCGTGCACTCTCTTGCCAGCTTAGGGCCGTTTCACACATCCAGTGTGCTACAGTAAAATGGCAGCGCGACAAGCTCCGGTCACATGCTATCATGTGTCCGAAGCATGTGACCCGGAAGTTGTCGCGCTGCCTTTGTACTGTATCACACTGTACTGGAGGGCGCCGGATCCGCCAATCCGGCCCTAAGATCAGAAGTAACGATCCAGCAACAAAGCACACTGTCAGTGTGCATTGTAAGAATAACCGTTGTGCAGAGACGTTACTTGAGAAGGCAGCGCTGACCTCTGCACGCCAGGTATTTTTACTAAGTGCACTGACAGGGTGCTCTCCTGCTGGTTCTTCTAATCAGAGCCGTCGAGAGAGTGCACTGTCACTGTGCATATTGCACAGGTACAAAAATCTACTGGGCATACGTTGGAAATGACAATTGACACATGCCCAGTAGAGCATGAACTAGCCCACCTCCTGTAATGGGTGTCACTGATGACGATGGATGGGGCTGAGGTGGTGAGTATCTCAGAATGCACTGTGATTCTCAAACGAAGAGTCATCAAAAAGGAAGTAGTAAAAAAATAAACAAAGTCGTTAGGGAATGATAGAGACTTCATTTAAAAGATATGAGAAAATGTGTTAGTTTATGGCATCAGATAGGCATTTAGGATGAAAATTAATTTGTGATTTGGACCATCGCTTTAACATTGAAATAGCAACACCAAGAAGAAAAAGTGTAGGACTATAAAAAAAACCAGAAGATTGATAAACTTGCTAATGAAGAAATAAATTGAAACTTTTTAAAACAACTAGAGAGCTACATGTAGTAATTCATACAGTTACATCTCTTTGCATGCTATCAATGAGGTTACTAATGGTTGTCAGATTAATGTTTTGCCATTATGAATGCAATTTAGGACGCAGATCATCCAGATCAGCTGCTTTGCAATTGCCAACCAATGATGTCCCAGTTGTACTTGATGGGAGAAAAGTCCAGAGACAGTGTCCATGGTAGCATGTTTAGGCCATGCAGGCTGCGCACAGTAGCTTGGTATTAGATTGTTTTCACACTGGATTCGGTGGTATGGTCATCTCTCCAAAGTGTCCCAGAAGCAGTTTTTAAAAGAGGACAACATCAGACTAGAGTTGAGCGACTACCTAACTATTTGTACTCGCTATACTCATAACAAGTACTGTCTAATACTTGTGTATTTGTTCCGAATAGCGTGTACAATGCAAGTCAATGGGGAATACTCGCAAAGTAACGGTAACCCAAATGCTGTGCTATTCGTGTGAGTGGCAAACAGTGCAGCATTCAGGTTACTCGTTACATTGCGAGCATTTCCCATTCACTTGCATTGCACATGCTTTTCAGAACAAATGCGCGAGTATTAAACAGTACTCATGAGTATAGCGAGTACGAATAGTTAGGAACCCGCTCAACTCTACACCAGACAGCTTGTGCTACTGTCAGCAGTTTGCATGACCTAAATGTGATACCATGACCTGCTCCATCTCCATACTTCTCTTATCAAGCACATATGGGATTTTATTCACTTATATAGCGCAATTAATTCTAAAGAGCTTTGGAATGTGGGAGGAAAGAAAAAAGTACCCAGAGGAAACCCTTACAAACACCTTGCAGATTTGAATCTAGGACCCGACCACTGAGAGACTGTCGTGCTAACCACTGAGCCACCATGCTGCCTTATTAGTTTGCAATTGTAAAGAGAACTGACAGCTGAGGATCATGATGATCTGAGTGCCCAAATGCATCCAGCGTAGCACATTGCGCACACAACCATTGATAGCATGGCAAGGTGTGTAAGTGCATGGTACTTTTTACTGAATAAATTAAGATGTTTTGAATTTTTCCCCCTATTTTTTTATAATTTGCATATCATTAAACATGCATTGATCACTTAAATGGAACCGGTCACTGTTCCCTTATGAGTTTCAGCCACCACCAGTGAGCCCTTATATACAGTATTCCAAAATGTATAAGAGGCCAGGCCGCTCTGTAGAGTGTAAAAAAGACCTTTATTAATTATACTCACCTAGGGGGCGGGGCGGTCCGATAAGTGTCACTGCTCTCGGTTCGGTGCCTCTATTTTTGCAATCACCGTCCTTCTGCCCAGCCCCGTGTGCATGACACATCCTGAATCATTCACAGAGAGGCTGCCTTTGTGTTCCTGCGCACTTTGATCTGCCCGGCTGAGGGCAGATCAAAGTACTGTAGCGCAAATGCGGTCTTTGACCTTTTCTTGCACCTGCGCATTACAGTACTTTGACCTGCTCTCAGCAGGGCATATCAAAGTGCGTATGTGCAGGAGCGCAATGGAGGCCGCTCTGTGAATGACGCAAGGGGCTGGGCAAAAGGATGACAATCCCACAAGATGGAAAGGGTGCCGTGCCGAGAGCAGCGACACCTATTGGACTGGACCTTAGGTGAGTATTATAAAGGTGGTTTATAAATTCTACAGAGTGGCCTGGGCTCTATAATGCTGTATATAAGGGTTCACTGGTGGTAGCCGCAGCTTATAAGGGGGAAAAAAACCTGGTGACAGGTTTCCTTTACTTTTCAGAGCTTCACGACTTTTCCTTCTTTGCATTACAATTTCAATGTTGGGGAGTGTGTCAATTATATAGAATAGGCCTTGACATGTGTTTGAGGAAACAATTGCAAAATTATAAAATTTGTGTATTAGTAGCTTTTCAATAAAGGAAAATTTTTACTAATAAAACTTAGACACTATTAGAACTTAGACATGCTATTAATGCCTTCATGACCAGGCTATTTTCCATTTTTTCGCCCCTTTTTCCAAGAGCCATACCTTTATTTTTTCCAACCACATAGCCAAATCAATAGATTTTTTTTTTTGTGGGACAAGTTGTACTTTTGAGTGACAGCATTTATTTTATCATGAGATGCACTAGAAAGCAAGAAAAAAATTCCAAGTGCGTTGCAACGTAAAAAAAATAGTGCAATTCCACAATTGCTTTTGTTTTTTATTTACAATGTTCACTAGAAGGTAATACGGCCCTCGCAGTACGATTCTCTAGATCAGTACAAATACGCAGATATAAAACCAAGTATAATTGTTGGTTTTTTTTTTTACTTACGTAGTAGTAAAAAATTTGTATGAAAGAAAAAAAAGTTTGCTTGTGTTTTCATTTAGAAACCCGTAACATTCTCACTTTTCAGAATATGGAGCTGTGTGAGGGCTTGTTTTTTGAGCCCTGAGTCGATGTTTTTACGGATTCCATTTTGGGGTAGATACGACTTTTGATTGCCTCCTATTGAATCTTATTAGAATGTTACAGCGGCCAAAAAAAACTCGTAATTCTGGGGTTTTAATTTTTTTTCTCCTGCTACATCGTTTATTGATCTGATGAATTTATTTTATATTTTGACAGATAGGACTTTTACGAACGCAGTGATAACAAATGTGTGTATTTTTTTTTTAATTGCTTTATTTTTAATTTAAAAATATTATTTTTTTTTTCCAAAGACAGCTTTTTCACTATATACTGTATTTGTTAGTCCCCTTAGGGGACTTGAACCTATGATCATCCGATTGCTTGTAGTATCCATTGCAGTGCACCAGCACTGCTATGTATAATGAAAATCATGGTCTCCTATATTAACTGACTAAATGCAGATTTCACAGGAGAACAGTCATGACAAGCATGGAGTCTTCAGTAGACCACAAGCTATCATGGCAACCCTTCAGTGCCTCGTGATCAAATCCCGGGCATGCAGATGGATGCATGGAATGACAAGCCCCTTCTTGCCGGCACACGTTAAATCCCACTGGCAGATCGACAACAGCATGTACCAGGTTAACAGCCGCAGGCTGTTAGAGGCCGATGATAGCGGAATTAAAAAAAAATAAAAATCTATTGCTTGTTAAAGTATGTAATACAAACAAATTTGCTCTCTGGGAAAAATTTACACCTTGAGGCTAAGGACACACGGTGAGTAAAACGGAGAGAGTGGCATGCGATAAAAAAATGGATTCCACTCGGACTAATGTTACACTATGGGCCGCTCCCATGAGCAATTTTTTTCTCAGCCCTAATCGGACCAAGAAAACTATCGCAGCATGTTGCAGGTGGAATCCAATTAGTTTTCACTCGCACCCATACAAGTCTATGAGTGCGAGAGAAACTTTGCAGTGCACTCACATTACACTGGAGTACAGTGCAATAATCGCATAAGCTGATAATGGAGATAGGGAGATTACTCTCACATCAGATGCTACATGCCCGTATATCCTTAAGTTGTATATTGGAAATGTTATTATAACCAGAGGAATTCAGATAAATTAAATTTAATACTTTTATATTGAAATCAAGCAACAGTGGTTGTCTAAAATCAGATATAATTGGAGAAAAGGTAGTAAATGGTGTAAAGAAATAAAATTACTTGCTTGGTTCCCTGCAACTCCACCGGTGACGACACCACACGACCACTGGCCACAACAGCCTTGTATCATCTGGCATCACCGCTGAGGCCAGCGATTGGCTGCAACAGTCATGTGTTATAAACAAGAGTTCCAGTGATAAGACTCATAGTTCCTGTAAATAGAGATGAGCAGAGCGCAGGGGAGAGGTCTCCTTGGACATGCAAGAGTAAGAAGGTAAGTAAGGCTATGTGCGCACACTGCAGATTTGGTGCAGAAATTTTCTGCAAAAAATTTGCACCTTCTGGCAGAAAAACTCACCAAAAAAGAGAATTTTGTTACTTACCGTAAATTCTTTTTCTTATAGTTCCGTCATGGGAGACCCAGACCATGGGGTGTATAGCTACTGCCCCCGGAGGACACACAAAGTTACTACACTCAAAACGTGTAGCTCCTCCCTCCTAGCATATACACCCCCTGCTAGCCAGTCCTAGCCAGTTTAGTGCAAAAGCTGAAGGAGGACATCCACCCACAAGAAGAGACAGAGTAAAATCCGGAAGAACCGGAACCTCTGTCTACAACAATAACAGCCGGTGAAGACACACGGAACAAGAAACCTGCCAACAGGCAATAGGGAGGGTGCTGGGTCTCCCATGACGGAACTATAAGAAAAAGAATTTACGGTAAGTAACAAAATTCTCTTTTTCTTTATCATTCCTATGGGAGACCCAGACCATGGGACGTTCTAAAGCAGTCCATGGGTGGGAATAAACAGACAACTGAGAAGCAGGCAAAACCTAACTTCACAAATGGGCGACAGACGCCGGAAAGATGCGTCTGCCCAAGCCCGCGTCTGCCAAAGCATGAGCATGCCTTGGGTAGAGCTTCGAAAAAGTATGCAGACTAATTCGAGCTGCAGTCTGACAGACCTATTGAGCCGTAGCCTGGTGCCTGAAAGCCCAAAAGGCGCCGACAGGTCTGATCAAATGTGCTCTGATCCCCGGCGGGGAAGGCACTTGAGTACACTTGTAGGTCTCGGAAATGGCCGACCTAAGCCAACGAACCAGGGTCGGCTTAGATGCCGAGAGACCGCTACGCTGACTAGCAGTCAGCACCAGAGAGAGGTGCACCGCCTAATAACGGCAGTGCGAGACACATAGATCCGGAGCGCCCGCACCAGATCCAGGATATGCAACGCTTCCTCAAAGCGATGAACAGGAGCCGGACAAAAGGAAGGCAGAAAAATTGCCCCGGATAAGGTGGAAGCAGTAACCACCTTAGGGAAAAAAGTCCGGAGTCGGACGGAGACCACCTTGTCTTGATGCAAAAGACCAAAAAGGGGGGTGACTCCGAGAGAGCCAGAACTCTCTGACGGGAAATTATAGCCACTAGAAAGACTACTTTCTGTGAAAGATGAAACAAAGAAACCTCCCTAAGAGGCGCAAAGGGGGGTTTCCGGGAACCGGGAGGACCGGATTAAGGTCCCAGGGCTCCATAGGCCGCCAGAAAGGCGGAATGATGTGAGATGCGCCCTTAAAGGAGCGCACCGGAGCCAGCCGGACGATACGCCGCTGGCACATACTGACAGAGCCGAGACCTGTCCCTTAATGAGGGATAGTCCTAGCTGTAGACCGGACTGTAGAAGGGACAGGAGGGTCGGCAAGGCCAAAAAGGTCAAAGGACACTTTGGAGCTCGAGTCATAGCGGAGATGACTTCAGGAAGGATACCAGAAGTCGCCAAGATCCAGGACTCAAGAGCTACGCCGTCAATCTGAGAATCCAGAATTCTGACGGAAAAAACGGACCTTTTGAGAAAAGGTCTGGACGGTCCGGAAGATGCCATGGCAATCCAACGGACAGAAGGAGCAGGTCAGAGTACCAAGCCTGCCTGGGTCAGTCTGGAGTATGAGAATGACCCGACGGCCCCCTTTACTGATCTTGCGCAGGACTCTGGACAAGAGGTAGAGGGTGAAATACGTAAAGAGACGAAGCTGGGATCAAACATGAACCAGTGTGTCTACCGCAAAACCTGAGGATTGTGGACCACGGTTGGACAGCTGAAATAGTCTGCCTCGCAGTTTTCACATCTGGGGATGTGGGCTGCGGATACGGTGGACTAGGAGTCCCTTGTCCACTGAAGAATGTTGAGCCGCCAAGATTGCCAGGCGGCTGAGTGTCCCGCCCTGGAAGCTGATGTAGGAAAACGCTGTCACGTTGTCCGACTGGACTCGAATGTGCCTAGCCGCCAACAGATGGTGAAGGCTTAGAGAGCTAGAAATACAGCTCTGATTTCCAGCACATTGATCCAGAGGGCTGATTCGGACAGAGTCCAAGCGCCCTGCGCTCCACGGTGGAGATATACTGCTCCCAAGGCGGATAGACTAGCATCCTGGTGAGGATCACCCGGGACGGGGCCAGGAAGGAGCGTCCCTGAGACAGAGTGGCCGAAGCCACCACTGAAACGAGCCCCTGGTCAGTGGCGAAGCCACCACCCCGTGGAAGGAGGGAGTTCGCTTGTACAGCGGAAAACATCCAGTCTCAGAGGACGCAGGAGAAACTGGGCAAGGAATCGCTTCCATTGACGCCACCGTCTGACCAGCACCTGTATATGGTGTCTGATAGAACGACGTCGACCGCCAGCGGAGGGACTACTGATCGACTAAGAGCAGCTTCACAAGTGCCGACAGAGTCTCGAATTGCGTCCCTGAGAACCTCTGGTTCGAAGTCAGAGTGGACTTGGACAGAATGACAAGCCACCCGAATAGGTTAGAGTGGCGAGAGTGAGCGAAGCACTCTGCTAAGAGTCAGCACTGGATGAAGCCCCGACAAGAAGGCCGTCCAGTGCAAAAGATCACTGACAATCCCTAGGGGTGCAGGACCCTAATCACAGCTGCCCCAATGAGAATACTCGAGGGGCCGTGGCTAACCCCAAGGGAAGAGCCACGAATTGGACCACTCCGATTGTCAAAACGTAGTCAACGCTGGTGTGAAACTGCGATTGACCCCTGCAGATAGGCATCTCTGATGCCGATGGCTGCTAGGGAATCTCCTTGGGTTCTTGATTGATCCGGTGAAAAACACACGGAACAAGACCGAGACTCCATGTGAAAACGCCACACCTGACTATGCTTGAAAAGCTAAAGATCCAGGTCGGAAGGCACCGCCCTCTTCGGGGACTAGGAATAGATTTAAGCAAAAATCTCAGAACCCTTCCCAGTCGGGAACCGGTACAATTACTCCATTGGCCTGCAAGAAATGCCACGGCCTGTGAGAAGGCGGCGGCCTTGGAGCCGGGAGGAGTTGACAGAAAAAATCTGTTTGGCGGGTGGACAGAATTCCATCCTGTAGCCATGGGAGATATAATCCCGCCCCCACTGAACGGAGACGTGTTAGAACCATACGTCGCCAAGTGGAGAGAGCCTGCCACCGACCAAGGAGGTTGTTGGCGTGGCTAGATAGCTCGGAGGAAGCTGACTCAGTGGCAGCATCTCCTGCGGTCTTCTGAAGACGCAGCTTCGAGCCATTTGGTTCTATGAACCTAGGCCGAGCTAGAGGACGATCAGATGGAGGAACGGAAACCACCGAAACCTCAACTGATTCCTGCCCTGGACAGGTTCCCTGGTTTAGGTTTGTGGCAAGGAAGAACACTCCCCGCCAAGAGCTTCCTTAATTTCATCCAGTTGGTTCCGAAGAAACTGGTCCCACCAAAGGGGAGCCCAGCAAGGAACCTCTATAGAAGCATCTGCCTTCCATTTCCGAAGCCACAGGAGCCTGCGGATAGCGAGGAAAGTAGCCAAGACCACCGCCGTGCGGTGTCCAGCATGGCAGACCTGGCATAGGATGAAAAGACTGAAGTCTGGAAGTTCAGGCAACCGTTTTGGGCATAGAGTCCCTGTGAGGGAATGCATCTCCTCCAGAGAAGCAGAGAAGGTACAAAAAAACCGCACTGCTGTAAAGCTGAGGAGAACGAAGCTCCTGCCGCCCCCATACCGACTTGGCCAAAAGGACAACCGGGCGGACCGCAAAACCTTAAGTGAGGAGCCATCAGCCACTGACATAACGGTCCGGGCTGAGCCACCTGAGGTGAATGAGCCCACTTCTTGACCACCATTGGTGGACAGGGGAAACACAGTCCTCAGAATCACGCTTCATGGGAAGCGACTGTCAGAGCGGACCCTGGGCTTGGTCATAGGGGCCTGAAAACTGGAGTGGTTAAGGAACACACGTTGTGTTCTCTTAGGTAAGGTAACTCCGGCGGACTGAGGTCCAGTACAAAATTAATGTACCGTGGGATCCTTATAGAGGTGCCGTCAGCCACTGATACAACTATCCGGGCTGAAAGTCTAGACACCGGAGTGGCCACCCTTGGCGAATGAGTACACTCCTTGACCACCTCTGATGGGAGGGGGAAACAGGCAGCAGAACCCCGCTGTGGGGTCTGCAGGACAGGCTGTGGGCTTGGACGCAGCGGGTTGAAAACTGGAGTGGTTAAGGAACACACTCCTCGTCCTGTTAAAGGTATACTGATGCCTTTCTGCCAACGGGGAATACTCCCCTGATACAGGCGGATGGAGGTCCAGTACAAGTATAATGGACGCAATCCAATCATTCGCATCTGCGTCACCTACGGACGGATCAATGTACATAAAGTAGCGTCCGAGCCCCTGGTAGAGACATCCTCCTCGTCCAGTGAGTCAGCTCGTAATCGGAGCTGCGGGACGGGGAGGACAGGGGACCCTGCGTCTCCCTGTCAGGAGGACGGGGTCTGAGCCCAGAAGGAGAGTCCCTTGTGAGCTTTGCTGAGCGAGCTGAAGCAGAAAACGCCCTGAGAAGGGGGCTGCATGCTCAGCAGATGCTGGGACAGCCGACCCCTGGAAATAGGATTCCCCCAGGGGTCAGCCACCGAAACCGGAGCAGCTGGAGGGACCACTAATGAGCCTCCAAGCTGAGGGGCCACAGTGGTTATGAGCTCGGTACAGCCGTACGAGACTACCTGCAGTGGAATAATAAAAACAGCCTGCAGCCTCGCTCTGTGAGACATGCTGCAGAGGTGGGGGCTCTGTCTAGAATGGCCCACAGCATATATAAACGGATAAAATAAGCAGCTGCACAAACCGGAGGTCATGGCTGCAGATCGTTTAAACAGACATGTCTGTGCCCTCTAGTCCCTCAGCCCCGGCCCCCACTTGTCACAATGTGGAATCTCTGTGCCTATGCAGGCACAGAGAACGCTGAGAAAATGGCGACCGGAGCGAGGAGAGGGGGCGGGGCCTACTCTGAGAGCGGCAAATGAGGTAGCCAGGGGAGGGAATCTTTCCTCAGTGAGGAGTGTCCCTTCCCTTGTGCTGCACAGCCGCTGGGCGAAGCCACACTGTCCCTCTGCCTGACTGACATGCAGAGACAGTGGAAACCGAAACTAGGCCTCAGGCGAAGCCGGGGCCTAGAGTAAAACATGCGGCCGGCGTGCAGGCACCATCGGCGCGGTTCTCCAGTGAAAACTGGAGAACCGGCCGGAAACGTTAACACCAAACATAAAACACACTCCCCCAATAATAAACATAAAGGACCCCTGGAAAGACCACTTTCTGTGGTAATAACGTCTCATATACTTAGCTTGTGAGACGCAGGTTGCCAGGTTCCTGGGGGGTGATAGCTCCGTCCAGCAGGATCCTGCAAAAGGGCTGCGGATGGAGACCGGTCTCCTGCAAAGCAGTGAGAACCGTGTTGGCTCCCACTTCAAGCCAGAGCCCCAGCATGGGATGGTGAAGGAGCGCGGCATGAGAAGGCTCCAGCCTTGGAAAATCAACCTTAACAGCACCGCCGACACAGTGGGGTGAGAAGGGACATGCCGGGAGTCCAGCTGGACCCGCTTTTCTTCCAAATCTTTGATCCAGAAGGAAAAAATCAAAAATCAAAATCAGAGATGCATGTGTGTGTGATCCTCCTGAAACACAAAGCATTGAACTGGCTAGGACTGGCTAGCAGGGGGTGTATATGCTAGGAGGGAGGAGCTACACGTTTTGAGTGTAGTAACTTTGTGTGTCCTCCGGGGGCAGTAGCTATACACCCCATGGTCTGGGTCTCCCATAGGAACGATAAAGAAAAACACGTTTGTTTTTTTTAAAGACGTCAATGGGTGGAAGGGCTACAAAATCAGGAAAAAAACAATTGACATACTGCAGATTATTATCTGCACCGAATCTGCAAGTAAAAAATAAGCACTGTGCGCACATTTCAGAATGCTCATTGACTTGCTGGTATCACGATACACGCAGATTTGGGCCACAATCTGCATTAAAAACGCACTGTGCGCACAAGGCATAATGCAGATTTTGTTACTTTACACTGTTGTCTGCCTTTGACCCAATTTGTCTGACCTTGCAAAACCCATTTCAATGGAATCTGTCACCAGCTTTTTGTGACCCAATCGAGAACAGCATATTATAGAGACAGAGATACTGCTTTAAGCAATGTGTCACTTACTGGGCTGCTTGCTGCAGTTTTGCAAAAATCAATGTTTAACCAGTAAATTTTCTCTAGAGGTCTAGTAAAATTGCTGCCATGTAGTCCTCAATATTCATTGGATTTATATAACCCTGAGCTGATGGAGAGCATTCAGTACACTTGTGCATAGGTATAAAGCTGTCAATCAGTGGTCGGGGTGGGGTTATACAGAGCTCAGCATTCAGAGAACTGCTAGATCTGCAGATTAAACTTGTTTTATCAAAATCTACACCAAGCAGCTCAGTAAGTGATACATCAATAGAATCAAGTTTCTTGCCCCTATATCTTCTGCTCTCAGATGTTCTCAGGTAGCAATAATTTGGTGACAGATTCTTTTAAAGTGTCGCTCAATGGAGCAGCGAAGAGTAGATGTAACTTCAGTTGTTAAAGAGGACTTGTCAATACTTGTATTACTCAAGAAGTGCACTGTGCAGTTTCTCTCGTTTTCCTCCAGAAAATATTTTAATAAATGGTCAGTGGGGCAAATCCATACACACCGACAAAAGATTTCAGGCCGAACAATGTGTCTGATATTGCAATGTATATATGGACCAAATAAGTTATCCTTAGTTGAAGTAAACAATTTAACACTTTGCAGTATTTCAGAAATTGTCACAATATGCAGGAAAAAAACAGTATGTATTTGCAGTGGTTCAGCCATAGTGCTGCACCATGTGAATACACCCTAAAAGGAGTATTCCACCAAGATCCTATCCCAATATGTAGATGTAATAATAATATTAGCAAATCCCTCCAATTAGAAATGTAATAGATCTCCTGATATAGCCATGTCTCTTACCTCATGTGCAGGGCATTTAAGATTAGGTATCGAGGGTTACGTCCCTCAAATAATGACAGTTAGTTGCTCGTGGTCAAAACCATGGATACCTACGATTAAATGCTCTGCGCATGAGGTAAAAGACATGGCTATATCAGTTCATCTATACTACATTTCTAATTGGAGATATTTGCTAATATTACGCCTACTATATATTGCGATAGGATCTTGGAGATCAGAATACCCCGTTAGAGGGAACCTGTCAGGTCCCTTATGCATTCTAACCTAGAAGCAGGGAGATGTGTGGCCTAGAAACCCCTTCCTACATATCCCTGTGTTGTAATATTGTGTAATATGAATGTATAAAAAACGTTTGATTACTTACATGTTCTCTATGTAAATGAGCAAAGGCTCTAGCGCCCTGGGCGTTTGCATGCTTTCCATGGTATCACGCCCCTGTAGGTGTGATACCATGGATTTACATGGGTGACGCCACCATCAGCTCCTTGAGATCCCGTGCGTGCACGCTTGCCATTCCTGCAGCCTTGTTATCCGGGTGCTTGCTTGTCGGCTTCAGACGCACACTGCACACACTCAGAAGACTCCTGCGGTTCCGACCATGCGCAGAGCGCGTCTGAAGCAGAGAAGCAAGCACCCGGATAACAAGGCTGCGGGAATGTCAAGCGCGGGATGTCATGGAGAAACGGTGACGTCGCTCATGTAAATCCATGGTATCACACCTACAGGTTCGCTTTACCACGGAATGCATGCAAACGCCCATGGTGCGATGCAATGCAATGCCCAAGGGGCTAGAGCCTCTGATCATTTACGTAGGGGACATGTAAGTAATATGAGACCTGACAGATTCCCTTTAAACAACTTAAATTAAAACAAAATCCATTACAATTGAGGCCAAAGATAAAACAGTAACTCAAAATGAAAATTTTGTAGGCCATGTTTCCATGTGTGAAAGTGCTCTTGAAAACACAATTGTGTCTTTTAAATTAATTCTTCAGGTTCTGCATCGAAGTCTATAGGTGATAAAAACCCACACCAATAATCCACACAAATAATGCACAGTTCATCTTTAAAGCACCACTCCAGTGTTTTTTTAATTTTTATTTCAGCTTTGGAATGGCGCTTTAAATGTAAGTCCCCTGTCCCGTTATACATATCCGTCTTCATCTGTTTCCAGCAGCACTCCAGTCTGTCTCCGGTGAAATGTGAGCCTGCAGCAGCTGTAATGTTTCATGGAGAGCGCCTCAATGCAGTCTTGTTCTGGCTCTCATAGAGTAACATTGGGACGCTTCAAGCCTGTGAGAAGTTACAGGCACAGGATGGCGCAATAGATGAGTGTAATACAGCGGGCTTACATTTAAAGCGCAACTCCAGCGTTAACACAAACGCTGGAGTGTACTTTAGACATTGTGGGCATGCGATTTCATTTAATCACATCCACTTTTCTTGAACTGTTAAAGTCGAGAGATTTTCTGGACAAAAGAAAAGTTAGAATTTACACTACATTGGAACATGGCCATAAAGCCAAAAAATGACATTGTTTAGATAATTATCTTGCATTTTCCCTTATATTACACTACTAATACACAAGATAGAAATATTAGGCTATTGGAGCAGTAATGGGCCACTTTGGGACAAGTGTGATGTGATTCTCAAGCAGATGTGTTCCTGACAAAATAATAAAAGGACTTGAGCAATGATCCAATGACAACTTCATTATGTCAGTCACCGGTCATGGGAACATTTAGGGTGTGTTTCTACATGGCGTATATATGCAATAGATGTACAGTAATACTACAGATTTGCTTATGGAAATTCTGCATATTATGGCAGCGAAATTGTGGAACTGAAATCCAGCACATTTCCACAACAAAATCTGCAGTAGTTTCTGCTGCTCTGTACATTTTGTACTTGAAATGATCCACTGCAACTTACCCACAAAGTTAGAGTAGTTGTCTGGCATTCTTTTATTATCCCCTCCAGTAACCGTAGATAATATACTTAAAGTGGATGCATTAAGATACTTACCGATTGCTACCTTTGTCATTTTTTGCACCATGTGACCGCAGCTCTGACTAACCAGCTTGCACAGCAGACTGTTAGTTGCTATCTCAGTTTAAGTCTATGAGAACCTCAATGAAAGTGTAAGTGGTACTTTGCACGTTGCGACATCGCTAGCCGATTGTAGCGATGCCGAGCGCGATAGTCCCCACCCCCGTCGCACATGCGATATCTTGTGATAGCTGCCGTAGCGAACGTTATCGCTACGGCAGCTTCACATGCACTTACCCGCCCTGCGACGTCACTCTGGCCGGCAACCCGCCTCCTTCCTAAGGGGGCGGGTCGTGCGGCGTCACAGCGACGTCACACAGCAGGCGGCCAATAGAAGCGGAGGGGCGGAACGTAACGTAAACATCCCGCCCACCTCCTCCTTCCTCATTGCAGGCGGGACGCAGGTAAGGAGAAGTTCCTCGCTCCTGCGGCTTCATACACAGCGATGTGTGCTGCCGCAGGAATGAGGAAAAACATCGTACCTGTCGCTGCAGTGAAATTATGGAAATGACAGACACTACACAGATCACCGATTTACGACGCTTTTGCGATCATTTATCGGTTCATCTAGGCTTTACACGTTGCGACGTCGTTACCGGCGCCGGATGTGCGTCACTTTAGATTTGACCCCGATGAGATCACAGTAGCGATGTCGCAACGTGCAAAGTACCCCTCAGACTTATGGCACCACTCCAAAGTTGCTTTTTTATTATTTCATTGCCGGAGTGGTGTCACTAATGCATGGTTCCTGCCCCTAGTATTAGACTTACCATCCACCGCCTTCTGCTGTTCTTGGTGTTGCTCCAATCATATTCTGCTGTTTGTGACCAACCGCCTTGCCCAAGTGTATGCTGGGGGAACCGGAGGTCACTTCTCAATGCAAATCTATGAGAGCCAGAACAATCTCTCAGACTAACCCCTCAAAGCCACTCCACCCACAGCTATTAGAGGCAGATGATGGCACCCACTTCTGCAGAGAAAGATGCAGGCTTGGCGTGTGAGCCCGCATCAAAGGCAGGGAGATAACTCATGACATACTTAACATGTCATGAGTTGTAAAGGGGTGAAAAAGGCAAAGCGGGACTGGAGTGGCACTGGGAATAGCAGAAGATAGCACTGGTAAGTATCTTTTGCTAGGGGCAGGGAACTTACCCTTGTGATAACACCCCAGCAGTAAAATAAATGTTAAAAAAATATGCTGGAGTGGTACTTTAACCCCTTAATCACCCAGCGATTGTCTCTTTTCTTCTGCTTCTTCCAAGAGCCATAAAGTTTTTATATTTCCGGCAATATAGCCATACGAGGGCTTTTTTTTGCGGGACGTATTGTACTTTTGAATGACTCCATTCAGTTTACCATAAAGTGTAGTGGAAAACAGGAAATAAATCCAAGTGCGTTGAAATTTCCCAAAAAAAGTGCAATTGCCAAATTTTTAATTTTTTTTAATTTACAATGTTCATTAAATGGTAAAACTGACCTGGCAATATGATTCTCCAGGTCAGTAGGAGTACATAGATACCAAACATGTATTTTTTTTCTGATTTTTATTTAAAGGGGCAAATTTTGGGGGGAAATTTGTCCAGAAGAAAAATTCAGTTTGTCACCATTTTCCGTGACCCACAACATTTTCATTTTTTCGGGGGTCTGGGGAGGTGTGAGGGCTTAGTTTTAGCACCCTGAGCTGACAACTGTATGGCTACCATTTTGCGGTAGATAAGAGCTTTTGATCTCCTTTTATTGGATTTTATTGCAATGTTGCAGAGACAAAAAAACCCCGTAATTCTGGGGTTATGATTTTTTTTTTTCGTTACACCATTTACTGATTAGCTTAATTTTACATTTTAATAGATTGGACATTTCTGAATGCAGCGGTTCCAAATGTGATTTTTTTTTTATTTTTAATGGGGCAAAAAAAGGGGGGGGTAATTTGAACTTGGTGTTTTGTAGTCAAATTTTTCTTTCAGATTTCTTAAAAACCTTTTTTTTACTATATTTACTAGTTGCCTTAGAGCACGTTAAGCTGTGATGATCTCTATACAGCAGAAGTCATTATTTCCTATTGCAGCTGCCAGGGTTCATCAGCTCACCCCTAGCTGTAATAACAACCCATCGGTGCCCCACGTTCATAGGATAGGCACGTTGATGGAAGCAAAGAATTACGCGACTCCCTGCCGGTGCGTGTAACTTTCAAAAGCTTGACAGTGGAAGTTAACTGGTTAATAGTCGCGGGCCGATCTCCGATCCACCAGCAGCTGTTAGATGCACATGATGGCTGATTAAATCAGCCATCATGTGCAAGGAATGGTACGTGCAAAGACATAACTTTTGATATACATATACATCAAAAGTCATGAAGGGGTTAAAATTGGAAAGCAACCGGTCATCACAGGATAAATTGTGTGAACCAGCAAGTCAGAACTACAATCACATGGTACAAAAGAAGACCAAATTGGTACTGGAAACCAGAAAAAGCAGCAAAAGTTAAGTATTTTACCGTGCACATATTAGCATTACCTGTGCTTGAAGGAGGAGAAATAAAAAAAACCCAAAGTGCTACTTTAATCAGTCATCCAGGGAATATCATGGTGAATAAGGCCAGTGCACAATAATATGTGGGGAAACAAATTTTCACTTCCATCATTTGGTCTTACCAAATTTAATTAACAATATGTGAGCAGCTCTTGCAAGATAACTTTCACCAACAGTTGTATTACACGGTAACAAAATCTAAGCTTTGTATAGTCAACCCTTTTTGGTTTGATTCTTCCTCTTAACTGTATTGTTTTCCTTAATTTAAAAAGGCAAAAATAATTAAGTTCTCCTACTGTACAACGCTCTCTAATGGTCACCTCTCATAATGCTGCAGGCACTCTGAAGCATCACATTAGCAAAAATACCCAATACGGAGACAAACTGCAAGAAGGTTCAAGCAACATGTCCCTTCACTCATTCTCATGTTAATCATTTCAAGTAACAGTTGATGGAGTCCTAAAATCTAGTGGCATTCACACTCAATCACACATAGTGCCTCCCTGGAAATGCCATGTCAGCCAGCACAGCCAGATTGAATGCAATGTACCCAACCAACATTCTCTATGGAGTGGTTATTGTGGCAACTGGAAAGATCTTTTGAGTTTGTAGACACATCGTCTAGTCAAAAAGATCCCAAGAATAAACAGCACAGCCAGGACCAAGGATCTTCAAAAAAGAATAAATATTTTTTTTTTCCCGTTTTGTACTTAAACATGATGCAAACACCATGCGTGTCCCACCTCAACCCTTCTCATGCAGATGCACTATTTACAAGGTTGAAAAATACTGCTGTCTTCTGTTCGAGTTTAATCTTGTTTTGTTTTTAAAAGTCATGTACAAAGCTAGTTTTTTTTTTTTTATTTTTTTTTCTTCTATTTTTTCAACTTTTCAAAGCAGTTCAGCTCCAACCCAGGAATAGAAAAGGTGCAAAGGGGTAAGTCTGAAGATAAAAAGGAAATAGAGAAAAGGGGGAGAAACTGGCAGAAAGCAGACTGGTTTAACAGGGGGAGACATCGGCAGAAAAGAAGATGGCAAGATGTTATAAAAGAACGAATGGGGACGTTCTTGAGGGGGAGAGTGAAGGGGAAATCAGCCTGATTGTGGCAAGCCAGAGTTAGGAGAAAGCATTTGCAAATAGCTGAGGTGCTGCACACACTTTAACCCCTTGGTGCGCAAAGTAACTAGCAACGCCTTATCAAACAATCTTACATGTAGATCAGTACTTTACTAGTTACCATTAGCCAAGGGGTTAAACAAGCCTACAATGCTGTCAAACCACTGCCTCTGCTAACTGCTTTCTTTTTATTATTACAATATAATTTACTTAAACGTTCTGTTAACAAAAAAAAAAAAAAAAAAAAAAAAAAAAGGGGAAAAAAAAATTCTGGTAGGAGCGCAACAGATAAGAGCAAGAAATCGAAAAGGAGACGGCTGAATGTGCGGGGACCGGCCTCATGGGGCAGAGATGCATTTAATAGGATTTGAAATCTAGTGTCAGGTGGTGACAGAGGTTGGTCTGTGAAGACGGCTCAGTCCTCAATATATTCCCACAAGTCCTTCTCATAACCTTCGTGCACATGAAGAAGCAGAACTCGCCTCCTACTCTCGCAGTATCTGAGGGAAGAAAGCAAAAAAAAAAAATCAGGCAACTTTACAACAAAGGTATCTACTTACACATAGGTGACGCATACATGAGCAGTACAGCAATGTGCGCATCGTCTGATGGGGTGAGCCAGAAAACGCGTGCATTCAGAAATCGATTTTCAATCCAGACTTGACCCAAGAGGGGCTTTATTTATACCAAGTTTTCTATTTGTTTTGTCTTATTAAAACAAAAGTGACAAAGATGCACAGAAATGCCCACCCAAAGGTTGTAGAGGTTGTAGAGGCACACGTTCTCAGTGGGATATCATTAATGCAGTGGTTGGTGCAGGAATATGTACCGTTAGGTCCAGAAATATTTGGACAGTGCCTGAATCTTCATGATTTGGCTCTGCAGGCCGCTATTTTTTATTTAAAATAAAACAGATGCAATTGAAGGGCAGACTTTCAGTTTAATTAAAGGGATTCAACAAACATGTAGAAATTGCAACCATTTTTATACAAAGCCTCCTTATTTCTAGGGCTCATAAGTAATTGGACAAATGAACTTTTCCTCAAATAAAATGTTCATGTTTAATACTTTCGTTTTAGTCAATGACATCCAGTCAATGACATCTTGAAGTCTGGAAGCCATGGACATCACCAAACACTGGGTTTCCTCCTTTCTGATGCTTTGCCAGATATTTACTACAGCTGACTTCAGTTGTTGCTTGTTTGTGGCTCTTTCTCCCTTATGTTTTGTTTTAAGCATGTGAAACGCAACTCGATAGGGTTGATTGACTCGGCCATTGCAGAATGCTTCATTCTTTTGCTTACAAAAAACAAAAACTCCTGTGATGCTTTTGCAGTATGTTTTGGGTCATTGTCCATCTGTCCTGTGAAGCGCCGTCCAATCTACCTTTCTGCATTTGGTTGAATCTGAGCAGAAAGTATAGCCCTGAATCATGACCCCTTTCAAGCCTTCCCAATTCTCTGATCATCCACGTCCAGACCTTTTTGAGTTCCTATGCTCATCAGTGTGCGCTTTTTTGGCCAAGCCTAATATTTCTGCCATGTTTCCAATGAATTTCTCCTTTTTTTTTTTCTTCAGCTCAATGACAGTTTCCTTCTCTTCCATTGAGAGCTCTTTTGACCGTATGTTGTGGCTTCATAGCAACAGCTTCCAAATGCAAATGTTTCACTTGGAATCAGCTCCAGACCTTTTACCTGTTTAATTGATCATTAGGGAATAGCCCATGAAGCCCATTAAAGAGCTTTTTGAGATAATTGTCCAATTACTTTTGGTCTTTGGAAAAAGAGGCAGTTACATATTAAAGAGCTGCAAATCCTAAACCCTTACTCCAATTAGGATGTGAGTACCCTCAAATAAAAACTGAACGCCTGCACTTTAAGCCCATATTGATTACCGAATTTTTCGGATTATAAGATGCACTTTTCCTCACAAACATTTGGGAGGAAAGTGAGGGGTGCGTCTTATAATCTGAATGTAGCTTACCAGGGTAGTGGAGAAAGGTCGCAAGGGGCTGGGGGAATGCTGTGACAGCTGGTGCTGGGATGGCTGTGCAGTGTCAGCAACTGCTATGCGGGGTCTCCGGCTGCTGAGAGGTTGTGCGGGGTCTGTGCGTGGTCTACGGCAGCTTTACTGGCGCTGCAGGTCGGGCGCTGGGGACTTCAAATAATGTCGCTCGGAGTTGGCGCGTGCGCAATTGGAGCTGTCGGCTCAAGCTCTCATCTGCACAGGCGCTGCCTCTGGCCCATTGATCTCCCTCCAGTGGACTTCAGGAAAATGGCGCCCGGAGTCGGCGCTTGCGCAGATGAGATCTTGGCTTGCCACTGAGCCTAGAGCTCAATCTGCGCTGACTCCGCTCTCACATCAGCGGTATTCTGCCACAATGCCGAATCCGGCAAAAATGCGGTACAGTTCAATGGACTCGTGGCAAGATAAGTTCACATGCGGTTGCATGTGACACCATGTGACCTTATTTTGCCATGATTCCATTGAACTGTACCGCATTTGTGCCGGCAAAATACCGCTGATATGAGCAGCCTTACCGTCCGCAGCCTAAGCCCCAGCACAGCTGCCCCAGCCTTCGTCGCAGCCGCCTGCGCACAGCTGCCCCAGCACTTCAGCACCAGCCTCCACCGCAGCTCTATCCCTAGCCTCCGCCATCACCACTACTGACCCCTCCAGTAAGGCACCACTGGATTACAAGACTGACCCCATTTTTTTTTTCACCTCTTCTTGCTCTAAACTTGGGTGCGTCTTATAATCCGGTGCGTGTTATAAAATGAAAAATACGGTATTTAACTTTCTTGAATATGTGTTGGTAAATCTTTAAAATACCAGAACTTGTGTTACTGTCCAAATATTTATGTACCTAAGTTTAAATCACCCCCTTTTCACCCATTAAAATACCCCCCCAAGCATATGTGGTATCTCCACGTCTGTAAAAGTCCTAGGTATCAAAATATTAAATTAAGTAACCCAAATCAGTAAACTGCATATTGAAAAAAAAATGGAAAAATGCCTCAATTACGTTTTTAGGGTCACTGAAACAAACAAAAAAAAAATAAGAGGCAATCAAAGCACGGTATCTACCCCTGAAATTTCGTATCAATAAAAATGTCAACCCAGAGTGCAAAAAACAAGCCCTCACAGCTCCATTGACTAAAAATTAAAAATGTTGTGTGCCTTGGAAAATGGCGAAAAAAGAGAATAGTAAACACGGCAAATTAAGAAAAAAACAAAAAAACAAACAAACAACAACACAGTTGTGGAATTGTGTCTTTTTCCTCACAATATTGCCACAGTAGGGAATATTTCTCCCACTTTCCGTTTTTTTTTTTTTATAAAATGAATGGTGTTATTTGAAAGTGCATCATACATTTTGCAAAATGCTATGAAACAAATGCCTTGCTGTGCTTATTGGAACTGCAAAAAAATAATTTGAAAGAAGTCAAATTGCAGGGTAGCTCAATTTACATTGCGGAATTTCTCTGCAGAACGTGGATGAGATTTTCTAAAATCTCTATAATGCAGGTACCGTAATACACATAAGGTAGAGTTGATGCTAATAGATTCACAAGTCCATTCCATCGGCCATTACAGTGGTCTGTGGCTGCTGGATAGGACAGGGATAACGCCTCTTAGCTGCCAGTATCTGACAGTTGTTTTGATTAGCCATCATGGTGTGACATGACACGGTGTGACATTATTGTTGCAGTAAGACACACGTGATGTCGTGCCACACCGGCTAGTCAACAGAAGAGACGCTGATACCAGGTAAAAACCAGGGCCCCTTCTCCTGCCCAGTGGCCACAGACCACAATTGTGTTAGATGAAGTGGGATATACAAATAAATTGGAATTAACTCCAACAGCAGATATGAATCCTGGAAAAGCTGCTGAGTATCCGACGTTGTGTGAAACTACACTAAATGGAAAAAAGAAAAAAGAGGGTCTGCAAACTAAAACATGTTCAAAACAGTATATTACAACTACAGTATATAGTCAGGGCATGATGTGTGTAAGTAGAGCCTTTACTACAACAATGTGAGTGAGTAGTCATCTGTCGTTGTAGCCCTCCCTCCCATGATAGGTGAACAAGTTAACCCACCCTAGTCTACACAGCACATGGGAGAAATTAGTTACTTAAAATGCTCCAGTTGCGATATTAAAATTTATCATGATTTTATATACAGGCAGTGACATGGAAAAGGAACAAAAAAAAAAAAATCACTATTTTCCCTAAAAAAAATAAATGTGGTTTTCTTTGGAAATTCCGAGTTTGCACAGGTTTCCCCCTACATAAAAAATATAATGTGGCTTAAAAAAAAAAAAAAATAAAAAAAAAATTGGACTCAACTGGATGTTGGGGAATAGATGGCAGCCACTGTCCACTCATTAAGAATACGAATGTTTGTTGTAGTCATTTCCAGATAACACATTCCATTTCATGTACCTTATATTGAAAACGTCAAACTAAAATAGCGCCCAATAGCACAAACGCCAATGGATTCTCACCTGTACTTATCTTGTACTTTTTGCTTAATGTCTTGAAGGGAGTCCTGGGAAATATCTCGTTCCAGATATCCAGACAGAACTTCTGTTGCATTCTCTAAATCTGCCTGATTATTCTGCACAGGACAAAAAGTGAAAATGCTAAATATTTGATTGCATTAAAAGATATGTCTACGCAAAATGTATCATGTACATAACACTGCTTACTGAAGAGTATATTCCACTTTCACTGAAGCAGTTCACTGCATACTATATACTGCATTATTAAAACCTCACTTTACTGTAATTTATTATAAGTGAGCAGTTATCCAATACATAATGAAAAGAAGGGAATTTTGTTTACTTACCGTAAATTCCTTTTCTTCTAGCTCCTATTGGGAGACCCAGACAATTGGGTGTATAGCTACTGCCTCCGGAGGCCACACAATGTATTACACTTTAAAAAGTGTAACCCCTCCCCTCTGCCTATACACCCTCCCGTGGATCACGGGCTCCTCAGTTTTGGTGCAAAAGCAGGAAGGAGAAAACTTATAAATTGGTCTAAGGTAAATTCAATCCGAAGGATGTTCGGAGAACTGAAGACCATGAACCAAAAGAACAATTCAACATGAACAACATGTGTACACAAAAGAACAACAGCCCGAAGGGAACAGGGGCGGGTGCTGGGTCTCCCAATAGGAGCTAGAAGAAAAGGAATTTACGGTAAGTAAACAAAATTCCCTTCTTCTTTGTCGCTCCATTGGGAGACCCAGACAATTGGGACGTCCAAAGCAGTCCCTGGGTGGGTAAAAGAATACCTCAATAAAAAGAGCCGAACGGCCCTCCTCTTACAGGTGGGCAACCGCCGCCTGAAGGACTCGCCTACCTAGACTGGCATCTGCCGAAGCATAGGTATGCATAGGTATGCACTTGATAGTGCTTCGTGAAAGTGTGCAGACTAGACCACGTAGCTGCCTGACACACCTGCTGAGCCGTCGCCCGGTGCCGCAATGCCCAGGACGCACCCACGGCTCTGGTAGAATGGGCTTTCAGCCCTGAAGGAAGCGGAAGCCCAGAAGAACGGTAGGCTTCGAGAATCGGTTCCTTGATCCACCGAGCCAAGGTTGACTTGGAAGCCTGCGAACCCTTACGCTGGCCAGCGACAAGGACAAAGAGCGCATCTGAACGACGCAGGGGCGCCGTGCGAGACACGAAGAACCGGAGTGCTCTCACTAGATCCAAAGAGTGCAAATCCTTTTCACACTGGTGAATTGGATTAGGGCAAAAGGAAGGCAAGGAGATATCCTGATTGAGATGAAAAGGGGATACCACCTTAGGGAGAAATTCCGGGACAGGACGCAGAACCACCTTATCCTGGTGAAAAACCAGGAAGGGGGCTTTGCATGACAGCGCTGCGAGCTCAGACACTCTCCGAAGTGATGTGACTGCCACTAGGAAGGCCACCTTCTGCGAAAGACGTGAGAGAGAGACATCCCTCAGCGGCTCGAAAGGTGGTTTTTGAAGAGCCGACAGAACCCTGTTAAGATCCCAGGGTTCCAGCGGACGTTTGTAGGGTGGGACCATGTGGCAAACCCCCTGCAGGAACGTGCGGACCTGCGGAAGCCTGGCTAGACGCTTTTGAAAAAACACGGAGAGCGCCGATACTTGGCCCTTGAGAGAGCCGAGGGACAAACCCTTGTCCATTCCAGATTGAAGGAATGAAAGAAAAGTGGGTAAGGCAAACGGCCATGGAGGAAAACCGTTAACAGCGCACCATGATAGGAAGATTTGCCCAGACCTGTAATAGATCTTGGCGGACGTTGGCTTCCTGGCTTGTCTCATGGTGGCAATGACATCCTGAGATAACCCTGAAGACGCTAGGAGCCAGGACTCAATGGCCACACAGTCAGGTTGAGGGCCACAGAATTCAGATGGAAAAATGGCCCTTGAGACAGCAAGTCTGGGCGGTCTGGAAGCGCCCGCGGCTGACCCACCGTGAGATGCCACAGATCCGGGTACCACGACCGCCTCGGCCAGTCTGGAGCGACGAGAATGGCGCGACGGCAGTCGGACCTGATCTTGCGTAACATTCTGGGCAGCATCGCCAGAGGAGGAAACACATAAGGCAGTCGGAACTGCGACCAGTCCTGAACTAACGCATCCGCCGCCATGGCTCTGTGATCCTGAGACCGTGCCATGAAGGCCGGGACCTTGTTGTTGTGCCGTGACGCCATGAGATCGACGTCCGGCATTCCCCAGCGGCGACAGATCTCTCGAAACACTTCTGGGTGCAGAGACCATTCCCCCGCGTCCATGCCCTGACGACTGAGAAAATCTGCTTCCCAGTTTTCTACGCCCGGGATGTGAACTGCGGAGATGGTGGAGGCTGTGGCTTCCACCCACTGCAGAATCCGCCGGACTTCCTGGAAGGCTTGACGACTGCGAGTGCCGCCTTGGTGGTTGATGTAGGCGACGGCAGTGGCGTTGTCCGACTGGATACGGATCTGCCTGCCCTCCAGCCACCGATGGAAAGCCAATAGGGCTAGATACACTGCCCTTATTTCCAGAACATTGATCTGAAGGGAAGACTATCGGAGTCCAGGTTCCCTGAGCCCTGTGGTGGAGAAAAACCGCTCCCCACCCTGACAGTCTCGCGTCCGTGGTGACCACAGCCCAGGTTGGGGGTAGGAAGGATTTTCCCTGCGATAGAGAATTGGGAAGGAGCCACCACTGAAGTGACGTCTTGGTTGCAAGGGAAAGAGACGTTCCTGTCGAGGGAAGCCGACCTCCTGTCCCATTTGCGGAGAATGTCCCATTGGAGCTGCCGTAGATGGAATTGCGCGAACGGCACTGCCTCCATCGCTGCCACCATCTTCCCCAGGAAGTGCATGAGGCGCCTTAAGGGGTGTGACTGACTCCGAAGAAGTGATTGCACCCCTGCCTGCAGAGAAAGCCGTTTGTCTCGCGGTAGCTTGACTACCGCTGACTGTGTATGAAACTCCATCCCGAGGTACGTCAGTGATTGGGTCGGTGTCAACTTGGATTTTGGGAAGTTGATGATCCACCCGAACTGCTGGAGAGTCGTCAGAGCGACTGTAAGGCTGTGTTGACACGCCACCCGAGAAGGGGCCCTGACTAGGAGATCGTCTAGGTAGGGAATCACCGAGTGGCCCTGAGAGTGTAGGACCGCCACGACGGATGCCATGACTTTGGTGAAAACCCGTGGGGCTGTCGCCAGGCCGAAAGGCAATGCCACGAACTGAAGGTGTTCGTCCCTGATGGCGAAACGCAAGAAGCGTTGATGTTCGGGTGCGATCGGCACGTGGAGATAAGCATCTTTGATGTCGATCGATGCTAGGAAGTCTCCTTGTGACATCGAGGCGATGACCGAGCGGAGAGATTCCATCCGAAACCGTCTGGTTCTCACGTGTCTGTTGAGCAGTTTGAGGTCCAGAACGGGACGGAATGATCCGACCTTTTTTGGCACCACGAACAAGTTGGAGTAAAAGCCGCGACCACGTTCCTGAAGGGGAACGGGGGTCACAACTCCTTCTGTCTTCAGAGTGTCCACCGCCTGAAAAAGTGCGTCAGCCTGAGCGGGGGGCGGAGAGGTTCTGAAGAAACGAGCCGCAGGACGGGAGCTGAACTCTATCATGTAACCGTGAGACAGAATGTCTCTCACCCATCGGTCTTGAACATGTGGCCACCAGGCGTCGCAAAAGCGGGAGAGCCTGCCACCGACCGAGGATGCGGCCAGGGGAGGCCGAGAGTCATGAGGAGGCCGCCTTGGAGGCAGTGCCTCCTGCGGCCTTTTGGGGGCGTGACTTGGACCGCCACGCATAGAAGTTCCTCTGGCCTTTCTCCGGCCTGCTGGACGAAGAGGATTGGGGCTTGGCGGAGGGACGAAAGGACCGAAACCTCGATTGTATATTCCGTTGTTGAAGTTTCTTAGGTCTGGACTGGGGTAAGGAGGAGTCCTTTCCCTTGGATTCCTTAATAATCTCATCCAATCGTTCGCCAAACAAGCGTTCGCCAGAAAACGGCAAACCGGTTAAGAACCTCTTGGAGGCCGAGTCTGTCTTCCATTCGCGCAGCCACATGGCCCTGCGGACTGCCAGAGTTAGCGGATGCCACAGCTGTACGGCTAGCCGAGTCTAGGACTGCGTTCATGGCATAGGAAGAAAAAGCTGACGCTTGAGAAGTCAAAGACGCAACTTGCAGAGCAGAATTACGTGTGACAGCATTAATCTCAGTCAGACAAGCCGAGATAGCTTGGAGTGCCCACACGGCTACAAAGGCCGGGGCAAAAGACGCGCCCGTGGCCTCATAGATGGACTTCACCAGGAGCTCTATCTGCCTGTCAGTGGCATCCTTTAGCGATGAGCCATCTGCCACCGATACCACAGATCTTGCCGCCAATCTAAAGACTGGAGGATCCACCTTGGGACATTGAGCCCACCCCTTAACGACTTCAGCGGGGAAGGGGTAACGCGTGTCAGTGAGGCGCTTAGTAAAGCGCTTGTCCGGAACCGCTCTGGGCTTCTGGACAGCGTCTCTGAAGTTAGAGTGATCGAAGAACGCACTACGTGTACGTTTGGGGAACCGAAACTGGTGTTTCTCCTGCTGAGACGCCGACTCCTCCACAGTAGGAGGCGGGGGAGAGAGATCCAACACCTGGTTGATGGACGAGATAAGATCATTCACTAATGCGTCCCCCTCAGGTGTATCAAGGTTAAGGGCGACGTCAGGGTCAGAACCCTGAGCTGCGACGTCCGCCTCGTCCTCCAGAGAGTCCTCAAGCTGGGAACCCGAGCAGCGTGAAGAAGTCGGGGAAGATTCCCAGCGAGCCCGCTTAGCCTGTCTAGGACTGTGGTCCTGGCAGGAGTCCTCCGCGTGGAACCTAGGACCCAACCTGGGAGCGCGCTGCGGCTCAGACCGAGAGGGGCCTGGAGGTGACGATCCAACAGGGGCCGGGGGCCTGTGTAAGGACCGGTCTGGACTGCAAAGCTTCTAGCAGCTTGGCAGACCATTTGTCCATAGACTGAGCCATGGATTGTGAAAGTGACTCAGAGTTTCTCAGCAAAAGCAGCAAACTCTGTCCCTGCCGCCTGGACAGGGGGAGCAGGTGGTTCTACATGAGCCGAGGGGCCCACTAGTGACCGAGGCTCCGGCTGAGCAAGTGAAACAGGGGTCGAGCATTGCTCACAGTGAGGGTATGTGGAACCCGCAGGTAACATAGCCCCACAAGAGGTACAGGCCGCAAAAAACCCCTGTGCCTTAACAGCTTTGCTCCTTGTGGACGACATGCTGTTGTCTCCTAGGAGAATGATCACTTAGGGTATATGGGCAAAAACAGGGTATACAGCCCGACCGAACAGAAATATATATATAAATACGTATCTATTCCGGCACCCTAGGGGGGGACCAGCACCGGGTGACCGGTGTGGCTTACCGACCGCTAACAAGCGGAGTGTGTGCCTCCAGATTCAGGTCCCCTGGAGCTGCAGAGCTGTTCCTGAGAATCCTCCACCGGCAGAATGCCCAAAAAATGGCTGCCGGAGATCTCAGGGGAGGAGTGGAGCAGAGGGCGGCGCCAGGAAAGTGCGGGAATCTGGGGTCCCCACAGTGATCAGTGAGGGGGGAGGAAACATGCAGGATGCTCCAGCCCTCACATCCGACGTCAGGTCGGTAATCCCGCCCTTACCCCTGACAGGCAGGCCCCGGGGGCGGGATTTTTGCGACTAGGCCGCGATGAAGCCGGGGACTAAATTTGAGACCGCGCCCGACAAGCAGGCACGGTCTGCGCGGAAGTCCGCCGGTCTTCTCAATGCAGCAGCTGCCGCAGCGTCCGGGAAGAAGGTGCGCTCCTGCATATTCCCCAATGGGGACACAGAGTACCTTAGAGTTGCAGGGCCCGGTCCCTGAGGTTGAATAGACTCCGGTCCGGCAGATTCCCACAGGGGCTGCGGAGGGAGCACGGTCCCAGCAAATGGCTGACCGTTCAGGATCCCACTTCTCCCAGAGCCGCTGAGGGATGGTGAAGGAGACGGCATGAGGCTCCGGCCTTTGTACCCGCAATGGGTACCTCAACCTTAACAACACCGCCGACATAGTGGGGTGAGAAGGGAACATGCCGGGGGCCCCGTGGGGGCCCTCTTTTCTTCCAACCGACATAACTAATATGAGAATGCATGAGTGGATGTGTGCCTCCTTCCACACAAAGCATAAAACTGAGGAGCCCGTGATCCACGGGAGGGTGTATAGGCAGAGGGGAGGGGTTACACTTTTAAAGTCTAATACTTTGTGTGGCCTCCGGAGGCAGAAGCTATACACCCCAATTGTCTGGGTCTCCCAATGGAGCGACAAAGAAATACCAGTTCCTCTGATTCTCAAGTCACTTTTTATTCTGTAAAATGGCCAGCTTCTTAGCCTATTCTATGAGCACAAAAAATAGCAAAAACATTCCAGAGTTGATGAGCCCACATGATCTATATATACATCCTTGGTCATGAAGGGGTTAACCAGTCGTTCTCACTCTTAACCAATCTATTACACTCCTCACATGGGAATCTTTCCTCAGCAAAAGGAGAACCCTTTATTAAAAGGGAATCCGTCAGCAGGTTTTTGCTACCTCATCTGAGAGCAGCTGATGTAGGCAAAGAGACCCTGAATCCAACTCTTAGATTACTGGCTGTAGCCTGACACAATCCGAATTTTTAGGTGTAGTCATGTAACAAAGTCCAGAGGGTTGTCTCCGCCCACACCAGGCTCTCAATAGAGATTGTACATTCAGAGAGTTGTCAATCACAGCAGGAGGCGTGTCAGACTACCATGCCAGTTTCTAGTCCTGCAATGATAAGGGTTCTGCTGCTTAAGCAAATAAACAAAAGATTGAACCAACACAAAATAGGTTCACTTTCTATGTTAACCCTTGCAGCATGTTGGCTTCAGCTTATCTAGCAAAAGAAGGGAATTTTGTTTACTTACCGTAAATTCCTTTTCTTCTAGCTCCAATTGGGAGACCCAGACAGTGGGTGTATAGCTACTGCCCTCTGGAGGCCGCACAAAGAACTACACTTAAAAGTGTAAGGCCCCTCCCCTTCTGGCTATACACCCTCCCGTAGGAGTACAGATTCCTCAGTTTTAGTACCAAAGCAAGAAGGAGGAAAGCCAATAACAGTTTCAAAAACAAATTCAATCCGATAACACGATCGGAGAACTTAAGAAACAACATGAACAACATGTGCACCCGAAAAACGAAACCCTAAGAACAAATAGGGCGGGTGCTGGGTCTCCCAATTGGAGCTAGAAGAAAAGGAATTTACGGTAAGTAAACAAAATTCCCTTCTTCTTTTTCGCTCCTAATTGGGAGACCCAGACAGTGGGACGTCCAAAAGCAGTCCCTGGGTGGGTAAAAAGATACCACATGAACGGGCTGTCAAACAGCCTCCTCCTACAGGTGGGCCACCGCCGCCTGAAGGACCTGTCTACCTAGGCTGGCATCTGCCGAAGCGTAGGTATGCACTTGATAGTGTTTGGTAAACGTGTGCAGACTCGACCAGGTAGCCGCCTGGCACACTTGCTGAGCCGTAGCCTGATGCCGTAATGCCCAGGACGCACCCACGGCTCTGGTAGAATGGGCCTTCAGTCCAGATGGAATCGGAAGCCCAGCAGAACGGTATGTGTGAAGAATTGGTTCCTTGATCCACCGCGCCAGGGTGGATTTGGAAGCTTGCGATCCCTTATGCTGACCAGCGACTAGGACAAAGAGCGCATCAGAACGGCGTAGAGCCGCCGTGCGAGAAATGTAAATCCTGAGTGCTCTCACCAGGTCCAACAGATGTAAACCCTTTTCAAATTGGTGAACTGGATGCGGACACAAAGATGGTAAAGTGATATCCTGATTGAGATGAAAGGAAGAAACCACCTTGGGAGAAAACTCTGGAATTGGACGCAGTACTACCTTGTCTTGGTGAAACACCAGGAAGGGAGATTTGCAAGATAACGCCGCTAGCTCGGACACTCTTCGAAGAGACGTGACCGCCACAAGAAAAACTACCTTTTGTGAAAGCCGAGAAAGGGGAACCTCTTTCAAAGGCTCGAAAGGCGGCTTCTGGAGAGCAATGAGAACCTTGTTCAGATCCCAGGGTTCCAATGGCCGTCTGTAAGGAGGAACGATATGACAAACTCCTTGGAGAAACGTGCGTACTTTAGAAAGCTGTGCCAAGCGCTTCTGAAAGAATACGGATAGCGCGGAGACTTGACCCTTAAGAGAGCTAAGCGACAAACCTTTTTCCAACCCAGACTGCAGGAAGGAAAGAAAAATTGGCAATGCAAATGGCCAGGGAGAAAACCCTTGAGCCAAGCACCACGCTAAGAAAATCTTCCACGTTCTGTGATAGATCTTAGCTGAGGATGGTTTTCTAGCCTGTCTCATTGTGGCAACAACTTTATGGGATAAACCTGAGGCCGCTAGGATCCAGGACTCAATGGCCACACAGTCAGGTTCAGGGCCGCAGAATTCAGATGGAAAAACGGCCCTTGAGACAGCAAATCTGGACGGTCTGGAAGTGTCCACGGTTGGCCTACCGTGAGATGCCACAGATCCGGGTACCACGACCTTCTTGGCCAATCTGGAGCGACGAGTATGGCTCGATGGCAGTCGGACCTGATTTTCCGGAGAACTCTGGGTAACAATGCTAGAGGTGGGAACACATAGGGGAGTCGGAATTGCGACCAATCCTGAACCAAGGCGTCTGCCGCCAGTGCTCGGTGATCGTGAGACCGTGCCATGAAAACTGGGACCTTGTTGTTGTGCCGTGACGCCATCAGATCGACGTCCGGCGTCCCCCAGCGGCAACAGATCTGCTGAAACACGTCCGGGTGAAGGGACCATTCTCCTGCGTCCATGCCCTGGCGACTGAGAAAGTCTGCTTCCCAGTTTTCCACGCCTGGGATGTGAACTGCGGATATGGTGGACGCTCTGCTTTCCACCCACGTCAAAATCCGTTGGACTTCTTGAAAAGCTTGGCGACTGCGTGTTCCCCCTTGGTGGTTGATGTACGCCACCGCCGTAGAATTGTCCGACTGAATCCGAATCTGCTTGCCTTCCAGCCCTTGTTGGAAGGCTCGCAGGGCAAGATAGATTGCTCTGATTTCCAGAACATTGATCTGCAGGGTGGACTCTTCCAGAGTCCACATCCCCTGAGCCCTGTGGTGGAGATACACCGCTCCCCACCCTGATAGGCTCGCATCCGTCGTGACCACTGCCCAGGACGGGGGAAGGAACGACTTTCCCTGTGACAATGAGGTGGGGAGAAGCCACCAACGCAGAGAGTCCTTGGCAGTCTGAGAGAGGGAGACAGTCCTGTCGAGGGACGTCGATTTCCCGTCCCATTGGCGTAGAATGTCCCATTGTAGAGGGCGCAGATGAAACTGCGCGAACGGGACTGCCTCCATTGCTGCTACCATCTTTCCTAGGAAATGCATGAGGCGCCTCAGTGAGTGCGACTGGCTCTGAAGGAGAGATTGCACTCCAGTCCGTAGCGAGCACTGCTTGTCCAGTGGAAGCTTCACTATCGCTGATAGAGTATGAAACTCCATGCCAAGATAAGTCAGAGATTGGGTCGGGGTTAGATGAGACTTTGGAAAGTTGATAATCCACCCGAAACTCTGGAGAGTGTCTAGTGCCACCTTCAGACTGTGTTGGCATGCCTCTTGAGAGGGTGCCTTTATAAGCAGGTCGTCTAGATACGGGATGACCGAGTGACCCTGCGAGTGCAGAACAGCTACTACTGCTGCCATGACCTTGGTGAAGACCCGGGGGGCTGTTGCCAGACCGAAAGGTAACGCTACGAACTGTAGGTGTTCGTCGTGTATGACGAAGCGTAGGAAACGCTGATGCTCTGGTGCGATCGGCACGTGGAGATACGCATCCTTGATATCTATTGATGCTAGAAAATCTCCTTGAGACATTGAGGCTATGACGGAGCGTAGGGATTCCATCCGGAACCTCCTGACTTTTACGTGTCTGTTGAGCAACTTTAGATCCAGGACGGGCCGATACGATCCGTCCTTTTTTGGGACCACAAACAGATTGGAGTAAAAACCGTGACCTTGTTCCTGAAGCGGGACGGAGGTCACCACTCCTTCCGCCTTTAGAGCGGCCACCGCCTGCAACAGAGCATCGGCTCGGTCTGGTGGTGGAGAAGTTCTGAAGAAACGAGTTGGCGGACGAGAACTGAACTCTATCCTGTACCCGTGAGACAGAATATCCCTCACCCAACGGTCTTTGACGTGTGACAGCCAGATGTCGCCAAAGTGGGAAAGCCTCCCACCGACCGCGGGTGTGGGAATCGGAGACCGCAAGTCAGGAGGACGCCGTCTTGGCAACGGTTCCTCCGGCTGTCCTTTTTGGGCGTGACTGAGACCTCCAAGAATCTGAGCGTCTCTGGTCTTTTTGAGTCTTTTTTGACGAGGCGAATTGGGACCTGCCCGGTCCTCGAAAGGACCGATAACCAGACTGACCCTTCCTCTGTTGGGGTCTGTTTTGTCTGTGTTGCGGTAAGGATGAGTCCTTACCCTTGGAGTGTTTGATGATTTCATCCAAACGCTCTCCAAACAATCGGTCACGAGAAAAAGGCAAATTGGTTAAGCACTTCTTGGAATGAGAATCTGCTTTCCAATGTCTCAACCACAGGGCCCTACGCAAAACAACGGAGTTGGCTGACGCCACTGCCGTGCGGCTTGTAGCGTCAAGAACAGCATTAATCGCGTACGACGCGAATGCCGCCATTTGCGAGGTCAATGGTGCTACCTGCGGGGCACATGCACGTGTGACGGAGTCAACTCGCGCAAGCCCGGCTGAGATAGCTTGGAGTGCCCATACGGCCGCAAAAGAAGGCGCTAATGACGCTCCAATCGCTTCATAGATGGATTTCAGCCAGAGCTCCATCTGCCTGTCAGTGGCATCTTTAAGTGCCGCTCCATCTTCAACTGCAACCAAGGATCTAGCTGCAAGCCTGGAAATTGGAGGATCCACTTTTGGACACTGGGTCCAACCCTTGACCACCTCAGGGGGAAAAGGATAGCGTGTATCTTTAAGCCGTTTAGGAAAACGCCTTTCAGGATAAGCGTGGGGTTTCTGGATTGCGTCTCTAAAGTCAGCGTGGTCCAGAAAAGTGCTTAAAGTACGCTTAGGGTATCTGAAATGGATTCTCTCGTGCTGCGAAGCTGACTCCTCCACAAGAGGAGCTGGTGGGGAAATATTTAACATCTTATTGATGTTAAATATAAGATCATTAACTATGGCGTCACCATCTGGTGTATCTAGATTGAGAGCGGTCCCAGGATCAGAATCCTGATCAGTTACGTCCGCCTCATCACCCATAGATTCATCTCGCTGGGATCCTGACCATTGAGATGAATGTGAAGGCCCGTCATAGCGAGCCCGCTTAGGCTGCCCGGGGCCATCGTCCGAGTCAGAGTCTTCACCCTGAGGTGTATATGCCCGTCCCGGAGCTTGGAGCTGAGGGGGACCAGGGGGCAATGATTGCACAGTGTCCGTGGCCTGAAGTACAGGCCTAGCTCGCAATGTGTCAAGAATTTGTGACATAGTGAGAGACATTCTGTCAGCAAAAGCTGCAAACTCAGTTCCTGTCACCTGGACAGCATTCACAGGTGGTACACCCTGGGACACGTCCAGCAGAGGTCCCGACTGTGCAAGCGCCGCAGGGGCCGAGCACTGCACACAATGGGGGTCCGTGGAGCCTGCCGGTAGAAAAGTCCCACAAGCGGTGCAGGAAGCATATAATGTCTGTGCCTTGGCACCCTTGTTTTACGGACGACATGCTGCTGGCTCTCTGCAATGTGAGAGAGTCTATAGCCAAAGGGCGACCAGCGCTATGCAATACAAAGTATTTGTAGAAACAAAATACTAAGAATAATACTGGCACAAGAGGGGGTGAGCCCTGAGGGCTGCTTACCGCCCGCTGAATAGCGGGTAAGAGGCTGCAGATTCCTTGTCTGGGTCTCCCCGGCTCCCCTCTGCAGCTCAGCGTGTCAGCAGGAATGGCTGCCGGCGTCTGTGGAGAGGGGCGGTCCGTGGGAGTTCCCAAACAAAAGTGCGGGAAACAGTGTCCCCTCTGTGCCGATTGTGAGGGCTGGAGTATGTAAAAACGACTCCAGCCCTCAGCGCTGATGCACTGGCCAGCGTCCCGCCCCTCTCCTGACTGGCAGGTCTGGGGGCGGGAACGAACGGAAGCAGGCCGCAAAAGCCGGGGACTCGAGTTATCAGCACGGCCGCCGTAAAAGCGCGGGCCGCGCTGAAGTCCCCGGCGCACCACAAGTGCCAGCCGCGCCGCAGTCTCCAGCGGCCGGCGCGACCGATTCCTAGAAGTGTGCCTGCTTCAGCGAAGCTGAATGAGGCCATGGCACAAGCGCCGTAGCGCTGATGTCCCCCGGCGCACTACAACACCCAGCATGCTGCGGTGTGAGCGCCAAATGCACGGGGACACAGAGTACCTTGAGGAAGCAGGGCCATGTCCCTGATGTACTCCGCTCCATCCAGCATCTTCTCCAGGGGCTGTAGATGGAGCACGGTCTCAGTGCCTGGAGACCGGTAAATCCCACTTCACCCAGAGCCCTGTAAAAAGGGATGGGGAAGGAATCAGCATGTGGGCTCCTGCCGCCGTACCCGCAATGGGTACCTCAACCTTACAAACACCTCCGACATACAGTGGGGTGAGAAGGGAGCATGCTGGGGACACTATATGTGTCCTCTTTTCTTCCATCCGACATAGTCAGCAGCTGCTGCTGACTAAAAACAATGGAGCTATGCGTGCGTGTCTGACCTCCTTGCGCACAAAGCTAAAACTGAGGAATCTGTACTCCTACGGGAGGGTGTATAGCCAGAAGGGGAGGGGCCTTACACTTTTAAGTGTAGTTCTTTGTGCGGCCTCCAGAGGGCAGTAGCTATACACCCACTGTCTGGGTCTCCCAATTAGGAGCGAAAAAGAAAACCTGCTGACAGATTCCCTTTAATGGCGGGACTGGAAAAATATTAGACCAATTAAAAAAGTAGACCCACTACTGTCAGGAATATAAAACCTTTGTGGAAATCCGAATTTTCAAGATTGTAAATAAACAATACTTAAAATTTTGCAGAAACAGGGCTTCCCTGCGATTGGTCATTTTGTGGATGATGCTTAAAAATCCAAAATCACTCCACACTCTACTGAAGAATTATTTAGAGATATTTGAGCAAATACTACTGAAACATTCAAACCTCTGAATGGGACCAAACTTTCCATAAGTTGTGGACCCTCCTGCCATCACAAGAGGCTGCAATTCTGCTCTCTACAAATATCTTCTCACACCCATTGACTACACTACCATCACAACAGGCCTTTTTGGCTATAGACTTTTGTTACCCCACGCTGATATGCTAGGCAAATACTGATGTAACCAAGCCCTGGAAACCTGCTAGGATACATGCACATAATCAGGATTAGTAGGTGTTCTGGATGCAGCGTATTTTTGCTGCGCCTGCTGCATTCTTCTGCGCAGAAGACTCCAGAATCTCTGCAGGAGAAATTGACATGTGGCTCGGAAACCCACACTGCAGGTCAGTTTACGCAGAGTTAAAACGAAGCACAATGGGCATGGGATTTCTATAAATCCTATATACTGTGCTTGTACTGTACAATGCAGCATTTTGGAAGCAGTGAAAACAAGCTGGATCTAAAACGCTACTAATCATGATCGTGGGCACGGGCCCTTACACCTGATCTCAGCTGATGCAAAAATAGTAATTCTTCAAAATTTCATATCTCCCCAGGCACCTCCACATACATTATTTTTAGAAAAACTCTCTCTTTTCTCCCCAAATGAACTGGGTAGATGTGTCCATCCTAAAAGAACGTGGATTGGAAATTTTTTTGATACATGGAAAGTTTCATAGCCTCTAACCCTCCACAGTCCAGAGAAAAATATGCATAAAAAAAGAAAAACCCAATAAATACTTCCAGAACACAACTTAGTTCTTGAAAGGTGAACTACTAGAAGTTCTACCCAATTAACTTACAAAGCGCCATGAAAAATGGAAGTGCATGGGGACGCCAGGCCTCCTCCTCCTTCCTCCCAGTATTTGTTGATTATTTTACTTTACCCAATAAGCTAGCTCCTATCTCATTAAGAAGTTATTCTTAATCTTAGTTAATTTTCATTGAAAGTTTTCCATCTACTTTTTGCTAACCTTAATACCGGATATTCCTGACATAAATTTCTTTTCTCATTGCTTTGTTATATGAAACAAAAACAAATTTTGTAATATAATTTTTCAATACCAATATTGTAAGCCTTATCTAAACACTATCGTGCCTTGAAATATCTTCCATGCTAATTTATAGTCTGATCTGTACCTTATGAATTATGTCAAACTCAAGTATAAGAAAAAACCCAAAACCCCTACCTCAAAGATAATCGACTGGTTGTTCTTCTTGAGGTAGAACGCGAAGACGTAAGTGTACATGAGCGTGGAGCGGCACTGGCACAGGACGTCCACAGCCTTTTTTAGAAACTGCACTTCAATCCATGACATGTTATGTTGCTGCATCTCCTCCATCTTCTGCTTGACTTGGGCATAAAGCTTGTGCTCAAATCGCAAGCTCTGCATGTGGTTCATGTAGCGATTGCAGTAAAACAGATATCTTTGTAAGGCTGCTCTGGATCGCTGCACCAGTAGAATGAAGCACAATAATTAATTTTTCTTACATTACGGAATGCAGTCATATTATGTAACACAATAAATAGAAAATCTTCATTAAGCAATGACATTAGACCAACCCTACTCTTCCCTCCATACTACTGTTACTGCATTTTCATTAGTAGGTCCAGCTAGCAATACTCTCCCTGTCATGTCCATGACCAAAGTATTCTCACATCTTTTCCAAGCATCCTTGGTAACACTGCCCCATGTTACTCCCAGGACACCATTTACTTGCACTAATAATCCCTGTTCTCTTAGTGCCTATGTTGCATCAGACAATCTCGATGCAGCACAATGTATGGGCTAGTATAGCTCCTGGGATCCTGCTTCTCCCAAATGTTCTTTTCATACGGTGTAGTCCAAGAATCAGTCATATTACAATCTGTAAGTGGCAAGATCCTACATGACAGCGTGTACATGCTTCTCACATAAGCAAATAAGTTGATTTACAGCTATTGCCTCCTGCATGGAAAATGAGGAAAAATATAGTAAGGCCAGATGCACACGTTGAGTATTTGGCCAGTTTTTTTACTTCAGTGCTTGTTAGGCTATGCGTATTGCATGCAGTTACGCTGCGTTCTGCATCGCAGCGTAACTGCATGTATCCTGCGTCCCCAGCACAATCTATGAAGATTGTGTATTATCCATGCGCACGTTGTGTTTTAGAACGCAGTGATTTGCACGCTGCCAAATCTCTGCATTCTAAAAAGCAACATGTCACTTCTTTCGTGCGCTTTGGATGTTGCCCCCGCTCTGTCTATGGGAGGGGCTGAATCCAGAGTGCATGAAATCAGCTTTTCAGCACGCAGTGTTTCTGCAGCGATTTGAAGCGCACGTGTGCTGTTCAAATCGCTGCAGAAATTTCTGCAGGGACAGAACGCAACGTGGGCACATAGCCTAAGACAAAACTAGGAGTGGGTGATGAATGCAGAAGTGGTGCCCATGTTTATTATACTTTTCCTCTGATTGCTCCACTCCTGGTTCTGGCTTATAAATACTGAGGAAAAAAACTCACCCAATAGTCAATGTGCACATGGCCTAAGGGCGAAGAAAAGGAAATATTCCTATCAAGTCCTCTCCCTCCAAAGCATGATTTAGAAATGCATAAAATAACTTCCAGTATTAAACATCCCTTCGGTGGCAGTAAGGCATGTAGATTTAAGTGGATTGCACAGGCGGAATACCCAGACGTCCTGCGATTCTTCTATTCAAACGGAGACCACCATAGAGCCTAATGTTAATTTAAGCTTGTTTCGGGAGCATCATGAAACGTATAAATCAAAATAAAAAAATCGCTTCCATTTGCAAATGAGGTCATTTGGATATTAACAGGGTTTTCATACACAGGTCAAATTCTCTTTGGTATGTGAGCGGTGGTGATGACATCACAACTGTCAGGAAGCATGCTCAGTCAGCAGGTATCACGCACCTTCCTACAACACTGTATAGGAGCATGAACCTATCAATCATTCAGGCTTAGTAGCAGGTATTTGTAGATATGACTTAACTACAATGTTTACATTTTCCTTAAAGGGGTTGTTCGATGTGGAAATGAGGGGCACCTGCCCTTTAAAGAAATGTAAATATTGCAGGTCCACAAACTATCTTTCCCATTTCATATGCTCACCTCTTGTGCATCTCGGGCAGCTTTTGCGTCATCTTCATTGTAACGATTACAATTATACCTGTAATATTTGGTACTGTTATTATAACATAGTAAAAATAACAAAAGTTGCTGATATAAAGGAAAATATCCAACAGTATAAGTGACTAAAAACACAGATTAGTATCTCTTACCCGTCAAAAAATGCCTAGAAATAGGGAAACAACACCGGTAGTCCCATATAGAAACAATTTAACTACTCAAATAAATTAATTGGGCCAGTGACAATAATACAAATACAAAATCTATATTCACCAATTATGCAAAACGATACACACAATTTTCATTGTTCTCTCAGAGGTACAAACAGTACTACACTTACCAAGCTGATCCATGGGGCTCCCAAGGACCTAGACACACCCAGCAGAACTCAGCCTTGCAATTTTGGTTCCGACACACCATATGATTACAGCCTCCATCTTTCTCTATGGTTACATGACATTTGGGACACTCCTAGTGCAGAAAAAACAAAAATAAAGAAAAATGGAATTTCCTATGAAAGTAGAGATCAAATCAGGACATAATAAATATCTTGGGGGCCTAACAAAAAAAAAAAAGTTAAAATTAACTGACATTAGATGTGATCCATATAGGGTATCAATGCGTTTTAATGTAAAGCCAGGCTCCCAATAAAATTTTTATGGAAAAAAACCCTGTTAGAATACATACAGTGAAGTGGAGGAGTATATACAAGCGATTATTAATTTGGTTTCCAGGGCCTCTCTGGTCCTCTACTGGGTCTTGCAACAACTACTGGGGTTTATAAGTGAGTCAAAAGTGACTACTACAATGTAGGTCTGACACTCACCCCGCTTACATTTTAAAAGTGACTTCCAGCCCAGACAGAGCCCTTTGTGATCCAGAGTCAGAAATTGAGTCATTCGACTCAGAAGAGGATTGGAGCGACACTGGAAACGCATTATGTATTGGACTGCAGGAGACAGCCGAGTACAGTGCTGATAACTTTTCTATTGTTGTACCACCAATGTCAAAGACAGGATTGTAATGGCACAAAACAATGCAAATTAATACAGTGTTCAGGGTCTGAGGAATGTCAAACTTAAAGGGAACCTGTCATCAGAAATTTCGCCCAAAAGCTAAAAGATTCCCCCTCTTCAGCTCCTGGGCTGCATTCTAGGAAGGTCCCTGTTATTATTGTGCCCCATGTGAGACCAAAATAAAGCCTTTATAAAGTTCTACCTTTTTGTATGCAGCTTCTGTAAATCTGACACGGGGGCGGGCTCTCTGCCGTCCGTTATTTTGCCCCCTGGTCCTGTATGCCGCCCCCATCGCTCCTTTCCATATCTGATGCACCGCCCACTGCTCCAGCCATCCCCACGCATGCCCAGTGCCAGTCTCACAGGACTGAGCAGTGTGACCGCTGGTGACGTGTGCGCAGGCAAGTGATTATGGACGGGACTGTGACTGTTATCAGCAAGTACCCGCCCATAATCTCGTGAGCGCGCAAACCTCTCCAGCGTCACACTGTGCTCAGTGTAGATGCTAGACTGTATGGGCTGCTTCCAGGGATGACGTCCCTTTGTCATGTGATAGGGGCGTGTTCGAAATACTATCACATGACAAAGGGACGTCATCCCTGGAAGCAGCCCATACAGTCTAGCATCTACACTGAGCTCAGTGTGAATGCTGGAGAGGTTTGCGTGCTCACGAGATTATGGGCGGGTACTTGCTGATAACAGTCACAGTCCCGCCCATAATCACTTGCCTGCGCACACGTCACCAGTGGTCACACTGCTCAGTCCTGTGAGACTGGCACTGGGCATGCGTGGGGATGGCTGGAGCAGTGGGCGGTGCATCAGATATGGAAAGGAGCGATGGGGGCGGCATACAGGACCAGGAGGCAGAATAACGGACGGCAGAGAGCCCGCCCCCGTGTCACATTTACAGAAGCTGCATACAAAAAGGTAGAACTTTATAAAGGCTTTATTTTGGTCTCACATGGGGCACAATAATAACAGGGACCTTCCTAGAATGCAGCCCAGGAGCTGCAGAGGGGGAATCTTTTAGCTTTTGGGCGAAATTTCTGATGACAGGTTCCCTTTAAAGCTAAATAACAGTAATCTACTAATCTTACCTTTGTGTTAGCTGCAATCCAATTTGAGGTCTCGCTGTCATCATCACACTTCTTAATCCATTTTTTTAGCCACTGGGGAAAAAACAAAAATGACAAAAAAAAAAAATGGTTTTTTTTAGATTCCCTTCTTGTTTAAGAACACTACCATAGGTAATACCCCAGCAAAAGCACTACACAAAGAGTTAAATGTTTACTAAATGTACATACCTTGCATTTAACAGGGTCATGCCAGTTCTCTCCACAATTGAAACTATGAAAACAAGAAAATCAATTAATATTATCTATAGGGTTTATTTATGAATCTAAGGTGGAGAGGATCCCTCCACCGTGGAATGACATCTAGGTTACACTCACACAAGTATTACACAGTGGAGGGCGGATACTCATGAGAACACTGTCACTCCACTTCATCTGGTACTCAAAAGCTGTTCTTTGAAAAATGACTTATCAATAGTCTTATTACCTAATACTGGTCCAAAATATAATACCATCACACAACCAGAATAACTATCCATAATAAAATTACAGTAAAAACTTCACATTATTTATGGTTCAAAGAATAAAGACAAAAGAAAACTGAAATATTTGGTTGATTATCCATTTACGAAGTGGATAAAACTAATGTAGATGGAAGCACAAGAAGCCCATAGACCAAATGGGGTCCGAATGGCTTCTGATTTGTGTCTGTCTTTTTAACGGACCAAAAGTCCTTCATGATGTGCTTTTTCATTAATTAAATACACAATGTGAACCAAAAGGACACCATTAAAGTCAGAGTCCATTCTAGTTCAGTTTGCAATAGTTTTAGAAGAAATCTGTTTTCAATGTAAAAGGAACGGAAAGGCCATTCATATTATTAAGCATCTGACTAACAACATCTAAGCTGTATGCATGCGCAGTTTAAGAATGGTTATCCCTATACACATGCCGGTAAAGGAGTTTTCTCACATCAAACTAGCAGCAATTTATTTAAACTGCTTAAAATGAGTTATTAAAAATCCTCTCCATTCTCAAAAAGTAAAGATTTAATTATATTATTTATTGCTGATTGCCTAGGTTATCAGCCATCTCTGTAATGTATCAGTAGTGACTGGTCTCCTAGGCAATGAGCCAAAGAGCACAGCGCTTACAAGCTTTTTGCTATAGAGTGCTTCATCCAAACATCTTAGTGCCTCTGTGCTCTTATGATGCTGCAGAAGCAAGGCTGCTTGCAGTATTGGAGAGTCCACAGTTTGGTGCAGCCAAGCGACTGATCCCAACTGCCAATCAGCCGCCCAGCAAGAATGGAGTAAAGAGGCAAAGGAGGGGGATGCATCTTTAAAAATTGATATTGAAAGAACACCTTTAACCCCTTAACGACCGTGGGCAGTAATATTACATCCTAGCGGTCATAGTGTTAATCCCTGTGGGCTGCTGCAAGCAGCCTGCGGCAATTAGTGCACATCTCGGCTGATTTATACAGCTGACATGTGTGCCTGCGAGGCATTAGTGGAATCCCTATCCGCCCATGCCTTTTAACCCTTTAACCCCTTAAATGGCCCTGTCAAGATGTGACAGCGCCATATTAACGACGATAGCAGTAGAGTCATACTCACAGGCCGATACCGGAAGTCACGTGACGTGATCACGAGGATCCGGTGGTCGTCATGGTAGCACAGGGTCATGTGAGGACTCCTGTGCTCACTTGACTCAGGTCCTGTAACAAACAGACAAGTGCTGCTTGTTACAAGAGATGATCATTTCTCCCAGTCTGAGCTGGGCTGCTCTGTTCGGGAGAAAAGATAGAGCGATCAGACTGCTGATCGTTATAGTCCCCTAGGAGTACTATAAAAAAAAAAAAAAAAAGTTTAAAAAAAACCCCCAAAAACTAAAGTTTAAATCACCCCCCTTTTGCTCAACCAATTAAAAATTAAAAAGGTTAAAAAAAATAAAAAACTATACACCTATTTGGTATTGCCGCATTCAGAAATACTCGATCAAAATATAAAGTCAATTAATCTGATCGGTTAACTGTGTAGCAGCAAAAAAATTCCAAATGCCAAAATTCCATTTTTTGGTCGACACAAATTTTGCGGTACCGTTAAAAACGTCACCTCGAAACGCAAAAAATAAGCCATTACTGAGCCATAGATCCCGAAAAAATAAAAATGCTATGGGTCACGGAAAATGGCGCAAAACGTACCCCCCTTTTTTCGGACAAACTTCTGATTTTTTTTTTAACCCCTTAGATAAAAGTAAACCTATACATGCTTTGTGTCTACAAACTCACACTGACTTCAGCCATAACACTGACATCAGATTTACCATATAGGGAACACCGTGAATAAAATATCTCAAAAACAATAGTGCAATTTCACTTTTTTTTGGAATTGTTCAGCATTTGGAATTTTTTTTGCTGTTTTCCAGTAAACTATATGGTAAAAGTCATGGTTTCATTTAAAAGTACAGCTCATTCAGCAAAAAACACATTGACTGAAAAGTAAAAAAAAGTTATGTCTCTTGGAAGAATGGCGAACAAAAAAAAAACCAAAAAAAAACCAAAGCGCCGGTCGTGAAGGGGTTAAAGATGCAGCCTATTTGGGTATTTAAAGAAAAAAGGAAATTTCACTTTTTTTTCTCCCCAAGGCCACAACTTTTTTTTTTTGTTTTGCATTGATATGGCTACAGAGCCTGTATTTTTCCTGGAATTTTCAAAGTCCCATCATTTTGGGGTATATAGCAGTCTACATCTGTTTATTATATATACACATACAGTACAGACCAAACGTTTGGAAACACCTTCTAGCTCTAGAACAACTGTTAAGAGGAGACTTTGTGTAGCAGGCCTTCATGGTAAAATAGCTGCTAGGAAACCACTGCTAAGGACAGGCAACAAGCAGAAGAGACTTGTTTGGGCTAAACAACACAAGGAATGGACATTAGACCAATGGAAATCTGTGCTTTGGTCCGATGAGTCCAAAGAGAAAATGCCAAGAGTGTGCAAAGTAGTAATGAAAGCAAAAAGTGGCTACTTTGAAGAACCTAGAATATAAAGACATTTTCAGTTGTTGGCACCCCTGCAATTCTGTCAGATAATACTCAGTTTCTTCTTGAAAATGATTGCAATCACAAATTCTTTGGTATTATTATCCTCATTTATTTTGCTTGCAATGAAAAAACACAAAAGAGAATGAAACAAAAATCAAATCAGTGATCATTTCACACAAAACTCCAAAAATGGGCCAGACAAAAGTATTGGCACCCTTAGCCTAATACTTAGTTGCACAACCTTTAGCCAAAATAACTGCGAACAATCGCTTCCGGTAACCATCAATGAGTTTCTTACAATGCTCTGCTGGAATTTTAGACCATTCTTCTTTGGCAAACTGCTCCAGGTCCCTGAGATTTGAAGGTGCCTTCTCTAAACTGCCATTTTGAGATCTCTCTACAGGTGTTCTATGGGATTCAGGTCTGGACTCATTGCTGGCCACTTTAGTAGTCTCCAGTGCTTTCTCTCAAACCATTTTCTAGTGCTTTTTGAAGTGTGTTTTGGGTCATTGTCCTGCTGGAAGACCCATGACCTCTGAGGGAGACCCAACTTTCTCACACTGGGCCCTACATTATGCTGCAAAATTTGCTGGTAGTCTTCAGACTTCATAATGCCATGCACACGGTCAAGCAGTCCAGTGCCAGAGGCAGCAAAACAACCCCAAAACATCAGGGAACCTCCGCCATGTTTGACTGTAGGGACAGTGTTCTTTTCTTTGAATGCATCTTTTTTCTCCCTGTAAACTCTATGTTGATGGCTTTTCCCAAAAAGCTCTACTTTTGTCTCATCTGACCAGAGAACTTTCTTCCAAAACGTTTTAGGCTCTCAGGTAAGTTTTGGCAAACTCCAGCCTGGCTTTTTTATGTCTCGGGGTAAGAAGTGGGGTCTTCCTGGGTATCCTACCATACAGTCCCTTTTCATTCAGACGCCGATGGATAGTACGGGTTCACACTGTTGTACCCTCAGACTGCAGGGCAGCTTGAACTTGTTTGCATGTTAGTCGAGGTTCTTTATCCACCATCCGCACAATCTTGCGTTGAAATCTCTCGTCAATTTTTCTTTTCCTTCCACATCTAGGGAGGTTAGCCACAGTGCCATGGACTTTAAACTTCTTGATGACACTGCGTACCGTAGACACAGGAAGTTTCAGGTTTTTGGAGATGGACTTGTAGCCTTGAGAATTCTCATGCTTCCTCACAATTTGGATTCTCAAGTCCTCAGACACTTCTTTGGTCTTCTTTCTTTTCTCCATGCTCAATGTGGTACACACAAGGACAGAGGTTGAGTCAACTTTAGTTCAAATTAAGTTTTATTATAATTTTGCACAAAAAGTAACATCAACATTGCAAATCAATTTATCAGTATATGGAGTAATCACATTGAGAAAGCATGTAATTACAAAAAGATAAGACTAATTTATATCCCAACAGTTAACATAAAATAAACATCTCCTCCCTGGAAGCTCAGGAGGTTTTAAGATGGTGAGTAGGTTAGAAAGATCTGAGTAAGAAAAGGAGTAGGAAGGGGAAAATTAAACAAGGACTTGAGAGGAAGGAACAAGAAGGATCACAGATTAAGCAAGTGGGAACAAACATAAGGGAAGTCCGAGGGAAAAAAAAAATGTCATCCAGCCTGCGCGGGCCCCCCCCCCCCTCCCAAACAGGGATGGACCAGTTCCTGCTCACCTTAGTCCCCCTCGGCTAGCCATGAGCCAGGCGAATCCCTGAACAAGATCCATGGAGTCCATAGGTCTAGGACTCTCACTGATGTTTCCGTGGTCTGTCCGATCAGTTCCTCCAATCTAAACATGTCATTCAATTCTGTGATCAAGTCTAACCTAGAAGGGGTCTGTGTCTGTTTCCAGAATCTAGGTATGAGTCTTCTCGCCGCCGCTAGGATGTGTCGAAGGAGACTTTTTTTGAATCTAGAGATCAAAAAGGTGCAGAGCGATAAAAGCGCGAGCTCTGGGGAGGGAGTGGCTCTGCGCGTTGAAAGCCGGTTAATGAGATCAAATGCTGCCAACCAGAAGCCTCTAATGGATTCACATGACCACCATATATGCATTATATGAGCCTCTGTCTCGTAAGCATCTCCAACAGGTGTCCGGAGTCGTTGGGAACATCGCATGGACAGCAGTGGGACAACGGTGCCATCTATATAGTATCTTGTACCCACTCTCCTGTGTCAACGCGCTGAGTGAAGATTTCTGTGTAAAGAGCAAAATTTTTGCTCTATCTTCTGTTGTCAGGGATCTGCCCAAATCGACCTCCCATCTAGAGAAGAAGGTGGGTGGGTCTACTGATGCACTTCTACTTTCCATAAAAGTTTTGTAGAGCAGCGATACAGTATGTTCTGGTGGGTCACTCACCTTGCAGAGCAACAATGATCTAAAAATGTTTTTTTGAGTCAACTTTAATCCATGTCAACTGGCTGCAAGTGTGATTTAGTTATTGCCAACACCTGTTAGGTGCCACAGGTAAGTTACAGGTTCTGTTAATTACACAAATTAGAGAAGCATCATATGATTTTTCAAACAGTGCCAATACTTTTGTCCACCCCCTTTTTATGTTTGGTGTGGAATTATATCCAATTTGGCTTTATGACAATTTTTTTTATTTTTTTTCATTGAAGACAAATTAAATGAAGATAATAATACCAAAGAATTTGTGATTGCAATAATTTTCAAGAAGAAACTGAGTATTATCTGACAGAATTGCAGGGGTGCCAATACTTTTGGCCAGCACTGTATAGATTCATGTCTCTAAAGAACACTTTTTTTTTGCCTGTGGGGGCAGATTGCATTAACAGCATTCAGCCTCTGTTATTATGAACTGCAGATGAAAGTTATGCCATTTATGACAGTACCAAACTTATAATTTGTTTTTCTGTTTTACTACAGAGTAAAAGTAAAACACTCCTCCCCCCCCCCACTCCTCGTCAACTGAACCTAAGTGTCTGTTCTACAATTAGTAAGTCGGACACCACTCCTGCTCCCAGACCTGTGGGACCCCCTTCATTGCAGTTGGGACCCCCAAGCTGTCATTGTTAACCTATGTTCACATGTCCAGTAATCATCTGTTAGAACAGATCCTGCAAAGATCCGTTGGCAAAAAACCTCTGCACACACAACTTTTTTTTGTCCGTTTTACATAATTTCCCCTGGATCCGTTTTTTTTTTTTAACATTGGAGTTTAAGAAAAAGAATGCGTTGTTTGCTTACTGGAAAAGTTTCAAATAAAAGATAAATAGCAATCAGCTAATGGATCAGTTTTCAATAAACTTCAATGTTAAAAGAAGGGAATTTTGTTTACTTACCGTAAATTCCTTTTCTTCTAGCTCCAATTGGGAGACCCAGACAATTGGGTGTATAGCTTCTGCCTCCGGAGGCCACACAAAGTATTACACTTTAAAAAGTGTAACCCCTCCCCTCTGCCTATACACCCTCCCGTGCATCACGGGCCCATCAGTTTTGGTGCCAAAGCAGGAAGGAGGAAACTTATAAATTGGTCTAAGGTAAAACTCAATCCGAAGGATGTTCGGAGAACTGAAACCATGAACCAAATAACAATTCAACATGAACAACATGTGTACACAAAAGAACAACAGCCCGAAGGGAACAGGGGCGGGTGCTGGGTCTCCCAATTGGAGCTAGAAGAAAAGGAATTTACGGTAAGTAAACAAAATTCCCTTCTTCTTTGTCGCTCCATTGGGAGACCCAGACAATTGGGACGTCCAAAAGCAGTCCCTGGGTGGGTAAAAGAATACCTCGATAAAAAGAGCCGTAAAACGGCCCCCTCTTACAGGTGGGCAACCGCCGCCTGAAGGACTCGCCTACCTAGGCTGGCATCTGCCGAAGCATAGGTATGCACCTGATAGTGTTTCGTGAAAGTGTGCAGACTCGACCAGGTAGCCGCCTGACACACCTGCTGAGCCGTAGCCTGGTGCCGCAATGCCCAGGACGCACCTACGGCTCTTGTAGAATGGGCTTTTAGCCCTGACGGAATCGGATGCCCAGAAGAACGGTAAGCTTCAAGAATCGTTTCCTTGATCCACCTAGCCAAGGTTGACTTGGAAGCCTGCGACCCTTTACGCTGGCCAGCGACAAGGACAAAGAGCGCATCAGAACGGCGCAGGGACGCCGTACGAGAGATGTAGAGCCTGAGTGCTCTCACGAGATCTAACAAGTGCAAATGCTTTTCACATTGGTGAACTGGATTAGGACAAAAGGAAGGTAAGGAGATATCCTGATTGAGATGAAAAGGGGACACCACCTTAGTAAGAAATTCCGGGACCGGACGCAGAACCACCTTATCCTGGTGAAACACCAGGAAGGGGGCTTTGCATGACAGCGCTGCTAGCTCAGACACTCTCCGGAGTGATGTAATTGCCACTAGAAAGGCCACCTTTTGCGAAAGACGTGATAAAGAGACATCCCGCAGCGGCTCGAAAGGTGGTTTCTGAAGAGCCGTTAGCACCCTGTTAAGATCCCAGGGTTCCAGCGGACGCTTGTAAGGTGGGACTATGTGGCAAACCCCCTGCAGGAACGTGCGTACCTGCGGAAGCCTGGCTAGACGCTTTTGAAAAAAAAACACGGAAAGCGCAGATACTTGTCCCTTGAGAGAGCCGAGAGACAAACCCTTGTCCATCCCGGATTGAAGGAAAGACAGAAAAGTGGGCAAGGCAAACGGCCAGGGAGAAAACCCCTGATCCGAGCACCAGGATAGAAAGATCCTCCACGTCCTGTGGTAGATCTTGGCGGACGTTGGTTTCCTGGCCTGTCTCATAGTGGCAATGACCTCTTGAGATAACCCTGAAGACGCTAGGATCCAGGACTCAATGGCCACACAGTCAGGTTGAGGGCCGCAGAATTCAGATGGAAAAATGGCCCTTGGGACAGTAAGTCTGGTCGGTCTGGTAGTGCCCACGGTTGACCCACCATGAGATGCCACAGATCCGGGTACCACGACCTCCTCGGCCAGTCTGGGGCGATGAGGATGGCGCGGCGGCAATCGGACCTGATCTTGCGTAACACTCTGGGCAGCAGTGCCAGAGGAGGAAATACATAAGGCAGTCGAAACTGCGACCAATCCTGAACTAACGCGTCTGCCGCCAGAGCTCTGTGATCTTGAGACCGTGCCATGAATGCCGAGACTTTGTTGTTGTGCCGAGACGCCATTAGGTCGACGTCCGGTGTTCCCCAGCGACAACAGATCTCTTGAAACACGTCCGGGTGAAGAGACCATTCCCCTGCGTCCATGCCCTGGCGACTGAGAAAGTCTGCTTCCCAGTTTTCTACGCCCGGTATGTGAACTGCGGAGATGGTGGAGGCTGTGGCTTCCACCCACAGCAGAATCCGCCGCACTTCTTGGAAGGCTTGGCGACTGCGTGTGCCACCTTGGTGGTTGATGTACGCCACCGCCGTGGCATTGTCCGACTGAATTCGGATCTGCCTGCCTCCCAGCCACGGCTGGAAAGCCTTTAAGGCTAGATACACTGCCCTTATCTCCAGAACATTGATCTGAAGGGAGGGCTCTGTTTGAGTCCATGTGCCCTGAGCCCTGTGGTGGAGGAATACTGCTCCCCACCCTGACAGACTCGCGTCCGTCGTGACCACAGCCCAGGATGGGGGCAGAAAGGATTTTCCTTTCGACAGAGAGGTGGGAAGAAGCCACCACTGAAGAGAGGCTTTGGCCGCTCGAGAAAGGGAGACGTTCTTGTCGAGTGACGTCGATCTCCTGTCCCATTTGCGGAGAATGTCCCATTGGAGTGGACGCAGATGAAACTGGGCAAATGGAACTGCCTCCATTGCTGCCACCATCTTCCCTAGGAAGTGCATGAGGCGCCTCAAGGGGTGCGACTGGGCTCGAAGGAGAGATTGCACCCCTGTCTGTAGTGAACGCTGTTTGTCCAGCGGGAGCTTCACTATCGCTGATAGAGTATGAAACTCCATCCCGAGGTAAGTTAGCGATTGGGCCGGAGTCAATTTTGACTTTGGGAAATTGATGATCCACCCGAACCTCTGGAGAGTCTCCAGAGCCGTGTTCAGGCTGTGTTGGCATGCCACCCGGGAGGGTGCCTTGACTAGAAGATCGTCTAAATAAGGGATCACCGAGTGCCCCTGAGAGTGTAGGACTGCCACCACTGTTGCCATGACCTTGGTGAAGACCCGTGGGGCTGTCGCCAGGCCGAAAGGGAGAGCCACGAACTGAAGGTGTTCGTCTCCGATGGCGAAACGCAGGAAGCGCTGATGCTCTGGTGCAATCGGCACGTGGAGATAAGCATCCCTGATGTCGATCGATGCTAGGAAGTCTCCTTGTGACATTGAGGCGATGACGGAGCGGAGAGATTCCATCCGGAACCGTCTGGTTTTCACATGTTTGTTGAGCAGTTTGAGGTCCAGAACGGGGCGGACTGATCCGTCCTTTTTTGGCACCACAAACAAATTGGAGTAAAAACCGCGACCCCTTTCTTGAAGGGGAACAGGGATGACCACTCCTTCTGCCTTCAGAATGCTCACCGCCTGAAAAAGAGCCTCGGCTCTCTCGGGAGGCGGAGATGTTCTGAAGAAACGAGTCGGAGGGCGAGAGCTGAGCTCTATCCTGTAACCGTGAGACAAAATGTCTCTCACCCATCGGTCTTGGACATGTGGTAACCAGGCGTCGCAAAAGCGGAAGAGCCTGCCACCGACCGAGGATGCTATTTGGGGAGGCCGAAAGTCATGAGGCCGCCTTAGTGGCGGTTCCTCCGGCGGTCTTTTTAGGGCGTGACTTAGACCGCCATGAATCAGAGTTCCTCTGGTCCTTATGTGGCCTGTTGGACGTGGAGAAATGGGACCTGGCTGAGGGCCGAAAGGACCGAAACCTCTGCTGAATCTTCCGTTGCTGAGGTCTGTTTGGTTTGGACTGGGGTAAGGACGAGTCCTTTCCCTTGGATTGTTTAATGATTTCATCCAATTGCTCGCCAAACAAACGGTCGCCAGAAAATGGCAAACCGGTTAAGAACTTCTTGGAAGCAGAATCTGCCTTCCATTCGCGTAGCCACATGGCCCTGCGGACTGCCACTGAATTGGCGGATGCTACCACTGTACGGCCCGCAGAGTCTAGGACAGCGTTCATGGCGTAGGATGAAAAGGCCGACGCCTGAGAGGTTAAAGAGACAACCTGCGGAGTAGAGACACGTGTGACTGCATTAATCTCCGACAGGCAGGCTGAGATAGCTTGGAGAGCCCATACGGCTGCAAATGCCGGAGCAAAAGACGCGCCTATGGCTTCATAGATGGATTTCATCAGGAGCTCTATTTGCCTGTCAGTGGCATCCTTGAGCGATGAACCATCTGCCACTGCTACTATGGATCTAGCCGCCAGTCTAGAGACTGGAGGATCCACCTTGGGACACTGGGCCCAGCCCTTAACTACGTCAGTGGGAAAGGGGTAACGCGTGTCATTAAGGCGCTTAGTAAAGCGCTTGTCCGTAAAAGCTCTATGTTTCTGGACTGTATCTCTGAAGTTGGAGTGATCTAAAAACGCACTCCGTGTACGTTTGGGAAACCTAAATTGGAATTTCTCCTGCTGAGAAGCAGACTCCTCCACAGGTGGAGCTGGAGGAGAAAGTTCTAGCACCTGGTTAATGGACGCTATAAGGTCATTTACTATGGCGTCCCCTTCAGGTGTGTCAAGATTGAAAGCAGCGTCAGGGTCAGACCCCTGATCTGCCCCATCCGCTTCATCCTCCAAAGAGTCCTCATGTTGAGACCCTGAGCAGTGTGATGAAGCCGAGGGAAGCTCCCAGCGAGCCCGCTTAGCCGGTCTGGGACTGCGGTCCGTGTCGGAGTCCTCACCGTGGTACATAGAAGCCACCCCAGGGGCAGTTTGCTGCGCCGACCGAGGGGGGTCTGGGGGCAATGATTCAACAGTGCCCGGGGCCTGTGTTACAGGTCTGGACTGCAAAGCTTCAAGTATCTTAGCAGACCATCTATCCATAGACTGAGCCATGGATTGAGAAAGTGACTCAAAGTTTCTCAGCCAACACTGCAAACTCTGTCCCTGCCGCCTGGACAGTGGAAGCCGGTGGTTCTACCTGGGCCGAGGGTCCCACCAGTGGCTGAGGCTCCGGCTGAGTGAGTGTCACAGGGGCCGAGCATTGCACACAATGAGGGTAGGTGGAACCTGCAGGTAACATAGCCGCACAAGAGGTACAGGTAGCAAAATAAGCCTGTGCCTTGGCACCCTTGCTTTTTGCGGACGACATGCTGTTGTCTCCTCTTAGCAATCAGTGAGGGTATATAGCCAAAAGCGAATAATGCGGCCGAACAGAGAAAATGTATACAATATAAGGATATATATATACACTTCGGCACCCAGGGGGGCCAGCACCTAGTAAACGGTGCGGCTTACCGACCGCCCTCAGCGGTTGTGTGTCCACCAGATTCCCTGCCTGGGCCTCCCAGCGCTGTGGAGTTCGTCTGAAGTTCTCCACCGGCAGAAGTGATGATAACAATGGCTGCCAGCGTTCAGAGAGGAGGAGGGAGCCGTGGGCGTGCCTCAGAAAGTGCGGGAATCTGGTGCCCCACGGTGCTCAGTGAGGGGGGAGGAGGATACTAAGTATGCTCCAGCCCTCACCGCTGACGTCTAGTCTAGCGTCCCGCCCTTACCCCTGACTGGCAGGCCCGGGGGCGGGAGTATGCGGTACTAGGCCGCAAAAGCCGGGGACTAAAGTTATAAGCGCGGCCGGCAAACAAGCGCAGTCAGCGCGGTAGTCCCGGCGCACAAACACACCCAGCAGCTGCTGCAGCATCCATTACACAGGCGCTCTATGCGCCGTCCCCAAGGGGACACAGAGTACCTTATAGTAGCAGGGCCTGTCCCTGAAGATACCCGGTCTCCTGTCCGTCAGATTCCCCCAGGGGCTGCGGAGGGAGCCCGGTCCCAGTGCCTGGTGACCGGTTAGGATCCCACTTCTCCCAGAGCCCCTAAGGGATGGGGAAGGATAACGGCATGTGGGCTCCTGCCTCTGTACCCGCAATGGGTACCTCAACCTTAACAGCACCGCCGACCCGAGTGGGGTGAGAAGGGAGCATGCCGGGGGCCCTGTTAGGGGCCCTCTTTCCTTCCATCCGATAAAGTCAGCAGCTGCTGCTGACTAAAATGTGGAGCTTGCGTGGATGTGTGCCTCCTTCAACACAAAGCATAAAAACTGATGGGCCCGTGATGCACGGGAGGGTGTATAGGCAGAGGGGAGGGGTTACACTTTTTAAAGTGTAATACTTTGTGTGGCCTCCGGAGGCAGAAGCTATACACCCAATTGTCTGGGTCTCCCAATGGACCGACAAAGAAAGCAGCTTTCAGCTGAAATTAATTATTAAAAAAAGGATAAAAAAAAGTTGTGTCTCAACAACTTTTGCCAATGGATTGCTGCTAGACCCGACCTAACAAATAATCACTGGACATGTGAATGTAGCCTTAGGTGGTAGGAGTAACAGTTGTGCTTATTCAGCCATCTACGAGCTTTGGAAGTAGACAAGCAAGTAAACAATGCAGTTTCTAATGGGTTTTTTATTGTTACTAAATCCCCATACACAAAGGGGTGCTTTCCAAATGTAATTTTTTTTTCACTAGTCTCTCACCAGAACTGACGGCCACATTTGCAACGGACAGGCTTGGCGTCTGGATACTGAACTTTTACAACATGATGACAGTCTGGAGCAGGACACCACTTCAATAGTCTGTTACACTGCAAAGCAGAAATAAAAAAAATATAGAGAATAAAGCAATAATATAATTTAGTTACGTGTTTTAGTTAACTTTATGGAAACAGTATGAATAAAAAAAAAAAAAAAAAAGCATATAAACTTCTATAAAAATGCTGTAAAAGTCTTACGAATCTTTCTTTAAAGGGAATCTGTCACCTGGTTTTTAATTTTAGTGTAAATAATAACACATAGCTCTTCAAAAGACAATATGAATCACTGAGAGACATATAAATAATAAGTCCCATACAGAAGAGAACTAAAAATAATAAAACAAGTATTTATTGAAGCTATTAAACTAAGATAATAAAAACAAAAACAAGTTTCCCCGGCACCAGGTCACAGTCAGTAGAATGAAGCTGGAATATACTGTACATGTATGCATAGATAGTGTTTAAACAAATGAAAATCAGCGCTCACTTGATCACTAGAATAAATACTGAATACAGCCTTAATAGTATCAATCAAAAATACTGTACCTAGGCAAGGGCATGTAAGCAAATAATTAATGGCATCATCACCTAAGTGAAAAACAGTGTCAACTTGGCAACATGAGAAGCAAACTAGCGAAACGTGCTTCGGGGTGGAGGGCTATGGCACCAAGGTCACTATTCACAGTGGTGAGTCATTATAGTAGGCTGACTAGATTATGGTATCATGGCCATTTAATACTGAATCACCCATAGGATCGTTCTGGGATTATAGTGTTCTCTTTCAATTAACAGTGGTACTATAAGTAGTTGGGTTTTAAGCTGTATTCTTTCAAACATTTTTATTGCCAAGTGGATTCTGTTTTTCACTTAAAGCACACCAATTACCAGGATTTTCGTATATAACCTAAAGCCAGTGCTATACTGGCACTATCAGGCAGAGTCTATACATACCTTTCAATGGTCAGCTCGGATGTATAGGTTTTGAAATCAAAGAAAGTAAAGTGTATATAATTATATATATTATATATATATATATATATACATACATATATATATATACATATATATACACACACATACATACATATACATACATGCATATATATTAATGAAAAAAAGAGAATTTTGTTTACTTACCGTAAATTTTTTTTCTTATAGTTCCATCTTGGGAGACCCAGACCTTGGGTGTTTAGCTTCTGCCTCCAGAGGACACACAAAGTACTACACCTAAAAGTGTAGCTCCTCCCTCTGAGCTTATACACCCCCTGGTGAGCCAGTCACAGCCAGTTTAGTGCAAAAGCTGAATAGCCACCCACAAGTAGAACAGAGCAAGAACCGGAACAACCGGAGACTCTGTCCACGACAACAGCCGGTGAAAACACGCGGAACAGGAAATTGCCAACAGGCAACAGGGAGGGTGCTGGGCCTCCCAAGACGGAACTATAAGAAAAAGAATTTACGGTAAGTAAACAAAATTCTCTTTTTCTTTATCGTTCCTTTGGGAGACCCAGACCTTGGGACGTTCCAAAGCAGTCCCTGGATGGGAATAAACAGAAAAACTAAGAAGTAGGCAGAACCTAACTTCACAAATGGGCGACAGCCGCCTGAAGGATGCGTCTGCCCAAGCTCGCATCTGCCGAAGCAAGAGCATGCACTTGGTTGTGCTTCGAGAAGGTATGCAGGCTAGTCCAAGTGGCAGCCTGACAGACTTGTTGAGCCGTAGCCTGGTGCCTAAAAGCCCAAGAGGCACCGACAGCTCTGGTCGAGTGTGCTTTGATCCCTGGCGGGGGAGGCACCTGAGTACTCTGGTAGGCGTCCGAAATGGTCGACCTAATGCAACGGGCTAAGGTCGGCTTAGAAGCAGGGAGGCCTTTGCACTGACCTGTGGTTAGCACAAAAAGAGAGGTGCACCGCCTAATCGCAGCGGTGCGAGACACATAGATCCGGAGAGCACGCACCAGATCTAGAGTATGCAGCGTTTTTTCAAAGCGATGAACAGGGGCCGGACAGAAGGACGGTAAGGTAATGTCCTGGTTAAGGTGGAAGGGAGAGACCACCTTAGGAAGAAAGTCCGGAGTCGGACGGAGAACCACCTTGTCTTGATGAAAAACTAAAAAAGGTGACTCAGAGGAGAGCGCAGCCAAATCAGAGACTCTCCTGAGAGAAGTTATGGCAACCAGAAAGGCCACTTTCTGTGAAAGCCGAGACAAAGAAACATCCCTAAGAGGCTCGAAGGGGGGCTTCTGCAAAACCGTGAGAACCAAGTTAAGGTCCCAGGGATCCAAGGGCCGCTGGTAAGGCGGAATGATGTGAGACGCGCCTTGCATGAAGGTGCGGACATGAGACAGCCGAGCGAGTCGCCGCTGGAATAAAACTGACAGAGCTGAAACTTGTCCCTTGAGAGAGTTGAGGGACAGCCCTAGCTGCAGACCGGACTGTAGAAAAGACAGAAGGGTCGGCAAGGAGAATGGCCAAGGAGGATGGCCATTAGAGCGACACCAGGACAGGAAAATTTTCCAAGTCCTGTGATAGATCTTAGCGGAGGAAGACTTGCGGGCCCGAGTCATAGTGGAGATGACTTCAGGGGGAATACCAGAAGCCGTCAAAACCCAGGACTCAAGAGCCACGCCGTCAATTTGAGGGCCGCAGAATTCGGGCGGAAAAACGGACCTTGGGAGAGTAGGTCTGGACGGTCCGGGAGATGCCACGGCATGTCTACGGACAGTTGGAGCAGATCCGGATACCAAGCTCGCCTGGGCCAATCCGATGCAATGAGGATGACTAGACGACCCTCCATTCTGATCTTGCGCAGGACTCTGGGCAAGAGAGCCAGAGGGGGAAACACGTAGGACAGACGAAACTGGGACCAGTCCTGAACCAGAGCGTCCGCGGCGAAGGCCTGAGGATCGTGGGAGCGAGCCACGTAAACAGGGACTTTGTTGTTGTGACGGGATGCCATGAGGTCCACGTCCGGAGTGCCCCATCTGCGGCAGATCGACTGAAATACTGCCGGATGCAGGGACCACTCGCCAGCGTCCACGCTTTGACGGCTGAGATAATCTGCCTCCCAGTTGTCCACGCCTGGGATGTGGACTGCGGATATGGTGGACCTGGAGTCCTCCGCCCATTGAAGAATGCGGTGAACCTCCATCATTGCCAGTCGGCTGCGTGTCCCGCCTTGATGGTTGATGTAGGCAACCGCTGTCGCGTTGTCTGACTGGACTCGAATGTGCCTGCCCGCCAGTAGGCGGTGAAATGCTAGGAGAGCTAGAAGCACGGCTCTGGTTTCCAGCACATTGATTGAAAGGGCTGACTCGGACGGAGTCCAAGTGCCCTGTGCTCTGTGGTGGAGACATACCGCTCCCCAGCCGGATAGACTGGCATCCGTGTTGAGAATCACCCAGGACGGGGCCAGGAAGGAGCGCCCTTGGGACAGGGAGAGGGGCCGAAGCCACCACTGAAGGGAGCTCTTGGTCCGTGGCGACAAGGCCACTAACCTCTGTAAGGAGGAAGGCCGCTTGTCCCAACAGCGGAGAATGTCCAGCTGCAGGGGGCGCAGATGGAACTGGGCAAAGGGGACAGCCTCTATGGACGCCACCATTTGACCCAGCACCTGCATCAGACGCCTGAGGGTATAACGGCGGGACCTCAGGAGAGAACGCACCGCCAACTGGAGGGACAGCTGTTTGCTTAAGGGCAACTTCACAAGTGCCGGCAAAGTCTCGAACTGCATCCCTAGGTACGTGAAACTCTGGGTCGGAGTCAGAGTGGATTTGGGAAGATTGACAAGCCACCCGAGCGGGCAGAGAGTCATGAGGAGGCTGCCTTAGTGGCAGGGCCTCCTGCGGTCTTCTGCGGACGCGGTTTTGAGCGCCAGTTGGATTTCTGGTCCTTAGCTGAGTTAGCGGACGAGGCGGAGGGCTTAGAGGACGACCAGTTGGAGGAACGAAAGGAGCGAAACCTCGACTGCATCCTACCCTGGGCAGGTTTCCTGGTCTTGGTTTGTGGCATGGAAGTGCTCTTCCCGCCAGTAGCTTCTTTAATAATTTCATCCAGCTGTTCACCGAACAGCCGGGAACCAGCAAAAGGAAGCCCGGCAAGGTACTTCTTTGAAGAGGCATCTGCCTTCCACTCTCGAAGCCACAAGACCCTGCGGATAACGAGGGAATAAGCCGAAGACACCGCAGTGCGGTGGGAAGCCTCTAGCATGGCAGACATGGCATAAGAAGAAAAAGCTGAAGCTTGAGAAGTTAGGGCAACCATCTCAGGCATAGATTCTCTGGTGAGGGAATACATCTCCTCTAGGGAAGCAGAGATGCCTTTGAGGGCCCACACTGCTGCAAAAGTTGGGGAAAACGAGGCCCCCGCCGCCTCATACACGGATTTGGCCAGAAGGTCAATCTGACGGTCAGTGGCATCCCTAAGGGAAGTGCCATCAGCCACCGACACAATGGTCCGGGCTGAGAGCCTGGACACTGGAGGGTCTACCTTTGGGGAGTGAGCCCACTCCTTGACCATCTCAGGTGGAAAGGGAAAACGGTCATCAGAACCACGCCTTGGGAAGCGTTTGTCCGGACAGGCCCTGGGTTTGGTCACAGCGGTCTGAAAACTGGAGTGGTTAAAGAACACACTCTTTACTCTCTTAGGTGAGGTAAACTGGTGCTTTTCTGCCATAGAGGGTTGCTCCTCTGATACTGGTGGATTGAGAACCAGTACAGAATTAATGGAAGCAATCAATGAGGAGGGAGAGGAGACCCTGCGGCGCCTCTTAGGAGGACGGGGTCTGGGCCCTGATGATGAATCCTCAGTGAGCTCCAGTGGACAGGGGTCAGAGGATAGGGATCCTAAAGGACCCTTAGCAAGCGCGTTAGAGGCACCCTGTGAAGGGGGCTGATGCATATTCATCAACGTGCTGGACAGAAGTCCCATGGACTCAGCAAATGACTGGGATATAGACCTAGAGAAGGACTCTACCCAGGCCGGGGGTTCAGCCACAGGGGCAGAAGCAGCCTGAGAGACCAATGGGGGTGAGACTCCAGGCTGTGGCACCGGCAAGTTAGAGCAGACCTCACAATGTGGGTAGGTGCTCGGTTCAGGCAGCAGGAGCTTACATGCAGCGCATGCAGTATAAAGCTTTGGGGCCTTGCTCCTCGTGTGAGACATGTTGCTGGAGTGGGGAAGACAGCTCCTACAAATAGAATGCAACCCAGGGAGTATATTCAGAAGTCCACAACCGGAGACCGGCTGTGGCTTACCAGACCACTGGAGCGGTGTTGTGTGCCCTCCAGATCCCGAAGCCTGGACCCCCAGGGAACAGCACCTCAGCAGGGATGCAGGGTGCAGGATGGCCCAGCGCCGAGTGAACCCTGTTCAAAAAAATCGCCGCCAGAGCGAAGAGAGGGGGCGGGACTTTGGGGCCGTCCCTGTAAAAGAGCGGGATCTGGAGGGCCATAGAGACCTGCAGAGAAGCAATCACTAACAAGCAGTGGGGAGTGTCCCTCCCCTGTGCAGGACGGCCGCCGGGAGGAGCCGTGCCTGTCCCTCTGCATGAGTGACATGCGAGGGCAGGTACTAGAAACTAGGCCTCCGGCGAAGCCGGGGCCTAAATTTGAGCAGCGAGGCCGACGAGCAGGCACCATCGGCGCGGTTCTCAGGCGAAAACCAGAGAACCCGCCGGGAATGTCAAAACAAATACAGCAAACACTCTCCCCATACAATAAAGTACATGGACCCCCACATATGAACAACTCAGTACTTAGCTGCTGAGACGCAGGGCCAGGTCCCTGGGGATGAGTGCTCCGGTCCAGCAGGGTCCTCAAGGGGCTTTGGAACGGAGACCGGTCTCCTGCCCGGCATGGAGACCGCGCTGGCTCCCACTTCAAGCCAGAGCCCAGGAGGGATGGTGAAGGAGCACGGCATGTAAGGCTCCAGCCTTGGAAATCAACCTTACAACACCACCGACACAGTGGGGTGAGAAGGGACATGCCGTGGGTCCAGACGTGGACCCGCGCTTCTTCAATCTTCTTCCAAAAAAGAAATCATGAGAATGCATGTGTGGATGTATGCCTCCTGAACACAAAGTGATAAACTGGCTGTGACTGGCTCACCAGGGGGTGTATAAGCTCAGAGGGAGGAGCTACACTTTTAGGTGTAGTACTTTGTGTGTCCTCCGGAGGCAGAAGCTAAACACCCAAGGTCTGGGTCTCCCAAAGGAACGATTAAGAAAAAAAAATAAAGAAAAATCGGCAGTCTTTTGAGTGACAGCAGCTAAGGATCAGATAATATCTGGGGGGTAGTCATAGTTATTCCTTCCCCCTGTTAGAATTAGCATACGTATTTTAAAATCAATTTAACTTTTCAATAGCAGTACCTGTGTTTGGTCATACCCATGTGACCAGAAGGGGTGGGAGCCTCAGCAAACAAAAATGTTGCTTCCTGGTATCAGCTTTGTTGGTTGAGGCCCCGCCCCTTCTGGTCACATGGTTATGACCTCACACAGGTCCTGCTAGTGAAAAGTTAACTCGATTGTATAATACTTATGCTAATTCTACCAGGGGGAGAGGATAAGTATGCATAACCACCCTGCTATTATCTGATCCTCAGCTGCTGTCACTCAAGAAGCCGGCGGTTTTATAAACTTTACTTTCTTGAATTTCAAAACCTAAACATCCGAGCTGACCAATAAAGGTACAGTGGGTATGGAAAGTATTCAAACCCCTTTAAATTTTTCACTCATTAAATTGTTCTCATTAATGTACACTCTGCACCCCATCTTGTCAGAAAAAAACAGAAATATAGAATTTTTTTTCTGTCAAGATGGGGTGCAGAGTGTACATTGAGAGAAAAAAAAAAACTTTTTTGAATTTACCAAATGGCTGCAATGCAACAAAGAGTGAAAAATGTAAAGGGGTCTGAATACTTTCTATACCCAGTGTATGTAGAGAATCAGCTTGATAGTGCCAGTATAGCACTGGCTTTAGGTTATCTAGACAAATCCTGGTGATGGCTTCCCTTTAAGTGATGCCACCATCAATTGTTTACATGCCCTTACCTAGGTGCTGATGCCCCCTCTGTGAGGCACCTTGTTTTTATCTTATTTTAATAGCTTCAATAAATATTGCTTTTATTATCTTTAGTCCTCGTCTGTGTGGGACTTATTATTTATATATCTCTCAGTGATCTACAATGTAAAAAGTAGCCTGAATGAGGACTATTCATTTTTTTTAAGGAAATATATTACTAATCTGTTTTTCATGCTTTTTTTTTTTTTATTATAAACTCCATTTCAACAACACATCAATTTAAAAGGGAATCTGTCACCATTTTGACCTTTTTAAACTGTTAATATGGACATACAGGTCATAGAATGCTGAAAAATCTCCTACCTGTATGTCTTATATCAGATGTTGTGGAAATATCTTTTACCACTTTATGTAAATGACCTCTTCCAGGCTATGGAGCGAATGCTGCCTGGAAGATAACTCCGCCTTCAGAGCTTATTTTAAATAAAAGGAAAGTTACCAGTGTGATGTGTGATGGCCGCTCTCTGCTCTCACTGCAGAGCTGTGTGTGATATAACTGACACTTCGGCAGGTTCCTCTCAGCTTCAGCCTCCATCTCACAGGCACACAGGGTTGCAATATTGTATCAATGAAGCAGAGCTCAGGAAGCTGCAAAAATGTGTTTGCAAGAATTCAAATTTCAGTTCTCCTGTTCTGTGTCAGTTACTTGTCTCACACTGGTAACACCGTTTTACTTAAAAATAATGATTGGAGGCGGAGTTATCTTCCCAGGTAGCATCCGCCCCATAGCCTGGAAGAACTCATTTATATAAAGTGATAAATTATTTATTCACAACAAGGCATCTGATATGAGACATACAAGTATGATATTTATCGATATTCTATAACCTGTATGCCCATATTAACAGTTTAAAAAAGATCAAAATGGTGACAGATTACATGTAAGAGAAACATTTCCACCAGGCATCTAACTTAATCTAGTGACTTCTATATGAAAGTGTTGTGAAAATGTTTGGATGGGCTTGGACCATGTTCATTATCAGCCTTCAAGCTTTATAAAAGAAGATGTGTGAAAGAATCAAAGAGAACTGGCACTACGCGAAGCTATAGAGCGATCTCCAAAATGGTTAGTTAATGCGGGATGCAAGCATTTACTAAAAACACAATTCAGCAGAGCAGACATTTCTTTACGTGCCCAGTGTAAGGCTCTCTGATCATTACCAAGGACAGAATTCTGCAATTTCAAGCACTTACCTCTACAAAGCTATTAGTTATTAAATGCTGATACTTTAATTTCACTTTTGAATCTGTGATTAAACGCCTGATGGAGAAAAGAGAACAAACAAGTTAGAATATTCATTTTAAAAAGTAGTTTGAGAAAGTAATACCAACTGATGACATGATAGCAAAGTGAGCTGTGAGTAAAAATTAGAGACCTTCAACTGAGCACAAAACATATGTAAAGATACCTGTACCTGTGATACTCAGCTGGATTTAACAAAAAAGGACAAACTGAGCAAGTCAGAAATGTTTTCAGTGGAATTCTATATTAACCATTTCGGGACCTCAAACCTAAGTGTCTTTATTTTCCAGCAGCATGAAAAGATGGCACCAAAGAATATCAGCTGCATGGAGAATTGGTTAGCAAAGGTCAGGAAAACCTCTCTCTTTTAGATCGTTTTTGCCCTTTATGATCTGTTCAGAAAATAGTTTTTACACATTTACAATTGACATGTTTTTGATATTGCAGAGAAAATTGAAAATGGAGTGCAACAAATCTGAAGTTAAATATTACATCTCGGTAGTGGTTAGCCAAATTTTGAAAGTGACAAAAGTGGGCATAGTCTCAAAGGAAGAAGGCCGCATTTATGAAGAAAAATACTGTAGGATAAAATAGTTGTGCATTCATACCCTATTAACTTTTCCACATTATACCCACAAACTTTAATGTATTTCATTGGGATTTTATGTGATTATACCAACATTACGTAGCAAGTTTTTGTGACGTTTAAAAGGAAAGAATACATGTTTTTAAAACAAATCTGAAAACTGAGACATGCATTTGTATTCAATCCACAGGGGGAAAGGGGCGAATCTGTCAACAATACAACCTTTATGGAGGAGTGGCAGGAAGAAAAACATTGTTGGGGATACAACTAGCATGCATGTAGAAGAAGGTGCTCTAGTCAGAAGGGATCAAAGTTAAAATTTGAGGGCTAAATACAAAACGCTATGTGTGGTGAAAAATTACCACTGCACATCACCCTGAAAACACTATTCCCACAGTCAAACATAGTGGTGGCAGCATCATTCTGAAGCAAAGCTTTTCTTCAGTGGGGACAGGAAAGCTGGTCAGAGTTTAGGCAACAATGGATATAGCTAAATAAAAGGGCAATCCTGGAGGAAATACTGTTAGAGCCTCCAAAAGAATTGACACAGGAGCAAAGCTTCACCTTCAGGTAGGACAACTCTAAACATACTGCCAGATTTACAATGGAATGGTTTAGATCAAAGCATATTCATATGTGTGAATGGACCAGTCAAAGACCAGACCTAAATTGAGCATCTGTGGCAAGACTTGATAATTGCTGTTCACAGACGCTCTCCATCCAACCTCACTGAGATAGAGCTATTTTGCAAAGAAGAATGGGCACAAAATTCACACTCTAAATGTGCAAAGCTGGTAGAGACATACCCTGCAAGATTTGCAGCTGTAATACCAGCAAAAGGTGGTTCTACAAAGTATTGACTCAAGCACGGGCTGAATACAAATGCACGTCAAATTTTTCAGATTCTTTTTTTTTTAAAGAAGGGAATTTTGTTTACTTACCGTAAATTCCTTTTCTTCTAGCTCCAATTGGGAGACCCAGACAATTGGGTGTATAGGCTATGCCTCCAGAGGCCGCACAAAGTATTACACTAAAAGTGTAAAGCCCCTCCCCTTCTGCCTATACACCCCCCGTGCTCCCACGGGCTCCTCAGTTTTGGTGCAAAAGCAAGAAGGAGGAAAAAAATTATAAACTGGTTTAAAGTAAATTCAATCCGAAGGAATATCGGAGAACTGAAACCATTCAACATGAACAACATGTGTACACAAAAAAACAGGGGCGGGTGCTGGGTCTCCCAATTGGAGCTAGAAGAAAAGGAATTTACGGTAAGTAAACAAAATTCCCTTCTTCTTTGTCGCTCCATTGGGAGACCCAGACAATTGGGACGTCCAAAAGCAGTCCCTGGGTGGGTAAATAATACCTCATAATAGAGCCGTAACGGCTCCGTCCTACAGGTGGGCAACCGCCGCCTGAAGGACTCGCCTACCTAGGCTGGCATCTGCCGAAGCATAGGTATGCACCTGATAGTGTTTCGTGAAAGTGTGCAGGCTCGACCAGGTAGCCGCCTGACACACCTGCTGAGCCGTAGCCTGGTGCCTCAAAGCCCAGGACGCACCCACGGCTCTGGTAGAATGGGCCTTCAGCCCTGAGGGAACCGTAAGCCCAGCAGAACGGTAAGCTTCGAGAATTGGTTCCTTGATCCACCGAGCCAGGGTTGATTTGGAAGCCTGTGACCCTTTACGCTGGCCAGCGACAAGGACAAAGAGTGCATCCGAGGGGCGCCGTACGAGAAATGTAGAGTCTGAGTGCTCTCACCAGATCTAACAAGTGCAAATCCTTTTCACATTGGTGAATTGGATGAGGGCAAAAAGAGGGTAAGGAGATATCCTGATTGAGATGAAAAGGGGATACCACCTTAGGGAGAAATTCCGGAACCGGACGCAGAACCACCTTGTCCTGGTGAAACACCAGGAAAGGGGCTTTGCATGACAATGCTGCTAGCTCAGACACTCTCCGAAGTGAAGTGACTGCTACTAGGAAAACCACTTTCTGCGAAAGGCGTGCGAGAGAAATATCCCTCATTGGCTCGAACGGTGGTTTCTGAAGAACCATCAGCACCCTGTTCAGATCCCATGGTTCCAACGGACGTTTGTAAGGAGGGACGATGTGACAAACCCCCTGCAGGAACGTGCGTACCTGTGGAAGTCTGGCCAAGTGCTTCTGAAAAAACACAGAGAGCGCAGAGACTTGTCCCTTAAGGGAGCCAAGCGACAAACCTTTTTCCAATCCGGACTGAAGAAAGGACAGAAAAGTGGGCAAGGCAAATGGCCAGGGAGAAAAACCCTGATCAGAGCACCACGACAGGAATATTTTCCACGTCCTGTGGTAGATCTTGGCGGACGTTGGTTTCCTAGCCTGTCTCATAGTGGCAATGACCTCTTGAGATAATCCTGAAGACGCTAAGATCCAGGACTCAATGGCCACACAGTCAGGTTGAGGGCCGCAGAATTCAGATGGAAAAACGGCCCTTGAGACAGCAAGTCTGGTCGGTCTGGTAGTGCCCACGGTTGGCTGACCGTGAGATGCCACAGATCCGGGTACCACGACCTCCTCGGCCAGTCTGGAGCGACGAGGATGGCGCGGCGGCAGTCGGCCCTGATCTTGCGTAACACTCTGGGCAACAGTGCCAGCGGAGAAAACACATAAGGGAGTTGAAACTGCGACCAATCCTGAACTAAGGCGTCTGCCGCCAGAGCTCTGTGATCGTGAGAACGTGCCATGAATGCCGTGACCTTGTTGTTGTGCCGGGACGCCATTAGGTCGACATCCGGCATCCCCCAGCGGCAACAGATCTCCTGAAACACGTCCGGGTGAAGGGACCATTCCCCTGCGTCCATGCCCTGGCGACTGAGAAAGTCTGCTTCCCAGTTTTCCACGCCCGGGATGTGAACTGCGGAGATGGTGGAGGCCGTGGCTTCCACCCACATCAAAATCCGCCGGACTTCCTGGAAGGCTTGCCGACTGCATGTTCCTCCTTGGTGGTTGATGTAAGCCACCGCTGTGGAGTTGTCCGACTGAATTCGGATCTGCTTGCCTTCCAGCCACTGCTGGAACGCTTTGAGGGCCAGATACACTGCCCTGATCTCCAGAACATTGATCTGAAGTGAGGACTCTTGTCGAGTCCATGTACCCTGAGCCCTGTGGTGGAGAAAAACTGCTCCCCACCCTGACAGACTCGCGTCCGTCGTGACCACCGCCCAGGATGGGGGTAGGAAGGATTTCCCCTTCGATAATGAAGTGGGATGAAGCCACCACCGAAGGGAAGCTTTGGCTGCCTGAGAGAGGGAGACGTTCCTGTCGAGGGACGTCGGCTTCCTGTCCCATTTGCGTAGGATGTCCCATTGAAGAGGACGCAGGTGAAACTGCGCGAAAGGGACTGCCTCCATTGCTGCCACCATCTTCCCCAGGAAGTGCATGAGGCGCCTCAAGGGGTGTGACTGACCTTGAAGGAGAGATTGCACCCCCGTCTGTAGTGAACGCTGCTTGTTCAGCGGAAGCTTCACTATCGCTGAGAGGGTATGAAACTCCATGCCAAGATATGTCAGCGATTGGGCCGGTGTCAGATTTGACTTTGGAAAATTGATGATCCACCCGAAACTCTGGAGAGTCTCCAGAGTGGCGGTGAGGCTGTGCTGGCATGCCTCTTGAGAGGGAGCCTTGACCAGCAGATCGTCTAAGTAAGGGATCACCGAGTGACCCTGAGAGTGGAGGACCGCAACCACTGCAGCCATGACCTTGGTGAAAACCCGTGGGGCTGTCGCCAGGCCGAACGGCAGTGCCACGAACTGAAGGTGTTCGTCTCCTATGGCGAAGCGCAGGAAGCGCTGATGCTCTGGAGCAATCGGTACGTGGAGATAAGCATCTTTGATATCGATCGATGCAAGGAAATCTCCTTGGGACATTGAGGCGATGACGGAGCGGAGGGATTCCATCCGGAACCGCCTGGTCTTTACGTGTTTGTTGAGCAGTTTTAGGTCCAGGACAGGACGGAAAGACCCGTCCTTTGGAACCACAAACAGGTTGGAGTAAAAACCGTGACCCTGTTGCTGAAGAGGAACAGGAACCACCACTCCTTCTGCCTTCAGAGTGCCCAGCGCCTGCAGAAGAGCATCGGCTCGCTCGGGAGGCGGAGATGTTCTGAAAAATCGAGTCGGAGGACGAGAGCTGAACTCTATCCTGTAACCGTGAGACAGGATGTCTCTCACCCAACGGTCTTTTACTTGTGGCAGCCAAATGTCGGAAAAGCGGGAGAGCCTGCCACCGACCGAGGATGCGGTGTGAGGAGGCCGTAAGTCATGAGGAAGCCGCCTTGGTAGCGGCACCTCCAGCGGTCTTTTTAGGGCGTGACTTAGACCGCCATGGATCGGAGTTCCTCTGATCCTTCTGAGGCCTTTTGTACGAGGAGAATTGGGACCTGCCCGCACCCCGAAAGGACCGAAACCTCGACTGTCCCCTCCTCTGTTGGGGTAATTTTGGTTTGGCCTGGGGTAAGGATGTTTCCTTTCCCTTAGATTGTTTGATGATCTCATCCAGCCTCTCACCAAACAAACGGTCGCCAGAAATTGGCAAACCGGTTAAGGACTTTTTGGAAGCCGAATCTGCCTTCCATTCCCGTAGCCACAAGGCCCTGCGTATTGCCACCGAATTGTCGGCTGCAACCGCCGTACGGCTCGCAGAGTCCAGGACAGCATTAATAGCGTAGGACGCAAATGCCGACGTTTGAGAAGTTATGGACGCCACTTGCGGCGCAGACGTACGTGTGAGGGCGTCAATTTGCGCTTGACCCGCTGAGATAGCTTGGAGTGCCCATACAGCTGCGAATGCTGGAGCAAAAGACGCGCCGATAGCTTCATAGATGGATTTCAACCAGAGCTCCATCTGTCTGTCAGTGGCATCCTTGAGCGAAGCCCCATCTTCAACTGCAACTAAGGATCTAGCCGCCAGTCTGGAGATTGGAGGATCCACCTTGGGACACTGAGTCCAGCCCTTGACCACGTCAGGGGGGAAGGGATAACGTGTATCCTTAAGGCGCTTGGGAAAACGCTTATCTGGACAAACTCGGTGTTTCTGGACTGCCTCTCTGAAATCGGAGTGATCCAGAAACATACTCGTTGTACGCATGGGGAACCTGAAACGGAATTTCTCCTGCTGAGAGGCTGACTCCTCCGCTGGAGGAGCCGAGGGAGAAATATCCAACATTTGATGTATGGACGCGATAAGATCATTCACTATGGCGTCACCATCAGGAGTATCAAGGTTGAGAGCGGCCTCAGGATCAGAATCCTGATCAGCTACCTCCGCTTCATCATACAGAGAGTCATCCCTCTGAGACCCTGAACAGAGTCTTGAGGTCGAGGGGATTTCCCAGCGAGCTCGCTTAGGCGGTCTGGGGCTGCGGTCCGTTCTGAGATACCGGTCTGGACTGCAAAGCCTCTAGAATCTTGGCCATAGTCTCAGAAAGTCTGTCAGTAAAAACTGCAAACTCCGTCCCTGTCACCTGGACAGTGTTAGCTGGTTGTTCCCCCTGGGCCCCCCTTAGCAGAGGCTCCGGCTGAGTAAGTGCCACAGGGGCCGAGCAGTGCACACAATGAGGGTCAGTGGAACCTGCCGGTAGCGAGGTTGTACATGCGGTGCAGGCAGCATAGTAAGCCTGTGTTTTGGCACCCCTGCTTCTTGTGGGCGCCATGCTGTTGTCTCCTTTGAGCAACACAACAGGGTATATAGCCAGAAATCAGCTGTGCACCATACAGTGTAAAGTATAGCCTGTAAACATATAAACTATAAATACACTTCTGCACCAAGTGGGGCCAGCACCTGAGGTGCTGCTTACCGCCCGCTTAAAGCGGTTGTGTGGTCACCAGAATCCCTGCCTGGGTCCCCCAGAGTTTGTCTCCCCTCTGCAGCGTCCGAGGAGCTGACAGGAATGGCTGCCGGCGTCCTGAGGAGAGGAGCGAGCCGTGGGCGTGACCCAGAAAGTGCGGGAACTGGTGCCCCACTGTGCACAGTGAGGGGGGTGGAGTATGCAAAGCATGCTCCAGCCCTCAGTGCTGCCGTGCTGTACAGCGTCCCGCCCTTCCCCTGACTGGCAGGGCTGGGGGCGGGAAGAAAAAGAGACTAGGCCCAAAAGCCAGGGACTCGAGTTATGAGCGCGGCCGCCGTATAAGCGCGGCCAGCGCAGAGTCCCCGGCGCACTAACAGTCCCAGCCGCGCCGCATGTATAACAATGGCAGCGGCGGTCAGCGCGGTAGTCCCCATACAGTAACACACTCAGCAATGCTGCAGTGTATAATGGCACAAACGCGGTCAGCGCCGCGGTCCCCGGTGCACTAGCACACCCAGCAATGCTGGAGTGTTGCTGTGCGCAGTCCCCACGGGGACACAGAGTACCTCAAAGTAGCAGGGCCATGTCCCTGACGATACTCGGCTCCTATCCAGCAGGGTCCTCAGGAGCTGTGGATGGAGCACGGTCTCAGTGCCTGGAGACCGATAGGATCCCACTTCACCCAGAGCCCTAAGGGGGATGGGGAAGGAAAACAGCATGTGGGCTCCAGCCTCCGTACCCGCAATGGATACCTCAACCTTAACAACACCGCCGACAAGAGTGGGGTGAGAAGGGAGCATGCTGGGGGCCCTATATGGGCCCACTTTTCTTCCATCCGACATAGTCAGCAGCTGCTGCTGACTAATCTGTGGAGCTATGTGTGCAGGTCTGCCTCCTTCGCACAAAGCAAAAAACTGAGGAGCCCGTGGGAGCACGGGGGGTGTATAGGCAGAAGGGGAGGGGCTTTACACTTTTAGTGTAATACTTTGTGCGGCCTCCGGAGGCATAGCCTATACACCCAATTGTCTGGGTCTCCCAATGGAGCAACAAAGAAATATGTATCCATGTAAACCATGTATCATTTCGTTTACACGTCACAAAAATACTTGCTACTTTGTGTTGGTGTATCACATAATATCACAATTTGGAAAAGTTCACAGGAAATACTTTTTCAAGGCACTCTATATGCTGCAATATTAGCCAGTCTTATTGGTAATACTGAGCACAGTATGTGGAATATTGGATGATTGTTAGTTGACAGAGCTGAAGGTCTAAGTTACAATAGCCACAACAAAATTATGTAGCACAGAATTTAAAAAAAAAAAAAATACTGCAGGAAGGGTTTTACTGGGGAACAATTTGTGATTTTTGTTTTCTTTGTGGAAAAAAATAAACATGTTTATAAAAATGCTTTAATCAATAGTACACATAAAAATAAACTTTGTAATATATCTTAGAGAAATCTACAAGGAATGATCAGGCAAAATCTGTATTCAGTGAAGACAGATTTTTATATAAATGTTACAAGTTGATAAGATTATAAAGTTATGGCCAAAAGTGATGGCACCCATAAAATTGTTCTAGAAAAGCATTTCTCCCAGAAGATTATCGCAATTACATATGTTTTGTCATACACGTTGGTTTTGTTCCAATACAAGCAAAAGGAAATCGAGGAAAAAGAAAAAGCCAAATTTGATAATTTCACATAAAAACAAAAAAAAAATGGGTTGGACAAAACTTTTGGCATCTCTGCAAAATTGTGGACGAACAACTTTGTTTCAAGAATGTGATGTTTATTCAAACTTGCCTATACCAAGCTGAGGGCAATATGAAAATCACACCTGAAACCAGATTAAAAAGGGGAGACGTTGACGCAATCTTTACATTGTGTGTTTGGGGTGTGCCACACTAAGCATGAAGAACAGAAAAAAACAGAAGAGAACTGTCTGAGGACTTGAGAATCAGAATTGTTGAAAAATAATCTTAATGTTACAAGTCCATCTCCAGAAATCTTGATGTTTCATTCTCCACAAAGCGCAACATAATCAAGAGGTTTACAACCCATGGCACTGTCGCTTATCTCCCTGGACATGGACAGCAGAGAAAAATTAATGAAAAGTTTCAACACAGGATTGTCCGGATGGTAGATAAGCAGCACCAAGCATCAAGTCGCAACGAAATTCAAGTACTCCTGCAGGCTTAGGTGCTTCAATGTCCATGCCAACTATCTATTGACATTTGAATGAAATGAAGCACTATGGCAGAAGACCAAGGAGGACCCCACTGCTTAGTGACACACAAAAAAACTAGACTGCAGTTTGCCAAAATGTATGCGAGTAAGCCAAAATCCTTCTGAGGAAAACGACTTGTGAACAGATGAGATCAAGATAGAGCTTTTTGATAACGTACTTTTTACTGAAAACGGAATGAGGCCTACAAAGAAAAGAACACAGTACCTATAGTCAAATATGGTGGAGGTTCTTGCTTTGGGGATGTTATGCTACCTCTGGTTTTAGGAGCCTAGACTGCGTGCAAGTCATGGCTGTGGAGTCGGAGTAGTGTAGTCTGTGTCCATTTTCGGTGGAGTTGGTATAAAATGGACCGACTCCGAAAATACATAATAAATTGGGTACAGCGTTTCATTGCAGTATGTGCTGAATATTTTTTCATAAGAATTTGGGAAAGTTATGAAATGTGGTATAAATGTCTGTTCTATTCCTGATCAAAGAATCTAGGCTTTTAGTTGAGATGAATCTGTGCTGCACTTCAGCTACATGATATAAGTAATGAAGCGCCTCCTCTACAGATAAGGGTAAAAACAAAGACAAAGAATGTCTGCAATCATCTCAGAACTGCTAGAGATTCTAGAGTGAACAGGAAAGTAGAATTAAAGTAAGTACTTCTTAAAGCAAGTCTACACTTTCAATAAACAGCAAAATGATCCTTTAGAATTACATCTTGTTGAAGCTGCTTCATATCTCTCTCCTATTTATCACATGTGCTGTGTTGTGCACATGCTGCAGCTGGCAATACGAAATAGTCTGCAAGAGGTACAGGCTGGAACTCTAATTGGCAAAGTGAGGAAATTGGTAATTGCTGCCAGAACCCCTAAAATTTATTCCATCTTGAAGAAACGTGGTGGAGAAGGGGCAATTGTCGATCAAGCCACTCGGTGGGGCAACATTTAATGATTGAGCGATTGCTTGTGATGAAACCCATTTTTGTAGACATGGCCAACTGTCAGTTAACACTAAATGAAGGTCAATGGACACAGGTGGCTGAATTGAAGGAATTGCTTCATCCTCTATTTACATTGACTAAACAATTACAAGCTGAGGATTTAACTTCCGGCATTTTCATAAGGAAGTGGAAGAACTTGCTGTTTTGCTTGTCCCAAAGAGGATGTTTAATTGCAGATGGCATTTCTGCTTCAATGAAATGGAGAGACACAATGCTATTAGAAAATAAAATTCTTCTGGTAGCTGTATATGTGGACCCAAGTCATCATATATTGCTGGATGATCAACAGCTTACTAACGGAAAAGAAGCTCTGACAGAAGTAGCAGTTATGATGAGTGGGCTACAGGACTGCCAAGGCAAGGACTTGGATCCTGCCAGTGCTACTGCTGCCGTATCTTCAGCCTCATCAGATGAGGAGTTTAATTTTGAAAAGGATTTGGTCGACATGGAGCAGCGAAGCGTTGCCGCAGGAAAAAAGATTCCACTCTCATAGCAAACAGATTGACCATATTGCAGCAAAATTTTTCACTTGCTCTCAAAGAAGTAGAAGAGATCAAAACTGACTGTGCAATTCCTTTATACCCTAAAATTGTTAGAGATGTTGCCCATGTGGTTACCGCTTTGACACCAACCCAAGTTACTGCAGAGGCCTTAAAATAATTAGGTCAGATTTGAGGTAATCTATGAAGGAGGATATAATGGAGGCGATACTATTTCTCAGAACAAATTCATAGACTGCATAAATGTTATTCCATACATTTTTGTTAAATTGTTTTTTCTCCATTTATTGCAGAGTGTACTGCATATTAACAATTTATTAGTTTTTTGTGTTCTAAACCTGTATTCCAATAAATAAATTTTATGTTTTATCTAAACAGCTTGATTATTGCATCATAATAATGATTAAGCGCCTGATGTTACCATGTTAATACAGTAAATTTATCACAAACATGAGTCATGTATGAGGGATTCGTATTCGTGGAGTCGGAATAGGGGAAACTGAGGAATCGAAGGTTTGGCTTACCGACTCCACAGCCCTGGTGCAAGGCATCATTAATTAACAAAAGGATTTTGGGTCGCAAAGTAGTGCCCAGTGACAAAAACCCGGGTTTTTATCCTAGGTCATGAGTATTCCAGCATCACATACATACTTCAATAAACAACCAAAACTGGATGGAAAAAAGGCTGAAATTCTGAAGTGGCCAGTAATGAGTCTGGACCTAAATTCCATTGAAGTCAAAATTGCTGTTGGGAGAAGGCATTCTTAAAATATGGGAGACCTGGAGCAGTCTGCAGAAGAATAGTAGTCCAAAATTCAAAGCTGAGAGGTGTAAGAAGCTTGTTGATGGTTATAGGAAGCGATTGATTGCAGTTATTACAAAAGGCGTGCAACCAAATATTAAGTTGAAGGTGCCAACAATTTTGTCAAGCCCAATTTTGAAGTTGTGTGTGAAATTGTGTCCAATTACCTTTTTTGTTGTTCCAATACACACAAAGGAAATAAACATGTATAACAAAACATGTAATTGCAATAATTTCTAGGAGAAATACTTCAATTTCAGGAACAATTTCAAGTGTGTCAACACTTTCGGCCAGACTGTATGTAAATGAGAGGCAGGGGAGAAGAGAGAGAGAAGCTAGATGCAGAGCTGATCCCTCCGATCTCTCGTCTACACAGAATCTCATCAATAGTTACTCTCATCTTCTACCTCAATAATGTAATAATCTGTCTTCCCGGAATACAGATTTTACCTGTAATTTTAGAATTTTGCAAATGAATGATCCGTCCTGGTTGCTTATTTTCATGTATACTATTGAAGTATGAAATAAAAATTAAACTAGTTACACTTTAAAAAGTTAGTTTAAATGCTGGAATCTACGTGCACCTTTTCCAGTAATTTGAGGTTGTCTTTGTTGCAGTATTTTCAGTTAAAGAGAACCTGTAAGCAGTATTTAGCATTATAAAGTAAAGACACAATAATGGTGCTGTTATACTGTTTAAATTGATACCTTTGGTGAAGGAATTTGATCTTTGGTTCCTGTTTAATCAGAGCCTAAAGTTTTGTTCTAATGATATTTCTCTGCATCGAGGCGAGACTGGGGATAGAGTTGTCTTCTGCTTCTCCGTTAACCTCCTGTGTTTCTATGACAGGTCACCGATTAGTGACCTGCCACCTTTTTGAGATTTTGCACAGCTGTTATTGGTGTGGGTAGCACATAAGAGTTTCATTCCATGGTCGGTCTTCAATAAAATGGCGCCAAAAGCAACACATGCACAGATCGAGATCTCGACTGAATGAAGATGTCATTGAGCCGCTATTGATAGCTGCGCATGCGCCACCTCAGGTGCCATTTTATTGAAAACCGGCTGTAGCATAAAACTTTACACGTGCCATCCTAGTCAATGACAGTGGCGGCACGAAATTTCAAAAAGAAGACAGGTCACTGAATAATCAATGACCTATCATAGAAACACCAAAAGGTATCAATTCAGTCAGCATAACAGTGCCATTATGGCTATGTCTTTACTTTATATTGCTAAATCCTGCTGACTGGTTCTCTTTGAAGGTTAAGCTGGAAAAGAAAACAAACTTTTTATCCCCCCCATTCCCTTTAAGTCTCCTAATGGCTTTAAAGGTTGCTCCTTTTCAAATATTATTCCTCAATAGAATTCCTTCAGATCTAAGAAAGGAAAGAATAAGCAGGGTGTGAAAAGCTTTTACACCGTGTACTATTTATACTCTGATTTAGTCAGCTCCTAGGAAGAATGTATTATTGGGTAAGACGTTCATTATGATTGAATGACACACCCTACAGCAAGGATATTGCTGTATCACATTCCTCCTCAGAAGATTTATAAAAGTCTGCCCCCAAATCTCTCACGGAAATTAGGGTAAATCTAATAGATTTATGAAAGTGAGAGCAAAAGTTACTAATTATAGTGGTGGGAGGATTAAACCCCCCCCAGTAGGAGTAAGAGGGTAACAATATTGGTATAAATATACACATATTTGGTATCGCTGCGTTCAGAAATGCCCGACCTATCAAAATGTAAAATCAATTAATCTGATCGGTAAACGGCGTAGCGGCAAAAAAATTCCAAATGCCAAAATTACGTTTTTTGGTCGCTGCAAATTTTGCACAAAATGCATTAACAGGTGATCAAAACGTAGCATCTGTGCAAAAATGGTACAGTTAAAAACGTCAGCTTGGGGCGCAAAAAATAAGCCGTCACTGAGCCATAGATCCCAGAAAATGAAAACACTACGGGTTTCGGAAAACTTTTTTTTTTTTTACAAACTTGTGATTTTTTTTAACCCCTTAGATACAAGTAAAACTATTGAAGTTTGGTGTCTACAAACTCGCACAGATCTAAGGCATCACAGCGACATCAGTTTTACCATATAATGAAAACTGTGAATAAAATATCCCAAAAACTATAGTGCGATCACACTTTTTTTTGCAGTTTTTCCACACCTGAATTTTTTCCAATACACTATATGGTAAAACTTATGGTTTCATTTAAAACTACAACTCGTCCCGCAAAAAATAAGTCCTTATATGGCAAGATTGACAGAAAAATAAAATGTCACGGCTCTCGGAAGAAAGAGAGGAACCCCCCCCAAAAACTGAAAAACGCAAAACGCCAGGGGGGCTTAATATTTCAATATAATATTTTGGAACAATTATAATTATGATTAAAGCAATCAAACATGATAAAATAATTTTAATAAAACGTACAGTATAGTGCAGTATGGTGTATAAGCTCACCACTTACATTACTGTATTGTCATCAACTAAAATGTCGCAGCCATGAGCTGGGCAGGAGATGGTCTAAAGAAAGTGTGAAGATAAAATCAGATAAAGATAATGTTATTTTAGATTTTAAGCCTACGCAATGAACAAAAAACACACAATTTGTTTTTCTACTATCACAAAAAAATTAAAGAATAATAAATATATCATCTATCTCGATATACATGTTGTAGACTGGATAACTGGAAAAACTACCAAGGTTGTTACCTGTCCCATTCCTTCCTCTATGATTTTGGTGGTTAAATATTCACCCCAGCACTGCATGCAGAACTTGTGACCGCACTCAAGGCCTGTGAAATACTGTAGAAAACAAAAAGGAGAGGAGGAGGTTTCAAACACATATGGAAAAAAAAATTAAAAACATGTACAGTGTAGAAGAAAAGAATGACATAGAATTACTGTATAGAAATAAAACATCTCTATACACCTGGGAGCCTCCAAATCACAGACCTCTGCATATTTTGTCTATTGGAGACAGAAGGTAACTGTTTCATAAGAAAAATATTGTGGATAGTCTTTGGGAACTTACAAGCATTTTTTCTTTAGATCTGCAATTATATTTAACATACCCACATTTTCATCAAAAAGACAATAGGACACATCCTTGAAGGAAACAATTGTGATGGTCTCCCAAACATAATACATGGATTCACTTAATTATATCTTTATCATTATATCTGGACTGATTTTTCCTTCAATGGCATATGAGGAATTTCTTCTCCACTTTGCAGGGGAATTACTCTTTCCTCGGTATCAGCGGTCTACCAAGTGTGCGCTCCTCGCTCTACCCTCAAACACAGCCTATATGATCTCTCGTCTACCTACAAACTACCCTCCCTGGATCTTAGATGCTTTCTACCTTCTCACATTGATCTGGTGTGTAAAACCCCAATAGGAGCAGTGCCATGCCGGATCTATTTTAGAATCTGCAGTGCCTTTAGGTAGGTGAAGGAATTTATACAGACTCCACAGCAGAAAAATGGTCGCAAATGTAAGTTATCTAACAGTTTCCAGACCTCCGGGTTCTCCATTTTCCTCCCACACTACAAAGATATACTGATAGGGAATTTAGATTGCTGTCACCATTGGAGCTTGCAATGTTGAATTCTGTAAAGCACTATGGAATTAACGGCACTATAAATAAAATAAACACTATATTTTCATGGGAGAACACGGACAATATGACACTAATACAATATAAAGTAGTCAGTGTACAGCTTGTATAGCAGTGTACATTTATAGTGCTCTCTAAATAGCTCAACACACAGCCATTAATGTCTAATAGGCTGGCAATAAAAGGGAGTACACCCCTAAGTGAAAAAGGACATATTCAACCCAATTAGCCATTTTCCCTCCCAGTGTCATGTGACTCAGTGTTACAAGGTCTAAGCCGTGAATGGGGAGCAGATGTGTTACATTTCGTGTGATCGCTCACTCTCTCATACTAGTCACTGGAAGTTTTACATGGCACCTCATGGCAAAGAATTCTCTGAGGATCTGGAAAAAAAAAAAATGGTATGTGCGCACCTAACCATTTTTGTGGCATCAAAAACGCTGCATTTCTAGCTGCTAAAAACGCCCAAAAACACATCCGCGGCAAAAAATCATGCGTTTTGGTTCACTGTATTTATGCGTTTTTATCAGTGAACAATGTCATTAAAGATTGGTTAATTAAAAAAAATCATTAAAAAAAAAAAAATCGATCTGATGTCATTTCATTCTTCAATCTGTTCTCCACTAGTGTATGCAGGAGAGCAGACAGCTGCAGAACTACAAGGCTCAGCATGCTCCATCCAGGACTGTATGCTGCAGGGAGAGCAGAACTACAAGGCTCAGCATACTCCATCCACTAGTGTATGCAGGAGAGCAGACAGCTGCAGAACTACAAGGCTCAGCATACTCCATTCAGGACTGTATGCTGCAGGGAGAGGCAGGGGGAGCAGAACTACAAGGCTCAGCATCCTCCATCCACTAGTGTATGCAGGAGAGCAGACAGCAGCTGCAGAACTACAAGGCTCAGCATACTCCATCCACTAGTGTATGCAGGAGAGCAGACAGCAGCTGCAGAACTACAAGGCTCAGCATGCTCCATCCACTAGTGTATGCAGGAGAGCAGACAGCTGCAGAACTACAAGCCTCAGCATCCTCCATCTAGAACTGTATGTTTAAAAAAAAAAAAAAAAATGACGTGGGCTTCGCCATATTTTTGTATGCTAGCCAGGTACAACAGGCAAGTACGGCTGCCCCCAACCCCCAGCTGGCTATTTGTACCCGGATGGGAACTAAAAATATAGGGAAGCCCTTTTTTTTTAATTAATTCATGAATGTCATGAAATAGTTAAAAAAAAAAACAACAAAAAAAAAAAAAAACACGTGGGCTTTGCCCAATTTTTGTGTCCAGCCAGGTACAACTAGACAGCTGGGGATTGGAATTGCAGTCCGCAGCCGCTCCCGAAAAATGCGCTTTCATAGAAGCGCCATCTTCTGGCGTTGTATCCAACTCTTCCAGTGGCCCGGGTGCCAGGTGGCTTGTTGGGTAATAAGGGGTTAGGGCTAGCTGTATATTATCAGCTTGCCCTAAGCCCGAAATTCATGGTGTCATATTATTAGACATGGCCACTATGAATTTCTAGTAAAGATCAAAAAACAAAACAAAACAAAAAAAAAACAACACGGAGAAAAATATTTTTATTAGAAATAATAATACACAACACAATTAGTGGCTCCATCTTTATTGAACTAAATGACCCCCCCCCACCCAAGTCCTGGGTCGAGGGTCCCGCGACTTCCGATCTGGATCCAAGATGATCTGATCGGTTTGCTGGAAAGCAAAGCGATCAGATTATGTGTCAGGTTCAAGGACCTGAATCACATGACACATCAGCTGATTGTATAAAAGCCGTTTATACAATCAGCTGATGCATCAGTAGAAAAAAAAACAAAAAATTACACACTTCTGTGTAGACTCCTGTCTGATCGTTCCAGGACCCAGCGGTAATCAGCTGATGCGGTCACCTGACAGCATCAGCTGATCATTTAAACCAGCTGGGAGGTACAAAGCCGGCCTCACCGCTGGTCTTATACGATCAGCTGATGCTGTCAGGTGACCGCATCAGCTGATCACCGGCAGGTCCTGGAGCGATCGGACGTGTCCCGGGAGTCTGCAGACACCCGGAGCAGTGGTGGAGGTACCGGGAGAGAAGCTAGGAGTGGATATGGCGCCGGACAACAGGTGGAACCAGGGGTGGCGGTACCGGGAGGATTCACTCTGTGTTTACCAACACAAGGAATGCTGGGTGAGTACAATCCTCTTCCTGTACACGTGACTGTACTACCCACCCCTTGCGTTTATAGCTGTGCTTTGAGTCATAGAAACGCAGTTATATTTGAACTCAATGGGTGAAAAACGCAGTGAAAAACGCAAGAATAATTGACATGCTGCATTTTTGTGGGCACCACAAAAACGCAGCTAAATAAAACGCTGTGTGCAGACAGCAAAAATGAAAACTCACTTTGCTGGTGAAGCAAAGTCATTAGTTTTCTGAACAAAAACGCACTCGAAAAACGTGCAAAACTGTGGTAAAAAACGCTTAGTGCGTACATAGCCTTATTGCTCTACAGAAAGATGACGTAGACTATAAGAAGATAGCCAACATCCTGAAACTGAGTTGCAGCACAGACGCCAATACCATACACCGGTTTAACAAGACAGGTTCCACTCAGAACAGGCCTCGCCATGGTTAACCAAAGAAGTTAAGTCAAGAAAGAGAAAAATCAGCTCACCTATGCTGTGCACGGTTAGAAAGCTCCAAGTGGACAATGCCTTAACTAAGGACCGGGAAGGGTAAGAAACACATTGCCGCTTTTTATTCTACCATTTTTCTTCAAAAGAAGTTGCGTCACGTGTTCAGCAACACAGAAAAGAGAATTTTGTTTACTTACCGTAAATTCTTTTTCTTATAGTTCCGTATTGGGAGACCCAGACATTGGGTGTATAGCTTCTGCCTCCGGACACACAAAGTACTACACTAAAAAGTGTAGCTCCTCCCTCTGAGCATATACACCCCCTGGATAACCAAATCTAGCCAGTTTAGTGCAAAAGCTGAAGGAGAATAGCCACCCACAAGTAGAGATAGAGCAAGAACCGGAACAACCGGAGCCTCTGTCTACAACAACAGCCGGTGATAACACGCGGAACAAGAAACTGCCAACAGGCAACAGGGAGGGTGCTGGGTCTCCCAATACGGAACTATAAGAAAAAGAATTTACGGTAAGTAAACAAAATTCTCTTTTTCTTTATCGTTCCTATGGGAGACCCAGACATTGGGACGTCTCAAAGCAGTCCATGGGTGGGAATAAACAGAAAACTGAGAAGTAGGCGAAACCTAACTTCACAAATGGGCGACAGCCGCCTGAAGGATGCGTCTGCCCAAGCTCGCATCTGCCGAAGCATGAGCATGCACTTGGTAGTGCTTCGAAAAGGTATGCAGACTAGTCCAAGTGGCAGCCTAACAGACTTGCTGAGCCGTAGCCTGGTACCTGAAAGCCCAAGAGGCACCGACAGCTCTGGTCGAGTGTGCCTTGATCCCCAGCGGGGGAGGCACCTGAGTACACTGGTAGGCATCGGAAATGGCCGACCTAATCCAACGAGCTAAGGTCGGCTTAGAAGCCGAGAGGCCCTTACGCCGACCTGTGGTCAGCACAAAAAGAGAGGTGCACCGCCTAAGAACAGCGGTGCGAGACACATAGATCCAGAGTGCCCGCACCAGATCCAGAGTATGCAACGCTTTTTCAAAGCGATGAACAGGAGCCGGACAAAAGGAAGGCAGGGAAATGTCCTGGTTAAGGTGGAAAGGAGAAACCACCTTAGGGAGAAAGTCCGGAGTCGGACGGAGAACCACCTTGTCTTGATGAAAAACCAAAAAAGGTGACTCCGAAGAGAGCGCAGCCAAATCAGAGACTCTCCTGAGGGAAGTTATGGCCACTAGAAAGACCACTTTCTGTGAAAGACGAGACAAAGAAACCTCCCTAAGAGGCTCAAAGGGGGGTTTCTGCAAAGCCGTGAGGACCAGATTGAGGTCCCAGGGATCCAAAGGCCGCCGGTAAGGCGGAATGATGTGAGATGCGCCCTGCATGAAGGTGCGCACCTGAGCCACCCGGGCGATACGCCGCTGGAACAACACTGACAGAGCCGAGACTTGTCCCTTGAGTGAATTGAGGGATAGTCCTAGCTGCAGACCGGACTGTAGAAAGGACAGAAGGGTCGGCAAGGAAAAAGGCCAAGGAGCATGGCCGGAAGAGCGACACCAGGACAGGAAAATTCTCCAGGTCCTGTGATAGATTTTGGCCGAGGAAGACTTCAGAGCCCGAGTCATAGTGGAGATGACTTCAGGAGAAATACCAGAAGTCGTCAAGATCCAGGACTCAAGAGCCACGCCGTCAATCTGAGAGCCGCAGAATTCTGGCGGAAAAACGGACCTTGTGAGAGAAGGTCTGGACGGTCCGGGAGATGCCACGGCACCTCTACGGACAGATGGAGCAGGTCTGGGTACCAAGCTCGCCTGGGCCAGTCCGGAGCAATGAGGATGACCCGACGGCCCTCCATTCTGATCTTGCGTAGGACTCTGGGCAAGAGAGCTAGAGGGGGAAACACGTAGGACAGACGAAACTGGGACCAATCTTGAACCAGAGCGTCCGCTGCCAAGGCCTGAGGATCGTGGGAGCGAGCCACGTAAACCGGAACCTTGTTGTTGTGCCGGGATGCCATTAGATCCACTTCCGGAGTGCCCCACTTGCGGCAGATTGACCGAAACACTGCCGGATGCAGGGACCACTCGCCGTTGTCCACGGTTTGACGGCTGAGATAATCTGCTTCCCAGTTTTCCACGCCTGGGATGTGGACTGCGGATATGGTGGACTTAGAGTCCTCCGTCCACTGAAGGATGCGTTGAACCTCCAACATTGCCAGGCGGCTGCGTGTCCCGCCCTGGTGATTGATGTAGGCAACTGCTGTCGCGTTGTCTGACTGGACTTGGATGTGCTTGCCCGCCAACAGGTGGTGAAAGGCTAAGAGAGCTAGAAGCACAGCTCTGGTTTCCAGCACATTGATCGAGAGGGCTGATTCGGACGGAGTCCAAGTGCCCTGCGCTCGGTGGTGGAGATATACCGCTCCCCAGCCGGATAGACTGGCATCCGTAGTGAGGATCACCCAGGACGGGGCCAGGAAGGAGCGTCCCTGAGACAGAGAGAGAGGCGGAAGCCACCACTGAAGGGAGCCCCTGGTCTGTGGCGACAAAGCCACTAACCTGTGAAAGGAGGAAGTCCGCCTGTCCCAACAGCGGAGAATGTCCAGCTGCAGAGGACGCAGATGGAACTGGGCAAAGGGAACCGCCTCCATTGACGCCACCATCTGACCCAGCACCTGCATTAGGTGTCTGATGGAATGACGGCGGGGCCTCAGCAAAGAGCGCACCGCCAGATGGAGGGACTGCTGTTTGACTAAGGGCAGCTTCACAAGTGCCGGCAGAGTCTCGAATTGCATCCCTAGGTACGTGAGACTCTGGGTCGGAGTCAGAGTGGATTTGGGCAGATTGACAAGCCACCCGAATTGGACTAGAGTGGCGAGAGTGAGCGAGACACTCCGCTGACAATCTGCGCTGGATGACGCCTTGACTAGAAGGTCGTCCAGGTAAGGAATCACTGCCAACCCCTGGAGGTGCAGAACCGCAACCACTGCTGCCATGACCTTGGTGAATACTTGAGGGGCCGTGGCTAACCCGAAGGGGAGAGCCACGAATTGGAAATGTTCCTCTCAGATTGCAAAACGTAGCCAACGCTGGTGTGAAACTGCAATTGGCACATGCAGATAGGCGTCTCTGATGTCGATGGATGCCAGGAAATCTCCTTGGGTCACTGAGGCAATGACTGATTGCAGAGACTCCATCCGAAAATGCCGCACCTGAACATGCTTGTTGAGAAGCTTGAGATCCAGGATGGGCCGGAAGGAACAGTCCTTTTTGGGGACTAGGAAGAGATTTGAGTAGAAACCTCTGAACCGTTCCCGAGCGGGAACCGGTACAATTACTCCGTTGGCCTGCAAGGATGCCACGGCCTGAGAGAAGCTGGCGGCCTTGAAGCAGGGGGGAGTTGACAGAAAAAATCTGTTTGGCGGGCTGGAAGAGAATTCGATCCTGTAGCCGTTGGAGATGATATCCCGCACCCACTGATCGGAGACGTGTTGAAACCACACGTCGCCAAAGTGGGAGAGCCTGCCACCGACCAAGGACGTTGCTGGCGCGGCCAGATAGTCAAGAGGAGGCTGCCTTAGTGGCAGCAGCTCCTGCGGTCTTCTGAGGACGCGGCTTCGTGCGCCAGTTGAGCTTTTGGTCCTTGGCTGAGTTAGTGGACGAGGCCGAGGGCTTAGGAGGATGACCAGTTGGAGGAACGAAAGGAACGAAACCTCGACTGGTTCCTACCCTGGGCAGGTTTCCTGGTTTTAGTCTGTGGCATGGAAGTACTCTTCCCGCCAGTAGCTTCCTTAATAATTTCATCCAGTTGTTCGCCGAATAGCCTGGATCCAGCAAAAGGGAGCCCAGCAAGGTACTTCTTTGAAGAAGCATCTGACTTCCACTCTCGAAGCCACAAGATCCTGTGGATAGCGAGGGAATTAGCCGAAGCCACCGCAGTGCGGTGAGAAGCCTCCAGCATGGCAGACATGGCATAGGATGAAAAAGCTGAAGCTTGGGACGTTAAAGGCAACCATTTCGGGCATAGATTCCCTGGAGAGGGAATGCATCTCCTCCAGAGAAGCAGAGATGGCCTTGAGAGCCCACACTGCTGCAAAAGATGGGGAGAACGAGGCCCCAGCCGCCTCATATACAGATTTGGCCAGAAGATCAACCTGGCGGTCAGTGGCATCCTTAAGAAAGGTGCCATCAGCCACTGATACAACGGTCCGGGCTGAGAGTCTAGACACCGGAGGGTCTACCTTTGGTGAATGAGCCCACTCCTTGACCACCTCAGGTGGAAAGGGAAAACTGTCATCAGAACCGCGCTTTGGGAAGCGTTTGTCAGGACAGGCCCTAGGCTTGGTCACAGTGGCCTGAAAACTGGAGTGGTTAAAGAACACACTCCTTGTCCTCTTAGGCAAGGTAAACTGGTGCTTTTCTGCCAGAGAGGGTTGCTCCTCTGATACTGGCGGATTGAGGTCCAGTACAGAATTAATGGACGCAATCAAATCACTAACATCTGCGTCACTTTCGGACAGATCAATGGGGCACATGGAGGTAGCGTTCGAGCCCCCAGTAAAGGCATCCTCCTCGTCCTGCGAGTCAGCTCGTGAATCAGAGCCACGGGACGAGGAAGGAGAGGGAGCCCTGCGTCTCCTTTTAGGAGGACGGTGTCTGGGACCAGATGAAGAATCCTCTGTGAGCTCCGCTGAGAGAGCCCTAGCAGCAGAGGCGCCCTGAGAAGGGGGCTGATGCATGGTCAGCAAAGTCCGGGACAGCTGTCCCATGGAGTCGGCAAAAGACTGGGAGATTGACCTAGAGAAGGATTCTACCCAAGCCGGGGGTTCAGCCACCGGAGCCGGAGCAGCCGGAGGGACTACTGTGGGTGCGATACCAGGCTGATGCATTGCCAGGTTAGAGCAGGCATCACAATGTGGATATGTGCTCGGTTCAGGCAGCACGAGCATACATGCAGTGCATATTGCGTACAGCCTTGCAGCCTTGCTCCTCGTGTGAGACATGCTGCTGAAGTGGGGGCTCTGAGCCAGAATGACCCCCAGAGAGTATATAAGCAGGTCCACAACCGGAGGTTGTGGCTTACCAGACCGTTTGTGTGCCCTCCAGATCCCACAGACCGGACCCCCAGACACATTAGCAGAGATGCTGCAGCCAGCGCCGATCACTGTGAGAACGCTGATAAAATGGCGCCGGAGCGAGGAGAGGGGGCGGGGCCTACTCTGAGAGCGGGATCTGGAGGGCCAAGGAGATTTACAGGGGAGGGGACATTTACACAGAGAGGAGTGTCCCTCCCCTGTGCCGAACGGCCGCTGGGCGGAGCCGAACTGTTCCTCTGCATGATTGACATGCAGGGGCAGTGAAATCGAAACTAGGCCTCAGGTGAAGCCGGGGCCTAAATTTAAGCGATGCGGCCGGCGCGCAGGCACCATCGGCGCGGTTCTCAGGTGAAAACCAGAGAACCGGCCGGAAATGTCAGAACAGATACACAGCCCACTCTCCCCAACAATAAAGTACAAGGGACCCCCCGAAAATAACGTCTCAGATACTTAGCTTGTGAGACGCAGGGTTTCAAGTCCCTGGGGATGAGTGCTCCGTCCGGCAGGATCCTGAAGGGCTGCGGATGGAGACCGGTCTCCTGCAAGGCAGGGAGAACCGTGCTGGCTCCCACTTCAAGCCAGAGCCCGAGGGATGGTGAAGGAGCGCGGCATGTAAGGCTCCAGCCCTGAAACCAACCTTAACAACACCGCCGACACAGTGGGGTGAGAAGGGACATGCCGGGAGTCCAGGCTTGGACCCGCTTTTCTTCAAACTCTTTCCAAAAATCAAAAATCAGATGAGAATGCATGTGTGGATGTATGCCTCCTGAACACAAAGCATTGAACTGGCTATATTTGGTTATCCAGGGGGTGTATATGCTCAGAGGGAGGAGCTACACTTTTTAGTGTAGTACTTTGTGTGTCCTCCGGAGGCAGAAGCTATACACCCAATGTCTGGGTCTCCCATAGGAACGATGAAGAAAAGGGGTTTGTTTGATTTTTTTCAAAATATATATACGAGTGCTGCCAGTATTGTTGCACAGGTTAAAGAGATGGGTGTCAGCCTATCAGTGCTCAGACCATACACTGCACACTGGATCAAATTGGTCTGCCTAGCCGTTGCCCCAGAAGAAAGCCTCTTCTAAAGGTAATGCACAAGAAAGCCCACAAACAGTTTGCTGAAGACAAGCAAACTAAGGACATGGATTACTGGAACCATGTCCTGTGATCTGATGAAACCAAGATAAACTTAATAGGATAAGATGGTGTCAAGCGTGTGTAGCAACAACCAGGTGAGGAGTACAAATACAAGCTTGCCTATAGTCAAACACGGTGGTGGAAGAGTCATGGTTTAGGGCTGCATGAATGCTGCCGGCTGTGGAGAGCACATTGAGGGCACCATGAAATCCAACACGTACTGTGTCATACTGAAGTAGAGCATGATCCTCTTCCTTTGGAAACTCGGCCGCAGGGCAGTATTCAACATAATAACTACCCTAAACCTAACTCTAAGACAACCACTGCCTTACTAAAGAAACTTAGGATAAAGGTGCTGGACTGGCCAAGCATGGCTCCAGACCTAAACCCTATTGAGAATCTGTGGCGCATCCTCAAATGGAAGGTGGAGGAGCACAAGGTCTCTAACATCCACCAGCTCCGTGACGTCATCATGGAGGATGGAAGAGGATTCCAGCATAAAGCTCTATGAGCGCCATCACAAGAGTTAAAACAGTGCTTGATAATAATGGTGGCCACAGAAAATATTGACATTTTGGGTGCAAATTTGCCATTTTCACTTAAGGGTGTACCTACTTTTGTTGCCTGCGGTTTAGATATTAATGGTTGTCTGGTGAGATATTTAGAGGGCACACCAAATTAACACTTATACAAGCTGTACACTGAATGTATTGTATCCAAGTGTCATATCTTCAATGTTGTACCATAAAAAGCTAAAAAGCTATAGTAAAAATTTTACAATAATGTGAGGTGCACTCACTTCTGTTATATACTGTAAATCTTGGTTGCATAAATGTTGCTTTGCTGGACTTTTCGGAAAGAAGGGAATTTTGTTTACTTACCGTAAATTCCTTTTCTTCTAGCTCCAATTGGGAGACCCAGACAATTGGGTGTATAGCTATTGCCTCTGGAGGCCACACAAAGTATTACACTTAAAAGTGTAAGGCCCCTCCCCTTCTGGCTATACACCCCCAGTGGGATCACTGGCTCACCAGTTTTAGTGCCAAAGCAAGAAGGAAGAAAGCCAATAACTGGTTTAAAGACCAATTTAATCCGAGGAAACATCGGAGAACTGAACCATACCACATGAACAACATGTGTACCCGAAAAAACAGAAAAACCCAGAGAAAACAGGGCGGGTGCTGGGTCTCCCAATTGGAGCTAGAAGAAAAGGAATTTACGGTAAGTAAACAAAATTCCCTTCTTCTTTTTCGCTCCTAATTGGGAGACCCAGACAATTGGGACGTCCAAAAGCAGTCCCTGGGTGGGTAAAAGAATACCTCGTGATAGGGCCGCCAAACAGCCCTTTCCTACAGGTGGGCAATTGCCGCCTGAAGGACTTATCTACCTAGGCTGGCGTCTGCCGAAGCGTAGGTATGCACCTGAAAATGCTTGGTAAAAGTATGCAGACCCAATCAGGTAGGTGCCTGACACACCTGCTGAGCCGTAGCCTGGTGCCGTAATGTCCAGGATGCACCCACGGCTCTGATAGAATGGGCCTTCGGCCTTGAGAGAACCAGAAGCCCAGTAGAACTGTAGGTTTCAAGAATTGGTTCCTCGATCCCCCGAGCAAGGGTGGATTTGGAAGCTTGCGACTGTTTACGCCGACCAGCGACAAGGACAAAGAGTGCATCCGGGTGGCGCAGGAGCGCCATGCGGGAAGTAGAACCTGAGTGCTCTCACCAGAACCAACAGATGCAAATCTTTCTTAAATTGGTGGACTGGACGAGGACACAAAGAAGGTGAGGTGATATCCTGATTGATATGAAAGTGGGATACCACCTTAGGGAGAAATTCCGGAACCGGACGCAGAACTACCCTGTCCTGGTGAAGGACCAGGAAGGGAGTTTGTATGAGAGCGTTGCTAGCTCGGACACTGTCCTAAGAGACGAGACCGTTACTAGAAGGCCACTTCCCGTGAAAAGCGGGAAGGGAGACATCTTTCAAAGGATCGAAAGGCGGCATCTGGAGAGCAATTAGAACCTTGTTCAGATCTCAGGGCTCTAACGGCCGCTTGTACGGAGTGCTGAGAAGACAAACTCCCCGTAGGAACGTGCGTACCTGAGGAAGTCGTCGTTTCTGAAAAATACAGATAGCGCTGAGACTTGTCCCTAAAGGGAACTGAGCGACAACCCATTTTCCTACCTAGATTGCAGGAAGGAAGGAAACATAGACGATGCAACCGGCCAGGGAGAAACACCCTGCGCCGAGCACCGAGATAAGAATATCTTCCACGTCCTGTTCAAATGGAAGAATGGCCCTTGAGACAGCCAGTCTGATTGGTCTGGTAGTGCCCCCGGTTAGCCTACCGTGAGGCACCACAGAACCGAGTACCACAACATCCTCGGCCAATCTGTAGCGACGAGGATGGCGCGGCCGCAGTCGGTCTTGATCTAGCGCAGTACTCTGGGCAACAATGCCAGAGGTGGCACCTAAGGTAGCTGGAACTGCGACCAATGCTGAACTAAGGCGTTTGCCGCCAGAGCTCGATGATTGTGAAACCGTGCCATGAAGCTGGCACATTGTTGTTGTGCCGTGACGCCATTAGATCGACGTCCGGCCTCTGTCAGCGGCGCCAGATCTCCTGAAACCCGTCCGGGTGAGGAGACCATCCTCTTTCGGCCACACCTCAGCGACTTAGGAAGTCAGCTTCCTAGTTTCCACACTTGGGATGTGAATTGTGGATATGGTGGATGCCGTGTCTTCCACCCCCATCAGAACCTGCCGGACTTCCTGGAAGGCTTGCCGGTTGCGCGTTCTTCCTTGGTGGTTGATGTATGCCACCGCTGTGGAGCTGTCCGACTGAAGTCGGATATGCTTGCTTTCCAGCCGCTGTTGGAAGGTTTGTAGGGCAAGATACACTGCTCTGTGTTCAAGAACATTGATCTGAAGGGTGGACTCTTGCTGAGTCCACGTACCCTGAGCGCTGTAGTGGAGAGAAACTGCTCCCCACCCTGATAGACTCGCGTCTGTCGTAACTATCGCCCAGGATGGGGATAGGAAGGACCTTCTTTTTTAACCAAGAGGTGGGAAGAATCCACCACCGTAGAGATTCCTTGGCCGCCTGAGAAAGAACGACGACTCTGTTGAGGGACGTCGACTCCTCGTCCCATTGGCGGAGAATGTCCCATTGTAGTGGACGCAGTAAAACTGCGCGAAAGGAACTGCCTCCATTGCTACCATCTTACGTAGGAAGTGTATGAGGCGTCTCAATGTGTGCGACTGGTTCTTAAAGAAGAGCTTGCAGCCCGTAGTGAATGCTGTTTGTCTAGCGGAAGCTTCACTATCGCTGAGAGAGTAAGAAACTCTATGCCTAGATATGTTATCGATAGGGTCGGGGTCGGATCTGACTTAGAAAAGTTGATGATCCACCCAAAACTTTAGAGAGTCTCCAGCGCAACGTTCGGGCAGTGTTGGCATGTTTCCCAAGAGAGTGCCTTGACAAGTAGATCGTCTAAATACGGGATCACAGAGTGACTCTGAGAGTGCAGGACTGTGACTACTGCTGCCCTGACCTTGGCGAAGACCAGTGGGACTGTCGCTAGCCGGAAGGTAGAGCTACGAACAGAAGGTGTTCGTCTCCTATAACGAAGCGTAGACACGCTAGTGCTCTGGATCAATCGGCACGTGTGGATAAGCATCCTTGATGCCTAATGATGCTAGGAAATATCCTTGGGACCTTGAGGCGGAGTGATTCCATCCGGAACCGCCTGGTGTCCACGAGCTTGCTGAGCATTTTTAGATCCAGAACGGGATGGAACGGCCCGTTGTTATAGGTACCGCAAAGAATTTGGGGTAAAAACCGTGACCTTGTTCCTGAAGAGGAACGGGGGTCATCACTCTTTCTGCCTATAGAGTGCACCCTGTTTGCAGAAGAGCAGCGGCTCGGCCGGGAGGTGGAGAAATTCTGAAGAATCGAGTTGGAGGACGAGAAGTGAGCTCTATCCTGTACCCGTGAGACAGAATGTCTCACACTCAATGGTCATTGACCTATGGCAGCTAAATATCGCCAAGGCGGGAGAGCCTGCTAGCGACCGAGGCCGCAAGTCATGAGGAAGCCGCCTTGGAAGCGGGTTTTCAGACTGTCGATTTTTTGGGCGTGACTGAGCCCGCTAAGAACCTGAGCTCCTCTGATCCTTTTGAGTCCACATTGGACGAGGAAAAATGGGATCTGCCCGAGCCTCGAAAAGGCCGAAAACCCCGACTGCCTCTTGCTCTGTTGGGGTTTGTTGTGTCCGGGCTGAGGAAAGGATGAATCCTTACCCCTGGACTGTTTAATGGTTACATTCACCAAACAGTCGGTCAGCAGAAAAAGGCAACTGGTAGGCAACCTTTTTTGGAAGCAGAATCTGCCTTCCATTCACTTAACGAGCAGACCAGGCTCTGCTTAAAAACACGGAGTAGCGGAGGCTACCGCCGCACGGTTCGCAGAGTCCAGGACAATCTGAATCGCGTAAGAAGCAAATGCAGACATTTGAGAGGTTAAGGATGCCCCCTGCGGCACAGATGTACGTGTAACCGTGTCAATCTGTGTAAGACAAGCTGAAATAGCTTGGAGTGCCCCAAGGGAGAGAATGCCGGAGCCAACAGCAGTTCCATCTCCCACTGCAACTATGGATCTAGCTACAAGCCTGGAGATTGGAGGATGCCGCTTGAGACACTGGGTCCAGTCCCTGACCAAGTCAGGGGACAGGGATAACGTGTATCCTAAGCCGTTTGGAGAAGCGCATATCTGGATAAGCGTGGTGTTCCTGGACTGCCTCTCTGAAGGCAGAGTGGTCCAGAAAAATACGTGAAGCTGACTCCTCCACTGGAGGAGCTGTGAGAAATAACCCACATTCTATAGATGGACGCTATAAGATTATTTACTATGGCGTCACAATCAGGTGTATCCAGATTGAGAGCGGTCTCAGGATCAGAATCCTGAGCCGCTACTTCCGCCTCATTCACAGCGAGTCCTTCTGCTAGGACCCTGATGAAACCGAGGCCGCTCATAGTGAGCCCGCTTAGGCTGTCTGGGACTGACGTCCGTGCAGAGCCGTGACTCTGGGATGCGTGTGACATTCCCGGAGCTGTTAGTTGTTCACACTGAGGGGGGCCATGGATCAATGATTCAACAGTGCCCATATTGTGAGAGACATGTCCGGACTGCTAGGCTTCTAGTATCATAGCCATAGTCTCAGAAAAACTGTCAGTAAATACTGCAGACACCGTCCTCATCCCCTGGCCGTTAGTGCATACAATGGGAGTCTATGTAAGCTGCCGGCCGTATAGCCGTACATGCTGTACCAGCTGTATAGAAAAACATGTGGTTCTGCACCTTTGTTTTACACAGAGAATATGCTGATAACTCCTCCGCATAATCCAGGAGGGTATATACAACGTGCGACCAAACAGTGCAATGTATATAGTACAAGCATATCTATAAGTGCACTTCTGCACTAGTGGGGTTAGCACCACAGGTGCTGCTTAACGCCTGTTGCAGCGATTGTGTGACTATCAGAATGCCAGGGTCTTCCACACTTGTCTCTGTTCGTACAGAAACTGACACTAATGGCTGCCGGCGTCCTTGTAGAGAAGGAAGCCGTGGGCGTGCCTGAGAAAGTGCGGGAATCCGGATTCACAGTGCACACAGTGAGAGGGGTGGAGTATGCAAAACATACTCCAGCTCTCAGCGCTGCTGTGCTATGCAGCGTCACGCCCCTACCCTGACTGTCAGGGCTGTGGGCGGTAACGAAGGGAGACTAGGCCCAGAAGCCGGGGACTCGAGTTATCAGCGCGGCCGCCGTAAAAGCGCGGGCCGCGCTGAAGTCCCCGGCGCACCACAAGTGCCAGCCGCGCCGCAGTCCCAGCGGCCGGCGCGACCGATGCCTAGAAGTGGCCAGCGTCCCGCCCCTCTCCTGACTGGCAGGTCTGGGGGCGGGAACGAACGGAAGCAGGCCGCAAAAGCCGGGGACTCTAGTTATCAGCGCGGCCGCCGTAAAAGCGCAGGCCGCGCTGAAGTCCCCGGCGCACTACAAGTGCCAGCCGCGCCGCAGTCCCAGCGGCCGGCGCGACCAATTCCCATAAGTGAGCCTGCTTCAGCGAAGCTGAATGAGGCCATGGCACAGGCGCCGCAGCGCTGATGTCCCCCGGCGCACTACAACACCCAGCATGCTGCGGTGTGAGCGCCAAATGCACGGGGACACAGAGTACCTTGAGGAAGCAGGGCCATGTCCCTGATGTACTCCGCTCCATCCAGCATCTTCTCCAGGGGCTGTAGATGGAGCACGGTCTCAGTGCCTGGAGACCGGTAAATCCCACTTCACCCAGAGCCCTGTAAAAAGGGATGGGGAAGGAATCAGCATGTGGGCTCCTGCCGCCGTACCCGCAATGGGTACCTCAACCTTACAAACACCTCCGACATACAGTGGGGTGAGAAGGGAGCATGCTGGGGACACTATATGTGTCCTCTTTTCTTCCATCCGACATAGTCAGCAGCTGCTGCTGACTAAAAAGTGGAGCTATGCGTGGATGTGTTGCCTCCTTCGCACAAAGCACAAAACTGGTGAGCCAGTGATCCCACTGGGGGTGTATAGCCAGAAGGGGAGGGGCCTTACACTTTTAAGTGTAATACTTTGTGTGGCCTCCAGAGGCAATAGCTATACACCCAATTGTCTGGGTCTCCCAATTAGGAGCGAAAAAGAAATGGCTGTTGCACGACACGCTGCCATGTAACCCTAGCCTAAACGCTCTAAAAAGAAAACCATAAATAACCCAAATGGCTGTGGTGGCAAATGGTAATTCTGTTGGGATATACAATGACAAGCAAAAGAGTAACAATATTTTGAAATTTTGACTTTCAGGGCTCTTTATTTCACCATCCACTACAACTTTGAATTTGAAGCTAAATTTATTTTATAAACAGTCATCTTGACTATCTCGTACATAAACTTGACTTGCAACTATTCAGCATATGATTAATTGTGCAGATTCTTGTCATGTCATTGCATTGTTACAGTTTTTCTCCTGGTGGTGGAAAAATATTTTTATACCCGTGTACTACAAATTACAACCTGTTCTCACATTCCCTAATAGCTCATTACGTTATTAGGTTGATTCCCAAGTGAAAGGTCATTGGTTCGAATCGAGAAACAGCCATGAAGAAGCCAAAAAAAGAGAAACTGCATCATCCAGATCATCGATAATGATGCTACACTGCATCATGCGAGTGCCATGATAGTTGGCAGAATACGAAATGAAGTCCCTCCATTCAAAATCCAAGAGGTGGAAGTCCAGGCAAAATATCAGCGTCAACAAGACGGCTCATCACAAGGTCTATCAGTTCTGGTCGTGGAGGTGGCTTTATGTAATAGTGAGATCACAGATGTCCATGCAAACTACATGCGATGCACGTTACACAAATCTGCAATGGTAGCCCGAAAAAAAAATGAAAAAAACCTTACATTTCAAAATTACAAGAAGCCTTGGCTCAAGTTTCCAAAAAAGTATTAAAAGTGTACAGAAGATTGAGAATGGGTGATTTGGAGTGATGAGGTGAAAGTCAATAGACTAGCCTTTGATGGGTGCATACAGGTCTGGAAGAAACAAGGGAAAAAGGGACTATCAGATCGAGAACTTGAAGGAACTGTCAAGTTCAATGAGGAAGCTCAATGAATGAGGTTGTTTCGCAGCAAAAGGCGTTCGATACTTGACCAGAATTGATAGTGGTCTTAATGCTGAGCTATATGTGAGTATTCTATAAGGCTAATTACTTTCTACATTCGAGTACGTATAGGAATGTGTTCCTGCAAAAGAACAACCGAAGCATACATTGAGATTTGAGAAGAGATGGTTCAAAAACAAAGAATTAGAGGTACTGGATTGGCCTCCACAGTCCCCAGACCTCAACCCAATCAAAAACTTGTGGACCGAGTTGAAGAAAAATCTGTATACATACTCAAGTGAGTTAACCAGTATACACCAACATTGGGAACATGTAGAAGAGATGTGGGATCAGATTTTGGTTGTGATATGCGTGAATCTGATCAAGAACATCCCCAGAAGGATTCAGATGGTGTTGAAAGACGAAAGGTGGATTTACAAAATACTAATAAAGAGAATTTTGTTTACTTACCGTAAATTCTTTTTCTTGCAGTTCCGACATGGGAGACCCAGACCATGGGTGTATAGCTTCTGCCTCCGGAGGACACACAAAGTACTACACTAAAAGTGTAGCTCCTCCCTCCGAGCATATACACCCCCTGGATGACAAATCTAGCCAGTTTAGTGCAAAAGCTGAAGGAGGACATCCACCCACAAGTAGAGATAGGGTAAAAGCCGGAATAACCGGTACCTCTGTCTACAACAACAGCCGGTGAAAACACACGGAACAAGAACTGCCAACAGGCAACAGGGAGGGTGCTGGGTCTCCCATGTCGGAACTACAAGAAAAAGAATTTACGGTAAGTAAACAAAATTCTCTTTTTCTTTATCGTTCCTTATGGGAGACCCAGACCATGGGACGTTCCAAAGCAGTCCATGGGTGGGAAATAAACAGAAACTGAGAAGTAGGCAAAACCTAACTTCACAAATGGGCGACAGCCGCCTGAAGGATGCGTCTGCCCAAGCTCGCATCTGCCGAAGCATGAGCATGCACTTGGTAGTGCTTTGAAAAGGTGTGCAGACTAGACCAAGTGGCAGCCTGACAGACCTGCTGAGCCGTAGCCTGGTGCCTGAAAGCCCAAGAGGCACCAACAGCTCTGGTCGAGTGCGCCTTAATCCCCGGCGGGGGAGGCACCTGAGAACATTGGTAGGCATCGGATATGGCCGACCTAATCCAACGAGCCAAAGTCGGTTTAGAAGCCGAGAGACCCTTGCGCTGACCTGTGGTCAGCACAAAAAGAGAGGTGCACCGCCTAAGAGCAGCGGTGCGTGACACATAGATCCGGAGCGCCCGCACCAGATCTAAAGTATGCAACGCTTTCTCAAAGCGATGCACAGGGGCCGGACAAAGGGAAGGCAATGAAATGTCCTGGTTAAGGTGGAAAGGGGAAAACCACCTTAGGGAGAAAGTCCGGAGTCAGACGGAGAACCACCTTGTCCTGGTGAAAAACCAAAAAAGGTGACTCCGAAGAGAGCGCAGCCAAATCAGAGACTCTCCTGAGAGAAGTGATGGCCACCAGAAAGACCACTTTCTGTGAAAGTCGAAACAAAGAAACCTCCCTAAGCGGCTCAAAGGGGGGTTTCTGTAAGGCCGTGAGGACCAGATTAAGGTCCCAGGGATACAAAGGCCGCCGGTAAGGAGGAATGATGTGAGATGCGCACTGCATGAAGGTGCGCACCTGGGCCAGTCGGGCGATACGCCGCTGGAACAACACTGACAGAGCCGAGACCTGTCCCTTGAGGGAATTGAGGGATAGTCCTAGCTGCAGACCGGACTGTAGAAAAGACAGGATGGTCGGCCAAGAAAACGGCCAAGGAGCATGGCAGGAAGAGCGACACCAGGACAGGAAAATTCTCCAAGTCCTGTGGTAAATCCTGGCCGAGGAAGACTTCCGAGCCTGAGTCATAGTGGAGATGACCTCGGAAGGAATGCCTGAAGTCATCAAGATCCAGGACTCAAGAGCCACGCCGTCAACCTGAGAGCCGCAGAATTCTGGCGGAAGAACGGACCTTGAGAGAGAAGGTCTGGGCGGTCCGGGAGATGCCACGGCACCTCTACGGACAGACGGAGCAGGTCTGGGTACCAAGCTCGCCTGGGCCAGTCTGGAGCAATGATTATGACCTGACGGCCCTCCATTCTGATCTTGCGCAGGACTCTGGGCAAGAGAGCTAGAAAGGGAAACACGTAGGCCAGACGGAACTGGGACCAATCCTGAACCAGCGCGTCCGCTGCCAAGGCCTGAGGATCGTGGGAGCGAGCCACGTAAACCGGGACCTTGTTGTTGTGCCGGGAGGCCATTAGGTCCACTTCCGGAGTGCCCCACTTGCGGCAGATTTACCGGAACACTGCCGGATGCAGGGCCCACTCGCCGCTGTCCACGGTTTGACGGCTGAGATAATCTGCCTCCCAGTTTTCTACGCCTGGGATGTGGACTGCGGATATGGTGGACTTAGAGTCCTCCGTCCACTGAAGGATACGTTGAACTTCCAACATTGCTAGGCGGCTGCGAGTCCCGCCCTGGTGATTGATGTAGGCAACTGCTGTCGCGTTGTCCGACTGGACTCGAATGTGCTTGCCCGCCAACAGGTGGTGAAAGGCTACGAGAGCTAGGAGCACAGCTCTGATTTCCAGCACATTGATCGAGAGGGCTGATTCGGACGGAGTCCAAGTGCCCTGTGCTCGGTGGTGGAGAAATACTGCTCCCCAGCCGGAGAGACTGGCATCCGTGGTGAGGATCACCCAGGATGGGGTCAGGAAGGAGCGTCCCTGAGACAGAGAGAGGGGCCGAAGCCACCACTGAAGAGAGCTCCTGGTCTGTGGCGACAGAGCCACTAGCCTGTGCAAGGAAGGGGTCCGCTTGTCCCAAAAGCGGAGAATGTCCAACTGCAGAGGACGCAGATGGAACTGGGCAAAGAGAACCGCTTCCATTGACGCCACCATCTGACCCAGCACCTGCATGAGGTGCCTGATGGAATGACGGCGGGGCTTCAACAGAGGACGCACCGCCAGATGAAGGGACTGCTGTTTGACTAAGGGCAGCTTCACAAGTGCCGGCAGAGTCTCGAATTGCATCCCTAGGTACGTAAGTCTCTGGGTCGGGGTCAGAGTGGACTTGGGCAGATTGACAAGCCACCCGAATTGAATAAGCGTGGCGAGAGTGAGCGAGACACTCCGCTGACAGTCTGCACTGGATGAAGCCTTGACTAGAAGGTCGTCCAGGTAAGGAATCACTGCCAACCCCTGGAGGTGCAGAACCGCAACCACTGCTGCCATGACCTTGGTGAATACACGAGGGGCCGTGGCTAACCCGAAGGGGAGAGCCACGAATTGGAAATGTTCCTCTCCGATTGCAAAACGTAGCCAACGCTGGTGTGAAACCGCAATTGGTACATGCAGATAGGCATCTCTGATGTCGATGGATGCTAGAAAATCTCCTTGGGTCATTGAGGCAATGACCGATCGCAGAGATTCCATGCGAAAGTGCCGCACCTGAACATGCTTGTTGAGAAGCTTGAGGTCCAGGATGGGCCGGAAGGAACTGTCCTTCTTGGGGACTAGGAAGAGGTTTGAGTAAAAACCTCTGAACCGTTCCCGGGCGGGAACCGGTACAATTACTCAGTTGGCCTGAGAGAAGGCGGCGGCTTTGGAGCAGGGGGGAGTTGACAGAAAAAATCTGTTTGGGCATAGAGTCCCTGGCGAGGGAATGTATCTCCGCCAGAGAAGCAGAGACTGCCTTAAGAGCCCACACTGCTGCAAAAGACGGGGAGAACGAGGCCCCTGCCGCCTCATATACAGATTTGGCCAGAAGGTCAACCTGGCGGTCAGTGGGATCCCTAAGTGAGGTGCCATTGGCCACAGATACAACTGTCCGGGCTGAGATTCTAGACACCGGAGGATCTACCTTTGGTGAATGAGACCACTCCTTGACCACCTCTGGTGGAAAGGGAAAACGGTCATCACTACGCTTTGGGAAGCGTTTGTCTGGACAGGCCCTGGGCTTGGTCACAGTGGCCTGAAAACTGGAGTGGTTAAAAAAAATACTCCTTGCTCTCTTAGGTGAGGTAAACTGGTGTTTTTTTTACCAGAGAGGCTTGTTCCTCTGACACTGGTGGATTGAGGTCCAGTACGGAATTAATGGACGCAATCAAGTCACTAACATCCGCTTCACCTTCAGATAGATCAATGGGGTACATAGAGGTAGCGTCCGAGCCCACAGTAAAGGTATCCTCCTCGCCCTGCAATTCAGCTCATGAATCAGAGCCGTGGGACGAGGAAGGAGAAGAGTCCCTGCGTCTCCGTTTAGGAGGACGGGGTCCGGGAACAGATAAAAAATCCTCTGTGAGCTCTGCAGAGCGAGTCGGAGCAGCAGAGGCGCCCTGAGAGCGGGGCTGATGCATGCTCAGCAGAGTCCGGGACAGCTGTCCCATGGAGTCGGCAAAGGACTGAGAGATAGATTTAGAAAACGATGCTACCCAAGCCGGGGGTTCAGCCACCGGGGCTGGAGCAGCCGAAGGGACCCCTGGGGAGACTCCAGGCTGAGGCACCACCATGTTAGAGCAGGCATCACAATGTGGATATGTGCTCGGTTCAGGCAGTATGCGCTGACATGCAGTGCATATAGAGTACAGCCTTGCAGCCTTGCTCCTAGTGAGAGACATGCTGCTGAGGTGGAGGTTCTGCAGTAAAGAACACACTCCTTCAGAATGACCCCCAGAGAGTGTACAAGAAAGTCCACAACCAGAGGTTGTGGCTTACCAGACCGCTTTTTGTGTGCCCTCCGGATTCCACAGCTTGGACCCCCAGACAGATGCAGCAGCTGCAGCAGCCAGCGCCGATCAGTGTGTGAACGCTGATAAAATGGCGCCGGAGTGAGGAGGGGGGGGGCAGGGTTTATTCCAAGAGCGGGAACCGGAGTGCCAAGGGGAAATACAGGGGAGGGAAACATCTCCTCAGAGAGGAGTGTCCTCCCCTGAGCTGACCGGCCAGTGGGCGGCGCCGCACTGTTCCCCTGCATGACTGACATGCAGGGGCAGTGAAAACGAAACTAGGCCACATCCGAAGGCGGGGCCTAGATTTTCCCACAAATCAAATCACAGCAAAGTGAAATAACACACTCTCCCCACAATAAATGTACAAAGGACCTCTCAATAACGTCTCAATACTTAGCTTTATGAGACGCAGGGCCAGGTCCCTGCGGGGTGAGCGCTCCGTCCGGCAGGATCCTGAAAGGGCTGCGGATGGAGACCGGTCTCCTGCAAAGCAGTGAGAACCGTGATGGCTCCCACTTCAAGCCAGAGCCTCAGGGGATGGTGAAGGAGCGCGGCATGTGAAGGCTCCAGCCTTGTAAAATCAACCTTAACACCACCGCCGACTCAGTGGGGTGAGAAGGGACATGCCGGGAGTCCAGAATGGAACCACTTTTCTTCAAACAAAAATCAAAAATCAGTGAGAATGCATGAGTGTGTGTGACCTCCTGAACACAAAGCATTGAACTGGCTAGATTTGTCATCCAGGGGGTGTATATGCTCGGAGGGAGGAGCTACAATTTTAGTGTAGTACTTTGTGTGTCCTCCGGAGGCAGAAGCTATACACCCATGGTCTGGGTCTCCCATAAGGAACGATAAAGAAATACTAATTTTAATTTAATTTTTTTTTTTTTTAAAGCAAAACATTAACAATGGAGTGACAGAAGCTGCATAACTAATCATAGGCTAAATAGTTGCAAGTCAAATTTATATACGAGATAGCGAAGATAAATGTTGATAAAATGAAGGTAGTCTCATGCTCAAAGATGTAGTGGATGGTGAGATATGGAGCCTGAAAATCTAAAGTTCAAATTATTGTTACCCTTTTGCTTGTCAGTGTATGCAGGTTTAAAGCATGAAATATAATCTTTAATATTTAAAGAATAAGGATATGCTGAAAGTAACAACATTTGTTAATCATTCATGTAACCATTAATAAATGTGCAACAGGAAAGCATGAGTAAATAACGTACAAGTGCTAAACCGGGCAGATTAAAAAAGCTTCAATCTCACCAATTCTATTGAAGGAGCATCATAGTCAATGGAGACTCCGGGTAAAAGGACAAAATTTATAAGAAGTTATTCTCCAACTGCCCTGTCGTGCCCCGTGTAAGAGCTCTGCCCTAACAAGGGCAGTGCTCAAGTGTAGGACTAGACAGTGTCCCTAAAAAGAGAATTCTCTTTTTGGGGACACTAAATTTAGTCCCACACTTGGGTACTGCCTTTGTTAGGATGGGAAAAATAAAAACACAAAAACAATGGTGGAATTGCATTTTTCTTCACTATTTCACATATACTGTATATGGTAAAATGAACTGGAATAATGCCAGCACAGAAGCTATTATTTTACGTGCAAATATGGTGGTTGAAAACAGGAGTTGTCCAAATAGTATATAACCTCTTTCGTCGAGATCAAAATTATGAGACCACTTACTGAGTTTGGGTAATTCAAGTAGCAAATTTGACAGGGCATATCTTGGGCAGAGGAACGTGTGTTCATTTGCCGTGTCCGAGACTTCTTACTAGGGTTTATGACATGACATTCCGAGAAGAGTTTCTCCAGGTTGCCATCAAAATACCTATACAAGCAATAAAGAGCAACTTGTTATTAATAAAGGCTCAATGCCAAAAAGGAAAAAACAAGTACATATGGTGCCAACACTACTGAAGAAAAGGCTTTTACTCCAAGGGGGATGGTAAAAAGTAAAAGGTCCAAAGGTGCATCAAATAAAAACATCCAAAATTCTGAATTTCATAAAAATGGTATAAACAATCACACTAAAAGAAAAGAACTGGGCCATACCCTGGTAAACTAGGAGATATGCAATAGAATGCAATAAGGCTCACCTTATCAGGTTGTGAAAAGCCACAACCAATGAACCACACATGTAAAAACGGCTGCCGCAGCTCCACGTTGAGAGGCAATCAAACTTCAGGCAAAGAAGGGGTTAAAGTAGTAGTAGGTATAATAATATTAGCAAAACTACGTTGCTAATCTCATGTGCAGGGCATTGCAGGACTTTAGGAATGCAAGGTTATGACCATGGGATCAAAATTTAGGAGGAAAATGAAGGGTGCGTCTTATAATGTGAATATAGCTTATTGGAAGGTGGATAATTGGCATGGGGGGCTGTCTCTGCGGGCTGGCAGCAGACCGCCTCTCTGTGCGAGCTGGCGTACGGACTGCCGCCTCTTAAATAACTTTTCAGTTATTTATTTCTTAAAAAAGTTTATTTTTAACTTTATGTTTGAAGCCTGAAATGTGGGAAAAGGTTAAAAAATTCAAGGGGTCCGAATACTTCCGCAAGGCACTGTATATGATGAGCAGAAAGAATGCCAGTATTTGTGGTAATTTAACGCTAGGCCACATTCACGCTGCGTTATAACCTACGTTCACTGGTCCCGCCAGAGCTTCCGTCCGAACCCCCCGCTAAACGGGTTTCCGACACATGTGCTAATGGGGCCATTGACTATAATGGTGCAGATGGAGTCACACTGTGTGATCTGTCTTGCACCATTTTTAGGCATATACACTTTCTGCTGGCGGACATCCAGACGCAGTCTACTACTATTAACCGATGGGACAAGTGAACGTAGGTTATAAGGAAGTATGAAAGCAGCCTTACAGAATTTGCAAGTCTCGTCTCATATCTGTAAGAAAAGCCAAAGCATAGCATGTCCTACATGCACAAGTGAGGATGATATTTAATTAGAACAGAACATATGTTTTTTTTAATTGAAAATATAGACGCAATCTTCCAGTTTTCATATGTAGAACTATTGCTGAAGACGTACGGAGTACACTCATGGCTGTGCATATAACTGAACCTTCACAGTTTTGGCTTATCCATTTTGTTACCTTGTGCACAAAAGCCAGTCTGTTTAAAGCAGCGGTGCAGACTGTAAAGGCTTCATGTGGTATCAACCACACTACACTCAGTGGACTGACTGTTCCCATTTCCCAAATTCTTAAAGTGAACCTGTCAGGTGCAATATGCACCCAGAACCATGAGCAGTTCTGGGTGCATATTGATACTACCATGCAAATGAATGCGCAGCTTCGCCCCACATACCTCACACTTCATGGCGGTAGATGGAGGATGAATGCGCACTGCGCATGATCCGGAGTCCTCCGCACTTCCAGTCATGCGCACTATACCTCACTGAAGCCGGTAAGCTTACACCCGGCATCAGTTTACTGCACATGATCGGAAGTCTAGGGGACACCGGATCATGCGCAGTGCACATTCATCCTCCATCTACCGCCATGAAGAGTGAGGTATGTGTGGGGAAGCTGCGCATTCATTAGCATATTAGTACACCCACAAGGGCGTGCTAACATGCTATGTGGGCCGATTAGCTAGGGAAATTCACGCCCTTGCGACTAGTCCCTGTCCACATTAGCATATAATAAAATGATCTTTAGAAATACTTTTTCTAAAGATCCCTTTATCTATGCTAGTGTATACAGGGAAGGTTAGGCAGGAATTATCCATATGCACCCAGAACTGCTTGTGGTTCTGGGTGCATATTGCACATGGCAGGTTTCCTTTAATTTTATTTTTTCCTTCTTAAGTGAATAAACAGGCATCTTGTTTTCCAGACATGACAGATATAAGAAATGACTGCAGATTAATGGGAATTTTACACAGTAAAGGTCTCACCTCTCCATTAGCTTCTCCTTGTCCCAGTTGAAATGACTCAGAAGTATTCTTGTGATGGTGGCAGGATTCTGTAGATGTAATACAAACACGCAGATTAGCATATTTTTTCCTTGCAACTAATTTTATTATTAATATCCAAACGCTACAATAAAAGTAAAAGGGGGGGAGGGAGTCAAATTGTGAAGATTCATATTCCTAGTCACACCATTTTGGAATCAAAATGGAACAATACCGCACTGCTCAGTGATGACTTGGTTGGGGTCTCAAGTTTCATATCAAAATGTTCTTAGATATCAGCAAAACTAATATACTTTAAGTGCTGTGCCAAAACTTTCATAAGAAAATGGTTATAGTGCAGCGCTCTTCTGCAATATGATCAAATTTCTAAATCACTTGAGTGCTTTTTGCTGATAACCCAGAGCACTGACCGCCTGAAGTCTGTACTGCTGGCTGCACTAAAATAAGGCTGGTTTCACACATCCGTTTTTTTGCCGGATTGCCGGATCCGGCACACTACAGTACAGTGTTAATACTGTACAATGGCATTGCGGCAAGCTCCGGTCACATGCTGTCATATGATTGGAGCATGTGACCGGAGGTGCCGCGATGCCAATGTACTGTAATAACACTGTACTGGAGTGTGCCGGATCCGGCGAAATGCCGGATGTGTGAAACTAGCCTAAGTTGCGTCCTTTCTCCTGCTGCTAGGCTTCGTCTTCAGTATAGGAGCGGGTCATAGGATTATACAGGGCATGTAAGACGGTAGCCAAAAGTGTAGCCTACAGCACAAACTTCGGGAGGTCCGTGCAGCGGGTTATGGAATAAAGTCACTAATAGAGCGATGTAGAAAAATCATTATACAGCGGAGTCCTACACTGTAATTATTTTGTTGTGAAAGTGTAGGTACGCATTGTATATCTTATTAGGGTCATGTGGCATTTTCTATATTTTCCAGCAGTCTGGAGCACTTAGCGTTTGTCTGCAGGTTCTTTGGAAATGCTCCGAATTACCCTCAGTTACTGAAAGATTAGTCTAGACTAATGTAGTTAGTAAGAGACAGAGAGGAGAAGGATGAAGCTGCATCAGCTCAAATTCATCAGGGGTGCAGGACTGTATGCTGTGAGGGGTTAAAATGAGGAACAGTAGAGGGAGATTAGCAATCAGCAAAAAGCACTAACCAGAAAGCATTCAGATAACATGCAAAGCACACTGTTAGGCCCAAACCCCACTCATCAATATGGCCGATAACTCCATGGTTGGGAAACAAACAAGTAGCCATTGGCCAGTATGGGCAGACAGCGTTTCGGCTAGGTGATCTGCAGAACCAAAGTTTTTATTTTCAGAAAAACGCATAGGGAAAAAACCCTCAATGCATGCAGTGCAATCATATACACACTCATGCACTTTAATATTTTCATAAGCTCTTTTTGATCAGATGGAGGCCAAGAGGGTTCTGATGGTCTCTGTCTTTCCGATAAGCATCTGCAAACCATTTATTCAGCTGTACCTTGCTTTAGATGGCACACGTAAAACAGAATAAAGGAATGGTACAGTGTGCAATATACTTTTTCTATTTTGCAATGGGTCCCTATAATGCATAGATGCCATGTTATAATCTAGAGCAGGGTTTCTCAACTTCAGTCCTCAAGACCCACCAACAGATCATGTTTTCAGGTTTTCCTTAGTCAGGTTTTCAGGATTTCCTTAATGTTGCACAGGTGATGGAATTATTCCCAAAATTGAGTAAAACCTGAAAACATGATCTTTTGGTGGGTCTTGAGGACTGAAGTTGAGAAACACTGCTCTAGAGACTACCACTGTGTACCTCATGTGTATACACCCAATCCTATGTGCACCTAACCCTAGACACATTTTTCATTTTCAAAAATTTGACTACATTTTATCAGCAGCAGCCAATTTGCCTAGAAACCTATTTGCCATCAGTGGTCACTGATAACCGTGTAGAGCTATTGCTGAGTCACGTTGTATCATTTACCCAGGGAGGTTTAACAATATTTCCAGCCTGTAAATCCTTTCCTCATCACGCTCTCCAATGTCTATATGAAAGTAAGTCAAAGACCTGGACACGTAAGAAAAAACAAAACACTTTTCCAAACAAACGTTACAAGGCACCGATTGAAAACTGGACACGAACGGCACAACTACTGTATTCCTAGCAGATTTGTAACAAGGCACTCCAGAGATGCAAAATTTTACTTAAAGCTTCTAATAAAGGTAATGCTGAGGGGTCACTCAATCAATATCCAGCTTTCATTTCTTCCTTCACCAGGACTGAATACCAACAAGCTGTACACCACACATGGTCCACTTCAGAGTGGTGTTTCCACTGATCAGTGGAGATATCTGGAGCTAGAACCCCACCAATCAGCAACACTATGCAGTGCCTGGAATACAAAAACACTTTGTGAGGAAGGGGGGGGTGTTCACCAGTGATTTTATACTGTGGTTTTAACACAGCGATTAACATTAGGTGTCACTCTTATTCTGAATCTGCCAAGAGGAAGAAGATCCTTGCTGTGGACCTGTCACCTGGATAAGAGCTTGTTTGTGGTTTGGGGGCGGGGGGGGGGGGGGGGTCAGGATCGCTGGTGCGTCGCTACATGGTCGCTGGTGAGCTGTCAATCAGGCAGATCTCACCAGCGACCAGCCCCCAGCGACGAGTGGAAGCAATGCTGCGCTTGGTAACCAAGGTAAATATCGGGTAACCAAGCGCTTGGTTACCCGATATTTACCTTGGTTACCAGCGCACACCGCTTAGCGCTGGCTGCCTGCACTCCTAGCCAGAGTACACATCGGGTTAATAAGCACACCGCTTTGCTTATTTACCTACGTGTGCAGGGAGCCGGCACTGGCAGCTCGAGAGCGGAGGACGCTAGTAACCAAGGTAAATATCGGGTAACCAAGCAAAGCCCTTCGCTTGGTTATCCGATATTTACCTTAGTTACAGCTTACTGCAGGCTGCCAGAAGCCAACTCTCTGCTCCCTGCACATTCAGATCGTTGCTCTCTCGCTGTCAAACACAGCGATGTGCGCTTCACAGCGGGAGAGCAACGTCCAAAAAATGAACCAGCACTGTGTGTAACGAGCAGCGATCTCACAGCAGGGGCCAGGTCGCTGCTCAGTGTCACACACAGCGAGATCGCTAATGAGGTCACTGGTGCGTCACAAAAAACGTGACTCAGCAGCAATCTCGCTATGTGAGAAGTACCCCTTAGAGTAATAGCACACTGGATTTGATGTGAATGTTCAGCAGTGGATCTGCAGCATTTCCACATCACAATCTGCATTGTACAATCAGATCAGAACATTTTACCTAATGCAGAGACACAATGTATTCCACAAAAAGCGCTGAAATGCAGTAGATTTTCCATAGGTCAATTTACATGCAGAAATGTACGCAATGTGTAGATGGGACTGTAATATGCTGCACATTCTGTCTGTGATCATTTTAAGCATTTATAAGTAATTCTCTTATTTGAGTCATTATGACTCAGTAGTCATATAGGCCCTGTTCACATGTAGCATTAATTACCCAGATTAAAAACGGCTTTTTAAACTATTAGCAAAAGCTGCGAAATTTCACGCACGAGCTTGTTTTTTTTCCTGGCTGAATGTCATTAAGCTGCAGATGTAAAAAACGCTGCAGTTGTCAATTCTTTCAGCAGCTTGAGGCTATGTGCGCACGTCGCGTAAAAACATGCAGTTACGCTGCGCTTTGTAGCGCAGCGTAACTGAATGCGTCCTGCGTCCCCTGCACAGTCTATGGAGACTGTGCAGGGGCCGTGCGCACGTGGCGTTTAAGAGCGCAGCGCTTCGGCTACTGCCGAAGCGCTGCGCAAAAAGAAGTGACATGTCACTTCTTTCCTGCGCTTTGCCGGCAGCTCCTGCTCTGTCTATGGCAGGAGCTGCAGGCAGAGCGCATGGAATCGGCGCTCACTACGGACATTTCTGCAGCGATCTAAAGCGCACATGTGCTCTTCAGATCGCTGCAGAAATTTCTGCAGGGCTTGTACGCAACGTGCGCACATAGCCTAATACCTACAAAAAGCAATGAGAACGTTTTATTGCACCATTTTTCACTGACTTTATTAAACATGTACTGTAGCCAAATCACATGTAATCTGCACACAAAAAAAAGAATGAATGTGGCACAATGATTGTTTTTAATGTAATTCTGGAAATGGCAAAGTAAAAAAACAAACAACTATCTAAGGTTTTGTTCACACTAGAAAGGATTTGTCTCAAGAAATTTCTTTAGAGTCTGAAAGATTAGCACACTTGCGGTCAAAAACCACACCAATACCGCACCGAAATCCGCATGCGGTTTTACCGCGGTTTTGGTGGTTTTTCCGCAGGTTGGTCCCTGCGTTATTTCACCATTATCTATGGCAAAAAACACAGGTACCTGCAGAAAAGAAGCGACATGCACATTCTTTTTCTTAAGAAATTCTGCAGAAAGAATATTCTTGAGAAAAAAAAAACGCAGTGTGCGCACAGCTATTTTTCTTTCCATAGGTTTTGCTGGGGAATGTCTGCAGAAAGGTTACAACCATATTCTCAAGAAATTTCTGCAGCAAAAAACGCAAAAAAAAGTGGGTAAAACCACAGTGTGTGAACAAGGCCTTAAGTTATGTCTCTTCACTATATCTTTCCATCACCATAACTGATGAGATCCACAGCTACTGTATACATATGATACAGAAATTACCTGAGGTTTTACGGTACTGGGTATTGTCTAACATCAAGGAATAACTCAAATGTGATAAATGCTTTCTGAAAGTAAATGAAAGAGAACCTACACTTTCATAAATCAATAGCACTAATCATTATATAAAACTTTATGTACTTTGTGTTCCATGAATTGTAACCTCTATGGGGTCTGAGGGCTTAGCCTTTGGACTAAGGAAACACTAGGCTGCTGTTATAAGCACCAACAGTCGCTTGTGGGTAAGGCCAGGACCACACAGGGCATTAGTGCGATGCTCGCATGACACTCGGCTCACGCTGGCAGTACAGCAGGAGCCGAGTGTCATGCGAGTGTCCCTGCAACTGCGGTCCGACTGTGCGAGCGGACCTCAGCTGTGGGGGGGGGGGGCGGGCCGGCTCTAAGGAGGGGCGGGCCAGCACGGAGGAGGGGAGGGATTTCTCTCCCTTTCTCCTCCGTAGCTGGCTATTGCCATTCTCGCACTGCACTAGCGGTACACCGGTGTACCGCGAGTGTAGTGCGATTTTTCTCTCGCCCCATTCACTTGAATGGGTGCGAGAGAAAAGAGTCTCGCATTACACCCGCAGCATGCTGCGATTGTTTTCTTGGTCCGATTAGGGCTGAGAAAATAATCGCTCATGTGCACTGACACACAGGCTAGAATTGGTCCGAGTGTAATGCAATGTTTTATTGCACTCCACTCGCACCGATTTTCTCACCGTGTGGCTTTGGCCTTAATTTCCAACTCTCAATAGACATGAAATATTTATTTGGTCACATTATTGAAACCCGTGCATTCTCTACTTGAACAGATACTTTTATAACCTAGTTTTGTATTATCATAGATACTATTTCATTGATATTCTGGTGGTTCTTAAATGTTTTTAATTGTATATGTTCACTGTTTATGGCTTTTTGATATATTTTCAAAGTCTGATTTGTGTTTTGTGCAACATCAAAAACTATTTGATATTATTTCCATATATTGCCTGGTTGATCCCTCATTTACTTGGCCCTCTTTCGCCCTTTGTTTTTGACATGTTCTTTTTTGGTGCCAGGGGTGATCCCAGATGTTAGCAGTATCCTCCTTTCCTTATTTTACCAATCATTATATGAAACTTTGCAATACATTTTATTAGAGAAACTTGCTTCCTTCTCACTAGTCATATTTTGTCTCCATCACAGATTCTGCAGTCTCAAGTCTCCTTAAATCTGTCAATAATACCCGTGTGTAGTGCCTAGAAATCTACCGACAGGGGAGGGGCGAGAAACTGGAGAAAAAGAATGCACAAAGTGAAACTGCTGATTAGGAAACATTTGTATATTCGTGTGCTGTCAGTTATTTCTCAGACAACACCGACCCAGAGTTTCATCCATCCACACACACATTTTAGAAACGGATGTGTGTTGGGTCTATGAGACTCAGAGCATGTCTTAGGCCTTGTGCGCACTAGGCGTTTTTGCCGCGTTTTTAGCGGCGTTTTTTACCGCGTTTTTGTGCTGAAAACGCAGTGACATTGCTTCCCCAGCAATGTCAATGGGTTTTCAGAAGTGCTGTCCTCACACAGCGTTTTTTTTTAGCTGCGTTTTTGTGGTGACCACAAAAACGCAGCATGTCAATTATTTCTGCGTTTTCCACTGCGTTTTTCACTCATTGAATTCAATGAGATGTTAAAAACGCAATGAAAAACGCATATAGCCGCGTTTCTATGACTAAAAACGCAGCTATAAACGCAAGGGGTGGGCACTACAGTGACGTGTACAGGAAGAGGATTCCTTCTGTTGGTAAACACAGAAGCAGGAATCCTCCCGGTACCGTCACCGCTGCGTCCACCTCCCGTCCGGTGCCATGTCAGCTCCGTGCGGCGCCATGTCTGGGCGGGAGGTGGAGGCAGCGGCGAAAACCAAAGTGAACAGTAGAAAAAAAAAATGTCATATATACTCACCTGTCCGCAGGGTCCCGGTGCCATGCCCGCTCCCAGCTCCTCCCGGTACCGCCGCTCTGCCTGTGTGCAGTCTCCCCGGAGCAGGACCTTGCTTGCAGGACCTGGCGGTGGATCACCTGATGCAGTCACCTGACGCATCAGCTGATCGTAGTCTCGCCGGCTTTTTCGCGCCCGGCCGGCTATCAGCTGATCCTGCCGTCAGGGGACTTCATCAGCTGATTACCGGCAGCTCCTGCAGCGATCGGACGGGATCAGACTCCTGTCCAATCGATCGCTGCAGGAGCTGCCGGTAATCAGCACAGCACATAAGTGAGTATTATTTTTTTTTTTTTCTACTGATGCATCAGCTGATTGTATAACCGGCTTTTATACAATCAGCTGATGTGTGATGTGATTCAGGCACTTGATCCTGACACATCATCTGATCGCTTTGCCTTCCAGCAAACCGATCAGATGATATTGGATCCTGATTGGACGGCGCGGGACCCTAACCCAGGATTACTGCGGAGGGGGGTTTATTTCAATAAAGATGGAGTCACTAATTGTGTTGTGTTTTATTTCTAATAAAAATATTTTTCTGTGTTGTGTTTTTTTTTTTATCATTACTAGAAATTCATGGTGGCCATGTCTAATATTGGCGTGACACCATGAATTTCGGGCTTAGGGCTAGCTGATAATATACAGCTAGCCCTAACTCCATTATTACCTAGCTAGACACCCGTCACCAGGGCAGCTGGAAGAGTTGGATACAGCGCCAGAAGATGGCGCTTCTATGAAAGCGCCATTTTCTGGGGTGGCTGCGGACTGCAATTCGCAGTGGGGGTGCCCAGAAAGCATGGGCACCCTGCACTGTGGATTCCAATCCCCAGCTGCCTAGTTGTACCCGGCTGGACTCAAAAATTAGGCGAAGCCCACGTCATTTTTTTTTTTAATTATTTCATGAAATAATTAAAAAAAAAAAGGGCTTCTCTATATTTTTGGTTCCCAGCCGGGTACAAATAGGCAGCTGGGGGTTGGGGGCAGCCCGTACCTGCCTGCTGTACCCGGCTAGCATACAAAAATATGGCGAAGCCCATGTCATTTTTTTTTTCTTTTTGGGCAAAAAACTGCATACAGTCCTGGATGGAGGATGCTGAGCCTTGTGGTTTTGCAGCTGCTGTCTGCTCTCCTGCATACACTAGTGAATGGAGGATGCTGAGACTTTTAGTTCTGCAGCTGCTGTCTGCTCTCCTGCATACACTAGTGAATGGAGGATGCTGAGACTTGTAGTTCTGCAGCTGCTGTCTGCTCTCCTGCATACACTAGTGAATGGAGGATGCTGAGACTTGTAGTTCTGCAGCTGCTGTCTGCTCTCCTGCATACACTAGTGAATGGAGGATGCTGAGACTTGTAGTTCTGCAGCTGCTGTCTGCTCTCCTGCATACACTAGTGAATGGAGGATGCTGAGACTTGTAGTTCTGCAGCTGCTGTCTGCTCTCCTGCATACACTAGTGAATGGAGGATTCTGAGACTTGTAGTTCTGCAGCTGCTGTCTGCTCTCCTGCATACACTAGTGAATGGAGGATGCTGAGACTTGTAGTTCTGCAGCTGCTGTCTGCTCTCCTGCATACACTAGTGAATGGAGGATGCTGAGACTTGTAGTTCTCCAGCTGCTGTCTGCTCTCCTGCATGCACTAGTTCTGCAGCTGTCTGCTCTCCTGCATACAATGAACATTTTGAAGAAGGAAATGACATCAGACCTTTTTTTTTTTTTTTTTCATCAACAATCTTTAATGGCATTGTGCACTGATTAAAAACGCAGTGAGTAAAAACGCAGCAAAAAACGCACCAAATCGCGGCAAAAACGCATGCGTTTTTGCCGCGTTTTTTTAGCCGCGGGTGCGTTTTTTAGACAAAAACGCACATAAAAACGCTGCGTGAAAAAAACGCCTAGTGCGCACATACCCTTATTCTCACCCGTTTTGCGGACCACTCAAACATTAAGGCTATGTTCACACACTGCGTTTTTTACCCGCGTTTTTGCTGCGGAAATTTCTTGAGAAATTCTTGTAACCTTTCTGCAGACATTCCCCAGCCAAACCTATGGCAAAAAAAATTAGTTGTGCGCACACTGCATTTTTTTCATAAGGAAATCTACTGAAAATTTTCTTAAGAAAACAGAATGAGCATGTCACTTCTTTTCTGCAGCTGTTATTTCACTCCATTGACTGTAATGTAATCATGAAATAGCGCAGGAATAACGCAGTTACTGCCGCGTTATTACGCGTATTTTGTGACATAGTGGACATCCCTGCCCTGCGTTTTGCAGGGAAGTGATGTCACTAGGAGAGGAAGGAGGAAAAAAAAAAAAAAAAAAAAGTGTGGGCTCCGCCGTATTTTTACCTTCCAGCCAGGTAAACATACAGCGGCGGCCCGGTATTCTCAGGCTGGGGAGAGTGAGGGCCATGGTTAATGCTCCCCCCCCCCTCCCGCAGCCCAGAATATCAGCCCGCAGCTGCCCCGAGACTGTCGCATCCATTATGCGACAGTCCCGGCTCTTCCTTATGCCGTGATGCGGTGACAATCAGGGTAATATGGAGTTAACGGCAACCAATAGCTGCCGCTAAGTCCAAGATTAGTAATGGCAGTGTCTATGACACGCCGTCACTAATCTGTAAGTGAAAGTAAAGAAACACTCACACACACTGAAAAATCCTTTATTTGGAAGACAAAAAGTCCCCTCTTTCTTCACTTTATTAAACCCCCCCGAACACAGCTCCGACGTAATCCACAGCGGTGTCCCGCTGCGTCTGTGAGCGAGTGCACAATGCAGCTCCCTGAGCGATGCTGCAGTTAACTCTAGGTCATTTCTCACGGTCGGTGATGGGAACACATTACCGGACGCGAGAACTGCAGTGTGTGGGGGGTTGGGGGAACAACAAACATCATAAATAAAGCTGGAATATCTACCCCTCTATTATCTATCTATTCCCCTAAATATCTATATATTATCTATCTTATCTATCATTCTATTATCCATCTATATTATCTATCTATCCCTCCATCCATCCATCTATTCATTTATCTATCCATCTATCTTTATTTTTTTTTTCTTTTTCAATGTGCTTTATTGCTGTAAAAGCATTCAAAAATGCAGGGACCAACCTGAAAAAAAACGCACCAAAAACGCACCTGCGTTATTGGTGCGTTTTTTAACGCAGGTGCGCTAATCCTTCACTCAAGAAATTTAAGAAAAATAATTTTTCTAGTGTGAACATAGCCTAAACGAATATTCCCATCTCCAAGATCCTATTCAAATATATAGTAGGTGTAATAATAATAATATTAGCAAATACATCCAATTAGAAAGATACCTAAGCTGCAATGCCCTGCATGAAATAAGAGACATGGCTATATCAGGAGAACTATACATTTCTAATTGAAGGGATTTGCTAATATTATTATTATACCTACTACATATTGGGATAGGATCTAGGAGATGGGAATAACCCTTTATATTCTATGGGATCATTATAAAGAACGAAAGACTAAGGGTACCTTCACACTTTAGCGATGCAGCAGCGATCCGACCAGCGATCTGACCTGGTCAGGATCGCTGCTGCATCGCTACATGGTCGCTGGTGAGCTGTCAAACAGGCAGATCTCACCAGCGACCAGTGACCAGCCCCCAGCCAGCAGCGACGTGCAAGCGACGCTGCGCTTGCACGGAGCCGGCGTCTGGAAGCTGCGGACACTGGTAACTAAGGTAAACATCGGGTATGGTTACCCGATGTTTACATTAGTTACCAGCGCACACCGCTTAGCTGTGTGTGCAGGGAGCAGGGAGCCGCGCACACTGAGCGCTGGCTCTTTGCTCTCCTAGCTACAGTACACATCGGGTTAATTAACCCGATGTGTAATGCAGCTACATGTGCAGAGAGCAGGGAGCTGCGCACACTGCTTAGCGCTGGCTCCTTGCTCTCCTAGCTACAGTACACATCGGGTTAATTAACCCGATGTGTACAGCAGCTACATGTGCAGAGAGCCGGAGCCGGCAGCACAGGCAGCGTGAGAGCGGCGGAGGCTGGTAACTAAGGTAAATATCGGGTAACCACCTTGGTTACCCGATATTTATCTTGGTTACAGCTTACCGCAGCTGCCAGACGCCGGCTCCTGCTCCCTGCTCGCTTCATTTGTCGCTCTCTCGCTGTCACACACAGCGATCTGTGTGTCACAGTGGGAGAGCGCCTTTGAAGAAAACGAACCAGGGCTGTGTGTAACGAGCAGCGATCTCGCAGCAGGGGCCAGATCGCTGCTCAGTGTCACACACAGCGAGATCGCTAATGAGGTTACTGCTGCGTCACAAAAAGCGTGACTCAGCAGCGATCTCGGCAGCGAGCTCGCTGTGTGTGAAGCACCCCTTACTTTACACTTCGGTGTTCCATTGTGTTTCATCTGTATTTCACTGATAAAAGTCAATAGATAGATAAACGTTCTGTCTACGTCTTTCACAGAGCTCACCGATTGGTGTTGGCTGTGGCGAGGACACCACATCAACAGCGCCGCAGTCAGATACCTGGAACATCAGTGAGGAAAACTCTCCGATGGGCCTGCGAAAGGTGTCTACAGCGCAGTTTATTTTCAAAACAAACTGCAGTCAGGGTAGATTATCAGAAAGTAAACAACCCCTTTAAGTCACTCACACAAGGCATCATTATTTGACAAGAGCATACACTTGAACACCAGCAGTCTAGGCTATGCAATGCCATTGTGACCCAAACACACTACAGCTACATTCACATATTCATGTGATTTTTTTTTACATTTGTGAGAAATGGGCCATTTCTCATCCATGTGTCATCCATATTGCATGATTATTTTCTCTATCTTGTATCTCACTAATTCTCATCCGTTTTCAAAACCTGAAGGAGGAAAACACTCAAAAATTACATTGATACACTGACTGTTAAAAATGGATCAGTGAAAATGGATGAAACACAAATGGAACAATGAAGTAAAGAGTATGCCTTCCTTGTTTTATATGGATTCCCATAGACCAATGGCAAAAGCGTATATCCAAAAGGTATACTAGGACATGCTCTGAGTCTCATGGACCGGGTAAAAAAGTTTTGTTTATAGACGGATGAGTGATATAGGAGTATATCAGCTGCTTTCCTTCAGGCTGAGAACAAGGAGTGTGGCAACACCCCCTGTTCTTGGACAGAAGCAGCTATTATCAGGGGGTGGCTGTTAAGCTGGGTTCACACTAAGCGACAGCGACAACGACGTCGCTGTTACGTCACCATTTTCGGTGACGTAACAGCGACCTTGTAAGTCGCTGTTATGATCGCTGCTTAGCTGTCAAACACAGCAGAAGCAGCGATCATAACGTCGCTACATGTGCAGAGAGCAGGGAGCCGCGCTTAGCGCTGGCTCCTTGCTCTCCTAGGTACAGTACACATCGGGTTAATTAACCCGATGTGTGCTGCAGCTACATGTCACAGTGCAGAGAGCAGGGAGCCGCGCGCACTGCTTAGCGCTGGCTCCTTGCTACAGTATACATCGGGTTAATTGCCCGATGTGTACTGCAGCCACATGTGCACAGAGCAGAAGCCGGCACTAGCAGCAAGAGCGGAGGCTGGTAACGAAGGTAAATATCGGGTAACCAGGGAAAGGTCTTCCCTTGGTTACCCGATGTTTACGCTGGTTACAGCTTACCGCAGCTGCCAGTGCCGGCTCCTGCTCGCTTCATTTCGTCGCTCTCTCGCTGTCACACACAGCGATGTGTGTCTCACAGCGGGAGAGTGACGACCAAAAAATGAAGCTGGACATTCAGCAACGACCGGCGACCTCACAGCAGGGGCCAGGTCGTTGCGGGATGTCACACACAGCGACAGCGACGGGACGTCGCTGCAACGTCACAGAAAATGGTGACGTAGCAGCGACGTCGTTGTCGCTGTATGTGACACCAGCTTTACTGCAGCAGGGAGCAAAGTGTGATATAACAACCCAGAGGGGAGGGGGAGCAGTGAGAGAAGCTCCAGCGTCACACTGAATTACAGGTATTGTAAGGATAACAGAACTGCACTGTGCATCTGCTGGAGTACCCCTGCAATGCCATTCCTGACTCCTTACTTAAATACCAGCGGCTGCTGATAAGTCTTTGGCTTTACCCAGAAAGAAACGAGATAGAATGATGAAACTTTACATTTATTCCACATACTCTCCACTGATATCAACACACTTCTTATAATGGTATTCCACGTTCTGTAAGCCTAGCAGAAAGAAGGATTTCAGTTGTGCCTCAAACCAGGTATCTGTAGCACCCATGGCATTAGAAATGGTGTGAATTTGGTACCCTTGAGGTGTTTCTTCAGGTTTGGAAACAGATGATAGTTGGAGAAAGCTAGATCTGGTGAATAAAGTGGGTGGTAAACCAGCTGGAAGCCCAGCTCTGCCAGTTTTGCCGTGGTCACTTGTGCAGTGTAATCGGAGGAGTTGTCTTGCAGGAACAAGATTCCTTTGGACAGCTTGCTCCGTCTTTTAGCCTTTAAAGATACCTTCAATTGGTCCAAAAGCTTAATGTAATACCTTGCATTGATGATGTAACCCTTTTGAAGGTAGTCCACTAACAGCATGCCCTCCTTATTCCAGAACACAGACGCCATTACCTTAGTGGCTGATTTTTGCACCCTGGACGAGGAGAACCACTGTGGCTCCACTCTTGACTGCTCCTTGTTTTCAGGGTCATACAAATAAATCCAGGTCTCATCCATAGTGACCAGTCGATCCATGAAGTTCTAATCAGTCCAGAAACACTGACAAATAGACCGGGAAGTTTTCACTCGCATGCTTCTTTGATCTGTTGTCAAACATTTGGAGACCCACTTTGCAGATAGCTTCCTCATGTCCAAATGTTCATGGATAATGACACAAACACGTTCACGAGAAAATGATGTCTGCTATTGCTTTAGCTGAAATTCATTGATTCTCCAGTATGAGCTTGTGCACAGCATCGACAATCTCCGAAATAACCACTCTCGGTCATCCAGGACTTTCCTTATCATGGCGCTGAAGTGGCCCGTTTTAAATTTGGCAACCCAGGTCTTAACTGTGGAATATGAAGGGCATTGATTCCTCAATATCTGCGACATATCACCGTGGATATTCTTTGCAGACTTTCCTTGCAGAAACAAGAATTTTATCACTCCTCTGCTCTCAGTTGCTGTGAATATCGCATTAGACTCTGCCATTTTGTTTTCCCGCGTGTGTAGAACACTGTTGCCATAAGCAACAAACAAAATTTTTTAAAAATATATTAGACACAAGGCTTTCATGTGATGTAACATTTGTTACCATAGAAATAAAAAGAAAGATAACAAAGCCAAAGACTTAGCTGCTCCACGTAGCAGTTAACACCAAATAGCATTCTTCATAAGTGAACTTTCACACTTTTATCACTTAATGTACCAATATTTGTTAAAAAAAATGGAACAGACAAAAGTGGTGTCAGAACATAACCTAAGAGACATAGCCATGAGAGGAAGATTACAGCAAACGTGTGCTCAACTAGTCTAACACACATTTTATAGTCTAAACCAAATAAGGAATATATAAACTTTATCACCGCTAGTTCATAAAGAAAGTAGAATCCAATTCTGGCAGAAAACCTCTCTCACCGGTAGTAGAAAGGTTAACCCAACTCATTCACAGACATTAGGATATCTTCGTTTGCTACAGGCTCTCCGGTTTCAAGGACATGATGTACGCAGTTTAGACACTTGACACAAATAGGGACATAAAATGCAGTTCCTTTCCAATTTCATAGGTACAACATAAAAAAAATGCATAGTTAGTGTGTGTGTGTGTGTGTATGTTTGTATGTGTGTGTGCATAAAAGTATTTGATACATAGGAGATTTTACAAGTTTTCCCCCTACAAAGAATAGAGAGATCTGTAATTTTTGTCATAGGTACACTTCAACTGTGACATACAGAATAAAAATAAAATAGAAAATCCCATTGTATGATTTTTAAATAACTTGCATTTTATTGCATGAAATAAGTATTTGATATAATAGAGAAACAGAACTTAATATTTGGTACAGAAACCTTTGTTTGCAATTACAGAGGTCAGACGTTTCCTGTAGTTCTTCACCAGGTTTGCACACACTGCAGCAGGGATTTTGGCCCACTGCTCCATACAGATCTTCTCCAGATCTTTCAGGTTTTGGGGCTGCCGCTGGGCAACATTGAGTTTTACCTCCCTCTAAAGATTATCTACTGGGTTCAGGTCTGGAGACTGGCTAGGCCACCCCAGGACCTTGAAATGCTTCTTGTGGAGCCACTCCTTAGTTGCCCTGGCTGTATGTCTCGGGTCATTGTCATGCTGGAAGACCCAACCCTGACCCATCTTCAATGTTCTTACTAAGGGAAGGAGGTTGTTGGCCAAAATCTCATGACACATGACCCCATCCATCCTCCCTTCAATACCTTGCCATTTTCCTTTCCCCTTTGCAGAAAAGCACCCCCAAGGTATATTTCCACCCCTATGCTTCACGGTTGGGAAGGTGTTCTTGAGGTTGTACTCATTCTTCTGCCTCCAATCCCTGTGAGTGGAGTTGATACCAAAAAGTTCTATTTTGGTCTCATCTGCACACAACTTCCTTTCATGCCTCCTCAGGATCATTCAGACGTTCATTTGTCGAACTTCAAATGGACCTGGACATGTGCTGATGTGTGCAGGGGGACCTTGCATGCCCTGCAGAATTTTAAACCATGAAGGTATAGTGTGTTACAAAAAGGTAATCTTTGAGACTGTAGTCCCAGCTCTCTTTAGGTCATTGATCATGTCCTCATGTAGTTCTGGGCTGATTCCTGACTTTTATCGGAATCATCCTTACCCCACAAGGCGAGATCTTACATGGAACCCCAGACCGAGTAAAGGCCCCGTCACACTAAGCAACATCGCTAGCAACATCGCTGCTAACGAACAACTTTTGTGACATTGCTAGCGATGTTGCTGTGTGTGACATCCAGCAACAACCTGGCCCCTGCTGTGAGGTCGTTGGTTGTTGCTCAATGTCCTGGGCCATTTTTTAGTTGTTGCTGTCCCGCTGTGAAGCACAGATCGCTGTGTGTGACAGCGAGACAGCAACAACTAAATGTGCAGGCAGCAGGAGCCGGCTTCTGCGGACACTGGTAACCACAGTAAACATCGGGTAACCAAGAAGCCCTGTCCTTGGTTACCCGATATTTACCTTTGTTACCAGCCTCCGCCGCTCTCACTGTCAGTGCCGGCTCCTGCTCTGTGCACATGTAGCTGCAGGACACATCGGGTTAATTAACCCGATGTGTGCTGTAGCTAGGAGAGCAGGGAGCCAGCGCTAAGCATTGTGCCCTGCTCCCTGCTCTGTGCACATTTAGCTGCAGTACACATCGGGTAATTAACCCGATGTGTGCTGTAACTAGGAGAGCAGGGAGCCAGCGCTCAGTGTGCGCTGCTCCCTGTTCTCTGCTCCCTGTTCTCTGCACGTGTAGCTCCGTGCGCTGGTAACCAAGGTAAATATCGGGTTGGTTACCCGATATTTACCTTAGTTACCAAGCGCAGCATCTTCCACGCGGCACTGGTCACTGGTTGCTGGTGAGCTCACCAGCAACTCGTGTAGCGACGCTCCAGCGATCCCTGCCAGGTCAGGTTGCTGGTGGGAATCGCTGGAGCGTCGCAGTGTGACATCTCACCAGCAACCTCCTAGCAACTTACCAGCGATCCCTATCGTTGTTGGGATCGCTGGTAAGTTGCTTAGTGTGACTGGACCTTAAGATTGACCGACATCTTGCGTTACTTCCATTTTCGATTAATTAAACCAACAGTTGTTGCCATCTCACCAAACTGCTTGCCTATTGTCCTGTAGTTCATCCCAATCTTGCGCAGGACTACAATTGTGTCCCTGGTGTCCTCAGACAGCTCTTTGGTCTTGGCCATGGTGGAGAGGTTGGAGTGTGATTGACTGTGTGGAGAGATGTCTTTTATACAGGTAACAAGTTCAAACAGGGGCAATTAATAAAGGTAATGAGTGCGAAGTAGGGCTTATTAAAGAAAAAATGATAGGTTTGTGAGAGCCAGAATTCTTGCTGGTTGGCAAGTGATCAAATACTTATTTCATGCAATAAAGGCAAATTAATTATTTAAAAATCAGTCATTTTTTGGATTTTTTTCTTATACTGTCTGTTACAGTTGAAGTGTACCTAAACACATCACAAAACACTCCTCACATTTTTGTAAATATTTTATATATTTTCATGGGACAACACTGAAGATGTGCACTTTAATACAATGTAAAAGTAGCCAGTGTCCAGATTGTATAACAAGAGTCAATTTTGTGTGCCCTGTAACTAACAACACATGGCCATTAATTTCAAGACCGCTGGCAACAAAAGGCTGAGGAGGTTAAAAATATCAAAATTAGAAAACAGCCTATAGAATACCAACAATGAAAAGGGGATGTCCACTATTTTAATATTGATGACCTATTCTTATCAGATCGGTGGGGGCTCGACAATTGCCACCTTAGGGTATGTGTGCACGTTGCTTTTTACCTGCTTTTTAGCTGCTTTTTCTTCTGCGCTGTTTAATGCCAAAATGGATGTGTTCTTCTATTCAAGCAAAGTCTATGGGAATTTGGGTTTCTTGTTCACACTATGTTGTTCAAAATGCTGCCTTTTTGTGGCAGAACTTTGGTCAAAAACTCAGCTTTTCAAAGAAGCAACATGTCAATTGTTTTTGCCATTTGGGTTTTGCACTGCAAAGCTGAGTTTTTGACCAAAGTTCTGCCACAAAAAGGCAGTATTTTGAACAACATAGTGTGAACAAGAAACCCAAATTCCCATAGACTTTGCTTGAATAGAAGAACACATCCATTTTGGCATTAAACAGCGCAGAAGAAAAAGCAGCAAAAAAGCAGGTAAAAAGCAGGTAAAAAGCAACGTGCGCACATACCCTAAGAGGTTACCAGCTCCAGCAGGAATCGGATATAATTAGTGATGAGCGAGTGTAATCATTGCTACTCGCACGGACAGTACGGTATTCGGGTTACTTGTTACATTGTGAGTTGTTTGTGTACTCACTTCGCGATATTCGTATGTCCCGCCCAGCAGGTTTGGCGCCTGATTTGCAGCCACTAAACATGCTGGGCTTCTTAACCAATCACAGTAATGCCACAGCCATCTGTAATGCCACTGTGATTGGCTGGCCGCGTGTCCTACTTATGGATCATGGGAGTGGGGGAGAGAGAGAGCGGGAGCGAGAGATTCTCCAGGCTTTTATCACTTTCCCATACCCCAGACCACTTTGTTGGGTCCAGTAGAAAATAATTTGCATTTTCCATTGACTTGCATTGCACTCGCTATTTGGGCGCGAATACGCGAGTATTACAAAGTACTCGTTACGAGTATAGCGATTACGAATATTTCAGTACTCGATCATCTCTAGATATAATCAGCGCCCTACAGCGCAGAACAGCTCAACGCCATAACCTGTAGTAGCTGATGCCAAGAACTGCACCTCGGCTCCTATTCATAGTTAGATATGTCGAAAAAAATCAAGTTCAATTGGACAAAGTTACCTTGGGTCGCCAAAGAGCGAACAGGTAATCAGTGGAGGTCGTGGATGTCCTTAGGATAAGGTAATTGATATCTAAGTCATAGACTACCCCCTTAGATTTGCAGCTATGACAACTGAGGAAGTGAATGAGAACGTAAGGACAGACAATGCTTCTAAGTAGAGGATGCACACATACCAACACAGACCATTCTGTGGGGTCGATAGGCAATCCTTATTCACACACTGGATAAACCACTGCTGCAATTTTGTCAGCTTTATGAAAAGCCGGAAAATATTAAATTAGGACTTCTCAACGGAAATTATTTGTTTCTACTATGTTACCCCACAGGCATAAACCTTAGGTGTATAGTTAGAGGAAGATTATTTCACTCCATTGTAAAATCTTGCCACCGTGCCTTTTCTATAGAGCAATAATGAGGAAAAGCTGATTAAACCTGGCTACGGGATGAGTAAAACTCCTGACACATTTAGGGGCAGGTACTGAGACAGGGACTAGTGATTAGCTCCTGCGTCACACATAAGAAGCTTGTGCTATGGCCCAGGAATTAACCTGTTCACTCTAAAGTGGAAATGAAGCTAAAACTTCACCTGAAAGATTTTCCAAACATTAAAAGGCATATTACAACACAAATCTGTCTCTGAAGAATGGTGTATATGATGTATAGGACGGATTAGTGCTACAACATATTTAGTGTGAACTAGACCTTTACTTATAAAGCAGAGTTATCATTCATTGTATTTTTTCACAGGGCAATATATAATGGCACAACTCCCAAAATATGAGAGACCTACTGATCGTCATTGACTGCTGTGCAAGACATTGGCACAAGCCATTACTAAATACATTTGCAAACTTGGCAAGCCAGGCTTTTATAAAGATGGTGCATGTTGCTTGGGCAACTTTTCTAATGCACATTCTACAATTATATCATTAGCACCACATAGAGGATACCAATACCTAGACTGAAGGGAACAGGCAGAATGTACAGAAGCAGAATCCAATATTACAAGTACTCTGCAAAGGCTGGATTCCAGATGAGTGGACAAAGTTGGATGACAGCTTTTACTTCCATTCAACATGTCCTTTATTCCTGGCATAAGGTTCTAGAAATGCCCCACAAGCCAGTCCTATATTTGGGAATAGAGGTTCATTTTCCCAGAACTGTGAGTTCCAGGAGATAAGATGGGTTGGTTAGTCCAGTCCAGGGTCTATGGTTTGGCCTTCTGTTAGCGGTGTTGAGCACGAGAGTTTAATTGAAAACGAGGGCACAAAGGCTCCTTTAGAGGGCTGTCCACAAACGTCCCCACCACTCCACGTCCCAGTATTGATTGACAGATTGCTCTGCGTTGCAGAGTGGGCTGTCAAAAGTGCAAGGGGTTGCCATTAGCTGCCGCTTACAGTATAGTGAGCGGTGCTGTAAGCAGTAATGCATGCCCCTATGAGTTAAAGATGGAAACTCCAGGGAGGAAATAATTTCATTTTTTCCTAGAAGCCGCATTTTCAGTGAGGAGACCAGACAGCAATGTAACGATATTAAACCCTGTATCTGCCGGTAATTGGGGTCTTCAGAGGAGGTGACAGTGACCGTTGAAGAGACATTAAGGGTAAATGCCTACGATCAGGACTCGCTGCATCCTGGATGCGGCGGGTCCTGACCTACGGGGCCACAAGTCTCCTCCATAGGAGAACGCAGCTGCTCATGCCCAAGATCCGGGCATGGGCAGTTGTGGTCTCGGTCTTCTGTTCTCCCTGCGGAGGATGCTTTCGAAACCAGCAGCAAACAACTGACATGCTGCGACTCAGAAAGCCGCATGGTAGGTCAATGGTTGCTGTGAAAAAACAAGCACAGTGAGCACAGGATTTCTAGGAATCCATCCATTATGTTTGTAGTGTACAACACAGCGTTTTGGACACAGCTGAAGCATGCTGTGTCCAAAACTCAGTAAATACTGATCGTGGGCCCACACCCTTATGGGTTTATTTTGTGATTGAGATGGATGCTGAAGACTGGAATAGAGATTTTAAAAATTAATCCTCCTAAGAACATGGACCAAACTCAGATGACATCCAAACGGACCCATATACAGTGCCTTGTGAAAGTATTCTGCTCCCTTGAATTTTTCAACCTTTTCCCCACATTTCAGGCTTCAAAGATAAAAAATGTAAATTTTATGGTGAAGAATCAACAAGTGGGACACAATTGTGAAGGTGAACGATATTTATTGCTTATTTTAAATTTTTGTAAAAAATAAATAACTGAAAAGTGGGGTGTGCAATATTATTCGGCCACTTTACTTTCAGTGCAGCAAACTCACTCCAGAAGTTCATTGAGGATCTAAATGGTCCAATGCTGTCCTAAATGACTGATGATGATGATGATGATGATAAATATAAGCCACCTGTGTGTAATCAAGTCTCCGTATAAATGCGTCTGCTCTGTGTTAGTCTCAGTGTACTGTTTAAAGCACAGAGAGCATCATGAAGACCAAGGAACACAACAGGCAGGTCCATGATACTGTTGTGGAGAAGTTTAAAGCCAGATTTGGTTGCAAAAAGATTTCCAAAACTTTAAACATACCAAGAAACACTGAGCAAGCGATCATATTGAAATGGAAGGAGTATCATACGACTGCAAATCTACCAAGACCCGGCCGTCCCTCAAAAATTTCATCTCAAACAAGGAGAAGAATGATCAGAGATGCAGCCAAGAGGCCCATGTTCACTCTGGATGAACTGCAGAGATCTACAGCTGAGGTGGGAGAGTCTGTCCATAGGACAACAATCAGTCATACACTGCACAAATCTGGCCTTTTTGGACGAGTGGCAAGGAAAAAGCCATTTCTCAAAGATATCCATAAAAAGTGTCATTTAAAGTTTGCTACAAGCCACCTGGGAGGTACACCAAACATGTGGAAGAAGGTGCTCTGGTCAGATGAAACCAAAAATCGAACTTTTTGGGCACTATGCCAAACGATATATTTGGCATAAAAGCAACACAGCTCATCACCCTGAACACACCTTTCCCACTGTCAAACATGTTGGTAGCAGCATCATGGATTAAGCCTGCTTTTCTTCAACAGGGACAGGGAAGATGGTTAAAATTGATGTGAAGGTGGATGGAGCAAAATACAGGACCATTCTTGAAGAAAACCTGTTGGGATCTGCAAAACAACAGAGACTGGGACGGAGATTTGTCTTCCAACAAGACACAGATCCAAATCATAAAGCAAAATCTACAATGGAATGGTTTACAAATAAACTTATCCAGGTGTTATAATGGCTAAGTCAAAGTCCAGACCTGAAACCAATCGAGAATCTGTAGAAAGAGCTAAAATCTGCTCTTCACAAACGCTCTCCATCCAACCTCACTCAGCTCAAGCTATTTGCAAAGGAAGAATGGGCAATAATTTCAGTCTCTCGGTGTGCAAAACCGAGAGAGACATACCCCAAGCGACTTTCAGCTGTAATCGCAGCAAAAGGTGGCGCTACAAAGTATTAACTTTAAGGGGCCCAATTTTCATTTTATTTTTTACAAAAATTTAAAATAAGCAATAAATATCGCTCACCTTCACATTGTGTCCCCACTTATTGTTGATTCTTCACCATAACATTTAAAATTTTTATCTTTAATGTTTGAAGCCTGAAATGTGGGAAAAGGTTGAAAAATTCAAGGGGCCGAATACTTTCGCAAGGCACTGTACTTGCACTACAAATTTTGATAGGACACTTGGATCAATATTGGACATCTATATGAATTTGCACGGACTGCTTTGTTCACAAAGAAAATGAATCCCGGACATATGAACACTCCATTCACTATTATAGGTACAAATAATATCCATGAAAAAACAGCACCTGTACACAAACAGACCAACATGTGAATGAACCTAACTACTTATAGGAGAAACGTAACAAATGTTTTTCCACATAGCTTCTGGCCCCAGACCAGACTCTTCTTAGGCTATGTGCCCACGTTGCGTTCTGTCCCTGCAGAAATTTCTGCAGCGGTTTGAACCGCACACGTGCGCTTCAAATCACTGCAGAAACAGTCCGTAATAAAATGCCGATTTCATGCGCTCTCGATGCAGCCTCTCCCATAGACAGAGTGGGACCTGCATCCAAAGCGCACGAAAGAAGTGACATGTTGCTTTTTAGAACGCAGCGCTTCGGCAGCATGGATAATGCACAAACTTCATAGATTGTGCTGGGGACGCAGGCATTTACACTGTGGTGCAGAACGCAGTGTAACTGCATGAAAATACGCTACGTGGGCACATAGCCTTACTGTAAGATGAACAAGAGATGGTGACCATTTACTTAAATTGTGGCTGTCATTTTACTTTTCATTTCATAAATCAATAGCACACATAAAAATAAGCAACTTTGTAATATATGTCATCAGATAAATTTGCTTCTTTATCCTCAGGCCAGATTTTTCATTCGCAAAATTATCAATTCTTGAGTAAAAAAAAATAGTTATATAAAGGCTAAATAGCACACCAATAATATGCAATAAAAAAGGGGATATTTTTGATAAATTTTTTATTTTTTTTGAGGGTAGAAAAACAAACAAAGAAAAAAAAAAAAGATCAGATGGCACGATGGCTCAGTGGTTAGCACAGCAGCCTTGCAGCGCTGGGGTCCTGGGTTCAAATCCAACCAAGGACAACATCTGAAAGGAGTTTGTATGTTCTACCCATGTTTGAGTGGGTTTCCTCCCACATTCCAAAGACATACTGACAGGGACTCTAGATTCTAGGGGCTCCCCAAAGAGGACAGTGTTGCCAATGTATATAAAGCGCTGTGGAATTAATGGCGCTATATAAATGAATAAATATTATTACTACAGAGCAGAATGAAATATAGCAACGTTTCGGGTACTGTACCCTTCATCAGGTTTAAATAGGGTATGTGTGGTACAACATGCAGTGGACAGAGAAGGCATTCTTCTAAATTCACTGCATGTTGAGCCACTGGGTTCTTTTACTATGGGCAATAGTGATCTCTATCCAGCCCAGTGATTTCATCCCTCCATATAATGGGCAAAGAGGATTTTTCAGCATTTTTCTCGTCTCAAAACATATTTCACACATCCCGTATTTATAGTTTGATGAACAGAACAATACCGAAATAATAATAATAACGAAACATTGCTACATATCATTTAGTGGTGTAATTTTTGGGGCAATATGAAGGAAGAAAAATAAAAAAGCATTCATAAAAATATCCCCTCTTTTCTGCCTACTATTGGTGTGCTATTCCTTTATAGAACAATTTAAGTAGGGAGTAACGAGGTCTGCTCTATTGGAATTAGAAGCTAATTTCTTATGTGCAACATATATTGGAGGTTGATCAACCCAACTTTTGTCTACTATGAGTTCCTGGGTAAAATCAGTATTCAGTGAATACAGAATTTTATATTATCAAGATAGATAAGGCTGCTTTCACAGTTCCGTCTTTTTCCATCAGTCACACTCCGTTTTGTGACTGATGTGACGAATGCGTTGGAGATTGTAATACAATTGATGGGACGGATCCGTTAAAAAAAGAAAACTGATCCGTTGTAGCGGTTTGTACCTGGCAAAGAGAATCCAGCTGTGGCTGCGCACCTCAATAACTGAAGTGAGCCGCGCGATCAGCAATGCCGTCACTCAGGTTACCCGCGGCCACAGCTAAAGTCCTCCACCTGAGTCAGTTGGAGGATCCAGCTGTGGCCGTGGGCAAACTGAGTGACGTCACCGCTGATAGCGCGACTCAATTCAGTTGCTACGGCCGCTCCTGTCAGCTTCATATAGCACAACTGAAAGCGTCGTGGGACATCGTGTGGATTACGTCGGACCTGGAGGGGTATTTTGGGATTAATAAGGTGGTGAAAGAGGGTGTTTTTTTGTGTTTTATTTCAAATAAAAGATTTTTCGGTGTTTGTGTTTATTTACTTTCACTACAGTTTAGTGATGGGGGTTGTCTCAGAGACCTGCCATCATTAAACTAGGACTTAGTGGCAGCTATGGGCAGCAATTAACTCCTTATCACCCTGATTACCACCGCATCAGGGCAATCGGGATGAGCAGGGTAGAGTCCCAGGACTGTCGCATCTAATGGATGGGGCATTTCCGGGCGGCTGCTGGCTGATATTTTTAGGCTGGGGGCTCGCCATAAAGTGGGGCTCGCCATCCTGAGAATACCAGCCCTCAGCCGTGTGGCTTTACCTTGGCTGGTATCAATATTGGGGGGGACCACATGTCGTTTTTTTTTCCATTATTTTACTGCAAGATATAGACCTGCCCACCGGCGGCTGCGATTGGTTGCAGTGAGACAGCTGGCACTCCGTGTGGGGGCTCATCTGACTGCAACCAATCATAGGTGCCAGTGGGCGGGGTAAGCAGTGAATACGAGATGGAATAATGAGCGGCCGGCATTTTCAAAAGCAGGAGAAGACGCCATAGCAGTGTGACAGCTGTGCAGCGCCATGTCGGTGATCGTTGAGTATGAGAGAGGGTGTGAGAGGGAGAGACCGACCGACAGAGAGAGCTTTTCTAACCAGAAAGGAATTTACACATCTGATCAAGCTCTGTTACTAACAGATGGAAACGTCGACGGAATCAGTCATTTGACAGATTGGACGGATTCAGGCGCCCATAGGCTTCCATTATAACCACCAACAGAATCCTACACGGTCCGGTTTTTCGACGCTACAAAAAACGTTACATTCTGCATTGCTTCCGCCTGGCAGTCAGTCATTCCATGACTGATCAGTCGCATAGCGGATGCAACGCAGGGGCATCAGTTGCAATCCATCGTTAATAGAAGTCTATGGGGAAAAAACGGAATTCTGCTAAAAATATTTTGCAGGATACCGTATTTCCTCAAGGCGACGGATTGTGACTGATGCAAAACAACAGAAGTGTGAAGGCAGCCCAAGACTTGGTTTTTATAAGGAATGGAGAGGGGGAAGCAGATCTCTCTCGGTTATACATAAATCTGTAGTCACAGAATAGATTTTACAGGGAATATGAGAATTAAAGATCAGGAGGAGAAACAATAAATTTGTCTGAGAAGATATATTACAAAGTTTCTTATTTTTATGTGTGAAACCATTGTTTTTATTTCATAAATAAATAGTACACAAAAAAAAGCAATTTATAATATCTCTTTTCATAAAAATCTTTTTTTTCCTACTCAATTCATGAGTAAAATATGTATTCTGTGAAGACATATTTTCCCATTATCGGGATAGAATATGGTAGTTGATACTGGAGAATGAGACATTCTGCTGCAAGTTCTCCTGAAACATCAGTTCTCAATAGAACTTTATGAGCACCAACTGTCATCTCCTATATCAGTAAATCGGAAAGTCTGTATGCCCTGCTGACAAATTCTACTCATGAATTGAGAATTCGGAAAAATAGAAGTCAGAGGCAGAAGAATTGTATTTCTATAATAATTTATATTATGAAATGTGTTTTCACACGTACAATTGGATCTATGGGAACAGTAAAAAAAAATAAACTTAAAATAAATGTCATTAAAATTCCTAATCACCGGGGGCGTGTCCAGGATGCTGAGCTGAGTGGACGTGGGGAAGAGGAGCTCCTGTTGACCCTCAGCTAAATCAGCACTTATCATAAGCATAAACCTACTCACCGGCTCTCAGGATGGGACCACGGAGGATTAAACCATCGCAGCAGGCATCGGTGCCCCCCCCGCTGCACACCACGGCGCTGGATACTTTCTTGGGCCTGGAACAGGGTCCAGGGGAGGCCCGGACGCCATCTTTCCAGGAGCATGGAGGGGAAATGGAGGCACTGGCCCGGCCTGCTAAGCAGCAAGAGAAGGAGGAGTGGGTGAGCGGGGACACAGGGGGGAGTGGAGGAATCTCTGCAGCAGATCCAACAGGGGATGCCTTGGCTCAGCAGCCCTGCACTGCATCAGATCCTCAGGCACAGCAGCAGCAGGCCCAGGAGCACATAGTGGCTGTGGGAGATAAGGTGGAGGTCGGGGGGCAGCCCTCCCCACTGCCTGGAGAAGAAGGGACTGCAGCCACAGCTGGTAATATCAGGGAACAGAGCAGCCTGCTTCCCCCCTCTGGGCCTCGGTGTGGAGATCAACTTCCCCAGCTTTCCCAGCACCAGACTAAAACTCCAGTGTCTATTACTGCAGGTGCTCACCTTAAAGGGCCAGACACCTTCTATAAGGACATGCATGATTTCATAAGTAAACTTCCTTCTAAAGAGGACTTTCAATGCCTCATACATGAGGTTAAAGCAACTTGCAGGTCAGAAATAGCTGAAGTGAGGAGAGATTTGCAGCAATTGTCTGGCAGAATTGAATCCCTGGAGGAAGAGCATGACATCACCAGATCCCATGTATCAGAATTACACAAACTGGCAACATCGCAACAAAAAATTATGGAGGATATGCAGTCTCACATAGAGGATCTCGACAACAGAGGACGCCGTTGCAATGTCCGTGTGAGGGGGGTCCCAGAGTCGGATGGGCCCGAGGACACAAACTCCATACTACAATCCATCTTTAATGAAGTGTTGGACGCTCCCCCTTCTAACATCATCAAGCTGGACAGGGCACACAGGGCTTTACAGCCGAAGAATTTATCCACCCAACCCCGGGACATCATTTGTTGCATTCACGACTTCTCCACCAAAGAACTGATCATGGCTAAGGCTAGAATGAGGCGCACGGCATCTGTGTTCAATGGCAAGGAAATCCAGCTTTTCCCGGATCTTTCTCGCATCACACTCCAGAAAAGGCGGCACCTCAAACCCCTCCTCACGAGCCTGAAGGAGCACCAGGTTCCATACCGCTGGGGTTACCCGTTTGCACTAACAGCGCGCAGAGGGGGTAAATCGGCGACCCTTCGCACTCCAGCGGATACTACTCTGTTCTGTGAAGCATTGGCCATTCCAGCGGTCTGTATCCCAGATTGGGACTTGCAAAGGTTGGAAGGTCCGCCCCCTCCCGTGTGGTCCAAGGTGAGGGGTGGAGGGCGTGGGGCTTTGGGGGGGAGAGGAGGTAGGGGCCGCGGGTCGCTCCCCTCCCCGGCTCGCCGTTGAAGACACTCCTTAACCTGGTTGGTGCCTATTTCTTATACCCTCTGAGTTCCAGTGGCTGAGCATGCTTTGTGATACTGTGACTCTCTCTACAGCAAGCCTCTGACTGTCCATTGTGTCATCTGCGGCCCTCTGGGTCTGTTGAGCTGCATAAGGGGGGGGGGGGGGCTGTAGCCACAATGATGCCGTGGGGGGTAGGGGGGTTGGCGGGAGCCCGGTCCCCTTACTTGGAGTTAGTGGTTGAGGTTGTTTTTTTTTTTTTTTCTCCCTTGTTTCCTTTAGGCACGGGCCCGTGCCCACTGGACTGACCCCCGTAGGAGGGCTACTGGGGAGTGAGGTGGGTGGCTCTCTCAGCCCAGACGGGTTGGGGAACCTCCCTCTAGGTCTCTCCCTTCCGGGTTTACCCCCCGGGAATCTATGCCTAAGGTTTATGCATTTCGGTTAATGTTCTTAATTCATGTTCATTTCTATGTTTGTCCTTGTCTTCCCCCCTCCCCGATGTTTTTTCCTTATGTGTCCTTTCAGGTACCACCCCTTCTAGAGTCCCTGGGAGCTGCGGCCCTTTGTCGTATGGACCGTCTCCTCTGGCCGGCTTCACAGGGGAAGTCATGCCCCCGACGGTATAGGTGTGCCATTAGCTTTTTCTTACTTCTAAGTTTTAGATATGACCCGCATTATCTCTCTTAACGTAAAAGGTCTGAATTCACCCCGTAAGAGGAAATTGCTGCTACAGGAACTGAAAACATCAGGTGCAGACATAGCCTTTATCCAAGAAACACATTTTGTGGAATCCAACACTTTCAAATTTGCGTCCCACCGCTTTCCCATCCATTACTCGGCTTACTCGGGCTCCAAGAGGGGGGGAGTTGCTATTTTAATATCCTCCAGTTGTCCTCTACAAATCACGGGTTCTCACTGCGATCCAGAGGGTAGATATGTGATTCTGGAGGGCCAACTGGGGGGATCCCCGCACATACTGGCCAACATTTATGCACCTAATGAAGGGCAGATACGCTTTCTTAAGAAAATACTCGATCTGATAGGCGGACTGGCACCGGCCTCTACGGTGTTGGGGGGAGACTTTAACATCCCTTTTTCGGAGGTGGCCGACAGACTCTCTGTGGGTGGACACCCTCCATCGGGTGCTTTGAAAAATTTGTCCCGGGACTTTCGTAGGCTCATTAGATCAGGCGCTTTATACGACGCTTGGAGGGTGGACCACCCGGGAGAGAAGGCCTTTTCCTTCTACTCGCATCCGCATCAGACGCACACCAGAATAGACTATTTTTTCATTGACTCACAGCTGCTGGGGCGTCTTGAGCGGGTGGAGATGGGATCCATTACGTGGTCAGACCATTCCCCACTCATAATGGACTTCAAGAAAGATGGTCCTCGACCTAGGCCTCAGCATTGGCGCCTTAATGAATCTCTGATCAAAAATCCCGACACTAGGGCCTTTTTAAATAAGCAACTGGTCGAATTCTTTCAGTTGAACACGGGCACGGTCACGTCGCCGGCAACACTCTGGGAAGCTCACAAGGCAGTGATGAGGGGACTATGCATTAGAGAGGGCGCCAGGGCTAAAAAGAATGCCACAAGTCAGCGGGACTCTATAACGGCCCATCTTAAGCTACAGGAGGGGAGACTGGCGGCTGCCCCATCACTGACTATTCTTAGGAGAGTCATCAGCCTTAGGGAAAAGTTGAGAGACTTGGCAATTGGCAGAGCAGAAAAATTGCTAACCTTTTCCAAACAAAGATACTATGAAAGGAGTAATAAGGCTCATACCTTACTCGCCAGGCAGCTTAAGGAGCGCACTACATCCTCATGCCCTCAGGCTCTGCGCGACGAAAAGGGCACTATCCACTATCACCCCGCTTCAATAGCTGACATTTTTTTCAATTACTACAACAAGCTTTATAACCTTCCGGTTCCCCCGGGCATGGCTTCGCGCGGGGCTGGGGCACTTGGGGACTATTTTTCGGCCCTTGAGCTCCCTTCACTGCCTTGCGGAGCAGCCGCGGCTTTGAATGAAGAGATTACTACAGAGGAACTGGAGCAAGTTCTGGAAGCCCTGCCTGGCGGGAAGTCACCGGGCCCGGACGGCTTTACTTATTTTTATTACAAGGTGTTTGCGGCGGAGCTCCTCCCACACATGGCCGCCTTGTTTAACTCTTTCCTTCAGGGTGACCCTATCCCTCCATCCATGCTACACTCCCATTTAATCCTCCTGCCCAAGCCACCCAGGGACCCATTGGACTGTGCTAATTATAGACCAATAGCCCTTTTGAACTCCGATTTGAAGATGTTCACCAAGCTCTTGGCGGCCAGGCTTAATCGATGGTTGCCCCAACTCGTGTATAAAGACCAGGTGGGTTTTGTCCCTTGCCGTCAGGGGGGTGACAACACCAGGAAGGTCATAGACCTGGTGGATGTGGCAAATCGGACGAAGCAACAGGCGTTGGTGTTGAGTCTAGATGCAGAGAAGGCTTTTGACCGCCTTGCGTGGCCTTTTCTCTTCAAGACACTGGAGGTCTTTGGGATCTCGGGTGGCTTTATGCGGGCCTTGAAGTCCCTGTATAGCGCTCCTACGGCCTCTATCAAACTCCCCCTCCACATCTCTAAGCCTTTTCTCATCTCCAATGGCACCAGGCAGGGGTGCCCCCTGTCCCCCCTCCTTTTTGTGCTATGCATAGAGCCCCTCGCGGCCTCGGTCAGGAGCAACCCAGACATCTCGGGGGTCCTGGTCAGGAATAAACCGTTTAAAATCTCGCTTTTTGCCGACGATGTGCTCATTACACTTACTAACATCCATGTGTCCCTTCCAATTTTAATGTGCACCTTGGGTAGGTACGGGAGCCTTTCGGGGTATAAGATCAACTCTAGCAAAACGGAGGCAATGCCCTTGAATCTCGACCCGGTGGCCCTGGATTACCTGCGTTTGAATTTTAAGTTTCGTTGGAAGACAGATGCGGTCAAGTACCTGGGGGTTAACCTCACATCTACTTATGATTCCCTCTATAACCTTAACTTCCCCCCCCTTTTCCGAGAGCTGAGAAATCTTTTGAGCAAGTGGTTGCCCCTCCCTCTTTCGTGGATGGGGCGCATTGCTGCGGTTAAAATGAGCTTGCTCCCAAAATTATTATATTTTTTTGAAACCCTCCCAGTTAAGGTACCAATAAAGGAGCTGAAGTCCCTTCAGGCGGCTATCCTTAGATTTATTTGGTGTAACAAACGTCATAGGGTGGCCAGGGAGGTGTTGATGGCTCGGAGAAACAGGGGGGGGCTTTCTGTCCCGGACATCCTAAAATACTATTGGGCGGCCCATCTTAGGAGGATCCCCTGTTGGGTGTCCCTTTGGGCATACAACAGGTGGACTGAGATTGAAAAACTTTGGCTGGCGCCTATACATCCAAACACGCTCCTGTGGCCCCCGGCCCGGTGTGATTCGCCCCCCCCTCTTCTTGGACCGATGCAGTTCACTAGGGACCTCTGGGCATTTTGCATTAGAAGATTTCCTTTGGCATCCCCCTGCTCCCCTCTGGTGTCCTTCATATACCAACCCTTGCTCCCAAGCAGTCTGGAGTCGGACATGGTGCACCCCTGGCTCAAGGCAGGTCTATTCAGATTTGCAGACATTATAGATGGAAGTACAATGCAGATCCATTCCTTTGAGTACCTTAGAGATAAATTCTCTCTCTCTAATCGAGAGTTTTTCCAATATCTGCAGATCAGAGACTTGGCTGGCTCCTTGTTTGGCAGGGCAGGGGCCTCGATTCCCACAGATTTTGAGAAAATTTGCAGAAGGGGCACTGATACTAAGGGACTAATTTCGGAAATTTACATTTTGCTTTCTGAGTCACGGGAGGGGCCCGAGGGGTCTTTTCCATACATGCGGAAATGGGAGTCTCTATTGGGAAGGCGGATACTTCCTCAGGAATGGGCAGCAATCTGGGGAAACGCCGCCAAGACGTCAATATGCACACTATATAAGGAAAATATCTATAAAATTTTGCTATTTTGGTACCACACTCCAGATTTCCTTCATGGCATAGACCCCTCCATACCGGCTTGTTGCTGGAGATGCGGGGGAGGCAGGGGCACCATTCTGCACATATTCTGGTCCTGTCCAGGGATAGTCCCCTTCTGGGAGCGGGTTAGAGGGTTGATCCATAAAGTACTATATATAGAGGTTGATCTTGATCCCCTGATCTATGTTCTGGGTCTTGGGAATGGGGGATTGGGAAAAACGGCCTCTAAGCTTTTGTCCCACATCCTTACGGCGGCCAGATGCTTAATTGCAAAGAATTGGAGGCAGCCAGGGACACCCTCACTCCAGAGCCTCAAGTATAGATTACTGGACGTTAGACGCATGGAACATCTCACGGCACTATTGCATGACACAGTTGACCGTTTCCAGGCCGTGTGGGCACCATGGGACTACTTTGCGGGACAGGAGGATCTGTGAGACTGAGGCCTATGGGTCCTATGGAAGGAGCATGGACTCTTGAAACCCTTCCCTCTTCCCTCCTATTTCTCCTCTCCCCTCCTAACCCTCCTCACCTGTCCTGTCATTGTTTGTCTAGGTTCGATAAGAATTGTGAATTTTATGTTTTATTTTATGTATGAAAAACGTAAATTGAAAATCTCAATAAAAATTCAAAGTTTAAAAAAAAAAATTCCTAATCACCTTTAAATCACACAATTTTCTAGGGAGGAAATGTCTATAGAATTAAAGTTTCTGCCATGTTCTCTCATTTCCAGAAATATGTCCTAAAATGTCAATAGGGTCTGTCAGCATGTACAGTAGGAGGCTCTGCTCTTGTGACATAGAAATAACCTATGCCAGGTTCTTTCAAGCCATCATTAGATCACAGCAGATGCTAAGCATTCAGAAAGACACAGTGGCAGCAGTGTGAGCAGCCTCTTCTTAATTGAGCACTGCTGGTAACTCCAGTATTAGATCAGAAAGACAGGGTGGAAAGCATTGTGAGCAGCCTTTTCTTACCTCAGCATCCCTAGTAGCCTTCAGTATTAAATCTGAAAGACAAGTTGGACCACAGTATAAGCAGCCTCTTACTGCCTCATCAACCCTGGTATCTCCAGTACTACATCAGAACGACGTCATGGACATCTGTGATATCTCCAGTATTAGATCAGATAGACAGGGTGGGCCGCAGTTTGAGGCCTCTTTTTACCTCAGCATCCCTTGTAATTTCCAGTATTAGATCAGATAGACATGGTGGACAGCACTATGACAGCCTTTTCTTACCTCAGCAATCCTGGTTTATCCAATGCTATATCAGAAAGACAGGGTGGATAGCAGTGTGTGCAGCCTCTTCTTACTTCATCACCCCTGGTATCTCCAGTATTAGATCAGAAAGACAGGGTGGGCCGCAGTTTGAGAGGCCTCTTCTTACCTCATCACCCCTTGTAATTTATTTCCAGTATTATATCAGACAGACATGGTTGACAGCAGTGTGAGTAGCTTCTTAGCTCCATATCCTGGTATCTCCAGTATTAGATGAAAGTATCCATTAGAAGTAGATGAACAAATGAAGTGGGTGAACTTCCTACTGCACATGCTCAAAGGCACCTGTCCTACTAACAATTTAAGACCGTTTTTTAAAGCATAACAAGATGGCAGCCATTTACATTCCATAGTGATTACTGCCTACACAATGCTAGTGTTGCATGCAAATTAAAAAAAAATATTTTCAACAACATTTATTTTTTTTCGATTCCAACGAAAGAGGTTGTAAGTACAAAGTATATTATAATCAATAGATCTTGGAATAATAATAAATTCCACAATGAATGTGTTAAAAGAAAAAAAATGTTTCTGTGCATTACAGCATGTGGTAGCTGGTTCTGGGAGGTAAAACATTTCCCTGCCTGTTTTGAAATAGGTTTTACCTCACATTAAAATATCAGCAATGATCCCCTGCTGATATGATTAGACCAAGATCTATTGATTAAAATGTATTTTGGTAGTTTGGTTGAAAACCCCTTTAATAATCAGAACTACACAAACTTTAGTCATGTGATCACTTATTATAGTCAGATTGACAAGTCGCCTATTTCCAATGCTCTTAGACCCCAAATTACTTTCAAACACAATCTTAGTGCGTTGCATTCCTATGAATAACTTCAGATGTGTGCAAGCTCCAAACCTCTGTATGTAATCCTGTCTAAAAATGCTTCCTAGAACGTTTTAACAGGGGCAACCAAATATATGCAAGAAAGTTCAGGCAAATCCTTGTAAATCGACTAAAGTCTTCCATCTTTATGATCACATAGCATTAAAACTCCATAATGGCAGCAATCAAGACCTTAAACGCGTTTCTGGTGCAATACGCCCCCAAAACATGTTTAAGGCTATGTTCCCACACTGTTTTTACATGCATTTTTACCTGCGTTTTTGCTGCAGAAATTTCTTGAGAAAATGATTGTACCTTTCTGCAGACATTTCACAGAAAAACCTATGGCAAAAAAAATTGCTGTGCGCACACTGTTTTTTCTTAAGAAAATTCTTTCAGTAGATTTTCTTGAGAAAAAGAATGAGCATGCCACTTCTTTTCTGCAGGTACCTGCATTATTCACTCCATTGACTGTAATGTAATCATGAAATCCCCCAAGGAATAATGCAGGTAGCAAATTCTGTACGTTTCATTGCGTTTTCCTGCGTTATTTCACGTTTTTCGGGATATAATGTTCATCACTGCCCTGCGTTTTGCAGGGAAGTGATGTCATTATGACAGGAAGAGGAAGAGGAGAAGAATGTAAACACAGACAGATCACACTCAATGCCTGGACGCCGCATGGAAGCACTTCCGTGTGACCTTCATCAGGTGCCCGTGCAGTCTGTGTCCTGCTCCCTGCCAGCCCCGCGGCTGCCCGCAGTGCAGTATCAGCAGCTTCTCACACTGCAGTGCGGGCAGCCGCGGGGATGACGAGCGCTGCTGTCAGGCGGTTAGATGAGATCATTACCTGCTGTGACGATCTCCTGCGCTCCTGACGTCAGCGGTATCACTGCCTTCCATTGCCCTCTGCGGTCTCACGTCACGTCTCGCGGGCGGCCCGAGACGGTCACTAGCGGTGACGTCACGGGCTCCAACTATTCTTCACTGAGAACGTGGCGGGCAATGGAAGGCAGTGACAGCGCTGACGTCAGGAGAGCAGGAGATCGTCACAGCAGGTAATGATCTCATCTATCCTCGTGACAGCAGCGCTCGTCATCCCCTGCAGTGGCCTGGGCTGACCCACTGATGTTAGTTCAGGTCACTGCACTACTCTCCCAGCCAATGGGGAACATTCTGTTCTTCATTGACTGGGACAGTGACTATGGTATGGATCGTCGTGGGACCCCCTTCCTTATTGGATTACGCCGGACCCGGATTTGATTGTTCTTTTCAATAAAATGGTGAAAAGAGGGAATGTTTTGGGGAGTGTTTTTTCAAATAAAACTTTTTTTGTTTATTTTTTATTTCTTACTGACTGGGTTGGTGATGTCAGGTATCTGATAGACGCGTGACATCACTAACCCCAGGGCTTGATGCCAGGTGACATTACACATCTGGTATCAACCCCATTTATTACCCAGTTTGCCACCGCACCAGGGCAACGGGATGAGTTGGGGCAAAGCGCCAGGATTGGCACGTCTAATGGATGCGCCACTTCTGGGGCGGCTGTGGCCTGCTATTTTTAGGCTGGGGAGTTTCCAATAACAGTGGACCTCCCTAGTCTGAGAATACCAGATCACAGCTGTCCGCTTTACCTTGGCTGGTGATCCAATTTGGGGAGGACCCCACGTTTTTTGTTTTAAATTATTTATTTAATGTAAAATAACAGCGTGCGGTGCTATCTGTTTTGGATTACCAGCCAAGGTAAAGCTGCCAGCTGTGGTCTGAAGGCTGCAGCCGTCTGCTTTAACCTAGCTGGCTACAAAAGATATGGGGAACCCAACGTCTTTTTTTAAAAAAAAATTTAATTCATCTATTCATCTTTCTATCTATCCATTATCTGTCTGTCTATCCATCAGTTATCTATATTATTTATTGCTGTTAAAGCATTAAAAAACGCAGGGACCAACCTGCAAAAAAAACACACCAAAACGCAGTAAAAACACATGCGTTTTTCGGTGCGTTATTGGTGTATTTTTTTAACGCAGGTGCGCTAATCCTTCACTCAAGAAATTTCTTAAGAAAAAGCCTTTCTCTAGCGCGCACAGAGCCTAAGTGTTGATCTCCGCCATCATGGAGTTTTATTATGCTATTTGATCATAAAGATGGAAGATTTATAAGGATTCACCTGAACTTTCTTGCATGATTATAGCCGATGGTCGTGGCTTTTTGGCTGGAATCCTCAATAATACGAATTCGGTCTGGAAATCTATGTATGCACCATGAGGCCTTATTACCTGTTTGCAACCAAATATACCCACAAAAGAATCAGTTTGAGAATTGCTCAAAGTCACAAGCTTCTTTATTTCTGGGCAGCACAGTAGCTCAGTGGTTAGCACTGTTACTTTGCAGAGCTGAGTTTCTGAGTTTAAATCTTACCGAGGACACCATCTGCAAGAAGTTTGTATATTCTCCCTGTGTTTGTGTGGGTTTCCTCCGAATTCTTTAGTTTTATCCCAAAGACATACTGATAGGGAATTTAGATTGTGAGCCCCAATGGGGACAGTGCTGAAAGTCCATATAAAGAACTGTGGAATTTGATGACGCTATACAAGCAATGCATGATAAATAGATCAATTTAACAATGACATTTGTTCAATTTGTACCAGCCATTTTTGGAAAAAAACTTACAAGCAAATAATTACAACATTTCTCTTAGGAAGTACTAGGGGAACAGGCTGTCCTCAACAATCCACTTTTGTTAAAGGGGATAAGATCATTACAGAATCAGACAGCACGCAGTTTGGGCCAACTGTACTGCCATACCACTGGTCCAAATTGTCAATCATCAGGATTGCATCGCTACCTGACAAGCAGGAAGCTGGGAGGCAGGGGAGCGGTGTGCTCCTGATGATTAAAAATTAGAAAACCCCTTTAAGGCTATGTGCGCACTAGAAAAGTGATTTTTCTCAAGAAAATTTCTTGAGAAACTTCTGGGAGTTGAGGATTACCGCATCTGCGGAAAAAAAACCGCACCAAAACCACGGGAAAAATGCATGCGGTCTTGCTGCGGTTTTTCCGCAGGTTGGTCCCTGCAGTTTTTTTATGCTGTAACTGCAATAATATCTAAATAAAGCATGTTGAAAAAGAAAAAAAAAAAAAGAAAAATAAAATAGAGAGAGAGATAGATAATGGATAGACAGATAGATTAATGGATAGATAGGTAGATAATGGATAGATAGATAATGGATAGATAGATAATGGATAGATAGATAATGGATAGATAGATAATGGATAGATAGGATTGAAGGATAGATCGATAATCAATAGATTGATCTGTCCTCTATCAATCAATAGATAGAGTCCCTGTGAGGACACACTGCAGTTCTCACGGTCGGTAGTGTCTTCACATTACCGACTGCATTCTGTACAGTGTCAGTCGCGGCTGGATGTAAGCGTCCTGGGACCTGCGTGGATTACGCCGGAGCTGTGTGTTGGGGGGTGTAATAAAGGGGTGAAAGAGGGGGCTTTTTTGTCTTTTATTTAAAATAAAGGATTTTTCGGTGTGTGCTTATTCACTTTACTTACGAGTTAATCATGTAAGCTGTCTCATAGACGCTGCCATGATAAAGCCTGGACTTAAATGGCAGCGATCCGCTGCCATTTAACTCCTTATTACCTGAATTGCCACCGCATCACGGCAATCTGGAAGAGCCGGGGACACTCTGGGACTAACGCATAATGGATGCGACAGTCCCGGGGCAGCTGCGGGCTGATATTCTTGGCTGCGGGGGGGGTGGGATGGGGGCATTAACCCTGACCCTCCCCAGCCTGAGAATACCGGGCCGTCGCTGTGTGTTTACCTCGGCTGGAAGGTAAAAATACAGCGGAGCCAGCGTGTTTTTTTTATATGTACGTTTGATTTCTATGTGTATTCTATATGTCTGTGTGTGAGAGTGATGTGTGTTTACTATATGTCTGTGTCTGATACGTGTGTGTTTACTCTCTGCTCCGCTTCCTCTTCCTGTCATAATGACATCACTTCCCTGCAAAACGCAGGCAGTGATGAATATTACCGCAGGTAAACCGCGGCTATACCGCACATCATTTGCTACCTGCTGTAATGCCGCAGTATTTCGCGATTACATTACAGTGAATGGAGTGAAATACCGCAGGTACCTGCAGAAAAGAAGTAAGTGACATGCACATTTTCTCAAGAAACTCTGCAGAAAGAATGTTCTTGAGAAAAAAACGCAGCTATTTTTTTTTCCCATAGGTTTTGCTGGGAAATGTCTGCAGAAAGGTTACAAACATTTCTCAAGAAATGTCTGCAGCAAAACCGTGGGTAAAAACGCAGTGTGCGCACAAGGCCCAAGTCATGCATATGTGGCGCCCCTGACCTGGTCAGGCACCACTGAGTACTGCACCCATGCTGGGGCAGTACTTCCAGGTCATCCTAAAGGCTGGAATAGGGTGTGTACGCACAGACACATAACAACCAGGTCTCCCACACCTTGAGAGGGGACCCTTGGGTAGATTCAAGAGAGGGCTTGCCTCCACATCTCATCAAGGGGTGTAGTTGAGGGGCTGGGAGCTAAGATACAGAGGCAGAAAGGAAAGGAGTGGAGAGAGCCAGTCTGGTAGTGGTGAGCGGCGGTTGCTAGGAGACGCAGATGAGCGCTCACATTAGTCAGACCCTGCACGTGGAGTAGCCGTTAGCGGGGAGAACGGTTACCAGTCAGTCAGTAAGACGCTGAGGGAGTCAGTCGGTTGAGTACGGGGACTCCTGGTGACTAGGCACGTATGGGATACAGGTTCCCAGAGCAGGCTCAAGTTTAACTACCTGCTAAACCTGTCAGTGAGGGGAACTACAAGTCCCTCACCAACCATCTAGAGTCCAAGCCTCAGCAGCAACGAGGGAGCCCATAAGGGGGATCGAGCCTGGAGCCATCTCACTTGGTCCACGCTGCAGGCAAACGGGCCAAAAAGGGGAGAAAAGGCAGTAGCGACTTCCCTGGATGAATCCGAAGGTACTTCAAGTAAGGGGTTATCCGAAACAAGAAGTGCAAGGAAGGCGAGTTAATGGTTACCCTTAGACCAGCCTAAAGGATACCTGGTTTCACCTGGTTTAATCTCAGCATCGCCCGGGTACCTCACAAAACATCTAAAAAAGTGCGTAAGGATCAGTTGAAAGACATTTTGGACTGAGACTGAGTTATTCTGGGACCTGTTGTTCTACTCACCCGAGCCCCTGGGGCCAGCCTCACTCACGGGAGGCCACACCATCCGACTGCAGACTTCATCAGCCCCAGACGCTCATTAAAACTGCAGTGGCGGTCACCCATATCCCTGACCGCAAACTGCGAGTGGCGTCACGATAATAAAAACAAACTAACCTGTTGCCTGGCCATATACTAAAGAAGACCCTCTGGCGTCCCTGAAGCAGGATCAGCATCCCTGGGACGACCCGGGCTTCACATCTACACACAATTGTGGGTAGCAACTTCACAATACACCCAGCCTACATGGATGTGAGAACCACGCGCAGGCTGTCACAACTTGGATGTGGACTGAATGTGTGTCATGTGTTCTTGTCACGTTTTGTAATAATGACAGGAAAAAATTAGTTTTCCTTAATTTCTATAAATACTGAGCCAAAATAACATTTATTTTTTAGAGTTTCATGTTCAATTATTATTATCTAATGAAATAGATTATTCAGTAAGTCTGCAAAAACAGGACGTTTTACAGCGTTGTATACAGAGGTTAATGACTTATTTTTGGGCCTTGATGCCTTGGGGCAAAACTTCACTTTTTGGAATGCTGCATTCTGAATGTTGCAAGTCGCTCTTGATCTTAAGGAGGCCAGAAGCACAAGGCTAAAGGAAAGCATTACAAATGGAAAAGTTCCCATTTTCCTTAGGCCAAGATCTAATCATCCTTTTGATCTAAAAAGAGGTACAGGAGAGGCAATCTGGAGTGTGAAGTAATGTAAAAGGGTCCTAAACTAATTCACACATTTGCTGATCTGAAATTACCAATACCCTGCTACCTGCTGTGTACACAAAGTATACCAAAAGCCAAGAATGACTATACTATAATCATTCTTTACAGTCATAAATATCCCAGACTCTCCCAGCAGCAAAGAGCGCATGACAGACAATGAAGTCAGTTAATCATTTGCTTGACATGGAAATTATCGAGATGACAAATTCCAAGTCACACAACTGCATCTCAATGTGTTTGCTCATACCAGGTCACAGCAGCTATGATCATAATACTCCTACACAATCCAATACCAACCAAGATTGCCAGTGCCAAGATAAAACAATACGTACAATGAAGTCTTATTTTATAACTGTTATTTTGGTTTTCCCCTTTCTTATCCATGTGAAGTCACTATAAAGTAGTCATTAGATGTACATTAGGACCACTTAACCATCACCACTGTGGCTACCAAGTGGCTACATCTGTAACCCACTGTCACTACTGGAACAAAAGCAAGACTTGTCGACGAGCCAGGCAACAATACAATGAAGTGGCAGGGGACCTGTATGTAAGAAGAATGACTGGCCTATGAGTGGATTTAGGAAACGAAAAAAAAAGGATAGGGGATGACTTGGTGATCCACCAGTCAGACACCTAGAGATCACAAGGTTGGGGCTCTGCAACACCATCATGAGTGGCTGGCTATATGCATGTTCCAATTCTGCTCCATTCACTGTCTATGGGGCTGTTGGAGATTGAGTTCCACTTTGCTCGGCATTCCCATAGAGATGAATGAAGCAGAAGACATGCATGTGAACCTCAGCTCCAATCAGGACAGGTCTACAGAGCCTCGCGATAAGGGTTCCAGAGCTCCAATCTCGGGATTGCTAGGGGTCCCAGATGTGGGATCCACAGCAATCAGCAAGTGATGCCCAATGCTACAGATCGGTAAAGACTTGTTTTTTGGGATATAACCTTTTCATTAATAGCGCTACAAATAATGCAGAGAAGTACTACGATGGTTTGATGTTATTGCTCAGTCAGTATTTAGCTGTGCCCATAGTTCATGCATAATCAATTTTAGCAAAGGGACTTTCTGCCATCACTACTCAGTCTATATATGGCCATGAGTATTATTAATACTTCAATATTAAAGACGGTATCCAAGATTATTATTTTTTTCTTATAAGGTTGCAGATGTTGATCACAGAATCCCAGAGTGCCTATCTGCTATATCTTCCTTCTTCTCCTCTCGCTTCCTAAAGCTCAATGTGGCCAAAACTGAGCTGATCATCTTTCCTCCATCTCCCCTACACTCTCTACCTGATCTATCTATTACAATAAATAACATCACGCTCTCCCCAGCACCCAAAGTTCGGTGCCTCGGAGTGACCTTTGACTCTGCCTTGTCCTTCATACCACACATTCAATCCCTCACCACCTCCTGTCGTCTTCAACTCAAAAATATTTCCAGAATCCGTCCCTTCATCAATTCTCAATCTACAAAAATGCTAGTGCATGCTCTCATAATCTCCCGCCTCGACTACTGCAACATCCTCCTATGTGGTCTCCCTGCTAACACGCTCGCCCCTCTCCAGTCCATCCTTAATGCTGCTGCCCGACTGATCCACCTCTCGCCTCACTACCACCCCGCTTCTCCTCTCTGCATGTCCCTTCACTGGCTCCCAATCTTCCATCGTATCCAATTCAAACTACTAATACTGACTTACAAAGCCATCCACAAATTGTCTCCTCCATATATCTCTGAACTAATCTCTCGCTACACTCCAAAACGTAATCTCCGGTCCTCCCAAGATCTCCTTCTATCCTCCTCTCTCATTCGCTCCTCATGCAACCGTCTCCAAGACTTCTCCCGAACATCCCCAGTCTTCTGGAACTCACTGCCTCAACACGTCAGATTATCTACTACACTTGCAAACTTCAAACGGAACCTAAAGACTCATCTGTTCAGAAATGCCTATAACCTTGAATGACCTCACTGCCCCACCACCGTGCGGAGCTGCCGCCCCACCACCGTGCAGAGCTGCCGCCCCACCACCGTGCGGAGCTGCCGCCCCACCACCGTGCGGAGCTGCCGCCCCACCACCGTGCGGAGCTGCCGCCCCACCACCGTGCGGAGCTGCCGCCCCACCACCGTGCGGAGCTGCCGCCCCACCACCGTGCGGAGCTGCCGCCCCACCACCGTGCGGAGCTGCCGCCCCACCACCGTGCGGAGCTGCCGCCCCACCACCGTGCGGGTCTGCCGCCCCACCACCGTGCGGAGCTGCCGCCCCACCACCGTGCGGAGCTGCCGCCCCACCTACACCCCCACCTACTGTCTCCTCCCCATAATCCTATAGAATGTAAGCCCGCAAGGGCAGGGCCCTCTTCCCTCTGTACTAGTCTGTCTACTGTAACTTGTACATGTATTTTGTATGTAACCCCCTTCTCATGTACAGCACCATGGAATCAATGGTGCTCTATAAATAAATAATAATAATAATAATAATAGCAAAATGAGCTATACTGACCTACCCTGTTCTTCAGATGCCTCCCTGACACAGGCCCAGTCTTCGTTGACAGGCTGCAGCAGTGACATCACAAATATAGCCCGTCTGACCACTGTAAGTAATCATGGGTATCAGCAGACTCTCACGCCGATTACATAGACACGTAGCATATTAGTGACTGACCAAAGGAGGGCGTATGTACCAAAGATTGAATTATCCATCACAACACCTTGAAAAATGCATTACTGTTTATATTTTGCAGAAACTATTAAAATGAAAACTTTTTCAATATACCCGCAGCCATCCCGTGCATCATGGTCTGTACTTAGATCGCAAAACACAGATGCGGGAATCTGGCCTCAAACTTTAAGGCTGGGGCCACACGGGGATCTACTGCGATCCCCTCGCATGACACTCGGCTCACGCTGGCAGTACAGCAGAGCCGAGTGTCCCTGCGACTGAGGTCCGACCGTGCGAGCCCCATTGACTTGAATGGGTGCGAGAGAAACAAAGATCGCATTGCACCTGCACCATGCTGCGATTGTTTTCTCGGTCCGATTAGAGCTGAGAAAATAATTGCTCATGTGCGCTGACACACAGGCTAGAATTGGTCCGAGGGGAATGCGATTTTTTATCGCACTCCACTCGCCCCGTTTTTCTCACCATGTGTCTTAGGCCTAATAACGTTTGTTGAGTTTCAGGAAAGTGGACTCCAAGTGCAGTAAAATAGCTAAAATAAACAGCAGATACTTGCCCTCCCTGGGTCTAGCAACAACTGTCCAATGCTGCTCCGACCTCCGTGTTTAAGCTGCAGTGGTGACGTCACATTGACTTTGCCCATCACTGCAGAAGGCAACAACTGAGCTCAATGTCTCAGGACGTCTACCGCCATAAAGCCACTGCACTCTGTATTTAGCTACAGCAGCGGTGAGCTCTCAACATGACATCATTGCTGAAACCAAAACAGACCGCGTCTACCGCCACACAGCCACTGAGCTCAGTGATTGGCTACAGCAGTGATAAGAGCTCTCAACGTGACGTCACTGCTATAGAGAAAAACAGACCACATCTACTGCCACACAGCCACCGAGCTCAGTGACTGGCTACAGCGGCAATGTGAGCTCTCAACGTGACATCACTGCTGAAGCCAAATCAGACCACGTATACCGCCACTGAGCTCAGTGCTTGGCTATAGCAGCGATGTGAGCTCTCAATGTGACGTCACTGCTGAAGCCAAAATAGACCACACCAGTGGTGGTCAGCCCTTACAGGAGCCAGGGAGCACAAATACCTGCTTTACCATATGAGGGCTTGTTTTCTGCAGGAAAAAAAGAACAGCAAATCTGCCAATGATGTCTTGTTTGTTTTTCTTTTTTTGCCATTTACTGTGCAGGAAAAAAACAACAAGGTAACAATCCTTCACATTTGAATGGTGATCTATAAAATAAAAATAAACATTTATCTTTTTTTTTACTTTAGGGGAGGGTGGGTAGACTTTTCTTTATTAAACATTTTACAACTTAACTTTTATCCCCTCTAGGGGACTTGCATGCTAAAATGAATATATATAGCATTCCATAACAGTGACAGGAAACCTATCAATCTATTACTATGTCATGACCTAAAAAGCAAATGCACACAGTACACTGGAGTACCTCTAAAGGTAGGTGCACACCAACAGGTCCTCTCCATCTGACAAAATCGGTCCCATTATTCTGATAAGACTCTGATTAGTTTGTCAATAGTGGTGTTGAGACATCATCAAGCTTCAGTACCATATAGATGAATGAATGCCAATGTGAGATGATCCCTTTTCCCCCAAGCAGACTCCAAGTAAAAGAAGGTGGCTTCAGCACCCAGCAATGATCATCTGACTTTATTGTAGACTCACAAGTACAGAAACAACAGCAACGTTTTGACCCTTTGTATAATCCTGGGTCTCGACAAAGACCCTGACTTATACTAGGAGTCAAAATGTATTTATGATTCCAAAATAAAGCAAGATTATCATTGCTGGATTTTATTTAGCTTCTGATCAGCGTGGCATCAGTTTTTCTTAGAGGTGGAGCCAAAAAAAAGGAAAAAGTTTCTCCGCTTTCTCCCTCATATCAGTCGGCGAAAATTGGACTGCACTCGTGTGTAATCAGAGTGGCATCCGATGTTTTCACTGATACATACACTTGCATTGCTAATATTGATCAGACACATGGAACAAAATCAGACAGGTTACCTATATATTCCTAGGACCACTTGGTTTAAAGAAAGAAAAAAAAAAAAAAAAAATCGGATATGTACACAGCCCCATAAAAAATCATGGGTACAAGTGCTATCAATGAAAACCGCAGAGAGCACTTGTCTGAAATAATCTGTTGTGTACACGCATCGCATGACACTCAGCTCACGCTGGCAGCACAACAGGAGCCGAGTGTCATGCGAGTGTCACTGCAACTGAGGTTCGATCATGCTATCGGACCTCAGCTGCGGGGGTGGGGGGTGCCGGCACTGAGGAGGGGAGGGACGGCACGGAAGAGGGGATTTATCTCGCTTTCTCCTCCGTAGCCGGCTACTGCCATTCTCCCACTGTACTCGCGGTACACCGGTGTATCGTGAGTGCAGTGCAATCTTTCTCTCGCCTCATAGACTTGAATGGGTGCGAGAGAAAACAGGATCGCATTACCCTCGCAGCATCCTGCGATTGTTTTCTCGGTCCGATGGGGGCTGAGAAAATAATCGCTCATGGGTGCTGACGCATAGGCTAATATTGGTCCGAGTGCATGTTTTATCGCATTCCACTTGGTCCGATTTTTAACCGTGTGTCTGAGGCCTAACAGAGAGGGTCATCAGTCTCTCTGTCAGTCTATTGCTACCCTGCAGTGTTGTCCCAACCCCCTTAGATGCAGTGTTCGCCACTAACAGAGAAATCTAAGGTGTAAATAACTGGAATCATATTTCTCAGATATCCATGTGACAAGAGGATAATAAAAGCATGATGTACATGAGTTTACAAAACATCAGCATTTATGAGGTTTAACAATTTGCGGCGCCGAAAATTATTTTAGTAAAAGGATGTTGAGGAACCGAGATTACTGAGGAGGCACCAATCGCATATCATGGCACAAGTACCAGTGAAAATTTGGATATATTAGTACCAAGTATTAATGAATTACACAAGTCATATATCCACTTTCTCTGTATAAGAAGGGACAGATGCCATTTGGTGAATGAAGCCCCATCTGAAGGCACCATCTACCATCAGACCACTCTACGGGTCAATTTGGATTTGACTTTTTTGGGCACCTAGAGAGGAAAGAACAAAAAGTAATTTTCTGTACACCTTAGTGTCCTGGCCTCTACTGAAGTAAGAGCCATGACAGCAAAGCTGGATCCACATGTAAGTGGACTTTAGTGACTTGTTGTCATCTGGATTCTGGTCCCTTACAGCAAGAACGACACTGCAGATAGTGATATTCTGTCAAACTGATGTGGAACCCCTGCTGGAAAGCATACAATGGTGTGAATGCAGCCTTACTAATGGCTAGCCTTACTGATGGACTCCAAGCTACCCTTGTGTTTCATATATAACATATTATAAGTTATTGAAGCCCACATATCACATCCCTGACATGTTGTATGAAATACCTGGATGACTTCATTAACTTCGCGAATGCATTCTACCATGTGCTGTAAGATTTGCTCGGCGGTGAGGACCTCATATCTGTAGTCGTCATCTTCTTCCCCTCCATGACCAGGTCCAAGAACTCCTCCACCTCCTTCTCCACCTATCCCGGCTCTTTCAGTCCCGCCATGCTCATGTTCCACCAGCTCCACATCGGCCAGTTCCAGCTCATCTTCGGGCTCATCGGCGGCGCTGTCTTCGCTGCACTCTTCATCGAATTCATAGTTGTAGCCTTCGTCCGAGTCCATGTTCCCAGTTTTAGGAACGAGATAAACAAACGACTACAAACCAATAGTGGGTATCAGCTAGACAGGCTGCCGCCCCTGTGTGTCCCGTCACAGGAGAGAACGCAAAATTATAGAAACTAATGGGGCCAAAGCTTCTCCTAAAACCGGCCTGTCTGTATACCAAGGCCGGGGTATAGGGGGCTACAACTGCGGAGATGGGGCCACCTGGTAATTAGGAAATATCTCAGAGGCAGAATAGATATGGCATTAAAATAAAAAACTAAAACATATTTAACCCTTGGAGTGGCTTTCAGTGGCACTGCATATATGGAGCAGTCACATAGCTAGCACTCATTACAGCGATGACTTCACCCTGATAAGAATATTATTAGCCCGAGTGACTAGATGGGGGAGCTGCCTGGCATGGGCCGGGGTGCTGGGCTACCATGGCATGTGGCAGCTATAGGCTGCACGTAGTGTATGAGGAATGCACCTCTGCTCCCTCAGTGAGTCACACAGGAACTGCCGGGGCTGTAGACGAGCTGAGCCCGGCCCCAGCCGCCTCCTCTATCGGTGTACGGGCCTCCGGCTACACACACACGGGGTCTCCGGTGTGTCCGAGGCAGACAGGCCTCAGGCCCCTCTATCACCGCCCCTTCCCAATGCGCGCTCCCGCCCCGGTTAGTGCGCGCTCCCGGGGTGAAGAGTCCGCTCCTCCTCCGAACCGAGAGGCTGCGCCGTTCCGGGTATTCTCACTCGCCAACTAACGGACAACCCCCCCTCCCCTGGTTCCGGTCTCTTGGAGACACCGTGCAGCTCCCCGTCGCTGAGCCAACAAAGGGGCGGTAGCGTCACGCACGGGCACGTTAGCGCATCACCACCTGAGCGACCGCGTCGAGCTTCCGGCGAAGTCAGTCCGCCATCTTGGATGTGGAAAGGGAACAGTTCAGCAGCTTTGTTGTGTTGCAGAAAGTGACTTTTTCAGGGAGCCATTTTGGTTGTGGCAGTTTTGTGTATGGGACAAAATTCACCTCAGAGCAGCGGCAGTGTGCTGAGCGGTGGGGTGTGCGATAGAGAGGCTACTGCAGTGTCGCCATATTAGAGGTGGCACCAGTGGGGACACCATGGCTGGAAAGTTGGTGCTGCCATTAACTAGAGAAATGTCAAAAGTATGTTAACAAAATGTGAACTTGCAATGACTTTACTACTACTATTGCATTTATCACAACTTTTAATGCACATTTGTGACAACCTGTTGAGAAGTAAGTTGTGGCTACACATTAGAGCTTTGTGACAGAAATGGCTTTTTGGTGCAGGGACTGAGCCATGTTTAGGGACAACTGAGCCAATACTACAGTTGGTGTGATGAGACGTCAGAGCTCTGTGGCTGACAAGAACGCGTTGAGCGCCTCTAATCTCCTGGGGTCCGCTAATCTTTTTATGACAAGTCAGGCCAGAAGGGACCACCAAAGGGACAGTACTTACGTCTTAGGAGAAACTGCTCCAACAGCTCAGATCTGCAATCCCTAGAGATAACTGGTAGATTAATAGAGGATAGGTATCCCAAGCACATCCTCCAATCACCCCGTGTATTTATAGAGAAATAGAACTTGTCATGTCATGTCACTTGTTTTATGTACTGCCCCATTCTATGTCCTGTTGGGTATAAATATGTGACTCTTCAGATTTTGTGTTATATTGAGCCTGAAGAAGAGACCTGAGAGTCTTGAAAGCTTGCTATTATTACCATCTTTCAGTTATCCATTAAAATGTATCAACTACTGAGGACTCTCAGTTCTTTTAAACAAACTTTTTTTTAGAGAAATAGAATACACAGTCACTGCTCCACACACGATCTAGGGGAGATTGTGTTGGAGATATTATAGGGGTTATAGGAACATTCTACGATCACAATGATTATTAAAGAGGATCAACCACCAGGATTTTGCAATAGGAACTGAAGGCAGTGTCAAACTGGTACTAAAGGCCGCTTTACACGCTGCAATATCGTTACCGATATCGCTAGCGTGCGTACCCGCCCCCATCGGTTGTGCGGCACGGGCAAATCGCTGCCCGTGGCGCACAAAATCGCTCGGACCCGTCACACTACTTACATGCCTAGCGACTTCGCTGTGACCGGCGAACCGCCTCCTTTCTGAGGGGGCGGTTCGTTCGGTGTCAGCGACGTCACTAAGCGGGCGCCCAATAGAAGCGGAGGGCCGGTGATGAGCGGGACATAACATCCCGCCCACTTCCTTCCTTCCTCATTGCCGGCGGCCGTAGGTAAGGTGAGATTCCTCGTTCCTGCGGTGTCACACATAGCGATGTGTGCTGCCGCAGGAACGACGAACTACATCGTACACGCAGCAGCAACGATAATTGGGAATAGGGGGGCATGTCACCGATTAGCGATTTTGCACGTTTTTGCGACGATGCAAAATCGCTCAGGTATCACATGCAACGACATCGCTAAAGCGGCCGGATGTGCGTCACAAATTCCGTGACCCCAACGAGATCGCTTGAGCTATGTCGTAGCGTGTAAAGCAGCCTTAAGTATCTGAATCCAGGCATACCTGTTATAGAAAGAGCCGATGCTTGATTGCAGAAATATCTTTAATCAAAGTTGCAGAAATGCACTGCACTTTGATTGACAGGTGCAACGGGGTGGGCCTTTGTGGGTCAGGTCCTCCCTGTAAAGTCCTCCTCCAGCTTCCTATATGACATGCCCCTTTTCTTTACTTGAAAATCACACCTCCATTGCAGTTGTTGGTGTCATGTGCTCCATTTTATTGAAGACACTGCAGTGAAAACTATGAGAGGCATCAGCGCATGCACAGATTTTCTTTCTTTTTTATATCTGCTCACGTGCCCCTGCCGTTTCATAGTCTTCACCACGGTGTCTTCCATAAAATAGCGCCGGAGATCATGGTTCACGCAAGCGCAGACTCCGGCGCCATTTTAATGACAGAATCACAGTGTCAATGCACACGCACGCACTGCCAACAGTGGCAATGGTGGCATGAAAGTGAAATAAAGAAAAGGGTCACGTCATAGAGGAAGGTGGAGGAGGGCTTTACAGCACAGACCTGACCCACAAAGGCCCGCCCCCGCTGCACACATCAATCAAAGTGCAGTGCATTTCCACAACTTTGTTCAAAAATATTTCTGCAACCAAGCATACGATGTTTCTACAACAGGTATGCCTGGATTCAGGTACTTAGTGCCAGTATGACACTGCCTGGGGGTTGGTTCTCCTTAACGTTACTTAGGAAACACTGGGGCATCTTACAAGCGGATCCAGATCTCCCCACAATCCCAAGCATTACATTTAGAAAGGGCCATCTTGTACATAGTCTATATGAAAAGTCTAAAGTGATGGGTATCTGGCTTGACAGGAAAATAAATATTTTGTTCAGGTGTGGAGACTGTAGTGTGTGTAACTGGATAGGCCCCTGTAATTTCTTCACCAAATGCCTCTATGAAATAACTTTTTTTCTTAGGGACTTTTCCAATTATAAAACCACAGGTCTAGTGTATATAACTACCTGCACATGCCCTTTAAATTATGTGTGCAAGACAAAAAGGGAGTTGAGGAGAAGGCTGGTGGAGAATGTGGGTGATATTCACCACAATCATGAGACCCCTCTAGCCAGACACATTATGGGGAATCCAGGGACCTGTAGTGTGCGATTGAAGTGGTCAAACCAAAAGCAAGAGGAGGGATCACAGTAAGCATATTTTTTATAAGGAAAGTGAGTGGACTTTTAGTTTGGACCCTGTCACACAGAGCCCTAAGGCCCCTTTCACACATCAGTTTTTTGCCATCAGTCACAATCGGTCGGTTCGACAGATCAATTTTTTTGACGGCTCCATCGCATCAGTTTGTCATCCGTTTCTTCTGTTTTTTGAAGAATCCATTTTTTTAAAGGGGGTAGCCCCCAAACTATATTGGTCACTGAAAACCAATCACAGCACTGAGAATGACACATGGACTGTATTCTACGTTATATACTGATATTGGAGCATGCTCAGTTAAAAAACGGATTCCGTCGCTGGATTCCATCATTTGAGGAATTATGATGGATCCTGCGCCTATAGGTTTCCATTCTACCAAACGATGGATGGTGATTGATCCATCGCTGTCTGTTTTTTTTGACGCACACAAAAAACGTTGCTGTGGACATCGTCTCCATCTGACGGACACACATTTTTCGACGGATCCGTCAAACAACAGATGAAACATGAGGCCATCCATCGCAATCTGTCGCTAATACAAGTCAATGAGAAAAAAACGGATCCAGTGTCATCAGTCACTGGATCCATTTTTTTCAGAATTCGATGGATTGTGACTGATGGCTAAAAAACGGATGTGTGAAAGGAGCCTAAATGAAAATCTCTCCAATACCTGTTTCCTATAGCCCTCCCCCTATCTTTGGTGCCATCACAGCTCCTGAGCCTCTATTTGTACTATCAGAATTTTCAGTCCTAAAATTAAACTGCTTTTTTTGTGTGCTACTGAAGCTTCATATTTATGTTAGTCCTCTGATTTATGGTCGATGAAGGGACTGTAATCCAAGAATTATACTGTCCGTTGATATCTGCACAATTAGTTCATTTCATCACTGCACAGTTCCTCCATCACTTCTCTAATCTATTTATATAGACAACTAGCTCATTTTAATAAAACTATACACATTGTATGATTATCCTATTAACATAGCTACTTGCTATTATAGTTGAATCCAGAAGTTTACATACCCTATCCAGTGACGTAACTAGAGTTTGATGGACACCGGTGCAAGGTTTGGACCTGGTTCCCTCCAACCATACACCGACACTCGGGGTACAGGATAATGGCACCGACACTCGGGGTACGGGATAATTATGCTGACACTCGGGGTACGGGATAGTGTCGCTGACACTTGGCTCTTTCCCTCAGCACCCATGTTTCCCATGATCTGAAATCCCTCTAGCTATCAGCACCCAACTTTCCTATGTTCTGATATCCATGTTATCCTCAGCATGCACTTTCCCCATGCTTTGCTTTCCCTCAGCACGCGGCTTTCCCATGCTCTGATATACATCTTTCCCTCAGCACCCAGCTTTCCCATGATATCAGAGCATGGAAAAGCTGGGTGCAGTGGAAAATAGCCTCTTTCCCTCAGCACAAAACATTCCCATCCTATGCTTTTATCTTTGTTCCCCCTCGTATATACACTACAGTTCAAAAGTTTAGGGTCACTTAGGTATTTCCTTATTTTTGAAAGAAAAGCACATTTTTTTCCAATGAAGCTTACATTAAATTAAACAGAAATACACTCTATACATTGTTAATGTGGTAAATGACTATTCAAGCTGCAAGCGTCTGGTTTTGAAATCAATATCTACATTGGTATATAGAGGCCCATTTCCATCACTACTCTAGTGTTCTAATGGTACATTGTGTTTGCTAACTGTGTTATAAGGCTAATTGATGTTTAGAAATCCCTTGAAATCCCTTGTGCAAGTATGTTAGCACAGCTGAAAACAGTTTTGCTGATTAGAGAAGCTATAAAATTGACCTTCCTTTGAGCTACTTTAGAATCTGGAGCATTACATTTGTTGGTTCCATTAAACTCTCAAAATGGCCAGAAAAAGAGAACGTTCATGTGAAACTTGACAGTCTATTCTTGTTCTCAGAAATGAAAGATATTCCATGCGAGAAATTGCCAAGAAACTGAAGATTTTCTACAACGGTGTGTGCTACTCCCTTCAGAGGAGAGCACAAACAGGCTCTAAACAGAGTACAAAGAGAAGTGGGAGGCCGAGCTGCACAACTGAGCAACAAGACAAGTACATTAGAGTCTCTAGTTTGAGAAATTGACGCCTCACAGGTGCTCAACTGGCAGCTTCTTTTAATACTACGCGCAAAATGCCAGTGTCAATGTCTACAGTGAAGAGGCGACTCCGGGATGCTGGCCTTCAGGGCAGAGTGGCAAAGAAAAAGCCATATCTGAGACTGGCTAATAAAAGGAAAAGATTAATATGGCAAAAGAACACAGACATTTGACAGAGGAAGATTGGAAAAAAGTATTATGGACAGACGAATTGAAGTTTGAGGGGTTTGGATCACACAGAAAAACATTTGTGAGACGCAGAACCACTGAAAAGATGCTGGAAGAGTGCCTGACACAATATGTAAAGCATGGTGGAGGTAATGTGATGGTCTGGGGTTTCTTTGGTGCTGGTAAGGTGGGAGATTTGTACAATGTAAAAGGGATTTTGAATAAGGAAGCTTATCACTACATTTTGCAACAACATGCCATACCCTGTGGACAGCGCTTGATTGGAGACAATTTCATCCTACAACAGGACCATGACTCAAAGCACACCTCCAAATTATGCATGAACTATTTAGGGAAGAAGCAGGCAGCTGGTATTCTATCTGTAATGGAGTGGCCAGCCCAGTCACCAGATCTCAACCTCATAGAGCTCTTGTGGGAGCAGCTTGACCGTATGGTACGCAAAAAGTGCCCATCAAGCCAATCCAACTTGTGGGAGGGGCTTCTCGAAGCATGGGGTGAAATATCTCCAGATCACCTCAGCAAATTAATAGCTAGAATGCCAAAGGTCTGCAAAGCTGTAATTGATGCAAAGGAGCATTCTTTGACGAAAGCAAAGTTTGAAGGAGAAATTATTTTTTCTAGTAAAAATCATTAATTCTAACCTAGTCAATGTCTGGACTATATTTTCTATTCATTATGCAACTCATTTGATGAATCAAAGTACCATGTTTCCCCGAAAGTAAGACAGTATCATACATTCTTTTTACCCCCAAAAGTCCCACTATGTCTTAATTTCGGGGTATGTCTTATATTGGAAAAAAATCTTGCGCTTTTTAGCCATTCCGCTCTCCACTTTTTCACTCAGGTTAGTGTATTCTGCACGCCATTTTTGGACCAGTCGGTGATCCAACATTTTCTCCTTGCAGAATTCCACTACATTTTTGCCCCAAGATTCTTCGACAATCGCTTTTTTATACTCCACGGTGTAGCTCTTCCTTTTACCACTGGAACCGGAAGCGCTCATGTCTAGGGGAAAAAATATAGCGTACGGTGTAAGCATTGCTTATGGTTCCATATCACAGTCTCCCATAGGGTTACTGCCCCATACAGTATCCCACACAGCCTTCCATAGGGTTGCAGCCCCATACAGTATCCCACACAGTCTCCCATAGGGTTACAGCCCCATACAGTATCCCACAGCAATCGCAGCAAGTCTCCATGCAATGTACCGTATGGGGACTTGCCGCAATTGCGCCGTAAGTGTACCGCAAGTTAAGGAAACTTTACATGGTGCATTTTGTGAATTGCTTACTTGGTACCGTAATGGCGATCGGATCAACTCCTCTGCGGTGCTGGGTAGAGGTGTGGCTTCTTCTTCCTCATGCAGGAGCTTCTGGGCCAATCAGAGGGGCCACCAGCGGCTGCACATGAGGGCACTGAGGCTGCGTGTTTTTGTATGTTGTCCATGGTCCTGATGGACCACGGACAACATTACTGCATCTCCCACGGCCTCCACATCCCTCCGCTCATTCCGCTCCAGATCCGTCCGCATCCCGCTCTAACCGGCCACATCCCGCTGTTAATGCAGCAAAAAGTACCGGTACTATGGCTTTTATTTTTCCAACGTACAGTTTACTATGTCTTACTTTCGGGGTACGTCTTACATTAGCCGACCCCCCTAAAACCCCCACTACGTCTTACTATCGGGGGTGTCTTACTATCGGGGAAACACGGTATGAATTTTCATGGAAAAGACAAAATTGTCAGGGTGACCCCAAACGTTTGAACTGTAGTATAGCTCTCCAAAAACTATAATGGCCCCCACATAGCCTTCCATATAGTATAATGGGTCCCACATAAACCTTCATATATTTGAATGCACCCCCATAGGCCTCCATGTATTATAATGCACCTCCCATAGTCCTCCATTTATAAGATAGTCCTCCAATTATTATAATGCACCTCCAATAGTCCTCCATGTATTATAATGCACCCCATAGTCCTCCATTTATTATATTTCACCCCATAGTGCTCCATATATTATACTGCACCCAATAGTCCTTTATATATTATAATGCAGATCCTATAGTCCTGCATGTTTTATAATGCACCTCATAGTCCTCCATGTATAAGATAGCCTCCAATTATTATAATGCACCTCCCTTAGTCCTCCATATATTGTACTGCACCCCATAGTCCGCCATATATTATACTGCACCCCCATAGTCCTCCATATATTGTAATGCATCCTATAGTCCTCCATGTATTATAATGCACCCCCATAGTCCATGTATAAGGTATCCTTTATGTTGTATTATGCAGCCCACATACTGTTCAATGCACACCCATAGGCCTCCATATAGTATAATGCAGCCCCATAGTTTTGCTTGTATTATATTGCACCCCCATAGTCCTCCATATATTATAATGCAGCCCCATACTCCTCCATATATTATAATGAAGGCCCATAGTCTTCCATGTTTTTTAATGCAGCCCCATAGTCCTTCATATTATGTTATGCAGCCCCCATACCATTTAATGCACCCCCATAGTCCATGTACTGTATAAGGTGTCCTTCATATTGTATTATGTAGTCCCCATATCATTTACTGCACCCTCATAGGCTTCTGGCCACCGTGTACTCACTGATTAAAAAAAATAAACAAGTTCTCACCTCTCCTCGTTCACCTGCTGCTCTGGTCAGAGCATCCTCTCGTCCTGCGCTCTGCATATCTCAGCACAGCAGTTGCGCAGTAGTGACGTCACAGTGCTCTACTGCACTGAGACGTCGAGCACAGGCATAGGGGGATAATGATGAAGGATGGAGCGGAGTGCGCTGCTCCATCCTTCATCATTACTTTGAGCGATGACGGGCGAGGGCGGGCACTAGGCCCCCCCAGACTCATGGGCCACATAGCGGCCCTGTGGTTTGCCACTGAACAGCATAGCTCCTCTCTCACAGAGACCCTGCCAGGCCCAATCTCTGCGACTGTGGTCGTTACGCCCCTGACACTATCTAAAGACACATGCATGTTTTTCTCACTATCTGACATGAAATCAGAATAAACCTATACCGTTTTTAAGTCAATTAGGATTACCAAATTTTTTATTTTAGTTTATTATTTCAGAATATTGAGAGAAAATGTTTTCAGGCATTTTAATTCCTTTCTGCAAAGTCACAAGTTTACATACATTTCATTAGTATTTGTTACCATTACCCTTACACTGTATGACTTTGGTCAAATTTTTTGGATATTCTTCCACAAGCTTCTCACAATAGTTGGTAAGAATTTGGGCCGATTCCTTATGACAGAACTGGTGTGACTGAGCCGTATTTGTAGCTCGACTTGTTCGCACCTGCCTTTTGCCTTGTGATGGCCACTCCAAAACATTGACTTTATTATCCTTAAGCCACTTTGTAACTTTGACAGTATGATTCCTGTCATTGTCCATTTGGAAGACTCATTTCCGCCCAAGCTTTAAGTTCCTGGCTGATGTCATGATGCCATCTATTTTGTGAAGTGCACCAGTCCCTCCTGCAGCAAAACAACCCCACAATATGATGCCGTTACCTCCGTGTTTCACAATCGGGATTGTGTTCTTAAGGCCACTTCACACATAACGAGATCGTGAACAAGATCGTTGCTACGTCACAGTTTCTGTGACACAACAACGACTTCACTAGCGATCTCGTCATGTTTGACACGTACCAACGATCCGCCCCCTGCTGTGAAATCGTTGGTCGATGCTGAACAGCCTGGGCCATTTTTGGCTCGTTGGAGTCCAGCTGGGCAGGAAGGATCTGTATGTTTGACACCTAGCTAACGATTTCGTTAACGACCTAGATGAGTGATTCGAGATCGGAATTGTTACCATAGCTGTTGTGTGACAGGGACCCGACGATTTACAAGATTGTTATACGGGTCGCATGCTCGTTCCTAAAGTTGTTGTGTGTGACACCTCACATACGATTTCACCAACGACTCAGCAACGATCTGGGAACTGTGACGTAGTAGCAATCTCGTTCACGATCTCGTTATGTGTGACTGGACCTTTAGGCTTCATAGCTTCTCCCTTTTTCCTCCAAACCTAACGATGGTCATTGTGGCCAAACAGTTCAATTTTAGTTTCATCAGACCACAGGATGTCTCCAAAAATTAACATCTCTGTCTCTGTGTGCAAACATTATCTGGCTTTTTTTATATTTCTTTTGTAGTAATGGCTTGTTAATGAAAGAGTGGATTTTAGCCCATGTTGATACAATACTCATTTCACTGTAAATAATGACACAATCTTACCAGCTTCTGCCAGTATCTTCACAAGGTCTTTTGCTTTTATTCTTGGGTTGATATGCACATGTCTGACCAAAGCACGTTCATCTCTGGTACACAGAAGCTGTCTCCTTCCTGAGCAGTATGATGGCTGGACATTCCAATCTTGTTTGTACTTTCGTATAATTGTTTGTACAGATGAACCAGACTTGAGCAAGTCCACAATTCTGTTCCTGAGATCTTGACTGATTTCTTCTGACTTCCCCATGATGCTACACAAAGAAGCAGTGTGTTTCAAGTGTGCATTAAAATACATCAACAGGTGTGTCTTTAATTAACTCAGATTCTAACATGCTGAGTGAGCCGACTAGCCAGGAAACTAGCGCCCCTTCAACTAGTCCATGGTCTCATTAGCATATCAAAAATGTTCTTTAGAAATACTTTTCTAAAGATCTGTTTATGTATGCTAGTAAATGCTGGGACAGTTAGGCAGGGATTCTAAATATGCACCCACCTTGTGGTTCTGGGTGCACTTGGGACCTGATAGGTTCCCTTTAACATTTTTTCCTGTAAAATCTATGTTATCTTTGGTTTTGTATGTTTTATTGTCCATCCGTAAAAGTGGCGCAATACTCTGACAACATTGTTCCCAGCAGCAACTTGGTAGTTAGAGATGCATCCAGAAGTCTTCCCTATGCTGTTACCATTTTATTTTGAGCGCTGTTTGCATCCATTTCAGCAATTTTCCTGCCCCCAAGCTTTCCTTGAAGAGTCTTCCGGAAAAATGCTTTCGTTTTTCATTGATTTCCATTATATTTGTTACTGGAATCAAGCCCATCCGAGCGTCCGACCTGCTCGACTCTAGTATCGAGCAGTAGTGCATTTTAGTGCTTGCTCATCACTATTAATTTATTAACTCAACATGAGTGAAAAGCATTCAGAATTGAAAGAATAGTATAATTTTTGTTACAGCTAGTAAGTAAACAATCTAAAATCATGTTTAAAAAAATAAGAATATATAATAATGACATGAAAAAGTTATGTATGATTTGAGTAATGAATACAATATTAATTAGTTATTGTTATTCATGTCAATGCATAAAGCACACTGTTTATTATTATTATTATTATTATTATTATTATTATAGCACCATTTATTCCATGGCGCTTTACATGGGAAAAGGGGTACACATAGTAGAGACAAGTACAATAATCATAAACAAAACAAGGCACAGACAGGCACAGGAGGAGAGAGGACCCTGCCCGCAAGGACTCAGTCTACAAGGGATGGGTGAGGATACAGTAGGTGAGGGTAGAGATGGTCGTGCGGTGCTATAGCTGACTGAGGTATATGGCAGGTTGCAGGCTTATGTTTATGCAATTTCGTTTTATGTGTGTCATCAAGACAATCACGTTGGGCCCTCCAGCAGTAGTCTGCCATCTTGTGTATATTCCATATGCCTTGATCTCTCACCTCAATCACCTTTATATTCTGGTGGAACCTCTCGCCTTGTTCTTCACTGAAGTCTCCTAAGTTATTTGTAAATAATCTTTATGCTCATATCAACTCCCAAATTTCTGAAGTTAGCGAGAATAACTAACACTAGTTCTTCATAATTGTCTGCACTGTGGTTATCTAAGTAGTTTTTCACAACAGAGACAAAACTTTAGTGTCATTCATGCATTTGCTAAAATTGGAATCATTCATTAGTTTACAAATCTAAGGACAATCAACGATTCCAGCTTTTAGTTTTTCCATGCTCAGTCCAGGGAATTATTTACAAATGTACTTGAAGCAATTACCAGATTTGTCCCAAGCCCTAACCAGCTGCTTCATTAATCCTAGCTTAATATGAAGCAGTGGGATAATGATTTTGTTCTCGTCCACCAGCGGCATGTTGATGATATTTGCAGCGCCAACAATCATTTCTTCCCTTGTAGGCCATGACACTTTTGTCCAAAGATTTTGCATTGCCCTGCTATCCCAGAGGCACATGAAGCATGGGTATTTTGTATATTTTGTTCATGATAACAGTTATTTGTGTAATACATATTTTATATTTTAATATTCGCCTTTGAGTTTTGTTGGGTGAGCAATGAGAAGAGATGCATAATGGTTACCATTGTACAAGAGAACACATTTCAAGCTTCTAATGGTGCTGTCTATGAAAAGCCGCCAGTCTTTTGGTCGATATTTCGTTAGTCTCATTATAAGGAGTACAATTTCTGGGATATCACTGCAGTATACAAGTTCTTCCTTTTAGTTAAAATATGGGAGAAGCCTCTCTTCTCTTGTTTGATAGGCTGTAATTTTAATTTCTGCCTTTATAACAATTTGTTCATTAAGTCTGGACACTAAAAGTTCAGATGCTTGCTTGGACAGATGTAAGACTCAAATCAGGTCATTGAATTCTTTTTGGCTTAATGATTGAGTCCTCGAAGGGCTTCCCTCAAATTCACTTCCACTATTACTACCTGCCATCCACTCCAATCCCTGCCTCTCTTCAGAGTTTGACAGTTTGACAGTGGATGGTCTGGTAGTCTGGTAAGCAATGGTATGGGAACGTCATTGCCATGTAGAATAGGTTGTCTTGTTGATCACAAATCAGGATAATCGCACTAAGCTTTCTTGTAATGATTAAAGCCTTTAGTCTTTACAACACAAAAATAACAATCATCATGGTGGTTTTTCGGTTCTCTCCATACCATTGGCACACTAAAGTTTAATTTTTATCCACTGTCATAGGTGCTCCACACATGTTTTGTAAATGTGGAGCCCAAGACTTATCCTGGTCTCCAAGCTGTACTCAATAATAAGCCAGGTATACTCGATGAACAAAGTCTGTGATATTTCTTCTTTGTTTTTCAACCAAGTATTCTCCACAGCTGTAGCAGAATACAGCAGGATTATGGATGAAGGCTCTGCTTGATGAAATCATAATTTTTACATATATTTATATACCGTATTTTCAGATTATAAGATGCACTTTTCTTTCCAAAAATTTGGGAGGAAAATGAGGGGTGCGTTTTATAATCTGAATGCAGCTTACCGGGAGGTGGTGGAGAGGGGTAGCAGCAGGCTGGGGAAATGCTGCGGGCACTGTGCTGGGGCTGTGGTGGTGGCTGTGCTGGGGCTGCAGGCTGCTGTGCTGCGGTCAGTGAGGGTTTCAAATAATGGCACCTGGAGTCAGCGCATACACAGATAGAGCTTTCGGTGCAAGATCTCATCTGTGTACGCGCCTCCTCCGCCTCAGCGCCTGACACTCGCAGAGCACCGCAGCGCCTGGCGCTCACAGAGCACTGCAGGGCCTGGCGCTCAAAGAGCACCGCAGGGCCGGACGCTCGCAGAGCAGCGCAGTGCCTGACGCTCGCAGAGCACCGCCTGACAATCGCAGAGCACCGCCTGACGCTCGCAGAGCACCGCAGGGCCTGATGCTCGATGAGCAGCGCAGGGCCTGACGCTTGATGAGTACTGCAGGGCCTTATGCTTGTGTAGCGCCTCCGCGTTAGCAGCCAGGCTGCTCGGATCCGGATCCACGGTGGCTCGAGGGGTTTCTGGACCCGAGGGTCGGGGTCGCGCGGCCTCTCGGAATAAAATAGGGGATATTTACAGGGGATGGTGTGGAAAGTTCGTGGCGCCACCCGTGGTGCGTGGTAAGATGGAGTACCACCGCTGCGATTGGGAGTACCCGGTGGCAATGTTGTGGGCAGCCAGGTGTTTAACCCCTCCACGGGTAGGGGGAATGCCCCGGGACTCGGTGATGGTGACGGGGAGGTGCCGTTGGGATGGTAAGGGGTCACTTGTGTACTCAGTCCAATAACGCTGACACCGACAACGGTGGTAAACCAAAGTTCTTGACACTGCTGCCGTTTGGAGGGAGCACGTCTGGATCCCGTGCCCGTTGGTGTTCCCTGTTAGCCTGTGACTTTTCCTTGGCACCTTTTCTTCTAACTGGTCCCTTTAGCATAAAACTAGTTGGGTCCCGCTCACCAGTGTGGCTAACTGGGTGAGCTTGCTCTCAGGGTTCACGCTTGGGATTTTCTCAATTATGTAGTGGGAAAGAGGGGGATAGGCCTCGTTGAGCTAGTACCCCTATTTTGGAGCGGGTGGAGAACGGATCTTGAAGACTCCGTCCTCGTCGGATAAATTGTCAGGACGCCTGAAGCTCCTTCCTGACCAAGGGTCCACATACCCCGTCGTGCCCTGGCCCCTGCCCAGTAATGGCACAAGGCTGCCGGCCGTCCTCCTCGAAAGTCTGTGCCCCTTGTCATGATCCCCTGCGACCGGGGTCCAGCTCCTACCAGGCCCAGACCAATGTCTGCCACATAGTAGTCTCAAGGAGCCCATCTCCTGACCTCTCCTCTCGAGGGTCACCACTTCACTGACTTGTAACCTCTCCTCTTAAGAGTCACCGTTTAACTGACTGACTCCTGACACTCCTGACCTCTCCTTACCAACCCCCCAAGTGGGCAACCCTATTCCCTTCAGGTTAGCCACTGGTGTGTCTAGTGGGTGTGGTGCAGAGTGTTTCTAGGATTTTGATTAGCTTGTTCTTGGCAACACCAAAGGTCAGGGACCCATAACCAAGGAAGAGGTGGATACTGTACAGAAGGGCAGATTGCACAATACCCTGTGACGACCTAATAGGCCAGGGTGTCACATTCCCCCTTGGTTAAACGTAGCTCGTCCCCGAGCTACAGGACATCAGAGGATAATTTTTTTTTAAACTGTAGAAAAAGGTAAGAAGGGTTAACATTTTTATTTACACATGCATCCCACATCAGGGAGGCTCATCACTTAAACGTTACTAACTTTTTAAGAGTTCATCTCTTCAACGATGGGACGCTACCGGTTTCAATGGTAGCGGAGACTCAACCTGCTCCGTTGCAGCCTCTATCCACGACAGTCCAGTCCCAGTGTCCCGGCTCCCATTAACCCACCACCCAAACAACCTGCATATCTATAGTGGGTCCATGACCAGGTTAAGGTCCCGGGCGTGGTCTTAGATGACTCTGGTGGGCACAGGAGGTGCAACTATATACAATACACGCGTTTGTGTTGGTCACGCCAGTCCTGTGACCGTGGTCCATGTTTACTAAATATTTAACTCACAAAGTCCATGTACCGGGTGTACACACTGTAAAGAATCTTGTTGCAAATCAGGTAACTTCTCCGTTCATTAAAACCTTATTGACTATGCATTTAATTACTAACATTTTCTATATGGAAAATAACAAACTGTGAAAAACAATAAACGAAACCACCGATACCTAACAGTTCTATGGCATCGTTAAACTACTGGTATTTTCAATACATTTTTCTTTCAAACTACCGGGTCCCGTAGACACGCTTCCTTGCGACTACGTACTATCGACGCTGGCACAAATTCTTCTTCAGGCATCGCATGCTTGGTCACCTCCAGGGCATACCAACCCCGCTTTCCGCAATGCCGGGTGTAGGTGGCCATTTCTTCAGGTTGGAGGTTACGCTCGGGGTGCCCCCAGGGGAGGTGCGGTGCCACATCCCACCAGGAGACGAACACCCCAGCTGTGAGGCCCGCTTCTTGGATGAAACCTAACCCTTGCTCGGGGTCAAATCGATCCACAAGACCACGTCACCGTGGCCCTCTAACTCGTGAAGCAGCGCTCCTCACCTGCTCCTTTTCTGTTGCGGGTGGCAAGCTCTCGTCATCTCCGGTTTCATGTGGTTATCTCGGCTTGCAATCGCTGGTGGTGTCGTTCCCAATAGGGGGCGTCAGCATCGGTCTCAGCTCCCTAACTGGCTCTGGTTTTATGTGGTCTCTTGCGGCCCCAACAGCCGTCGGGAAGCCGCGCGGCAGTGGAACCGGGAGATCTTCAGGCTCCACTTCCGTCTTGGCAGATTGAAGAACCGACTGCGCCGCAGCCAGGGTTGCAGGGTCCGGGTGCTCCGCCTCTGAGGACGAACCCGGTGACGTGGCCAGGTCTGGTCTGGCCGGGGTCAGGATGACCGCTGTCATGACAGGGATGAGGGACAGCACCGTGGTTTCTGTAGCTAAAGCTTTACTTAAAGGCACCGAAGGTTTCGCTGCCGGGATTGGTGTGGGCAGGTCGGCATCCGCCGAGGACGGGGTAGGTGGCGGTGGAGTGCTCACTGCGAGCGGGGCCAGTCCGGATTCCTCAGCCGCTGTGGCCAGATTTGGGCAATCAGTAGGGACTGGGTAACCGCTTACCCTCTCTTCACATAGGATGTCAATCTCACGGGCTTGCACCGCCATCGCCAGGCTCCTTATCTCTTCCCTCCAGTGGTTCAAGATAAACAGGAACTTCGTCCGCATTCTCCTGCACAGCTGCTCCATCTCTTCCTCAATCCAAGTCGCGGTCCCGAGAACAGCACGTTCCGGTGACCAGTCCCGTTCCGCCATCTTGCCTCTGCGTCATCCAGGAACGTTATGGCAGAGTCCTGGCATCCTTGCTTCTCTTCCACTGTAGTTACATTCCGGCACGCCCCCTCGGTTTTCACTCAGCACTCCTTCGCGCGCTGTGGCCCTATGGGAACTTTTGGTTCCGGCCTCAAACTCAGGACTAGAGATGAGCCAACCCCCTAGTGTTCGAGTTCGGTTCGGTTCGGCGAACGGCGGGTGTGTTTGTCGAACGTTCGACGAACACCTTCAATCCCCATTGGGAACGACACAATGGCAGGCAAACACAAACACATTATACATATACACATACAGTTAATAAACATTGCCATTATACTTACAGGTCCCCGCGACGCGTCCTGCAGACTCTGTCTCCCGCCGCTTCTCCTTCCGATCATCGCTGTGCCCTCCCGGTAACCAGCACTGATGATAGGACCTTCCGTGACGTCATAGCATGTGACCAGTCACGTGTGTATTATCTCATTGGCTACAGACTGGTCACATGGCTATGACTTCATGCTAGGTCCTGTCAGTGCATCTCTCCGGTACGTGGTGCTCGTTTGAGCATCTTCGTGCACCGGCGAGATGCTCTGGCACATAGTCGGCTCCCTGTGCCACAGCCGGTGAATAGCAGCGCCGGGAATCAGGTGATCAGAGATCACCGTTGCTTTAGTAACCCGCCTGTCAGGTTACTATTGCAACAGTTGCAGCGGTGACGTCACCGCTTACCAACCCGCAGCCTCTGCTCACTCATTGAGGGATTAGACTGCACGGTAGCAGCAGTGTTCTTCCTCCCATGCAGTGCTGTCTGATGTAGCAGAACTGCATGGGTTGAAGGAGAAAGAAGACAGAAGACCAGGATCGTGGAGGGGTGAGAGGGGGTAATAAACATGGAGTCTCTAAGTGTGTCTGTGTATTTATTTTTATTTAAGTATTTTTTCTCTGTGTGGTGTCTTTTTTTTAACCCTTTATTGGATATTCTTAATGGCCGGGTCAAACTTGCCTGACATTAAGAATCTCTGGCTTAATACAAGGTAGTAAAACAAAGATAGTATTAACCCCTTATTTCCCAGCGAGCCACCAGGGCATCAGGGCCGCTGGAGGAGTTGGATACAGCGCCAGAAGATGGCGCTTCTATGAAAGCGCCATTTTCTGGAGTGGCTGCGGACTACAATTTCAGCGGAGGGGCCCAGAAAGCTCGGGCCAACCTGTGCTGAGGATTCCAATCCCCAGCTGCCTAGTTGTACCTGGCTGGACACAAAAATGTCCAGCTGCTGTCTGCCCTCCTGCATACACTAGTGAATGGAGCATGCTGAGCCTTGTAGTTCTGCTTCCCCTGTCTCTCCCTCCAGCATACAGTCCTGAATGGAGGATGCTGAGCCTTGTAGTTCTGCAGCTGCTTTCTGCTCTCCTCCACACAGACAGACAGCAGACAGCAGCTGCAGAACTACAAGGCTCAGCATACTCCATCCAGTACTGTATGCAGGAGTTTTTTGCCCCCCAAAAAAATGACGTGGTCTTCGCTATATTTTTGCATGCTAGCCAGGTACAGCAGGCAGCTATGGGCTGCCCCCAACCTCCAGCTGCCTATTTGTAACCGGCTGGGAACCAAAAAAGGCTTCCCTTTTTTTTAATGAAATAATTAAAAAAAAATGACGTGGGCTTTGCACAATTTTTGTGTCCAGCCAGGTATAACTAGCTGGGGATCGGAATTCGCAGCGTAGGGTGCCCAACCTTTCTGGGCACCCCTGCTGCGAATTGCAGTCCGCAGCCGCCGCAGAATATGGCGCTTTCATAGAAGCGCCATCTTCTGGCGCTATATCCAACTCTTCCAGCTTCCCTGGTGACGGATGGAACGCTGGGTAATAATGGGGTTAGGGCGAGCTGTATATTATCAACTGGCCCTAAGCCCAAAATTCATGGTGTCACGCCAATATAAGACATGGCCACCATGAATTTCTAGTACAGATAAAAAAAACACAACACACAGAAAAATATTTTTATTATAAATAAAACACAACACAATTAGTGACTCCATCTTTATTGAAATAAAGAACCCCCCTCTGCAGTAATCCTGGGTCAAGGGTCCCGCGTTGTCCAATCCAGATCCAATATCATCTGATCGGTTTGCTGGAAGGCAAAGCGATCAGATGATGTGTCAGGTTCAAGATCCTGAATCACATGACACATCAGCTGATTGTATAAACGGCTTTTATACAATCAGCTGATGCATCAGTGCAAAAAAGAAAAAAAAAAAACTACACACTTCTGTGCAGACTCCTGTCCGATGGCATCAGCTTATAGTTTAGCCGGCCGGGCGGTAAAAAGCCGGCCTCACCGCTCGACTTATACTTTCAGCTGATTCCGTCAGGTGACCGCATCAGCTGATCATCGCCAGGTCTGAGAGAGAGAGAGAAGAGAGAGAGAGGAGAGGGGAGAGAGAGGAGAGAGAGAGAAGAGAGAGAAGAGAGAGAGAAGAGAGAGGACAGAGTGAAGAGAGGAGAGAGAAGAGAGAGAGAAGAGAGAGAGGAGAGAGAAGAGAGGAGAGAGAGAGGAGAGAGGGAGAGAGGAGAGAGAGAAGAGAGAGAGAAGAGAGAGAGAGAAGAGAGAGAGAAGAGAGAGGAGAGGTAGAATTGAGAGAAGAGAGAGAGGACAGAGAGAGGAGAGAGAAGAGAGAGATAAGAGAGAGAGAGGAGAGAGAGAGAAGAGAGAGAAAAGAGAGAGAGAGGAGACAGCGAGAGAGAAGAGAGAGAGAAGAGAGAGAGAGACACAGGCACTACTGCCCCCATCATCATCCCTGCACACACCCCGACACTACCGCACTCATCAACACCGCCCACACCCTGACACCACCGCACTCATCATCATCCCCGCACACACCCCGGCACTACCGCACTCATCATCATCCCCGCATACACCCCGACACTACCGCATTCATCATCATCACCGCACACACTCCGGCACTACTGCATTCATCATCATCACCACACATACCCCGGCACTACTGCACACATCATCATCCCCGCACATCCTCCGGTGACAGCACGGCTCACTTCAGTTGCTACGTGGAGCTGACACAGAGCAGTCATGTTCTACGGCGCTCCCTGTCAGCTTCATGTAGCAGAGCTGAAAATGTCGTGTGGATTACTTCAGACCTGGATGGGTGTTTGGGGATTAATAAAGTGGTAAATGAGGGTTTTTTTGTCTTTTATTACAAATAAAGGATTTTTCATTGTGTGTGTTTATTTACTTTCCCTTACAGGTTAATCATGGAAGGTATCTTGGGGAGACGCCTGCCATGATTAACCTAGGACTTATTACCCCGATTGCCACTGCACCAGGGCAATTTGGGATGAGTCGGGTAGAGTCCCCGGACTGTCGCATCTAATGGATGTGGCAATTCCGGGCGGCTGCTGGCTGATATTGTTAGGGTGGTGGGCTCCCCACAACGTGGAGCTCCCCATCCTGACAATACCAGTCTCCAGCCGTGTGGCTTTATCTTGGCTGGTATCAAAATTGGGGGGGACCGCAGTTTTTTTTTTTTTTATTTATTTATTTATTTTACTGCACGATATAGACCCTCCCGCCGGCAGCTGTAATTGGTTGCAGTGAGACAGCTGTCACTCAGCGTGGGGGCGTGTCTGACTGCAACCAATCATGGGCACCAGTGGGCGGGGAAAGCAAGGAATACCAGATTGAATAATGAGCGGCAGCCATTTTCAAAAGAGGAAAAGCTGCTGGAGTAGTGTGACAGCCGTGCAGCTGATCGGTGAGTAGGAAAGAGAAAGGGATTGTGCTGGGGATGCAGGACGCATGCAAATATGCAATGTGCGCACATAGCCTTATTGTGAAAAGCCACGCTTTTGGTGATGGAACAGTTATCGAACGGTAACTTGAATGGTCGAACGTGAAGCAAATCGTTCGAGTTCGTCGAACGACTTAAACACCGCCCAAAACCACTCAAATTTGAAATTGGCGAATGGTTCGCTTCGAACATCGCTCATCTTTACTCAGGACGAAGGGCGGGGCTTCTGCTTCGTGCGGTTTCCCGGGGAAGATGGCGTTTTGGCACGATAAGATGGCGGAAAATGGCAGAATTGGCGGGAAAAGGAATTTTGACTAGTGGTTTTAGGCTCTAAGGTGCACGTCACCCAGGTAAATGGGTCCTGCTCGGATCCTGTTTGTGACGTCAAAGTTTCTAGGGTGTGCTGCCCCCGCATCAGCAGCCAGGCTGCTCAGATCCAGACCCGCGGTGGCTCGAGGGGTCTCCGGACCCGAGGATCGGGGTCGCGCGACCTCTCGGAATAAAAGGTGTGATATTTGCAGGGGATGGTGTGGAAAGTTCATGACGCCACCCGTGGTGCATGGTAAGATGGAGTACCACCGCTGCAATTGGGAGTACCCGGTGGTGATGGTGAGGGCAGCTAGGTGTTTAACCCCTCCACGGGCAGGGGGAATGCACCGGGACTTGGTGATGGTGATGGGGAGGTGCCGTTGGGACGGTAAGGGGTCACTTGTGTACACACTCAGTCCAATAACACCCGATTTTGGAGTGGGTGGAGAACGGATCTTGAAGGCTCCATCCTCGTTGGCTAATTTGTCAGGACGCCTGAAGCTCCTTCCTGACCAAGGGTCCACGTACCCCGTCGTGCCCTGGCCCCTGCCCAGTGATGGCGCAAGGCCACCGGCTGTCCTCCTCGACAGTCCGTGGCCCTTGTCACGATCCCCTGTGACCGGGGTCCAGCTCCTACCAGGCCCAGACCAACGTCTGCCACCTAGTAGTCTCAAGGAGCCCAACTCTTGACCTCTCCGCTTGAGAGTCACCACTTCACTGACTTGTGACCTCTCCTCTTGAGAGTCACCATTTAACTGTCTGACTCCTGACACTCCTGACCTCCCCTTACCAACGGCCCAAGTGGACAACCCTATTCCCTTCAGGTTAGCCACTGGTGTGTCTGGTGGGTGTGGTGCAGAGTGTTTCTAGGATTTTGATTAGCTTGTTCTTGGCAACACCAAAGGTCAGGGACCCGTAACAAAGGAGTAGGTGGATACTGTACTGATGGGCAGATTGCACAATACCCTGTGACGACCTGATAGGCCAGGGTGTCACACTCGCAGAGCACCGCAGCGCCTGACACTCGCAGAGCACTGCAGCGCCTGACGCTCGATGAGCACTGCAGGGCCTGACGCTCGATGAGCACCACAGGGCCTGACACTCAATGAGTACCGCAGCGCCTGACGCTCGCAGAGCACCGCAGAACCTGACGCTCGCAGAGCACCGCAGGGCCTGACACTCGCAGAGCACCGCAGCGCCTAATGCTCGATGAGCACCGCAGGGCCTGACGCTCGATGAGCACCGCAGGGCCTGACTCTCGATGAGCCTGACAATCACAGAGCACAGCCTGATGCTCGCAGAGCAGCGCTGGGCCTGACGCTTGATGAACACTGCAGGGCCTGTTGCTCACAGAGCACCGCAGCGCCTGACACTCGCAGAGCACCGCAGCGCCTGACGCTCGATGAGCACCGCAGGGCCTGACGCTCGATGAGCACTGCAGGGCCTGACTCTTGATGAGCACCGCAGGGCCTGATGCTCGCAAAACACCACAGCACCTGACGCTCGCAGGCCACCGCAGCGCCTGATGCTCGCAGAGCACCGCAGCGCCTGACGCTCGCAGAGCACCGCAGCGCCTGACACTCGCAGAGCACCGCAGCGCCTGACGCTCCCTGAGCACCTCCTGACAATCGCAGAGCACAGACTGACACTCGATGAGCACCGCAGGGCCTGACGCTCGATGAGTACCGCAGCGCCTGATGCTTGCAGAGTACCGCAGCACCTGACGCTCGCAGAGCATCGCAGGGCCTGATGCTTGATGAGCATCGCAGGGCCTGACACTTGATGAGTACCGCAGCGCCTGACCCACACAGAGCACCGCAGCACCTGACGCTTGCAGAGCACCGCAGGGCCTGACACTCGCAGAGCACCGCAGGGCCTGTTGCTCGATGAGCACCGCAGGGCCTGACGCTCGATGAGTACCACAGCGCCTGACGCTTGCAGAGCACTGCAACACCTGACGCTCGCAGAGCACCGCAGCGCCTGGTGCTCGCAGAGCACCGCAGGGCCTTATGCACGTTGAGCACCGTAGGGCCTGACTCTCGCTGAGCACCATAGGGCCTGACGCTTGCTAAGCACCACAGCACCTACAAACAATGGAATCAGCCGCAGCCAACAAACCAAAGAACTCCAGAGTAAACAGTACTAAAAAATAGTCCTACCAAAGTGTCTCACAGTAATTACTACTGCTGGCGGAAAAATAATTAAATAATACAAATCTATAAATATCTACATTTCTTTCAAATTTAACATTTTATTGGTTTTCATAACAAAAGCAATTCCAATCATTGATATGCGAAAACAGAAAGAATAGCATCATTGTACCATTAGTAACAACAATCAATAGTCAGTAAATCACGTACTCTTGCAACTCTGGTGACCATATTAATTACATTTGACTTGCACAAAATATAGTCCCAAAATCTTTCCCTCGATCTTCCACTACATCTGAAGCAGGAATCACTTATAAAGAGAACAAAGAAGAAAAGGAAAGAGTGAAGAAGGAATGGAGAAAAATAGAAAGCGAGAGAGATATGCCATGAGCACCCCTACCCGTTCGGACCAAGACCCAAAATCAAAGAGCACTGAGGAAGATATCACTCTGTTCACACAAGTATGCGTCACATTCTACCTCGCGTTACAGAAACCAGGACTAGTCAAGAAAGATTCCCAATGGAACCACTTCGTAGTTGTGGTCTCCACATCATTACAAGATTGGGCCAGAATCCTTTCCAGCCGGTAAATCATGTCTACCTCACTTATCCATTCCTCCACAGAAGGCGACTCGGTGGTCTTCCAGTGGCAAGGAATAACGGTCCTGGCCGCCTGAAGGAGATGCCTGAGTAACGACTGTTTATATATTGTTTTTGGCATCGGGAACATATATAGGAGAACTGCCTCGGGTTATCTGGGCACCGTCACATGACCGTACATGACCACCATATATGGGTCATAGTGCCCTCCTGCCGTCTGCAACGCCAACACACATCTGGGAACCCCGGACACCACCTGTGGAGCAAGGAAGGGACCCTATACCACCTTGAGACAACTTTATAACTTGTCTCCTGGGACCTGGTGGCGGTCGCTGACTTGTGGCATAGATGGAAACAACGGTGTTTTTTCCTCTAAAGAACACCTGTCCAAACTCAATCTCCCAAGCTCTGCAAAAGGGAGGAAGGTGGACTGAATCATTGATGGTCAGTAACTTATAAATGCTCGAAATGGCGTGTTTGGGGCTGGGACCCGAGGTACATAGATTTTTGAAGGGTGATATAGATTGTGTGGGCTCGTGTGACTGACTAGCAGATGATTGGAAGTGCTGAAGCTGTGCGTACTCAAAATGATAGCGTGGCCTCTGCGGGTGGTCCCCTGGAGAGAACCGTCCCCTGGGGTGCCACGTGAAGCATGCGCAAAGGGACCTGTCTGGTACCGCCCAGGAAAAGGGCATTAGACGCACCAGGGGGGAACCTCGGGTTGTCAGTTATTGGCATCAGCGGGCCCAGTGGTTGGATCACAGTATTTTCCCCCCCGGGAGCATGCAGGGTTCGTAAGGTCTGCCTCACACTGTAAACCACCATGAGTTTGTTCTTATTCAGATAGGGCCAGGTCCAAGGCAGGGTTGGTACCGACAAGGTGCATGCATCGTTAGCAATGCTCACCCATAACTTGGAGCTTCTGCCATGCAGCAGGTCAAGAACCCTCGCGTGGGCTGCCGCTAAATGGTATCTCCTACAGTCTGGTAGCCCCAGACCACCCGCGTCCTTCGGGCGGGTCAGAACCGCTCCCCGAATTCTAGGACGGCCCTTGGACCATACAAATTGGATAAATAATTTCTGAACTTTGTGGCAAAATGACGCAGGGACATGAACCGGCACCAGCTGCAGGAGGTATAATAGTCTAGGAAGTACAGTCATCTTAAGGGCACCAACCCTGCAAACCAGGACAAGACCCCTCGATGCCACGGCGCAAGATCCTTCTCCAGCCTAGTAACCAATTGTTGGAAATTAAGGGAGAACAGCCTGTAGAGGTCAGACGGAATAGTAATACCCAGGTAACCAATACTGTCGCCACGGGGCCATCTGAAGCAGAAACCAGACCGCAATGAGGAAACCTGACTCCGGGGCAGGGTCACATTCAGAGCCTCCGATTTGTGAAGATTAATTTTGAAACCGGACCACCTCCCAAATCGCTCCAGCTTGGACATCAACACAGGGAGCCCAACCAAAGGGTTGGAAAGATAGATCAGAAGGTCATCGGCAAATGCCGAACATTTATATTCACTATTCGCTATTTTGATTCCCCGAACGTCCGAGTTGGCCCGAAGGGCTGCCATCAGATGCTCCATCACCAGAATGTATAATAAGGGGGATAGGGAGCATCCCTGTTGGGTCCCATTGCGTATAGTAAAGGGAGTGGACAGAGTACCATTAATTTTTATACGTGCTGACGGGGAACGATAGAGAGCCAATATTTTAGAAGTGAGGTTGGGGCCCAACTTCAAGTGGTGCAAGGTTTGCGAGAGAGAGTCCCATGATATTCTGTCAAAGGCCTTTTCGGCATCCAGTGACAGTATCATGAGTGGCATTTCCTTAATATGGGCATAGTGGATGATGTCCAGGGTTTTCAGGGTGTTGTCCCTGGCTTCTCTTCCAGGGACAAAGCCCACTTGGTCCGGGTGTATCAGATCCGGTAGAAGGGGATTCAATCTGTAAGCAATAAGTTTGGCATAAAATTTGAGGTCCACATTAAGTAAGGGAATCGGCCTGTAGTTCCCACATGTGTTCGGGTCCTTCCCTGTCTTAGGGATGACGGTAATGTGTGCTAACGTGGAATCAGCCGGAAAGGATGCGACCTCCGAAATAGGAGGATGTAGGATGGCTTCTTTAAGTCCATAGAAGTGAACGCGGCATACAATGTCTCTTGGTCTGGGGTCCTCCGGATCTATGGGACGGAGCGCTCTGTGAGCTCTGTCAAGCTCGATCCTGGTTCCCGATGGACGTTTGAGAAGATTGTTGAAGATGGAGATCAAAACTGAGGGAATGTCCGCTGGAGTGATGGATTCGGGCAAGCCCCTTACACGGAGATTATTTCTTGTGTTTCGATTTTCCAGGTCATCAAGATTTTGTTGTAGAGAAAATAATTGCTTGGATTGATCTTGTAGCTTACTTTGCAATGCTTGTATGGAAGCAGTATTAGAATCTTGGGCAGAAGAGAGATCATCTACTCTGGATGTGAGAGACGAGAAATCTGAATCGAATTCCTGTTTGCACTCCGCCACACCCTGGTTTGCCAAGGCCATTATATCATTTCTGGTGGGTATCGCTTGAAGAAGCATGCGGAGATCCGCTAGAGAGGCTGGCCTGTCTTCTCCCGCCGAGGCCAAAGGGGAGGGCGGGGGGGTCCCATCTGGTATGGCCCATATTAAAGTCCATTGTGGTATACTGGACACGTGGGATCCTTCCCCAGGGAAACAAGAGCCATCTGCCGGGGATCAAACTGCTGAGGTTTGGGGCCTGCTGAGGCAGGGTGGTGCAGTGTTTCCAGCAGTGTGTGTGGGTCCTGGGGTGGGCTGTCCACCCAGGAGGAGCCCGTTGACCACTGGGGTGAGAGGCTGGGGGTGGGGGTCCCCCTCGGACCAAGGGGGGAGTCATGATTTTATCTTCTTGTGCACTATTTTGTGCACTGATATATGCCCCACTCAGTCCTCTGGTGCCCCCCCCTCCTGTGAGTGGTCAGGGTCGGGGTCACACACTGGAGATGCCAGGCCAGGCAATACTCCAGGTGAGTCCCTCTCCCCCCCACACTGGGCGTACTTCATATTACTACACAGCAGTCCGGGTGAGGCACCTGCCATTTCGCCCCATCGGGATCCCTCCGGCGGCGCAGCCTTCTGCTGGCGCCGTCGGCCATCTTGTGGTGGCGTCTCTCCTGCGTCGCGTCCCTCACGAACCCGACTTACGGCTCCCCCAGAGGCCTCATGGCTCTCACCGGGTACACGGACCCTAGGTCAGGGAGAAGCTGCAGGCAACCCAGCAATTAACCTGCGGAGGACATGGCCTCTATGGACTGTTCCCACCAGCTCAGAGATCGGGGGCACTAGCGCAACGAGGGGGATAGGGCTTTCCAAGAAAAGCAGCCCACTGAAATCCCAAGCGTGAGCCCCTGAGAACAAGCTCCTTTGCTAGCCACAGCAGGGAGAGGGGCCCGGAAAGCTTCAGGCTGACGGGCCACAATGGACAATCTAAATTCAGGTGCCAGGAGAGAGGCCACAGACCACTGGGCAGTGCTGCAGGGGATGGGACCCGGACGAGCTCCCCTCAGGAGACAGCGGCAGTCAGAGACTTGGCTTACTACATTGTCAGTGTCTGCATTCTTCTGAGTGAGTACTTGAATAACTCCTGAAACCGGCGATCCTGCGAGCCCCTGCATTTGCAAGGCACCATCCAGAGTCCCGGGGTAATCCCCTACCCGTGGAGAGTCATGTCACCTAGCTGCCCCACTCCATCACCCCGGGTACTCCCAACGGCAGGGCGGTACTCCCCTTAATCGCACAACACGGGTGGCATCACGAACTATATCTCCCCTGTAAATAGCCCCTTCATCACTTGAGTGTGGCCCCTAGCCCCCGGGTCCGGAGACCCTCGAGCCACGAGCAATCACCCCTGGATCCGAGCGAATCGACCGCTGCAGGGGTGGCACACGTAGTGCTACACAGCCATTGCAGAGTCAGACGTATAGCTTAATTACAGGCTATTATGGCTCACTGCTAACATGTCAGGGCATCCATGTGATCCAATCAAATAACGAAAACAGTAATACATAGGATCCTATACCCAGTATGATGATCCACTGAACCAGGAACTATCAATCCCTGTACAGATATAGATATGGGACGAGTGTAAAAATATGCCAAGAAGAACAGAAATACAGTGGAACCTTGGTTAATGAGAACAATCCATTCTGGGAGTGTGCTTGTTAACCAAGTTACTCGTTCAGCAAAGCAAGATTTCTAATAGGAAATCATTGCAATGCAGGCAATTCGTTCCACAACTTGTTAAATGTCACATCCTGGTCCCCTATTGTGTCATTCCACACATGCACAAACACACACAAACACATACAAACACACACAAACTCACACAAACACACACAAACACACAAGCACGCACACGCACATATTATGCTCACCTTACCTTCCGTTCCATCGCCGGTCTCCTGGGACTTGCTGTTCTCCGGTACGGGCTGTGTATCGGGTTACCATAACGACGAGGGAGGAACTTCCGCTGCTAGAGCGGTGACGTCAAAGGCAGGAGACGCTTGCCTCTAATTGGCCAGTGCGCTGCCTTTGAGTAGCGGGGACAGGAAGTTCCTGCTTTGTCGCTATGGTTCCCAATGCACAGCCTGGAGTGGAGTGGCCAACTACAGGACCCAGGAGGCCGGCGATGGAATTGAAGGTACACATATTATTCTCACCTTACCTTCCGTTCCATCGCCGGCCTCCTGGGTCTTGTAGTTCGCCGCGGACTACAAGAACCATGAGGCCGGCGGTGGAACGGAAGGTAAGGTGAGCATAATACTGTATGTGTGCGCGTGCGTGTGTGTTTGTGCGTTGTTTGTGTGTGCTTGTGTGTGTTTGTGTGGACTGCAAGTGCGGGTCAGAGCGCGGTGGATGTACGGAACCGGAAGTGTGTGCGGTGAGTATTTTGCTCGTACAGCAAAGCTTTCTCGTAAACCGAGTTACAAATTTACAGAAAGCTTTGCTTGTTAAGCGAAATTCTCGTTAAGTGGGTTACTCGTTAAGCGAGGTTCCACTGTATACATGTGCTGGGCTAAGAGAAAGGGGGTGGAGGACTTGGGTAAATGCTCTGTGCAGTAAAGCATAAAGCAGGCCTGATGAGCCTGATATAGGTGCTGCAAGAGAATATTAGAGTAAAAGGGAAACCGTCAGCAAGACCTAAGTAAACGCTCTGTGCAGTGCTCTGCAACAAAGCATGAAGCAGAGCCAATATACCAGTGCTGTGCAACAGAGCTTGAAGCAGAGTCAATATACCAGCGCTGTGCAACAGAGCATGAAGCAGAGCCAATATACCAGCGTTGTGCAACAGAGCATAAAGCAGAGCTAATATACCAGCACTGTGCAACAAAGAATGAAGCAGACCCAATATACTAGTGCTGTGCAACAGAGAATGAAGCAGAGCCAATATACCAGATGTGGCACTGCATAGGGGATATTAGAGTAGGAGGGAAGCCCCATGCTTATTGCAGTGATACATGGGGCTTCCCTCATACTCTGATACCCCTCTGCAGTGCCACATCTGGTATATTGTCTCTGCTTCATGCTCTGCTGCACAGCGCTGGTATATTGGCTCTGCTTCATGCTCTGTTGCACAGCGATGCACAGAGAATTTACTTAGGGCTTGCTGATGGTTTCCCTTTTAGTACAGAGATATAACACAAAGGGATGATACAGCACAGGGCAGTTTCTGTTGTGTTACAGGTAAAAAAATTGTTTAAAAGAACAGAGAGTCCTCAGTGGTTGATACCTTTTAATGGCTAACTGAAAAGATGGTAATAATTGCAAGCTTTCGAGACTACTCAGGTCTCTTCATCAGGTTACAGGTAGACATTTGTACATTATTATAATCACCTGCTCCTGTGCTATAAGAGATGATGTTAGTAGCTTCTGCCTCCACTTCCTGTGGGTCCTCCTGACTGTGCTGTTCAGATCCTGTCCTCTGCTTTTTCTCTCTGGTAATGATGCTCTCAGCTTCTTGTTTGCTTAGCTCTCTGTTTCCTCTGCTTATTCTGCTCTGTTGTCTCCTTGTCAGGTCTCTACTCCCTCTTCTGCACTGTTTAGCTTTCCAATCTCTTTTCAATCTCCCGTGGCTGTACTGAACAAGCTCCGCCCCCTCTTATGACTGGCTGTTCTCCCCCTTGCAGCTCTCACAGCTCTCTGACTAGTAGAAGACGCTGCCTGGCCACTCCCCCCTCTACAGCAGAGGCCACGCTGTGCAGTGTGGGTGAGTCTGCATTTGACACTCTTCCTTCTTATGCCCCTGAGCTCTCCATTCAGACCATTGGAGTCTTCACGATTGGTGGATAGACTGGGCTCTTATTGGCTAGATTTCAAGCCGTATACAAAATATACCTAGTCTCTGGCAGAGATGAGGGAGAGACAGCTAAGTTACATCACATCTACCAATACACATAGTAATACAATGGTAGGTTCGCATAATTGATTTGTCTGGGTATCTGACCTTCAGTGGCCAAGGCAATTACATGAGTCAACAAGAACTTTAACACTTGTCTCCTAAAGGCCCCGTCACACTAAGCAACATCGCTAGCAACATCGCTGCTAACGAACAACTTTTGTGACGTTGCTAGCGATGTTGCTGTGTGTGACATCCAGCAACAACCTGGCCCCTGCTGTGAGGTCGTTGGTTGTTGCTGAATGTCCTGGGCCATTTTTTAGTTGTTGCTGTCCCGCTGTGAAGCACAGATCGCTGTGTGTGACAGCGAGACAGCAACAACTAAATGTGCAGGCAGCAGGAGCCGGCTTCTGCGGAGGCTGGTAACCAATGTAAACATCGGGTAACCAAGAAGCCCTGTCCTTGGTTACCCGATATTTACCTTTGATACCAGCCTCCGCCGCTCTCACTGTCAGTGCCGGCTCCTGCTGTGTGCACATTTAGCTGCAGCACACATCGGGTTAATTAACCCCATGTGTGCTGTAACTAGGAGAGCAGGGAGCCAGCGCTAAGCATTGTGCGCTGCTCCCTGCTCTGTGCACATGTAGCTGCAGCACACATCGGGAAATTAACCCCATGTGTGCTGTAACTAGGAGAGCAGGGAGCCAGCGCTAAGCAGTGTTCGCTGCTCCCTGCTCTGTGCACATGTAGCTACAGCACACATCGGGAAATTAACCCCATGTGTGCTGTAACTAGGAGAGCAGGGAGCCAGCGCTCAGTGTGCGCTGCTCCCTGCTCTCTGCACATTTAGCTGCAGCACACATCGGGAAATTAACCCCATGTGTGCTGTAACTAGGAGAGCAGGGAGCCAGCGCTCAGTGTGCGCTGCTCCCTGCTCTCTGCACGTGTAGCTCCGTGCGGTGGTAACCAAGGTAAATATCGGGTTGGTTACCCGATATTTACCTTAGTTACCAAGCGCAGCATCTTCCAAGCGGCGCTGGAGGCTGGTCACTGGTTGCTGGTGAGCTCACCAGCAACTTGTGTAGCCACGCTCCAGCGATCCCTGCCAGGTCAGGTTGCTGGTGGGATCGCTGGAGCGTTGCAGTGTGACATCTCACCAGCAACCTCCTAGCAACTTACCAGCGATGCCTATCGTTGTTGGGATCGCTGGTAAGTTGCTTAGTGTGACTGGACCTTAAGAGTCTTGTAGAAACAATGAGAGGCTTATTCCCCATTTATAAACAAGATATCATCATGTCTGGCTGAAGTTTAAGAAACTTAACCCATGCTAGGCACTGACAGAGTCCATGTCGTCACATTCCTCCCCCTTCTTAATATTAGCCAGAAATGATAGGCTTCCGATCATCCTTCTCCACGTGTCGAGAAACCCCATCTTGCCCTGTTTATGAGAGATGGAAAAATTATAAGATTGTGCCGTCAGACTCCACCTGAGCAAGCGTCCATTGTGCCTAGCAGTGCGATTTAGCCTACTCAATGGATTGTGGTCAGTGAGGACTGTGAGCTCATTGCCATAGAGGTAGGGCTGCAATTTTTTCAGGGCCCAGGCATTCTTTTTCTATGGTGGCGTAAGCCCTCTATCAGTCCAATAGTTTCCAGGAGAGGTAAGCTATTGGATGTTCCTCACCGTTATCCCCCACTTGGTTAAGTACAGCTCCTAGTCCTTTGTCCGATGCATCTGTTTGGACGATGAACCTGCGATGGAAGTCAGGAGCAGTAAGGACTTTGCTCTGGGCCAGCCGGTCTTTCAATTGGAGGAATGCAGTTGCACATTCTGGGGTCCAGATAAGGTTACAGGCATATCTTTTGGTTGTGAGGTCAGTGACCGGTTTTGCTATGGTACTGTAATTGGGGATAAACTTTCGATAATAGTTTGCAGTTCCTAGGAACGCGCGGACCTGTTTTTGGTTGACCGGGTGTGGCCACTGGGTAATGGCTTCTATTTTTGCAGGTTTGGGACGAATGCACCTACTTCCCACCCGATGTCCCAGGTATAGCACTTTAGCAATCCCCATTTGGCATTTGTCAGGTCAGATGGTGAGCTCGGCTTTGGCTACCCTCTGTAGCACCTGGGACACGTGCTGAAGATACTCTTCCCAAGTGTCGCTGAAGATAGCGATGTCATCCAAATATCCCTGGGCATACCCCTGACATCCCTATAGTAAATGGTCTACCATCCTCTGGAAGGTAGCCGGGGCATTATTCATCCCAAAAGGCATGCTGGTAAACTTAAATAGGCCAAAAGGGGTTATGAAGGCCGATTTCTCTTGAGCCTCTTTTGTGAGTGGGATCTACCAGTATCCCTTGCTCAAATCGAGGGTAGATATAAACCGAGATCCCCCTAACCTATCTAGTAGTTCATCCACCTGGGGCATGGGGTAGGCATCTGTAATCATGACCCCATTGAGCCGTCTATAGTCCACACAGAAATGAGTACTCTTGTCCTTTTTTTGGCACCAACACAACACTGGCAGCCCATGGGCTATGGGAGGGAACTATGACTCCCATATTTAACATGTCATCCACCTCGGGCTTCATCATTGCCAACACAGGAGGGGGTCACCCGGTAGGCGGGTTGTCTTAGTGGGGTGGCTGCCCCTCTGTTGATATAATGCTAGACCAGGGGGGTTCTACCAGGCTGACTCGTGAACAGGGATTAATATGTTCCGAGAATGTCTGATATCTGTCACTTCTGTGATGGACAAAGCTGTTCCCTCAGTGATACATCTTTTACCCCCATTTCCCTTTTGGAGTCCACTAATAGGTCTGGGATCTGGTCCAACTCTGGGTCATCTAACTCTGGACAACAAACTGCTAAAGTGGTGACCTCTCGTTCCTCATAAGCTTTTAGCCTGTTGATATGGTAGGTACGCTCACAAACACCTGTTCGATCCAGAACCACGGTGTAGTCAGTATTGCCATATTTCTTGGTAATGGTGAATGGACCCGCCCACATGGCTTGCAGCTTGTTTTTCCGTACCAGTACTACTACTAGGAGCTTCTGTCCACAGGCAAATTTTTGGAGTCGGGCAGCGGGCAGTGCGATCGTAACATTGTTTTTGTCTTTCCTGAGCCACTTCTAAATTCCCGTGGGCTAACGCCATGAGGTGCCTCATCCTTTCCCTAAACTTTTGAACATAGTCCAGTATGGGAACCTCTTCTGTGGGGAAGGTGCCCTCCCAACTCTCTCGTACCAGCTCTAGGAACCCTCGTACTTTTTGGCCATACAGCAATTCGAAGGGGGAGAACCCAGTGGAGTCCTGCGGCACCTCCCGGTAAGCAAAAATAGCTGCTGCAGGTTTTTCTCCCAGTCCCCCCCTTCGGACTCTACATAACGGCTAATGAGTTGCTTAAGCGTTTCGTTGAAGCGCTCACACAATCCATTTGTTTCAGGGTGGTAGGGGGTTGTGCGCATGGGGCGGACTCCACGTTTCTCCCACAGGATCTGAATCAGTTCACTCTGGAACTGTGCCCCCTGGTCAGTCAATACTTCCTGTGGAAAGCCTACCCGGCTAAAGATGTCCAGTAGAGCTTGAGCCATGTGTTCTGCATCTATGCAGGATAAGGCAACAGCTTCTGGGTAGCGGGTGGCAAAGTCTACCAGGGTGAGGATGAATCTTTTTCCACTGTGGCTGGGGATGGCTAAGGGGCCTATTACATCAATGGCAACTCTCTGGAATGGTTCTCCTATCAAGAGCATATGTTGGAGAGGGGCATGACATGGGGCTCCCCCCATATGTTGACACACTGGTTAAGAGGCTCTGTATTTTTGCACTTCTTGAGTGACCATTGGCCAGAAAAGACTGCGCAACAGGCGGGCCCGGGTCTTCTTAGCCCCCATGTGCCCAGCCGCAGGAACATCATGAGCTAAACGCAATAGTTGAGGTCAGTATTGCTGGGGTACCACAAGCTAATGTACATGGGTCCAGGGTTTTTCTGGGCAAGATACGGGCTTTTCCCGATATAAGAGGCCTTTTTCCCATCTATATACCTCCCCCTGATTTCCTCCTCCAGGTTGGGCAGCCATACTACGTATAAGCTCTAGGGTGGGGTCTGTCAGTTGGGCTTCCCTGAATTCCTTACGATCTATCTCCCCCCAGTCAATGGCCACAGTTGGGTCTGATGTACTCACATTCATTGGCTCCGAGGAGGAGGCTGAAGATTGAGGAGGAGGGTTCTTCGAGGATAGGTTGGTAGAAATACCTGCACCAGGATGGTGATTGGCTTGGCTACGGGTCATGGCGGTGACACACTGGCTGGATAGTCCTTGTTCTAGGTAATTTCCCAAAATAACAGGGGTGGGGAGGCCGTCCATGAGTCCTACTTCAACTTCTCCCTGGTCAGTTCCCCAGTCCACCTGCACTCGTGCCATAGGGATGTTCGAGCGCTGGCCCCTAGCAAGGGAGAAAGTCACTTGGCAGCCAGGTAAATGATGTTCTGTGGGAACAATATCTGGGCTGACCAGGGTGATGGAAGATCCAGTGTCTCGAAGTTCCTGAGCCTTTATATCACTGACGTTGACCGTCTGAATGTCGCGATGGAGGTTGGCTGGTGTACGGTGTCCGGCCTGCCGTAGGGTGTGGACTGGGTATACCACTTCCTCAACTATTGGTGTTTCTTGGGAGTAGCATTCCTCAGGTCTCGTTGGTTCATCTCAACATATGTTGACTGGTTGGGCTGGCAGACAGGCTCCAGACATGAGGCCCCGACTTTAAAGACACTCTTTGGCCATGTGTCCAAGGCGCCCACACGTATAACAGCGCCGTGGGTTAGACAAGTCATTGGCCCTGTTGGTAAACCTTTGTCTTGTTGGGGCTTCTGTGGTGTAATGAGTTAGTCAAGCACAGGAGTCTGGAGGTCGCTTGGATCCATGGTTGAGGGACCTCCTGGGAATGGTGGGCCTATCGGGTCTCCAGCTCGGTCGGTTGGCTGTAAATTCGTCAGCAAATCGCGCTGCTTGCTCTGGGGTATCGGGCTTCCTGTCAGCTACCCATTCACGGATTTCCGTGTCCATCTTCTCCAGCAGCTGTTCGAGCAGATGACTGCCAAATTCGACGTACACCCTGGCGAGACATAGTCCTGAACATAGTGCTATGTCTCTCGGGGGTTATAGTACAAATAGCCAACAAAGTGTAATTAATAATTCCGTAGTCCAGGCAGTCCTAAGGCCCAAGTGATCGGACAGCCTCCTGGGCCCAGACAGGCAAGCTTGTCCACAGGTATTGGTATACTGTCTTTATTTATAACAGGGAAAGGGGAAACATAAAATGAGGTGTAGCAAGCATTGAAATTACTTATTTTACAGTTTTTGTCATTTTTTAACAAATAGTAGGCTTTAATATTATTTGAAAGGTAAAATTAAAAAAAATAATGAAAATATACAACTCCAGGATTCCTAGCAACTATAACTATGCAAAAGAAACATACTGTAAATATAAGGCAAATTTCACAAACAGTAAGAAAATTCAAACAACTAATATATGTAGAAAGAAACAAAACAAAAAAAACAAGAGAATAACATCAAAGGTCGTAATATCTTAAGGGTTGGGTTAAATTTAAGAGACCACAGATACCACCTCTCAGCATATCTAGAAAAGTTACCTTCCTTCAGGGTTATGTTGTACTCATAGATGTTGTGTAAGGAAACCCTATCGATAACTTCTTGTATTGAGGGGACATCTGTTTCCTTCCATTTGGACGCTAGTAAAGATTTAATGACCAAAAGAATATGGCAAGTAATTTGTCTACACTGCTTTTTCAACTCCTCCAAACCAATAGAAAGGAGAACTAGCTCAGAGGTCAAATGAATTCTAACCGAGGTCACCATTTATATAAGATGTTCTGTGTCTTTCCATAGGGTACCCAACAAAGGACAACTCCAAAAAATATGGAAAAAGAGCCAGTATAGCCACAACCCCTCCAACAAAGACTTGAATTAGAGGATGAGTTGACATTCAATCTCTGAGGCATATAATACCATCTACTAAGTAATTTATAGTGTGTTTCCTGCAAATTAGCACAAGCACAATTCGTATATGTGAGTTTCAAGGAAGTTTGCTATCGTTTAAGCGAGAATGAGCAATCCAGATCTCTTTCCCAAGATTTCATATACTGTAATTTAGTCAATTGGAGATCATCATTGAATATTCTGTAAATGTTACTAGTTTTCCAGAAGATCTCATTAGTTGGATTGTGCAAAAGACCATTCAGTAATCTCGGAATCTTGACGGCAGAAGTTGTTGTATCTGCAAAGAATTCACTTATCCCAACCCAATTAATCTTTTCTGTATCAGGCAGATGGTATACCTCAGCAAGAGCCTCAAATCCTAAAAGAGAATTATTTCTTAATAAATTACACGTTTAAAATTTCCTTCTTTTTCCAACCATCTAGTTTAATACGTGGGATTAATAATTCTAATAAATCTAACGAGACCTCTCTAATCTCGCTGAGGGGTTCGCCCTGGCGTAATAGAATATCTTGCAGTAATCTCCACGTTCTTATTTCAGCCTTGGTAGTCGGATTATCCACTAAACGTTTGTTTGTCCACAGGTATTTGGACCACTCAGCTGTGGGCAACTGGTGCATATGCATTAGTACCTCAAAGTTTTGCAAGTGTTCATCTATCTCAGTGCTGAAATCATTAACCACTGGCACGTCCCTGTAGCGAAGATGACTTCCTTGGTGGTGGTCTATCCTGGAGGTAGATGCTGGTGGTAAGGATATTGGAACTCCCAACACTAATTGCAGAACACCAGCCCTCTCTTCTCTTGAAGCTTCAGGCCCCAATGCAGTCAACAATTCCTTAACTTGGTCTGCTTGGGCTTCGTTTGTTTCCAGACTGTCACTGGATCTAGCATGAGACACACGGTTTACATCCTCTGATACTACATCGGTGGTGTCCTCATTATCCTCTGCATCATTCTGGGTCTCCCAATGGACCAATTTCCGGATCAAGTCCGACCGAGAGGCAGTGTTCCTGTATTCAATCTTTCGCATCTGGCACAGATCTTGTAGCATCCATTTACTGCTGCGGTCGTAACTCCTCTCCGGTCCTTGTCCCATGGCTGAGTTGGTGGGGTTGGACATGGCGGCATCCAAAACCTGAATGCCTCCCCTATGGCCTGCTGGATATGCTTATGTGCCTCTCTGGTTGTTGAGCCCTGGACGGTGTCCGCGAACACCAGTCCTCTGCAGCTCCCCTAGATAAACCAGGCTGAGTAGTATCCCACTGCTGCCACCAATTGTGGAGACACGGTAGTCAGTGGGTGCCCTCGTCCGCTGGCCCGGCCGCCTTTAGAAAGACAGCATGGCTCAGGGCTCATACTAACTGAACGCCCGACCTCCTTAACCATGGGCGGAATACTACTCAGACAACACGGGGTGAGGGAATCACAATGTTAAGACTTTATTGGATCCCCAAATAATTAACGGCACATAGCATATAACCAGCAAAACCACAAAATGTAACCGGCAACAGTTTCTCACCCTTCCGCTGGCTCACCAGAGATTAGAATGTCCGTGCCTCAGAGCTTCCAGGGCTATTTACTCCAAACCATCAGCACTCTGCTTTCGGTAGGCACCCACCGAGAATGGAATAATGCCAGATTTAGGAAGCTAGCTGAGGATTGCAAAGCCTGTAGTCAGGTGACTGGATTGTCCCAAGCTGGATTCCTTCCTTAGGTAGTCTTTGATAGCTCAGCTGAATCCTTGCATTTGATGCTGAATAGAGATGAGCGATGTTCGAGGTTCGCCAATTTCATGTTCGAGTGATTTTGGGGGGTGCTCGAGATCGAACTCAAGCTTTTTGCTAAAAGCTCGACAGCTCGAGTTACGTTCGAGAACGGTTCGATCACCAAAAACGTGGCTTTTCACAGTAAGGCTATGTGCACATGTTGCTATCTGCATGCGTCCTGCGTCCCCAGCACAATCCCTCTCCCTTTCCTACTCACCGATCATGTGGGTCTCGCTCCACTTCTGTCACAAATCTGCGGCGTCTTTTCCTCTTTAGAAAATGGCTGCCGCTTCATTAGTCAATTAGTTATTCCGTTCTTTCCCCGCCCACCGGCGCTTATGATTGGTTGCAATTATAAATGCAAACAGTTGCACAATGAAAGAAGCCAAACATTTACCAGGGAAAATATGGCACTGCATTACTGCAAAAGAGAGATATTTAGTTTATGTATTGGCCAATGCATGTAAGCCCGGAGACCAACGGCAAGGTATATCTCTGTAATCCGGGAACCTAACTTAAATGCCACTATCTAGGTTAAAAACATCCTTATCTGGGCAAAATGCCACTATTTGGACTACAAACCTCCATGTATGGGCAGCTAGGCTCCTGCTACAATGGTTATGAACACAGCCAGGTCTTAGGGCGGAGTGCTCAGTCAGAAAAAGACTCACTAGAAATATCAAAAAACTGACCCGCACATCCAACAAATGTGAACAGGTGCTAACTGAAAAAACATAGTAACTATAAATGCAAACAGTTGCACACTGAAAAAAGCCAAACATTTACCAGGGAAAATATGGCACAGCATTACTGCAAAAGAGAGATATTTAGTTTATGTATTGGCCAATGCATGTAAGCCCGGAGACCAACGGCAAGGTATATCTCTGTAATCCGGGAACCTAACTTAAATGCTACTATCTAGGTTAAAAACATCCTTATCTGGGCAAAATGTCTAATATTGGCATGACACCATGAATTTCAGGCTTAGGGCCAGTTGATAATACCAGGGCAGCTGGAAGAGTTGGATACAGCGCCAGAAGATGGCGCTTCTATGAAAGCGCCTGTTGTGAATGTCAGTTATCCTTTGGCTGCTGGGAGGCTCCCTCTTGTGGCCAGGAATGGTTAGACATAGACCAGGTGTGTTGAGCAATGGGCGTTTCCATTGCTAACTCTCTGCTTATTTAAATCCTGGTCTGATAGCAGGCTATGCCGGATGTCAGTTGTTCTTTTTTCACCAGCCTGCTTCATCCTGCTCCACATCACATCTACCCCAGATAAGTGCTTTGCTCTTTATTTGTTGTTTGGTTCTTTTACTCTTATCTGAGTTTGTCATTTGCTGTGGTTGTTTTCAGTTTATTTGCATGCAGGGATCTTCCCTCTCAGTTGCTTAGCTGGGAAACTCCCTGCAGTTATGTTTGGAGTATTGCTCCTATAAGTCCATGTGTTTGTGGCTTTTTGAATTTGTAATGATTCCTGTTTTCTGTTCATTGGTATGACAAGAGCGTCTGGTATAGGACGGAGTGCAGATCGTGTGATCTGAGGACTTTTTGTACTATCAGGAATTTGGAATTTTGCAGGGTTTTTCTCTGGCCACCATCAGCCTCTTTCCTGTCCTTTCCTATTTTAGTCAGTGGGGGCCTCTCCTTTTGCTAATCCTATCATCTATCTGTGTATTGTGTTTTCCTATATCACCGCAGTCTTTGAATGTGAGGGGCTTGCTATTCTTTATCTATTTTCTGAGCCAGAGAGTTATTCATCTTTCCTTCCTTTAGGATAGCTAGTTCTCCGGCTGGGTTCGCGGTGCACAGGATGTTAGTTCGCCCCTCGGCTACTTCTAGTTGTGATGGTTAGTAAGGGGATGGCGGCCAGATTAGTTGCCAATGCTCTTGTCACCTTTTACCAATGATTTATGGTGGTCTTCCATGGTTCCGGATCATAACAAGCGCCATTTTCTGGGGTGGCTGCGGACTGCAATTCACAGCAGAGGGGCCCAGAAAGCTCAGGCCAACCTGTGCTTCAGATTCTAATCCCCAACTGCCTAGTTGTACCTGGCTGGACACAAAAATATGGCGAAGCCCACGTCATTTGTTTTTTAATTATTTCATGAAATTCATCAAATAATAAAAAAAGGGCTTCCCTATATTTTTGGTTCCCAACCAGGTACAAATAGGCAGCTGGGGGTTGGGGGCAGCCCGTAGCTGCCTGCTGTACCTGGCTATCATACAACAATATGGCGAAGCCCACATAATTCTTTTGGGGGGCAATATACTCCTGCATACAGTCCTGGATGGAGTATGCTGAGCCTTGTAGTTCTGCAGCTGCTGTCTGTCTGTATGGAGGAGAGCAGACAGCAGCTGCAGAACGGCAAGGCTCAGCATGCTCCATTCACTAGTGTATGCAGGAGAGCAGACAGCAGCTGCAGAACTTCAAGGCTCAGCATACTCTATCCAGGACTGTATGCAGGAGTTTTTTGCCCACCAAAAAAATGACGTGGGCTTCGCCATATTTTTGTATGCTAGCCAGGTACAGCAGGCACCTACGGGCTGCCACCAACCCCCAGCTGCCTATTTGTACCCCGCTGGGAACCAAAAATATAGGGAAGCCTGTTTTTTTTAATTATTTCACTTATTTCATGAAATAATTAAAAAACAAATGATGTGGGCTTCGCCATATTTTTGTGTCCAGCCAGGTACAACTAGGCAGCTGGGGATTTGAATCCGCAGCACAGGTGCCAGAGGTTTCTGGGCACCTCTGCTGCAAATTGCAACCTGCAGCCACCTCAGAAAATGGCGCTTTCATAGAAGCACCATCATCTGGCGCTGTATCCAACTCTTCCAACAGCCCTGGAGCCAGGTGGCTTGCTGGGTAATCATGAGTTAATACTAGCTTTGTTATACTAGCTAGTATTAAGCCAGAGATTCTTAATGTCAGACAAGTTTGACCCGGCCATTAAGAATCTCCGATAAAGGGTTAAAAAAAGACACCACACAGAGAAAAAATACTTTAATAGAAATAACTACACAGACACATTAGAGACTCCATGTTTATTACTCCCTGTCAGCCCTCCACGATCCTGCTCTCCTGTCTTCTTTCTCCTTCAACACATGCAGCTCTGCTACATCAGTAGCGCTGCATTGGAAGAAGACGGTGCTGCTTCCAGTGCAGTCTTTTCACTCCGTGAGTGATCAGAGGCTGCGTGCTGTTAGCGGTGACGTCACCACTGACAGGCACGTTGCTATAGCAACGAAGATCTCTGTTATTGACCGGCTGTGGCAGTCGGTGAATAACGGAACGGGGAAGCAGACCAGGAACCCGACCGTGTGCCAGAGCATGTCGCCGGTACACGGAGATACACAAACGATCACCGCGTGCTGGAGAGATACACTGACAGGTCCTAGCATGACGTCAAAGCCATGTATTCTGCAGCCAATGAGATAACAGACACGTGACTGGTCACATGCTATTTTGACGTCACGAGAGATCCTATCATGAGTGCTGATTACCGTGAGGACGCAGCGATCATCAGAATGAATAGCGGCAGGAGACGGAGTGCAGGACGCATCGCGGGGACCGGTAAGTGTTATGGCAATGTTTATTAACTGTATGTGTACATTTATAATGTGTTTTTATGTGTTTGTGATTGCCTCCCATTGTTTTCAATGGGGTTCGAGAGGTTCGGCGAATAGCTCGCCGAACTGAACTCGAACGCGGCGTCCGTTCAACGAACCGAACCGAAGTCGAGCCTGTAGAGGTTCGCTCATCTCTAATGCTGAAGTCCATATAGTATTATAATCCAGGTTCGGTTATGTCTTGCCAATTGGATTCGCAGGTGCTAGATTGGTAGCATGTAGCAAGAGTGTACCCGGGTAATAGACAGTCCTCCTTCTTATACCCCTGAGCTCTCCATTAAGACCATTGGGGTCTTCACGATTGGTGGTTAAGACTGGGTTCTTATTGGCTAGATTTCAAGCCGTATACAAAATATACCTAGTCTCTGGCAGAGATGAGGGAGAGACAGCTAAGTTACATCATGGGAGGATCGCATAATTGATTTGTCTGGGTATCTGACCTTCACTGGCCAAGGCAATTACATGAGTCAACAAGAACTTTAACACTAGACTCCTAAGAGTCTTGTAGAAACAATGAGAGGCTTATCCCCCATTTATGAACAAGATATCATCATGTCTGGCTGAATTTTTAGAAACTTAACCCATGCTAGGCACTGACAGAATCCATGTCGTCACAGTAGCCATGACAGATATTGAGCTTTTCTGGAGGGACGTCCCATGAGACCAGACTGGGTGCAGGAGAGCACCAGTGCTGGTGGGACGACACAGCTTATCTTTCCATTGTGGAGCTTGTTAGCTGGAGCTCAGCCCAGGTTCCTTCTGCTGCTCGCTGGACAGCGAGGACAAACAGGACATTTACACTGACACCGGTAACCACCTGGATGTTGCACCGGATAACCAGAGACTTACTAGCAGTGAACCAGTACACTCTTGGGCAATCTCCTAACCAGTGAGTAAATCACCTGAACCGGAGCTCTTGCCTCGTTTCCATTATTTACCGGCGACGCCGTCCCACGCTCCGGCGACTACGGCCCATTACTAGCACCATCATCATCCTCCCCTGGGGCCTAGCTCTACTTGCGTAGAACCATTACATCCAAGCTGCCTAATACCATCAGCCCCAGCAGTGAGAGACTTTGCAGCGGCGGCTTTCTCCATATAGCAGCATACCACAAGTGGCGTCATCAAAAACTCTTTATTTTATTTTTCCCTTGTACAAAACCCCTTTTAAGCGACCCCCAGGGTCACGGAATGGGGCAACGGCCACCCAGTGAAATATCCCAGCAATATCCTGCCCGGAACCGAGTACCCCAAAGCCCTGGCGTCATTAAGCTCTTAGTGACGGAGTCAATTTGACCTTAATGACTAAGCTAAATTTTGTAAATCTGACCAGTGTCACTTTATGTCGTAATAACTCTGTAATAATTCAATGTATCCCACTGATTCTGGGACTGTTTTTCATGACACATTGTACTTCATATTAGTGGTAAATATTTTTCTGTTAATTTGTGAAAATATCTGAATTTGGTTAAAATTGTGCAATTTTTAAGCTTTCAGTTTGTACATCCCTAAACCAGGTAGTTATGTGTAAGAAGATGGACTGGATGCTGTCACGTTCCTTTCCCTGAAGACTCCAGTCACGTAACTGTATTTTTATGTTTTCATGCTAGGTATGGGGAAGTACCTCACGTACGACGACAGAGAAGGGAAGAGGAATCCCTGTGCCTAGGGAAGGGGGAGATGGTGACCCCTGACCAAACCTTCTGCTAGCCCATGGCTGCCCTGACCACCCTAGGTAGGTTTCGCAGCTATGTGCTGAACTGAGTACCTGGCTCTGGCTTAACCTGTGCTAGGCCCTAAGTAGGGAACAGATGGGTTAAGCGCTTAAGCAATCCCACAAAGTTCTAAGGCACACACAGGGAAAGTATAAGAACAGCTTATCTCCAGGATGACTCTGGGAGGTACAGCAATGAACAACCGTGTTACTACAGAGGGATACAAGCCACCTGCTTACATCCAAGGCTTGTGTAGGAAAATAACGCTATCAACAGCAAACCCTAAGGGAAAATGTGACTAATTAAGGACACAAGGGGAAGTGAGGATGATTAGCAGCTGACATGTGAGGATATCCGCAGGGTCCTAAGAGGAAAGGGATTAATCCCAAGTAGAGAAGATACACAAGATACCAATAACACCACAGCAGGAAGAACAGAATGTCAGGGAGCAGTATGTGTAGCCAAACGCTGCGACATTCTACAGCTGAACACCACATGACTGTCTGTCAACCATGACACACTCATGACACATGTACACTGTGTGCAAAATTATGAGGCAAATGAGTATTTTGATCACATGATACTTTTTATACATGTTGTCCTACTCCAAACTGTATAGGCTTGAGAGCCAACTACCAATTAAGTAAATCAGGTGATGTGCATCTCTGTAATGAAGAGGGGTGTAGTGTAATGACATCAACACCCTATATAAGGTGTGCTTAATTATTAGGCAACTTCCTTTCCTTTGGCAAAATGGGTCAGAAGAGAGATTGGACAGGCTCTGAAAAGTCCAAAATTGTGAGATATCTTGCAGAGAGATGCAGCAGTCTTGAAATTGCCAAACGTTTGAACCGTGATCACTGAACAATCAAGCGTTTCATGGCAAATAGCCAACAGGATCGCAAGAAGCATGTTGGGCAAAAAAGGCGCAAAATAACTGCCTATGAATTGAGGAAAATCAAGCGTGAAGCTGCCAAGATGCCATTTGACACCAGTTTGGCCATATTTCAGAACTGCGACGTTACTGGAGTATCAAACAACACAAGGTGTGCCATACTAAAGGACATGGTCAAGGTAAGGAAGGCTGAAAAACGACCACCTTTGAGCAAGAAACATAAGATAAAACGTCAAGACTGGTTCAAGAAATATCTTAAGACTGATTTTTCAAAGGTTTAATGGACTGATGAAATGAGAGTGACTCTTGATGGGCCAGATGGATGGGCCAGAGGCTGGATCAGTATGGGGCAGAGAGCTCCACTCCGACTCATACGCCAGCAAGGTGGAGGTGGGGTACTGGTATGGGCTGGTATCATCAAAGATGAACTTGTGGGACCTTTTTGGGTTGAGGATGGAGTGAAGCTCATCTCCCAGACCTACTGCCAGTTTCTGGAAGACAACTTCTTCAAGCAGTGGTACAGGAAGAAGTCGGTATCGTTCAAGAAAAACATGATTTTCATGCAGGACAATGCTCCATCACATGCATCCAACTACTCCCCAGCGTGGCCGGCCAGTAAAGGTCTAAAGATGAAAAAATAATGACATGGCCCCCTTGTTCACCTGATCTGAACAGATCAAGCAATTGACAGAATCTATGGATGGTAGGCTGTTGAGTGTCATCATAAAGAAAGATGGCTATATTGGTCACTAATTTTTGGGGGTTTTGTTTTTGCATGTCAGAAATGTTTATTTCTACATTTTGTGCAGTTATATTGGTTTACCTGATGAAAATAAACAGGTAAGATGGAAATATATTTGTTTTTTATTAAGTTGCCTAATAATTCAGTAATAGTTACTTGCACAAACAGATATCCTCCTAAGATAGCTAAATGTAAAAAAAACCCACTCCAACTTCTAAAAATATTAAGCTTTGATATTTATGAGTCTTTTCGGGTCATTGAGAACATAGTTGTTGATCAATAATAAAAAAAATCCTCTAAAATACAATTTGCCTAATAATTCTGCACACGGTGCAGTGTAATATATATTGTGTTCTTGCTTCTTTTGTAAATATTGTGTTATGTGGGTTGTGATGTGAGAGAAAGTAATTAAGTGTTGGGACAAACCCCCAATGGGGGGTTAGCTCATAGGAAAGAGACAGTTCTTTCTAGAAAATGAGTGAAGACCCAGTGTGTAACAAAAACTGACGTATAGGCTGTGGGTCGTGAAGGCAATATGCAGTGGGTGACCTGTGGCAGCAAAAGGAGAAAGGAGGTCAAATTGAGAAACCATGATCCTGAAGTGTTGACAGAACACAAGACAATGCTGAGGGTACAGATCAACCAACCTTCTAACAAAGTGTCCCCCAGCAGAATGGTCTGGAGGACAGGACTTTAGCGACAAGGCTCTAAGCCTAAATGCCTTTATTCTTCGGGTCAGTGTCATTACAGCGATACCAGATTTATATAATTTTTACCAATACCACATAGTTAAAATGTTTTTTTCTAAAAAATAGTTTTTGTATCACCATATTCTAAGAGCTGTAACTTTTTATTTTTTCCACAAACAAAGCTGTATGATGGCTTATTATTTGCATGACAAGTTAGAGACTTTTTTTGGTACTGTTTTGGGGATAACATTTTTTGATCGCTTTCTATTCAAAATTTTCAGGCACAGAATGAACAAAAACCAGCAATTCACTTATTGTTTTTACATTTTTTTTTTTCGCAGTTCAAAGTGTGATAAAAGGGATAAGACCAATTTATTGTTTGGGTCAGTAATGATTACAGCAATACCATATTTATAACTTTTTTATGCTTTGCTACTTTTACTCACCAAAAACTACATTTTATAAAGAATGATTTCTTTTTACATTATCATATTCTGAGAGCTGTAACTTTTTTATTTTTTTTGCTAAATGAGCCATATTAGCGCTTGTTTTTAGCAGGATGCTTCGATGTTTTCATTTATACCATTTTTGTTTACATATGGCACTTTGATCAGTTTTTATTCACTTTTTTATGTGTCAGTATGCTAAATTTTGGGCGTGTTTTTTATTATGTGTTGTACGGTGTTCACTGTGCGAAATAATGTGACAGTTTTATAATTTGGGTTGTTTCAGACATAGCGATACCTATTGTGTACATTTTTTTGCTTATTTTTGTTTTAAAGCAAACACTGTGGTTTTAGTGGTGAATCAGGTTTTTGTGATTTGTGTGCACTTTTTTGTGTTTATTGTACTTGTTTATACATTTTGATTTTTACTCATAGCTCCCAACCATCCCGGTTTCAGCGGGACTGTCCTGATTTGCTTGCTTATTCTTTTAGTAGTCAGGGCCTTTGTCCTGACTTTCTCTCACCTTTCCTTGCCAGCTCCATAGCTCCTCCTCGGGGGCAAAGCCAGCATCTCTCTGCATGAGCATAAATTAAATTAACAATTCTCTCCTCTTGTCTTCCCAGGATTCATGAACTCCTTGTCTGTGGGAAGCAGCCCTACCAATGAGCCACTGCCCAGTCTGAGAGAAGTAGGAGAATTTGGTATAATTGACCTGTAGTGCAGGCAGGAAACCCAGAAGCAGATTATACAGGTAGATGGTGATATATCTGTATAGAGCAGTGTATCTCTATGTCTCAGCATTCTAGAGGTGAAGAAAAAGTCTCATTTTTCTTTTGTTTCTATAAAACTACTATAAAATAATGAGACATATTGGTGCCTGTTGAAAGTCTCTCACTACCAAATGTGTGTGGATAGGACATTTTCAAAATTTGCCACATCAAGCTGTCTGCACCACATATTTTGTCCCTCTTTCTGTTCCTCAAAAGTTGGGAGGTATGTTTTACTAAAGGTGGCTTTACACGCTACGAGATCGCTAAAGCGATCTCGTTGGAGTCACGGAATTTTTGACGCACATCTATCCGCTTTAGCGATCTTGTTGCGTGTGACTCCTATGAGCGATTTTGAATCGTCGCAAAAACGTTCAAAATCGCTCATCGGTGACATGCCCCCCTCTTCCCAATTATCGTTGCTGCTGCAGTAACGATGTTGTTTGTCGTTCCTGCGGCAGCACACAATGCTATGTGTGACGCCGCTGGAACAACAAACATCACCTTACCTCCGTCCACCGGAAAAGGAGGAAGGAAGGAGGTGGGCGGCATGTTCCGGCTGCTCATCTCCTCCCCTCCGCTTCTATTGGGCAGTGGTTCAGTGACGCTGCTGTGACGTCGCTGTGACGCTGAACGAACCGCCCCCTCAGAAAGGAGGCGGTTCGCCGGTCACAGCAACGTCGCAGGGCAGGTATGTGCGTATGACACTGCCGTAGTGATAATGTTCGCTACGGCAGCGATCACCACATACAGTCAGGGCCAGAAATATTTGGACAGTGACACAAGTTTTGTTATTTTAGCTGTTTACAAAAACATGTTCAGAAATACAATTATATATATAATATGGGCTGAAAGTGCACACTCCCAGCTGCAATATGAGAGTTTTCACATCCAAATCGGAGAAAGGGTTAGGAATCATAGCTCTGTAATGCATAGCCTCCTCTTTTTCAAGGGACCAAAAGTAATTGGACAAGGGACTCTAAGGGCTGCAATTAACTCTGAAGGCATCTCCCTCGTTAACCTGTAATCAATGAAGTAGTTAAAAGGTCTGGGGTTGATTACAGGTGTGTGGTTTTGCATTTGGAAGCTGTTGCTGTGACCAGACAACATGCGGTCTAAGGAACTCTCAATTGAGGTGAAGAAGAACATCCTGAGGCTGAAAAAAAGAAAAAATCCATCAGAGAGATAGCAGACATGCTTGGAGTAGCAAAATCAACAGTCGGGTACATTCTGAGAAAAAAGGAATTGACTGGTGAGCTTGGGAACTCAAAAAGGCCTGGGCGTCCACGGATGACAACAGTGGTGGATGATCGCCGCATACTTTCTTTGGTGAAGAAGAACCCGTTCACAACATCAACTGAAGTCCAGAACACTCTCAGTGAAGTAGGTGTATCTGTCTCTACGTCAACAGTAAAGAGAAGACTCCATGAAAGTAAATACAAAGGGTTCACATCTAGATGCAAACCATTCATCAATTCCAAAAATAGACAGGCCAGAGTTAAATTTGCTGAAAAACACCTCATGAAGCCAGCTCAGTTCTGGAAAAGTATTCTATGGACAGATGAGACAAAGATCAACCTGTACCAGAATGATGGGAAGAAAAAAGTTTGGAGAAGAAAGGGAACGGCACATGATCCAAGGCACACCACATCCTCTGTAAAACATGGTGGAGGCAACGTGATGGCATGGGCATGCATGGCTTTCAATGGCACTGGGTCACTTGTGTTTATTGATGACATAACAGCAGACAAGAGTAGCCGGATGAATTCTGAAGTGTACCGGGATATACTTTCAGCCCAGATTCAGCCAAATGCCGCAAAGTTGATCGGACGGCGCTTCATAGTACAGATGGACAATGACCCCAAGCATACAGCCAAAGCTACCCAGGAGTTCATGAGTGCAAAAAAGTGGAACATTCTGCAATGGCCAAGTCAATCACCAGATCTTAACCCAATTGAGCATGCATTTCACTTGCTCAAATCCAGACTTAAGACGGAAAGACCCACAAACAAGCAAGACCTGAAGGCTGCGGCTGTAAAGGCCTGGCAAAGCATTAAGAAGGAGGAAACCCAGCGTTTGGTGATGTCCATGGGTTCCAGACTTAAGGCAGTGATTGCCTCCAAAGGATTCGCAACAAAATATTGAAAATAAAAATATTTTGTTTGGGTTTGGTTTATTTGTCCAATTACTTTTGACCTCCTAAAATGTGGAGTGTTTGTAAAGAAATGTGTACAATTCCTACAATTTCTATCAGATATTTTTGTTCAAACCTTCAAATTAAACGTTACAATCTGCACTTGAATTCTGTTGTAGAGGTTTCATTTCAAATCCAATGTGGTGGCATGCAGAGTCCAACTCGCGAAAATTGTGTCACTGTCCAAATATTTCTGGACCTAACTGTATCGGCCGTACAATGGGGGCGGGTACTATCACGCTCGACATCGCTAGCATCGGCTAGCGATGTCGCAGCGTGTAAAGCCCGCTTTAGTCCCACTGTGGAGCATGAATAATTTTTACTTTGATCACTGGTCTCATGCATTGGAGTACTGTTGTACTGCAGTGCCAGAGACCTGTCAGTCACTCACTAACCCAGTCTGATAGACCCTGCTTATGGCATTATCTAACAAGCCACTGTACCCTGATTACTATCGCCAGGGCCAGCCTTAGCCTGAATGGTGCCCTGTGCAAAACTGCCCTTTAGTGCCCCCCCCCCTACTGATTTTTTACCCAGTTTCCCAGGAAACAAACGAGGACAGGTGGCCATTTTTTTTATATCCTAATAAAATTGATCTCTTCAAATGTACAATAAACTCCAAATTTGTGCTGGAGAATCTGCACCTCAAATCCACCACGTTTGATCTCATTCTTTTAGAGGTCTTCCGATTTCAACCATTTATGCTGTATCACCGGATATTACATCATTGATGGTACATGCGGATCTCACCTTTGGGGTGCACATGTATCTGGAGAATGAGGCACTGCCGCTCTTCGTAGAGAGATGATATAAATTCCTATACACTTAGAGCGGCGCAGGTCGTGGCCCCATTGGTGGGATCAGCATCTACTATACAAATCCTGAGGATAAACGTACAGATTGATGCCAGACAATTCACGATGGAGCCGGTGGCCGATGCTGTGTGTACTCTGGAACAAAAACTCCAAAATACAAATGTTAAAGGGGAATGTATGAAATTAGAAAAAAATCTCTGCTTTCTATGTAATAAAGAGTCCTCAGGTTATATGTGTCACTGCTTCTCAGCTCCAATGACGTGAACAGACTGAGGTGCAGTACCACAAACACACCATGGGGCCATGAGGACGGGGGGCACTGTGTATGTGTCACTGCCTCTCAGCTCCACTGACCTGAACAGACTGAGCTGCAGAACCACATACACATCATGAGGGAGGGGCCCTGTGTATGTAAGAATTATGACATATATACTGTAATCCCTTTATTAACCAGTTTGGGCTCACACCTGCTGGCAATGCTGCAAATAATTTTGTTGGAAAATTTGTAAGATAAATCCCCGCCGAATTATGTGATATTCTGCAGAATTTCATAATACACACCTCAGCTGCTACAGAACCTCATCATACACATCTGAGTTGCTGCAGAACCTCATCATACACATCTCAGTTGCTGCAGACCCTCATCATACACACCTTCTATGCTGCAGAACCTCATCATACACATCTCAGTTGCTGCAGAACCTCATCATACACACCTTCTAATCTGCAGAACCTCATTATACACATTTCAGCTGCTGCAGAATTTCATAATACATCTCAGCTGGTGCAGATCCTCATAATACACCTCAGCTGCTGGTGATGCATTACATTGATAGACTGGCCTTCATACCTACACTAAACCATTACATGTGATGTGCAGACGGCAGTGACGCCATGTCACATATGTGTGGCACCCCTGACCTGGTCAGGCACCACTGAGTACTGCACCCATGCTGGGAGCAGTACAATACAGGTAATCCAGAAAGCTGACCGAGGTGTGACTACACAGGCGCATAGTAATCAGGTCTCACACATTGACCTTTGAAGGGACTCCTGAGAGATTCCAGGAGGGATCGTGACCTCCATGTCCACTCAAGGGGTGTGGTAGAGAGCCTGGTTGCTAGGTGGCGTAGGCAGGCACAGTGGGGAAGGAAGTAGAGAGGAGTGGGCAGAGTCAGTTAGTGATGGAGTGTCAAGGGAGGAAGGAGTCTGGAAGTGGAGCTCAGAGAGAGCAGACTTGCAGGACCCACGAGTGAGCCGGTTTAGTGTACAGCCCAGGGAGAGCAGACGTGAGGAGCAGACCCTGGAGCTGTTGCAGTCTAACAGCGTCCGCGCAGTGACTACCGACGGGGGAGATCGGTCACCTGGTAGTGCCACCCGAAATCCACCCAAGGCTAGAGAGGGCAAAGAGGTGTCAGAGTAAGGGGATTGCCAGGGAGGTACCAGGTCCGCAGGGGTAACAGGTCCCAGTGCAGAGATAGATTCACCTTTCTTCTGCCAAACCTGCCGGTGTGGGGCCCTTAAAGCCCACACCATACCACCACAGAGTCCGCAGCCACGTAGCAAAGAGAGGGCCCATAGTTCACAGGAGGCAAGCAGCCGGAGTGACCTGGTCCAGGCTACAAGCAAACGGGCCGAAACGAGGGGAGAACAGGAAGCAGCAACTTCCCTAGGTGACCCCCGTAGGGACTTCAAGTCACCACAAAAACACAAAGCGCTAAGGAAGGCGAGTTGGTAGTCACCCTCATCAGCCAGCCAGAAGGATACCTGGTTCCAGCCTGGTTCATCCATCAACTGTGAGTAAAAACCCTGAAAGACTGTTTGGACTGTGCCTGAGTCATTCTGCGACCTGTGGTCCCACACACCTACACAGGACCCTGGGGCTTGCCTCACTCTTGGGAGGCCACTACAACTGACTGCACCCACCATCAGCCCCAGGCACCCCTTAATCTGCAGTGGAGGTCCCCTGACCGCAATACCGAGAGTGGCGTCACGAAAATCCTAAAAGAAGGTTCCCTACCTGTGACCAGACTGTTCCATCCACGTGGAGTCCCTGAAGGTAATGCACTGACACCACACCTGCGGGGCTCCACATATGAGACTACAATGTTATTTTGCTACAAGATAAGTTCTCTGACAGCTGATTCCTCCTGCACAACCCCCGGGTGTAAGGAATCAGACACTGGCTCCATTATTGCAGTCATGTATATTTTACTCTGATGCAGCCACGTTTCAGATAAAATACATTTAATATCTGTCCTGGGACAATGCCACCAGTATGACGAGCCCAGGAGTCAGGTCCACAGCGGCTTCTCCCTGGTCTGCTGCCCTGCACTGACCAGTGTCTCCCCCGTGTGACATTTTGCACATTAGCCGCATCCTCAAAGTATATAATATATGGCTAGAATTTCACTTGCCAATCTGAGTGGTCATGTGATTGCTCACCAATGATTTGCAGACTGAGGGTCATCTGCTGAATGACGTCTCCTCCTGCTTCTCTCATTGTTATAATTTTCAACTTGAGAGAAACAGGAGGTGACGTCATTTTGCAGATAACCACACATTGTAAATCACATGTGAGCGATCAGATGACTACCACTCGAATCAGCAAGTGAAATCCTAACACAGCGTATATTACACACCTTTAGGATATGGCAGGTCAATATTCAGAATTACATTACATTACACGTAACAGGTACAGGGCATATGTCGTGTGTATAGACATATATATATATACCGTATATATGTGTATTACCCCCTACATATGCTCTGCACCCACTGTGGCTGCAGCTGCAGGACCCACTGGCATCACGTCACAGGCTCCCCCTGATGTCATTACACCTATCTGGGGCCCGCAGCTGCAGAGCAAGGGCGAAACAGGGAGTCAGTGGCCATCTGATCCTCAATGGTGTTCAACCATGCATCGGAGGAAATAGCAATGGCCCCCATCACCCACAGACCCAGTCATTTTGCCACTGCATAAATTACACCATATACATGACACACATACATTAGATACTATATAAAAGATAGATGGATGCAGGGTCGGACTGGGGTCCACAGGAGTTATATCTAAAGGCCACACTACAACTATATGCAAATACCTGCAGGAGCCCCCACACAGCCTCCTACGTGCAGCAATAGCCCCCACACAGCCTCCTACACGCAGCAGGAGACTTCACACAGCCTCCTACATGCAATGCAGCAGGAGCCCCCACACAGCCTCCTATGCACAGCAGGAGCCCCCACACAGCCTCCTATGCGCAGCAGGAGCCCCCACACACAGCCTCCTACGCGCAGCAGGAGCTCCCACATAGCCTCCTGTGTGCAGCAGGAGCCCCCACACAGCCTCCTACACACAGCAGGAGCCCCCACACAGCCTCCTATGCGCAGCAGGAGCCCCCACACAGCCTCCTATGCGCAGCAGGAGCCCCCACACAGCCTACTACACGCAACAGGAGCCCCCACACAGCCTCCTACGCGCAGCAGAAGCCCCCACACAGCCTCCTACGCGCAGCAGAAGCCCCCACACAGCCTCCTATGCGCAGTAGGAGCCCCCACACAGCCTCCTATGCGCAGCAGGAGCCCCCACACAGCCTCCTATGCACAGCAGGAGCACCCACACAGCAGTAAAAACGCAGTGCGGGGACCGGAGGAGACAGGAAATTTACGACTTCTTACCTCTCTGCGGCGCCCCCCCGAAGCATGGCCGTCGGCGCCCTGTGCGACCGCACAAGTCGCACATGCCTAAAGCCGGCCATGATTATCGCAGTGGGAAGATCCTGTCACAGGGCGTTTTTGAAACCCTTTTAAATCACTTACATGCCGCTGTCTCAATTGACAGCAGTATTTAAGGGGTTATTTGGCCCCACGGTTCCAAAACTGATTGGGGCTGAAACCAGTGGGTGTCAGTTGTCATAAACAGCTGTCTCCAACAGGAATTTCACCCGTGGGGAGAGCGCTATTTACTTATTCTTATGTGCCATTAAAAAGCAATGCTGAAAAATTAACTGCTGACCCTAAACTGCATACCCTAAACCTAAACACATAAAAGAATATGTGTTTAGGGTATGACACTTCTGCTAAATAAAACTCTTGACATTAGTATTATATGTGTTTATGCTTTTGGGGCAAATTTTTGGTAGTAATATTAAGTTCGTCTTCAATATTTGTAACTTAACCCTTTCACTCCCCAGCAATTTTCTGTTGTATGTTTTACTTTTTACTTTTTTCCTCCCCTTCTTCCAAGAGCTATACCTTTTTTATTTTTCTGTAAATATAGCCATTGGGCTTCAATGCTACATGAAGAAATATTACCAAATCAGAATTACGTGTGGAATAAAACACAGGTCTGTTCATGGTTTATCTATGAAGACTTTGGGTTTTGTGTCAAGCATTCCTTGGAGTGGGGTTTTGTTGTATAGGACTTTTATTCAGGACGAGTTGTACTTTTGAATGACACCTTTCATTCTGTCCCAAATTGCACTAGAAAACGGATAAATAATTCCAAGAAAAAGTACAATTACACGATTGGTTTTTTTATATTTACCTTGTTCACTATTTTGAAAAACTGACTTGACAATATGATTCCCCAGGTCAGTACTAGTTTGTTGATTCCAAAAAATGTATCATTTTAATTTTATCTCAGTGAAAAAAAATTCAGAAGTTTGTAAAAAAAAACAATAGCGCTTTTGTCGTCATTTTCTGAGACATCTTGAGCTGATGTTTTTAATTATACCATTTTGCATAGATGCAATGTTGTGATCTCTTTTTATTGCATTTTAACGTTGGCCTGGCCAGAAGGAGCTGGAACCCCGGTCTCAGGGGGTAGTGACAGGGGGCACGGTGCTGCTACAGAGAGCAGGCCAGCTGCCTTGTGCTACAACCGGGCGGGGGCCAGGGCACGACGGGGTACGCGGACCCTAGGCTGGGAAGAAGCTTCACGCAGCCCAGTAATTCACTGTAGCCGCGCAACCCCGCTTAGGATCCGGAGAACCCTTGAGCCACTGTGGATCTGGGTCCGAGCAGCCCGCCGGCTGTCACGGGGGCGGCACACCTTAGGAAAACTTGGCGTCACAAACAGGGTGCGAGCAGGACCCACTAACCTGGGTGACGTGCGCCTTGAGAAGTGAAAATCGCAATCCAAAATCCCGTTTTCCGCGACGTCCGCCATTTTTCCGCTGTTGTCGCACAAAAACACCATCTTCTTGGAAAAGGGCGCGAAGCCGAAGCCCCGCCCTTCGTCTTCAGCCTGAAACAGGAACGGAAGTTCCCGGAGGGCCACAGAGCGCGAAAGAGTGCTGGGAGAAAACCGAGGGGGTGTGCCCGAATGTAGCGAAAGCGGAAAAGAATCAGGAACGCCAGGACTCTGCCATACTGTTCCTGGACAACGCAGAGGCAAGATGGCAGAGCGGAGTTGGTCACCGGAACTTGCTGTTCCCGGGACCGCGACCTGGATTGAAGAAGAAACCGAGCAGCTGTGCAGGAGAATGCGGACGCAGTTCCTCTTCATACTAAACCACTGGAGGGAAGAGATGAGGAGTCTGGCGGTGGCGGTGCGAGCCCGTGAGATCGAAATCCCACGTGAAGAAAGGGTAAGCGGTTACCCAGTTCCTATTGATTACCATAATCCGGCCATGGCGGCTGAGGGATCTGGTCCGCCCCCGCTTGCGGCAACCACTCCACTGTCACCTACCCCGTCCTCGGTGGACGCCGAGCTGCCATTATCCATCCCGGCAGCGGAACCTGCAGTCTGTTTTTATGAAGCTCCAGCAGCAGCCCCAAGGTCCATCATCATTCCGGTCATGGCAGCGGTCGTCCGGACACTGGCCAGACCAGACCCAGCCGCATCACCGGGCCCGTCCTTAGAGGCAGAGCACCCGGACCCTGCAACCCCGGCTGCGGAGCAGTTGGGCCCACTACTTCCAGCAGCGGGAGTGGAACCTTCCAATTCTCCGGTTCCATTACTGCGCGGCATCCCGACGGCTATTGGGGCCACATGAGTCCAATTCAAGCCAGAACCAGCTAGGGAGCTGAGGCCGGACGCCGACGCCCCCTATTGGGAGCGACACAGTCAGGAATTGCAACAAGAAATCGTTACCAGAAAATAGCGACAGCAGGAGCTGGCCGCTCGCAACAGAGCGGAGAAGGAGCAGGTGAGGAGCACTGCTTCACGTGTCAAAGGGCCATGGTGCCGCAGTCTGGTGGATCGCTTTGACCCCGAGCAGGGATGGGGTTTCATCCGTGAAGAAGACCTCACAGCGGGGGTATTTGTGTCCCGGCGGGACGTGTCCCCACACCTTCCTTGGAAGCATCCTGGCCGCAATCTAGAGCCTGAAGAAATGGTCAGCTACATCTGGCACTGCGGGGAGAGGGGCTGGTATGCTCTGGAAAAGACCAAACATGTCAAGTATGAAGAAGGGTACGTGTCCGCAGAGGTAGCACGCCGTCGGAAAGAGGAGTGGCTACGGGACCCGACCATATATTACTAACAAGAATGCTGACATAGCAAAAAAAAATGTGATACCATAAAACTGTTAGGTATCTGTGTTTTCCGTATGTTATTTTCCATAGTTTGTTATTTTCCATATAGAAAATGTTAGAAAATGAGAGAATTAAGGAACAGCTAATTGCATGGGAAAGTAACCTGATTTTCTCCTAGATTGACAGCAGTTGTACTACGGTACAGGGACTCTTGTTATGTTTACAAAGACTTCCGTGTTCTTATAGTTAAGTAAAAATGGACCACGGTCACAGGACTGGCGTGACCAACACATACTTGTGTTTTGTAAAAGAACTGCACCTGTTGTGCCTACCAGAGTCGTCTGGCATAACCCAGGACCTTAACCCGGCCCAAGGACCCATCTAGGTTTCCAGGGGAACCAGGTTGTTTGGGTGGAGGGTTATTGGGATCCGGGACGTTGGGACTGGACTGTCGCAGGAAGGGACCGCAACGTGGAAGGTTGGATCCCCGCTGCCACTAAAACCGGTGGCGTCCACTGTGGCAGATGAACTCTAAAGTTGGTAACGGTTTAAGAAAATGCCTCCCCTGTGTGGGATGAACCTGTTTTACATAAATGTTCATGTTAACCTTTTTCCTTCCGTGAAAAAAAAAAATGGTTGGTGTTCTGTAGCTCGCAGATGACCTACGTTTAACCAAGGGGGAATGTGACGCCCTGGCCTATCAGGTCGTCACAAGGGTGCCGTGCATTCTGCCTTTCTGCATGGTACCCCCTCCTCCTTGGTTACGGGTCCTGTTAATTTGGTGTTGCTACCAACAGGTGTATCCAAATCCCGAGGAACACTCTGCACCACACCCACCAAACACCCATTGGGCAGCCTGAGGGGAATAGGGCCACCCAGATGGGGGGATGTAAGAGGGAGGGCAGAGATGTCAGTTGAGTAGTAGTTGAGCAGCGAGACAGCGGTGACAGGACAGGTCACGCTATGAAGCTGGGCTCCTGTACCCATCCCAGGTGCCAGACGTTGGCCTGGCCAGAAGGAGCTGGAACCCCGGTCGCAGGGGGTAGTGACAGGGGGCATGGTGCTGCTACAGAGAGCAGGCCGGTTGCCTTGTGCTACAACCGGGCGGGGGCCAGGGCACGTCGGGATACACAGACCCTAGGCTGGGAAGAAGCTTCACGCAGCCCAGTAATTCACCCGACGAGAACGGAGTCTTCAGGAACCGTTCCCCACTCGCTCCAAAATCGGGGTACTAGCGCAACAAGGGGGATAGGGCTTCCCACAACTATTTAGAAAATCCCAAGCTGGAACCCTGAGAGCAAGCTCACCCTGCTAGCCACGCAGGTGAGCGGGACCCGAGTAGTTCCAAGCAAAAGGGATCCATACGAAGGACACACAGTGCCAAGGGACAAGGCTTCAGGCCAACCAGCAACACCAAAGAGGCACAGACCCAGCGTGCTCAACCAAAGGAAACAGAGTATTCAAGAGTTTGGTTTACCTGGTGTCAGCGTCAGTGACTTTTTACTGTGTAAGTACCCGATATCTCTTCATCCCCGACGGGTTCCCCACTCCATCCATCACCGAGTCCCGGGACACCACTCCTCCTACCCATGGAGGGGTTAACATCTCGAGCTGCCACACCATCGTCCCCGGGCTCCCCCTTAAACGGCAGCGGTGGTCCCTCACGTTACCACACACCGTGGGTGGCGTCACGAACATTATCCCATTCACCACCCAAAACATTCCCCCCTTTTTATTCCGGGTAGCCGCGTGACCATGCCTCGGATCCGGAGACCCCTCGAGCCACTGTGGATCCAGGTCCGAGCAGCCCATCAGCTGTCGCGGGGGCGGCACAAAAGCACCATAGAATAAATGGTAAGAATAATAATAATGACTGTGGGCTTGCCACGTGAGCCCATGGTAACCAGGAAAAGCGTTAATACGTCCTAGGTCATCAAGGGGTTAATATCCCACCATTTTTGCTTCCTTCTTCTCCCATCCCAACTCCATTTGTAGGTACCCTCATACTGCTCCATCCAATTATTGCAGAAAATCCCTTTCTCTTCCCTTGTGAAAAATAAGACCAACTAATAAAATGTCCTGTGATATTATTCAGTCATTTGGAAAGTGGTCCCTTGATCTGCCATCTTCCTTGTGAGTGTTTTTAAAACTTTTGTTGAATCAGAGCTGAGAATATTTCTGTTCCTCCTCCAGGTGAGGATATTTTAAGAATCGCAGAAAAATAGTGAAAAACTAATATTCTTTTCACCATATCAGTACAGAAGTACAGACTACACTGAAAACGTCTTCTTTTTGTGACCTCAACAGTGTAGTCTCCAAAAATGCACATTTTATGCCCATGGCTGGAGATAATTTTCTGTATCTCTATAGGATGTTTGCTTTGTCAGCATAGTCCAGATATTTCACTATGAGTGGTCTGGGCCTGTTTGTGGTAGACCCTTGAGATGACGGCTGTAGGAGACCTATTCTGTGAGCCCGCTCTACTTTCATACGTGAGTTGATATCCAGAGATTAAAAACCGGACATGTCACAAATGACATACGGTCCGTGAAAAAACACTATTATGTGAATAGAAGCATAGATTATTGTAGGTATATAATTTATCTGTGGAAAAAAGTAGATACCACATGTTTATGCCACACAGATATCTAAAATGAGGCATTATAATGAGTTTTAAAGGGGTTTCCCCTTTTCAATTATTTATTTTCCAAATTTCTTGTGCCTTTGTTAAAAATAACAAAATTCAGCTTGAACTCCCTGGGTCCAGCACTGAATCTGGATGAGTGTGTACAGCAGAGGTCTCAAATACGCGGCCCCATGCGGCCCCCGAGGCTGCTTCTTGTGGCCCACAGACACCTAGACCCCATGACTATTGCGGCCCACAGCCGTCAGCGATTTTCTTCCGGCGAGTATAATTTGCGGCACCGCGCAGAGACGCACATCTTTACACAGCTTTACTAATGTCAGCTGCCGCCGGCCAATTGGAGGCCAGCAGCTAATGTAGGTCTATTCTGATTGGCCGCCGGCTGCCGTTAGTAAAGATGAGAGGGGAGCAGTGCTGCAAATTGTTCCCCTCCCCAGTAGGAAAACGCAGCTGGCGGTGACCCCGTGTACCGGACAGGAATCGTGACGGGCTCTAGGTGCCTGCGGGCTGCAAGCACATAAGGAAAACACCCAAGGAACGGAGGAAAGGTGAGAAAAATCTTTTTTTTTGTATGTAAACAATGTCATAACAGGATATTACTGTGGGATGGGACATTACCTCAGGGCACAATATGGGCACATTGCCACAGGACACAATATGGGCACATTACCACAGGAGACAATATGGGCATATTACCACAGGACACAATATGGGCACATTACCAAAGGGCACAATATGGGCACATTACCACAGGGCACAATATGGGTACATTACCACAGGGCACAATATGGGTACATTACCACAGGACACAATATGGGCACATTACCACAGGGCACAATATGGGCACATTACCACAGGGCACAATATGGGCACATTACTACAAGGTTGCAATATGGTCACACTACTACAAGGGGCAATATGGGCACATTACCACAGAGCACAATATGGGCACATTACCACAGGGCACAGTATGGGCCCATTACCACAGGGCACAATATGGGCACATTACTACAGGGCACAATATGGGCACATTACCTCAGGGCACAATAAGGGCACATTACCCCAGGGCACACTACCTCAGGGCACAATATGGTCACATTACCACAGGAGACAATATGGGCATATTACCACAGGACACAATATGGGCACATTACCAAAGGGCACAATATGGGCACATTACCACAGGACACAATATGGGCACATTGCCACAGGACACAATATGGGCACATTACCACAGGAGACAATATGGGCATATTACCACAGGACACAATATGGGCACATTACCACAGGGCACAATATGGGTACATTACCACAGGGCACAATATGGGTACATTACCACAGGACACAATATGGGCACATTACCACAGGGCACAATATGGTCACATTACCACAGGGGACAATATGGGTACATTAACACAGGGGACAATATGGGCACATTGCCACAGGGAACAATATGGGCACATTACTACAAGGGGCAATATGGGCACATTACTACAGGATGGGGGCATTACTAAAAGATGAGAACCAGGATGGAAATATTACTACAAAATTTTAGCCATTTTTCCTCCATTAAAAATACTTTTTTATACATAAACTGAAATAAAAAAGTGCACATTTGTTATAATAAACAAGCGAAAAATGTTAAAAAAATGTGATCCAAAAGGTGTATAGATAAAAAAATATGCGATCTCTAAAAATGTCACTAGGTCCAGCAAAGAATGCGGCCCCTCAAACAATTTTTTTTCTATGTGCGGCCCATATACCCAGCCGAGTTTGAGACCGCTGGCCTATAGCATTAATATCCATTTTTTCCCAAATACCATAGTCAGCCACTAGAGGTCAGCATTTAATTGCAGTAAACAAAAAAATAACATACACAATCTGTTTTTCAAAAATAAAATGTACCCAAAAGATCATCTGACATATTATAGCGTTCACAACAAGGGCCTCTGTGAGCTTAAAACTCCACTCATTTACAAAACTTTAGTGAGTTTATATAGCTTCAAGAATTTTAGAACAGCATATTGCTGACATAAATTCTAAACAAAGGGCCAATGAAAGAAATAAGGGAGGTTGGATTACAATGCGTATTCTCAGATATTTATAAAGTTCCACAGCTCTTTTATTCTGGACATTCATGGAGGTTCAGTACTTTTACATTTTAAAATAATTATAGAATCCTCAACATTGAAATTGCAAAACCAAGGAGAAGTTGTGAAATTCTAAAAAGCATAGGATTGACAGACATAATAATTATTTGCAAATGATGAAAAAATGGAAACATTGTTTTAAATTTTGAATTATCCAGTTTCAAATATGACAATCACACAGAGAAATACACGCACTTACACGTCTTGGCAACCTACCAGTGAGGTTATTTTTATTTTTTTATAACTGAATTTTTATAGAGATTTTTCAATAAAAATATAAAAGTACAAAGAGTACAGAACATCAACTAATAACATTCAATATTGCAAACTTTTATCACCATCAATTAAATTCAGGAGCTAAATGGCTACAATTTATGTACATACTTAGGCCCCCTTCACACGTCAGTGATTCTGGTACGTATGTGCTTTTTTTTATATGTACCAGAATCACTGACATATGCAGACCCATTATAATCAATGGGTCTGCTCACACATCAGTGATTTTTCACTGAACGTGTCTCCGTGCAGCGTACACGCGTGTCCGTGATTCTGCACGGAGATAAGTCCGTTTTTTTCTGGCATCACTGATGACCCACGGACCACACTATGGTGTGATCCGTGTGTGATCCGTGAAACACGTACCAGAAAAATACTGACATATAAAATAATAAACATTTTCAACTCACCTTTCCAGCGACGCGCTGTGCAGCCTCCGCTCTCTGCAGCTCCTGCCTGGCTCATGAATATTCATGAAAGCAGGAACAGCCAACCCGGAAGTAGCTGCAGAGAGCGGTGGGCGGACGCTGCAGAGCCGAGGAGTTCAGCACCATGGACAGCAGGAGCGAAGGCAGGTGAGTAATGTCCATTTTCAATCACGGATCATGGATCACGGATCACGGATTGTGCATGGACAACCCACGTGTGCCGTGAATCACGGAACACAGAGGGACATGTGCGTGTTTTACACGTCAGTGAAGAACGTCAGTGTTTTTCACTGACGTGTGAAGGGGGCCTTAGACATTCACACAAAACAGAAGTGGGAAGGAGCAGTACTCCACTTAACATATACTCTGAGAGTTATCCTTCAGAGCCATAACCGTCAACAATCTCTCTGTTCCCAATATATGTACTCAAGAGTCCAGATCGCTTTGAAGCATTCAAGTCTATTACCTAATAAAGCTGTAAGATATTCCAGACTTAGTATTTCTTGTATATGAGGATTCTAAAAAGGCTGGAAGACAAAAGAGCACAAATAGGGTCTTATCCAAGTGAGTGGATAAAGGTAGGACAATGAAAAAGGCTCACCTTGAAGGGCTGTGATATTCATAACCACCATTACAGTGTAGAACACATCTGATATCCATCTCCTTCATCAGGTCAAAATCACACTCAATTGATTTTGACCTGATGAAGGAGATTGCTATATCTGAAAGGCGTTGTTAATAAAATCAACATCAAATCTCTCCTGGAGTTTCCTCTCATTCACGGGAGCGATGCATTAACCCTTCTGTACCAGTTTGTATTCACATTGCGTATGAGGATGTAACTCACTATTTGGTGGTTGAATCAACCTCCATTTGCATGTTACTAAGCATCTTGCAGCTTTGGTCATATGCAGTTATATGCAGTAGAAGTTGTTGGGATTTATGATCAATCTGGAATGGAGGGATAGTATTCAGACAAAATTTAGTCTCTAAGGGGATAAGAAGACCCGTGACATTGCAGATGAGTTTTCTCAAAAGACTTGTACATGACCAAAATAAGAGAGGTAAATCCCCATTATTAATACCACACCTCCAACAGTAATTAGGAATTTTAGGATTAAGTTTATGTAATAAGGAAAGGATATGATAACAAAACATATGTAGCTTAAATTAATTTCCTTATTGTTAGAGAACAGAATCCATTTTGTTCTTAAAGAAACCCTCTTGTCTTATAACTGAATGATGTCATAGGATTCAGCTAGCACTGATGGGTGGGGAAGTTTCACATTTCTGTTCACGCCTCTAGTGCTCTTATTGGTGCATAGTTTAGAGGGGACTTGTCCTTTGCCCCTGACCTTATATAAACTGGTTACATGTACTAATAAAGGAGAATTCTTTGAGTACACCACAAAGCGTGTGTGCTGTATAGACGTCCCGAGCACTCGTAAAACAAATATTATTAATTTGGCGTTCCAGAGGCATAGAAGAAGTGTATTTTGCTCACATTATAAACATACAGTAGCAAGTGGACGTCTTGGCCGCCATTCTCCATATCCCTTGACAAACATCAGGTGATCAACATTCCCTCAGAAAACTCCCATTTACTCATATAAGGCATCTTTCACACATCAGTATTTTGCATCAGTGTTTCATCAGTATTTGGATGCCAAAACCAGGAGTGGAACTTGAAGAGAAGAACTATAATTTAAAGACTGACACCTGTTCTATGTTTTGGAGACACTCCTAGTTTTGGCATACAAATACTGATGTAAAATACTGACGTGTGAAAGAGGTCTAAGATTGTTTTGGGTGGTCATCAGGGTGTGGTTCAAGTAATATGCAGTATATCTAATATATAAAGCTGAATGTGTGTATGTGTGTATGTATGTATGTCCGGGATTGGCATCTACACCGTCGCAGCTACAGCCACAAAATTTTGCACACTCATACTTCTGGACCCCGAGAGCGTCATAGGCTATGTTTTGAGGGGAAATTTTAACCCCGCGCTTTTCAGTTATTCACCAAAAAACCTGCCTCCATTAAAGCGAATGGAGCTGGGAGCCACAGTGCAGCTAGAACTTCAGAAGAATGTGCAGCCACGCCCTTATATGGAATGTTGGTGTCGCGGGCGGAGGACGGGACGCCGCGCTCTCCCACTGCTCGGGTCCGGCTGCCGCTGCTGCTGCGGCCTCTGCTGCTCGGTGGCTCGAGCGATGGGCCGGATCCCGGGGACTCGAGCGGCGCTCCTCGCCCGTGAGTGAAAAGGGGATTGGTTTTGGGGATTTATTGTTGTCCGTGACGCCACCCACGGTTGTGGTGATTGTGTGGACACCACCGCTGCTCTGTATAAGGATCCCGGGAGCGGTGACAGGGAGCAGCTTTGTTGTTATTCCTCCCCTCCGTGCGTAGGGGGTTGGTTGTCCCGGGGCCCGGTGATGGGGTAGGGATGGATGGCAGGCCAGGTGTGGGGCCTGGTGAGGTGCAGGGTCACGGGGGCAGCGCTGTGCCGCATGGCACGGTGGTACTCACTCAGCCTGAGACGTTGACACAGTTCTCGGTAAAACACACGGCTGGAAAGACGGTTCCCACGGACGGCTGCTGTTGCTTTTCCCCGGTAGTTGGCGGTGACGGTCTCTGTCCCTGCACCTAGTGTAATGTTGGTAGTGATGGGTTCCCACCTTTAACCCGCTCCCCGACTTGGATATGGGCCGGAGGAGCCCCTCTGTGCCCGCAGGCGCTGGCCCTGAGAAACTGGTGCCTTGGCGGTGGCGGTGTCTCTCTCCTACGGTTGGACTGTTGCCTTCAATCGGGACTTAGTTGTTGGGAGACCCGGAGGTCCCCTTCACTGACGGATTTGTCAAATTCACGGCGACTCCTAGCCTTGCCGGGATCCGAAAGGCCCCTGCCTATGGTGCTGGCTTCTCCTTGTATACCGGTCCGGTACCGCCGGGCCACCACCCGTCCACGGTCCTTTCGGCAACCTCCGATCAGCCTCTCCTGCAGACGGTCACCATCGTCTGCTAACCTTGCTGTCTCAGTCCGGGGCACACACCCGGACCAACTTCAGGCTTTCCAAACTGTCACTTTCTTCTTCACTTCAACTCCTCTCACTTGCTCCTCTACTACTTCACTCTCACTTCAAACTCTATCTCTCTTCAACTGCCTGGTTTTCCCGCCTCCAGGACTGTGAACTCCTCGGTGGGCGGAGCCAACCGCCTGGCCCACCCCCTGGTGTGGACATCAGCCCCTGGAGGAAGGCAACAAGGATTTCTGGTTTAGCTTTGGTGTACCTAACCAGGGTGTAGGGTGTGGTGATGTCATTACCTGTGACCCCTGGCTTGCCCAGGGCGTCACATTGGCGTGTCACAATGCAGCCAGGCAAAGAGACAGACATAGACAGGGAAAGAGGCAGACACAAACAGAGTAAGAAACAGACATAGACAAGGTAAGAGACAGACACAAAGAGACAGACAAAGAGACAGACTGACGGGGAAAGAGACAGACAGGGAAAGAGGAAGAAAGAGAGAGACAGGTTAAGAGACAGACAAAGACAGGTAAAGAGACAGACAAAGAGACAGACTGACAGGGAAAGAGACAGACACGGAAAGAGAGGGAAAGAGAGAGACAGGTTAAGAGACAGAGACAGACAGGTAAAGAGACAGACACAGACAAAGAGACAGAGACAGACACAGGGAAACAGACAGGCAGGGAAAGAGAGGGAAAGAGACAGACAGGGTATGAGACAGACAAAGACAGGTAAAGAGATAGACAAAGAGACACAGGGAAAGAGGGAAAGAGACAGACAGGGAAAGAGAGTGAAAGATACAGACAGGGAAAGAGAGTGAAAGAGACAGGCAGGGAAAGAGACAGACAGGGAAAGAGACAGACAGTGAAAGAGACAGACAGGGAAAGTAACAGAGATAGATAGACAGACAGGGAAAAAGATAGAGACAGACGGAGAAAGAAACAGAGACAGTCAGAGACAGACAGGGAAAGAGACAGACAGACAAAGAGATAGAGAGAGACAGAGAGATATATACAAAGGGGGAGACAGACATTATAATTACATTTATATCTATTTGTTTTGTGGTTTTTGTGTGCAGAATACACTTTTGTTAATACATTCTATTTTGTTAACAGTAGTTATTAACCCGAGCGAAGCCGGGTGGTACAGCTAGTCTAATATATAAAGCTGAATGTGTGTATGTATGTGTGTATGTATGTATGTCCGGGATTGGCCTCTGCACCGTCGCAGCTACAGCCACAAAATTTTGCACACTCATACTTCTGGACCCTGAGAGCGTCATAGGCTATGTTTTGAGGGGAAATTTTAACCCTGCGCTCCCGCGCTTTACAGTTATTCAGTTTTGAGGGGAAATTTTAACCCCGCGCTTTACAGTTATTCACCAAAAAACCTGCCTCCATTAAAGCGAATGGAGCTGGGAGCCACAGTGCAGCCAGAACTTCAGAAGAATGCGCAGCCACGCCCTTATATGGAATGTTGGCGTGTCACAATGCAGCCAGGGAAAGAGACAGACACAGACAGGGTAAGAGGCAGACACAAAGAGACAGACACAGAGAAAGAGACAGACTGACAGGGAAAGAGACAGACACAGACAAAGAGACAGAGACAGGCACAGGAAAACTGACAGACAGGGAAAGAAAGGGGGTAACAGACAGACAAAGACAGGTAAAGAGACAGACAAAGAGACAGACACAGGGAAAGAGACAGAGGGAAAGAGAGGGAAAGAGACAGATAGGGAAAGAGAGGGAAAGAGACAGACGGAATGTGACAGAGATAGATAGACAGACAGGGAAAGAGATAGATAGACAGACAGGGAAAGAGATTGAGACAGACGAAGAAAGAGACAGAGACAGTCAGAGACAGACAGGGAAAGAGACAGACAGACAAAGAGATAGAGAGAGAGAGACAGAGATATATATACAGAGGGGGAGACAGACAGAGAATGGGAGAGAAACAGAGAGACAGTTACTATCCCGGGCGTTAATACATTCTATTTATACATTCTATCCCGGGAATGTTAAAGCGAATGGAGCTGGGAGCCACAGTGCAGCCAGAACTTCAGAAGAATGCGCAGCCATGCCCTTAAATGGAATGTTGGCGTGTCACAATGCAGCCAAGGAAAGAGACAGACACAGACAGGGAAAGAGTAAGAAACAGACATAGACAGGGTAAGAGACAGACACAAGAGACAGACACAGACAAAGAGACAAGCCGCGGAGACACCATCACAATTTTCTCAACGCTGCCAGGAAACTAGCCAGGTCTTTCACCGGGAAGGAACAACCACGGGAAGGGCAGTCTCCAGTCAAGGAGACCACCTATACCAAACATGGTATCCATCCACAGACAGCCGTTTCGGGGTATTTGCCCCTCATCAGTGTGGAGTAGGAATCTGGCTAGTGGGGGCAATGCCAAGTAAAAGACTACTTAAGCAAGCATTGTTGACCTTAGGGAGATCAACATATCCACTGCGGAGACACCATCACGTGTTTCTCAACGCAGTGATTCTAGAGCAACGCCCCCTGGGAAGTATGCAAATAGGAAAGCCGCGGAGACACCATCACGTGTTTCTCAACGCTGCCAGGAAACTAGCCAGGTCTTTCACCGGGAAGGAACAACCACGGGAAGGGCAGTCTCCAGTCAAGGAGACCACCTATACCAAACATGGTATCCATCCACAGACAGCCGTTTTGGGGTATTTGCCCCTCATCAGTGTGGAGTAGGAATCTGGCTAGTGGGGGGCAATGCCTAGTAAAAGACTACTTAAGCAAGCATTGTTGACCTTAGGGAGATCAACATATCCACTGTGGAGACACCATCACGTGTTTCTCAACGCTGCCAGGAAACTAGCCAGGTCTTTCACCGGGAAGGAACAACCACGGGAAGGGCAGTCTCCAGTCAAGGAGACCACCTATACCAAACATGGTATCCATCCACAGTCTGGCAGCGTTGAGAAACACGTGATGGTGTCTCCGCGGCTTTCTTATTTGCATACTTCCCAGGGGGTGTTGCTCTAGAATCACTGTGTTGAGAAACACGTGATGGTGTCTCCGCAGTGGATATGTTGATCTCCCTAAGGTCAACAATGCTTGCTTAAGTAGTCTTTTACTAGGCATTGCCCCCACTAGCCAGATTCCTACTCCACACTGATGAGGGGCAAATACCCCGAAACGGCTGTCTGTGGATGGATACCATGTTTGGTATAGGTGGTCTCCTTGACTGGAGACTGCCCTTCCCGTGGTTGTTCCTTCCCGGTGAAAGACCTGGCTAGTTTCCTGGCAGCGTTGAGAAACACGTGATGGTGTCTCCGCGGCTTTCTTATTTGCATACTTCCCAGGGGGCATTGCTCTAGAATCACTGCGTTGAGAAACACGTGATGGTGTCTCCGCAGTGGATATGTTGATCTCCCTAAGGTCAACAATGCTTGCTTAAGTAGTCTTTTACTAGGCATTGCCCCCACTAGCCAGATTCCTACTCCACACTGATGAGGGGCAAATACCCCGAAACGGCTGTCTGTGGATGGATACCATGTTTGGTATAGGTGGTCTCCTTGACTGGAGACTGCCCTTCCCGTGGTTGTTCCTTCCCGGTGAAAGACCAGGCTAGTTTCCTGGCAGCGTTGAGAAACACGTGATGGTGTCTCCGCGGCTTTCTTATTTGCATACTTCCCAGGGGGCGTTGCTCTAGAATCACTGCGTTGAGAAACACGTGATGGTGTCTCCGCAGTGGATATGTTGATCTCCCTAAGGTCAACAATGCTTGCTTAAACAGACAAAGAGACAGACTGACAGGGAAAGAGACAGACAGGGAAAGAGGAAGAAAGAGAGAGACAGGTTAAGAGACAGACAAAGACAGGTAAAGAGACAGACAAAGAGACAGACTGACAGGGAAAGAGACAGACAGGGAAAGAGAGAGACAGGTTAAGAGACAGACACAGACAGGTAAAGAGACAGACACAGACAAAGAGACAGAGACAGACACAGGGAAACAGACAGACAAGGAAAGAGAGGGAAAGAGACAGACAGGGTATGAGACAGACAAAGACAGGTAAAGAGATAGACAAAGAGACACAGGGAAAGAGGGAAAGAGACAGACAGGGAAAGAGAGTGAAAGATACAGACAGGGAAAGAGAGTGAAAGAGACAGGCAGGGAAAGAGACAGACAGGGAAAGAGACAGACAGTGAAAGAGACAGACAGGGAAAGTAACAGAGATAGATAGACAGACAGGGAAAGAGATAGAGACAGACGGAGAAAGAAACAGAGACAATCAGAGACAGACAGGGAAAGAGACAGACAGACAAAGAGATAGAGAGAGACAGAGAGATATATACAAAGGGGGAGACAGACATTATAATTACATTTATATCTATTTGTTTTGTGGTTTTTGTGTGCAGAATACACTTTTGTTAATACATTCTATTTTGTTAACAGTAGTTATTAACCCGAGCGAAGCCGGGTGGTACAGCTAGTCTAATATATAAAGCTGAATGTGTGTATGTATGTGTGTATGTATGTATGTCCGGGATTGGCCTCTGCACCATCGCAGCTACAGCCACAAAATTTTGCACACTCACACTTCTGGACCCCGAGAGCGTCATAGGCTATGTTTTGAGGGGAAATTTTAACCCGGCACTTTACAGTTATTTGCCAAAAAACCTGCCTCTATTAAAGCGAATGGAGCTGGGAGCCACAGTACTGCCAGAACTTCAGAAGAATGCGCAGCCACGCCCTTATATGGAATGTTGGCGTGTCACAATGCAGCCAAGGAAAGAGGCAGACACAGACAGGGAAAGAAGCAGACACAAACAGGGTAAGAAACAGACATAGACAGGGTAAGAGACAGACACAGACAAAGAGACAGACTGACAGGGAAAGAGACAGACAGGGAAAGAGAGGGAAAGAGAGACAGGTTAAGAGACAGACACAGAGAGATAAAGAGACAGACACAGAGACAGACACAGTGAAAAAGACAGACAGGGAAAGAGAGGGGAAGAGACAGACAGGGTAAGAGACAGACAAAGACAGATAAAGAGACAGACAAAGAGACAGACACAGGGAAAGAGACAGACAGGGAAAGAGACAGACAGGGAAAGAGACAGAGATAGATAGACAGACAGGGAAAGAGATAGACAGACAGACAGACAGACAGGGACAGAGATAGATAGACAGACGGAGAAAGAGACAGAGACAGTCAGAGACAGACAGGGAAAGAGACAGAAGAGACAAACAAAGAGATAGAGAGAGAGACAGAGAGATATATACAGAGGGGGAGACAGATAGAGAATGGGAGAGAAACAGAGAGACAGTTACTATCCCGGGCAGCGGATATTGTGTGCAGAATAAATTTTTGTTAATACATTCTATTTTGTTAACAACAGTTATTAACCCGGGCGAAGCCGGGTAGTACAGCTAGTACCTGATATAAAGCTGCTACTCTATATCATTTTTAAAAGTGGGTAGGGTCTATGAGAGACTATGAAGGAGGAGAAAAACGAGTGCATGTGATGTCTACCTTGTAGATACCAATAATGAGAATTTAAACACAAATTAAAACGTGATTGTAATGCTTCAAAAAGCAACAAAAGTCCTAGAATGGGTATCAGCTCTACCAGCAAAACAAAGAAGCTGTTTGTCAAACTACTTGGTCAGGTTGCTCTTTAAACTTTCCGACAGAGTAGGGCTGAATAGAAGGAAGTCAGAGAGGAGCATCATGACATTATTGGGATTTTTTCATGCAAGTTTCCCAAATTTTCATAGTGAAAGTTATTGATCCTGTCATGGGAGTATCTAGTTTTTTTGAGGTAGTCGCCAGATGTAGAAATTCGTGTATAGCAAGGCTAACCATAATTTCTCCTCTTCCATCAACTAGAGTACGCTCTGAGCTGACCAAGCAGGAATATGGCGTAGATGCATTGCCCAATAATATTTAATAACGTCTTCACCCTGGGTGATTTTTCGTTTTTGTTTATTGCTCCCCTTCTTCCAAGAGCCGTAACTTTTTAATTTTTCTGTCAATCTTGCTATATGAGGGGTTGTTTTTTTTTGTGGGACGAGTTGTACTTTTAAATTAAACCATGAGTTTTACCATATAGTGTACTGAAAAACAGCAAAAAAATTCCAACTGTAGAAAAATTGCAAAAAAAAAGTGCGATTGCACTATAGTTTTTTGGGCATTTTATTCACCAGTTTCACTATATGGTAAAACTGATGTGTGGGTGTGATGCCTCAGGTCAGTGAGAGTTCGTAAATACTAAACATGTATAGGTTTACTTTTATCTAAGGAGTTAAAAAAAATTCAGAAGTTTGTCCAAAAAAATGGCACACTTTTAGCATCATTTTCCGCGACCAGTAGCTTTCTCATTTTTCAGGATATGGGGTTCAGTGAATTTTTGCATCTTGAGCTGACATTTTGAACGGTACCATTTTTGTGCAGATGCTACGTTTTGATCACCTGTTATTGCATTTTGCATTTTGAATTTTTTTGGTGCTATGCCATTTGCCAATCAGATTAATTGATTTTATATTTTGATACATTGGCCATTTCTGAAAGTGGTGATACCAAATATGTGTATTTAAAATTTTTTAACCCTTTCATTTTCAATAGGGCGAACGGGGAGGGGGCGTGGCCTGCACGCTGATGGCGACGGCTGCTTGAAGGAGAGCTCTGTGCTGACAGCAGGATAAACCGGCTCTTATCAGCTCACAGATAACAGGATTACCAGCTACAGGAGGTGTGAGTAACCCCAGCCCCCAGCTATGCCTAAGGGGAGACCTAAAAAAACTGGCACTCCAGCCAAACTGACAGACTTCTTCCCCCTGGATAGGGATCTCTCCTCACCAAGCAAGATGGCTTCCCACTCAGCTTCTTCCCACTCCTCACAAGGAGAAACAGGCTGCTTGAGAGGCTGCACAGCCATTCCTCTGACAGAGGAAACAATGCAAGCTCTGCTGAAAACGCTGAGGGCTTCTTTGCAGGCTGATCTCAGAGAAATAGTAAGAGAGCTGAAGGAAGAGATCAGGTCTCTGGGTGATCGCACAGAGCATGTAGAAACTAAAATGGCTGAATTTGCAACATCACATAACAATCTGATAGATGCTAACACAGCTTTGGAAAAGGAGGTGGAGGCACTAAAACTTAAAATCAGTGATATAGAGGACAGATCCCGAAGAAATAACCTAAAAATCAGAGGGATCCCCTCATCAGTAGCAGATAAAGACCTCCAGAAATACTTCCACAAGTTTCTGCAGCTTATACTCCCTGGATGGGACACCAGAGACCTGATAGTGGACAGGATTCATAGAGTCCCTAAAGCCAAAGGCATAGATCCAGCTCTGCCTAAAGATGTCCTGGCTAGACTTCATTTCTATAAAACAAAAGAAGCTGTGCTTCACACACTGAGGGGAAATCCAGCCCTGCCAGACACTTTCATGGGACTAAAAATCTTCCCAGATCTTTCTGCTGCAACTCTTAATAAAAGAAGAGAATTTGCCCACCTTTCTAAACTCCTTAGAGATCAAGACTAGAGTTGAGCGCAGTTCGTGGTTCGTGGTTCTCCAGTTCGCGGCTCGAGTGATTTTTGGGCTGTTCGAGATCGAACTAGAACTCGAGCTTTTTGCTAAAAGCTCGATAGTTCTAGATACGTTCGAGAACGGTTCTAGCAGCAAAAAGCAGGGCTTTTTACAGCTACAGTGAGCAGGAGCCATCGCTGGCAGCCTGCCACAAGCTGGTAACCAAGATAAACATCGGGTATCCAAGCAAAGCGCTTTGGTTAGTAACCCGATGTTTATCTTAGTTACGTGCAGGAAGCCCACACTTTCCCGCTCAGCTCGCTCCACCCCCTCCTGCCCGCGGCATGTACACATACATACACATACACAAACACACACACACACACATCCACCCCCCCCCCCCCCCCCCGCCCGCCCGCCCGCTCGCTCGCTCGCTCGGCTTACCTGCGGTGATGAAGTCCCGCCATCCCGACCTCAGCGCTGTCACTGTCCTCCATGGCCGCCGCTTGTCACATCACCTCTCGCTTCCGACCCGAGACTGACACTGGCGGTGACGTCACGGACCTCTCGCGATACTTGATGTGAAGGCGCCGGTCATTGACCTCAGTGACAGGGGCTGTCAGTGTGCTGGAGATCAGCGCAGGTAATGTACCTCGCTGACAGCAGCACTTGTCATCCCCTGCAGTGACCTGGGCTGACCCATTGATGTTAGCTCAGGTCACTGCACTGCTCTCCCAGCCAATGGGGAACATCCTGCTCTTCATTGACTGGGACAGTGTGCATCGTCATGGCAACCCCTTGGATTTCACCAGACCTGGATTTGTTTTTCAATCTAATAAATTGGTTAAAGAGGGAATGTTTTGGGGAGTGTTTTTTCAAATAAAAATGTGTTTGTCGTGTATTTTTTTTTATTACTGACTGGGTTGGTGATGTCGGGTATCTGATAGACGCCTGACCTCACCAACCCCAGGGCTTGATGCCAGGTGACATTACACATCTGGTATTAACCCCAAATATTACCCCGTTTGCCACCGCACCAGGGCGCGGGATGAGCTGGGGCGAAGCACCAGGATTGGCGCATCTAATGGATGCGCCACTTCTGGGGCGGCTGCGGCCTGCTATTTTTAGGCTGGGGAGATTCCAATAACCATGGACCTCCCTAGTCTGAGAATATCAGGCCCCAGCTGTCTGCTTTACCTTGGCTGGTGATCCAATTTTGGGGGACCCCTACGTGTTTTTTTTTTTTAATTATTTATTTAATTTAAAATAACAGCGTGGGGTGCCCTCAGTTTTGGATTACCAGCCAAGGTGAGGTTGCCAGCTGTGGTCTGCAGGCTGCAGCCGTCTGCTTTACCCTAGCTGGCTACAAAACTAGGGGGAACCCTATGTCATTTTTTTTTCATTTTTTTGGCTAAATACAAAGCTAAGCACCCCTTAGTGCCACATGAAAGGTACCAAAGGGTGTTCCACTTTTTCTCCATTTTTTTCTCCACTTTCTCTCCACTTTTTCTCCACTTTTTCTCCATTTTTTTCTCCACTTATTCTCCACTTTTTCTCCTCTTATTCTCCACTTTTTCTCCACTTTTTCTCCACTTTTTCTCCTCTTATTCTCCACTTTTTCTCCACTTTTTCTCCACTTTTTCTCCATTTTTTTCTCCACTTTCTCCACTTTTTCTCCACTTTTTTCTCCACTTTTTCTCCTCTTATGCTCCACTTTTTCTCCTCTTATTCTCCACTTTTTCTCCACTTTTTCTCCACTTTTTCTCCACTTTTTTCTCCACTTTTTCTCCTCTTATGCTCCACTTTTTCTCCACTTTTTCTCCACTTTTTCTCCTCTTAATCTCCACTTTTTCTCCTCTTATGCTCCACTTTTTCTCCACTTTTTCTCCACTTTTTCTCCACGTTTTCTCCACTTTTTTCTCCACTTTTTCTCCTCTTATGCTCCACTTTTTCTCCACTTTTTCTCCACTTTTTCTCCTCTTAATCTCCACTTTTTCTCCACTTTTTCTCCACTTTTTCTCCACTTTTTCTCCACTTTTTTCTCCACTTTTTCTCCACTTTTTCTCCTCTTATGCTCCACTTTTTCTCCACTTTTTCTCCACTTTTTCTCCACTTTTTCTCCTCTTATGCTCCACTTTTTCTCCACTTTTTCTCCACTTTTTCTCCTCTTATGCTCCACTTTTTCTCCACTTTTTCTCCACTTTTTTCTCCACTTTTTCTCCTCTTATGCTCCACTTTTTCTCCACTTTTTCTCCACTTTTTCTCCACTTTTTCTCCTCTTATGCTCCACTTTTTCTCCACTTTTTCTCCACTTTTTCTCCATTTTTTTTCTCCACTTATTCTCCACTTTTTCTCCTCTTATTCTCCACTTTTTCTCCACTTTTTCTCCACTTTTTCTCCTCTTATTCTCCACTTTTTCTCCACTTTTTCTCCACTTTTTCTCCATTTTTTTCTCCACTTTCTCCACTTTTTCTCCACTTTTTTCTCCACTTTTTCTCCTCTTATGCTCCACTTTTTCTCCTCTTAATCTCCACTTTTTCTCCACTTTTTCTCCACTTTTTTCTCCACTTTTTCTCCTCTTATGCTCCACTTTTTCTCCACTTTTTCTCCACTTTTTCTCCTCTTAATCTCCACTTTTTCTCCTCTTATGCTCCACTTTTTCTCCACTTTTTCTCCACTTTTTCTCCACGTTTTCTCCACTTTTTTCTCCACTTTTTCTCCTCTTATGCTCCACTTTTTCTCCACTTTTTCTCCACTTTTTCTCCACTTTTTCTCCACGTTTTCTCCACGTTTTCTCCACTTTTTTCTCCACTTTTTCTCCTCTTATGCTCCACTTTTTCTCCACTTTTTCTCCACTTTTTCTCCTCTTAATCTCCACTTTTTCTCCACTTTTTCTCCACTTTTTCTCCACTTTTACTCCACTTTTTCTCCACTTTTTTCTCCACTTTTTCTCCACTTTTTCTCCTCTTATGCTCCACTTTTTCTCCACTTTTTCTCCACTTTTTCTCCACGTTTTCTCCACTTTTTTCTCCACTTTTTTCTCCACTTTTTCTCCTCTTATGCTCCACTTTTTCTCCACTTTTTCTCCACTTTTTCTCCTCTTAATCTCCACTTTTTCTCCACTTTTTCTCCACTTTTTCTCCACTTTTTCTCCACTTTTTTCTCCACTTTTTCTCCACTTTTTCTCCTCTTATGCTCCACTTTTTCTCCACTTTTTCTCCACTTTTTCTCCACTTTTTCTCCTCTTATGCTCCACTTTTTCTCCATTTTTTCTCCACTTTTTCTCCTCTTATGCTCCACTTTTTCTCCACTTTTTCTCCACTTTTTTCTCCACTTTTTCTCCTCTTATGCTCCACTTTTTCTCCACTTTTTCTCCACTTTTTCTCCACTTTTTCTCCTCTTATGCTCCACTTTTTCTCCACTTTTTCTCCATTTTTTTCTCCACTTATTCTCCACTTTTTCTCCTCTTATTCTCCACTTTTTCTCCACTTTTTCTCCACTTTTTCTCCTCTTATTCTCCACTTTTTCTCCACTTTTTCTCCACTTTTTCTCCATTTTTTTCTCCACTTTCTCTCCACTTTTTTCTCCACTTTTTCTCCTCTTATGCTCCACTTTTTCTCCTCTTAATCTCCACTTTTTCTCCACTTTTTCTCCACTTTTTCTCCACTTTTTTCTCCACTTTTTCTCCTCTTATGCTCCACTTTTTCTCCACTTTTTCTCCACTTTTTCTCCACTTTTTCTCCTCTTAATCTCCACTTTTTCTCCTCTTATGCTCCACTTTTTCTCCACTTTTTCTCCACTTTTTCTCCACTTTTTCTCCACTTTTTCTCCTCTTATGCTCCACTTTTTCTCCACTTTTTCTCCTCTTAATCTCCACTTTTTCTCCTCTTATGCTCCACTTTTTCTCCACTTTTTCTCCACTTTTTCTCCTCTTATGCTCCACTTTTTCTCCACTTTTTCTCCACTTTTTCTCCTCTTATGCTCCACTTTTTCTCCACTTTTTCTCCACTTTTTTCTCCACTTTTTCTCCTCTTATGCTCCACTTTTTCTCCACTTTTTCTCCACTTTTTCTCCACTTATGCTCCACTTTTTCTCCACTTTTTTCTCCACTTTTTCTCCTCTTAATCTCCACTTTTTCTCCACTTTTTCTCCACTTTTTCTCCACTTTTTCTCCACTTTTTTCTCCACTTTTTCTCCACTTTTTCTCCTCTTATGTTCCACTTATTCTCCACTTTTTCTCCACTTTTTCTCTACTTTTTCTATGGTCGGTCTACCCATTAGCTCTGCCATGCATAGTGTAGCTCTACACCTACTGCACATGTTACTTTATGATTGACATCTCTTTCGTACCAGAGCTGTCTAAGTCTACTCTGACCCCATATTTGTCATTACTATATTGTCCTTGTACTGTATTATGACATTTGTATCATGTGTTTCATTTCTTGCTGTGTTGCAATTTTTTTGCTGCATCCCAATTGTACCTCTACATTGTTCGAGTTTATGTTATTGTTCTCTCACTCTTATGTGATACTGATTATTGTCATTTTTCATGATTACATGCAGATAAGTCCAATCTGACGAAGGCTCAGGCCGAAACGTCATTTGTAACTTGTTTTGGACAAAAACATATATGCTTATGAAAAAAAAATTTTCTTAATACGGACCAATAAAGAGTGATTTTGCATTACTATCCGTTGTGACTTACTGACTTAGTCTGGGAGATATAGAGTGCCGAGGTTACTCACTAATTTTATCTATTATTACCTCTGAGCATCTATATACCAGTGAGCAGAGCTTCCTCTACAGTAGTTCTCCTGATTAGGCATGCCCTTACCTCATGAGCAGGGCATTGCAGCTTTGGTAGCAACCATTACGACATGGACTCTGCTGCTGTGGACCCGGGGAGAGTGAGTGCAGATTCATTGCACCCACACTCCTCACATGAAGGGTCCGCACTCCTAGAAAATGGGGGATACGTTCCCTGAGTGTCTCCCCCCCATATTCTAGACGGTCCAGAGTCGTCGTGGGACCCCTTTATTTTTTTTCTTACAATAAATTGGTGAAAGAGGAAATGTTTTGGGGACTGTTTTTTCAAATAAATTTCTTTTGTCGATTTTTTGTTTTTGTTAGTACTGACAGTTTATGATGTTGGGTATCTAATAGACGCCATGACATCACAAACTGCTGGGCTTGATCTCAGGTGACTTTACAGCTAGTATCAACCCGATTTATTACCCCGTTTGCCACTGCACCAGGGCACGGGATGAGCTGGGGTGAAGCGCCAGGATTGGCGCATCTAGTGGATGCGCCACGTCTGGGGTGCCTGCGGCCTGCTATTTTTAGGCTGTGAAGGCCCAATAACTATGGACCTTCCCACCCTGAGAATACCAGACCACAGCTGTCCGCTTTACCTTGGCTGGTGATCCAATTTGGGGGGTCCCCTACTTTTATTGTGTAATTATTAATATTTATAAAATAATTATAAAAAAGAGCCTGAGGGGACCTCCACATTGGATCCCCAACCACGGTAAAGCTGCCAGCTGTGGTTTTCAGGCTACAGCCGTCTGCTTTACCCTAGCTGGCTATCAAAAATGGGGGGACCCAACGTAATTTTTTTTTTTTAACTATTTTTTAAATAGAAAAAATTAATGGGCTTCCCTGTATTTTGATTGCCAACCAAGGTAACGGCAGGCAGATGGGGGTGGCAACCCATAGCTGTCTGCTTTATCTGCGCTGAGAATCAAAAATACCGCGGAGCGCTACGTCATTTTTTTAAAGATTTATTTTTACAGCACTGTGATGTCCAGCAATCAAAATACAGGGAAGCCCATTTTATTTTTAGTTATTTAAATAAATAATTAAAAAAAATATATGTTAGCTCCCACTGCATTTTTTGTATTGCTAGCTAAGGGTAATCCAAGCAGCTACTGGCTGCTAACCCCCACTGCTTGGTGTTACCTTCACTGGCAATGGAAAATCCAGGGAAGCATTTTTTTTTTTTTTTGCCAAAAAGCTACAAAAAAAGGACGTGAGCTTCGCCATATTTTTGTATGCTAGCCAGGTATAGCAGGCAGGTGCTGGAAGAGTTGGATACAGCGCCAGAAGATGGCGCTTCTATGAAAATGCCATTTTCTGAGGTGGCTGCAGACTGCAATTCGCAGCAGTGGGGCCCAGAAAGCTCAGGCCAACCGGTGGTGCGGATTCCAATCCCAGCTGCCTAGTTGTACCTGGCTGGACACAAAAATGGGGCAAAGCCTACGTCATTTGTTTTCTAATTATTTCATGAAATTCATGAAATAATAAAAAAAGGGCTTCCCTTTATTTTTGGTTCCCAGCCGGGTACAAATAGGCAACTGGGGGTTGGTGGCAGCCGTACCTGCCTGCTGTACCTGGCTAGCATACAAAAATATGGCGAAGCCACATAATTTTTTCAGGGGGCAAAAAACTTCTGCATACAGTCCTGGATGGAGTATGCTGAGCCTTGTAGTTCTGCAGCTGCTGTCTGTCTGTATGGAGAAGAGCAGACAGCAGCTGCAGAACTACAAGGCTCAGCATACTCCATCCAGGACTGCATGCAGAAGTTTTTTGCCCACCAAAAAAATGACGTGGGCTTCGCCATATTTTTGTATGCTAGCCAGGTACAGCTGGCAGCCACGGGCTGCCTCCAACCCCCAGTTGCCTATTTGTACCCGGCTGGGAACCAAAAATATAGGGAAGCCCGTTTTTTTTAATTATTTCACTTATTTCATGAAATAATTAAAAAACAAATGACGTGGGCTTCGCCCTATTTTTGTGTCCAGCCGGGTACAACTAGGCAGCTGGGGATTGGAATCCGCAGCACAGGTTAGCCCGAGGTTTGTGGGCGCCTCTGCTGCGGATTTCAGTCCGCAGCCGTCCCAGAAAATGGCGCTCTCATAGAAGCGCCATCATCTGGCGCTGTATCCAACTCTTCCAACAGCCCTGGAGCCGGGTGGCTTGTTGGGTAATCATGAGTTAATACTGGCTTTGTTTTACCAGCCAGTATTAAGCCAGAGATTCTTAATGTCAGGCACGTTTGACCCGGCCATTAAGAATCTCCAATAAAGGGTTAAAAAAAGACACCACACAGAGAAAAAATACTTTAATAGAAATAAATACACAGACACATTAGAGACTCCATCTTTATTACCCCTGTCAGCCCTCCACGATCCTGCTCTTCTGTCTTCTTTCTTTCTAGTGTAGTAGTAGTGACGATTGTAGTGAGGGGCATCACTTGGGGCTGGGGAACCTCCATCCTAACTACAATGCTCACTACAATCGGGAAGCAGCGTGCAGCCTTCACTCCGTGAGTGATCACTGCTGGCTGCTAGCGGTAACGCTGACAGACGCGTTACCATAGCAACGGTGCTCCCGGAGCCGCGGTTAGCGGTGACGTCACCGCTAACTGCGTTGCTATGGCAACGGTGATCTCCGTTAATGACCGGCTGTGTCAGCCGGTCCCTAACGGAACGGGGAGTCGACCGTGTGCTAGAGCATGTCGCCGGTACACGGCGATACACATATGTGCACCGTGTACCGGAGAGATGCACTCGCAGGTCCTACATGACGTGTCATAGTCATGTGACCAGTCTGTAGCCAATGAGATAATAGCCACGTGACTGGTCACATGGCTATTTTGACGTCACGATAGGTCCTGCTTCTCTGCTGGCAGTGCAGGTCACCGGGAGGATTCAGCGATCATCGGATGGAATAGCGGCAGGAGACAGAGTGCAGAAGGGATCGCGAGGACCGGTAAGTGTTATGGCAATGTTTATTAACTGTTTGTGTACATTTATAATGCATTTTTATGTGTTTGTGATTGCCTCCCATTATAGCCTATACGTTCGAGTTCGGTTCGTCGAACGTTCGATGAACCGAACTCGAACGGGACCCCCGTTCGGCGAACCGGCCTCGAGCCGAACCGGGACCGGTTCGCTCATCTCTAATCAAGACATCAAGTACAAGTGGGGTTTTCCGGTGAAGATGATAATTTTCAAAGATGGAGGCACTCACATATGTCATACTCCTTCTCAGCTGGGCAAATTGCTGGATGACTGGGGAATAGCCCACCCACCAAACCCTGGTGGGCAGGAGAATCATAGAGGCCCTCCAGACAGGATTAACCCTGAATGGTCAGTAGCTTAGCTGGGACTCCTTCCTGCTTATGTGACACGGGATGTCACGCAGCCCCCCTGATGTTCTCGCCTATGGCGAGCGGTTATACACCGGGCACCCTACTCGGGGCAAACCGGTGTTGTTGGAATTTTTTTGTTTTTGTTCCTCTTCTCACAAATGTTCCTTAATTTTTTCTGGAAATTTCTCTCAATTCCTTGCTGGTCTAGCCCCTTTCATCCCTGATGGCGTTCCTAGGAATTCAAACCCCCCTGCGGCTCCAATATGAGAATTAAGATATTGTCTATTAATGTGAACGGACTCAACTCCCCAGCAAAAAGGTCAATGATGTGGAGAGAGGTGAAGGCATCTAACTGTGATATAGCGTGCATTCAGGAGACCCACCTTCTTTCCACAGATAATAAACGGCTACTTCATCCAAGGTTCCAACACACCTTTTTTGCTAATGACTCAAAAAAAAAGAGGAGGAGTGGCCATTTTAATAAAGAACTCAGTGGCCTTTAAATTACAGTTATGGAGCGGATGGAAGATATATTATTTTGTCTTATATCAACAGCGTCCCTTATACCTTGGCAACGGTCTACTCCCCAAATTCATCACAATTGACCTTTGCTAGGAAATTTTTCCAAGCATTCAAAGATACTGCCACAGGGGCGGAAATCATCTGTGGAGACTTTAATATACCTGTAATACGCTCCATGGATTGCTCCAACACCAGCATCCCACATGCTAAGGAACTTAAGCATCTCATCAATGAATTCCATTTTCATGACATCTGGAGATATTTGCACGCATCAGAAAGAGACTATACATTCTTCTCTTCCAGGCATCGCTCATACAGTAGAATTGATTTTTTTTTGGTCGACAGCAAATCTATAAGTAATTGTGTGGCAGCTGATATTGGTTTAATTACTTGGACAGATCATGCGCCGATCTCTTTGTCTGTTCAGGGTAGCTTTAATGTTCAAAATTCCCCTAGGTGGAGACTGAATACCAGCTTGCTTGGTAGGCAGAAGGTACATGATGAAGTAGAGTCAGTGTTAACAGAATATTTTAAACTTAATAATAATGGGGAAATTTCTGACAAGACCCTGTGGGCTGCTCATAAAGCCGTAGTCAGAGGGCAGCTCATAAAAATAGCCTCCATCCAAAAACGGAAAAAAGACGCAGATATTAAATATATTTTAACCCGTATTCATCACCTTGAATCCCTGAATAAAGCCAAAGCATCCCCTAACTTGACTAAAGAAATTGTAACCCATAGATTCCAATTAAGATCCCTACTCCTGCAAAAATACGAACATAATCTTAAAAAAAATAGATCGACATTTTATGCTATGGGGATAGAGCGGGGTCCTTATTGGCAAGAAGGACGAAAAAACGTGAGATCCAATCTAAAATAGAATTCCTGAGGGACCTAAACGGAACAATCACTAGACATCCCATTGAAATAGCAGAAGCATTTGCGAAATACTATGAGGCCCTGTATAATCTAAAATATGATTCCAATACGTCACAGCCGACTGAAGTGGATATACAGGGTGTCCTAGACACCCTGGATCTTCCCCGGGTCTCAGATGAGCAATTAGAGGAACTTAATCTTCCCTTTACTACACATGAAATCCTAGGTGCCATCAAAATGACTAAGTCTAACTCTGCCCCGGGCCCCGATGGGCTGCCATACGAATATTACAAACAATTTACATCCACTCCGTCCCCCTTTATGTCAAAAACCTTCAATTTTTGGCAAAATAAAGTGTCAATTTCCCCAGACAACTTAGAAGCGATAATTATCACGCTACCAAAGCCAGGGAAACCTGCAGACACCCCGGGTAATTTTAGGCCCATTTCACTCCTAAATTGTGATGTTAAAATTTATGCCAAACTAGTGGCAGATAGACTTCATAAAGTGATCCCGACCTTAGTGGCTCCAGACCAAGTTGGGTTTGTGACAGGGAGGCAATCTAAGGATGGCACCAGACGGATGCTTGACTTGATTGGACTGGTGGAGATATCGGGTGAACCCAGTGCATTCCTGTCTCTTGATGCTGAAAAAGCCTTTGACAGGGTGCACTGGGGATACCTGGAGAGAGTTCTAACAAAATTCGGGTTCTTGGGGAAAATCAAGTCATCCATTCTAGCCCTCTACTCTTACCCAAATGCGTCAGTGTTGGCATCGGGGTTTCTGTCATCTAAATTTCAAATAAGTAATGGCACCCGCCAGGGGTGTCCATTGTCTCCCGCTATTTTTGCTTTAGTGGTAGAACCTCTGGCGGAAGCTATACGAAAAAACATAGCCATTTCTGGTATAAGAGTTGGGGAATTTGAACATAAACTTGGTTTATACGCAGACAATGTGATAATTTCCTGTTCTAACCTTGCAGTGTCGATTCCAGCAGTGGTGAACACATTATCAAACTTTTCTAAAGTGTCGTATTATAAGCTTAATGCGGCAAAGTCTTTGATACTGCCGTTTAATGTACCGGTGGAGGCCAGGAGTGCGCTGGAGGGGGCCTTTCAATTCAAATGGTGCGACAGGGGGATACCTTATTTGGGTATTAAGCTGACACCATCGCAGATGTTAATTAAAGAAAATTTGGAACCTCTGATCCAAAATTTAGAAAAGGAATTGGGAAGGTATGAAAAAATATCATTGTCCTGGATGGCCAGGATACAGTCCTTTAAAATGGTTTTCTTACCCAAAATATTGTATGTGCTCAGATGCCTTCCCATCAAAATTTCTCACAAAACCCTGATGAAACTTCAATCGTTGACTAACAAATTTGTCTGGGGTAATAAAAGGGCTAGGGTCGCAGGTAAAGTGTTATACCCCCCATATGACTTAGGGGGATTGGGCACCCCAAACATAACGGCATATTATAAAGCCTTACTAATTGAATCACTAAAGGAATGGTGGCGTCCAGGTAATTCACATAGATGGGCTCAGATTGAAAATTTCCTGTCCCGCCAGGGCTCGGTCAGAAGAATGATGGAAGCAGAATATTTGAGCCGTTCACGGTTCTCCCCGTGTGTTCCCACCATGTCAGCCTCCCTGGAGGTCTGGCGAAATGACTTGATTCATAAGATTCAGATTCCTCTTTCAGAGATTTCCCTCAAGTCGTTGGAATCTCAAATCCCTTTTTTGAATCTGGCCAGGTGGGAGGGATCGGGCATTACAGTGCTGGCGGATCTATACTCTGATATGGGTGTTAACCCCTTTAATGACATAGTACGGGAACACCCCTCTTTAAAGGGCTGTTTCTATCAACACATCCAAATTAGTCATTTTCTGGCCTCTAAATTTCCTCCAAAGTCAAAGCCTCTGTTACCTACAACAAAAGCTTTGGTATTTAAAAAGATAATTAAATCCAAAGGTATCTCCTCGACATACAAATGGCTCAATAACCCCCCCGAAGAGCAAAAATCTCCTTATATGAATAAATGGGACGTGGAGTTGAGTGTATCTACCTCTCCTTCAAACTGGCACTCAGCATCAGCAAATATCCAAAAATATTCCAAGTGTATAAATCATCTGGAGCAACTGAAAAAAGTACACCTGCGATGGTATCGGTCCCCAGCCAACTTAGCACAGTTCCTCCCAAATTATTCGCCACATTGTTGGAAGGGCTGCCTCCAAAAGGGTACTCTTGGTCACTGCTGGTGGGCTTGTCCCAAGGTTTTCTCGTTCTGGTTGGAGGTGTTTGGCCTGATGGGTGAGCTGACAGGCAATCGTAGTAATCCGAATCCGGCTCTGGCAGTGCTAAACGTGGGTATAGAGGAGTTCTCTTGGGAATCCAGGGGTTTATTAGTTCACATTCTAGTAGCTGCCAGATATTGCATAAGTTTGCACTGGAAATCCCCAAAGACGCCTACATTAGTTGAACTATATAACCGAATTAATCTCCAATGCCAATACGAGTTCTGTCTGGCTCACTCCATTCGCGCCAAAAAACAAAATACTTCAGATTTGGAACACGTGGCTAAACTCTGTATATGCATCCCCTGTCAGGCATCTGTTTCCAGGGCAAACTGTTGATAATTAAAAACGGGTCAAATAGGGTCAAAGAGTGTGTTACGCAGGGAGTTCACCCATACCACATGTCAATAGTCAAGGTGTTTAAATCTCTGTTGTTGTTACTGCTCGGGCTACCCCGAAACGCCATCCAATTCCCTCCCTCCCCTCCCCCTCCCTGGTTGCTTCCGTGCAACCATCCATGGTTCTCCCCCTCTCCCCCACCTCTCTCTCCCCTCCCTTTTCTTATCTTCCTTTCTTACTCTCTGGTTCTGGTTGTTTGGATCCCTCATTTTGAAGATTAAAGAGTAAATTGGTAGGTTGACTCTATACGTATTGGGTATTGATTAACATAAAAAAGTTGCAACTTGCATCAGACATGATTGGTGGTGGTGTGACAGGAAATGTGAATCATAATCAAAGGTGATACTACCACATGTTACAGCGTTGTTTTCTTTGTGTATTATTGCCAATGATACCTGAATTTCTTCTTTTTGTAATGTAACTTCCTACAATAAAAATTGATTGGATTAAAAAAAAAAAAAAGGGCGAATGGGGGTGATTTGAACTTTTATTTTTTAATATTTATTTTTTTTTGTAAAACTTTTTTTTTACTTTTTTTATTTAGTTTACTAGTCCCTCTAGGGGACTATAAGGATCAGCAGTCTGATCGCTGATTGATTTCGGTTGGTCAAAGCTGCACAGCTCTGATCAGCAGAAATGCTGCTCTTCTATTACAGCCATTGCTCTGCCGGCTGTAACAGGAACTATGTCATGATAGTGACAGGAGTCATCACATGGCCTATCGCTACCATGGCAACCATCGGCTCCCCTGATCGCATCACGTGGCCTCCGATGGTGGCGGGGAAAGGCAATTTCCCTGCCGCAGCCATTTAAATCGCGTTGTCACATTTACAGCGCTATCTAAGGGGTTAACAGGTGCGGATAGCCGCATATGTCTGCTGTTCAAATCAGCAGAAATGTGCAGAGATCACCGTCGGCTCACCGTAGCAGCCGGCGGTGATCAACTCTTCATGTTTTAGGATGTACCGGTACATCCTCGGTTGTGAAGGGGGTTAATATCTGGTACTTTGATTTTTGATCCTATGCCTTTTATGAGCCCAAATGAGTTGGAGTATAGATAATTGTATACCCATCAAGTCGATATAGGGGCCACTAACAGGTATTTTTTTAGATAGGTATAAAAGTTCAGAAAGTATAGTCATCTTGATCACCAAAATTCTCCCAAGTAGCGATGGTGGTAAACCGCTCCATTTAATAAATAACTGCATGAGTTCATTGCTTAAATGAGGGTAATTTTATATTAATAGCGATTTATAACTGGAGGACAATTGAACTCCCAAATATGTTAAAGAGGTGGCTTTGCATCAATAGTATAATTTACTTTTAATATGCAAATTGCCTCTTCAGAGAGGAAGAGGACTTGAACTTTAGTGCCACCTATTGGAAGTAGCAATCCTAAAAGATAATATCAATACCCTTTATACGAGTCTTGTCATATGACTTAGGATATATAAGTTGAATCAGAATCTCAATTTGCATACACCATGTTTCGGGATATTGCCCCTCGACAGTGCAAAGTATAAGATCTGGTTTCTCTGGAGAAGCTGAGTTGTCTCTTCTGTTGCAGCTGAGAAGTTCTTGCTGGAAAACCTATAGAGTGTTATTTGTTGTGTCTTTCCATACTTATTTGTCATCTAACCTCCCTCATGTTGTAGTAGTGCAGCGGCAAAACTAGAGTCTCGCCTTCACTAGTCAGGGTGAGTTCAGGGCCAGTGATCTCCTTGACATGTGATGGTGCATGGGGGAAGCACCCATCTAGGGATGTTAGCGAGTGCAGGGATCAGCCTCATGTGAGTGTGAGTAGGTGACCCCAATCCCCTCTCCCTAGCTCTAGTGCCTTTCATTGTATTGCTACTCTGTTGTTCCCTGTGTGTGTCGGGAGTCCTCTCATACCTGGCAAGACACCTGCAGTCATATCATAACATTGGCCCAGAGCTAAATTGAATATCGATTCAAGTAATGCATTTAAGTCCTCTGTACCTGTTGCTTCAGGAACACCCCGCACTCTATTGTTGTTATGGCGACCTCTGTTGTCTAGGTTTTCCTGATGCTTATTTGCCTAACTCATCTCTTTAGCGTAAGACCAGACACAATATTGTAGTTTAGACATATATTGCCTAATGGTACCATGCTTTGTTTCCATGGAATTCACTCTACCTGCTAGGAGCTTGACGTCCTGATGCATTTACTTCAGATACCAATGATTTAAAATTCTCCTCTAATATGGCTTAGGTATTTCACCAAGGATTTGTTTCCCGAGTGGAAATCCATTTCTCCTGATTCAGCATCTGAATGGGAATTTTGGGTGCTTTCCTTGGTATCCTGACATGAGATCAGGGCAGTTAACTAATAATGGAGATGCACCTAAATCTATGTCAGGGGGATCAGATCATGCTCCCTAGTTTTCACTGTGCCTCCCTTAAGGGATGGTTGTCTTTGTCACTCTGGTGGCCGGGGACGACCTTCTCCTCATCCAAGATGAATACTGCACCTTAAGTGAGGTGCAGTACCCTGTGGCGACTGAAACCTCAGGGGCGCCACATACGCTGCAGCTGTGACTCTGAAAGATGTGGGTGGTGCTTGTTGAGGAGAATGGAAGCACAGGTGGTTTTCACAGAGTACCAGTTCAGGGGTGTTAGTGAGTATCTCCCAGACTCTCCGGGGTGATTCAGAGCCACTTTCCCCTTTGTTTCTGGTCAGTTTGTACTGTGAATCTGCACCAACTCCTCCTTCTAAGGACAGTGTGGTGAGGAGCAGTAGTTCTATGCGGTCATCAGGCACAGCTTGCAGACATGCCCCTCACCAATGGAATTAATAATGCTTGTCTGAGAAATATTTTGCCATGTTGAATGCACTTAGGGATGCAAATCAAGATCCATTGCTGGCAGCTCTCTTTGCAATTTCTGACCAATGTCGTCCCAGATGTGTTTTATAGAAGACAAGTCCAGAGGTGCTTCAGGCCATTGTAGCACATTTTGGCCACTCAGTCTGTTCACAATAGCATGAACAACATACAGCCTGGAATTCATAGCAAAAGAGCTGAAAAGACAAAAAGGTGCAAACCTGGCATCTTATCCTGGTGAAACCAGTGTAAGAGGGTGCAGAGAATTACTCACCTGGGTAGGTTGTGCAAGTGTGGCGCCCCCCCCTGACCTGGTCAGGCGCCACTGAGTACTGCACCCATGCTGGGTGAGTACAAACAGGTAATCCCAAAGGCTGAGTAGGGTGTGTACGCACAGGCACACTTAACTAGGTCACACACATACATTACAGGGGACCCCTGGGCGGACCCAGGAGGGAGCGTGGCCTCCACATCTCAGTTAGTGTGGTGCTGTAGTGAAGCTGGAAGAAGGAGTTGTGCAGTGGCAGTCAGAGGAGTAGGAGTAGAGCAGCCGAGTCTGAAGTGTAGGGCAGAGAGCGGAACACTGTCAAACCCAGGTCCCTAGAGCCAGACATCCATTTAGTGGTCTGCTAAATCCTGCAGGTGGTGGGACAAGAGGTTCCACACCAACCATCACAGAGCCCGAGCATCAACAGCAACGAGGGGGCCCATAAGGAGGATCGAGCCTGGAGCCATCTTTTCCTTGGTCCACGCTATCAGCAAACGGGTCAGAAAGGGGAGAAAAGGCAGCTGCGACTTCCCTGGATGAATCCCACGGTACTTTATGTCAGGGGTTGTCCGAAACAAAATTGCTAGGAAGGCGAGTCAGCAATCACCCCTATATCAGGCTGAAGGATACCTGGTTCTCCCTGGTTCATCTCAGCATCGCCCGGGTTGCCTCACTCTACCAGCAAAACGTGAGTAAACAGCTGGAAAGACACTTTGGACTGAGACTGAGTTATTCTGCGACCTGTGGTTCCACACACATACATCCGAGCCCCTGGGGCCAGCCTCACTCTTGGGAGGCCACACCATCTAACTGAAAATACCATCAGCCCCAGACGCTCGTTAAACTGCAGTGGCGGTCACCCCCTCACCCTGACTGCAAACCGAGAGTGGCATCACTACTCCTATGAAAGTGAACCTGAAATACCTGTTGCCAGAAGGGTCTCTACAGAGAAGTCCCCGCAGGCGACCACTGCAGCGCTGTGGTGGGCGACTCATCATCTGGTGTCACGAACAGGATAAGGACTAGAGCTGTTAAGACAGATGACCGTGCGCCTTGGCGGTCCGATTGAAAAGTTTGAAACGCCACCATATTGACACCGCAGAAAGCGCGCCAAAGAAACAAAAGCAGCCCGCGCAAAAAGAAGTAACCCCCCACGAAGAGGTGTGGCTATCCTAGAACCCCTGGAGCGCTCTTGCCCCGAGAGAGATGAGAGCGGATCTGCCCCTGGGCTGGAGGGACGTCCCAGTGCGGTGGGAAGAACAATGCGAGAAACGAAACTTAGAGAGAAGTGTGAGCCGTCGGGAGAGAACCTGTTAACCAGCAAGAGAGTCAGGATGGCGTCCGTGGGAAGCGACCGCGAGGAGCTGGGATGGACCAGGACGATGACCGCCGCTGAGCTAGAGGCTGAAGTCGGGAGAATGGCCGACAGGATGAAGGAGCAGAGCAGGCGGGAGATCGCCGTGTGGAGGACGGAGATGGTGCTGGCTATAAGGAAACTGCAGATGCTGATGCAGCGAGGCCCGCGTGGAGGTGCCGCCCACGTCGAACTGGAGTCGTCACCGGTGATGGCTACCCTGCAGCGGGAGATGTCCGGCCGGGTGAGTCCCACGCTGCCCCCGCCCAATCGGGTGTGCTGACCTCACCGGCGTTATTACCAGAGGCCGAAGCGATCCCTGATGCAATCCCGGATGCGATCTCGGATGCGGTCTCTGATGTGACGTCCAGAGCGGTGCCTATGGCCAGACCAGACCAGGCTGCAACGCCTCTTGTCCCGGCCAGACCAGACCAGGCCACAACGCCCCGCTCGGCCAGACCAGACCAGGCCGCAGCGCCCCGCCCGGCCAGACAAGACTAGGCCTTCTGCCCCTACCTGCAGACCAGAACCGGTCACAGCGCCCCAGTCGCTGACTGGGGATGCCGCCTCCACATTCCTCCCAGAAGTGGCCGAAGAAGCGGCTCAACTTAAGAGAGCTCTAAAGACTCAGTTCCCGTCGCACCTGGTGGGCATGTACCTGGTCCCCAGGCTGCCGTCCGGACTCGGAGTGGTCCCAGCAACCTCTATGTTAGAGAGGGGTCCACCACCCTGGCCAGCAGACGAGAGCTCATTCCCGGAGCCTGCCAGAACAGCCGGAGGAGGACGCAGCACCCTTTGCATGTAAGGGAGGCCCTGAGGTCGCGCTGTCGTCCCCCCAACGCTGGGAGGAGGTTACAACACCCCCTGCCGAGGAAGAAGACCTGATAGCCTACATGCCTAGTATGTATGTGGCGCCCCTGAGGCTTCCGTCGCCACAGAGACATTGCACCTCAGCCAGAGGTGTAATGTCCCATCCTGGGTAAGGAAAGGAGTAAACGCTGGTCCATAGGCAAATTCACACTACACCCATTGTTAGGCACACACAGGGACCGGGGATAGTGGCACCTCCCCCCCCATGCTGCATGCTGGGGGGGCCGTAAGACCCATCCTTTCTCCCATAGGGTGGGCGCTAACAATTGGGAGGGTGGGAGGAGCCAGCAGAGAGTAGAGCAGATGCAGGAAGGTCAAGTTTCAGTTGTTAGGAGGAGAGCTGAGAGGAGGGAGTGAGAAGTTGGAGAGAGAAAGAGAGAGAGGTTGAAACCTCAGAACAGCAAGAGAAAGTGAAGCTTCCTGGTGGAGACCCTGGGGCCCGGCTAGGCCCAGGTGACACCACAGCAGTGAACTACAGAAAGGATTCCAGGGCCACTGCAAGGCTTTCAAGCTTGTGGCCTGTTCCACTAAGTCATCGGGTGGAGGGATGAGGCTGCATACAGGGGACGGTCCCTAGAAACTGGAGGAAGAGAAGTCATTTCCAAAAGTGAACACCGAGGCCCAGGGTGGTTGCAAGCGCCCAGGGCCACATCCCACTGTAGAACCCCTGGGAAGAGGGCAGAGTTCCAGCCAGGCAAGCCCTCTTGTCCAGAACCTAAAGTGGAGGCCAAGACAGGTTTATCCAGAAAAGTCAAGGCTTTGAAGACAGCCGAGGGAAGAGACACAATAGAAGGGTGCACCGGCATTTACCCCCAGATCTACCCGTGACTGTGACTGTTTGTTAGCGTGAATAAGCGCCGGCTGTAGCTCAACGGGGAGAAATACCGTATTTTTCGGATTATAAGACACACGTTTCCTCCCAAAATTTGTGAGGAAAATAAGGATTAAGTCTTATAATCCAAATCTTGCTTACAGGGGATGGTGGAGAGGGGTCGCAGGAGCAGTGTCGTGGGCGCTGTACTGGGGCTGATGGCACTTTGCTGTGCTGGGGCTGCGGGCACTGTGCTGGAGCTGTGGGCGATGTGCTGGAGCTGCGCTGTGCTGGGGCTGCAAGCCGAGGGCGCCATTTTCCTTAAGTCTGCTGCTGGGAGAGCAATGGGCCGGAGGTGGGAGCTGAGAGCTCCATCTGCACACAAGCCAACTTACGGGTGCCATTATAATATTTGAAGTCCGCACCGCTGACATTTTCAGGATGACACCTCAGCCTCAGCACTGCTCCAGCACATCACCCACAGCTCCAGCACAGTACCTCCAGCCCCTGCAGCATTTACGTATTGCACCATCGCCCCTGCCTCCTGTGACCCCGCTCCACCACCGCTGCTGCCCGCTGCCAGTAAGACACCACCAGATTGTAAGACGGACCCCTTTTTTTTTTTCCCTTTTTTGTCCACTAAAATTTGGATGCGTCTTATAATCCGGTACGTCTTATAAACCGGTAAAAATGGTAATTCAGTGAAGCAGGAGAAAGTGGTTGTAATGCAGAGCTGCTGGATAGACTCAAGGATTTTTCATTAAAATCCGCAGGTTTTATTGTGCATAGTTCTACACGTTTTGGAGCTAGCATGCTCTTCATAGAACAATAACAGTGTACATTGAAAAGTGATCGAAATACATCCTTATATAGGTTTTTGTTGTTTAAAAATGTGTCGCCCCTGCAGCGGTCGAATCGCTCGGATCCGGGGGATGATTACTCGTGGCTCGAGAGCATCCGGACCCGGGGGCTAGGGGCCACACTCGAATAAAGAAGGGAGTATTTACAGGGGAGATGTAGTTCATGACGCCACCCATGGTGTACGGTAATTGGGAGTACCGCCACTGCCGTTGTGAGTACCCGGGGTGATGGAGTGGGGCAGCTAGATGTCGTTGCCTTCCACGGGTAGGGACAAGCCCCAGGACTCGGTGGGATGCAGGGGTCACTCAGGTACTCAGTCAATAAGCAGACGCTGACAACCGGGTAAACCAAATCTCGTGGTATTGCTGCCGCTTGAAGGGCGCTCGTCTGGGTCCCGCCCCCTATGGTGTTTCCTGGTGATCTGTCACTTGCCTCCTGGCACTTAGTTTAACTTCAACGTGGTGGCCCAGTAGTCTAAAACTTACCTGGCCCTGCTCCCCACTGTGGCTAAGTGTGTGAGCCTGCTCTCAGGGCTCATGTGACGCCGTGGCCTATCAGGTCGTCACGGGGTATTGTGCAATCTGCCCTTCTGCACAGTATCCACCCTCCTTGGTTACGGGTCCTGGTCCTTTGGTGTTGCTAACAGCTTAGCCAATCAAAATCCTAGGAACACTTTACAATTTATCCACCAGACACACAATTTTGGGGACCTGAAGGGAATAGGGCTGCCCAAATTGGGGGTTGGTGAGGGGAAGGTGAACAAAGTGACAGTTGAGCAAGAGTTGGAGTAACAGCTAAGGTGGAGAGGAGAGTGGAGCTGAAGTGACTCTCGTGTGGAAAGGTCACAGGAGGAGCAGGGCTCCTGAGTACTAGGTGGCAGACATTGGTCTGGGCCTGGTAGGAGCTGGAACCCCGGTCGAAGGGGATAGTGTCAGGGGGCATGGACAGCTGAGGAGGACAGCTGTCGGCCTTGAGCTATCACCGGGCAGGGACCATGGCACGACGGGGTACGTGGACCCTAGGCCGGAAAGTAGCTTCACGCGTTCCGGTAATTTACCCGACGGGAGTGAAGACTTCAAGATTCATCCCCAACCCGCTCCAAAATCGAGGTACTAGCACACCGATGGGATAGGACTTTCCCAACACAGTCCAAAGAAATCCTACACGTGAACCCTGAGAGCAAGCTCACTCCGTTAGCCATACGGGTGAGCGGGACCCGAGAAGTTTTATACCCAAGGGTCCAACTGTGACGAAGGTGCCAACGACAGGGCCACAGGCTAACAGCGACACCAAGGGCACAGACCCAAGCGTGCAACCTACAAGCTACAGTGGTGCTCAGAATTCTGGTTTACAAGCTGTCAGTGTTGTTATTCCTGGACTGAGTGAGTACACTGAAAACCCCTGTTCCTATCTCCCACGGCACGCAAACGCCAATCATCCAACGGGCCCCGGGACACAAACCCCCTACCCATGGAGGGGGTTAAACATCAGGCTTCCCCACCACCGTCACCAGGCTCCCCAACGGCACCGGTGGTCCCTCACATTACCACGCACCATGGGTGGCGTCACGAACTTCCTAACCCCCTGTACATACTCACCCTTTCATCGAGTGGCCGCACGACAAGGATTATGAATTTAGATTAATAAATCTAAAAAAAAGGGGGGGAAGGAAAGAAGAAACAAAAAGACAGTATCTCATCTAGTAATAGTGGTATTAGAACCAGTGTAAAAAATGTGCTTGCAGGACCTTTAGGAAGGAGCATGCTAGCTCTGAAACGTGTAGAACTATGAACAATAAAACCTGTTGATTTTATTGAAAATGAGTGTATACATCAGGGTGCTACAGGGAACTGCATCCTGTCACCCAGGGTGCAGGGCCTACCCCCCATCGTTCCAGATTCCCAACAACGGTGTCACTAACATCCGCACTACAAATCCCAACCACACCTCATACCATGACCTGTACAGACACACCAGTGGGTTGGTCAAGTTGGAGCACGGCCGCCCACTTAGGGGTCAGATAGACTGGTGGGGGGACTGAGTCTCAGAATTGTGTTAGCCCTCAAAGAGTGAGGAGCGGGGGAGTGTAGCGGGACCACAGGAGTCGGGGATTGGTATCAGGAACACTGGACAGGGGTGTGACGGATGCAGTCTAGGAGGACTGTTGGCACCAGAAAGCCCAATTACCTTATCGGTACCGAGCACGGCAGGGTACAAGACCCTAGATCAGGGAAGAGCTTGAAGTGTCTTGATAATTAACCTGTGGGGGATAGTCTCTTTATGAACTTTCCCCAAGAGCTCAGAGATTGGAGACATCAGCACAACGCGGGGGATAGGGTTCTCCAAAGCACACAACCCACTAAAATCCCAAGTGCCAGCCATCAAGAGCACAGCTGACAATACACAAGGGTAACGAGCCCAGAAAGCTTCAAGCCGAGGGGCCTCAACGGTCAAACAATTTGTGCACGGAAGCAGGGCTCCGGACTTACCAAGTGACACCGGTAGGAGCGGGACTTGGACGAGCTCCCCCGCAGAGACTGCGGTACCTAGAGACTTTGGTTTACCATCTGTGTGAGTGTCTACTTATTCCACCTAAAAAAGAAAGGTAGCGCATATGAGAAGCACCCGTGGAGTGAGTCTGAAGTTTAGTTATGGAAATGCTCACCTTAGGAGGTTGTGCGCCCCCGCACAACCCCAGTATTAAGTGTATAAATCCTCCAGGTGAAAGGACTGTCTCCACTGACGTTACCGCTGGTGTGGTTGCTGAGTCCGGGCTTAGTATCGCTCCTGGCTCCTTGAATCCCCTGGCACCATGGATCTTGAAGCACCTGTGCGATCCTCCGTCCTCCGGCTGGGTTGTTCAGGTTAGACCTGGCAGGTCCTTTGCTCTAAGCAGCTCTTCCGAATTCCCTTAAAGGGAGTAGGCATATACGATAATAGGAGTTTCGGTCTAATAGAGCGCTATTAAATGGGCTGCCAGTTTTATAAGATGATTAACTTTAATATTAATATAAGCTCCTGTTATTACAACGCGTTTCAGCAAATCCACTGTTGCTCAACCTGACCCCTGCACCCTGCAGGTGGCGTCATGAACATTTATCCCCTGTAAATACTCCCTTTACATTCGAGTGACCACATTCCGGAGACTCTCGAGCTACAGCAACCCTGGATCCGAGCAGTTTGACTGCTGAAGGGACAGCACACCTCGAATTCCTGGCGTATCGAACAGGATAAGAACTGGGCCCGCTAACCCGGGTGACGTGCGCCTTACAGAACTGTCCAAATGTGAAAAGTGACTGTAAAATTACCTTGCCGCCATCTTGCCTGCCATATTTGGCGCCAAAAACAACTGCGACATAATCCCCAGCAAAAGAGTGCGAAGCTGAAGCCCCACGCTTCATCCAGAGAGATTGGTGATGAGAACCAAGGGGGGTGTGACATGATGTCAGAGTGGAGGTGGGCGCAGGGACGCCAGGACTCTGCTCATAAGTTCCTGGAACTTGCAGCAAGATGTCGGCGGCATGGGACTGGTCACCAGAATGTGCTGTTCCTGGGACAGCTACCTGGATTGAAGACGAGACGGAGCGACTCTGCAGGTGGATGCGAACGCAGTTCCTGTTTCTGCTGGACAACTGGAGAGTCGAGATGAGGAATGTGGCCGCGGCAGTGCGGGCCCGTGAAGTGGATGTGTAGCACCCCAGGGTTGCCACAGTAACAACACAAAGGGTTAACTCCACACACAACACCAAGACCTCCAGGCCAGAAGGGGGAGACCAAGTGCTTCCCTGCATATTTTGGTGTGGAGAAGAAGTGGTCAGTTCTGTTTCAGTTTGTTTGTTTAGTCATTCGGTGCAGTCAGTGCAGAGGACTGAGGAAAGAGGATCTGCAGGTTGGAGCTGGGACAGCTCACCTCAGGATCCGCTGACCAATTCCAGGCCTAAGCTGAGGGTCTGAGGAAAGGAGACAGATAAAGCAGGGAACATACCTGGGAGACAGAGTATTGCTGAACTCACCCCAGTGGCGCACACGGAACGGATGCTGGATCCAAGGCTGTGCAGATTACACACCGCACAGCTAACACCAGAGAAGTGAAGATTCCATATTCTTCACCTTTACCACAGACACAGCAACAAGCACAGAGTTCAGGAACACTACAAGGAAGGACTTGAGTTGCCTGTCAGGTCGGTACTGGGAGCAGAACAGGGCCAGCTGCCTAGTTCACACAGAAGCAGGCCACAGACACACAGTGCAGATAAGGAAGCCAAAAAGGCCCAGCTGGGTGGGAGAAACCCTGAACCCTTCACAGTCTCCGTGGACAGTACTCTGCTGAATACCATCATCAGTAAAGGACAAAGAAACTGCAAAACCGTGAGTCTGCTTGTTTATTGTGCTCGTGTCTTGCACTCCCCCCATAGACTATCACACTGCTCCGGGAAAAAGGCTCTGCCCGTGGAGAGCCGTCCCATCTCAAGCTGCCATCCATCACCCCGGAGGTTCTGCAGCAGCGGTGGTCATCTCTGATCACATTCCACGGGTGGCGTCATGAACATAACCCCCATTTTTATTGCGGAACCAGGGATCACAGACCGGGTCAGGACACCGTGATTCCCTTTCCAGAAGTGAGCCTTGGCCTGGTTCTGAGTATCCCCTTAACCCCTGGCGACACAACTTTGGCGTCAAGAACAGGATGCAACCCGGGTGACGTGCGACTGTAAAGACTTAAGGGGGCTTTACACGGTAGCGATATCGCTAGCAATTTCTAGCGATAGCGACCGTGTAAGTACCCGCCCCCATCGCGCATGCGATTGTTTGTGATCGCTGCCGTAGCGAACATTATCGCTACGCAGCGTCACACATACTTACCTGGTCGGCGTCATCGCTGTGACTGCCGAACAATCCCTCCTTCAAGGGGGAGGGACGTTCGGCATCACAGCGACGTCACTGCAACGTCACTAAGCGGCCGGCCAATCGAAGCAGAGGGGCGGAGATGAGCAGGACGTAACATCCCGCCCACCTCCTTCCTTCCTCATTACGGCCGGCGGCAGGTAAGGAGACGTTCCTCGCTCATGCGGTGTCACACATAGCGATGTGTGCTGCCGCATGAGCGATGAACCACAACGCTAAACAACCCTTACCGATTTTTGACTTTGGGACGACCTCTCCATGGTGAACGATTTTCACCATTTTTGAGGTCGCCTAAGGTCGCTGGTAAGTATTACACGCTGCAATATCGTTAATGATGCCGGATGTGCATCACTAACAACTTGACCCCGGCGACCAAACATTAACGATATCGTAGCGTGTAAAGCCCCCTTTATTCCATCGCATAAAAGACTTGCCCTGTGAATTGTTGCAACAAAGAACGTACTTTAAACTTTGCAAAGATACCTGGAAAATCCAAAAATAATCATTGGTAAAATTTTCCAGGCGCCATCTTTAATCGCGCCATTAGCTGCTACACGCGGGAGAACAGCACGCCTAAACCAGGACTCTGCCCACCGCTTGCAGAGAAGGTGCACTCGGTGCTGCGACCCGAACGAAGACGCAGGGAAGTGCACCAGGCTTGCTGTGAAGAAGACTGGTGAAATTAACTAAGGGGGCGCGAAGATGTCGCAGCAGGGAGACGCTGTTGTACCCGGCGGTGCAGCGGCACCTATCATGCCGTTCCTGATGCCGTACACCCTGGGTGCAGTGTGGCTGCCGCAGTACTCAGGTGAGCCCAACACACTTAATGACTTTATCGGAAAGCTAAAAATCTACTACAGCATGTACCCCCTGACAGAAGCCCAGCGTGTCGGTATGCTTATGGGACAGTTAACTGGCAATGCCCAGCGAGAGGTTACGTCCTGGTCGGATGATGCAAAAGACACTGTAGAGCACATAATAGCTGGACTAAAAGCGGCTTTTGAATCCACTGCTGGCAGCCGGGCTAAAATGAGGTTCTTTGGATGCAAGCAAAAACCTAGAGAGAGCGCAAGAGACTTTGCCTTAAACTTGCAGGAGGCGCTCCGAGCACTTAAGTTAGCAGAACCTACCTTAGCCACCGGACCAGATAAGCTGCTGATAGACCAATTCCTGGATGGACTCTCATCCCTTTCCCACCGGGGACAACTGAGCATGATGGTGATCCAGGATCCAGGACTAACGTTTGACCAGCTAAAGGATAGAGCCATCCGCCTCCAGCAGGTAGAGGAGTCCCGGGATATAGAATCTGTTCAACACCCTACAGCGGCACCCCAGCAGCCGGTAGTGCCAGTGGCATCAGCCATGTCAGCGGCTGCTGCTAACCACCTGGAGCCCATCACTAATGAGGCTCTCCATCAAAAGCTTGATGCTGACAGACATTGTTGCTTCCATGGCTAGAATTGTCCAGGAGCTGCGTGGATCCATGTCTGCACCCAAGATTGAGTTGGCGACCAGCAAGGAGGATGTCCCGTGGATGAGGCCTAGGAGATACCAAGCGACGAGAGGACGACCCAGCGACTGCTACCAGCCAGATGGACAGTCCATTTGGCGCCGTTGCAAGGAGCCAGGTCACTTTGCCCGTGAATGTGCTTTAAATGGGGATCCCTTGGGGAGGCAGGCCGCTCCTCAGGAATGAACTCTCAAGGCCCCTCACCATGGCACGACAAGTATGTGGGAGGACGTCCAGTCATCCCCATCGTGCTGGATGGCATTCCGCTCAACGCCTTGCTGGACACTGGTTCCCAAATAACATCAATTCCGTATGTCCTTTATAATAGGTACTGGGCTGATTCAGACGTTAGCAGTGGTCCATCTAACATTGCATTGAATATATGGGCTAGTAATGGTGAATTAGTACCACAGGTTGGTTTCAGAGAAATGACCATTAAGATTGGGAGAGTAGAATTGCAGAATCAGGGTATTGTCATTGTTGATGTTGACTGGCGAGAACGTGAACCAACTATGCTACTAGGAATGAATGTAATTGAAAATTGTTTTGCAGAGGTAATTACTGTCTTGCAGCAGATTGCTGAGACTGCCAAACCTGGGCAACAGAGACTCCTGCAGAAGGAAATTAAAGCCTTGATGCTGAAGCAGCAGGTAGAAATGTCAGGAGGTGAAATTGGCAGTGCAAGGGTAAGTGACCCAATACCCATTGTATTTCCTCCCAAAACTGAAATGCTGGTCTTGTGTAGAGCTGCAATAGGCATCAGAGGGCGAGACTATCAGGCCCTGGTAGAACCCGTGTACTCAGACAGTAGGCCCACTGTACTGACGGCCAGAGGAATAGTTGAGGTACATCGGGGAAGAGTGCCAATACGCCTTCTAAATTGTGGGGAAGATGAGGTCACCCTACCAAAGTATGCTACCATGGCTAAGCTATATACGGTTGATAACAACGCCATCACCACCGTTGAGCCCTTGAGCCTGTCAAGTCAGGCGGAGGACAATGGCTCAGAGGGAAAGCTGGAGGATTGGTGCCAAAAGCTACATGTAGGTACTGATTCTACACCCTCCCATCAAAAGCATGGAGTATACCGAGTAGTGAAAGAATATGAACAAACATTCAGCAAACACCCATTAGACTTTGGGCAGATCAAAGGGGTAGAGCACACTATACCCACAGGTAACCATCCACCCATAAAGGAGAGGTATAGACCAGTACCACTGGCTCACTACCAATGCGCCAAAGATATGCTCAAAGAAATGAAAAAAGCAGGGGTAATAAGAGACAGTTGTAGCCCCTGGGCAGCCCCACTAGTGCTAGTTAGAAAAAAAGATGGTACCATGAGGATGTGCGTAGACTACCGACAGATCAACCGCATCACACACAAGGATGCATACCCATTACCTGGGATAGAAGAGTCATTGGCAGCATTAAAATCCGCTTACTTTTCCACCCTAGATCTGAATATTGGGTATTGGCAAGTTCCTGTGGCAGAGGCTGATAAGGAGAAGACAGCGATCACCACGCCGATGGTCCTCTGTGAGTTCAATTGTATGCCGTTTGGACTCTGCAACGCGCCTGGTACCTTCCAGCGACTGATGGAGTGCTGCCTAGGACATAAGAACTTCGAAACTGTTCTCCTGTACCTGGATGACGTCATAGTCTACTCCAAGACCTATGAACAGCATCTACAAGACCTGGCAGAAGTGTTTGAAGCCTTATCCGGATACGGCATGAAAATCAAGCCATCCAAGTGTCACCTTCTAAAGCCATGGGTACAGTACCTGGGACATGTCGTGAGCTTAGAAGGGGTAGCACCAGATCCTGAAAAAGTTACCGTGATAAGAGATTGGCCGAGACCCACCAGCGTGAAAGACGTGAGGCAATTCCTGGGACTGGTGGGCTACTATAGAAGATTCATAAAAGGGTTCACGAAGTTAGCAGCACCCCTACAAGACATCCTGGTAGGACAGTCAAAGAAGTCTGCAGCCCGGAATCCTCCTTTCCAGTGGAGTGATGAGAAAGAAGAGTCCTTTAAGAAGTTAAAGTGGGTGCTGACAGGAGAAGAGATACTGGCATATCCAGATTACCATCAACCCTTCATTTTGTACACAGATGCCAGCAACGTAGGACTGGGAGCAGTATTGTCTCAAAAGCAGGAAGGCAAAGTAAGAGTTATTGCCTTTGCAAGCAGGAAGCTCCAGCCTACAGAAAGAAACCCTGAGAATTACAGCTCCTTCAAGTTAGAACTACTGGCAGTAGTTTGGGCTGTAACAGAGCGTTTCAAACACTACCTGGCAGCTGCAGAATTTACCATCTTTACTGACAACAATCCGTTGACCCACCTGGACTCGGCAAAATTAGGTGCGCTGGAACAGCGATGGATAGCTCGACTGCCAAACTACAACTTTGTCATCAAATACAGGGCAGGCCGCAAGAATGGGAATGCAGATGCCTTATCCCGGATGCCACACTCGGGGGACGTGGAAGAGGAAACAGAGGGGCTGGAAGAAATTTAGCTGCCGGCCTTTCACCGTCCTAAGGTGGGACAGTATCAACCGAGTGTCTACCAAAAACAACAGCAGGCAAATCTCAACCCATTAACACACCACGGATGGGCTGACACACAAGAGAGCGATCCAGCTGTGAAGCTAGTGAAAGAACTGCTTACACAACAAGGTGCGTACCCTAATCAGAACGCGCTAGCTGAGACACAACATCTCTGGAAAGAGAGAAGTAAATTGTTCCTGTACCAAGGGAAGCCCTGTAGAAGGCACACCAATCCAAAAACACATGAGTTGGTCTGGCAGATCATCGTGCCCAAGAGAGACGTCAAGATGGTTCTGGAAGCTTACCACAACGGTGCAGGTCATTTTGGTTGGAAAAAGTTGGAAGTGCTCTTAAGAGAAAGATTCTACTGGGTTGGCATGAGAAAATCAATTGAAGATTGGTGTAGAAAATGCGGCCCGTGCAACCTCAGGAGAAAGGATCAACAGAACCAGAGAGCTCCAGTCCATAGTAACCAAGCAATCACTTGAGCTAGTCGCATTAGACCACGTCAAGTTGTTACCAAGCCGGTCCGGCTATGTCTATGCCTTAACCATCGTGGACCATTACTCACGCTTCTTAGTGGTGGTACCCGTGAAAGACCTTACAGCTAAAACAGCAGCTAAAGCATTCCAGACGTACTTTTGCAGACCTCATAGTTACCCAGAACAAGTCCTTGCAGATCAAGGTCCAGCTTTTGAATCACAAATCTTCCAAGAATTCTGCAACATGTATGGCTGTAAAAAGATCCGCACAACAGCATACCATCCCCAAATAAATGGATGGCTTATGCGAGAAGATGAACCATATTGTGATTGACTTGTTGAAGACCTTACCAGAGTCAGAAAGAAATCAATGGCCAGAAAAATTGCCAGACTTGGTGGACTTGTACAATCATGTCCCGGTGAGTTCTACAAACTGCACCCCCGCCTACCTCATGCGTGCAAGGCCCAGTAAACTGCCAATTGATTTAGATATGGGAATTCTGAAGCCAGATGCAGAAGTTCAAGAATCCAATTGGGATACCCTATGTCAGCAACAGTATCGCCAAGTACAAGAGTGCGTAGAGAAAAGTCTCCAACAAGCTAGGGGAAGACAGGAGAGAACCTTCAGACAGCATGCTCTAGCAACCCCATTTCAACCTGGTGACCAAGTTCTCAAGAGGAAGCGATGCATGAACAAATTGGATAATCAGTGGGAAACCACCCCATATACAGTCTTACCATTAAGTATGGATAATCCCAAAGTGTGTCTCATCAGTAAGGATGAAGAAAGGACATCAGCTGTTGTGTCAAGAGATCAACTCAAACCGTGTCCTGGAACTCTGAAGACACCAGAAGTCTTCTTACCCATACAGGTACAACCTGTCAAACAAGAAGAAGATGTGTTCCATACAGTCTTAGGAGATTTCCCAAAAACATGGCCAAATTACCATGGAGCAGTAGTAGTCCCGATGATCGCCTTCCCTCAAGTGGTGGAACCAGCATCAGAATCCGTACCACAAGAAGTCCCAAGACAAGAAGATCTGGAAGTTGAACCCATAGAGGAAAAACAGATTCCTGGTCCCAGTGGGCTTGCCAGTCCTACAGTCAGTCCCCCATCCTCACAATTGCCAGAAACACCAAATGGGAACACTTCCACCAACACCATTATGCTAAGTACACCCAGTACACCAGCAGTACGCAGGTCACAGCGTAGTACTCAGGGTCAGATACCAGCAAGATATAAAGACTAATGTGAAATTGCATATAAAATGTACATATGTTATAATGTTTATATGAGAAACCGTAACAGTTTAGTGTACAGAAAAGGTGAGAGAAGAGTGGTCTAAGGTGGCAGCACGGAGAGTTACAACTTGATCACATGGGTGGTGGCCCGAGGGCCGTGAAGCCTACTGCACTTACGACCAGAGTAGAGTCACGTGTAAGAAGCGTTTGGTTATTGAAATGTTTATATGTTTGCAACGTTGAGACCCATAAGCCCAGTACCTACAGAGACTATTCTGTATGAACATTTACATATTCTTGAACAATTTTCTTTTTATTAAGTATGGACCATACCTACCACAGGACTGGTTGTGGTAAAGACTGAGTGCGTACCTCCATCAGCCCCGGAGGCAATAGACTAAGCCCTGGAGAGACTGCTTTTTGAACTTTTTGGGTTTTTTGTATTTTTCCTTTTGAGACTCTGTATATATATATAATTGTTGTTGATAACTTGTTTGTTTCTTTCACAGTCCCGGAGTACTGTTCTTCACTAAGGGGGAATGTATCACCCCAGGGTTTCCACAATAACACAAAGGGTTAACTTCACACACAACACCAAGACCTCCAGGCCAGAAGGGGGAGACCAAGTGCTTCCCTGCATATTTTGGTGTGGAGAGGAAGTGGTCAGTTCTGTTTCAGTTTGTTTGTTTAGTCATTCAGTGCAGTCAGTGCAGAGGACTGAGGAAAGAGGATCTGCAGGTTGGAGCTGGGACAGCTCACCTCAGGATCCGCTGACCAATTCCAGGCCTAAGCTGAGGGTCTGAGGAAAGGAGACAGATAAAGCAGGGAACATACCTGGGAGACAGAGTATTGCTGAACTCACCCCAGTGGAGCACACGGAACGGATGCTGGATTCAAGGCTGTGCAGATTACACACCGCACAGTTAACACCAGAGAAGTGAAGATTCCACATTCTTCACCTTTACCACAGACACAGCAACAAGTGCAGAGTTCAGGAACACTGCAAGGAAGGACTCGAGTTGCCTGTCAGGTCGGTACCTGGGAGCAGAACAGGGCCAGCTGCCTAGTTCACACAGCAGCAGGCCACAGACACACAGTGCAGATAAGGAAGCCAAAAAAGCCCGGCTGGGTGGGAGAAACCCTGAACCCTTCACAGACTCCGTGGACAGTACTCTGCTGAATACCATCATTAGTAAAGGACAAAGAAACTGCAAAACCGTGAGTCTGCTTGTTTATTGTGCTCGTGTCTTGCACTCCCCCCATAGACTATCACACTGCCCCGGGAAAAAGGCTCTGCCCGTGGGGAGCCATCCCATCTCAAGCTGCCATCCATCACCCCGGAGGTTCTGCAGCAGCGGTGGTCATCTCTGATCACATTCCACGGGTGGCGTCACGAACATAATCCCCCTTTTTATTGTGGAACCAGGGATCACAGACCGGGTCAGGACACCGTGATCCCCTTTCCAGAAGTGACCCCTTGGCCTGGTTCTGAGTATCCCCTTAACCCCTGGCAACACAGATGACCTGCGTGTGAAGCGGGTAAGCAGTAACCCAGTTCCTTTTAATCCGACCTACCCGGCCACGGAATCCGGTCTGCCCCCAGCCACCGCAATAGCCATGCCACCTCCTCTACCTCCGGCTGTGGCTGCAGCGGAGCCACTAACCCTGACATCAGCAGTGGAACCTTCAGCCCCCGCGGAAGACGAGCAGGCCGCAGCGCCTCTCGCCCTACCACCGGCCAGACCAGGCCAGGCCACAACGCCTCTACTCCCGTCCACGGCCAGAGCAGACGGGCTGCATCACCGGGCCTGTACCTCGGTACAGAGCACCCGGACGCTGCTATCTCGGCTGCGGAACAGCCAGTTCATCTGTCCAAAGCTGCAGAGGAGGAGTCTGCCGACATGCCAATTCCACCACCGCGCGGACTCCCGTTAGCAGCCAGGACCGCCAGAGTCCGATTGCAGCCGGTTTCACAGAGGAGGCGCAACCAGAGGTCCACGTCCCATACTGGGAGAGACAACCATTGACTACCATTAAGGTGATATTGTATGCTGGCATCATGAGTATCAGAACAAATATATATCTTTATATGTAAGTCTAAAGCCATGACAGTGATTTACCCAGTGTATTTTTTTAGTGATATATTTCTGTGTATGAATCTAAAAAATTACAACCACACATAGATTAAAATTGTCACATTGATCTAGTACCAAACTCCCATCTCCCTAAGAATAAATGTTATGTAACTGTGGAATAAAAGCGCAAAAATAGGGTCTTACCCAGTATAGGGTTTTTGTCTAGTGCTGAAAAGGCACTCACCTGGTAAGGTTGTGCCAGTCACAACTCCTTTCTGCACAAGTAATGGTGGTGGTCAGCAGTGGCCCCGAAAGTTAATAGTATCATAAATGGGGAGAGGAATACGGGTGTAAGCCGCGCTAAAACCACTGAATACAGAAGATTTTAAATAAATCCCTTTATTTTCATAAGTCTACGCATTTCTGAGATATAACCATCTTCTTCAGGACAAGGGAAATCATACCTAATGATTTCCCTTGTCCTGAAGAAGGAGATGGTTATATCTCTGAAACGCGTAGACTTATGAAAATAAAGAGATTTATTTAAAATCTTCTGGATTCTGTGGTTTTAGCGTGGCTTACACCCGTATTATTATGATACTAAGGATAAATGTTAAAATCTTTCTGATCCAGAACATCAAACCATAAAAGATTATATAGTGGAGAGTCTGCAAAAAAGTTATCAGACTGTCCACATTACAAGTAGACACAATTTTCTATTTGCTAATCCTGGAAAATTTGTTTTCTTGGTTGAAGAATTAAATTTCCCGGGCTATGTCTTGTCTGCTAAAGGTTTCTGTACAGATCCCTGTTCAAGGGTTAAAGGGTAAAGGAAATGGTTTAAGAAACTAAAGGACATTGAGAAAGCCTGATGATATGGGGTTGATTTACAGCCAAAGGCATTGGATACTTGACCATGATCGATGGTGGTCTCAATGCTGAGCTACATGTAAGTATCCTACCAGACTAGTTATTTCGTGCACTTTAGTACTATGGGTATGAAAAGGACGACATTGTGTTCCAGCAGGACAACGGCTCGAAGCATAAGTCGAGATTGTCAAATAAATGGTTCAATGACAATGATGTAGAGGTGCTGGATTGGCCCCCAGAGTCCCCAGACCTCAACCTAATTGAACTCTTGTGGGTAGAGTTGAAGAAAAATCATTACACATACCCAAGTGAGTCAACCAGTATACACCAACATTGTGAATATGAAGAAGAGACCTGGAATCAGATTTTGATCTAGACATGCTTGAATCTGATCGAGAGCATGCCCAGGAGGATTAAGGCAGTGTTGAAAGCCAAAGATGGATTTACAAAATACTAACAAAATAATAAAAATTAAAATTTAGATTTTTAGGAGCAAAACAGTAACAATGCAGTGACATGACAAGAATGTGCATAACTAATCATATGCTAAATAGTTACAAGTCAAATTTATGTATGAGATAGCCAAGATTATTGTCTAGAAAATGAAGGTATCCTCACATTCAAGGCTATAGGGGATGGTGAGATATGGAGCCTGAAATTCAAACGTTCAAAACATTTTTACCATTTTGCTCGTCAGTGTAAGCTGGCAATAGATATTGTTTTTTTGCTGGTTTATGTTTCACTGGCATTTGCAATTTCAACATCTCCAATGTGGTGAAATAATCCTGGCAGCCTCTAGTACCCCTATAGAAATAACACACTTCAAACTGACTTATATCTAGTGCCAAGGTGTTGATACTTCTTTTACCTGACCTGATATGACCCATGTAAGCAAAAATCGTAAGCTTTAAAGGGGTTCTGTCACCAGGTTTTGCTACCCCATCTGAAAGCAGCATAATGTAGAAACAGAGACACTGATTCCAGAGATGTGTCACTTACTGAGCTGTTTGATGTCATTTTCATAAAAACGAGGTTTTCTCCGCTGCCGATCAAGCAGTTATACGGAGCTCATGAATATGCTGGACTACCTGGCAGCAGCCAAGTAGTCCTCTAATGATAAAATGACTGTTTAATCAGCAGTAGATTATCAAAGCTACAGCAAGCAGCCCAGAAAGTGACACACCGTTGGATTCAGGATCTCTGTCCCTACATTATGATGCTCTCAAATTAGATGGGAAAAACCTGGTGACAGATTCTCTTTTAGTGACTTTAAAATCTTAACTTGATCAGAATGTGTAAATGTCACAGCTAATATTTAAAAAATAATCAACAACAAAGATGAAATAAAACCTTCAGATTTATTTTTTTTTACATTTTCTTTTTTTTGTTAAACAAAGAGTTGTAAATGAGAAGTAATCAGAGTTAGGGATAAAGTATGGAAAGTGGGTAGTGCTGACACACAGCAAAGTCAATATGTCAGGAATTGTCCCAGGGCTGCGATATCTCAACATAGAATGATATCTTACAGTTGCCTTGAGAGCCTGATCAGTGCAAGACCCTCCGCTCCACATTAGAAAGGTCTACCCAGTCACAGAAAGGACCTTAAATCTTCCATATGTGAAGCAGGTCACAGATTGCCCCATGTTCTTGGTCCCAGATAGGACAGACTGCTCCCTTCTGTTTTGATTATAATCCTGAGGATATTATCCCTCATCCACTGTACACTTGTGTCCCAATCACTCGCATGATTTCCTTTTGGATTTTGGGGTCCTGAGTGTTGATGTTGGCATCTCCGACTTGGCCATCTTCATACCTTTGGTAGTATACATTTTGACAGAAGACATGTAAAAATAAAGACAGATAAGAGTATAAACATAAAAATTATAAGCGTGGAAAAATAAGTAGTCTCAGAATACTAACAAATGGGGAAATAGAAATTTAGCTTCAGAACTAAAGTACACTTCAAGCCTTAAAACGTGTTTGCAAGTAATGGATGGGTTCAGCCAAATTCAACAGAAAAGCCTGACAATAAAGCTTTAGCAAAGAAAATTCTCAGGGAAATGCAGAGCAATTTATATTTTAGAAACTACAATAACTAATCTGTTTTCCCTTGGCAGAAAAATATTGAAAGGAGTTTTCCGACATACACTCTAAAAAATGTTTTACGCTAAACTGTGCTGTATTGTCATATAAAACATCCCTACGTTATTTTTTTTATTTTCTTACTTTTGTTCCTCTTGAATTATCCCTTTATCTCTCCAGCCTCTTTGTTTACATGCAGCTCAAGCAAACTTGACTTGCTGCTATCCTTGGTTGCCAAACCTCAGTCAGAGCTTGCACCGCCCGGACTCAGTGTCCAGCCCCGCCCCCTGCCCAGCCATTGGCTGTCAGTATTCTGCTCAGCACACACCTCTAGGACAGTACAATGTGGGCACATATAATGTAGTATTGTGCCCATCCTTGTCCTCATCCTATAGTAATGCCTCCAACCTGTTATATGTCCCATCCTTCTGCCCATGCTATAGTACTATGCCCCATCCTTGTGCACATGCTATAGTACTGTACCCCATCCTTCTGCCCATGTTATAGTACTGTGCCCCATCCTTGTGCACATGCTATAGTACTGTGCCCCATCCTTGTGCCTATGCTATATTACTGTGCCCCATCCTTGTGCCCATGCTATAACACTGTGCCACATACTTGTGCCCATCTATAGTACTGTGCCTCATCCTTGTGCACATGCTATAGTACTGTGCCCCATCCTTGTGCCCATGTTATATTACTGTGCCCCATCCTTGTGCCCATGCTATAGTACTGTACCCCATCCTTGTGCCCATGTTATATTACTGTTCCCCATCCTTGTGCCCATGCTGTAATACTGTGCCCCATCCTTGTGCCCATGCTATAGTACTGTGCCCCATCCTTGTGCCCATGCTATAGTACTGTGCCCCATCCTTGTGCCCATGCTATAGTACTGTGCCCCATCCTTGTGCCCATGCTATAGTACTGTGCCTCATCCTTGTGCCCATGCTATAGTACTGTGCCCCTTCCTTGTGCCCATGCTATAGTACTGTGCCCCATCCTTGTGCCCATGCTATAGTACTGTGCCCCATCCTTGTGCCCATGCTATAGTACTGTGCCCCATCCTTGTGCCCATGCTATAGTACTGTGCCTCATCCTTGTGCCCATGCTATAGTACTGTGCCCCTTCCTTGTGCCCATGCTATAGTACTGTGCCCCATCCTTGTGCCCATGCTATAATACTGTGCCCCATCCTTGTGCACATGCTGTAGTACTGTGCCCCATCCTTGTGCCCATCCTGCTCATCCTATAGTAATGGCCCCTTTCCTGCTCCTCTTCCGTCATGTAGTAGTGTCCCCTATTCTGCCATACTTCACACACGCAAAAAAACCCCAAAGACAAATCCTTCTCACCTATCCTCATTCCCTTGGTGTCCTACTTCTGACACCGCTTTATATCAGAAGACAGATTCCCGGGCACTGTGCAGAACGAGTTCTCTATGCAGTTTCTCCAGTGATCAGCTGCTGCCTTTGATTGGCCGGCGGTTGATCATTGCATTAGCTGTATATAGAGCTCCCATCTGAGCAGCGTCGGGCAATCGGTCCTCTGATATAAAGCGCTGTCAGCTGCAACCCCCTTGATGAATGCTGCCGGTGCAGGGGCCGCAGCTGACAGAGGATAGATTCCCTGGCGCTGCTCAGACGCGAGCTCTGTATGCAGCTCTCCAGCTTCCTCATATGCATTAGCTCCTGCCTCTGATTGTGGGAGGGTGCGGGGAAGGGGGGGCGGGGACTCCATGCATGGTACCTGCCCAGCAGGGCGGCAATATGCAGTGGCTGTTTTGCATGTCAACATGGTCCTGCCCCTGTTGACATGAAATCACAGGAAGCAGCAAAATCACGGTAGGAGCGCTCACATGACCACTCTGAGCCGGGGGAGAGGGGCTGACAGCAGGGCAGGTAAGTAGTCACTAGCTACTTACCTGCCCCAATGTAGACCCATGGTGAAATTACAAAAAAGGCAAAATAAGCTGGATAACCCCTTTAAAGGTAGCAGTGATTCTGTCTAAGGCAACCTGAAACTTAAAAACTTGTCGCTCCATTTCAGACGTTTTCTCTTATCATTGAAATTTGAGATTGAAGAGAACATTATGTACTGTAAATCAGCCAAAAAAAAAATCCCTACTTACACAAAAAAGAAGCGTGTGCAGACATGATCAGAGACAGGGCACACCCAAATATTCCCATGCTTCTGTAAATCCTTTGATGTTATTACTAAATAGAGAAAAAAAAATAATTTATGGTTAGTAAACTTTGCACAACTAAAATTTTCATTATCAGGGTGAATACATTTAAATATATATAACCATGGAGGTGACTGCATAAAAATAAAAATTAGAGCCCCGACTTCTATAACGATATGTTATGAAATAAATCAGGACACAAATTAGCCTATTTAAATTTGAAAAAAAAGTTACGGTATTCAACATTGTATATATCGATACAGAATCTGAGGAAAAAGAAATCCTGCTAATATTTTGGCCTTGCTACCCTATTACTATAATTCAGGGATATTCTCACCTAGAATCATTGCTTCTAGGGAACAGTCTGTGGAGTGCCATATGGAGGCATCATTAGTAGAGATGCATGAACCCGCAGATGTTGGGGTTGGGCAGGTCCAGCCAGACTTTAAAATAAATCCAGTTCAGGACCAGACTTGACCCCGAACTTGATCCCAGATGCTAACCTCATATAAGTTCATGAAAATCCGAACTTGAGTGTTATAAAATGGTGTTAGTAAGGTCTAGGGGGGGTGCAAATGGAAGCAAAATGGGGATTAAAGCAGGAGAATTCACTTCTTCCCTGCCTATCCTCTGTGACAGCATTTGTGATTGGTTGCAGTTAGACTGCCGGCATTTCAGCGTCTGTGATTGGTTGCCCTCACAGCAGCTGTCTGGATCCCGGAAGTGGAGTGTAAAATTAAATAAATAATTGTAAAAAATGGCGTTAGGTCCCCCGTATTTTGATACCTAGCGTAGATAAAGCACTTAGCTGGAAGCTGCAGACCACAGCTGTGTGCATTATTTTTTCTGTGTATCAAAACACAAGGGACCCCATGAGGCGTTTTAAAAATTGTTTAAAGAAATAGTTTTAAAAAACGGAATGCAGTCCCCCACATGCAAGATAAAGTGGTCAGTTGAGGGCTGGTATTCTCTTGCTGGGGAGGCCCATGATTATTGGGCCCTCTTTGGTCTAAAAATAGCAGTCTACAGCTGCCCCAAAATTGGCCCATCCATGACATACGCCAATCCTAGCGCTTCCCTGGCTCATCCCGATTACTCTGGTACAGTGGCAATCGAGGTAATATAAAGGGTTAATGACAGCTGTGATTTGTAAAAAAAAATCACAGCTGTCATCATGTCCTAGGTTTGTAATAGCAAAGGGTCTATGAGACCTTCTTCACTATTAATCATGTAAGTAAAAATACACACCAAACAGAAAGAAAAATCCTTTATTAAAAAAAAAACCACAAAAAACCCTCTTTCTCCATTTTATTAACCCCCAAAATACCCCTTCAGGTCCAACGTAATCCACAACATGATGTCCCGCAACAATCCCAGCTCTGCTACATCCTGTGGTCACAGTGCGCAGTCACATTAGAAAAAGTGACCGCACACTGCGGTGCTAGGGACACACTGACTGAGCCACACCTGTGAGAGCTGTAACATCAATGAGTTCACCTGAGGTCAGTGCTGGGGTTCCCATGGTACCCCAGCTGCAACCTCAGGTGAACTGACATGAGGTTAACTCATTGAACTCAGTGACCTCACCTCAGGTGAATTCATTGAACTCAATGCCGGATTACCAGATTAGGGGATGTGTGCACATTTAGTATTTGGTTGTAGACCTTTCTGCACCAAATCCGCATCTCCTGGCAGAACAACGCACCAAAATCACATTAACAACTCTTATGGTTTTGGTGCATTCTTCTGCGAGGAGATGCATATTTGGTGTAGAAAATTCTGCAGCCAAATACTAAACGTGCACCCGTCTACTTCGGTAATCTGGCATTGAGTTCAATGACTTCACCTGAGGTGAGGTCACTGAGTTCAGTGAGTTCATCTCAGGTCAGTTCACCTTCCTCACCCCAGCTGTGACCTCAGATGAGGTTATTGAATTAATTGCCGAATTACTGGATTAGGTGTTGTGCGCACGTTGACTATTTGGTTGCAAACATTTCTGCACCAAATCTGTGTCTCCTGGCAGAAAAACACACTGAAACCACATAAAAAACGCATGTGGTTTAGGTGCATATTTCTGTCCGGAGATGCATATTTAGTGTAGAAATATCTGCATCCTCTTCTTCTGGTGAACTCAATGTGCGCACATCACTTAATTCGATAATTCGGTATTAAGTTCAATAACTTCACCTGATGTGAGGTCACTGAATTCAATGAGTTCACCTCAGGTCAGTTCACCTGAGGTCACAGTTGGGGTACTGTGGGACCCACAGGTGAACTTATTTATGTCACTGCTAACAGCTTCGGCTCCGTCAGTGTGTCCCTGACGCCCCAGTGCTCGGTCATGTTTTCTAATGTGACCACGGACTGCAACCTCAGGATGTAGCAGAGCCAGGATTGTCGTGGGACCTCCTGTGGATTAAGTTGGACCTGCAGGGGTATTTTGGGGGTAAATAAACTGGAGAAAGAGGGTGTTTTGTTTGTTTGTTTGTGTTTTTGTTTTAAAATACAGTTTTTCCTCTATGTTTTTTGTGTTTCTTTTTACTTACATGATTAGTAATGGGGGGGGGGGTTCAAAGACCCCTACCCATTACTAATCCAGGGCTTCATGGCAGCTATGATATTTGGATAAATCACAGCTGTCATTAACCTCTTATATTACCCTGGCCACCGTACAGAAACGGGCAATCGGGATGAGCAGAGTAAGTGCCAGGATTTTCTGCAGGCTGCTATTTTTAGGCTGGGGAGGGCTCAATAGCAGTGGTACGCACCAGCCTGGGAATAGGAGCCACCAACTGTAGGCTTTATCTTGGCTGTGTATTAAAATTGAGGGGGAGAATTGCATGCCATTTTTTAAAATTATTTATTTAAAAAAATGTTAAAAAAAGCTTTGTAGCTGTCACAAGTAACAAATAACTGCAAAAATGGCATAGAGTCTCATGTATTTTGATACACAGCCAAGATAGGGCACACAGCTAGGGGCTACAGCCTCCAGCTGTCAGCTTTATCTGTGCTGGGTATCAAAACTTGGGGGTACCCTATACCATTTTTTCAAATTATTTATTTTTACACTCCTCTTCTTGGACCCAGCCACTGAGAGAGCAACTAATCACAGATGCCAGCATCCTAGCAGTCTGACTGCATCCAATCACAGATGCTGTAACAGAGGATGGGTGAGGGATGCAGTGAATATTCTTGAGATCTAATGAGCGGACCCGAAAGCAGTGTGACAGCCATGCCGAAGCTTTGTAAATATAATTGTCCTTCTTTAATCCCTATTTTGCTTCCTTTTTTTAATCCAGGTGGCCAAACCGGAACAGTAACACAGACTTCTCTGAGACGTCTGTGATCGAGGTTTGTGCACGGACACTAGGTGTCCAGTGTGAACCCAAAACTTTACAGTTCGAGTTTGCCCATCACTATCCAGATAGAGATTATAATTTTAGATGAGAATAATTACTCTCTTTTAGCTATAACTAAAGATGAGCAAATCTTTTGGAATTCAAAGTCGCCAGCTTCCCCAAATATTACCCCAAAAATTGATTTCTTGAGAATAAAATGTCCACGGATGTCAATACTGAAAAGCCTCTATTTGACTGAAAAAGACATGTATAACACTTTGAAGTCTCTTAGGACTGTGCTGAGCCCCCTTGAGCTCATTAAAGCAAACACAGCTTTGGTAATGTCCAAGTTACCTATCTGGCTAAAGTAAAACAGATGATAATTGATTATAGTCAATAGCCGATTAAACTACATACTACACTAAAAGTCTTTTAGGCCAGTTAAGGCAAAATTTGTTTGTATTACTTTGGGCTGTTTCCATGTTGGCTTTTAAACAAACTGCCTTTAACTCGCAGTTTTCAAGACCAAGAATAGTGCCAGCGTCTTCAGAGACAGGGTATCCCAGAACTAATCCCTTACTCAACATGGCCTTTAGTCAACAAGGCTTGGATCAAAACATCCGTTTTGTCAGGTGTTTTTCCTTTTTCAGCCATCTTCTTCCTCCATTCTCCAAAAGACTTGGGGGAATAGCGGTCTTCGCCACATCCACAGCCAATCCTGGTTTCTCAAACAGTACACCTTCTCCTCTAGATCCAGAACTGTTTTCCCTAAAGTAGACGTCCCCAAGACCACTTGAGCCGAGTGTTCCCGGTCATCTTAATGAAGGTATTCACTCCCTGCAGAGGGGGAGCGATGGTCTCAGCAAACATCATGGCAGCCAAACTGGCTCTGTCCGGGGTCTGAGTTTCCATCCAAACCATGTAGTCAAGTCCACCAGTCCCTGCAGCTCTAACGCCACTAATGTTTTCTTCCAGGGACCCTCTTTCTTCCCTCCGTCAGATACCTCTTCTCTGCTCAACATCTGCCTTCTCCTTCCAGGTTTCCACTTCTTACAGGGTGACAGGGCAAGTGACTCCTATAGCTTACCACCCCTTGCGGCAACACATTTTGCAGAATGTGATGTACTCTCCAATGTACAAACTGTGAAGGTGGTACGGCAGAGTGTCTCACTTAATCATGGCCCTATTAACATAGACCTGGCACTGGTCCCCTCCTCAGTGATAAATCAAAACCCCTTTATGTGATTGAAATCTGCTGCCCGGCCTTCGATGCACTGTTCTTCAAAGAAGACTCTCTTAGGGTCTACCATCCACTCCCTGATGAGGGCATCTGCCTTCACCGGCTCAACTGTAATGAGGTCCTATAGGAATCCAGTGAGTCACGAGACAGAGACGCAGGCAGAAAGTTAACCAAACTGAGTTTACTGACAGGGTTTGGGGAGGGGATGTAAACTAAAGAAAGAGTATGCAGACTCTTCCCCCACAAAACCTCAGTAAAACCATACAATGAGATATACTCGTGGGTCAGTGTGTCAGCCTCAGAAATCCCCAGATTATGTTTCACAGCAAACCTGGAACAAATTTACCTAACAGTACACAGGATGAATAACTAGCATAGCAACAGGGAAGTGTAAATCTTTTGAGTGCGACTCCATGGGGATCTCTGAGACTTCACACTAACTTACAACTTACCTGCTTCTATCCACAACACAACACATAAGCAGAGAAACAGTATATGCACATATACACTAGAAATTGGTATACCTGGGTATATCTACACTGAAGGTACCGTTTGCTCTGACAATGTCCATTACAGGCCTGTGGGGGGCCTGTCCGCAGCTGCTTCCGGGGTCTTCGGCACCAACCAACAGAATCCAAAGTGCACAACAAATCGGTCCTCTCTATTCCAAGGCATTCAAAGGCCTTTGGCCATGTCACTCACAGTTCTGTCAGCCCAGGGATGAAAGTCCTCCATCCAGGTGTCGACTTTTAAGGAACAGGTCCACCGCTCTCCTCAGCAAGGGGGAGAAGCTTCTTCACACTCTCCAGGTCCAACGTAATGTCCTGATCAGCAGCTGACCTTCACCTCAGTCAGCATGGACCTGCACAACTCTCTGAACTTTTTACAGCAGGCTTGTACAGTCCATTCCACAGTTTCCTGCATTTGTGTAGGCTCAGCCTACTTCCTCTCCACCAGGCTCCCACCTTTTCCAGGGAGACCTATGGGTCTCCCTGTCATTGTTCTCTCCTCACATAGTGACTCACATACAGGGAGAGACTTCTCAAAATTCACAGCACTTTGCACACTGTTACACAACTCTTCTCGGAACCATCTGAATCCACTCATGGGCATGCACTTTGGCGATAACTCCCCATAGCCCTTTTCCAATTGAAATTAGTGGGTCTCGGCTCTCTAAGAGATTCTGGGGTGGGCACGGTTGCATCCGGTTCCTTGAAACTTTCAATCATGGCTAGCCCTTAGGCTTCCTTACCACCTCCATAGGAACATCCTCCCCTCACCCTCCTCAGGCCTCTGACATACCTCAAGAGTATGGAGTTCACTGACTTCTTCAGGTTGAACTGATACTGCTGGGGTGAATTTCTCTTGTTCAGTACCACCAGTGTATGCAGGTCTGAGTACCCCCTCTCCGGATGACATCTGACTCTAAAATTTAACCCAGACCTCGTGAAGAAGGCGGCTCACCCCTAAATGTGGTGTGGTGTTCCCCTGAATGGTCAGCAGAGCCATCAGCTCCCAAACAATAACTCTTGCTTGAAAACTGCCCGCCGTGGCCCCTGGAGGCTCCATGCGGATCGCATCCTCAACCTCACCCTCACTCTCACTGCACTGCATAGGCTGTTCCCTAATATCTCTGGCTTATGCTGAGTGCACTGCTTAGACCTATACATCCTCTGACTTCATTCGACCTTCTCTCTTTGCAAGCTTCAGAGAAAATAGGGCTGACTGGTGATTCACCTCGTACTTCCTTTCAGTTCGGCGGTAGTCATGGCCAAGGACATCACCTTCCCCGCCCTGGCATGCTACACACAATGGTAGTGTTTGTGTAGTAGCTTTAACCCTTTGGACCGGTACCTCTAGTCCAGAGGACTTTTTCTTATCCTCGGTTGCACACAGCATGACACCGCTGTGTCTTGCTTTCATTCACATAAAAGAGTCTCACTCAGATTTCAACTTCACACAAGTGTTATTATAAGTACAGCATTGTTAATTTTTCACTCTAACATAGGCAGGATCTTTCAGGAGGGTTGCAGACATGATATTAACTTTCATATGCTTGAAAAAGCCCGTTTGTGGGGCGAAACGTCATGTATGCTATGACAGAATAAAGATATGGGGTGCTGTCCATCATTTTGGATGTACCATAGATGCTAAGTGGATCTCTTGGATCTGACTTGTGTCCCTTCCTTAAAGAAAGGATTCTACCGAAGGTGCTGCAAACAATTTTTCTTTTGTATGATATTAACTTATTCCACAAAGGCTGCCAAGTAGGGAGGGGGAGGCTGTTTCATCTGCATCCCACTGATATCTAACCAAATGGGTCCACTTGTTTCGCTTTGGCTATAATACCTGGCATTGCTATGCTACTTTTCAGAGGCCACTTGACGAGCCACTGCCCCCATGCCAATGTCCCTCAGCCGGGCTCCCCCTTTCTCTCTAAAGATCCCCATTCATGTTGGCCAACACTGTATCCACAACTTTTCACACAGCTTGCCTGGTAGAAGTCCCCCTTTTCTCAGCCCGCCACTGTAGCGCTACATCTGCACTCCAGTGACATCTTGTAGAAATTGCCAGTACTGCGGCACTGAGGCGAATTAAACAAGTTACCATAACTTCACATACAAGCACATGTCACACATTAGCAATAAAACCAGTGATGCCTCCGGGGGGATAACTGACCATAGGTCCACACCCATACAAATCTCTAACAGCAATATTTAAACATGTGGCACATGTGATAATCGGTGTGCTAGTGATGTGATCGTGAGGTGCCGATGGGTTGTCATGAGGGGTCTGCTGAAGACCCCCGTGTCTGTCATTACAAGCGTTTAGCTAGCGTTCATAGGTGATTGTGATTTTAGCTATACACAACAGTTCTAATGCACTGTTGTGTATAGCATAAGAGGTCAGATGATTGCAGCTTCAATTCTTCTAGAAGGACTATTAAAATGTATTTAAACATATGTAAAAAACAAACAAACTCACAAATCAGTTCAAATCACCCTACTTTTTCCCTATTAAAAATAAAACAATTACAAAAATATCTAAAATACACATATTTGGTATCGCATTCGTAATGGTCTGATCTATCAAAAACATACAGATGGCATATGGATGCTAGGCTAGAAGATAATCACATGCTCACAAAGAACTCGCATGACATATGGAAAGACATACGCATGACACTCGTCCGATTTTTCTTGATGAAAATAGAACAGATTTTTTTTTTATATACACAAGTGTGAGTGAACCCTGAATGTAATGTGTGCGAGAGCCATTTCATCTTCATGACATCAAAACATACTATAGTTAAATGATTTATTACCTTCACACAGTGCAATACAATTGAGATTCCGACTCTGCAAGAAACGAGACTGAAGACATCGAGTCTAATACAAAGAGATAACAGAAAGAAAATCATTGATAGGACAAACTAGTTTGGAAAGTTTAATAAAAAGTATGTTCACCTTTAAAAGATATTTTACATATAACGTAGACTTAAAGTGGTGGCCCGAAGGCAAAGTAATTTTCATTCTAAATTCCTATGTAAACTATCTTCTAATATACTTGAATTAAAAATGTCCTATCCTTCTGTAACTATACCATCTAACTACTTTTCTATTTTTCTCCCCTACTTCCTTTTAGATGACGAATGTTTTAAGAATACAAGAGCATGCTGGGATACTCAGACGAAGCATCATCAGGAGGAAGAGAATGTCTTTGCCCCCTTCCTGAAACGAAGCGTCATCAGTGACACTCGTCTCAGGAGCTGGTCTGGTCCACGCGCGCTGTGCACTGTGTGATGTGCACAATGACAGCACTCTCTGTAGTCGCCTTAGATCAGCAGTAATGAACCAGCAACAGAGCTTGTTGTCAGAACACCCGATGTGCAAAGACCACTGACGTCACTTGTGGGGATGGTGCTGGTTTCTGCATGCTAATTATTCTAACATTGCACTGTTACCAGCTTGCAACTGCTACTGGGACTATCTGAGCCCCTGAATTAATAATCGTTTGAGTATCCCATGCACTGGGATTCTCAAGCAAAGCATCATCAAAAATGAAATAAGGAAAAAAATAGATTAGCAGTTAGTGTAGTTAGAGAAGGATAGGCAATTTGTAATGTAAGTATATTAGTAAATAATTTAGATTATGGCACTAATCAGATAGGGATTTGGAAAGAAAATTACTTTGGCCTTTGGACCACCAATTTAATACTCCAATAATACTGAATATTATAAATACTTTGCATTAATTATCTTACATGAATTTTGAGCTGTAGTTTGTATTATTGTCAAAGCTGATCTCACAGTTCTACTCATTGTTACTCAAAACAGATGACAAGTTTAAAACAAAAAAATATAGAGTAGCATCCATACTGCAGAGGAATGCAGTGTGGTAGACGGTGACGCTAACAGCTTGAGAATCTTTTTTATCCCCATAATTTATACCTTGTGTGCAGTGTAAATAGCACTTAACTTGAAATGATGGTGTTTCCATCATTAGAGAGTAAAGCATGCCATACAAATTGCAAAACTAGGCAGTTTTTTGAACGGCCTCTACAACAGAAAGACTTGTCTCGGGCGGGGGGCACAGACCACGGCAGGGGGGCTACTCAAGACGCTCGGATCCAGGATCGTGGCTGTGGCTCCAGTGGCAGCCGGACCCGGGGCCTGTGCAGCAGCCCGCCGCCCGCAACTGTATAAGAGGGGTTATTTACAGGGGAGAGTTTGTCAGTGACGCCACTCGTGGGTTGCGGTGATGTTTTGTACACCGCCGCTGCCTTTGTATGAGAGGCCCGGGGCTGATGGCGCGGGGACAGCAGGATGGTATCCCCTCCACAGGTAGGGGAGGTGTAGTCCCGGGGCCCAGGTGTAGGTGGAGTGGAATGCTGGGGTGCAGTCTGCGGGGATGGACTGTATGATACCGGTGTACTCACTTATTTGAATAAAGTCACACAGAGTCCAAGTAGTAAACCAAGTACCGTAGCCTACAGAGGGGTGTGCTCGGGTCCCGCACACCGGTGAGCAGAACAGGGGCCCTTCCTCCTGCACTTCTGTGTTGATGTCTCGTGTGTTCACTAGTCCGCATGGAACAGGAAAAGTCCACTCCCGGTGTCTTTGCTGTGGGAGCTGTCGCCCACGAGATCTGACCCTTGGGATTTTTGCAGGCACTTGCCAGGAACTAATGCTGTGCAGGTTACCAGGACAATGACGCGGCGGTCATGTGGTGACGTCCGCGATCATGTGACTGGGACACATATCGCGAGATTGCGCGCTCAGTATGATTCAGCCCGGAAATAAAAGTCACCAGGTTTTTGCTACCTCATCTGAGACCAGCATAGCGTAGGAAAACAGACCAAGACTCCAATGATATATTAGTTTACCGGGTGCAGCAGCTGTGACACAATCAGTGTTCTTAGATGTAGCTTGTAGCAGAGCTCACAAAGCTAACCGCACCAATACCACGGTTCTCTGTGTACATTGTATAATAACAGTCAGATGCTTATCAGAGGAGGTGACATAGCCAAACCAGAGCTGTGTGCGCTGTAGTAATTGCAGTGATTATCTCCTGGTAATAAAACAATCATTGTGTGGAAACAGTGCACAGCCTAATAAGAGACACATCTCTGAATTCTGTGTTTTATCTCCTACATAATGCTTTCCGCAGATTACATAATAAAACCCTGCTGACAGATTCCCTTTAAGAATCTAAGTCGTCATCACTGTACATGCAGACATAATTGGGTCCTGTTAGATATCATTAAAAAGTTATTCCCAAAATCACAATGTGGTCTTATAACAATGCACAGATATTCACTCATTTGAGCCAATATTACTCATTGTTCAGTCTGCCCCATTTTGCATATACATGCTTATTATCCCTCTCTAAAGAATCCTCTCCATGCTCAGTTTACCCTCCAGATGCCATTGAAACCTTCCTGCTGTAGTTTCAGTGTGCTTGGTCACTCATGCGCAGTGCAGCATCTGCTCTGTTTCCACCTCTGACAGAGTGTATTATACCGTTAGAACACATTCTATGCTCCTTTACACTGTATACTCGAGTCCAGTTTCCTGCCTTGCCGATTTTATCTGCTGCCATCTACATCAGCATAGCTGCCCTTGTTTTTCTAGCAGAGCTCAATTCTCCTGCAAAATTCTACAAATGAGCTTGTATTAATTAATTAATTAGGTGTATAGCTGAGCTGTGCTTGTTGCTGACAGCTGCTAGCTCTGCTAGAAACCAATTTAACATATCAATGATGTAAAAACACACATGCAGCTATACTACTGTAGATGTCAGAAGAAAAAAATAGTTATGGAAGCTACTACACATGAGTGGAGAGGGCACAGAAGCAAAAGGTGAATTTTAGATTAGCTTGATGATAACTCAGAGAGAGGTGGGACCAGTCTGGACAACACAGGGGAGGGTGAGAGAGGTGTGCAGCACTGAGGAGAAGCAGGGTGCTATTGGGAAATGTAATTTTAGCAGTGTAAGAATAGGACTGCAAATTCAACTATGTGAAGCTGAATGCTCCAAGGGACAGATGGAGATTACAAAAAAGAGCACAAGAGTTCATGAAAGATACTTTATGTTGGGCTTAAGGGCACTTTACACGCTGCGATATCGCTATCAATATCACTAGCGAGCGTACCCGCCTCCGCCGGTTGTGCGTCACGGGCAAATCGCTGCCCATGGCGCACAACATCGCTAACACCCGTCACACATACTTACCTGCCTAGCGACGTCGCTGTGGCCAGCAAACCGCCTCCATTCTAAGGGGGCAGTTTGTTCGGCGTCACAGTGACGTCACTAAGCGGCCACCCAATAGAAGCGGAGGTGCGGAGATGAGCAGGACGAACATCCCGCCTACCTCCTTCCTTCCTCATTGCGGGCGGCCGCAGGTACGAGGTTGTTCCTCGCTCCTGCGGTGTCAGACGTGGCGATGTGTGCTGCCGCAGGAACGACGAACAACCTGCGTCCTGCAACAGCAACGATAATCGGGAATGGAACGACGCGTCAACGATAAGGTAAGTAATTTTGATCGATAACGGTCAATCCTGTGTTTCACACGCAACGATATCGCTAACGAGGCCGGATGTGCATCACGAATTCCGTGACCCCAACGACATCTCGTTTAGCGATGTCGTTGCGTGTAAAGCAGCCTTTAGTCTTTATATTAACAATATCTAATTATTTACTGTGCTTTGTGAAAAATAATGTGATTGTAGAAATAACCCTTTAATTAGATAACTAAGCACTTTTGATTAACACTTTCATATGTTACCTGAGGAATAGTGTTCATTCGGTTATATCTCTGCACTAGCTCATCCTTAGATGGCATTCGATGTTGCCCCTTCCCCATACCTGCATAAAATAAGTAAAATAATTATTTTCTGCAAAAGTATCTAAAAATACCGGTCAGTGGTTGTTACTAAATAAGTATAATAAACATTATTTCTGTTGTCCTACTTAATTCCAACTATTTGATATCAGCTTACCATGAGTTCAGTAACTCTTTTATCAAACAAAACTTACAAGAGGAAACTAAGTACACTGTCACTGAGACAGCACAGGAGATCACGGAGATATTGTACCGCTGCCATCAATTTGTCAAGAGCAGCACTCTGCTGTCTCCAAATCATCAAGAAGTCAATGACGTATATTGACCGATGATTAATTTATGATGCCGCAACTGTTTCCACTACTAGGCCAATTATTTGGAAGCTCATAGTGAGGGAATAGTATATAGTATATATAGAACTGATTCCAATGCATGGAATATATATATATATATATATATATATATACACACACACACACACCTTGGTATTGTCCCTGCCAACCCCACAATATACAAAGGAAGGGAGAACCCCAATGAAACATGGAACAATCCTACATGGAAATGTATCTTCCTGGCATTGAACAAGGATCATAAATTTGACATTTGCTTTTATTAACCCAAGCTACAGCCACATACTACCCTTTGATGACTCATAACAATGCTGGTCATGGGATGTGGCTTCAGTGTCTAGAAAATTACATCTCCAACTTTCAGGTTATCCTTACCTCTAGAGGTCCCAGGTGGAATATTTTTTTATTAAATATATTTCCTATTTAATATAATAATTTTACCTTTCCATAAATAAGGAAATATGATATATACATTGTCATCCATCTGCCCGACATTAATTTGGAGCTCATAGGCAGGACTAACAATTATGAGAAAATATGTATGTTCTTCCCCTCATAACCATTATGCTGAAAATGTGCCTCCCATAAATTTCGGATTGATATCAACCCCATTATTCATCACTGATCACCGGTGACACAGGTGACACATTTGATGCTTTTCAATCCCTAGTAAAAGCTGGTCACTGGTACAATCCTGGAGGGGAGCTATGTTTCACTGAAGTTGATGGCCAGGGTGATGTGGAAACATTACAGGGACACATTTTTGTAACAGTCAAAGAGATGGGTGGGGCTCCTGTTCACATAGCTCCACTTTAGGGTATGGTCTAGGAGGTACAATGAAGACCTCTGGATTCACTCAGTGTTTTGTGTGTATGGAGGTGAGCAGACCTCCAGAGTTGTGCTCATACTAATATATAACTGAATGTTATTCTTGAGCGGGCGAACCCCGCAGTTAATTGGACTGTTTAAGCACTATTTGTTTAGGTTTTTGCTTGAAGTGTCAGCTTTCCCTCTCTTTTCCCCAGTTAAAATTAATTCAATATGTTTCATGCCATGTGGAGGAAGGGGATGTCTCCTATCCACAGATGCCTTATGGATTTTAATTTCTCTCTATGACATACACTATCTTTGTACTCTATGATTTTACAAAACAATAGATAAAAATACGGTCCGTAGAAGGTCTTAAAATTAGGGAAATTGAAACTCAGATGAACCACAACACATGACAAATTACACTTTGATATTATTTATTTACAAGAGACTAGGATAAAATGCAGAAGCAGTGTGTGAAAATTAAGTACACTCCATGAATCAATTGCTTGTTAAGCCACTTTTAACAACAATAACTTGAAGTAATCATTTTCTGTATGACTTTATCAGTCCCTCACATTGTTTTTGAGAAATTGTGGCCATTCTGCTTTGCAACATTGCTAACTTCATTGAGGTTGTTGTGTATTTGTTTATGCGCAACTCTTTTAAGATCCCACTTCAGCACTTCAATTGGGTTCAGATCTGGACTTTGACATGGCCATTGTAAGACCCTGCAATTCTTTTTTATTTCAACCATTATTGATTAACATTACTCTCCTGTTGCGTGACCCAGCTATGGTCAAGTTTTAGTTCTTAGATAAATGACCTCATATTTGACTCTAGAGTACTTTGGTATACAGGAGTTCTCGGTTAAGTGAGTGACTGAAAGGTGCAAGGATGCTAGGGGCTGCAAAACAAGCAAAAATCCTCACACCTCCACCACTGTGCTTGACAGTTGGTATGAAGCTGCTATGCTTATATGTTATGTTTAGTTTTACGCAACTTTGGTGCAGAGCCTTATGGTAAAATATCTTCAATTTGGTCTTGTCTCTCCAAAGGACATTGTTACAAGCTATACATGTACTGTCATAAAATTGAACATCTAACACGTTATCTGAGGCCCTTAGTGTCTGAGTCATAGTTGTTTTTTTTTTTGCTAGTATAGTAAATACTGGGATGACTGTCAACTATCTTGTCAATTTACACTTGTGATTAATCTTTCTCACTGTAGAATGAACTCCAAATAGTTTAGAAAAGTCCTTGTAACTCTTTCCATATTGATTACAGTAAAAATTGTTTCTCTTAGATCATTGATTATGTCTTTACTTCTTGACATTGTGTGAACACAAGCCTGAAGGATCAAGAACAGCAAACTGTGAAAAACATCTGCTTTTATAGTTGTGGTCATATTTGCCCATGAACAATGTATCAAAAGCATTTGATTAACAGCAGCTTAGTGCTACTTTCCCACTTAATTCAAATGGAAAAATTAAGGGCGTACCTAATTTTTCACACACTGCTTTTGCTTTTTGGCCTAGTCTTTGTTTAATAAATAATAGCAATGTGTAATTTGTCAAATATTGTTGCTCATCTGAGGTCGTATTGACCTAATTTTAAAACATCATATGAACCAGATTTTATTTTATTGCTCTAATTTGAAAACTTAATAAAGACCAGATGTTTTTTTTTATTGTCCTAATTTTAAGGCCTTGTGCTCATGTTGCTTTTTTATGCTTTTTTTCATTCTTTCTTTCCTTGCTTCCTTTAATCAATAAAAGCAAGGGAAAAGCATCCATAAAAAATCTAGGAGAATCGTGATTTGCTATACGCACATTGCTTCTTTTTTCCTTGCAGTTTTTGTTGCAGAAAACAGAAGCAGCGTGTCAATTGTTTCTGCATTTTTTTCCTGCTTTTTCACCAATTGACTTCAATGGAGTCAGTGAAAAATGCAGCAAAAACGCATGTGTCATGCACACGTTGCTTTTTTTTGTGCATTTTTGTGTGCTCTTTTGACGTCACTGGGGTTCCCTGCAGCCATTTCATCATTTTGTGGTCTTTACCGCGCGACCATGGCATAGGGAACTCCGGTGAGGTCACAAGCTGAATTGAGTTCATGTTGGCGGATCACCAGGGCTTCCTGCAGATACGCCGGCATGAACTCGTTTCACTTTGTGATGTCACCAGGGTTCTCTGCACCTAGGCCTCACGGACTTTACCACGGGACCTTGCTGCATGGAACTCTGGTGATGTAGGTGCCCTGGTCTGTGAGAAGATCCTCAGTAACGACCCAGGGTGACCATGACAGCGATCAGCTCCCTATGGTCGCATTACAGGGACCTGATCGCCAGGTAGAAGTAAGCGATTTCTCTCCTTGCCTCCTGAATACTGTGATCACACTGATCGCAGCATTTAGGGGGTCAAACTGCCAGGAGCAACGTGGGCACTGATCTTGGCAGCGAGAGACAGGTCCCGGCTGTAAAATCAGCTGGTGACCCGGTGGCAACCGCAGAGGTATGTACAGCGCCTGAACCCCCGTGGTTGCCATGACTAAAAAATGCAGAAAAAGAAGCAGGAAAAAAGCATGTGAAAAAACGTGCAAACGCAATAAAAAAATGCATGTTTTTCATCTCCTTTTTTCCTGCTAAAACATCTTTTTTATGTGCAAATTTTCTGCACATAAAAACGTCTGATCGTTAAAACCATAGAATTAAAAGAGGTTGTAATTAGTTTTTCCTCATGACTATATATTTTATGCACAATATATATACAATATGTTTAAACTACTGTATGTACATACCTGACATCCATTTTGTTCTAAAACCTACCTGAGTATCCAAATGAAATACTGGAGATGGGACTAAGGTATATTCCTTTTCCATATGCTGCTCCGTGCAACTGTAAATACATCACAATTACAAGTCAGACTCAGTAATATCTTACACACATGTGAGCTTACGTTACATGCCATACTCCATCAACTGACTCATACTGTATGTTGTTGAATATTAGAGGACATGAAAAAAACAATGACTATTACTCAGTTCCGAGTGAGCTGTCAGTCCTAGTGTCTTGACATTCTTATAGCCTCCGCTCACAATGCTGCAAGCAGTGACTGAAAATGTGCGGGCAAGCCTGTCTGACTGAAAGCCAGTGGCTTCTGGGAGAAATTAAAATTTACGTTTTTTTCTCTCGGGTGCCGCACTTTAAGTATAGCAGCCAGGCAGCTTCGTTTAACTTTTAAAGTGTTATCTGACCTGACAGATTCCCTTTATGTTGAGATTTGTTCTTTTCCTCTTGCAATAGTAATGTGAATTTCAGACTTGCTATCGCCTTCCTTCCTAAATTAGAAGCCAAGGATTTGTAGCAAAATTAGATTTACTGGAAAGTTTAGCAACTAGGAGAAGTTTCAACCTATTGCTGAAATTAAGTTTTTACATTAAATATTGTTGAGCACATGAACATTAGCATCAATAGACTGACTCAGACTTTTGTATAAACATAAGCTTGTCATGCTCTTGTCGCGGGCGGGGAGGACGCCGTTGCCGCGCTCTCTAACGCTGCTGCGGCTGCTGCTGCTCAGTGGCTCGAGCGGTGGGCCGGATCTGGGGACTCGAGCGGCGCTCCTCGCCCGTGAGTGAAAGGGGTGGTTGGTTTGGGGGATTTAGTCCGTGACGCCACCCACGGGTTGTAGTGAAGATAGGCACCACCGCTGCTGGTGACGGGAATCCCGGGAGTGATGGTAGGGAGCAGCTGGGATGTTGTTTTCCCCCTCCGTGGGTAGGGGTCGGTGGTCCCGGGGCCCGGTGGTGTGACGGGGAGGCAGGGTTGGTGAGGTGCAGGGTTGCAGGGACAGCGCGGCGTGGTGCTGGATGGCACGGGTGTACTCACTCAGTAAGAGATGCACAAAGTCCTCGGTAAACCAAACGGCTGGATGGACGGGTCCCGCAGCCGGCTGCAGTGTCTCTCCTCGGACAGGTGATGGCAGCTGTCTTTCCCTGCACCTTTGTGTACTTGTTTGACTACGGTGGATCCCCAACGGTAGTCCGCTCCCCGGTGTATGGATGCCGGAGGAGCCCGTTTGCCCGCAGGCGCTGGCCCTTGGGTCTCTAGCCTTAGGCGGTAGCTGTATACCCTCACGGTGTGGGCTGTTGCCTTTTGACGGGTCTTTGGCTGTTAGGAAACCCCTGGGGTTCCTGTCACACTCGGATTTGACTGTTGACGGCGACTCCAAGCCTAGTCGGGGTCCGATGGCCCTGCCTGTGTGTGCTGACTTCACTTCGCTCCCCGGTCGGTACCGGCAGGCCAACGTCCGACCCCGGTCCTACGGTTACGCGTTGATTTACCACTCCTGCAGACGGCCACCACCGTTTGCCAACCTTGTTGTCAGTGCCTGGGCCCCAAACCCAGACACTCTTCACTTCAACCTCCTCCACTGAACTCCTGAACTCAACTGTCACTTTTCCCACCTCCAGGCCTGTGAACTCCTCGGTGGGTGGGGCCAACCGCTTGGCTCTGCCCCACCTGGTGTGGACATCAGACCCTGGAGGGAGGCAACAAGGGTTTTATGTTTGGCTAATGTTATTGTCTGGTGGGGGTGTGTGAGTGTTACCTGTGACGACCTGGCTAGTCCAGGGCGCCACATTCCCGCTTGGTGAAATGCAGACCGTCCGCGGGCTGCCCGTCCATCACCGGTTTTATTTTTTTTTTCAAAAACTGTAAAAACATAAATAACATGTCAACATATCAAAACACAAGCATTTTTGTCAGGTCACTTCAAACGTTGCACATAAAAACAATTTTAATAATGACGGACGGACGGATGTCTTCCGCTCTCCCACCCAAGCAACCTAGCCCTGATGCTGCCCCTAAGAAGTGGGCAGCACCATTTGACCCCAGTCCAGGTTCAGGCTGCCCGAGCGGGAACGGGTACGGTAACTCGCACCCGACTGTCACTTCAGAGGACCCCACGTCCAGGGGGGCCCCTGACCCCCGGAGGATGGCCACCGGTCCTGGTGGTGGCCGGGCCCCAGCCTGCTCTGCTGCGAGCCCTTCCTCCAATCTGCCTCTCCGGAGACGGCAACGGTTTCCATCCCACAAAACTATTTACAAGCCCACCAGTTCGTGGGTGGCCTGCCAGTTCTCGGCCATGTTCATGAGCAGTTTCTCATGTGGGTGGTAAAAACACACAGAGTCCCTCCAGGGACAACTTGCCGGCAACGTCCGGGATAATCACTATAGCTAATCAGATGATCTTTTCGGTTGATTTTTGTCATTCATTCTGCTGAGGGTCCCAACAGGGGACAACTTGCTTGCAACGGAGGACCGCTGCCTTTATTGCTCACTTCCGTACTCCTCACCCGGCTCCAGGTGAAGAAACACGGGTTCCAGCCCCTCCAGCGCACGGCAGGCACGACGAGGAAGGGCTGCCTGGTATCCATTATTTCCGCTCCGAGGGATGTAAGTGGCCTCCATGTCATACAAGCCGAGGACTCCCTCCTCCTCCGAGACAGGCTCCGTGTCAGCCCTCGAGCCGCTGTCATCTGACTCCAGGAGGTTAATGGTGGGACCTGGCAGGTCGGTTACGGTTTCCAGCTGAGCCCAGACTCGTGGCTCCTCAGTGGCAAGTGACCAGTCATTGGTCGGTGTATGGAGGTCTGCCATCGTTTCTTCTAAGTCACCCGCTCCAGCTATTGATTGGCTGGCTTCCTCTCGGGCCTCCGGGCCCTGGCGGGGCAACATCGGGGACGGCGGCCTGAGCGGGGTTGTACGAGCGGTCAGCACAGGCGATGGAGCGGGCCCTGCTGGGGCCAGGGGTAGACCGTGTCCTTCAGCCACAGCGGCCGGTCCTTCAGGGACACAAGGGCGTGGGTCACTCACCAGCTCCTCTAGCATGGCCTCTATTTCATGCGCTCGCACGACCGCAGCCAACTCCTCCATCTCAGCGGTCCAGCGATCTAGCAGGTCCCGTACTTGGGCCTAGTTACGACAGCACAACAGCATCACTTGGGTATTCAGCCAAGCCGCTGTCCCGGGGGCAGGCTCCGGAGACTCAGGCCTCTCAGGTGGTGCGGACATTAAGCGGCTTCCAGGAACCGGGTAGCTTCGCAGAGTCCTGGCGTCCCCGCTTTCATAGCCTTGGCTACATTAGGCAGACACACACCCGCCCCCCTTGGTTCTCTTCACCACTTCCGCTTGTTGGGGGCGGGGCTTCGCTTTTGCGCCTTCCCTGCTCGGAGAAGACGCTCGAGCGGGAGATTTTCGCGCCAAAGATGGCGGCGCTTCAAAATTTTCGGCCAGACGCCGCCGGCGGAGATCACAAGGCGCACTTCTACTGGTAAGTAGATGGGTTCAATCCTGTTCGTGATGCCAAGTTGTCGCGGACGGGGAGGACACCGCTGCCGCGCTCGCTAACGCTCGGGTCCGGCGCTGCTGCGGCTGCTGCTGCTCGGTGGCTCGAGCGGTGGGCTGGATCTGGGGACTCGAGCGGCGCTCCTCGCCCGTGAGTGAAAGGGGTGGTTGGCTTGGGGGATTTAGTCCGTGACACCACCCACAGGTTGTGGTGAAGATAGGCACCACCGCTGCTGGTGACGGGAATCCCGGGAGCAATGGTAGGGAGCAGCTGGGATGTTGTTTTCCCCCTCCGTGGGTAGGGGTCGGTGGTCCTGGGGCCCGGTGGTGTGATGGGGAGGCAGGGTTGGTGAGGTGCAGGGTTGTAGGGACAGCGCGGCGTGGTGCCGAATGGCATGGGTGTACTCACTCAGTAAGAGATGCACAAAGTCCTCGGTAACCCAAACGGCTGGATGGACGGGTCCCGCAGCCGGCTGCAGTGTCTCTCCCTGGACAGGTGATGGTGGTTGTCTTTCCATGCACCTTTGTGTACTTGTTTGACTACGGTGGATCTCCAACGGTAGTCCGCTCCCCGGTGTATGGATGCCGGAGGAGCCCGTTTGCCCGCAGGCGCTGGCCCTTGGGTCTCTAACCTTAGGCGGTAGCTGTATACCCTCATGGTGTGGGCGGTTGCCTTCTGACGGGTCTTTGGCTGTTAGGAAACCCCTGGGGTTCCTGTCACACTCGGATTTGACTGTTGACAGCGACTCCAAGCCTAGTCGGGGTCCGATGGCCCTGCCTGTGTGTGCTGACTTCACTTCGCTCCCCGGTCAGTACCGGAGGGCCAATGCCTGACTCCTGTCCTACGGTTCCGCGTCGATTCACCACTCCTGCAGACGGCCACCACTGTCTGCCAACCTTGTTGTCAGTGCCTGGGCCCCAAACCCAGACACTCTTCACTTCAACCACCTCCACTGAACTCCTGAACTCAACTGTCACTTTTCCCGCCTCCAGGCCTGTGAACTCCTCAGTGGGTGGGGCCAACCGCTTGGCTCTGCCCCACCTGGTGTGGACATCAGACCCTGGAGGGAGACAACAAGGGTTTTATGTTTGGCCAATGTTACTGTCTGGTGGGGGTGGGGGTGTGTGAGTGTTACCTGTGACGACCTGGCTAGTCCAGGGCGCCACACTCTCATAAGTGCACGTCATTGTGAAGAGAGGTAGAGGAGATGAGTTACAACCACAAGTATTGTGAATGGGGGTTCATGTGTTATTTACTGTATATATAGTTGTAACGTGCACGGACAATGTAGGGGCAGCGAGGGGGATTAGTGGACCCACTGAACCACAGGGGGGACCCGGACAAACTGTTTAGTGGGAGGGGATTAACTAAGCACCCACTGAGAGGCGGACGCCAGCTATGACTCCCAGGGCAGTGACGGGGACTGTGGCAGCTGACCCCCAGGACAGGTGATGGATTCAGGAATAGCCGGGTAAAGGTGGCGTGACTGAGACAGGCTGGACAGGTGGGTATGTACAGGATAGCAAGGATAGATAGGTATGGGAAGACAGGTACTAGAGACGGACACAGGGATAACAGGGCAGGAGCACAGGACCTGATAACTAGGTAGGTAGCATACTGGAGACTGACTGACTAGAGGCATTGCGCAGGCACCTCCCTTAAATACACTGTGCCTCTCAGTCATAGACTAAGAGACATTTCCTGGAAATAGTACATCGGCCCTTTAAGAGGAGGGCCGTTGTGCGCGTGCACATCTTAGGCCATGTGCGCACTAGATATTGACTTTTTCTTAAGGAAAATCTGGACCCTCTGAAAGAATCCCGCACCTGCGGTAAAAAAATAACAACGAAATCTGCATGCGGTTTTGCCGCGGTTTGGTGCGGATTTGCCACGGTTTTCCTACAGGTTGGTCCCTGCGGATTTTTACCATTATCTATGGCAAAAACCGCAGGTACCTGCAGAAAAGAAGTGACATGCACATTAATTCCGCAGCGGAAATTCCGCGGGTAAATCCGCAGGTTTAAAAAAACGCAGTGTGCGCACAGCATTTTTTTATACCCATAGGTTTTGCTGGGGAATGACTGCAGAAATGTTAGACACATTTTCTGCAGCAAATGCGCGGTAAATCCGCAGAGTGTGCACATAGCCTTAGGTGCACTCCTGGGAACCCTGTGTGCCATGTACAGGCCCCAGGAGGGGAAGGAGGCAGCAGCACACGTGGATGGACGGGAGCGTGCAGGGAAGGACGCAACCCAGCTGGGGCAGAGAGTAAGTCGGCATCCCTGCAGAGAGGCCGGTGTTACAGTTATCAGATTTCACTGTAATCATGTCTGTGATGCTGATGACGCTGCTGAAAAGTTTTCTGTAACTATTAGGATGTGTGACACTGATGTAATAGCCAGAAAAATCACAAGATTTCTTCTTTTTTTAATATAGATAGCGATATGAAAAATTGAAAACATACATTTGCAAAAGGTTTTTAAAAATACATATAAAATTGATTAAAAAAAAAACATTTTCTGGTGACACTTTTAGTTCATAGACTCTTTATGGAAAACTAGACAGAGGCATTATCTGAAACCCAGTCCACTCAAGTATACAGTCATGGCCAAAAGTTTTGAGAATGCTACAAATATTAATTTTTACAAAGTCTACTGCTTAAGTTTTTCTAATGGCAATTTGCATATACTCCAGAATGTCATAAAGAGTGATCAGCTTAACAGCAATTACTTGCAAAGTCAATATTGGCTAAGAAAATTAATTTTAACCCCCAAAACACATTTCAACAGCATTGCATTCCTGCCTTAAAAGGAGCAGCTAACATTGTTTTAGTAATTGTTCCATTAACACAGGTGTGGGTGTTGATGAGGACGGGGCTGGCGATAAATCAGTCATGATTAAGTAAGAATGACACCACTGGACACTTTAAAAGGAGGCTGGTGCTTGGTATCATTGTTTCTCTTCAGTTAACCATGGTTATCTCTAAAGAAACCCATGCAGCCATCATTGCTCTGCACAAAAAGGGCCTAACAGGGAAGAGTATCGAAGCTACAAAGATTGCACCTCAGTCAACAATCTATCGCATCATCAAGAACTTCAAGGAGAGAGCTTCCATTGTTGCCAAAAAGGCTCCAGAGCGCCCAAGAAGGACCAGCAAATGCCAGGACCGTATCTTAAAACTGTTTCAGCTGCGGGATCGGACTACCAGCAGTGCCGAGCTAGCTCAGCAATGGCAGAAGGCTGGTGTGAGTGCTTCTGCATGCACTGTGAGGCGGAGACTCTTTGAGCAAGGCCTGGTTTCAAGGAGGGCAGCAAAGAAGCCACTTCTCTCCAGAAAAAACATCAGGGACCGACTGATATTCTGCAAAAGGTACAGGGAGTGGACTGCTGAGGACTGGGGTAAAGTCATTTTCTCAGATGAATCCCCTTTTCGATTGTTTGGGACATCTGGAAAACAGCTTATTAGGAGAAGAAGAGATGAGCGCTACCACCAGTCTTGTCTCATGCCAACTGGTAAGCATCCTGAAACGATTCATGTGTGGGGTTGCTTCTCAGCCAAGGGAATCGGCTCACTCACAGTCTTGCCTAACAACACAGCCATGAATAAAGAATGGTACCAGAATGTCCTCCAAGAGCAACTTCTCCCAACTGTCCAAGAGCAGTTTGGCGCCCAACAATGCCTTTACCAGCATGATGGAGCACCTTGCCATAAAGCAAAGGTGATCACTAAATGGCTCATGGAACAAAACATTGAGATTTTGGGTCCATGGCCTGGAAACTCCCCAGATCTTAATCCCATTGAGAACTTGTGGGCAATCATCAAGAGACGGGTGGACAAACAAAAACAAACAAATTTGGGCAAAATGCAAGCATTGCTTATGCAAGAATGGACAGCTATCAGTCAGGATTTGGTCCAGAAGTTGATTGAGAGCATGCCAGGGAGAATTGCAGAGGTCCTGAAGAAGAAGGGTCAACACTGCAAATATTGACTTGCTGCATTAACTCATTCTAACTGTCAATATAACCTTTTGGTACTCATAATATGATTGCAATTACATTTCTGTTTGTGATGTAAACATAAGACAAACACAATTAAAAACCAGAGGGCAACAGATCATGTGAAAAAATAATTTTGGTGTCATTCTCAAAACTTTTGGCCATGACTGTAGTTGTAGTAATTCTAATGTTTGTATATTCTGCACTGTGCAAAGGTTTTATGCAGGTGTGGAAAAGTGGTACAAAGTAATAATGCTTTAAACAAATTGAAGTAGTAATATTTTTTTATCATTGATTAACAAAATTCAAAGTGAAAGAACAAAAAAGAAATCTAAATCAAATCTATATAGGATGGGGCTGCCCTGTCCCTTCAAAATAGCATCAAGTATTCCACATGCACAAAGTCAGGGATTTTGTATCATTAAAGTCAGGTGTATTATTATTAACTAATTATACTAAAGAGGTGATAATAATAATCATTTCATATTTAGGGTGAAAAACAGTAATTATCTGAAACTGAAACAGTTGTGAAGGAGGCCTAAAACTGGGTAAATAACAACCAAACTTCTACAAAGGTGAGCTTGTGGAAGACAGACAGTGCACAGCAATAAGACACAAGGTAGTTATACTGCATCAGCAAGGTATCTCCCATACAAAGATTTCATAGCAGACTAGTCAGATGTGTTGTCCAAGCTCTTTTGAGAAAGCACAAGATATGAGCAATGTTGAGGACTGTAGATGCAGTGGCTGACCAAGGAAACTTAGGCTACTTTCACACATCCGGTTTTTGCTCTGTGGCACAATACGGCGCTCTGCAGAAAAACCACAACTGTTTTTTTTGCCGCCGGTTGTGGTTTTTTTTGCATAGACTTACATTAGTGCCGTATTGTGCCGCATGGGCTTGCGTTCGGTCCGGTTTTTGCCGAATGCGGCAGATTTAGCCGATGCCGCGGCCGGATGGAACGTTGCCTGCAACATTTTTTGCTCCGGCAAAAAAAAAACGCATCGCGCCACATCCGGCCGCTGCAGCGCATTTTTCAATGCATGCCTATGGACGCTGGATGCGGCGCGATGCGGAAAAAAACCCGCATCCGGCCGCCGCATGCGGTTTCTTCCACTGCGCATGCTCAGTAGCGTGCCGCAACCGGAAAAAAACGGACCGGCCGCATGTAAAAACTTATGCAAAGGATGCGGTGTTTTCGCCGCATCCGTTGCATAGGTTTCACTGCCGGATTGAGCCGCACGGCTCAAACCGGATGTGTGAAAGTAGCCTAAGTGCAGTAGATGAAAGACACATCATGTTTACTTCTCTTTGAAGTTGGAAAATGTCTATCAGAGGTGGCAGCAATCAGCGGAAGCATGCTACACCCATTTGTTGTCTGAAGAAGTCTGTCCAGGAGTGGTCTCAAAAAGAATTATGTCCAAAAACCATACTGTTGCCATGGAAATAAGGCAAAGCGACTCAAGTATGAAAACATAGGAACTGGGGTGCAGAAAAATTGCAACAGGTGTTCTGGACTGATAAATCAGTGTTCACGATACAGTGTTGGCTGTAATAGAAGGCAGTTTGTTTGCCAAAAGGCTAGAGAGCAGTACAAATATAAGGCACTAGGGAAGGATGGTGGAAGTACCTTGCAAATTTGGGACTGCATTTCAGCAAACAGAGCTGAGAATTTGATCAGTAGTAATGAGGTTCTCAATGCAGAGAAATACAGGCAAATACTTATCCATTATGCAGTACTATCTGACCATGGTCTGTGTGATTTGTTAAGTGGGATTTTCTAAGTGGGCAATCAGAAATATTCCAGAAATGTAATTCATAATATATCCTCCTGAATGCTGCCACCTCTTTTGACCTGACAATTCATCTGTTTCATCCACAGGTATGTGATACTGTTCCAACCACTGCCATTCCCATTGAAGTCTATCCTTTCCTGTATGTTATTTCTATTGGTATGTGATACTGTTCCAACCACTGCCATTCCCATTGAAGTCTATCCTTTCCTGTATGTTATTTCTATTGGTATGTGATACTGTTCCAACCACTACCATTCCCATTGAAGTCTATCCTTTCCTGTATGTTATTTCTATTGGTATGTGATACTGTTCCAACCACTACCATTCCCATTGAAGTCTATCCTTTCCTGTATGTTATTTCTATTGGTATGTGATACTGTTCCAACCACTGCCATTCCCATTGAAGTCTATCCTTTCCTGTATGTTATTTCTATTGGTATGTGATACTGTTCCAACCACTGCCATTCCCATTGAAGTCTATCCTTTCCTGTATGTTATTTCTATTGGTATGTGATACTGTTCCAACCACTGCCATTCCCATTGAAGTCTATCCTTTCCTGTATGTTATTTCTATTGGTATGTGATACTGTTCCAACCACTGCCATTCCCATTGAAGTCTATCCTTTCCTGTATGTTATTTCTATTGGTATGTGATACTGTTCCAACCACTGCCATTCCCATTGAAGTCTATCCTTTCCTGTATGTTATTTCTATTGGTATGTGATACTGTTCCAACCACTGCCATTCCCATTGAAGTCTATCCTTTCCTGTATGTTATTTCTATTGGTACGTGATACTGTTCCAACCACTGCCATTCCCATCTGAATTTCATATTCTTCTAACTCTTTGTTCTTGTTTCACACCTGTCTATTTCTTCTGCATCTTAAGTAGTTCGTTTTGTAGCTGTGAAGTAGTCCAAATGTTTCTCTTAGTTTGTACTTACTAATTTACCCCTGGTGTGTTTCTCAGAGCTCTCTTCCTCTATCCCCCTCCCTTCTGCTCACACCTGAGTCATTTTCTAGGCCTCTAGAGTTGTATAAATATGTTTGCACAGGTCTGTTCTGACCATGGTCTGTGTGATTTGTTAAGTGGGATTTTCTAAGTGGGCAATCAGAAATATTCCAGAAGTGTCCCAGAAGTGACCAGAAGGTGAGCGTTACATCCTTAACTGTTTGTCACTTGCATTTTGTCCCCTACACTCTTTCATATTCCCATATGTAAACCTTACTCTCACCATGTTCACCCATGCCCTCACAGTCTTTGCTCCACTCCTCCTCACTCTCCTTCGCTATCCCCCAACGCCAGCACTCGCCAAACAAATATTCATCTCCCCTTCCCTTTTACCTCCCCACCTGTCTTCATCTGCTGACCTGCTCCTAAATCTCAGGTCTCTCTTAATAACACGCAGATCATGCCGTCCACTCTCCTTCTCCCACCTGCTCTCCCTTTCTCTACTTCTCCTCACTGCTGGTGACATATCTCCCAATCCTGGACCCCCCCAGATGGGACACTGCTCTCTACCACCCCCCTATCTCTCCACCCTTACTAGTAACTACCGCAACCTCTCCAATATAAAACCCATCCCCCTCTCACCCACTCCACCGCCCACTCTCTCTGGAGCGCTGTGGAATGCCCGTTCGGTCTGTAACAAACTGCACATCATTCACGACCTCTTTACCTCTAGCAACCTATCCCTTCTAGGCATCACTGAAACATGGCTGACACCATCCAACACTGCCTCCCCTGCTGCGCTGTGCTACGGTGGCCTTCACTTCTCCCATACTCCTCGCCCTGGCAATAGACAGGGTGGAGGAGTGGGCCTCCTTCTTTCTAACAACTGCAGCTTTAACCCAATCCCACCTCTACCCTCCCTTGTCCTGCCTTCCTTTGAAGTGCACTCTGTCCGCATCTATTCTCCTTCAAACCTCCAAGTGGCCATCATATACAGACCCCCAGGCCCTACCACTTCCTTTATCGACCAGTTCTCTGCCTGGCTTCTACACTTTCTCTCTGCTGACATTCCCACTATCATCATGGGTGACTTCAACATCCCCACTGACACCCGCCAGTCAGCAGCCTCCAAACTCCTCTCCCTTGCTTCATCTTTTGGTCTATCTCAGTGGTCCACCTCTGCCACCCATAAAGATGGACACACATTAGACCTTATCTTCACCCGTCTTTGCTCTCTATCTAACCTCACTACCTCCCCTCTCCCTTTATCTGACCACCATCTATTGACCTTCTCTGTTCTGTCCTCCTCACCTGCCCCTCCTGTCCAGCACGTATCACACCCTCGCAGAAACCTCGCACACGTCAACATACACACCCTTTCTGACTCTATCCTACCACTGTCCTCCATAACTTCAGTGCACGACACAAACCGTGCCACCACTTTCTACAACACCACTCTCACATCAGCTATTGATTCAGTCGCTCCCCTTGTGCACGGCAGAGTGAGACAAATCAATAGACAACCCTGGCACAACAGCCTCACTAAAAAACTGCGGCAAGTGTCTAGGGCTGCAGAGCGGCGCTGGAAGAAAACGCACTCCCAGGAAGACTTCACCACATTCAAAAATGCAATTCACACATTTCGCTTGGCCCTTACCTCGGCTAAACAGGAATACTTCAGAAACCTCATATCCTCTTTAACACACAACCCCAAACAGTTATTCAATACTTTCAACTCCCTCCTTCGCCCACCACTGCCCCCTCCAACCTCCCTCATTTCCGCAGAAGAATTTGCCACATATTTCAAAGAAAAGATCGACCAAACCAGACAAGTCTTTTCTGCTCAACCACCACAACCCCTTCATATAACAGACCACTGCTCCTCCCCCATAAACTTCCTCTCCACTATCACCGAAGGAGAGCTTGCACATCTTCTCTCAAAAGCGCACCTCACCACCTGCGCACGTGATCCCATCCCAACCCACCTCCTCCCCAACCTCACCACTATCCTAATTCCAGCATTAACCCATCTCTTCAACCTATCTTTAACAACTGGTACCTTCCCTTCTGCCTTTAAACATGCAACAGTCACACCCATCCTAAAGAAACCTTCCCTCGACCCAACCTCTGCTGCCAGCTATCGCCCCATATCGCTACTCCCATTCGCCTCAAAACTCCTGGAACAGCATGTCCATGCTGAAATTTCCTCCCACCTCTCCTCTAACTCTCTCTTTGACAACCTACAGTCCGGCTTCCGTCCACATCATTCCACTGAAACTGCCCTGACAAAAATCACAAATGACTTACTTACTGCCAAAGCTAACAACCACTTCTCTATACTCCTACTTCTAGACCTATCCTCAGCCTTTGACACTGTTGACCACTCCCTGCTACTACAGATCCTCTCTTCCCTTGGTGTCAGAGACCTCGCCCTCTCTTGGATCTCTTCATACCTCTCCAACCGCACTTTTAGTGTCTCCCACTCCCACACAACCTCTTCATCCCGTCCTCTTTCTGTTGGTGTCCCTCAAGGCTCTGTCCTGGGACCATTACTTTTTTCTATCTATACATTTGGCCTGGGACAACTCATAAAGTCCTATGGCTTCCAGTACCACCTATATGCCGATGACACTCAGATCTACCTCTCTGGCCCAGATGTCATATCTCTGCTGTCCAGAATCCCAGAGTGCCTATCGGCTATATCTTCCTTCTTCTCCTCTCGCTTCCTAAAGCTCAATGTGGCCAAAACTGAACTGATCATCTTTCCTCCATCTCACCTACACTCTCTACCTGATCTATCTATTACAATAAATAACATCACGCTCTCCCCAGCACCCAAAGTTCGGTGCCTCGGAGTGACCTTTGACTCTGCCTTGTCCTTCATACCACACATTCAATCCCTCACCACCTCCTGTCGTCTTCAACTCAAAAATATTTCCAGAATCCGTCCCTTCATCAATTCTCAATCTACAAAAATGCTAGTGCATGCTCTCATAATCTCCCGCCTCGACTACTGCAACATCCTCCTATGTGGTCTCCCTGCTAACACGCTCGCCCCTCTCCAGTCCATCCTTAATGCTGCTGCCCGACTGATCCACCTCTCGCCTCACTACCACCCCGCTTCTCCTCTCTGCATGTCCCTTCACTGGCTCCCAATCTCCCATCGTATCCAATTCAAACTACTAATACTGACTTACAAAGCCATCCACAAATTGTCTCCTCCATATATCTCTGAACTAATCTCTCGCTACACTCCAAAACGTAATCTCCGGTCCTCCCAAGATCTCCTTCTATCCTCCTCTCTCATTCGCTCCTCATGCAACCGCCTCCAAGACTTCTCCCGAACATCCCCAGTCTTCTGGAACTCACTGCCTCAACACGTCAGACTATCTACTACACTTGCAAACTTCAAACGGAACCTAAAGACTCATCTGTTCAGAAATGCCTATAACCTTGAATGACCTCACTGCCCCACCACCGTGCGGAGCTGCCGCCCCACCACCGTGCGGAGCTGCCGCCCCACCACCGTGCGGAGCTGCCGCCCCACCACCGTGCGGAGCTGCCGCCCCACCACCGTGCGGAGCTGCCGCCCCACCACCGTGCGGAGCTGCCGCCCCACCTACACCCCACCTACTGTCTCCTCCCCATAATCCTATAGAATGTAAGCCCGCAAGGGCAGGGCCCTCTTCCCTCTGTACTAGTCTGTCTACTGTAACTTGTATATGTATTTTGTATGTAACCCCCTTCTCATGTACAGCACCATGGAATCAATGGTGCTCTATAAATAAATAATAATAATAATAATTGGCTTCAAATTTATTCTGCAGTAGGACAACGACCCCAAACATACAGCCAATGTCATTAACAACTATCTTCAGCATAACATCTCATTCAGACAAGGGCTGTCCAAGTTAAGATCGCATAGCACACTGACAATGTCTTCTCAGGGGCTGAGTGACCGTGTGAAAATGATCACAGCACGCACTATTCTTTTTCAGATGACACTCACCTATTTTCTATTGTCCACAAAAAAATCGGATCCCATACTGATCCTCTGTATTTTATCCATTTTTTTTGTATACATTGCCTTTATTTCCATTATGGAAACATTGCTGCTATTATTAATAATTTTTAACATGAAAATCTGTTTTTGATCATATGCATTTTAAAATGCTGATACATAAATAGGAATGTCCCACGAATGTAAAAAATGTACACACGGACGGAATAGATTTTCGTCTGTACCAGGTCTAAAGAGAATTAAAGAGTTCTGAAAGTGATGATATGGACCCCACAGATCTATGATCTCAGCCTCATTGAGACTATCTTTGCAGAAAATAATAAAAATATCTTAAAACATTCTCCCTCTCTCTTATTAATCAGGAATTTGGCAAATATAAATAATTTTGGTTCCTAATTGACCTAAAACGGGAAAGTTATATTCTGATTTCATGTCAGATAGTGAGAAAAACATGCAGATGGGTCTTTATAGATAGTGGATGGAAACTTATGGTTTCAACTGTAAATTCCTTAAGGGGTCTAGATTCTAAAATGGAATGACTTGTGAGGGTTTCCGTCAGGATTTTTGCAAACACGAAATAGTGTCTGCTATCTATACCAGCCAATTTTACATTCCAAGATTTAAATAGCACTCCTTCCCTTCTGGTCCTGCTGTGCACTCAAACAGTAGTCTTCCACCCATATATGGGGTATCCCTGTACTCAGGAGAAATTCCACAAGAAATGGTCCATTTTCTAATGTAACCCTTGAGAAAATTATGATTTAAGCAGTATTTTTGTGGAAAACATTTTTATTTTTTCCTTCCACATTGCTTTAGCTCCTGTGAAGTACTTAAAGGGTTAATAAACTTTTTGAATATTGTTTTAAGCACTTTGAGGAAGTAAAGTTTTTATAATGGTGTCATTTTGAGGTATTTTTGTCAAAGTTACTTCAAATAATGATAAACTTTTAACCCTTCTAACTTTTTAACAACATAAAAAACATATTTTGAAAATGCTGCTTATGTTAAGTATACATGTGGAAAATGTTATTTGTTAATCATTTCGTATGATATAACTATCTGGTTTAAAAGCATAAAAAAAATCAAAGTTGGAAAATTGCAAAATGTTCACTTTTTTCGTAAAATGTTTGTTATTTTCATAAATAAACACAAATCATACAGATCAAAATTTACCACTAACGTGAAATACAATGTGTCACCAAAAAAAACAATCATAAAATCACTGGGAAATATTGAAGTGTTCTAGAGTTATTACCACATAAATTAACTGTGGTCAGAATTGTAAAATTTGGCCTGCTCAGGAAATTGAAAACAGGCTCAGAGGTGAAGGGGTTAAATACCTAAAAGAATTAAAGGGAACCTGTCACCACTTTTTCAGCCTATAAGCTGCGGCCACCACCACTGGGCTCTTATATACATCATTCTAACCTAACATGCTGTATATAAAAGCACAGGCCGCTGGGTAGAACATAAATAACACTTTATAATACTCACCTAGAAGGTCACTCCGGTGCACAACAGTCGGATGGGTGGCGCCGTTCTCTGGGACCGACGCCTCCCCTTTCGGCCATCTTGGTCTCCCTTATTCTGAAGCCGCGGTGCATGACGCGTCTACGTCATACACATGCGCCGTCATTGAGGTCCTGCGCAGGTGCACTATAATACTTTGATCTGCCCTGAGCAGAGCAAATCAAAGTGCGCCTATGCAGGACCTCAATGCCGGCGCGTGTGTATTACGTACACGCGTCATGCACCGCGGCTTCATAATAAGGTTGACGAAGATGGCCGAAAGGGAGGCGTCGGTCCCAGAGAATGGCGCCACCCATCTGACCAGTCTGCACTTGAGCGACCTTCTAGGAAAGTATTATAAAGTGTTTTTTATGTTCTACCCAGCGGCCTGGGATTCTATATACAGCAAGTTAGGTTAGAATGCTGTATATAAGAGCCCGGTGGTGGTGGCCGCAGCTTAGAGGCCGAAAAAGTGGTGACAGGTTCCCTTTGATGTGATTATGTTGTTTGAAGAAAACAGATGGTCACAACAAATATTGATTGTTTTAGATTTCTTTTTTGTCAATTTGCTTTGCAATTTACTAATTGATAAAATTAAACTATAGTATTAATACCTTTATTTTTGTAAGCATTCTTATTTCTTGGCATTTTTTCCCCACACCTGCCTTAAACTTTTGCAAAGTAGTAAACTTTTTCAACGAGAGAAAAACTTACTTGCAGTTTGGTGTAGGATGCGTTAACCAGTCCATTCCGCAGAATAGAATGCCAGTTCTCAATATGAGAGCCGCTGATTGGAAGAAAGACAAAACAGTAAACTGTGGCAATAAACTAACAAGAGGCATAATACATACTTAGATGTAAAACTAGGAACACATCTGTGCTGCAGTAGTTATTGGGAAGCTACATTGCAGATTTTGTCTTTTTTAACAGAACAAATAATGCAACATATTGCCTGCTTTTTAATCTTACACAATGGATACCCAACATAAATCCATCATGTAGTAGTAGAACATAATAACGGAACTGAATATTGACACTTATGGAACTGTTTCTATTGAACATTTTCTCCCTATATATCGATCTTAGGCACTTGTACGCTATCCTCATAGCTTCTGTTGAAAACATGGCCAAGCCAACAATGCCAAAGTCATTTCCAAACAAATCCTAATAAAACAATGAATGAACAATCCTGAACATGGCCAAGCCATATATAGTACTGAATTCCCACGACTGATGTAACCTATAGATGCAATGCCAGATCTGCAATATTCAAGGATGCATGTAAACACAATCAAGGAGCGTATTACAAGTATATAATAAAACTAGCTGTAGTACCCAGCGTTGCCCGGGATAGTAACTGTCTCTCTGTCTCTCTCACTCTCCCTCTCTGTCTGTTTCCTTCTTTGACTGCCTGTCTATCTCTCTGTCTGTCTCCCTCTCTGTGTGTGTGTTTCTGTCTGTTTCCCTCTCTATCTCTGTATGTCTCTGCCTCTGTGTGTCTCTGCTTCTGTGTGTCTCTGTCTCTCTGTGTATGTCTCTGTGTGTCTCTGTGTGTCTCTGTTTGTGTGTCTCTGTTTGCATCTGTCTCTACCGATGTATTACCTCACACATAAGCTGTCTTATACTAAGAATGTCCTCCATTGCCTATAGCAACCAATCAGAGCTCTTACTAATGACCTGTAGCTGCCAGCTCCATTGACTTTAATGTAAGCAGGTTTTTGGTGAATAACTGTAAAGCGCGGAGTTACATTTTCCCTCAAAACATAATCTATGACATTCCCTGAGTCAAATGATGTGACTGTGCAAAATATTGTAATTGTAAACGTGATGGTGCAGATTCCTTTAGCAGACATACCAGTCATACATTCACACACATACACACACACACACACACACACACACACACCCATACACTCAGCTTTACATATTAGATACTTTGGCAGGTGACCTTATTTTTAAACAAAGTACAGTTCTACAAAAAGGATATAAAAAAAAAGGGGAATCCCAGTGAAATTTTCATTACTTCCATGCCTCTACCCCTTCCACCTATCCCTTAAGTTATTTCCATCCCTCCTGTTTCTTACTGAAAGGCGAATGTGCTTCCGTAGAGTTTCTTGGCAGTTCGGAATCGAGCTTCCTTGGCTGGGGGGCTACTGAGCAGCAAAAACTGATGTGAAGTGTGCATAAACTTCAGCTGCTACCACAGGATTATGGAAGAGAGAACCCAGGTGAACAAAAAAAAGATAAAAAAAGGCAGGTGTAAGTTGTGTATACAAATATAATAAGTCCCCGTAGGGGAGAAATACACAATGAAAGCGGGCCATATACATGTAATAGATGTTGGTCAATTGATTGATTTGATAGTCTACAAATGTGACCCGGCTCCATCCATACTCGGTTGGACTTATTGTTTATTTCAACAGAATGGATATAGTAAGCCACTGCCAGACCCCTCTGACTTAAGTGTATTTAGTGCGAAAACAAACGATCAGGCATATTAAAGTTCAACATACCTAATCCTTCTTCAACAGGGATCAATTGGGAGATCCCCTTACATATTAGATCATGAATAGCACTTATATGCTAACCTATGTATGAGCGTATAATTGGCACTTGTTAGTGATTTTCCTTAAGTTCAGGTCTACAAATTTTGATTTTGGTCCACTTTTAGCCTACCCTTTCTTCCCTTCCTCTTCCCCTTCTTTGTTATTTCAACAATATTTTTAAGAATGCATTTTAAATACTTCAATTACCCCCTCCCCTGTTATTGTAAACCCCTTAAAATTTTATAAAGTATACAAATTTTAATTTTGGGTCTGACCAACTTAAAAAGTTTAGATTTCTGATTGTTAAAAAATAACATACAATTGATTAAAGTTGTGGTAACATACAGTTCTACCAACATAGAAGTTCCACACTTCTAACATTAGGACCTCACATAAGCCCCCAATAATATCTCTTCATATAGACTGTACATTGGTCAAGCACTTACCCTGCTCAGGGGCAATTTTACAATGTGGGACCTATTACTGGAGATTATCCTGAAATAAGACAAAATAATTATCTTGGAGAAATACAAGCAAAATCAATGTTTTTAACAATCTATTACACAGGTGTTAAATGAACATGCATCATATTGCTACCCAAAACCTACAATCGCTTCCATCATTGATTGGCAATCTGTGGATCTCTGGGTGGGTGAGGTATAACTGTGACTGCCAGCCTGCCCTTACTGGAGTTTGCAGATCTGAAGAAGCTAGCGAGCCACAGTTTTCAGACTACTGCCACGGGTGTTTTCAGGCTAGATATACTTCTATAATTAAAAGCAACATAAGAAAATTGCATTACCATTGTAGGAGGGGGTGGGCTAATGGATCAAGACGATCCATCTGTTTCTTGATTTCCAGGTATGATCCCTAGAAAAAAAAAACAAGATCGTAATAAAAGCAATGCATTTCTTGACTTGTTTCCCAAAACATTTAAAATACAGCCTTTTTGTGTTACCTGGGTCATCTCCCGAATTGACATAACACTGTCTAAGGCTTTCTGGAGACGTTCATAGTTCTTCTTCTGCAATGAACATAGACATGATACCATCACATTATTGTAATTCATGTTAGAGCACCAATTTACTGTGCCCCAGAAAAACTATTACTACGTAAATAAGGGATTACATTACTGTGGTAATAACCATGTAAAAACATATAAAACAGGGGGCTTATTCATATAAACTAATTGGTTTACTCAATCCATACTTGGCAGGAGGGAGACGAACAGCTGTTAAAAGCCAAAAATGAAGCTTTAACCTTATTTATAATTTATTTTGCTTGCTTATACCATATTGATCAAAAGTTATGTGAATATTACCATTGATGTAGTCTTTGATATATAACATTTGAAGCTGCATGATATACTGGATTCCTTATGTATTGAGTACAGAGTGTGCAAACTCTTACATCTGTACTATTTGTGGAATATGTGACATCATTGTGTTCTGTAGAGTCATTGTTGTATGTGAGATATGGTGTTATACGATGTAAGTATACATTTTACATGTTGGACATGTAGTCATTTCACTTGAAGTATATACTGTATAAAACAACACTCATGGCGCAGAAAATACTCCACAAAAAAACAGTGATTTCAATATAGTAAAATAATTTGTTTATTAGGTAAATATTAAAAATATACATATAAAACAATAATGAGTATAATAAATAATGGTGCTTCAACAGGAGGGACGATATATCAGCATAAATGTTAGGATTATAGTAGGCACAGAGTAAACAAAACCAAGGTATTCGATACAGATTGAATATATTATTGTCTAAAAAAATCAAGTATTAGTGAATGTGTCTGGTTTTTGTAAAAATTAAATTATTTACATACAGGAATAAAATTCTTTAATAGTGTAAAAAATAAATATAATCTAGATGCAAAGTATGTTTAAGTAAAAGGTGACGTATAGTATCAGTTTCCAAATCATGTAAATTTAATGAGAAGAAGGTAAATTTCAACATAGAAAACCTAATGTAATTCAATGCAGTGTGTGTATTCAGCAAGTTCTGTGAGGCATTTATGTTGCAAAGTGCTAAGTGCTAATTGGTGACCAGTGAAATAAAGTGCTTCAGGTATAAGGTGCAATGATGATTACTATAAGCGGACAATAATGCATCCAGATAAAGTTCAATGATCGATAAGGTAAAGTGCTCCTGAGCCAGTAAACAATAATTACCTGGTGTATGGTGCTGTGTGGTCCCTCTACCCCGACATACATTTCAATATACTTTTCCTCAGGGGGCCCTGAGGAAAAGTATATAGAAATGTACGTCGGGGTAGAGGGACGTTTCCTGGCACAGGATCACTTTAACTTATCGGTCATTGAACTTTATTTGAATGCATTATTGTCCGCTTATAGTAATCATCATTGCACCTTATACCTTAAGTACTTTATTTCACTGGTCACCGATTAGCACTTAGCACTTTGCAACATAAATGCCTCACGGAACTTGCTGAATACAGACAATGCATTGGATTACATTAGGTTTTCTATGTTGCAATTTACCTTCTTCTCATTAAATTTACATGATTTGGAAACTGATACTATACGTCACCTTTTACTTAAATATACTTTGCATCTAGATTATATTTATTTTTTACACTATTAAAGAATTTTATTCCTGTATGTAAATAATTAAATTTTTACATAAACCAGACACATTCACTAATACTTGAATTTTTAGACAATAATATATTCAATCTGTATTGAATACCTTGTTTTTGTTTACTCTGTGCCTACTATAATCCTAATATTTATGCTGATATATCGTCCCTCCTGTTGAAGCACCATTGTTTATTATACTCATTATTGTTTTATATGTATATTTTTAATATTTACCTAATAAACAAATGATTTTACTATATTGAAATCACTGTTTTTGTGGAGTATTTTCTGCTCCACGAGTGTTGTTTTAAATCCGGTTATACAGTGACCACATTATTTAGACTATATTGTTGTTATTTGAAGTATATATAGTGTATACACCGAATAGTTACTGTACAGTGAATATTCAGGTGATCGGATATTGAAATTGTACAAAGTTTAGTTTCTTCCAATTACTTTGATTTAGACAGGATAGGGTCAATTTGTAGCTGAAGGTTAAATCAAGACTGACTAGGTCAGGAACTCTGACATTAAGTAGCACAGTTGTCACTACAATCATATGTGAAGGCCTGATGTAGCTGTAATCCACCTGCCGCAGAGCAGTCTTCCCAGAGTTAAAGGTCAGCAGCTCTCAGATTGGAATTAGGTTCCTGTGGTTATTTACATTCCCGGCCATTTGTATGTTCATGGTCGTAAGGAGACTACTGAACTCCTGCAATCTGTATGGCGTACCTAAGCCTCCAAGTAACCTATCAAACTTAATAAATATTATTATAAAATATATTTAACCTGTATATGGAAACACTATCATTTTATTTCATAAAGCGTAACCAACGTTTTCATTTTAAATTCATCAATTAATAATTAAGTGAAAATAACTTTGTAATATGTACAATCTGAATGAATACGAGCGGCTGTTGATAAGTCTTTGGCTTTGTGATTTTTTTGGTTTCTATGGTAACGAATATTACATCACATGACAGCCTTAGGGTATGTGCCCACAATCAGGACTCGCGGCGTTCAGAACGCAGCGAGTCCTGACCAGGGAGGCCGCATGTCTCCTCCGCAGGAGAATGCAGGAGATCACAGCTGACTGTGCCCATGATCAGGGTTCAGTGTGCTGCGGTCTCTCGCTTGTGTTCTCCCTATGGAGGACGCATGCGATTCCGCAGAAAATAATTGACATGCTGCGGTCTCAAAAGACGCTCCGCAGGTGAGTGTTTGCTGCGGAAAAAGAAGCATAGTGGGCACGGGATTTTGTCTTGTACTGTACACCGCAGCGTTTCGGACGCAGCTGAGGTAGGCAGCATCCAAAACGCTGCAAATACTGATCGTGGGCACGTAGCCTTATGTGTCTAATATATATTTTCAAAATTTTGTGTTTGTTGCTTATGGCAACAGTGTTCTACGCTCGCGGGAAAACAAAATGGCCAAGTTTAATGCGATATTCACACCAACTGAGAGCAGAGGAGTGATAAAATTCTTGTTTCTACAAGGAAAGTCCGCAAAGGATATTCATAGTGAATGTTGCAGACATTGGGTGATCAATGCCCTTCATATTCCACAGTTAACAACTGGGTTGACAAATTTAAAGCGGGCCACTTCGGCACCAATGATAAGGAACGTTCTGGACGACTGAGAGTGGTTGTTGTTCCGGAGATCGTCGATGCTGTGCACAACCTCATACTGGAGAATCAACAAATTTCAGCTAAAGCAATAGCAGACATTATGGGGATTTCCTGTGAACCTTTTTGTATCATTATCCATGAACATTTAGACATGAGGAAGCTATCTGCAAAGTGGGTCCCCAAATGTTTGACAACAGATCAGAGAAGCATGCAAGTGAAAACTTCCCGGACCATTTGTCAGCGTTTCCGGACTGATCAGAACTTCCTGGATCAACTGGTCTATGGATGAGACGTGGATTTATTTGTATGACCCTGAAAACAAGGAGCAGTAAAAAGAGTGGAGGCACAGTGGTTCTCCTCGTCCAAAGAAGTTCAGGGTGCAAAAATCAGCCACTAAGGTGATGGCGTCTGTGTTCTGCGATAAGAAGGGCATGCTGCTAGTGGACTACCATCAAAATGGTTAAACCATTAATGCAAGGTATTACTTTGAACTTTTGAACCAATAGAAGGCTGCTTTGAAGGCCAAAAGGCGCGAAAGCTGTCCAAAGGAATCTTGTTACTGCATAACAATGCCTCCGCTCTCACTGCACAAGCGACTACAGCAAAACTGGCAGAGCTGGGCTTTCAGCTGGTTGACCACCCACCTTATTCACCAGATCTAGCTCTCTCCGACTATCATATGTTTCCAAACCTGAAGAAACACCTCAAGGGTACCAAATTCCACAACATTTCTGATGCCATGGCTACTACGGATACCTGGCTTGAGGCACAACCGAAATCCTTCTTTTTGCTAGGCTTAGAGAACTTGGAATACTGATGTAAGAAATGTGCTGACATTAGTGGAGAGTATGTGGAATAAATGTAAAGTTTCATCATCGTATCTCATTTCTTTCTGGCTAAAGCCAAAGACTTATCAGCAGCCCCTCGTATATAACCTAAAATATTCAGTGCAGAAACAGCTGTAGTAAGTTATACAAGTTAAAGGGGTTGTCCACTACTTTTACATTTATTTTCCTATCATTCGAATGGGTCATCAATGTCAGATTGGACGGGGTACGACACCTGGCACCCCCGATGATCAGCGGTTCTCGTTGCCGGCGGGTGCAGCAGGCAGCCGGAAATGCTCAGTTTTGGAGATGCACTGTTTTAATAGTGGCCTCGGCCAGGAACTGCACATCCACCACCTATTCAGATCAATAGGAAGTGGATGTGCAGTACCCGGCCGCGGCTGCTATCAGAAGATGGAGCAGCTCTGGAATTGAGCATTTCCGGCTGCCTACTGCCACTGCCAGCACCAAGAACAGCTAATAACCTAGAGTGCAGAGTGTTATACCCCGACCGATCTGACATTGATTACCTATCCTAAGGATATGCTATCAATGTAAAAAAAGAGAATTTTGTTTACTTACCGTAAATTCTTTTTCTTATAGTTCCGTATTGGGAGACCCAGACCATGGGTGTTTAGCTTCTGCCTCCGGAGGACACACAAAGTACTACACTTAAAAGTGTAGCTCCTCCCTCTGAGCTTATACACCCCCTGGTGAGCAGACCCAGCCAGTTTAGTGCAAAAGCTGAAGGAGAATAGCCACCCACAAGTAGAACAGAGCAAGAGCCGGAACAACCGGAGACTCTGTCCACGACAACAGCCGGTGAGAACACGCGGAACAAGAAAATTGCCAACAGGCAACAGGGAGGGTGCTGGGTCTCCCAATACGGAACTATAAGAAAAAGAATTTACGGTAAGTAAACAAAATTCTCTTTTTCTTTATCGTTCCTTTGGGAGACCCAGACCATGGGACATTCCAAAGCAGTCCCTGAGTGGGAAATAAACAGAATAAACTAAGAAGTAGGCAGAACCTAACTTCACAAATGGGCGACAGCCGCCTGAAGAATGCGTCTGCCCAAACTCGCATCTGCTGAAGCATGAGCATGCACTTGGTAGTGCTTCGAAAAGGTATGCAGGCTAGTCCAAGTGGCAGCCTGGCAGACTTGTTGAGCCGTAGCCTGGTGCCTAAAAGCCCAAGAGGCACCGACAGCTCTGGTCGAATGTGCCTTGATCCCCGGCGGGGGAGGCACCTGAGTACTCTGGTAGGCGTCCGAAATGGTCGATCTAATCCAACGGGCTAAGGTCGGCTTAGAAGCAGAGAGGCCCTTGCGCCGACCAGTGGTTAGCACAAAAAGAGAAGTGCACCGCCTAAGTGCAGCGGTGCGAGACACATAGATTCGGAGAGCACGCACCAGATCCAGAGTATACAGCGCTTTTTCAAAGCGATGAACAGGAGCCGGACAAAAGGAAGGTAGGGTAATGTCCTGGTTAAGGTGGAAAGGAGAGACCACCTTAGGAAGAAAGTCCGGAGTCGGACGGAGAACCACCTTGTCTTGATGAGAAACCAAAAAAGGTGACTCCGAAGAGAGCGCAGCCAAATCAGAGACTCTCCTGAGAGAAGTTATGGCCACCAGAAAGGCCACTTACTGTGAAAGACGATACAAGGAAACTTCCCTAAGAGGCTCAAAGGGGGGTTTCTGCAAAACCGTGAGAACCAAATTAAGGTCCCAGGGATCCAAGGGCCGCCGGTAAGGCGGAATGATGTGAGACGCGCCCTGCATGAAGGTGCGGATCTGAGCCAGCCGAACGAGACGCCGCTGGAACAGAACAGACAGAGCTGAGACTTGTCCCTTGAGAGAGTTGAGGGACAGTCCTAGCTGCAGACCGGACTGTAGAAAAGACAGAAGGGTCGGCAAGGAGAAAGGGCAAGGAGGATGGTCGGTAGAGCGACACCAGGACAGGAAAATTCTCCAAGTCCTGTGATAGATCTTAGCAGAGGAAGACTTACGGGCCCGAGTCATAGTGGAGATGACTTCAGGAGGAATACCAGAAGCCGTCAAAATCCAGGACTCAAGAGCCACGCCGTCAATTTGAGAGCCGCAGAATTCGGGCGGAAAAACGGACCTTGCGAGAGTAGGTCTGGACGGTCCGGGACATGCCACGGCATCTCTACGGACAGATGGAGCAGGTCTGGATACCAAGCTCGCCTGGGCCAGTCCGGTGCAATGAGGATGACTCGACGGCCCTCCATTCTGATCTTGCGCAGGACTCTGGGCAAGAGAGCTAGAGGGGGAAACACGTAGGACAGATGAAACTGGGACCAGTCTTGAACCAGAGCGTCCGCGGCGAATGCCTGAGGATCGTGGGAGCGAGCCACGTAAACAGGAACTTTGTTGTTGTGACGGGATGCCATTAGGTCCACGTCCGGAGTGCCCCATCTGCGGCAGATTGACTGAAACACTGCCGGGAGCAGGGACCACTCGCCACCGTCCACGGTTTGACGGCTGAGATAATCTGTCTCCCAGTTTTCCACGCCTGGGATGTGGACTGCGGATATGGTGGACTTGGAGTCCTCCACCCATTGAAGGATGCGTTGTACCTCCAACATTGCCAGGTGGCTGCGTGTCCCGCCTTGGTGGATTGATGTAGGCAACCGCTGTCGCGTTGTCTGACTGGACTCGAATGTGCCTGCCCGCCAACAGGTGGTGAAAAGCTAGGAGAGCTAGAAGCACGGCTCTGGTCTCCAGCACATTGATTGAAAGGGCTGACTCGGACGGAGTCCAAGTGCCCTGCGCTCTGTGGTGGAGACATACCGCTCGCCAGCCGGATAGACTGGCATCCGTGGTGAGGATCACCCAGGACGGGGCCAGGAAGGAGCGCCCCTGGGACAGAGAGAGGGGCCGAAGCCACCACTGAAGAGAGCTCCTGGTCTGTGGCGACAGAGCCACTAACCTGTGTAAGGAGGAAGGCCGCTTGTCCCAACAGTGGAGAATGTCCAGCTGCAGGGGGCGCAGATGGAACTGGGCAAATGGGACAGCTTCCATTGACGCCACCATTTGACCCAGCACCTGCATCAGACGCCTGAGGGTATAACGGCGGGGCCTCAGCAGAGAGCGCACTGCCAGTTGGAGGGACTGCTGTTTGACTAAGGCCAACTTCACAAGTGCCGGCAAAGTCTCGAACTGCATCCCTAGGTACGTGAGACTCTGGGTCGGAGTCAGAGTGGATTTGGGCAGATTGACCAGCCACCCGATTTGGGCTAGAGTGGCGAGAGTGAGCGAGACACTCCGCTGACAGTCTGCGCTGGATGAAGCCTTGACTAGAAGGTCGTCCAGGTAGGGAATCACTGCCAACCCCTGTAGGTGCAGAACCGCAATCACTGCTGCCATGATCTTGGTGAATACCCGAGGGGCTGTGGCCAACCCGAAGGGGAGAGCCACAAATTGGAAATGATCTTCTCCGATTGCAAAACGTAGCCAACGCTGATGTGAAACTGCAATTGGCACATGCAGATAGGCATCTCTGATGTCGATGGACGCCAGGAAATCCCCTTGGGTCATTGAGGCAATGATTGATCGCAGAGACTCCATGCGAAAGTGCCGTACCTGAACATGCTTGTTGAGAAGCTTGAGATCCAGGATGGGCCGGAATGTACCGTCCTTTTTGGGGACTAGGAAGAGATTTGAGTAGAAACCTCTGAACCGTTCCCGGGCGGGAACCGGTACAATTACTCCGTTGGCCTGCAAGGATGCCACGGCCTGTGAGAAGGCGGCGGCCTTGGAGCAGGGGGGGATTGAGAGAAAAAAATCTGTTTGGCGGTCTGGAAGAGAATTCTATCCTGTAGCCGTGGGAGATGATATCTCTCACCCACTGATCGGAGATGTGTTGAAACCAAGCGTCGCCAAAGTGGGAGAGCCTGCCACCGACTAAGGACGTTGCTGGAGCGGGCAGATAGTCACGAGGAGGCTGCCTTAGTGGCAGCACCTCCTGCGGTCTTCTGCGGACGCGCTTTTGGGCGCCAGTTGGATTTCTGGTCCTTGGCTGAGTTAGTGGACGAGGCCGAGGGCTTAGAGGACGACCAGTTGGAGGAACGAAAGGAGCGAAACCTCGACTGATTCCTACCCTGGGCAGGTTTCCTGGCTTTGGTTTGTGGCATGGAAGTACTCTTCCCGCCAGTAGCTTCCTTAATAATTTCATCCAGCTGTTCTCCGAACAGCCGGGACCCAGCAAAAGGGAGCCCAGCAAGGTACTTCTTTGAAGAAGCATCTGCCTTCCACTCTCGAAGCCACAAGATCCTGCGGATAGCGAGGGAATTAGCCGAAGCCACCGCAGTGCGGTGAGAAGCCTCCAGCATGGCAGACATGGCATAGGATGAAAAAGCTGAAGCTTGGGAAGTCAAGGTAACCATTTCGGGCATAGATTCCCTGGTGAGGGAATGCATCTCCTCTAGAGAAGCAGAGATGGCTTTGAGAGCCCACACTGCTGCAAAAGTCGGGGAAAACGAGGCCCCCGCCGCTTCATATACGGATTTGGCCAGAAGGTCAATCTGGCGGTCAGTGGAATCCTTAAGGGAGGTGCCATCAGCCACCGAAACAACGGTCCGGGCTGAGAGCCTAGACACCGGGGGGTCTACCTTTGGGGACTGAGCCCACTCCTTGACCACCTCAGGTGGAAAGGGAAAACGGTCATCAGAACCACGCTTTGGGAAGCGTTTGTTACGACAGGCCCTGGGCTTGGACACAGCGGCCTGAAAACTGGAGTGGTTAAAGAACACACTCTTTGCCCTCTTAGGCGAGGTAAACTGGTGCTTTTCTGCCAGAGAGGGTTGCTCCTCTGATACTGGCGGATTGAGATCCAGTACAGAGTTAATGGAAGCAATCAAGTCACTAACATCTGAGTCACTTTCGGACAGATCAATGGGGTACATGGAGTTAGCCTCCGAACCCCCTGTAAAGGCATCCTCCTCATCCTGCGAGTCCTCTCTTGAATCAGAGCCGGGGGAGGAGGAGGGAGAGGGAACCCTACGTCTCTTCTTAGGAGGACGGGGTCTGGGACCTGATGATGAATCCTCTGTGAGCTCCGGTCCTGAGAGAGCTCTAGCAGCAGAGGCACCCTGTGAGGGGGGCTGATGCATATTCAGCAAAGTCCTGGACAGAAGTCCCATGGACTCAGCAAAAGACTGGGAGATAGACCTAGAAAAGGATTCTACCCAGGCTGGGGGTTCAGCCACAGGAGCAGGAGCAGCCTGAGAGACCACTGGGGGAGAGACTCCAGGCTGTGGCACCGCTAAGGTAGAGCAGGCATCACAATGTGGATAGGTGCTCGGTTCAGCCAGCAGGAGCTTACATGCAGCGCATACAGAGTAAAGCTTTGGAGCCTTGCTCCTCGTAAGAGCGGGATCTGGAGGGCCATAGAGACCTACAGGGGAGGAGACACGCACAGCAGTGGGGAGTGTCCCTCCCTTGTGCAGAACGGCCGCCGGGAGGAGCCGCGCTGTCCCTCTGCATGAGTGACATGCGAGGGCAGTGAAACGAAACTAGGCCTCCGGCGAAGCCGGGGCCTAAATTTGAGCGGCGAGGCCGACGCGCAGGCACCATCGGCGCGGTTCTCGAGCGACAGCTAGAGAACCCGCTGGAAATGTCAGTAAATACAGCAAGCACACTCTCCCCAAACAATAAAGCACAGGGACCCCCAAATATAAACGCCTCAGGTACTTAGCTGCTGAGACGCAGGGCCAGGTCCCTGGGGATGAGTGCTCCAGTCAAGCAGGGTCCTGAAGGGCTGCGGATGGAGACCGGTCTCCTGCCAGGCATGGAGACCGTGCTGGCTCCCACTTCAAGCCAGAGCCCAGGAGGGATGGTGAAGGAGCACGGCATGTAAGGCTCCAGCCTAGGAAATCAACCTTACAACACCGCCGACACAGTGGGGTGAGAAGGGACATGCCGGGGGACCAGACGTGGACCCGCAGTTCTTCAAACTCATTCCAAAAGGAAAAAATCATATGAGAATGCATGTGTGGATGTATGCCTCCTGAACACAAAGCGATAAACTGGCTGGGTCTGCTCACCAGGGGGTGTATAAGCTCAAAGGGAGGAGCTACACTTTTAAGTGTAGTACTTTGTGTGTCCTCCGGAGGCAGAAGCTAAACACCCATGGTCTGGGTCTCCCAAAGGAACAATAAAGAAATAGGGGACAATGTCTTTAAGCACTTTCATGTTTTCCTTGTTTACACTTTAGCATTAGTTGAAGATACAAATGTTACTATTCTACATTTTATATAGTGCTTTATTTTTAATTCCAAAGCTTGAAATACAATTTGGACTCTAAAATTGATAGAGAGCCATGATTTAGAAGTGAAATAGCATAAACGTTTTTTTTTACCTTAGGGTTAAAGGCCAGTGTTTTGGGATCATTAGGATCCACTACTGAAGGGTATGGCTCAAATATAATACTCTTCCTTGGTGACTCAAGGGCAGCTCGACACATTGCAACCAGCAGACCCACAACCTACAGAAGACATGATGCAAAAATAGAACATCAAAATAACATAAGCATAAGAAGAACTGGGTTTTGCCAGATCTTCTACTTCACGCATGTGAGGGACTGGTCCTGCCAGGTTCTCCTGCTTTGATTGTTAAAAGGAGTCTGTCAGAAGAATTTCTCCCCCAAATTTGTTGTAGAGTTTTCAAACACAAGTCCAGCTAACCTTTACATGGCCAGTCTAATTCTCCGTTACGGAATAATCAAAGTTAGAATTTATATGCAAATAAGGCTGTAGATTTACAGCACCATCTCTGCTTTCTTGACTGATGGCTCCTTTGTCAGAAGTCACACAGCATAGAGACTGTCAGTCAAAAAGGAGTCGGTGCTGGGTGGGGAATAGAGCTGGAGTGGCAAAAGCTTCAGAACTCCAAATAGTCTGTCAACCTCAATTGCAGATCAATTCAAACACTGATTTCTCAGTAACAGAGGAATAGACTGGCCATGTAAAGGTATCACTGGACTTGTCTTTGAAAAAGCTACATGCACATAACAGTTTTGGGGGTTAAATCCAGCTGGTAGATTTCTTTTAAAGGAAATTTGTCGTTGTTTTTATATTAAATGTTTCTTTTTTATTTTTTAGATACTGTTTTAAAATCCCTCCTACTTACTTGGACTCATATTTCCTGTTCTTTTCAGCAGCCACATAGACATAAGCAGCAATTGACTCAAACCCTGTAAGCAACTTACTCAGACCCTATTGTGTTTAATGAAGTTTTGAATGAGCCACTCTTTCATGAATGGTGGATGCTGTGCTATCTACTATATGTAGAGGTGGTACCTTTCATTGTAAACTTATCTGGGATAATAATGAGACTGATGAAAAGTGTTCTGTAAAAAAATAAAGTTTTAGTCTATTGCAAAAAGTTAATTTATTTCAGTAATTCAATGCAAAAAGGGAAATGCATATATGATAAAGAGTCATTATAAACAGAGTGATCTATTTCAAGTGTTTATTTCTGTTAATGTTGATTATGGCTTATCTTAGAAAATTAAAATAATTACCCCAAAACACCTGCAAAGGATTCCTAAGCATTTAACATGCATTTAACATGCTACACAATCATGGGGAAGACTGCTGACTTGACAGATGTCCAGAAGGCAGTCATTGACACACTCCACAAGGAGGGTAAGCCACAAAAAGTCATTGCTAAACAAGCTGGCTGTTCACATAGTGCTGTATCCAAGCATATTAATATAAAGTTAAGTGGAATGAAAAAGTGTGGTAGGAAAAGATGCACAAACAACTGGGATAACCAGCCTTGATAGGATTGTTAAAGGGAAGATGTCGTCCAAAAAAATAAAATTCAATAACTGAAAAAATGTAAAGTATTAATGTTTTAATGTTTTGTTTAGATATTATTATTTGTCTGTAGAAATAGCCTGGATTACAGCTGCAGTAAAAGTGGGTGGAATCTGCTCTCCTGTGTGTGATGTCACCTCCCCCTCCCAATCTGGGTGTTTCCAAAGGATAACAGAGAATGAAGTTTAGGAAAACAGTGCAGAGCCATTTTGCTGGTGACCAGAAATGTCTAAAGTGTCACCAAGGACAGCAGGAGTATCACACAGGATAGGATTAGATACACGGCTCAGCAGACAGTATCACAGGACAGGATTAGATACACAACTCAGCAGACAGTATCACACAGGATAGGATTAGATACACAGCTCAGCAGATAGTATCACACAGGAAAGGATTAGATACACAGGTCAGCAGACAGTATCACACACAGGAGAGGATTAGATACAGCTCAGCAGGCAGTATCATACAGGAGAGGATTAAACACACGGCATCGGGTGGAAGCGGGGGTGTCATTGGAGACTGTAGCAGCGGTGGCGGGGGAGGGGCGCCGGTAATCACACACTGCTCTGCATGCACGCCCGCAGCGGCTGCAGCAAGAAGAGTGGAGGGGGTGTCATTGAAGCATTGGAGATGGTAACAGCGGCGGTGGTGGGGGGAGGGGCACCAGTACTCACTTGCTCTGCATGCACACGCACACAAAGACACAGCTCTGCAGCATGCACGCCGGCAGCGGCGGCGGGGAGGAGAGCGGGGCTGGGTAGAGCGGGGGGAGGGGGTGTCATTGGAGACGGTAACGGCAGGGGGAGGGAAGGGGAGGCACCCCGGCGCCCCGTAATTACACATTCCGGCGGTTGACAGGGGTAAAGTGGAGCAAACAGCATGGCTGTGAGCTCCACGATGATGGCGTTGATCTCCTCCCTCTGCTGTGATCTGGACAGCCCAGGGGGTGCGTCCAGGTCACAGCAGACGCTTTCTCTAATGTTACTAAATGGGGTTGGAGACCAACTATCAGAGTCTATGCCCAGAGGGTTGCCATAAATGAGGTGAGTAACTGTCGTTACAAACACCAAATCCAAGATGTCAGCCCCCAGTGCCTTCAGTAAAACCAGAATTAAATAAAAACTATTGTAAATAATCAGTGATTTTAATTTTGTATTAAAAATACTGATTTAATCATAACTATTGTTAATACAAAAATAAAAAAACGCGACACCCTTCCTTTAAGAAAAGGCCATTCAAAAATTTAGGGGGAGATGCACAAGTAGTGGATGCTGCTGGAGTAAGTGATTCAAGAGCCACTACACACAGACGTATCCAGGACATGGGCGACAACTTTCGCATTCCTTGTGTCAAGCTACTCATGATCAATCGACAACGCCAAAAGCATCTTACCTGGGCCAAGGAGAAAAAGAACTGGACTGTTGCTCAGTGGTCCAAGGTGTTGTTTACAGATGAAAGTAAATTTTGCATTTAATTTGGAAATCAAGGTCCCAGAGTCTGGAGGAAGAGTGGAGCGGCCACAATCCAAGCTGCTTGAGGTCTAGTATGAAGTTTCCACAATCTATGATAGTTTGGGGAGCCATGTCATCTGCTGGTGTAGGTCCACTGTGTTTTATGAAGACCAAAGTCAGTGTAGCCGTCTACCAGGACATTTTAGAGCACTTCATGCTTCCCTCTGCCGACAAGCTTTTTGGAGATGGAAATTTCATTTTCCAGCAGGATTTGGCACCTGTCCACACTGCCAAAAGTACCAATACCTGGTGTAATAACCACAGTATCACTGTGCTTCATTGGCCAGAAAACTCACCTTACCTAAACCCCATAGAGAATCTATGGAATATTGTCAAGAGAAAAATAAGACACCAGACCGAACAATGCAGACGAGCTGAAGACTGCTAACAAAGCAACCTGTGCTTCCATAATACCTCAGTAGGGCCACAGGCTGATCGCCTCCATGCCACTCCGCATTGATGCACTAATTCATGCAAAATGAGCCCCGACCAAGTATTGAGTGCGTTTACTGTACATTCTTTTCAGTAGGCGCCAACATTTCTGTGTTTAAAATCATTTTTTCAGTTGTTCTTATATAATATTCTAATTTTCTGAGATAATGACTTTTGGGTTTTCATTGGGTGTAAGCCATAATCATCAACATTAACATAAATAAACACTTGAAATAGATCACTCTGTAATGACTGCATATAATATATGCGTTTCTGTTTTTGTTGTGAATTAATGAAATAAATGAACTTTTTGATGATATTCTAATTTATTGAGATGTACCTGTATCTCCATGCACCAGTGTAATCTGCCTGTGGAGTTGGAGGTACACTGCAGCTTCAAGTATAGAAAATTCTCCCAGTGACCTCATCAGAGCTTATGGCTAAAATCCCTACCTGCTAGATGATATTCAAATTCATTGAGGTGCACCTGTATGCATGTGTATGTATATATATATATGTATATATATATATATATATATATATATATATATATATATATATATATATATATATATACAGTGCCTACAAGTAGTATTCAACCCCCTGCAGATTTAGCAGATTTGATAAGATGCAAATAAGTTAGAGCCTGCAAACTTCAAACAAGAGCAGGATTTATTAACAGATGCATAAATCTTACAAACCAACAAGTTATGTTGCTCAGTTAAATTTTAATAAATTTTCAACATAAAAGTGTGGGTCAATTATTATTCAACCCCTAGGTTTAATATTTTGTGGAATAACCCTTGTTTGCAATTACAGCTAATAATCGTCTTTTATAAGACCTGATCAGGCCGGCACAGGTCTCTTTAGTTATCTTGGCCCACTCCTCCATGCAGATCTTCTCCAAGTTATCTAGGTTCTTTGGGTGTCTCATGTGGACTTTAATCTTGAGCTCCTTCCACAAGTTTTCAATTGGGTTAAGGTCAGGAGACTGACTAGGCCACTGCAACACCTTGATTTTTCCCTCTTGAACCAGGCCTTGGTTTTCTTGGCTGTGTGCTTTGGGTCGTTGTCTTGTTGGAAGATGAAATGACGACCCATCTTAAGATCCTTGATGGAGGAGCGGAGGTTCTTGGCCAAAATCTCCAGGTAGGCCGTGCTATCCATCTTCCCATGGATACGGACCAGATGGCCAGGCCCCTTGGCTGAGAAACAGCCCCACAGCATGATGCTGCCACCACCATGCTTGACTGTAGGGATGGTATTCTTGGGGTCCTATGCAGTGCCATCCAGTCTCCAAACGTCACGTGTGTGGTTGGCACCAAAGATCTCGATCTTGTTCTCATCAGACCAGAGAACCTTGAACCAGTCTGTCTCAGAGTCCTCCAAGTGATCATGAGCAAACTGTAGACGAGCCTTGACATGACGCTTTGAAAGTAAAGGTACCTTACGGGCTCGTCTGGAACGGAGACCATTGCGGTGGAGTACGTTACTTATGGTATTGACTGAAACCAATGTCCCCACTGCCATGAGATCTTCCCGGAGCTCCTTCCTTGTTGTCCTTGGGTTAGCCTTGACTCTTCGGACAAGCCTGGCCTCGGAACGGGTGGAAACTTTCAAAGGCTGTCCAGGCCGTGGAAGGCTAACAGTAGTTCCATAAGCCTTCCACTTCCGGATGATGCTCCCAACAGTGGCGACAGGTAGGCCCAACTCCTTGGAAAGGGTTTTGTACCCCTTGCCAGCCTTGTGACCCTCCACGATCTTGTCTCTGATGGCCTTGGAATGCTCCTTTGTCTTTCCCATGTTGACCAAGTATGAGTGATGTTCACAAGTTTGGGGAGGGTCTTAATTAGTCAGAAAAGGCTGGAAAAAGAGATAATTAATCCAAACATGTGAAGCTCATTGTTCTTTGTGCCTGAAATACTTCTTAATACTTTAGGGGACCCAAACAAAATTCTTGTGGTTTGAGGGGTTGAATAATAAATGACCCTCTGAATAAACTTTTCACAATTTAAAAAAAATAAATAAAAAAAGAAATAACATTCTTTTTTGCTGCAGTGCATTTCACACTTCCAGGCTGATCTACAGTCCAAATGTCACAATGCCACGTTAATTCCGAATGTGTAAACCTGCTAAATCTGCAGGGGGTTGAATACTACTTGTAGTCACTGTATATATATATAAATATATATATATATATATATATATATATATATATATATATATATATATATATAAAATACAGTCGGGAAAATAAGTATTTGATACAGTGGCAATTTTGCAAGTTTTCCCACTTACAGAGGTCTGTAATTTTTATCCTAGGTACACTTCAACTGTAACAGACAGAAAAGAAAAAGATCCAGAAAGATCTCAAGGTATACTTTTTAAATAATTAATTTGCATTTTATTGTATGAAATAAATATTTGATTGCCTAACAACCAGCAAGATTTCTGGCTCTCACAGGCCTGTTATCTTTTCTTTAAGAAGCCCTCTTACTGTGCATTTATTACCTGGATTAATTGCACCTGTTTGAACCCGTTACCTGTATAAATGACACCTGTCCACACAATCAATCACACTCCAACCTCTCCATCATGACCAACACCAAAGAGTTGTCTAAGGACACCAGGGACAAAATTGTAGACCTGCAGAAGGCTGAGACTGGCTACAGGACAATAGGCAAGCAGCTTGGTGAGAAGACAACAACTGTTGGCGCAATTATTAGAAAATGGAAGAAACATAAGATGACTAGTAATCTTACTTGATCTGGGGCTGCATGCAAGATCTCATCTTATGGGGCAAGGATGCTTCTGAGAAAGGTGAGGAATCAGCCCAGAATTACACTGGAGGTCCTGGTCAATGACCTGAAGAGATCTTAGACCACAGTCTCAAAGATTACAGTTAGTAACACACTACGCAATGATGGATTAAAATCCTGCAGGGCACGCAATGTCCCCCTACTCACGCCAGCAGCCTGTTTAAAGTTTGCCAATGACCATCTGGATGATCCAGAGGAGGCATGGGAGAAGTTCATATGGTCAGATGAGACCAAAATAGAACTTTTTGGTATCAACTAAACTCGCCGTATTTGGAGGAAAAAGAAGAATGAGACAAACCCGTAGAACACCATCCCAATCGTGAAACATGGGGGTGGAAACATCATACTTTGGGGGTGCTTTTCTGCAAAGGAAACAGAACAACTGCAAGGTATTGAAGCGAGGATGAATAGGGTCATGTATCAGGAGATTTTATCCAACAACCTACTTCCCTCAGTTAGCATTGAAGATGGATCCTGGCTGGGTCTTCCAGCATGACAATGATCCAAAACACACAGCCAGGGCAACTAAAGAGTGGTTCAATAAGAGGCATTTCAAGGTCCTTGTGTGGCCTATCCAGTCTTCCGACTCAACCCAATAGAAAATCTTTGGAGGGTGCCGAAACTCAATGTTGCCCAGAGACAGCCCCGAAACCTGAAAGATCTGGAGAAGATCTATATGGAGGAGTGGACCAAAATCCCTGCTGGTATGTGCAAACCTGGCCAAGAACTACAGGAGATATCTGACCTCTTTAAAGACCTCTCCATTCTTTGTAGGTGGGAAAATTACAAAATTGGCAGTGTATCAAATACTTATTTTCCCCACTGTGTATGTATATATATATATATATATATATATATATCTATATATATAATTGCCTTATTCTGTCTGTCTGTCTGTCATGCTCCAAAATTGTGTCCTTACGGTGACACAAAGCTGATTGGCCGCTGGGCTCGCCATGGCCCCGCCCCCCCGCACGGATTGGTCGCTTGCCCAGGCTCACCCCCACACGGATTGGCCTCTCGCCCCGGCACCCTGCACGTATTGGCTACTCGGCCACGCCCCCCTCACGCAATGCACGCTCGCTCTAGCCCCGCCCCCCGCACGCATTCCCCGAACTGACACGGACGGAGACACGACTCCCAGGTGAATACTGTACCCCCGGGAGGCCACATCAGCGCGGAACATCCACACGCACACACATAACAGCACACACACACACATACACACACATCAGATCACACTCACTCTCACACACACCTCACACACACATCACATCGCATCGCATCCACACACTCACAGCATCCGCCGATATCGCTTGCTTCTCGGCCTCCCTCGCATTGCTGGCCTTGCCGCCCTATGCTGGTGTGGGCTCCCGTGCGAGCGGGGGACGTGATACACTGGTAACCATGCTCGACAAAAAAAGACTATCGTGGTTTGGGCGTATCAACGCTATTAAAATGGATGTTCTTCCTAGGTTTCTTTTCTTGTTCCAAACGGTACCTATTCAGCTGCCGGGGAGTTACTTTTCCAAAATTCGGACGGCTTTGTCAAGGTTCGTTTGGGGGAATAGGAGACCTCGGACAAGCATAAAAACTCTTACCAGACACAAAAATAATGGAGGGGCAGGGCTCCCAAATTTCCAGTTATACTACAGGGCAACTATTCTAACGAGGATAATGGATTGGCACTTCCATAGGAACTCGAAACAATGGGTCGCGATCGAACAGGACGGATTGGGAGTCCCTTTGCACTTCCTCTCATGGATGGGAAAGGAGAGTAGGTCACAGATAGAGAAGGGAATGGAGTTTATTTGGACAGTGATGGGGACGTGGGACGGTGAGGTTAAGAGGGGTTCTCTCTCACAGGGGAGGGGTCCACTTACCCCCCTCTTTGGCAACCAGGAGTTCCCTCCGGGGCTTCATTCCAATAAATTTCTGGGATATGCTCGGGTGGAGGAAACTCGTTTTTTTCATGTGCTCCAGGGAAATACCCTGCCCCCTTATGCATCTCTACGGGCCACAGGGAGAGAGGTTTCCTGGATAGAATATATGCAGCTGAAATCGTTTCTATCCAACCAGGACAGGGAGAGGAAGTTGAGGACCCCCCCTACTCCATTTGAGAAATTGTTCTTGCAGGGTTCGTCACCTGGGCATGTCATCTCTCTTATTTATAAAATGCTGAATCAGAGAGACATGTCGGACAAACCCAAATTTGTCTATAGATGGGGAGAGGAACTGGGAGAGGACATTTCGGAGGACAGATGGAGCAGGGCGTTTCTGTGGACCCACAAACTTTCTCTGGCTTGTGCCGCCCAAGAGAAAAACTATAAAATTCTCACAAGGTGGTACCAATACCCGACCAAATTGCATGCTATCTTTCCCTCAGTGTCCGACATGTGCTGGAGATGTGGTACAGAAAAAGGGTCTATGTTACATATATGGTGGAGCTGTGCTAAATTGCAACCATTCTGGGACTCAGTGTTTTCTCTGTATAAAAAGATGAGTGGGGGTGAGGTGGAGAGATCTCCCCAGGTGGCCCTCCTCTCTATCCTCCCTGGTTCATTCAAGTCACAAAAGAGGGACCTGCTGCGATTTTGTTTAGCGGCAGCCCGTATAATTATTCCCAGATACTGGAAACAGACTAGATGCCCCACGTTAGCTGACTGGGTAGAGGAGATGGCAAACCTCCAGAGAATGGAGGAACTCACAGCTGAACTTAATGGGCTCACGGAAAAATTTATCACAGTGTGGGGACCGTGGATTACGTTCATGGAGTCTCCTGAGTTCACGGTGAGTCTGGCAGATTTTTTGGGATGAGAAATGGTGACATACCTTGTCTTCCCCTCTCCCCACACACTTTTTTCCCCCACCCCCTCTTTACCCTACTTTCTTCACTCTATTTGATTCCTTCTTTTCTAAGCTTATATCTGTTCTTTTTTTTTTTTTCTAGTTTTCTACTTTTTCTTAAATGTTTATTCAATAACTTAAAATGGGATTGTTTTATGCTGAGAGTGGTCTTGTCAATTATCAGGAAGACATGTTTAGCTGGAACTCTGATTTCTAGTGTATGGATTGTCATGGAGTGTTAGCATAAGGATAGCTTATAGAGTTCCAATGAAATATACAATGTGATGTTATTTTTGTCATTCCGAAACTGAGAGATCACTGTTTATGTTTTATAATCTTTATAAATGTTCAAGATGTATGATTGATTTATAAACTTAATAATAAAACAGATTTGAAATACACTGGTAACCATGCTAGCATAGTTACCAGCGCATCAAGGTCCTGCAGCGGCGAAACATCCAGACGCACACACATAGCACACACACACACATACACACACACACACATCAGATCTCACTCACTCTCACACACACACACATCACACACACATCACATCGCATCCACACACTCACAGCATCCGGCGATATCGCTTGCTTCTCGGCCTCGATACTGTGCTGTTGTGACCTTCCAGGACCTGCCGGAGGATCACATGGCCAGAAGCATGTGGTATCTCCGGATGTTGTGAGTATGAGCGCCTATGTGTAATATCGTCAATGTGTGTGTGTGTGAGTGTATGCGATCGGGTGTGTGTGAGTGTATGCGATCGGGTGGGTGTGAGTGTATGCGATCGGGTGGGTGTGAGTGTATGCGATCGGGTGGGTGTGTGTGTGTGTGAGTGTATACGATCGGATCTGTGAGTGTCGGCAGAGGAGCACGGCGTGCTGGAGGAGGCTGGGAGGAGAGAGGCTGATCCTGGGGAAGGCTGGGAGGGTGGAGGCTGAGAGAAGAGAGGCTGATGTTGGGGGAGGCGGAGGCTGGGGTAGGCTGGGAGGAGAGAGGCTGATGCTGCGGGCAGAGAGGCTGATGCTGCGGGCATAGAGGCTGATGCTGCGGGCACAGAGGCTGATGCTGCGGGCACAGAGGCTGATGCTGCGGGCACAGAGGCTGATGCTGCGGGCACAGAGGCTGATGCTGCGGGCATAGAGGCTGATGCTGCGGGCACAGAGGCTGATGCTGCGGGCACAGAGACTGATGCTGCGGGCAGAGAGGCTGATGCTGCGGGCAGAGAGGCTGATGCTGCGGGCACAGAGGCTGATGCTGCGGGCATAGAGGCTGATGCTGCGGGCATAGAGGCTGATGCTGCGGGCATAGAGGCTGATGCTGCGGGCATAGAGGCTGATGCTGCGGGCAGAGAGGCTGATGCTGCGGGCAGAGAGGCTGATGCTGCGGGCACAGAGGCTGATGCTGCGGCCAGCATGGGGGATGAAGCACGTTTGGGAGTACGCAGCATGGCGGATGGAGCACGTTTGGGAGTGCGCAGCATGGCGGATGGACCACGTTTGGGAGGGCGCAGCATGGCAGATGGACCACGTTTGGGAGTGCGCAGCATGGCGGATGGAGCACGTTTGGGAGTGCGCAGCATGGCGGATGGAGCACGTTTGGGAGTGCGCAGCATGGCGGATGGCGCACGTTTGGGAGTGCGCAGCATGGCGGATGGAGCACATTTGGGAGTGCGCAGCATGGCGGATGGAGCACGTTTGGGAGTCCGCAGCATGGCGGATGGAGCACGTTTGGGAGTGCGCAGCATGGTGGATGGAGCACTTTTGGGATAGCGCAGCATGGCGGATGGAGCACATTTGGGAGTGCGCAGCATGGAGGATGGAGCATGTTTGGGAGAGCGCAGCATGGCGGATGGAGCACGATGGGGAGTGCGCAGCATGGGAGATGGAGCACGTTTGGGACTGCGCAGCATGGCGGATGGAGCACGATGGGGAGTGCGCAGCATGGGAGATGGAGCACGATGGGGGGTGCGCAGCATGGGGAATGGAGCACGATGGGGGGTGCGCAGCTTAGGGGATGGAGCACGATGGGGGGTGCGCAGCTTGGGGGATTGAGCACGATGGGGGGTGCGCAGCATGGGGGATGGAGCACGATGGGGGGTGCGCAGCATGGGGGATGGAGCACGATGGGAGGTGCACACCTCCCCCCAACACACACACACACGCGCACTGCACAACACACACACACAGGGAAACACAAACACCGCCCTACACAGACACCCACACACACAGACAACGCTGAACACACACAACACCCAACACACAAACACCGCGGCATACATAAATATACGCACATACCGCGCAACACACACTGCACAAAACATACCTCCCCCCAAAACACACACAAACCACGCAACACACACACACAATGCTACAGACACACAGCGCTCCACAAACAACGCAACACACACAACGCAACACACAAACAACACCGCTCTCACCCCCCGCCACACCCAGACAACACCCAGAACATGTACAGCGCCCTACACAAACACTTGGTAACTACACACAACAACATCTGTATATATATAACAAAAATCATACATGAACCACACAATACGTAAATTCTAGAATACCCGATGCGTAGAATCGGGCCACCTTCTAGTATATATATATATATATATATATATATATATATATATACAGTGCCTACAAGTAGTATTCAACCCCCTGCAGATTTTGCAGGTTTACACATTCGGAATTAACTTGGCATTGTGACATTTGGACTGTAGATCAGCCTGGAAGTGTGAAATGCACTGCAGCAAAAAAGAATGTTATTTCTTTTTTTATTTTTTTTTTAAATTGTGAAAAGTTTATTCAGAGGGTCATTTATTATTCAACCCCTCAAACCACAAGAATTCTGTTTGGTTCCCCTAAAGTATTAAGAAGTATTTCAGGCACAAAGAACAATGAGCTTCACATGTTTGGATTAATTATCTATTTTTCCAGCCTTTTCTGACTAATTAAGACCATCCCCAAACTTGTGAACAGCACTCATACTTGGTCAACATGGGAAAGACAAAGGAGCATTCCAAGGCCATCAGAGACAAGATCGTGGAGGGTCACAAGGCTGGCAAGGGGTACAAAACCCTTTCCAAGGAGTTGGGCCTACCTGTCTCCACTGTTGGGAGCATCATCCGGAAGTGGAAGGCTTATGGAACTACTGTTAGCCTTCCACGGCCTGGACAGCCTTTGAAAGTTTCCACCCGTGCCGAGGCCAGGCTTGTCCGAAGAGTCAAGGCTAACCCAAGGACAACAAGGAAGGAGCTCCGGGAAGATCTCATGGCAGTAGGGACATTGGTTTCAGTCAATACCATAAGTTACGTACTCCACCGCAATGGTCTCCGTTCCAGACGAGCCCGTAAGGTACCTTTACTTTCAAAGCATCATGTCAAGGCTCGTCTACAGTTTGCTCATGATCACTTGGAGGACTCTGAGACAGACTGGTTCAAGGTTCTCTGGTCTGATGAGACCAAGATCGAGATCTTTGGTGCCAACCACACACGTGACGTTTGGACACTGGATGGCACTGCATACGACTCCAAGAATACCATCCCTACAGTCAAGCATGATGGTGGCAGCATCATGCTGTGGGGCTGTTTCTCAGCCAAGGGGCCTGGCCATCTGGTCCGCATCCATGGGAAGATGGATAGCACGGCCTACCCAGAGATTTTGGTCAAGAACCTCCGCTCCTCCATCAAGGATCTTAAGATGGGTCATCATTTCATCTTCCAACAAGACAATGACCCAACGCACACAGCCAAGAAAACCAAGGCATGGTTCAAGAGGGAAAAAATCAAGGTGTTGCAGTGGCCTAGTCAGTCTCCTGACCTTAACCCAATTGAAAACTTGTGGAAGGAGCTCAAGATTAAAGTCCACATGAGACACCCAAAGAACCTAGATAACTTGGAGAATATCTGCATGGAGGAGTGGGCCAAGATAACTCCAGAGACCTGTGCCGGCCTGATCAGGTCTTATAAAAGACGATTATTAGCTGTAATTGCAAACAAGGGTTATTCCACAAAATATTAAACCTAGGGGTTGAATAATAATTGACCCACACTTTTATGTTGAAAATTTATTAAAATTTAACTGAGCAACATAACTGCATCCGTTAATAAATCCTGCTCTTGTTTGAAGTTTGCAGGCTCTAACTTATTTGCATCTTATCAAACCTGCTAAATCTGCAGGGGGTTGAATACTACTTGTAGGCACTATATATATATATATATATATATATATATATATATATATATATATATATATATATATATATATATATACACACACACACACACACACAGTACAGACCAAAAGTTTGGACACACCTCATTCAAAGAGTTTTCTTTATTTTTAGGACTCTGAAAATTGTAGATTCACACTGAAGGCATCAAAACTATGAATTAAAACATGTGGAATTAAATACTTAAAGTTTGAAACAACTGAAAATATGTCTTATATTCTAGGTTCTTCAAAGTAGCCACCTTTTGCTTTCACTACTGCTTTGCACACTCTTGGCATTCTCTTGATGAGGTTCAAGAGGTAGTCACCGGAAATGGTTTTCCAACAGTCTTGAAGGAGTTCCCAGAGATGCTTAGCACTTGTTGGCCCTTTTGCCTTCACTCTGCGGTCCAGCTCACCCCAAACCATCTCGATTGGGTTCAGGGCTGGTGACTGTGGAGACCAGTTCATCTGGCGTAGCACCCCATCACTCTCCTTCTTAGTCAAATAGCCCTTACACAGCCTGGAGGTGTGTTTAGGGTCTCACTCACTCTCACACACACACACATCACACACACATCACATCGCATCCACACACTCACAGCATCCGGCGATATCGCTTGCTTCTCGGCCTCGATACTGTGCTGTTGTGACCTTCCAGGACCTGCCGGAGGATCACATGGCCAGAAGCATGTGGTATCTCCGGATGTTGTGAGTATGAGCGCCTATGTGTAATATCGTCAATGTGTGTGTGTGTGAGTGTATGCGATCGGGTGTGTGTGAGTGTATGCGATCGGGTGGGTGTGAGTGTATGCGATCGGGTGGGTGTGAGTGTATGCGATCGGGTGGGTGTGTGTGTGTGTGAGTGTATACGATCGGATCTGTGAGTGTCGGCAGAGGAGCACGGCGTGCTGGAGGAGGCTGGGAGGAGAGAGGCTGATCCTGGGGAAGGCTGGGAGGGTGGAGGCTGAGAGAAGAGAGGCTGATGTTGGGGGAGGCGGAGGCTGGGGTAGGCTGGGAGGAGAGAGGCTGATGCTGCGGGCAGAGAGGCTGATGCTGCGGGCATAGAGGCTGATGCTGCGGGCACAGAGGCTGATGCTGCGGGCACAGAGGCTGATGCTGCGGGCACAGAGGCTGATGCTGCGGGCACAGAGGCTGATGCTGCGGGCATAGAGGCTGATGCTGCGGGCACAGAGGCTGATGCTGCGGGCACAGAGACTGATGCTGCGGGCAGAGAGGCTGATGCTGCGGGCAGAGAGGCTGATGCTGCGGGCACAGAGGCTGATGCTGCGGGCATAGAGGCTGATGCTGCGGGCATAGAGGCTGATGCTGCGGGCATAGAGGCTGATGCTGCGGGCATAGAGGCTGATGCTGCGGGCAGAGAGGCTGATGCTGCGGGCAGAGAGGCTGATGCTGCGGGCACAGAGGCTGATGCTGCGGCCAGCATGGGGGATGAAGCACGTTTGGGAGTACGCAGCATGGCGGATGGAGCACGTTTGGGAGTGCGCAGCATGGCGGATGGACCACGTTTGGGAGGGCGCAGCATGGCAGATGGACCACGTTTGGGAGTGCGCAGCATGGCGGATGGAGCACGTTTGGGAGTGCGCAGCATGGCGGATGGAGCACGTTTGGGAGTGCGCAGCATGGCGGATGGCGCACGTTTGGGAGTGCGCAGCATGGCGGATGGAGCACATTTGGGAGTGCGCAGCATGGCGGATGGAGCACGTTTGGGAGTCCGCAGCATGGCGGATGGAGCACGTTTGGGAGTGCGCAGCATGGTGGATGGAGCACTTTTGGGATAGCGCAGCATGGCGGATGGAGCACATTTGGGAGTGCGCAGCATGGAGGATGGAGCATGTTTGGGAGAGCGCAGCATGGCGGATGGAGCACGATGGGGAGTGCGCAGCATGGGAGATGGAGCACGTTTGGGACTGCGCAGCATGGCGGATGGAGCACGATGGGGAGTGCGCAGCATGGGAGATGGAGCACGATGGGGGGTGCGCAGCATGGGGAATGGAGCACGATGGGGGGTGCGCAGCTTAGGGGATGGAGCACGATGGGGGGTGCGCAGCTTGGGGGATTGAGCACGATGGGGGGTGCGCAGCATGGGGGATGGAGCACGATGGGGGGTGCGCAGCATGGGGGATGGAGCACGATGGGAGGTGCACACCTCCCCCCAACACACACACACACGCGCACTGCACAACACACACACACAGGGAAACACAAACACCGCCCTACACAGACACCCACACACACAGACAACGCTGAACACACACAACACCCAACACACAAACACCGCGGCATACATAAATATACGCACATACCGCGCAACACACACTGCACAAAACATACCTCCCCCCAAAACACACACAAACCACGCAACACACACACACAATGCTACAGACACACAGCGCTCCACAAACAACGCAACACACACAACGCAACACACAAACAACACCGCTCTCACCCCCCGCCACACCCAGACAACACCCAGAACATGTACAGCGCCCTACACAAACACTTGGTAACTACACACAACAACATCTGTATATATATAACAAAAATCATACATGAACCACACAATACGTAAATTCTAGAATACCCGATGCGTAGAATCGGGCCACCTTCTAGTATATATATATATATATATATATATATATATATATATATATACAGTGCCTACAAGTAGTATTCAACCCCCTGCAGATTTTGCAGGTTTACACATTCGGAATTAACTTGGCATTGTGACATTTGGACTGTAGATCAGCCTGGAAGTGTGAAATGCACTGCAGCAAAAAAGAATGTTATTTCTTTTTTTATTTTTTTTTTAAATTGTGAAAAGTTTATTCAGAGGGTCATTTATTATTCAACCCCTCAAACCACAAGAATTCTGTTTGGTTCCCCTAAAGTATTAAGAAGTATTTCAGGCACAAAGAACAATGAGCTTCACATGTTTGGATTAATTATCTATTTTTCCAGCCTTTTCTGACTAATTAAGACCATCCCCAAACTTGTGAACAGCACTCATACTTGGTCAACATGGGAAAGACAAAGGAGCATTCCAAGGCCATCAGAGACAAGATCGTGGAGGGTCACAAGGCTGGCAAGGGGTACAAAACCCTTTCCAAGGAGTTGGGCCTACCTGTCTCCACTGTTGGGAGCATCATCCGGAAGTGGAAGGCTTATGGAACTACTGTTAGCCTTCCACGGCCTGGACAGCCTTTGAAAGTTTCCACCCGTGCCGAGGCCAGGCTTGTCCGAAGAGTCAAGGCTAACCCAAGGACAACAAGGAAGGAGCTCCGGGAAGATCTCATGGCAGTAGGGACATTGGTTTCAGTCAATACCATAAGTTACGTACTCCACCGCAATGGTCTCCGTTCCAGACGAGCCCGTAAGGTACCTTTACTTTCAAAGCATCATGTCAAGGCTCGTCTACAGTTTGCTCATGATCACTTGGAGGACTCTGAGACAGACTGGTTCAAGGTTCTCTGGTCTGATGAGACCAAGATCGAGATCTTTGGTGCCAACCACACACGTGACGTTTGGACACTGGATGGCACTGCATACGACTCCAAGAATACCATCCCTACAGTCAAGCATGATGGTGGCAGCATCATGCTGTGGGGCTGTTTCTCAGCCAAGGGGCCTGGCCATCTGGTCCGCATCCATGGGAAGATGGATAGCACGGCCTACCCAGAGATTTTGGTCAAGAACCTCCGCTCCTCCATCAAGGATCTTAAGATGGGTCATCATTTCATCTTCCAACAAGACAATGACCCAACGCACACAGCCAAGAAAACCAAGGCATGGTTCAAGAGGGAAAAAATCAAGGTGTTGCAGTGGCCTAGTCAGTCTCCTGACCTTAACCCAATTGAAAACTTGTGGAAGGAGCTCAAGATTAAAGTCCACATGAGACACCCAAAGAACCTAGATAACTTGGAGAATATCTGCATGGAGGAGTGGGCCAAGATAACTCCAGAGACCTGTGCCGGCCTGATCAGGTCTTATAAAAGACGATTATTAGCTGTAATTGCAAACAAGGGTTATTCCACAAAATATTAAACCTAGGGGTTGAATAATAATTGACCCACACTTTTATGTTGAAAATTTATTAAAATTTAACTGAGCAACATAACTGCATCCGTTAATAAATCCTGCTCTTGTTTGAAGTTTGCAGGCTCTAACTTATTTGCATCTTATCAAACCTGCTAAATCTGCAGGGGGTTGAATACTACTTGTAGGCACTATATATATATATATATATATATATATATATATATATATATATATATATATATACACACACACACACACACACAGTACAGACCAAAAGTTTGGACACACCTCATTCAAAGAGTTTTCTTTATTTTTAGGACTCTGAAAATTGTAGATTCACACTGAAGGCATCAAAACTATGAATTAAAACATGTGGAATTAAATACTTAAAGTTTGAAACAACTGAAAATATGTCTTATATTCTAGGTTCTTCAAAGTAGCCACCTTTTGCTTTCACTACTGCTTTGCACACTCTTGGCATTCTCTTGATGAGGTTCAAGAGGTAGTCACCGGAAATGGTTTTCCAACAGTCTTGAAGGAGTTCCCAGAGATGCTTAGCACTTGTTGGCCCTTTTGCCTTCACTCTGCGGTCCAGCTCACCCCAAACCATCTCGATTGGGTTCAGGGCTGGTGACTGTGGAGACCAGTTCATCTGGCGTAGCACCCCATCACTCTCCTTCTTAGTCAAATAGCCCTTACACAGCCTGGAGGTGTGTTTAGGGTCATTGTCCTGTTGAAAAATAAATTATGGTCCAACTAAACGCAAACCGGATGGCATAGCATGTCGCTGCAAGATGCTGTGGTAGCCATGCTGGTTCTGTATGCCTTCAATTTTGAATAAATCCCCAACAGTGTCACCAGAAAAGCACCCCCACACCATCACACCTCCTCCTCCATGCTTCACGGTAGGAACCAGCCATGTAGAGTCCATCCGTTCACCTTTTCTACAAAGACACGGTGCTTGGATCCAAAGAGCTCAAATTTGGACTCATCAGACCAAAGCACAGATTTCCACTGGTCTAATGTCCATTCCTTGTGTTCTTTAGCTCAAACAAGTCTCTTCTGCTTGTTGCCTGTCCTTAGCAGTGGTTTCCTAGCAGCTATTTTACCAGAAGTCTCCTCTTAACAGTTGTTCTAGAGATGAGAAGATGTGTCAAAACTTTTGGCCTGTACTGTATATATACATACACACACAGTATATATACTGTGTGTATATATATATATATATATATATATATTTATATATTTTTTTTATTATTTTTTTTTTTTTTTAAATTATACATCATTTTACAAAAAAACTAAAAGTAAAATAGTATAATAAATGAAAAGAAAAATATTGCTGCATAAAATTCTGATTTAAGCAGTGGGTAATTTTTGATGACATATTCCCTTTAACTTCACAAATGGAAAATATTCTTAGAAGAGGTACTCTCATCAGATGCAAAGAAGTCAATGGTCACTGCCCACAATTTATTGCAGGCCTTGGCTTTCACAGAACTTTTTTTTACCTTCTAAGTAACCAACCAGCAAGCCTAATGTATATTATGTTAATGGTTGTACCTCAGCTCCTGTAGCCACTTCTTCAGCAGCTCCAGACATCACTCCCAGAGTGTAAAAAGAGAAGACGCAGAGCTCTCTTGTACACACTGCTGGCTGCGGGATATGAGATGTTATATATAGAAAGAAATTAATAAAGAAAACAATAATGAAATACATGTAACATAACTGGTTATCACATTTTTCATGCCAAAAGTTCCTCACCTTCAGCATAGATGCATTCTGGAAGACATGCTGCTCATCACACACTACACAGTACTCATTCAGAGTGGGTAGCCGCTGTTCTGCATACTTCATTATCTATGGAAGACAAATGATTATAAGGTCAGGTGGTATTTTCTGGCTGGCTGCTATCCGACAAATCACCGGATCACGCTCATACCAATGTGAGTCTAAAGGGCTGTGAACATGTCAGATTTTATTCTTCAGAGAGTGTCTGTCCAAGGAAAAAAGTGCTACACATCTGAATTTGATCATGCAAGCCAATGAGTGCGTGGGAAAAATCAGACTGCACTCGGATGTCATCAAAGTGCAGTCCGGTATCTGCGGGCTCACGAAATGAAAATAAAGATATTTTGTTCTCCATCTTATCCTCACGCTTTGCTCCAATTCTGTCATCCAAGAGACTCAGAGCACATTGCGCTGACACTGATCAGAGTTTGATCACAGTGTCATTTGCATATTTGTCTTGATTCTCTTGGATGAAAGAATCTATGGCTAACGGCAAAAGCCCCTAAGAATCATGCACATTGTATATTGTGAAAAGATATAGTAAGAGAATGGGAAAAAATAATACTGACTACTGAATATGGGGAATCTCAGGGTTGAGGGGTTTGTGAGGTTGTTGAGATGGCAACAAAGTTATAATATTAAGTAATAAAGAAAATATAAAATATTTGCTGACAACTCACCTGCACCAGAAATCCATATTCAAGAGTGGGAACTGTCTTGCAATGCCCACTGACCTGCAGGGAGTGATTGGAATAATATGAAAAGAAACTACATATGTATAAATATGGTAAATCCAAAACCACCGATAAGAGGTTCCACTATAATAACACATTGTCATCTGGCTTGTTAGAAGGGCTAAAATGAACCTAAAGTATAATTTCACAATTCTAACACTCTCATAAAGCAGCTGCTATTATACAACAGACCAGTTCTATATTATAGTACACATATACCGAACAAAAATATAAACGCAACACTCCTGTTTTTGCTCCCATGCCAAAGGCACACCTGTGCAATAATCATGCTGTGAACAGGAGAACAAAGGAGTATAGAATGTGCAAAAATATCATTTATTAAACACACGAGGAGGGGTTGACAGAGGTTTTCACATTAAAAAAATTAATAAAACAATTAATTTCCCCTTTGAGGCAAACATGGCACAAGTCAAAGAAAATTCTCAAGGAGCACTAGATGGTATAAAAACCAGCTGATGTAATAGACATAAAGGGCCAGCCGGGACTTATAAATATAGCCAAACATATGAAAAAGTGCCGTAGGGCATATGAGGTAAAAGATTACTGCTTTTTGCTGAAGCCTTCATATAATAAAGTGCTGGTAGTGCAAAGAACATGAACCAAGTTTATAAGGTAAAACAACACATATATCTGTAAGGCCTGAAACACACTTCCGTTAAAAACACGCACGTGCCGCGAGACACGTTTTACCCTGCGTGTTGCGTGTGGTAAGTACGTGTCTCGGGTACGTGCGGTCCACGTGTGTTCTACGTGTGCTATCCGTGATAGCATACGTAGAACCGGTAATTTGCATACTCACGTGGTCCGCGCTGCTGTCTAGGGTGCTGATCTTCGGTCTCCAGCCCTGCCGTCTTCCCGCTGCTGCCGGCCACAGTGAAGTGAATATTAAATGAGCATTATGAGCGGCGGGCGGCAGCAAGTGGCAGCAGTGGCAGAGACAGGAGGGCTGGAGAAGGTGAGTAAATGTTTTGTTATTTTTTCAGTGACACGTGTGTTTTCTCCGGCGCTTGTCACACGGGACCGCATCCACACTACATCCGTGTGGTACGGGTGCGGGCTGTGTGATACCCGTGCTGCCGGAGAAAACGTGGACATGTCAGCGTGTAGAAAAACGCACACACGTACAAACACACACGGACACACGTTCCGTGTGGTTTTACGTGTGTGTGCCTGCTACAATAGGGTAGCATTGCTGAACGTGTCTCCGTGCCGCCGGTACGTGCAAAAAATGGCAAACACGTACCGGCGGCACGGATGTGTGTCGGAGGCCTAAGAGAGATTTCCCATACAAATGAGTGAATAGTAAATAGTTGCCTTACTGAAGGAGAAGGTTGTTTTAAGTGCAAGGTGCCAGTCCTCAGGGAGGAAAAGAGCAGCCCCCCCACCCACCGACACGTGTTTCGCCTCAGGAGCTTGTGCGTTCAAGATGCGGCTTCATCAGGGAGGGAAGATCTTAAAACAACCGTCTCCTTCGGTAAGGCAACTATTTACTATTTGGTTTTTATACCATCTAGTGCTCCTTGAGAATTTTCTTTGACTTGTGCCATGTTTGCCTCAAAGGTTAAATGAATTGTTTCTTTGTCGCTCCATTGGGAGACCCAGACAATTGGGTGTATAGCTTCTGCCTCTGGAGGCCACACAAAGTAATTACACTTTAAAAAGTGTAACCCCTCCCCTCTGCTATACACCCTCCCGTGCATCACGGGCCCCTCAGTTTTTTGCTTTGTGTTGAAGGAGGCACACATTCACGCAAGCTCCACGTTTTAGTCAGCAGCAGCTGCTGACTTTATCGGATGGAAGAAAAGAGGGCCCCTATGGGGCCCCCGGCATGCTCCCTTCTCACCCCACTCAGGTCGGCGGTGTTGTTAAGGTTGAGGTACCCATTGCGGGTACACAGGCTGGAGCCACATGCCGCTTTCCTTCCCCATCCCTTAGGGGCTCTGGGGAAGTGGGATCCTATCCGGTCATCCAGACACTGGGACCGGTCTCCCTCCGTAGCCCCTGGGGGAATCTGCCGGACAGGAGACGGAGTATCGTCAGGGACATGGCCCTGCATCCACAGGTACTCTGTGTCCCCGTTGGGACGGCGCATAAAGCACCTTGGGCCCAGACGCTGCAGCGACTGCGGCGTGGGTATGGGTCCGGGACTACCGCGCCGACCTTGCACTGCCGGCCGGCCGCGGTTTTAACTTTAGTCCCCGGCTTTTGCGGCCTAGTATAGTATTCTCCCGCCCCCAGGCCTGCCAGTCCGGGAAAAGGGCGGGACGGTCGGTATGACGCCGACAGTGAGGGCTGGAGTACACTGAGCTGTCCTCCGCCCCCCTCACTACTCACGCTGGGGCACCAGATTCCGGCACTTTTGTGACTACGCCCACGCCTCCCTCCTCCTCTGAGAACGCCGTCAGCCATTTTTTCAGCACATTCTGCGGTGGAGAACTTCTGGCTGCAGCTGAGGGAGACCCGGGGCAGGGAATCTGGTGGCCACACAGAGCGGTTGGTAAGCCACACCGGTCTGCCGGTGCTGGACCCCCCAGAGTGCCGAACTGTATATATATATATCTTTTGTGTATACATTTGCTGGTTCGGCTGTACTGTTAACTTGAGGCTATATATATCCCTCAGTGATCACGGTGATCCCTTACTTATCTCTTGGAGGACAACAACATGTCGTCCGCAAAGAGCAAGGGTACCAAGGCACAGGCTTATTTTGCAACCTGTACCTCATGTGCGGCTATGCTACCTGCAGGTTCCACCTACCCTCATTGTGTGCAATGCTCGGCCCCTGTGACACTCACTCAGCCGGAGCCTCAGGCACTGGTGGGACCCCCGGCTCAGGTAGAGACACCGGTTCCCACTGTCCAGGTGACAGGGACAGAGTTTGCAGTTTTGGCTGACAAACTGTCTGAGTCGCTTTCACAGTCCATGGCTCAGTCTATGGACAAATGGTCTGCTAAGATACTAGAAGCCTTGCAGTCCAGACCAACAACACAGATGCAGGGCACTGTGCGTTCTTCGTCCCCAGGTCACCCTCAGTTGGCGCAGCAATCTGCTCCTGAGGTGACACATAGGTCCCACGGTGAGGACTCCGACTCGGACCGCAGTCCCAGACCGGTGAAGCGGGCTCGCTGGGGACCTTCCTCCACTTCATCACGCTGCTCAGGGTCTCAGCATGAGGACTCTCTAGAGGATGAAGAGGAAGGCGCAGCTCAGGGCTCAGACCCTGACGGTGCTCTCAATCTAGATACACCTGAAGGGGACGCCATAGTAAATGACCTTATAGCGTCCATCAACCAGGTGCTAGAAATTTCTCCTACAACTCCAACTGTAGAGGAGGCGGCTTCACAGCAGGAGAAACACCAGTTTCGGTTTCCCAAACGTACACGGAGTGCCTTTTTCGATCACTCTAATTTCAGGGATGCTGTCCAGAAGCACAGAGCATACCCGGACAAGCGTTTTACTAAGCGCCTTAATGACACACGTTATCCCTTCCCCCCGGAAGTAGTGAAGGGTTGGGCTCAGTGTCCAAAAGTGGATCCTCCAGTCTCTAGGCTGGCGGCCAGATCTGTGGTTTCAGTGGCAGATGGCTCATCGCTCAAGGATGCCACTGACAGGCAGATAGAGCTCATGATGAAATCCATCTATGAAGCCATAGGAGCATCTTTTGCTCCGGCATTCGCGGCAGTGTGGGCGCTCCAAGCTATCTCAGCTTGTCTGTCTGAGATTACTGCGGTCACACGCACCGCTACTCCGCAGGTTGTGTCTCTGACTTCTCAGGCGTCGGCTTTTTCGTCCTACGCCATGAACGCCGTCCTGGACTCGGTGAGCCGTTCAGCGGTAGCATCCGCCAATTCGGTGGCAGTCTGCAGAGCCATGTGGCTACGTGAATGGAAGGCAGACTCTGCCTCCAAGAAATTCTTAACCGGTTTGCCATTTTCTGGCGACCGTTTGTTTGGCGAGCAATTGGACGAAATTATTAAACAATCCAAGGGAAAGGACTCGTCCTTACCCCAGTCTAAACAAAACAAACCTCAACAGCGAAAGTTTCAATCGAGGTTTCAGTCCTTTCGGCCTTCGGCCAAGTCACATTCCTCCACGTCAAACAGGTCGGAGAAGGGCCAGAGGAACCCTTCTGCATGGCGGTCTAAGTCACGGCCTAAAAAGACCGCCGGAGGCACCGCCACCAAGGCGGCCTCTTCATGACTCTCGGCCTCCCCAAACCGCATCCTCGGTCGGTGGCAGGCTCTCCCGCTTTTGCGACGCCTGGTGGCCACATGTCCAAGACCGATGGGTGAGAGACATTCTGTCTCACGGTTACAGGATAGAGTTCAGCTCTCGTCCTCCAATTCGTTTCTTCACAACATCTCCGCCCCCAGAGCGAGCCGCTGCACTTTTTCAGGCGGTGAATGCTCTGAAGGCAGAAGGAGTGGTGATTCCCGTTCCCCCTCAGGAACATGGTCACGGCTTCTACTCCAACTTGTTCGTGGTGCCAAAAAAGGACGGATCTTTCCGTCCCGTTCTAGACCTCAAACTGCTCAACAAGCATGTCAGCACCAGAAGGTTTCGGATGGAATCTCTCCGCTCGGTCATCGCCTCAATGTCACAAGGAGACTTCCTAGCATCAATAGACATCAAGGATGCTTATCTCCATGTGCCGATCGCACCCGAACATCAACGCTTCTTGCGTTTCGCCATTGGGGACGAACACCTTCAGTTCGTGGCACTGCCTTTCGGCTTGGCGACAGCCCCACGGGTCTTCACCAAGATCATGGCAACAGTGGTGGCGGTCCTACACTCTCAGGGCCACTCGGTGATCCCTTACTTAGACGATCTCCTAGTCAAGGCACCCTCCTGGGTGGCTTGCCAGCACAGCCTGACCATTGCCCTGGAGACTCTCCAGAGGTTCGGGTGGATCATCAATTTCCCAAAGTCAAAATTGACACCGACCCAATCCCTGACTTATCTCGGGATGGAGTTTCATACTCTGTCAGCGATAGTGAAGCTTCGCTGGACAAACAGCGTTCACTACAGACAGGGGTCCAATCTCTTCTTCGGGGTCAGTCACACTCTTTGAGACGCCTTATGCACTTCCTAGGGAAGATGGTGGCAGCAATGGAAGCAGTTCCCTTTGCGCAGTTTCATCTGCGTCCACTTCAGTGGTACATTCTCCGCAAATGGGACAAGAGGTCGACGTCCCTAGACAGGAACGTTTCCCTGTCAAGAGCAGCCAAAACCTCCCTTCAGTGGTGGCTTCTTCCCACTTCTTTGTCGAAGGGAAAATCCTTCCTGCCCCCATCCTGGGCTGTGGTCACGACAGACGCGAGCCTGTCAGGGTGGGGAGCGGTCTTCCTCCACCACAGGGCTCAGGGAACCTGGACTCCGACGGAGTCTTCCCTGCAGATCAATGTTCTGGAGATAAGGGCAGTGTATCTAGCCCTACAGGCGTTCCAGCGGTGGCTGGAGGGCAGACAGATCCGAATACAATCAGACAACGCCACGGCGGTCGCATACATCAACCACCAGGGCGGCACATGCAGTCGTCAAGCATTCCAAGAAGTTCGGCGGATTCTGCTGTGGGCGGAAGCCACAGCCTCCACCATCTCCGCAGTTCACATCCCGGGCGTAGAAAACTGGGAAGCAGACTTTCTCAGTCGCCAGGGCATGGACGCAGGGGAATGGTCTCTTCACCCGGACGTGTTTCAAGAGATCTGTTGCCGCTGGGGAACGCCGGACGTCGATCTAATGGCGTCTCGGCACAACAACAAAGTCCCGGCATTCATGGCACGGTCTCAGGATCACAGGGCGCTGGCGGCAGATGCGTTAGTTCAGGACTGGTCGCAGTTTCGACTACCCTATGTATTTCCCCCTCTGGCACTACTGCCCAGAGTGTTACGCAAGATCAGGTCCGACTGCAGCCGCGCCATCCTTGTCGCTCCAGACTGGCCGAGGAGGTCGTGGTACCCGGATCTGTGGCACCTCACGGTGGGGCAAACGTGGGCACTCCCAGACCGACCAGACTTGCTGTCTCAAGGGCCATTTTTCCATCTGAATTCTGCGGCCCTCAACCTGACTGTGTGGCCATTGAGTCTTGGCTCCTAGCGTCATCAGGGTTATCTCAAGATGTCATTGCCACCATGAGACAGGCCAGGAAATCAACGTCCGCCAAGATCTACCACAGGACTTGGAAGATCTTCTTAGCCTGGTGCTCGGATAGGGGTTTTGCTCCCTGGCCGTTTGCATTGCCCACTTTTCTTTCCTTTCTTCAATCAGGATTGGACAAGGGTTTGTCTCTTGCCTCTCTCAAGGGACAAGTGTCGGCGCTTTCAGTGTTTTTTTCAAAAGCGTCTAGCCAGACTCTCGCAGGTCCGCACGTTCCTGCAGGGAGTTTGCCACATAGTCCCACCTTACAAGCGTCCGCTAGAACCCTGGGATCTTAACAAGGTGCTGACGGCTCTCCAGAAGCCACCTTTCGAGCCGATGCGGGAGATCTCTCTATCTCGCCTTTCACAGAAAGTGGCCTTCCTAGTGGCAGTCACTTCACTTAGGAGAGTGTCTGAGCTAGCAGCGCTGTCATGCAAAGTCCCCTTCCTGGTTTTTCACCAGGATAAGGTGGTCCTGCGTCCGGTCCCGGAATTTCTCCCCAAGGTGGTATCCCCTTTTCATCTCAATCAGGATATCTCCTTGCCTTCTTTTTGCCCTCATCCAGTTCACCAATGTGAAAAGGATTTGCACTTGTTAGACCTCGTGAGAGCACTCAGAATCTACATTTCTCGCACGGCGCCCCTGCGCCATTCGGATGCGCTCTTTGTCCTTGTCGCTGGCCAGCGTAAGGGGTCTCAGGCTTCCAAGTCAACCTTGGCTAGGTGGATCAAGGAACCGATTCTTGAAGCCTACCGTTCATCGGGGCTTCAGATTCCTTCAGGGCTTAAAGCCCATTCTACCAGGGCCGTAGGCGCGTCCTGGGCTTTGCGGCACCAGGCTACGGCTCAGCAGGTGTGACAGGCGGCTACCTGGTCGAGTCTGCACACCTTCACAAAACACTATCAGGTGCATGCCTATGCTTCGGCAGAGGCTAGCCTAGGTAGGCGAGTCCTTCAGGCGGCAATTGCCCACCTGTAAGAGGGGGCCGGTTTCCGGCTCTTTTTATCGAGGTATTCTGTTACCCACCCAGGTATTGCTTTTGGACATCCCAATTGTCTGGGTCTCCCAATGGAGCGACAAAGAAGAAGGGAATTTTGTTTACTTACCGTAAATTCCTTTTCTTCTAGCTCCTATTGGGAGACCCAGCACCCGCCCCTGTTCCCTTCGGGCTGTTGTTCTTTTGTGTACACATGTTGTTCATGTTCAATTGTTCTTTTGGTTAATGGTTCAGTTCTCCGAACATCCTTCGGATTGAATTTACCTTAGACCAATTTATAAGTTTCCTCCTTCCTGCTTTGGCACCAAAACTGAGGAGCCCGTGATGCACGGGAGGGTGTATAGCAGAGGGGAGGGGTTACACTTTTTAAAGTGTAATTACTTTGTGTGGCCTCCAGAGGCAGAAGCTATACACCCAATTGTCTGGGTCTCCCAATAGGAGCTAGAAGAAAAGGAATTTACGGTAAGTAAACAAAATTCCCTTCTTTATTCATTTTTTTAATGTGAAAACCTCTGTCAACCCCTCCTTGTGTGTTTAATAAATGATATTTTTGCACATTCTATACTCCTTTGTTCTCCTCTTTTCATGTTAATTTTGGAGTGTGTGCCTGGGTCTGGAGGACCCTAGAGTGGCCTACACTCGGCAACATAGCTTACTAATGTGCTATGGAGATTCTTCTGTTTAATTGCAATAATCATGCTGTCTAATAGGCATCTTGACATGGCACACCTGTGAGGTGGATGTATTATCTCTTCAATAGAGCACACTAAAGCGGGCTTTACACGCTGCGACATCGCTAATGCGAACTCGTTGGGGTCACGGAATTCGTGACGCACATCCGGCCACATTAGCGATGCCGTTGCGTGTAACACCGATAAGCGATTTTGCATCGTTGCAAAAACGTGCAAAATCGCTAATCGGCGACACGGGGGTCCATTCTCAAATCTCGTTACTGCAGCAGTAACGAGGTTGTTCCTCGTTCCTGCGGCAGCACACATCGCTGCGTGTGACGCCGCAGGAACGAGGAAGCTCCCCTTACCTGCCTCCCGGCCGCTATGCAGAAGGAAGGAGGTGGGCGGGATGTTACGTCCTGCTCAGCTCCGCCCCTCCGCTGCTATTGGGCGGCGGTTCAGTGACGTCGCTGTGACGCCGCACGGACCGCCCCCTTAGAAAGGAGGCGGTTCGCCCGTCACAGCGACGTCGCCGGACAGGTATGTATGTGTGACCGGTCTGGGCGATGTTGTGCGGCACGGGCAGCGATTTGCCCGTGTCGCGCAACAGATGGGGGCGGCTACCCACACTAGCGATATCGGGACCGATATCGCAGTGTGTAAAGTAGCCTTTACACAGATTTAGACAATTTTGTGAACAATATTTAAGAAAAAATTACTTGTTTGATCATAGAAAAAGAGTCTTGAGTTCAGCTAATGAAAAATGGGAGCAAAAACAAGTGTTGAGTTTATATTTTTGTTCAGTATATAAAGTAATAGGAGCATTAATCATCCAAATATTTTAACCCTTTATCAGCATACTATAGGTTTTCTGCAAGTCTTTAAATATACTGTAAAAACTTTAGATGGGCATCTCCCCTGGTGTTCACAATCTGTACCAAAAATGGGTATTTATGCCAATGAATACAGAAGCTGCAGTGTATTTAAGATTAGAGCATATATACGGTGTACATATGAACTACAGGAAAAAACAAAGATATTTTTTTTTTATTCACATCAACTAAAGAACATGCAATCTTCATGTAGCTGATTGCATATAACTCTACAATTCCACTAATCCAATGTGGCACCTCTTCTTTTAGGCACTTGCTTCATTAGCTTACTGCTCTGTGATTAGGCTACATAGTCTGATGGACTTCCACAGAGGAAAGAGTAGATAAATTAATCCAGATCCTGTCAGGATCAGTTAATTTAGAAAGTAACATGAAAAAATATCTAAAAGACAACAAGAACCAAACGAAAGACTAGAATGCACATACAGACAAACACACTCTGGATAAGGACAAATGTTTTTTTTTTTTGTTATCTGGACTATGTTTGTGTGTATACTCTGGCACAGTATGATGTTTCTCTGTTTTTGTTCATTTTTGATACCCTATGAATATTGAGGCTCCCAACCATACGCTTGGGTACCACCAATCTGTCATGTCTAAACTGAGGTTGGTAGAATTTTTGTCATGCAAAATAGAAGCTAGACTGTTTCTACATGAACATACATACTTTTAGAGGGATATTTAATGTATTCATTTATTTACATTACTAGCTTATATAGCGCCATTAATTCAACAGAACTTTACAGATATTATCATTATTCTCCCAATTGAGGCTCACAATCTGAATTTCCTATCAGTACGTCTTTGGAGTTTAGCAAGAATCTGGAGAACCCGGAGGAAACCCACACAAATACAAAGACAACATGCAAACTTCTCGCAGATGTTGTCCTTGGTGGGATTTGAACAAAAGAGGACCCAAGTGATGCAAAGCAACAGTGCTATTCACTGTGTAAATGGAGACTACGTTTTATTGGCTTTCATATAATATTTAGTAAACTTAATATCCTTAATATACTTATATTAAATAAAATAAAAAATTCTGAGATTTTTTTTAAAGTTTATATTTGTAAAAATTCTTGAGAAGATCTCTAGCAGCCTTGTTGGCTGCATATAGTTATGCATCATCTAGTAGTCATTCTATAGCAACACTAGTTAATTACATTTTATAATTTCTAGATAGATATTTACATGAAGGCTATTTCAGTGTCTCACCTGGGTTGTGGTTGTATGACTTCCGTACAGTTCTGATTTAGGGTTTCGTAGAGTACAGGAGACTGATCTATTCATGAGACGAGGGACACGGAGATCTGTGCCCGTGAGACCACTTCTAAGATCTGATCCAGTCAAACTACTCCGCACTGCAGAATCCTGGACCCCAGGAAAACTGGGAGATCTGCAATAGATTTGAACTAAGTCAAGCAGAGGCAATCTGAGAAAAAGCTGTCAAACAACTGGCAGATGTTTCACCAAATAAGAAACAAAAACCACGCAATACGGTGTGGGAATGCTACAGAACAATCCATAACTGGATGAATAATACCGTCATCCTGAACAATGAGGCATGGGAAATTTGAATAATCATTCATGTAGCCAAAATTAATTTGGGAAATTTCATAACCAGAAATGACAAAATATGGGGGCGGGGCGATGTAGCCGACCAGAGAGGACGCATGGGAAGAGAGCTCTTATAATCCTGATCTTATCCTGGCCGTTTACACCTGGTTACCTGACCCATTTACTCACCGACCTGCTGCTGTGACAGGAGACACCATCTGGAGGCTGGAGATTCCCACTGGAGCTGTTCCCTGACTCCTGCATGGCGTTGCTGGATCTCCTGAGGCTGGAGAGTGTGGAGTGGCAGCCATCTTCCCTACAGCCTGCATTTTCACAGTGAGCGGCAGCGCGTGACTCCGGAGAGCAGTGAGGAGTGTCAGATAGATATATGGCCAGAGGTGAAGACCCGGGAGCGGTGAGCACAGGGAGTTAATTCTCCCTTAGCTGTGTAACTGGCAGTCAGTGAGCAGCACATTAAGGGGCCGGTGGCTGTGCAGGGGACTTTAACCCATAGAATGCTGGAGGGTCTGGAGTGTGTGTCTTGAAAAATGGGCCCTGCAGATTCTCCCTGACACATGAAAACAAATAAGTGGCACATATTCAAGTCTCCACGCTGCGCAAGCCTGCATCATCCTGATAAATACACCCTGAGTGCTGTGCTGCCCTGGGACTCCCTTCATTCTTATTATCCACCATATAAGTGGCTGTTTTCCGGCTCTCTGGACATGGTGAGGAAGTGGAGACGGGCATATTACTAAATATACATTATAAAGGCACAGATTCAGACGCACGGGGGCACGATAAGAGAGCGGTGCAGAATCAGCAAATCCCCAGTGTATCAATATGAGTCCCCCTAAACAAAGTAGAACTGTCGACAAACTTAAGGAGTTCGCAAGGGGTGGTCAGGCAGATGCCCCTAAAGCCAAGAGAAATGCCACCCCTAAAGGTCAGGCACTATTGGATGATGGGTCAGAGGATCAAGATGATTTAACCCTGAGGCAGGTGTATGAACAGTTTCTACAACCAATTTCTACAAGCAACAGCTCCCTCATAGGGAAGATTGAGGAGGTACATTCAGAGGTGGGCCTCCTGCGTCAGGACATGCAATCCCTGAGGGCCCGAACAGCGGAAGTCAAGACGTGAGTTTCTGAACTGGAGGATCAAATTGTAACACTCAAAACAAAAATGACCACAATGGCCGGATCGGCAAATGCATGGCACCAGAAAGCAGACGATCAGGAGAACCGCATGCGTCGAAACAATATACGGATCATAGGACTGCCAGAGCACTCGGAAGGTCAGCATCCGGAACAATTCCTGGAGGAGTGGCTGTAATCTAATCTCGGAGATGAGTTCTCCTCGACATTTGCGGTGGAGAGGGCGCACGCACAGAGTTACAACGAGGCCTCCTATTCTGGGCGCGCCACCACGTCCCTTTTTAGCAAGGATGCTCAACTGCAGGGATAGAGACACAGCACTCCATCTGGCCTGACAGAAGAGCCCAATCAAGTTCAATAATGCTGCTCTCTCGATCTTTCCGGACTTTTCGGTGGACCTCCAGAAACAGAGGGCACACTTCATGGAGGTGAAGAAGAAATTAAGGGAGCGTAACATCATCTACTTTATACTGTACCCTGCCCAGCTCCGCATAGTGCATGAAGGGTCGTCTCTGTTTTTTACTACACCTGCTGAGGCTGTGGACTGGCTACAGGTACACCCGAAACCTAAGGGGCAGAAGCAATGAGGTTACTTTCCTAGGTGACATTTTCTGTGCCCCTGGTGACCCTCTTCTCCCACGGTTGCTTGAAGCCCCCTTTGGAGACAGATGGGACTTCCCCGTGCCTCGAGTGATGGAGGAATTGGCCAGGAATTGGTTCTTGTGAAATGGGAGCCCTATCCTGTGCACCCTTATACCACCTATACCAGGACACTGTATTCAGTGGGGGTATCCTTATTGATGTTTGAAATGTTTTACAGGACTTATCGGAAAGGTCCTGAAGTTCGATATTGGTTCTTTATGTTTACAGCTGCAATTGCATTAACTTTATTTCTTTGCAGGGACAGGTTTATTACTGTTGGAGGGTTAACCACACTTAATTGCAGGGCAGAAAGCATCTTATACCTGGGATCCTGGTTCTATAAAAAGATCTCTGTGATATGGGGTCAGAGCTGATATTTAGGACTCCCTCCACACACTGGTCGTATCACCATGCCGCTTTAGGTATTCCCCTGGTGTTCTCACCTTTATCCCAGTGCTTTTAGTACCACTGTGGTCATCCTGGCAATCTTTTTACCATACCACATATGATCCATAATTCTAGTACACATATAAGAGTGCCTTTGCTACCATCTTGTACCCCAACTTACCGTGTGAGCCCCTTCACATTGTATGCTAGCTCCTTATTGGCGCTTCCCTTGTCTGCCCTACATGTAGCAACAAATTCCTCTTACCGGAGTGTTCATTAAGCTGACTCTTCTAAATTTCTCCTCCAGTTTTCAGGTCCTGATGCACCTATAAGATCTCTTATCATAACCACCAACCTCGGTACTCTTGGCCCCTGGTGAAGGCTCCTGTGAGAGCCGCAACGTTGGGCAGTACATTATTTTGGTGAAAAATAAAGAAACTTTGTTTAAGTATATTATACCTGGACTTGACCGGATTCTTTTCATATACTGTGTGCCGGGACTACCTCCTTGATTGACTATTTTTTTCTCCCGAGCACCAGGATTATAGCAGCTGAGCACAACTTATCCTCCCCTGAGAGCTGATATTTAGGACCTGGAATGTTAGAGGCCTTAAATCGCCCAAAAAACGTATTAATGTATTCTCCCAAATTAAGCAAGTTAAGGCCCAACTGGTGGTACTGGTAGAGACTCACCTCACATGAGACACAGCCAGACTAGTAAACAAACCGTGGGTACAATGGTCGGCACATGCGTTCCACACCAGCTACTCCAGGGGTGTCTCTCTATTAGACATATCCGTTGGGAAGTGAAGGTGGTGAGGCGTGACCCAGAGGGTTAATTTGTGTTTATATATGCGTCTATAAACTCTAGAGATTATGTGCTGTTATGTATTTACAACCCCCCGACAGCTTGCATCTCCATTCTTAAACAAGCACTGAGCTTTGCCCTCAATTATCCAGATGCATATGTCTTATGTATGGGGGATTTTAATCTTGTGATGAATGAGGAGCAGGACAGGTTTCAGATGGATGGAGGGGGACAACATTCGGCCACACACTTGACTGATTTGCGGCAATGCGCGGAGGGAGGTGGGTGGGTGGATTGACCTTTGGTGACTCTGGCATCCTAATACTCGAGAATATACATGTCATTCTTCTACTAGACGCACGCTGTCCCGACTGGATTATATTTTTGGGTCGAGCAATATCGCAACCTGGGTGGATGACGTGGTACACGGGGTCAGGGGCATATCAGATCACAGCCCAGTGATTCTTACTATGAAGACTAACCAAGATGTTGGTAAACCCTTTTGGAGGTTAAACCCCTTTTGGCTGAAACTAATAGATCAAAGTGATAGAACTCTGACCCAAATAGAGGATTTCCTGGAAGCCCACCCTAAACCCTGGAATATTAATTTGGTGTGGGACACTCTTAAAGCCTACCTTCGAGGGTGTTTGTCTTCAACCATAACATATCTTAAAAGAGTGACTAAAACTGAGGATGATATAGTAGAGGGGAGACTTAGGGACTCAGAAGCAATATATATATCGGCCCCAACCGATGGAAATACGGCGGCCTGGATGCAATCATATAGGTTATATATGCAGCACTCTGAGACCAGGTTCAAACCCAAATTGTTCTTTACCCGACAATCATATTTTGAGCTTGGAAATCAATCCAGTAAATTATTGGCATATATGGTTAGGCAACACAACACTTCAAATACAATATTGGGTATACAGAGGATGGATGGTTCAATAGCTACATCACCTGAAGATATTTTAGAGTGCTTTTGGGAATACTATAAAACCCTATACACTTTTAGAAATCCTCATGGAGTTCAAAGTTGCGTGACATATTTGTCGGATTTGGAGTTTCCCACTTTGAGTAGATCACAACGGGAGTCTCTGGAGGCGGACATCACACTGGGTGAAGTGATTACTGCTATCTCGGATATGGCTAGGGGGAAATCTCCGGGTCCAGATGGCCTTCCCATAGAATTCTATAGTAAATATTGTGACGTATTGGCCCCGATTCTTTTAGAGGTCTTCTCACATTTTTCAGCCGGCGACTCTCTACCTGCCTCCTTATACGAAGCACATATAGTCGTGCTGAGGAAGGAGGGTAAAGACCCACTAGACTGCGGTTCATACCGTCCTATATCCCTAGTTAACGTGGATTACAAGATCTTTACCAAAATACTGGTGTCCAGGCTTAATTCAGTCATATTGAGTATAGTTCACCCAGATCAAACCGGATTTATGCCTGGGAAAAACACCTCTATAAATATAAGACGGGTCCAGTCCATAGTGCAATATAGCACACTGGTCCAGGAGAACGAGTGGGCCTTGGCCTCGCTGGACGTGGCCAAGGCATTTGACTCGGTAGAATGGCCATTTTTATTTGCCTGCCTCCAGAGATTCGCCTTTGGGCCTAAATTCAGTAATTGGATTCATATGTTGTATAGGTCCCCGACAGCCAGGATACTAGTCAAGTCTAGTGCTATGTCTATACCCTTCTCATTGAATCGGGGCACAAGACAGGGATGCCCTCTGTCTCCAGCATTATTTGCACTAGTTATTGAAGCTTTGGCAATTAGAATCCGTTCTCATCCACAGATCACTGGAATCACTATAGCCGAACGCACAGATCAAATAGGATTGTATGCGGATGACATGGTTGTCTTCTTAGATCGAGTGCAAGAGACTCTACCAGTGGTTATAGACACTATAGATAAATTTGGGAAGTTTTCAGGACTACGCATCAACTGGGATAAGTTGGCTTTGATGCCATTAATGCATGGGTCTGGAATTTCAATGGAGGGTAGGTCACCTTTGCAAGTGGTAACTAGCTTTAAATACCTGAAAATACACATACAGAAAGACCATACACTAGACCTGCAGACGAGTATAACACCACTTCTGGAGCACGTTAAACTTAAATATAACTTGTGGAGCAAGGTACCCCTGTCAGTGGTTGGCAGAATAAATTTAATCAAAATGATATTACTTCCAAAGCTTAGCTGTACACTACAACAAATCCTTCTTCTCAATGTTGAACTCGCTTACTACTTCTTTCATATGGGGGAAATCCAAACCCAAACTTCAGTTATCCATTTTACAGAGATCCAAAAGACTGGGAGGGATGGCTTTACTGGAGTTCTTCCTCTACTACCTCGCGGGACAGCTTAGGGCACTAGAGACTTGGATGCCTGGATGTCAGCTGCCAAACTCTGAGAGTCACTTGGCACACGCGGCTGGGACTGATTGTTAAGTGGGTTTTCTGGAATCAGATGGACTGAGAACACCACGGCAATTACCCCTCCTCAGGTTGGCAAGATTAGTCTGGCGACAAGCCAAAAGGGTGGTACACTTCGAAGGGGTGATGTCGGAACTCCCATTATGGGGGAATAGCCACTTCCATACTCTGAGAGATCACCCCTTGGCGCAATTCTGGGCCACTCACAACGTCAATGCATTAGGTGATCTTTTTGTCCCGGGAACCACAACCTTCAAGTCCTTTAAACAAGTCCAGATTGAATATAATGTTCCAAGATCACAGTTTTTTAGATACCTGCAGATTCGCACAGCGATTCAATCCCACATACAGAAAATTGGAGTGAGGAAATTGATATCATCACTTCCTATGATAGGTATTCTAAAATCACAAGGACCTCGAGGCCTCATCTCAGCTATATATTCTTACCTGTTGTCAGTGGGGGTGGAGTCAGACCCCTTGCCAGCCCAGGATAGATGGAAATCTCTAATTCCCTCTCTACAGGGAGAGGCATGAGACGAGATATTGGAATTTCCGACTGCGGTATCCCCGTCGGTTAATAATAAATGGATTCAATGCTACATTGTCCACCAGGCATTCCTTACTCCAACTCGATTATTTAGTATGGGCCGTTCTTGTACATCGGAGTGCCCGAGGTGTCATCTCTCAGGGGCAAATTTCATACATATGATTTGGAGCTGTCCCAATATATCTTCGTACTGGCGGGGAGTGACATCTCTGCTGACATCGATTGTGTCGATTCCTGTTTTGTGTGACCCTTTAATATGCCTGTTTGGAGTGGTGGAGGAAGAGTCCTGGGATCATTACATGACAATATTCCTCAGAGAGGCATTGTTTCTGGCCAGGAAATTAATAGCTCTGAGGTGGATGGGAGATTCGAATCCAACTGTGCGGTCCTGGGTTAAACTAGTCAATGCAACCATAATCTATGAGCGGGTGGTATATGATAATAGGGGGTGCCCAGGAAAATTTAACAAAATCTGGGGTTTGTGGAATTCTTCTCCAGACACACTTGCGGAGGTTTGAGGGATATTATGAGGATAAAGGTGGTTCCCGTTAGATGTTGGGATATGAAACACTGACCAACGGTATATTGAGATATAATAATGCAATGTGGCTGTTGTTGTTGTTCTTTCTTTCTTCCTTTTTCTCTTCCTCTTTCTATCTTGTTTTCAAAATATGGTCATGCTGATAGTTACAGCTGTTCTTATGCTCAATATAAAATTTAATATATATGAAAATGATAAGAAGTATGGATAATAACATTGTTCTATCTTAAGTGCTAAAGATATTATGGACTTTATATGACTGTTCCTTGTTATATTCAAATATTACTTTCTATATACTGAGCTATCTTTATATGGCAAATGTCAGTTGTACCATGTTTGAAATTGTTAAAAAAACGAAGTTAAAAAAAAAAAGAAATGACAAAATATAGAGTGTTGTTGAGGGATTATAGTAAAATGAAGGATTTTAATTATTACATTGTTCTCCTGATTTGCACTGAGTGACAACACCACGAAACACATGTCTACAAATAGAGTGGTCAAGTGGTAAATTAAAGTCAATACTGACTTTTAGGATTGTTATATTCAATAGATGGTGCCAGAGAACTTCTTCCATGTGAAGAAGCTATTTGTATATTTAATTTCCAAGAGAAAAATTACATGGCCTATAGGTCTTCTTACACAAGCATGTCAGTCATGTCACTCTCCTCAAGGAAGGCAATAAACTGGAAAGAAAAAGTAGCGCAAATAGGGTCTTATCTGAGGATAGTGGGTAATGTGAAAAGACAGAAACAGGCTCACTTGGGGTAGTTGTAAAAGCCACAATTACTGAGAAGGCAAAGACAGCTGCTGCAGAATCCCTGGGGATAGTAGTATTACTTAAAGAAGCAAAGACGGGATTTCTCCGCACTACCATGGAAAAATCCAGACAAGATGATAAGATGGGGATTTTCATTGTCGATGCATTTTTAAGAGAAATTTCTCCTTCTTCAGGACAACAAAAATCCTGTGACTTTTTTGTCCCGAAGAAGGAGAAATTGCTCACAGAAACGCATCGACAATAAAAATCACCATCTTATCATCTTGTCTGGATTTTTCCACGGTCGCGTGGCAAAATTCCGTCTTTGTTTCTTTAAGGAATACTACTCTCCCCAAGGAGAAACGTTCCCCTTAGATGTCCAGTCAGAAGCATCTCATCTAGCTAAATTAGATTTCCTGCCTTGCACTGAGGAGGGGCGACACCCCGAAACATTTGTCTGCAAAGGGAGTTTCTAATTTCTTATCCTAATTAATGTGACAAGGCTCATTAAAGGGTCAGTATTGACTTTTAGGATTGTTACAATATATGGGGCCAAAGATAAAATCTTCCTCCTTCTAAAGACGCTTTTTCCACAATTATGCTGTGAGTAAATTGCTCTAGTACTCCTAGTGACCATGTGTCATAATAGAGCTTTATTTCTTATGTGCTTAATACATGACCATATTTTATGCTTGACTGAGTCTAATGGCATATGAACTATTTTTGGTATTGCTGTTATTCTATGGTGACTTAGTAGCACATACTGGGCCCTATTTCCTTAACATGTTGTAACATGATGTACTTTCTCTAGGTACTTTCTTGTGATCTCCTCAACTGTGGTCAGTTATTGGAGACTAACTGATACATTGTCCATTCCTAGTGATGCATTGCTTAGAGTTACGTTTGAGGCCCCTTTCCCACATCCGTTTTTTGCCATCAGTCACAATCCGTCAAATTTTGAAAAAAACGGATCCGGCGACTGATACCGCTGGATCCGTTTTTTCCTCATCGACTTGTATTAGGAACGGATTGCAACTGATGGCCTCACATTTAATACGTTGTTCAACGTATCCGTTGAAAAATGTTTGTCCGTCGGACAGAGACGATGACCAAAGTAACGTTTTTTGTGTACGTCGAAAAAACTGGCAGCGACGGATCCATCGCTATCCGTCGGTTGGTAGAATGGAAGCAAATGGGCGCAGGATCTGTCATCATCCGGGAAATGACGGAATCCGGTGACGGATTCCGTTTTTTTTAACTGAACATGCCCCAATTTATAATTTAGCCCCCATCTAGTCGGATCCGTCGAAAAACGGATCCGTTGCATCAGTTTAGCCACAATCTGCGACGGATCTGTCGATCTGTCGAGAAAATTGATGGTGACTGATGCAAAAAACTGATCTGTGTAAGGGGCCTTAGTGACAATGTTCGGATAAAGAATACATTATACAAGGATTAATTTATGACCCCTATGGATAACGTGTAGCTCATGGTGAGCTAGTGGTTATGCATCCTATTTCTTATTCTATGCTTGTAAAAGAGGTGCTGTAAGCTCTCCTGATAAGAAACTAGACACATTGAATGGAAGCTTACCATTACCAGTAAACCTGTAAAAGAAAGGTTAGTAGACATTACGAAGATCACATTATGCACATGAGGGAGATTTGTAGAAAAAAAATGTACTATAAAATGTTTTATACTGTTGTGAAATAGAATACTTACTTGGGTACTGGAGAAAAAATACTCAGTCCAGCCCGAAATCTCTTAATACTACCACTGACTCTAAGCCATCGTAACCTTCTTTCTTGCTGCGAGCGTAATACTTCATTACTGAGATACCGCCATTGATGAGAGGAGAAGAGGGACAAGATTCTGGAAACAAAGAAAGAAAGGAATGCACCAAATAAATAATAATTCTTTCAGAAGAACTGAAGATGCAGTTAGACAACAGGTTGGAAAATAACATTTAGCAAAATCAAGGCTTAAACATGGAAATAGAAAGAGGAAGAAATTTATGTAGCACTCATTATCAATGCCTGTCCCCAGCGACTTCCCATCCCATTTCATACTTACTTCTTTAACTGAATCCCTAGTCCAAAGTCTTCTCTATTTGATGGTTGAAAAACATCAATGGTGGGCTCTATAGGGAATGTAAGATTAGTAAAGTGATTTAATTGTAAAGGAGAATATGATGATCTAAATTGAATAATGTATAATTACTGTATACACTTTGAGAAAGTCTATTGGAACATAATAGGCTTCAGAATAATTAGAATGCTATGGTCTTTTTAACTTGAAGGGGTATTCCCATCTCCAAGAGCTATCCCAATATGTAGTAGGTGTAATAATAATATTAGCAAATATCTACAATTAGAAATGTATTATAGTTCTCCTGATAGAGCCATGTCTCTTACCTCATGTGCAGGGCATTGCAACTAAAGTATCCATGGTTAGCAACTAACTATCTACATAACTCACTATATGAGAGGATGTAACCATGGATACCTAAGCTGCAATACCCTGAACATGAGGTAAGAGACATGGATATATCAGTAGAACTATACTACATTTCTTACTGGAGGTATTCGCTAATGTTATTATTGTCTACTACATACTGGGATTGGATTTTTGAAATGGGAATACCTTTTTAATATTGATGTCTAACCTTACTTTTACTAGACCTAAAGGCCGCTTTACACACTGCGACATCACTCAAGCGATCTCGTTGGGGTCACGGAATTTGTGACGCACATCCAGTTGCTTTAGCGATGCTGTTGAGTGTGACACCTTTGATCGATTTTGCATTGTTGCAAAAACGTGCAAAATCGCTCATCGGTGACATGGGGGTCCATTCTCTAATATCGTTAGTGCAGCAGTAATGAAGTTGTTCCTCGTTCCTGCGGCAGCACACATCGGTACGTGTGACACCGCAGGAACGAGGAACCTCTCCTTACCTGCCTCCCGGCCGCAATGCGGAAGGAAGGAGTTGGGCGGAATGTTACGTCCCGCTCATCTCAGCCCCTCTACTTCTATTGGGCGGCGGTTCAGTGACGCAGCTGTGACGTCGCTGTGACGCTGAATGAACCGCCCCCTTAGAAAGGAGGCGTTTCGCCGGTCACAGCGACGTCGCAGGGCAGGTAAGTAGTGTGGCGGGTCTGGGCGATGTTGTGCGCCACGGGCAGCGATTTGCCCATGTCGCACAACCGATGGGGGCGGGTACCCACGCTAGCGATATCGGTACCGATATTGCAGCGTGTAAAGTGGCCTTTACACATAAAAGTCAAAGATCACGCTTTTTGTAATTCTGTACAGTGACAGACAACCGAAAACAAATCTTTGTTCATCTCAACATACTGTATATTAGAAATGCATCAAATAAGATGTCCTCCTAGTGGTAGATGGAAAAATCTAAATCTATGAAATGTGTCAGCTTGTCTCTTAAAATGATCAATTTATCCTCATTGATGTCTTAAGTTTCATGGTAGATTATACAAGGAAATAAATAAAAGGGCAGCCTACCTATCAAAGGCTATATTCGTATGTGTCTACTTTAATCACAAAACTGTTCACAACCAGCGGGTCTCCTAACCTGATATATTTACTGCTTCACAAGAATATACTGTATGAGAGTCAATTCAGGCCAAAAGAACCTCCAGTAGAGCAGGGTATTGCAATCCATACATGGTCGATTATTTACAGATGAGTGAATTCAGCCTAACTCACTCTTAGGCCTTGGTCCCACTTGCGCATCGCTTCCAAAGCAGCATCAGAAGTGATATGCTAATGACCCTCGGCTCAGGCTCTGCTGTGAGCATCAGCCCAGTGTCTTGTGACTGTGATCCGATCTTGCAATCAGATCACAGCGGAGGAGAAGAAGGAGGGAGCCCTTTCTCCCTCTTCACCGTTGTCTGTCTGTGCGTAAATCGGACTGCACTCTGATGACATCCGAGTGCAGTGCGATGTTTCACACGCACCCATAGACTTGTATGGGTGCATGTGAGCCGAGACAAGCTGCTAATTACAGCATGCTGTGATTGTTTTCTCATGCCGATATGGCATGAGAAAAGAATCACAGATGGACACTGCCTGATTGATTAACAATAGTGCGGGTGCAATCCAATATTTTATCAGATTGCACTAGTCCATGTTAATCGCAAGTGGAACCAAGCCCTAAGTTTGATCTGTAATCAAGTTTTTTTTCTATGTAATCTAATATATGTAAATTAGCACATAAGAGGGAAATAAAATATAACTTTTAATAATGACATCAAAAATCCCATGTAAAATCACATACCTTTAAAAAAATAGGCCAAATTCCCAAAGTTCATACAAATATATGAAATAAATCACCATTCCCTATACAGTGGAACTTTGGATTACGAGCATAATTGGTTCCGGGAGTGTGCTCTTAAACCAAGTTACTCTTATATCAAAGCAAATTTTCTTATAGGAAATAATTGAAACACAGACAATTTGTTCCACAATTCAAAAATATTTACTGTATTTATACAAATTTATTACAGTAATATAAAATAATGTACTATATTTATATAAAATTACAGTACATTAATACAAAATACTGTACAGTAAAATCTATAAAACAATTTAAACTGCAAGTTAGCTTACAATAGATTTGTTGGTATGAGGGGGGTACAGTACAAGCAATGGGCTGTACTGGTTAGTGGAAAGAAAGTACAATACTGTATCCACAAATGCAAATTGATAGACATGCTATATAGTATATACTGTACTGTACAATGTTATACTGTATATAGTATATATGTACAGAAAGTTACCTCCAGAGCGGGTCAGAGTGCGGCGAAGGGATGGAACCGGAAGGTGCACGGTGAGTATTTGTTCTTCTTGCAAATCCTTGCTCTTAAACTAAGTTACATATTTTTAGAAAGCTTTGCTTGTCTTGCAAAATGCTCTCAAACCAAGTTACTCTTAATCCAAGGTTCCACTGTATATGCTTGGAAAAGGGAACTAGTAATGTTAAATTGGGACCCTGTTGAAATGCTACAATGCGCCCATACAGAAGGACATAGTGTAATCCAGCCACCACGGTGAATTGGATTTCTTTCAGCATCTGTATTTGATGGTCTGCACAGTGTGAAAATAATATATATTTAACATAGAACTGTAATTTATACTAGCATTTTTTCCTACCATCTGCAGCCTGTTACAGCCTATTACTGTGCACTACTTTTTGTAATGTTAACTATGGTCATTCCCTGCATATGTTACTTTGAATAGGTATATTACAATATATCCGTCTGTATGGGCACAATGTACCATTTCAACAGGTCCCAGTTTAACATCACTTGTTACCTTTCAAAGTATATGAGGGGCTGCTTATAAGACTTTGGCTTTACCTAGAAAGAAGCAAGATAGGATTATGAGACTACATTTATTCCACAAACTCTCCACTGATGTCAACACACTTCTTACATCGGTATTCCAAGTTTTGTAAGCCTATCAAAAAGAAGGATTTCGGTTGTGCCTCAAACCAGACAGCCAAGGCATCAGAAATGGTGTGAAATTTGGTACCCTTGAGGTGTTTCTTCAGGTTTGGAAACAGATGATAGTCGGAGGGAGCTAGATCTGGTGAATAAGGTGGGTGATCAACCAGCTGGAAACCCAGTGCTGCCAGTTTTGCCATGGTCGCTTGTGCAGTGTGAGCGGAGGCGTTGTCGTGCAGTAACAAGATTCCTTTGGACAGCTTGCATTCCTTTTGGCCTTCAGAGCTGCCTTCAATTGGTCCAAAAGTTCAAAGTAATACCTGGCATTGATGGTGGAAACCTTTTGATGGTAGTCTACTAGAAGCATGCCCTTCTTATCCCAGAACACAGACTTCTTGGTGGCTGATTTTTGCACCCTGAACTTCTTCGGATGAGGAGAACCATTGTGCCACCTCTCTTGACTGCTCCTTGTTTTCATGGTCATACAAAAAAATCCAGGTCTCATCCATAGACCAGTCGATTCAGGAAGTTCTTATTAGTCCGGAAATGCTGGCAAATGGATCGGGAAGTTTTCACTCGCGTGCCTCTCTGATCTGTTGTCAAACATTTGGGGACCCACTTTGCAGATAGCTTCCTCATGTCCAAATGTTCATGGATAATGACACAAACACGTTCACGGGAAATCCCCACGATGTCTGCTATTGCTTTAGCTGAAATTCGTGGATTCTCCAGTATGAGGTTGTGCACAGCATCGACGATCTCCAGAACAATCACCACTCTAGGTCGTCCAGTACGTTCCTCATCATTGGTGCTGAAGTGGCCTGCTTTAAATTTGTCAACCCAGTTCCTAACTGTGGAATATGAAGGGCATTGATCCCCCAATGTCTGCGACATATCACCATGAATATCCTTTGCGGCCTTTCCTTGCAGAAACAAGAATTTTAACACTTCTCTGCTCTCAATTGCTGTAACTACCACATTAGACTCCGCCATTTTATTTTCCCGCATGCATAGAACACTGTTGCCATAAGCAACAAACACAAAATTTTGAAAACATAAATTAGACACATAAGGCTTTCATGTGAAGTAACATTCAATACCATAGAAACAAAAAAAAGATCACAAAGCCAAAGACTTATCAGCAGCCCCTCGTATATAAGGAATGGTGATTTATTTCATATATGCACATTGGGCATTTGTCCTATTTTTTTCTAAGTAACTGATTTTATGTTTAATCTTTCTTTATTAAAGTAAACAAGAGAATTTACAGGAAGAAAAAAAAAGAAGATTCAAATACGTGATTACTTAATGTCAACTTACAGGGAAGAGTATAAGCCACATCCTAACTAACAACCCTTCTCTTAGGCCCGTTTCACACGTCAGTGAAAAACAGTGACGTTTTTCACTGGCGTGTAAAACACGCACATGTCCCTGCGTGTGGCGAAAATCACGGCACACGTGGGTTGTCTAAGTGCAATTCGGGCTCCGTTCTCCGTGGCCCGTGATTTCACTTAGAGATTCACTCACCTGCGCCCGCTCCCGCTGTCCATGGTGCTGATCGCTCCCGCGGTGTAGCATCCGGCCGGCGATGACCCCCACAGTAGCTGCTTCCGGGTCGGCTGTGTCGCGCATAAAGAATATGCGCGACAGTAATCAGCCGGCACAGAAGGAGCAGGGAGAACGGGCTGCAGAGAGAGCGCCTGAAGCCGGGTGAGTTAAAATGTTTTTTATTTTAAAAGTACGTTTTTTTCTGGCACGTGTTTCACGGACCACACCACTGCGTGGTCCGTGGAACATCAGTGATGCCAGAAAAAAATGGACATGTCTCCGTGCAGCAATCACGCACACGCGGGTACGCTGCACGGAGACACGTGCAGTGACAAATCACTGACGTGTGAGCAGACCCATTCATTATAATGGGTCTGCGTATGTCAGTGATTCTGGTACGTTGAAAAAAAGCACAAGCGTACCAGAATCACTGACGTGTGAAAGGGGCCTTACTAACTATCATAAGGCACGCATATGACATGTAACCACCTTTTATAATACTGACAATCTCCTTCCAAAGGAGAACTACACCTTAGGCCCCCTTCACACGTCCGTGAAAAACACGCACGTGTGTTACAGGCCGTTTTTCGGGTCCGTGTCCCGTTTTTGTGTCCGTTTTTATGGTCCGTGTGGCACCTGTGTGAATTGCGTATACTAGCCGTGTTTGTGTGTAGAACGTCCGTGTGTGCGTGTGGAATTAACGTGTATGTGTACGTGGAATGTCCATGTGTGTGATGCACAATGTCATTTATAAATGACGGCTGACAGCAGACAGAGTTGCGCGATGAGAATGAACTCGGGTGAACTTCACCCGACTTCATCCTCATACCGCGGCTCTGTCTGTGTCGAGTACTGATTAGCGGTCACCTGTGAAGGATTCACCGGTGACCGCTAATCCCCCGAGTGACTGAAGTTTCCCCCCCTCTCTCATACTCACCGTTCCTCAATCCCCGGCGCGGCGCTGCACGGCATTCACACTGCTGAGGCGTCTTTTACTATTTTGAAAAAGCCGGCCGCTCATTAAACAATCTCCTATTCCCTGCTTTCCCCGCCCACCGGCGCCTATGATTGGTTGCAGTGAGACACGCCCCCACACTGAGTGACAGGTGCCTCACTGCACCCAATCACAGCAGCCGGTGGGCGTGTCTATACTGTGCAGTAAAATAAATAAATAAATAATTTAAAAAAAACGGCGTGCGGTCCCCCCCAATTTTAATGCCAGCCAGATAAAGCCATACGACTGAAGGCTGGTATTCTCAGGATGGGGAGCTCCACGTTATGGGGAGCCCCCCACCCTAACAATATCAGTCAGCAGCCGCCCAGAATTGCCGCATACATTATATGCGACAGTTCTGGGGCTGTACCCGGCTCTTCCCGATTTGCCCTGGTGCTTTGGCAAATCGGGGTAATAAGGAGTTAATGGCAGCCCATAGCTGCCACTAAATCCTAGATTAATCATGTCAGGCGTCTCCTCGAGATTCCTTTCATGATTAATCTGTAAATTACAGTAAATAAACACACACACACCAGAAAAAATCCTTTATTAGAAATAAAAAACACACACATATACCCTGGTTCAACAATTTAATCAGCCCGAAAAAGCCCTCCATGTCCGGCGTCATCCAGGATGGTCCAGCGTCGCATCCAGCTCTGCTGCATGGAGGTGACAGGAGCTGCAGAAGACACCGCCGCTCCGGTCACCTCCTCGCAGCAACTGAGGTGAGAAGCGCGATCAGCTGAGCTGTCACTGAGGTTACCCGCTGTCACTGGATCCAGTAACAGCGGGTAACCTCAGTGACAGCTCAGCTGATCGCGCGGCTGTCTTCATTTGCCGCGTGGAGCTGTCGGGAGCGGCGGTGTCTTCTGCAGCTCCTGTCACCTCCATGCAGCAGAGCTGGATGCGACGCTGGACCATCCTGGATGACGCCGGACATGGAGGGCTTTTTCGGGCTGATTAAATTGTTGAACCAGGGTATATGTGTGTGTTTTTTATTTCTAATAAAGGATTTTTCTGGTGTGTGTGTGTTTATTTACTGTAATTTACAGATTAATCATGAAAGGAATCTCGGGGAGACGCCTGACATGATTAATCTAGGATTTAGTGGCAGCTATGGGCTGCCATTAACTCCTTATTACCCCGATTTGCCAAAGCACCAGGGCAAATCGGGAAGAGCCGGGTACAGCCCCAGAACTGTCGCATATAATGTATGCGGCAATTCTGGGCGGCTGCTGACTGATATTGTTAGGGTGGGGGGGCTCCCCATAACGTGGAGCTCCCCATCCTGAGAATACCAGCCTTCAGCCGTATGGCTTTATCTGGCTGGCATTAAAATTGGGAGGGACCGCACGCCGCTTTTTTTAATTATTTATTTATTTATTTTACTGCACAGTATAGACACGCCCACCGGCTGCTGTGATTGGGTTCAGTGAGGCACCTGTCACTCAGTGTGGGGGCGTGTCTCACTGCAACCAATCATAGGTGCCGGTGGGCGGGGAAAGCAGGGAATAGGAGATTGTTTAATGAGCGGCCGGCTTTTTCAAAATAGTAAAAGCCGCCGCAGCAGTGTGAATGCTGTGCAGTGCCGCGCCGGTGATCGGGGAACGGTAAGTATGAGAGAGGGGGGGAAACTGACCGACAGACTGTGAGAGAGGGACAGAGAGACCGACAGAGAGACCGACCGACGGACTCAGGGAGATTGACCGACATACACAGAAATAGAAAGAATAGCCGACATCACTAGAAATAAAAACACCAAACGGACATGGACTATAGGTAGATGCATACGTGTTTACTAACGTGTGTGCACATACCCATAGACTTTCATTGTGTCCACGTGTGCGTGCTCCGTGCAGATAACGGACATGCATCCGTGCAAAACACAAACACATACGGATCACGGACACGCACACACGGACATAATGAAATAACGCACGTGTGACCACAATCATAGATTAACATTGGTGCACGTTTGGCCGTGTCTCCGGTATATACGGAAACGGACCAAACACGCACGTGTATCACGGACGTGTGAAGGGGGCCTTAAACAAAGCAAGGCTGCTGCCGAAGTAAGTGATTTTATATATGTTTTTTTACGTGTCATTATTAAAAGTTACATTTTATTCCCACTTTTGTGCTAATTTATATACTTGATTTTTGAGGGATTTGAGCATCACATCTGTGAATTGCTCTTTATTGCAGTTTCCTATATATTCTGAGAGCACCATGATGTAGGGTGTACAATCAGTCTTTTATCAGCAGATTTTCACTAGAGAACAAGCTTCTTTGTACTTGAAAGACATACAGATAGGGACTCTAGATTGTGAGCCTCAATGGGGACAGTGTTGCCAATGTATGTAAAGCGCTATGGAATTAATAGCGCTATATAATTGAATACAATTGTTATTATTTTTATTACCTCCTAGTCCAACCCTGCTTCCACCACTGATTAGCAGCGATCTGTCACTTCACAATGTACACATAAAGTGTTACACAGGGCTCCACATTCTGAGCCCTGCTAGATCTGCAGCAGAGAAAACTGTGATTCCATCATAAATGCTGCACCATGTAAACCAAGTGCTCTCTGTTCCTCCCTATCTCATCCTGCTGTCAGATTACATAGCAAAAACCTGCTGATGGATACCTTTTAATTGTATACCTCCTATTCTGTAGCTTTGCCAGATGTAGTGCATATATAGATACTGACAAATTTGCTTGATCTATTATAATTGAGATCCACTGACTGTATTTAAAGGGTTTTGTCCAAGGTCAAACTTCCTTTTTATTAATCCTTTGGCGTTCCCTTCTTTAACTTTGTAAATTGTCTCTCCAGTAAAGGAGACAAACTCTAGCACAGCGCCACCTATTGGAAGTAGCGATCCTAAAAGTCACAAGTGGATTTTCAACAATCCATTGCAATATGACTCAGACTTTGTAAAACACTTAAGCTGGTGTCACACATAACGACGACGACAACGACGTCGCTGCAACGTCACCATATTCTGTGACGTTGCAGCGACCTCAACAGCGACGTCGCTAATGGTAAGTGGCTACTTTCTCAAACTTAATGGCATAATCCGTACTCTCCTGTTTTGATCCAGTTATTATTATTATTTTGCAATTATCAAAGAATATGATTTTAAATATGCTGTTAAAAAAGAATTCCTTTTAAAAGATTATAATACAAAATTATCTTATTCTTTTAAAACAGATATCTAGAAACAATATACACAATGATGTTACAAAATAGAAAAAAGAATCGGGGTTATCTCTATGGCAATATGCTTCAGCGTTGTTCTGAACCAGATATTAGGTGATTATATCCATTTGTTATGCCCTTACGAAGTAACTTTGTGTGATACACTGTTGACATGGTAATGATAATCACACACTCCAGAGTTAATGTGAAGGCGCCTTAAAGAAATAGTGATACAGTAGAACCTTGGTTTAAGAGTAACTTGGTTTGAGAGTGTTTTGCAAGACAAGCAAAGCTTTTTAAAAATTTGTAACTTGGTTTAAGAGCAATGCTTTGCAAGGAGAGCAAATTCCCACCATGTACACTTCCGGTTCTATCCTCTCACCGCGCTCTGACCTGCTCTGTAAGTAACTTTCTGTACTTATGTACTGTATTCAGTATACCATTGTACAGTACAGTATATACTATATAGCATGTCTATCAATTTGCACTTGTGGATACAGTATTGTACTCACTTTCGGCTAATCAGTACAGCCCATTTCTTATACTGTACCTCTCGCACACCAACAATTTTATTGGAAGTTAATGTGCAGTTTAATTTGTTTTATAGGTTTTTTACTGTACTGCACAGTATTTTGTATTAGTGTACTGTAATAATTTTATATGAATAAATTACATTATTTTGTATTACTGTAATAAGTTTGTATAAATACTGTAAATATTTTTTGGGCTGTGGAATGAATTGTCTGCGTTTCAATTATTTCCTATGGGAAAATTCGCTTTGATATAAGAGTAACTTGGTTTAAGAGCACACTCCCGGATCCAATTGTGCTCCTAATCCAAGGTTACACTGTATTTTGTTGCTGTCTCACATAACCTCAATAAATGCTTATCTTTGTAACTCAGTACATTGATGCCAGGCTAATATTTCTATAAGGCAGTAGTAATAATAATAATAATAAAGTTTATTTTTACAGCGCCAACATATTCCGCAGCGCTTTACAGTCCGGTGGGGGTTGTATAGACAAATACAAAACAAAATAGTACATAATTCAACAGCTACAGTAGGAATGAGGGCCCTGCTCAAAAGCTTACAATCTATGGGGAAGAAAAAAAAAAGGGGTACACAAAAGGTGAAGCACACTTGTAGATCTGGCCGGCCATCGTTATGCTAGTCTATTGGTTACATATAAAGATGAATGATCTGGTCTTTAGACAGTAACCTTTTGGGTGCCCTTACGTGCTATTGGTTGTATGTAGGATGTGAGGACAGAAATAGGAGAGAGAAGGGTACGAGTAGTTCTCCTTGAAACAAATATAATGCCCCTCAAAATGTAAAATGTTGGCATGAGTAATAAAACAAACACTAAAAATATCTGTAAACGTTCAATCGACAAAGGAACACATACCAGGGCCATCCAAATACTGAGAAAGGGAAAAGCGTAGGCGTAAGACTATAGGCTCTGTGCGGATTACTTTCCAGGCAGTGGCTACTTCTTCCTGCAGTGAGTTAAAAAGAAAAGAAAAGGTGTGATAAAAAGCTATAAATTAACATGAATGCAAAAAAGACCAAAAATAAGAACATGAGAATAATAAATGTGGAGGAATATTGATGACAGAGATTTTTATTTTAACATTTAGAGCCCAATTCATGAAGGTGATCTTTTTCAGTTACCCAGCAGGAAACACCTTCAAATGTCCCAAAGTTTTTGCACAATAAAAAGCTGAGAACCTTTTTTGGGACATTTGTCGTTTTCATGCTAGTTTCAGCCAGCTCCGCTAAAGAGGGCAGAGCTGGGGCTGGACTGGACATGACAAAGCCTGTCGAATAAATTCTTGAAAAGTTGTGAAGCAGGTTACTGATGTTACTCTAGGCCCTGATTCTTATAGGTAATTTGTGAGCTGGTTTTTGCTTCCTCACCTGAGAGCAACATGATGTAAGAAAAGAGATCCTGAATCCAGCAATGTTTAACTTAGATTACTGACTGCAGCCATAATAACACAATCAGAATTTTTAGATTGAGTCATGTAGCAGAGCTGAGGGAGCTGTCCCCGCCCACACCAGGGTCTCTATTGTACATTGACAGTGAGGTGCCACTCAGAGGAGGGGCGTGCGGGACTGCCCCTCGTGTGACTTTGTAGTCCGAGAAATGATAAGGGTCCTGCTGCTTATACAAACAGATGCAAATAAACAACAGATCAGACTGTGAGAAGACAGGCAGCCCAAATTTTCTGTTTTACCCCTTGGAGATTATTGTCTTCAGCTTACATAGCAAAACCCTGCTCACCGATTCCCTTAATGAATTATGCACATCATACTGCAGTATGCTCATCATTCAGACTGGAATGCACAACTGCACAGCTCAAGTCTTAATGAATCAAGGCCCTTAGTTTCATTCTCAGTGTTTACTCGCAGACAGATGAAGAAAGAGGGGGGAAAGGAAATAATAATGGGTGTACAATACAGAGATAATGTAAAGAACTAGAAACAGATTGCCAGGGAGGTTCAAGACTTACATCCAGGAATCCAATGTTTATGTGCAAGTCAATATCAGCATCGTCTATGGTCCCATATTCTCTGTGAATAAGAAACGAGTACATGACTGGAGGTTTATACTGAGCATGTGACATTTAGCAGCATTCCAGGGTGGGTTGGGGGCTTCACAACTGAGGGTGCAACTCTGTCTGTTCATTGCAACAGTTTCTGACTTTTCTCTCATGGGAGTTTATTTCTCAGTAATACAGGTTGAAAGTGAGCTCTGTGTGTATCCAGGATATTGCTCATATATCAGCACAACTTCTATCCCTCATTTTCCTCCTTTTTCTCCTGTTTTCTCTACTCTTCCTGAGATACTTTATTCCTTCTCTGTGCTGTGAACACTTGTGTATCACCTTCTTCCTGCTGCTACCTCTAACACTGAGGGAGGGCACAGAGGGCTGTCAGCACTAGGACCGTTTGAAATAACATGCTTGTCTGAATACATCTGACCCCTTTGGGATATGTGTCCTTGTTCTCCTGGTAATACTGTATACCCCTTATTTTGTTTTTATTTCCTCTTTTAAGTGTTAGGTAATATAGAACTTTGCATACCATTACACATCCAAATTATACCCACCTCACTGATACAGCACCTTCATTATATATTTCTTTAACAGCTTCTATGTCTGCATCGAGCTGCGGGTGCCTGTAGAGATCAGCACAGCACGTGCCCTGTCAAAAACATAAATATTAAATTAGAGAAGTGTGACCATATCTAATAAAGAACAAATTGGTGGGAGAAAAAAAAAAAAGAAATTAACACTAGTTAGTATAATAGACAATTTAACAGTGACATTTTTTAAAAAATCTATCATATCCCTCCATCTTAGAGTTCCTGAAACGTGCTGCTGTACTTGCCTGTTCTGCGCTACAATGCATGCTGTGTGTACTAATTTAGAAATCTGCATCCATGACACCTTATAATCTAAAATTGCAGTAATGAGCCTACATGTCTCATTTGGCTTTGTTTTCAAAGGCTATGTTGACACTTCTGTTTTCACATTCCATTTGTCTCTACCATTTCTAAGAACAGACATATGGAAGGAGTGTCAAAAAGAGACCTGTTGCATAACTGACGAAAATGGAAACAGGAGAACCCTATGAATCTGGGTGGCTCAGTGGTTAGCACTGCAGTCTTGCAGCGCTGGGGTTCTTGGTTCAAGAACAACATCTGCTCTGCAGGGAGTTTGTATGTTCTCCGTGGGTTTCCTCTAGTTTCCTCCTACGCTACAAAAACATACTGATAGGGATTTTAGATTGTGAGCTCCAATGGGGACAGTGTTGCCAATGTATGTAAAATGGTGTGGAATTAATAGTGCTATATGAATAAATATTATTATATATCTGTTTTCTGTTGGTTTATAGAATGGAAGACAAATCGAAACATGCAGAAATGTAACATTTCTTCTAAAAACCTGATGTAATGTAACCTTATACAATCAGTTAGATGGATTAATCAACCCATTTTGTTTTTTGTTGCAAACAACATAATTCAAAACTTGTATCAGTTTTTTTCTGCTTAATAAATATAAAGATGATAATGTCCCCCAATCCTTAAATAGTAAGTAGAAAACTGTATAAAACATTACATAGGGTAGGGATCATGATAAAACAAAGAAATAACTCAGTTGCCATAGAAATCCCTGGTCTGCAGCTCCTTCACTGTCCTTGATGAAGTTTTGACTTTCAGTCATTTGATGGCCAAGGCCACTGATTGGCAGCAGGGTCAGGTGGCTGGCAATTGGGCCATCATCATAATGGTAAGTAGAAAACTGTATAAAACTTTACATAGGGTAGGGATCATGATAAAACAAAGAAATAACTCAGTTCCCACAGGAATCCCTGGTCTGCAGCTCCTTCACTGTCCTTGATAACATTTTGACTTCCAGTCATTTGATGGCCGAGGCCAGCCACTGATAAACAGCAGGTTCAGGTGGCTGGCAGTTGGGCCATCATCAGTTCCAAGCCTAGCAGAGGGATAGCACTGAAGCTTTGGGGGATTCCAGTGGTATTATTTTTTTTAATGATTCATACCCTCTGAAAAAGATTTCTAAAGTAGCAGACAACTTACTTTATTTTATACAGATTGATTTGATTTTAAGAAGAAATGCTCTTTAGTATTACAGACGTGAACAAAATTCTTGGTGCCTTTCTATTAAAGTAAGAAAAACCCATAATGATCACTGAAATAACTTGATAATGGCAAAACTAATTTTAAATTAAATTTAATGAATATCAGCTGATATTCTGAAATGTGGTTCTATCGAAAAATTAAAAAAAACAAACTAATGAAAAAGGCTTGGACCCGTTTCTTTACGGTCAAATTATTTTCAATCTTTTCTGAGGTACCACCATTTTTGTCCAGGCCAATTTCATTATTATTATTTTTTAATTTTCCCTTGAACCAGCATTCAAAAGCAATGTCTGATTGTCATTACTTGATATTCAGTAAATCTGAATTATTAATTACTTTTGTTTTACCCCTTCACCCCCGGGCGTTTTTGCGTTTTGTTTATTTTTGCTCCCCTTCTTCCGAGAGCCGTAACGTTTTTTATTTTTCCGTCAATTTTGCCATATAAGGGCTTGTTTTTTGTGGGAAGAGTTGTACTTTAAATGAAACCATAAGTTTTACCATATAGTGTACTGGAAAATAGCAAATAAATTTCAAGTGTGCAAAAACTGCAAAAAAAGTGCGCTCACAGAATAGATTGTGGGATATTTTATTCACCATGTTCACTATATGGTAAAACTAATGTGTTGCTGTGATGCCTGAGGTCGGTGCGAGTTTACTTGTATCTAAGGGGCTATAAAAAATTCACAAGTCTGTCCAAAAAAAGTGGTGCACGTTTTGTGCAATTTTCCGAAACCTGTAGCGTTCTCATTTTTCTGGATCTATGGCTCAGTGACTGCTTATTTTTTGCCTATTGAGCTGATGTTTTTAACTGTACCATTTTTGCGCAGATGCTACGTTTTGATCGCCTGTTATTGCATTTGCACAAAATTTGCTGCAACCGAAAAACGTAATTTTGGCATTTGGAATTTTTTGCCGCTACGCCGATCAGATTAATTGATTTTATTTTTGATAGATCAGGCATTTCTGAATACCAAATATGTGTATATTTTTTATTTTTTTAACCCTTTAATTTTCAATAGGGCGAATGGGGGGTGATTTGAACTTTTAGGTTTTTTTATTTTTATTAATATTTTAAAACTTTTTTAACTTATTTTTATTTTACTAGGTCCCTTAGGGGACTATAATGATCAGCAATCTGATCGCTTTTCCATTTCTCCAGATCACAGCTACACAGCTGAGATCTGCAGATATGGTGCTTTACTCTCACTGCCTGCGCTCCGCCGGCATTGAGAGAAAGTGACTCATGATAGCTACAGGTGTCATCACATGACCCTGTGCTACCATGGCAACCACCAATGAGGGCGGGTAAGTTATCGTTATGGCTGCACGCATATACATCTCGCTGCCAGATTTGGCAGCGAGATGTAAGGGGTTAATAGTCGCGGGTGGAACTCGATTCCACTCATGACTTGCAGGCACACATGTCAGCTGTTGAAATCAGCTGATATGTGTGCGGATCACCGTGGACTCCCCACGGCAGCCAGCGGGGATTAACCTCACACGATACATGACATATCCAGTATGTCATGGGTCGTTAAGGGGTTAATTTTGAGGTATTTCATTGACCCTTGTAGGTTTTTCTGACTTTAACAAAAGGGTACCAACAATATGGTCCATGTCTGTTTATAATATAAACAGCATATTAAAGTCATTTTCAAGATCAGAAAAAAATTGACTGAAAATACTAGAGAGCCATTATTTACCTGATGAGGCCTAGTTTGCTCAGCACCACTACTCTGCTGCTAACGCTGGTAGGGTTTGCATCCTACATCTAACCACGTGACCACTGCAGCCAATCATTGGCTTTAGTAGTCTCATGATGAGCACCCTTCAGACCAATGGTTAGCTGCACTGGTCGACAGCACATGACTGCTGTAGAGAAAAAAAACGGAGGAAGCCCTGGAGCAGTAGAGGATTTATCAATTAAGAAATTATATGTAGCTAATACTGATCTCATTAATTTTCAGCCATTATTTATTGATTTTTAAGTTGTGACTAAACTAAACTAAACCAAGACTAAAACATCCTAGATAATATGAAATCGACTTTCAATTTTATCAAAATTCAAGAATATCTTAATGTTTGGAGACTTTTGCTTAGGACACGCTCACACAAGCGTTGAGATCGGACGAGTGCAATACGAGAAAATCTTGCATGGCACTCTGACCAATGTTAGTCAATGAGGGAGAGCAGTTGGTCAGCTTTTCTCTCCTCCAGATTCTGGATGCGAGAAAAGTAGCAGCATGCTGCAATTTTCTGCGAGAGCCGCATCTCTTGCACCCAATTCAAGTGAATAGGTGCGAGAGAAACATTGGACAGCACTCGGATGTTATCCCAGTGCAGTGCGATATATACGCACAGGCTGACAATGGAGGAGATGGGTGGATTAACCCCTCCTTCTCCTCTGCAGCGTCCGCCATCAGCTTCATAGCTGTGACCCGATTGCAGGATTGGGTCACAGTCGCATAACACTCGGCTCACGCTCGCAGTAGAGCCTGAGCCGGGGGTTATTGGTATATCGCATCCGATGCTGTCGCATTGGATGCCATACGCTGGTGTGAGTGCAGCCTTATAATAACCAAAGGTCTCCAACTACCTTACCAGGAAAACAGTGTATAGTGTGCTGTCTTCCATAATAGCATGAAGAAAATACAAACAAGACAAAAGCATGGAGAAGAAGGTTATCTGATATCTGCTGTACAGATACTTGGGTAAATGCACTACAATAAGATCGCTTACTTATCTGAATATTGACTTGCCACATAGGGTCATATGTTCACTAAACTCATCTAACTCATTTCATTGCACTGATATTGCTGTTTGTGCTATAAAAACAATTTGTTGTCTTTTCTTTACCTGAACTCCATAGAGGAACTCCCCACATTCATTTTCCCCATCAGATTCCTCCTCAGCCCAGTTGTGTCCCTTGATGTCCTAAGGAGATGACAGAAAAGAGCATTTAGCCCATGATACAATTGATGCTTCAGCCTATTGTGTGGGGAACAGTTGTCTTTGCCGGATCGCCCATACACGGAAGGAAACAATTAAAGGCAGAGCCCAAAATCAATTGATTAAAACCTGTAATTTATTTCTTCAAGTTAATTCAAATACTTATGCCCCAATAACGACAAAAGTATTTTAGGAGTGAGTTAAAAACATGTATCAAGTGAGATTCCACAAACATGAGATATGAAAAGCGCTTACGTGTTTAAGACACAACCGGTCCTTAATCATGGCATAAAAACAAATATGCGATCAGTTAATTAAAAAACTTCCTAAAGGAAGTGACATGGTTAACATTGATTAATTTATTAATTGCACCTGATAGGTGATTGGATAGTAGGAGAAATTTACTAAGAAAAAAATAAAGTTATTTAGGCCGATAGACATGTCTGCTAGTTATTATCTCTGGGAGAACAATACGATCAGCCGTCTGAAATTAGTCATGCCCAATTGAAATCTTGCTCATTCACATATCCATGTTTCACTCATGTGTTCTATCTGTATTCTTCACAGATACAACATGTACTCATTATACTGTATACATACGTACAGTCTTATTTAGTATGTGCACATACTAGCTTCAAAAACATGAATTCAAACCAAACATCCCATGAAAATGTATCAAGGAAGTTAACCCCTTCAGCCCCAGAGCGTTTTCCGTTTTTGCGTTTTGTTTTTTTTTTGCTCCCCTTTTTCCAAGAGCCATAACTTTTTTATTTTTCTGTCAATCTTGCCATATAAGGGCTTGTTTTTTTGTGGGACGTGTTGTACTTTTAAATGAAACCATATGTTTTACCATATAGTGTACTGGAAAATAGCAAAAAAAATTCCAAGTCTGGAAAAACTGCAAAAAAGTGTGATCGCACAATAGTTTTTGGGATATTTTTTTCACCGTGTTCACTTTATGGTAAAACTGATGCATCATTGTGATGCCTGAGGTCAGTGCGAGTTTGTAGACACCAAACATGTATAGTTTACTTGTATCTAAGGGATACATAGATAAACTACATTTAATATTTGTACAGGCCAAACTCCCACTTAATTTTGAGGTGTCATATGAAAAAAGTGACTAGTGCAATGAAGCAAGTGTAGTAATGCCAGCTAATCATTATGTATGGCTCCCAAAAATGAGCTAAAGTGCCATTGCACAAAAAGTGCCTAGTGCAAAGAAAAGAATATTGATGACAACCAGAGATAGGTTTGGCAATGTACAAAAATAAATAAGTGTAAAAAGGATATATGACACAAATTGTGTGTATAATAGTTAGTGTTTGTCTACTTAGACTAATGACTGCCCTGGGAGATCAGCTGAATATGGAAGTGTCCTCCTCATCCCTGCACCATTTCGCATGTAGGTTCTTCAAAGTATTGGAGAAGCCTTGTAATGTATGAATTTATTTATCCATATGTGAAATATATTGATGACACTGACCAATCACATGGATCCAATACACTATTGACACTGGTAACATTTTTGCGTACGTGACAAATAATGACACCTGAATGAAGGAACCTTTTTTTTGTTTTTTTTTCCTTGTGCTTTCCTCCCCTTCTTCAAAGAACCATCATGTTTTTTTATTTTTCCACCAACATTGCCATATATAGTCGTCTTTTTTTTTTTTTCAGGACGATTTGTACTTTTGAATGACACCATTTTAGCATGAAATGTACTGTAAAAGCTGAAAAAAATGTGCAAAATAAAAAAAAAACAACACAATTATGAATTTTTTTTTATCAAATGTTATGGTGTTCATAGTGCAGTAAAAACATCCTGGCAATATAATTCTCTAGCTCAGTATGATTACAACTAAACTGAACTAGCAAACTTACAAATCAGAAATGTGTAAAAAACAAAAAAAAATTCTTGTGTCGCCATTCTCCAAGACCTGCAACGCTTTTATTTTTTTGGTTGATTTTTAGAATGCCAACCTGATACCCTTTTGGAGTAGATAGGACTTTTGATCACTTCTTTTGGCATTTCTTTAAGTAATTGTGACAATTGAAAAACTTCAATTTTGGTGGGTTATTTTTGTTTTTATTTTTTATTTACATTGTTTATGGGGTTAATTAATTTAACAATTTCATTGATCAAACTTTTACAAATACTGCGATATATATATATATATATATATATATATATATATACACACATATATAAATATATATATAAACATATATATATATACACATATATATATCAATATACATATGTAGTATATACAGTATATACTCATTCAAGATTATCTTGCAGTGTAAATGCTCTTTAAAGAAAAACTCTTGATTGTCATCCAAGTAAGAAGATTACCCTTATCAAATTTATAATTTCCCCATCCGGGATGTGTAAAAAAGCCAGAGAACTAGAAGCCATCAATCTGTGTTTGTTGATGATGAGCATTGTACTGTTTTGGGGGTACTGTAAGGACCTTCATATTGGATTAAGAGGCTTTGTGGGATCAAACTGTGGGTTCATCATTCTTCATACAGACTTCAGACATATCAGTGATAACTTGTAAGTGAGCGGCCAGCTGGAGCTCTTACTTCCTATTGATCACTCAAAAGTCCAAAGGCAGGGAGATACAAGCCAGCAGGGATTGGGCACAGTGCTTGCGTGATGCCACAAGCTCACATGAACCACAGGAACACGAGCACCACCACTGCTGGAAAGGTTCCGGCAACGTAGGTGAGTATGAGCTTTTTTATTTTAATGGGACCAAACATGAGGAATGAGATGGGATTGCCCAAGTAGTCGACACCCTGTTAAAATCAGTATTAATTTTAGATCTACATTTAAGTCATAGATAAGAAAAAAATTGTTCTATTAGGGACATGATGTGTTGAATAACTTTATGTGGTTTGCCTATGAATAACAGGTCATCTTCAAACGCTAATGTTTTGATGGAAATTCAACCTAAATTGATGCCTTTAAGGAGTGTCAAGGTTAATTAATAATTAGATGAACCCCAAAAATGTCCCAGAAAACACACAATAATAAATATATAAATTACATCTTTATTGATAGCACCTAATTTAAAAACAATTACACATAAGACATGTTAAAACCATAAAAACATATGGCAAGGGAACAGGTCACACTCATGACCCCAATATATATACACACACACAGTACAGACCAAAAGTTTAGACATACCTTCTCATTCAAAGAGTTTTCTTTATTTTCATGTCTCTGAAAATTGTAGAGTCACATTGAAGGCATCAAAACTATGAATTAACACATGTGGAATGAAATACTTAACAGAAAAGTGTGAAACAACTGAAAATATGTCTTATATTCTAGGTTCTTCAAAGTAGCCACCTTTTGCTTTGATTACTGCTTTGGTATTCTCTTGTTGAGCTTGTTGAGCTTCAAAGGAGTTCCCAGAGATGTTCCCAGAGATGCTTAGCACTTGTTGGCCCTTTTGCCTTCACTCTGCGGTCCAGCCATCTCGATTGGTTTCAGGTCTGGTGACTGAGGAGGCAAGGTCATCTTGCGTAGTGCCCCATCACTCTCCTTCTTAGTCAAATAGCCCTTACAAAGCCTGGAAGTGTGTTTGGGGTCATTGTCCTGTTGAAAAACAAATGATGGTCCAACTAAACGCAAACCGGATGGAATAGCATGCCGCTGCAAGATTCAGTGGTAACCATGCTGGTTCAGTATGCCTTCAATTTTGAATAAATCCCCAACAGTGTCACCAGCAAAGCACCCCCACACCATCACACCTCCTCCTCCATGCTTCACGGTGGGAACCAGGCATGTAGAGTCCATCCTTTCACCTTTTCTGCGTCGCACAAAGACACCGTGGTTGGATCCAAGATCTCAAATTTGGACTCATCAGACCAAAGCACAGATTTCCACTGGTCTAATGTCCATTCCTTGTGTTCTTTAGCCCAAACAAGTCTCTTCTGTTTGTTGCCTGTCCTTAGCAGTGGTTTCCTAGCAGCTATTTTACCATGAAGGCCTGCTGCACAAAATCTCCTCTTAATAGTTGTTCTAGAGATGTGTCTGCTGCTAGAACTCTGTGTGGCATTGACCTGGTCTCTAATCTGAGTTGCTGTTAACCTGCGATTTCTGGTGATAAACTTATCCTCCGCAGCAGAGGTGACTCTTGGTCTTCCTTTCCTGGGGTAGTTCTCATGTGAGCCAGTTTCTTTGTAGCATTTGATGGTTTTTACCACTGCACTTGGGGACACTTTCAAAGTTTTCCCAAGTTTTCGGACTGACTGACCTTCATTTCTTAAAGTAATGATGGACACTTCTTTTTCTTTACTTAGCTTTTTTCTTGCCATAATAAAAATTCTAACAGTCTATTCAGTAGGACTATCAGCTGTGTATCCACAGACTTCTGCACAACACAACTGATGGTCCCAACCCCATTTATAAGGCAAGAAATCCCACTTATTAAACCTGACAGGGCACACCTGTGAAGTGAAAACCATTTCTCGTGACTACCTCTTGAAGCTCATCAAGAGAATGCCAAGAGTGTGTAAAGCCGTAATCAAAGCAAAAGGTGGCTACTTTGAAGAACCTAAAATATAAGACATATTTTCAGTTGTTTCACACTTTTTGGTTAAGTATTTCATTCCACATGTGTTAATTCATAGTTTTGATGTCTTCAATGTGAATCTACAGTTTTCAGAGTCCTGATATAAAGAAAACTCTTTGAATGAGAAGGTGTATCCAAACTTTACACAGAAGGTGTGTCCAAACTTATATATATATATATATATATATATATATATATATATATACTAGAAGGTGGCCCGATTCTAGCGCATCGGGTATTCTAGAATTTATTGTGTAGTTAATGTATGATTTTGGTTATATATATATATGTTGTTGTGTGTAGTTGCCAAGTGTTTGTGTAGGGGCTGTAAATGTTCTGGGTGTTGTCTGGGTGGGGGTGTGTGAGAGCGGTGTTGTTTGTGTGGAGCGCTGTGTGTGTTGTGTTGTTTGTGGAGCGCTGTGTGTCTGCAGTGTTGTCTGTGTGTGGTGCTGTGTGTGTTGCGCGGTTTGTGTGGGTGTGGGGTGCGTGTGTGTGTTTTGGGGGGAGGTATGTTTTGTGCAATGTGTGTGTGTTGCGTGGTATGTGCGTATATTTGTGTATGCTGCGGTGTTTGTGTGTTGGGTGTTGTGTGTGCGGCATTGTCTGTGTGTGTGGGTGTCTGTGTAGGGCGGTGTTTGTGGTTCCCAGTGTGTGTGTGGTGTGTTGTGCAGTGCGCGTGTGGCAGTGTGTGTTTGTGTGTTTTGGGGGGAGGTGTGCACCCCCATCGTGCTCCATCCCCCATCCTGCGCATCCCCATCGTGCTCCATCCCCCATGCTGCGCACCCCCCATCGTGCTCCATCCCCCATGCTGCGCATCCCCATCGTGCTCCATCCCCCATGCTGCGCACCCCCATCGTGCTCTATCCCCCATGCTGTGCATCCCCATCGTGCTCCATCCCCCATGCTGCGCACCCCCCATCGTGCTCCATCCCCCATGCTGCGCACCCCCCATCGTGCTCCATCCCCCATGCTGCGCACCCCCCATCATGCTCCATCCCCCATACTGTGCACCCCCCACCGTGCTCCATCCCCCATGCTGCGCACCCTCCATCGTGCTTCATCCCCCATGCTGCGCACCCCCCATCGTGCTCCATCCCCCATGCTGCGCACCCCCCATCGTGCTCCATCCCCCATGCTGCGCACCCTCCATCGTGCTCCATCCCCCATGCTGCGCACTCCCCATCGTGCTCCATCCCCCATGCTGCACACCCCCATCGCGCTCCATCCCCTTGCTGCGCACTCCCTGTCGTGCTCCATCCCCCATGCTGCGCACTCCCCATCGTGCTCCATCCCCCATACTGCGCACTCCCCATCGTGCTCCATCCCCCATGCTGCGCACTCCCCATCGTGCTCCATCTCCCATGCTGCGCACCCCCCATCGTGCTGCACAGTCACACATCAGACAGTATACACGCACACATCTGATCGCATACACTCACGCCCCACTTCTGCCTGTGCCCTCCGGTGGGCGGTCCCAGCAGCAGTGCTGCACGCCGTGCTCCTCTGCCTTCTGCCGACAAGCACACACCCGATCGCATACACGCACACACCCGATCGCATACACGCACACACCCGATCGCATACACGCACACACCCGATCGCATACACGCACACATCCGATCGCATACACGCACACACACGATCGCACGGGAGCCCACACCAGCGTACGCTGGCAACTCCAGCAATGCGAGGGTATGTGTCGGCTGGGTTGCCGGCGTACGCTGGTGTGGGCTCCCGGGGGTACAGCACTCACCTGGGAGTCGGGGCTCTGTGTCGGTTCGGGGAATGCGTGCAGAGGGCGGGACCAGGGCGGGCGTTACTCGATGTGTACCATGGTTACCAGCGTACCCCGCCCCCCGCACACACGGGAGCCCACACCAGCGTACGCCGGCAACCCCAGCAATGCGAGGGTATGTGTCGGCTGGGTTGCCGGCTTACGCTGGTGTGGGCTCCCGGGGGTACAGCACTCACCTGGGAGTCGGGGCTCTTTGTCGGTTCGGGGAATGCGTGCGGGGGCGGGGCCAGGGCGGGCGTGCAATGCGTGAGGGTGGCGGGGCGTGGCCGAGTTGCCAATGCGTGCAGGGGGCTGGGGCGAGAGGCCAATCCGTCTGGGGGGCGGAGCCTGGGTGAGCGCCAATCCATGCGGGGGGGCGGAGCCGAGGCGAGCGGCCAATGAGAAGCTTGTCGCGGTAAGGACAGAATTTTGGAGCAAGACAGACAGACAGACAGAATAAGGCAATTATATATATAGATATACGGTATACAGTCATATGAAAACGTTTGGGCACCCCTATTAATGTTAACTTTTTTTCTTTATAACAATTTGGATTTTTGCAACAGCTATTTCAGTTTCATATATCTAATAACTGATGGACTGAGTAATATTTCTGGATTGAAATGAGGTTAATTGTACTAACAGAAAATGTGCAATCCGCATTTAAACAAAATTTGACCGGTGCAAAAGTATGGGCACCCTTATCAATTTCTTGATTTGAACACTCCTAACTACCTTTTACTGACTTACTAAAGCACTAAATTGGTTTTGTAACCTCATTGAGCTTTGAACTTCATAGGCAGGTGTATCCAATCATGAGAAAAGGTATTTAAGGTGGCCACTTGCAAGTAGTTCTCCTATTTGAATCTCCTATGAAGAGTGGCATCATGGGCTCCTCAAAACTACTCTCAAATGATCTGAAAACAAAGATTATTCAACATAGTTGTTCAGGGGAAGGATACAAAAAGTTGTCTCAGAGATTTAAACTGTCAGTTTCCACTGTGAGGAACATAGTAAGGAAATTGAAGAACACAAGTACAGTTCTTGTTAAGCCCAGAAGTGGCAGGCCAAGAAATATATCAGAAAGGCAGAGAAGAAGAATGGTGAGAACAGTCAAGGACAATCCACAAACCACCTCCAAAGACCTGCAGCATCATCTTGCTGCAGATGATGTCAATGTGCATCAATCAACAATACAGTGCACGTTGCACAAGGAGAAGCTGTATGGGAGAGTGATGCGAAAGAAGCCATTTCTGCAAGCACGCCACAAACAAAGTCGCCTGAGGTATGCAAAAGCACATTTGGACAAGCCAGTTACATTTTGGAAGAAGGTCCTGTGGACTGATGAAACAAAGATTGATTGTTTGGTCATACAAAAAGGCGTTATGCATGGAGGCAAATAAACACGGCATTCCAAGAAAAGCACATGCTACCCACAGTAAAATTTGGTTGAGGTTCCATCATGCTTTGGGGCTGTGTGGCCAATGCCGGCACCAGGAATCTTGTTAAAGTTGAGGGTTGCATGGATTCAACTCAGTATCAGCAGATTCTTGACAATAATGTGCAAGAATCAGTGATGAAGTTGAAGTTACGCAGGGGATGGATATTTCAGCAAGACAATGATCCAAAACACCGCTCCAAATCTACTCAGGCATTCATGCAGAGGAGCAATTACAATGTTCTGGAATGGCCATCCCAGTCCCCAGACCTGAATATCATTGAAAATCTGTGGGATGATTTGAAGCGTGCTGTCCATGCTCGGCAACCATCAAACTTAACTGAATTGGAATTGTTTTGTAAACAGGAATGGTCAAATATACCTTCATCCAGGATCCAGGAACTTATTAAAAGCTACAGGAAGCGACTAGAGGCTGTTATTTTTGCAAAAGGAGGATCTACAAAATATTAATGTCACTTTTATGTTGAGGTGCCCATACTTTTGCATCGGTCAAATTTTGTTTAAATGCGGATTGCACATTTTCTGTTAGTACAATTAACCTCATTTCAATCCAGAAATATTACTCAGTCCATCAGTTATTAGATATATGAAACTGAAATAGCTGTTGCAAAACCCCAAATTGTTATAAAGAAAAAAGGTTAACATTAATAGGGGTGCCCAAACTTTTTCATATGACTGTATATATATATATATATATATACAGTGCCTACAAGTAGTATTCAACCCCCTGCAGATTTAGCAGGTTTACACATTCGAAATTAACTTGGCATTGTGACATTTGGACTGTAGATCAGCCTGGAAGTGTGAAATGCACTGCAGCAAAAAAGAATGTTATTTCTTTTTTTAAATTGAGAAAAGTTTATTCAGAGGGTCATTTATTATTCAACCCCTCAAACCACCAGAATTCTGTTTGGTTCCCCTAAAGTATTAAGAAGTATTTCAGGCACAAAGAACAATGAGCTTCACATGTTTGGATTAATTATCTCTTTTTCCAGCCTTTTCTGACTAATTAAGACCCTCCCCAAACTTGTGAACAGCACTCATACTTGGTCAACATGGGAAAGACAAAGGAGCATTCCAAGGCCATCAGAGACAAGATCGTGGAGGGTCACAAGGCTGGCAAGGGGTACAAAACCCTTTCCAAGGAGTTGGGCCTACCTGTCTCCACTGCTGGGAGCATCATCCGGAAGTGGAAGGCTTATGGAACTACTGTTAGCCTTCCACGGCCTGGACAGGCTTTGAAAGTTTCCACCCGTGCCGAGGCCAGGCTTGTCCGAAGAGTCAAGGCTAACCCAAGGACAACAAGGAAGGAGCTCCGGGAAGATCTCATGGCAGTGGGGACATTGGTTTCAGTCAATACCATAAGTAACGTACTCCACCGCAATGGTCTCCGTTCCAGACGAGCCCGAAAGGTACCTTTACTTTCAAAGCGTCATGTCAAGGCTCGTCTACAGTTTGCTCATGATCACTTGGAGGACTCTGAGACAGACTGGTTCAAGGTTCTCTGGTCTGATGAGACCAAGATCGAGATCTTTGGTGCCAACCACACACGTGACGTTTGGAGACTGGATGGCACTGCCTATGACCCCAAGAATACCATCCCTACAGTCAAGCATGGTGGTGGCAGCATCATGCTGTGGGGCTGTTTCTCAGCCAAGGGGCCTGGCCATCTGGTCCGCATCCATGGGAAGATGGATAGCACGGCCTACCTGGAGATTTTGGCCAAGAACCTCCGCTCCTCCATCAAGGATCTTAAGATGGGTCGTCATTTCATCTTCCAACAAGACAACGACCCAAAGCACACAGCCAAGAAAACCAAGGCCTGGTTCAAGAGGGAAAAAATCAAGGTGTTGCAGTGGCCTAGTCAGTCTTCTGACCTTAACCCAATTGAAATGTTTAGGCCACGCCCCCTAACCACACCCATTTCACAGTCACGCCCATATCCACTCCCCATCCACACCCATTCAGCATGGACACGCAGGCAGCCGGCGGGCCTCCAGCATGGACACGCAGGCAGCCGGCGGGCCTCCAGCATGGACACACAGGCAGCCGGCGGGCCTCCAGCATGGACACGCAGGCAGCCGGCGGGCCTCCAGCAGGGACACGCAGGCAGCCGGCGGGCCTCCAGCAGGGACACGCAGGGAGCCGGCGGGCCTCCAGCACGGACACGCAGGCAGCCGGCGGGCCTCCAACACGGACACGCAGGCAGCCGGCGGGCCTCCAGCACGGAGACGCAGGCAGCCACAGTGAGGCGGCCGGTCGCCTTCACAGACTGTGAAGGCGGGCGGCCGGCCGCCTGTCTGTGAAGGCGGGCGGCCGGCCACCTTCACAGACAGGCGGCGGGCCGCCCGCACAGAGAGGCGGCCAGCCGCCCGCACAGAGAGGCGGCGGGCCGCCCGCACAGAGAGGCGGCCGTCCACCGCAGAGACAGGCTGCCGTCCGCCCGTACAGAGAGGCGGCCGGCCGCCCGCACAATGAGGCGGCGGGCGCACAGACAGGCGGCAGGGGGACGCCCGCACAGACAGGCGGCAGGGGGGCGCCCGCACAGACAGGCGGCGGGGGGCGCCCGCACAGACAGGTGGCGGGCCGCCGCACAGAGAGGCACGGGCCGACCGCACAAAGAGGCGGCCCGAACAGAGAGGCGGCCGGTCACCTTCACAGACAGGCGGCCGGTCGCCCGCACAGACAGGCGGCAGGGGGTCGCCCGCACAGACAGGCGGCAGGGGGGCGCCCGCACAGACAGGTGGCAGGGGGGCGCCCGCACAGACAGGCGGCAGGGGGGCGCCCGCACAGACAGGCGGCAGGGGGGCGCCCGCACAGACAGGCGGCAGGGGGGCGCCCGCACAGACAGGCGGCGGGAGGCGCCCGCACAGACAGGCGGCGGGAGGCACCCGCACAGACAGGCGGCAGGGGGGCGCTCGCACAGACAGGCGGCAGGGGGGCGCCCGCACAGACAGGCGGTAGGGGGGCGCCCGCACAGACAGGCGGCAGGGGGGCGCCCGCACAGACAGGCGGCAGGGGGGCGCCCGCACAGACAGGCGGCAGGGGGGCGCCCGCACAGACAGGCGGCGGGAGGCGCCCGCACAGACAGGCGGCGGGGAGCGCCCGCACAGACAGGCGGCAGGGGGGCGCCCGCACAGACAGGCGGCGGGGGGCACCCGCACAGACAGGTGGCGGGCCGCCGCACAGAGAGGCGCGGGCCGACCGCACAAAGAGGCGGCCCGAACAGAGAGGCGGACGGTCACCTTCACAGACAGGCGGCCGGTCGCCCGCACAGACAGGCGGCAGGGGGTCGCCCGCACAGACAGGCGGCAGGGGGGCGCCCGCACAGACAGGCGGCAGGGGGGCGCCCGCACAGACAGGCGGCAGGGGGGCGCCCGCACAGACAGGCGGCAGGGGGGCGCCCGCACAGACAGGCGGTAGGGGGGCGCCCGCACAGACAGGCGGCAGGGGGGCGCCCGCACAGACAGGCGGCAGGGGGGCGCCCGCACAGACAGGCGGCAGAGGGGCGCCCGCACAGACAGGCGGCGGGAGGCGCCCGCACAGACAGGCGGCGGGGGGCGCCCGCACAAACAGGCGGCAGGGGGGTGCCCGCACAGACAGGCGGCAGGGGGGCGCCCGCACAGACAGGCGGCAGGGGGGCGCCCGCACAGACAGGCGGCAGGGGGGCGCCCGCACAGACAGGCGGCGGGAGGCGCCCGCACAGACAGGCGGCGGGAGGCGCCCGCACAGACAGGCGGCAGGGGGGCGCTCGCACAGACAGGCGGCAGGGGGGCGCCCGCACAGACAGGCGGTAGGGGGGCGCCCGCACAGACAGGCGGCAGGGGGGCGCCCGCACAGACAGGCGGCAGGGGGGCGCCCGCACAGACAGGCGGCAGGGGGGCGCCCGCACAGACAGGCGGCCGGCCGACCGCACAGACGGGCGGCCGGCCGTCCGCACAGAGGGGCGGCCGGCCGCACGCACAGAGGGGCGGCCGGCCGACCGCACAGACCGGCGGCCGGCCGACCGCACAGACAGGCGGCCGGCCGACCTCACAGACAGGCGGCTGGACGCACGCACAGACAGGCGGATGGCCGACCGCACAGAGAGGCTCCGGCCGGGAGGGGAGGGGAGGGGAATCAGCGCTGGGGAGATTCTACATACCTTAGCAGCAGCACAGAGCAGTTTCGGGCAGCGCGCTCCTCTCTGTGTTATGCCACGTCACGTGTTAGGATGGTAGGAGGGAAAAGCAGGGAGGCGGGGAGAGAGTGGGTGGGCGGAGCCCGGGAGACGGCTGTCCCGCCCGTGGCAACGGGACAAACAATGTAAAGCGTGATAGTCCCGCTGTATCCGGGACGGTTGGGAGGTATGGTTATAGCATGTGTCTAAACTGGATAATTAATTATTATTAGACTTTAGGTCTAAGGTTCTATTTATAGCTGTGCTTTTCATTTCTGTTGAAATCACTGTGGACATGGCCTAGACTTGAAAGGACTAAAAATATGAAAAACATGTCAAAGATCAGTCACAAAGAACAGAAACTCAACTATGTTTGTTTATTATCACAGAAGAAAGATAAGAAAAATTAAGTTATTTGTAAAATTATGTAAGGAATTACACACAGTATGATAATTAGTTATATATATAAGAAAGCCATTAATGAGAAAAAATAATATTAAGGGGGTTGGTCACTACTCTGTCAACACCTTTTGAATTAGCATGTTTGCCACCCACTAAAATAGCAACACTTGCCTCTTGTATTGGTGACGTTCTAGTGGTGTCAGCACTTGCTCTTCCGGGCTCTCGTGATGTTTTTACATCATGCAAGCCCTGTGCCCAATCAGCGCTGGCTTCACTCCTCTCGTCTTCTCAGAAATTGAATATCAAGACAAAGTCATAGCTACATCTGGCCACTCACTTTCACTTCATGGCTGATATGTGCGAAGGCAGGGAGAGTGAAGCCAGATCTGATTGAGTGCAGGGCTTGTGTGACATACCAACCTTACATGAATCTTGGGATAGCAGGTGCCGACACCACTGGAACATCGACGGCTCCGGAGGTAAGTATAAGTGTTGCTATTTTACTGGGAGCAAACATGCTGATTAAGAAGGGGTTGACTTAGTAGTGTGCAACCCCTCTAAATAGTTATGCTCATTATTTGGGCATCCCTATTTTGTAACACCAATACTGTCATGAGGCAGGATTTTCCAAAAAGCATAGTGGTACTGTGCCAATAGGTGGTCCTGGAGCATGGGGCCAGCTGTAAACTATTTTAAATACAGATGTTTTGAACATTTTACTACTACTACTACTACTACTACTACTACTACAATGTTCTGCTTTACAAGACCACACAAACATTGTAAAGCCAGATTTGATTTAAATATATTTTCCACGAATAACTTATTTTATGATCATAGTCATGAATTACCTAGAATGATAAAATCAGTGTTGCAAACTCTCTCTTTCTACTGCTGCTCCCTTGTCTTTGTTGACAAGCTGCAGCGGTGACATCATGACTGCAGTGCACATGACTGCTGCAGCCAATACATTGATTAATTATAGTGGTCTTATGTGGTGTAGGTGTGACGTCACCGATGCAGCCTGTCAAAAAAGACAAGAAGCTGTGGCAGAGAGACATCACCAGAGCAGTGGAGGGTGAATAATGCTGATTTTATTATTTTTACCTAGCGCAAATTATTGGCCATTAAATTTTATTTATGGATTTGGCCTTTAAGTTGTGACTTTGTGATTGGAGGAGTCTAAAATGCAAAGAATGTGATCCTACAATTCAGTACAGACTGGGATATAAACGATACAGAAGAAAGCTATTTCAATTCACTTGTACTGCACAACACTTCCAATAAAAAAGATACTTCTTCCACTTGTTGTCTGGAATCATCAATTAAACAATTACTTAGCTGTAATATCCCCATAAGCCCTGCACATCATCAATTTAGTAATTCTAGTCGGTATTTCAGCCCAATTTATCAAGATGTTTATGTCAGATCTCTATCATAAAAATTCAAAATGGTTTATTCCAGACATCGGTGTATCAGAAACCAATTGACCGCCCCACACACCTCAGCTTCCACCCGAAACACATGGAAAAGTCCATCTTCTACAGCCAGGCCCTCAGAAATAATCATATCTGTTCCAACTCAACGGACAGCAATGAACACTTAACCCACCTTAAGGAGACATTTTTAAACCAAGGCTACCACCCAACCTCCATTGATGATCAGATCATTACAGCCAAAAGGATGCCTAGAAGTTAATTACTTCAATACAGAGAAAAAGAAGACAACAATCATTTAATTCTGGTGATGACCTACAGCCCACAGCTTGAGAAACTGAGAAAAACTGCTAAGAAACTTCACCAAGTTCAACACAAGGATGACCAGCTGAAAATAATATTCAAAGACCCTCCTTTGCTCTGCTACAGGCAACCTCCTTAGCAAACATTATGATCTGAAGTTCAATGCCCTCAGGTTCACCAAGAGGAACATATTCTTGTGTAGAGTGTGTGAATGTGAAGGGTTTCAAAAACTGCACTGATGTAGAGACCACAGAAAGGATACAAATTCTCAACACACAGCGGAACTATAAAATTCCTGGGATATTCACATGTTCATCTTTCAATGTGGTGTATTTAATCCTGTGCACTATATGTCCTACTAGCTGTACTACCCGGCTTCGTTAATAACTGCTGTTAACAAAATAGAATGTATTAACAAAAATGTATTCTGCACACAAAAAACACAAAACAAATAGATAGAAATGTAATTATTAAAAGGCAAAAATTAAGCTAATAGAAGCATTTCACAACATATATTTCAACACCACAGATATTCCACACAGATTTAACTAAATTGGCCAAGTAATGTGCTCCTTCTGTCTCTTTCCCCGTCTGTCTCTTTCCCCATCTGTCTCTTTCCCCGTCTGTCTCTTTCCCCGTCTGTCTGTCTCTGTCTGTCTCTTTCTTTGTCTGTCTCTATCTCTCTGTTTCTTTCCCCATCTGTCTCTTTCCAGGTCTCTCTCTTTCCCAGGTCTGTCTCTTTCCCCGTCTGTCTCCCCGTCTCTTTGTCTGTGTCTTTCCCTGTCTGTCTCTTTCCCTGTCTGCCTGTCTCTATCTATCTCTTTCCTTGTCTGTCTCTATCTCTCTGTCTCTCTCTAGCCATCTCCCCACCGACATCTTATTACCTCACATATAAGCTTCTTATACTATAAATGTCTTTTGTTCCTATGGCAACCAATCACAGCTCCTACTAATAACCTGTAGTTCCAGGCTCCATTTACTTTAATGGAGGCATGTTTTTTGGAGAGTAACTGTAAAGTGCGGGGTTAAATTTTCCTGTCAAAACATAGTCTACGACGTTCCCTGGGTCACATGAGGTGTCTGTGCAAAATTTCATGATTGTAAATGCGACGGAGTGGATCCACTTTTCGTTTCACTTTTTCCCCATTATGTAGATAGGGGCAAAATTGATTGGTAAATTGGAACACGCGGCAACTCACAACATAGCCTATGACGCTCTCAGGGTCCAGACGTGTGAGTGTGCAAAATTTTGTGGCTGTAGCTGCGACGGTTCAGATGCCAATCCCGGACATACTGTACATACACACATTCAACTTTATATAATAGATTGGGTGTTTGTATCTTGGAGAAACTGGACAAAGACCGAGAGCAAAGATAAGCTCTCATTGTCACACAGTTACAGACACTAAAAAGTAAAAACATTTACCTGTGGCCAAACATTTATGGGGCATAACATAAACAATATGAAAGTTGTCATATTAAAAGGCAACTTCAAGTCAGAAAAACATAGAAGGGTCTGGGAATACAAACTTATTACAGTCTTTGATTCTGTCTGTCTCAGGATTAAATCTGTCAGGAGGATTTATGACTCACTTCAAAATCGGAGCAATCTGCTCCAGAGACAGTGAGGGCATCAGGTCTCTGATCTTACATGGATATTAGGACTATAAAACGTTCAGAACATTTATTTTAGCTAATTAACCCATTAATGACGGAACCAATTTTGGCCTTAACGACCAGGCCAAATTTTTTTTAATTCTGGAATGCTTCAACGGATCCTGGTGGTTCTGAGACAGTTTTTTATAATGTATTTTACTTCATGATAGTGGTAAATTTAGGACGATATTTTTGGCGTATATTTTGAAAAAAATAAAAAAAATTGAAAATGTCACAATTTTTAAAAGTTTAATTTTTATGGCCTTAAACCAGAGAATTATTTCACATAAAATAATTAATAAATAACATTTCCCACTTGTCTACTTTACATCAGAACAATTTTTGAAACATTATTTTTTTTTTAATCAGGAAGTTAGAAGAGTTAAAAATTATGAGCAATTTCAAATTTTTCAAAAAAAAATTACATAACTATTTTTTTAGGGACCACATAACATTTGACCTGACTTTGAGAGGCCTAGGTGACAGAAAATATACAAAAGTTACACCATTCTAAAAACGGCACACCTGAAATTGCTCAAAACCACATCTAACAAGTTCATTAACCCTTCGGGTGCTTCACAGGAATGAATACAAAGTTGAATGAAAAAAATAATTGACATTTTAGCTTAAAATGTTGCTTTAGCCCCAATTTATTCTCTTTTACAAGAAACAGTGTGACAAAGTGGACCACAAAGTTTGTTGCCCAATTTCTTCTGAGCACGTTGATACCCCACATTTGGTCAGAAACCTCTGTTTGGACAATCGACCGGGCTTTGAAAGGGAGTGCCATTTTATTTTTGGAACACAAATATAAAGAGATTGCAACCACCATGTCACATTTGCAGGGCCCCTAAAGTACCTAAACAGCAGAAGTAACCCCATTTTAGAACCTAGACCCCTCAAGGATATTATCTAGGGGTATATTGAGCATTTTGAACCCACAGGTACTTCACAGAATTTGATAGCATTAGGTTATCAAGTCATATTGAAAATGTTCAGAATTTTTCAGAAAAATGTTGCTTTATCACTGAATTTCACACTTTTACAAGAGGTAACAAAAAAGTTGGACCCCAAAATTTGTTACCCACTTTCTTATGAGTGTGGTGATACCACACATAGTCAAAAAGTTCTGTTTGGACAAACGGGAGCGTTCAGAACGGAAGGAGCAATTTTTGAATTGGGGGCACAACGTCACATTTGCAGAGCCCCTAAGGTACCTAAACAGCAGACACTCCCCAAAAGTGACCCCATTTTGGAAACTAAACCCATCAAGGAATTTATGTAGGGGTGTGTTGAGCATTTTGAATCCATAGGTGCTTCACAGAACTTTTCAAAATGTGGATATGAAAATGATGGTTACCTCTTTTTCCACTAAAATGTTACTTTAGCCTAAAATTTGTAATTATAACAATAGATAATAGGAGAAACTGGACCCCATAATTTGTTATGCAATTTCTCTCGAATACAGTGATACATCATACATGGTCAAAAACTAATGTTTGGGCACATGACAGAGCTCGGAAAGCGAACAGCGCTGTTTGGTTTTTGGAACGGAAAGTTTGAAATTTGTAGAGCCCCTGAGGTGCCAAAAATGTAGAAACACCCACATGTGACCCCATTTCACAAACTAAACCCTATAATGAATTAATCTATTGGTGTGGTGAGTACTTTTAACCCATAAATTACACAGAATTTTATTAGATTTACTAGAAAGTGGCCCGATTCTAACGCATCAGTTATTCTAGAATTTATTGTGTAGTTAATGTATGATTTTTGTTATATATATATATATATATATATATATATAAAAAAAGGTTGTTGTGTGTAGTTGCCAAGTGTTTGTGTAGGGCACTGTAAATGTTCTGGGTGTTGTCTGGGTGTGGGGGTGTGTAAGAGCGGTGTTGTTTGTGTGTTGCGTTGTGTTTTGTGTTGTTTGCGGAGCGCTGTGTGTCTGCAGCGTTGTGTGTGTGTGGTGCTGTGTGTGTGTGTTGCGTGGTTTGTGTGGGTGTGTGTGTGTTTTGGGGGAGGTATGTTTTGTGCAGTGTGTGTGTGTTGGAGGAGCAGTCCTGGGGAGAGAGGAGGATAATAGGAGGAGTACTCCTGGAGAGAGAGGAGTATAATAGGAGGAGTAGTCCTGGGGAGAGAGGAGTATAATAGGAGGAGTAGTCCTGGGGGGAGGGGAGTATAACAGGAGGAGTAGTCCTGGGAGGAGAGGAGTATAATAGGAGGAGTAGTCCTGGGGGGAGGGGAGTATAATAAGAGTAGTCCTGGGAGGAGAGGAGTATAATAGGAGTAGTAGTCCTGGGGGAAGAGGAGGATAATAGGAGGAGTAGTCCTTGGGAGAGAGGAGGATAATAGGAGGTGTAGTCCTGGGGGGAGAGGAGTATAATAGGAGGAGTAGTCCTGGGGGGAGAGGAGGATAATAGGAGGAGTAGTCCTGGGGGAGAGGAGTATAATAGAAGGAGTAGTCCTGGGGGGAGAGGAGTATAATAGGAGGAGTAGTCCTGGGGGGAGGGGAGTATAATAGGAGGAAGAGTCCTGGGGAGAGAGGAGGATAATAGGAGGAGTAGTCCTGGGGAGAGAGGAGGATAATAGGAGGAGTAGTCCTGGGGAGAGAGGAGTATAACAGGAGGAGTAGTCCTGGGGAGAGAGGAGGATAATAGGAGAAGTAGTCCTGGGGAGAGAGGAGGATAATAGGAGGAGTAGTCCTGGGGGAGAGGAGTCTAATAGGAGGAGTAGTCCAGGGGGGGAGAGGAGTCTAATAGGAGGAGTACTCCTGGGGGGAGGAGTCTAATAGGAGTAGTAGTCCTGGGGGGAGAGGAGTATAATAAGAGGAGTAGTCCTGGGGGAGAGGAGTCTAATAGGAGGAGTAGTCCTGGAAGGAGGAGTCTAATAGGAGTAGTCGTCCTGGGGGGAGAGGAGTCTAATAGGAGGAGGAGTCCTGAGGGGGAGGAGTCTAATAGGAGTAGTTCTAGAGCGGGAGGAGTCTGATAGTAGGAGTAGTCCTGGAGGGGGAGGAATCTAATAGTAGGAGTAGTCCTGGGGAAGGAGGAGTCTAATAGGAGGAGTAGTCCTGGGGGGAGGAGTCTAATAGGAGTAGTAGTCCTGGGGGGAGTCTAATAGGAAGAGTAATCCTGAGGGAGAAGTCTAATAGGAGTAGTCCTGGAGGGGGAGGAGTCTAATAGTATGCGTAGTCCTGGGGGAGGAGGAGTCTAATAGGAGGAGTGATCCTGGGGGGAGGTGTCTAATAGGTGGAGTAGTCCTGGGGGGAGGTGTCTAATAGGTGGAGTAGTTCTTGGGGGGAGGTGTCTAATAGATGGAGTAGTCCTGGGGGGAGGTGTATAGGTGCCCAATGTGTGCGGGGGGCATGGCCGAGCGGGCAAAGTGTGCGAGGGGCATGGCCGAGCGGGCATAGTGTGCGGGGGGCGTGGCCGAGCGGGCATAGTGTGCGGTGGGCGTGGCCGAGTGGGATAGTGTGCGGGGGGCATGGCCGAGCTGGTACAGTGTGCGGAGGGCGTGGCCAAGCGGGCAAAGTGTGTGGGGGCGGGGCCCGGGTAACTATGCAATGCGGTTTCCATAGTTACCCAATGTGTACCATGGTTACCAGCGTACTCTGGCTCCGGCACACGTGTGTCGGGAGGCGGGGTAAGCTAGTAACCATGGTACACATCAGGTAACTATTCAAAGCGACAGTGCTGGTTCATTTTTTGTTTGTTGGTCTCCTGCTGTGCAGTACGCATCGGCGTGTTTGAAAGCGGGAGACCAACGATCTGAATGGGCAGGGAGCTGGCATACGCTGGTAACCATGGTACACAATCGGGTAATTAAGCAAAGTGGTTTCCATGGTTACCCGATGTGTACCATGGTTACCAGCGTACGCCGGCTCCGGCACGATCCCAGCAACGCAAGGGTATGTCTCGGCTGGGTTGCCGTTGTGGGCTCCCGGGGGTGCAGCAGTCCCCTGGGAGTCGGGGCTCTGTGTGGGTTCGGGGAATGCGTGCGGGGGGCGGGGCCAGGCCGAGCATCCAATGCGTGCAGGGGGCCGGGCCGAGCGGCCAATCCGTGCAGGGGGCGGGGCCTGGCCGAGGGCCAATGCGTGCGGGGGGTCGGGCCGAGCGGCTAATCCATGCGGGGGAGGGGCCAGGCCGAGCAGAGCGGCCAATGCGACAGTTGTCACTGTAATGATGTTATTTTGGAGCAAGACAGACAGACAGACAGACAGAATAAGGCAATTATATATATAGATTACATAATATTGGTTACACTTGATAAGGGTCCAGATGTCCATAGCAGCCAGGGCTCAGCTTTCATTTTACTTCAGCAGCTTCAATGGTGAAAGCTGCACTCTGGTTGCTATAGGCAATGAGAACAATCTTACTGGCAGTCAATTTTTAGAAATGAGGCCCCAGTTACTTCTGTAGTGGCTATAGGCAACGAGGATGATCTTACTGATACAAGTGCATCTCAATAAATTAGAATATTATCAAAAAGTTAATTTATTGCAGTAATTCAATACAAAAAGGGAAACACATACCGTATTTTACGGCTTATAAGACGACTGGGCGTATAAGACGACCCCCAACTTTTCCAGTTAAAATATAGAGTTTGGGATATACCGTATATAATTGAGTATAAGCCAACCTGAGTAATGTGCCCATTGTTTAGTAATGTCCCCTGCACTGAAGTGCCCATTGTTTAGTAATGTCCCTTGCAGTAATGAGCCCATTGTTTAGTAATGTGCCCATCCTTATCCCCCCTTGTAACAATGAACCCATTGGTTAGTAATGCCCTCCTACCGGTCCCCTTCTTGTTCCCTATTATGCCGTTGTTTACACACAATAAACATTACTCTCACCTCTCCTTCATTCCCGTTTTGCCTTCACCTTCTTCTGGCAGACTGCAGGCCCATAGACCCCTCTGTGATAGCGTCCGATGCACAGGGCTGGTGTCTGCCATCATGGCTTTACTGCAGTTGAATGCTTTGTGGTGCCATAAAGCATTCAACTGCAGTAAAGCGCTGACAGCAGTGGCCCTGTGTATGGGATGCAATCATGGAGGAGTGCTTCTTGCGGACCGCAGGCCCATAGACCCCTCCATGATTGCGTCCTGTACACAGGGCCTGCAGTCTGCCAGAAGAAGCTGAAGGCACCGCGGGAACGGAAGAGAGGTGAGAGTAATGTTTATTGTATGTAAACAACAGCATAATAAAAGACAAAAAGGGGACCGGTAGGAGGGCATTACTAAACAATGGGCTCATGCAGCACTGTGCACCACCGTATAAGACACCCAGTGTATAAGACGACCCCTGACTTTTGAGATTTTCAGGGGTTAAAAAGTCGTCTTATACACTGGAAAATACGGTATATTATATAGAGTCATTACACACAGAGTGATCTATTTTAAGTGTTTATTTCTGTTAATGTTGATGATTATGGCTTACAGCCAATGAAAACCCAAAAGTCATTATCTCAGGAAATTAGAATATGATAGAAGACCAACTGAAAAAATTATTTTAAATTCAGAAATGTTGGCGCCTACTGAAATGTATGTACAGTAAATGCACTCAATACTTGGCTTGTTTTGCATGAATTACTGCATCAATCTGGCGTGGCATGGAGGCCATCAGCCTGTGGCACTGGTGAGGTGTTATGGAAGCCAGGTTGCTTTGATAGCAGCTTTCGGCTCATCTGCATTGTTGGGTCTTGTGTCTCTCATCTTCCTCTTGACAATACCCCATAGATTCTCTATTAAGTTTAGGGAAGGTGAGCTTGCTGGCCAATCAACAACTGTCATACTGTGGTTATTAAACCAAGTATTGGTACTTTTGGCAGTGTGAACAGGTGCCATGTCCCACAGGAAAATAAAATTTCCATCTCCAGAAAGCTTGTCGGCAGAGGGAAGCATGAAGTGCTCTAAAATTTCCTGGTAGACAGCTGCGCTGACTTTGGTCTTGATAAAACACAGTGGACCTACACCAGCAAATGACATGGCTCCCCAAGCCATCACTGATTGTGAAAACTTCACACTAGACCTCAAGCAGCTTGGATTGTGGCCTCTCCACTCTTCCTCCAGACTCTGGGACCTTGATTTCCAAATGAAATGCAAAATTTACTTTCATCTGAAAACAACACCTTGGACCACTGAGCAACAGTCCAGTTGTTTTATCCTTGGCCCAGGTAAGATGCTTCTGGTGTTGTTTAATAGTCATGAGTGGCTTGACACAAGGAATGCGACAGTTGCAGCCCATGTCCTGAATACGTCTGTGTTTGGTGGCTCTTGAAGCACTGACTCCAGCAGCAGTCTACTCCTTGTGAATATCCCCCAAATTTTTGAATGGCCTTTCTTAACAATTCTATCGAGGCTGCGGATGCAGGTGCTTGTGCACCTTTTTCTACCACACTTTTCCCTTCCTCTCAACTTTCCATTAATATGCTTGGATACAGCACTCTGTGAATAGCCAGCTTCTTTAGCAATGACCTTTTGTGGTTTACCCTCCTTGTGGAATTTGTCAATGACTGCCTTCTGGACATCTGTCAAGTCAGCAGTCTTCCCCATGATTGTGTAGCCTACTGATCCAGACTAAGGGACCATTTAAAACCTTTAGGAAGCCTTTGCAGGTGCTTTGTGGTAATTATTCTAATTTTCTGAGATGACTTTTGGGTTTTTATTGGCTGTAAGCCATAATCATCAACATTAATAGAAATAAACACTTGAAATAGATCACTCTGTTTGTAATGACTATATAATAAATATATGCATTTTCCTTTTGTATTGAATTACTGAAATAAATTAATTTTTTGCTATTTTAATTTATTGAGATGCACTTGTATGTATGTGTATATATATATATATATATATATATATATATATATATATATATATATATATATTGTAAGATGGCACTCGGTAATATTGGAAATGGCCGGTATGTGTCGCAGAGAACCTCTGCCATGAACCTGGAGTGTTCGCTGAGACTTGTAGTTCCACACATCTTTTGGTAACATGTTTCAGGGCTAGATTCATGGGATGGTCAGAAGTGATGGGCGGAAGTGACCATCCACATACTTCCCACCCAAGGGTGTGTCTGGGAGGATATCATGTGTCTGGTTGTGATCACATGGCTGTCTACCAGGGTCCTGGAAGGAAACGGACCTGCTGGAGCACATGGTGAGACCATGTGGGGAGTATGCTGCCACTCCTGAATAGGCAACCCCAGGAGAAGGGGGTTATGGGCTGACTGGGTGTCAGCAAATGAAGACCGTCATATATGTCTTCGCTTGGATACAGCTGAGAGGTCAGTGAGTAAAGGCTGTGATGCCAGCACTCGTACACTGTGTGTATGAAGCCTTGCGGATATACTCACTCTTGGAACAGACTGGGGATAGTGGCATGTTCCTGTAATATGTTTAAATGAACTGTAACAGCAGTTTATGACATGCTTGAATAAACCACATGGACATTTTAAGTGACAAAGTGCTCCTGTGTGCCTCAATCCCGCTGCCAGACATGTGTCCCCAATACATTCGGGGCGCAGGTCATTACAATATAGTTACATAGTTACTCGGGTTGAAAAAAGACCTAGGTCCATCTAGTTCAACCTTCCTCCACCAGTTCTACATTTTGTGCCAAAGTCATTTATAACCAACAATGTTATGTGTACTGAGGAAATCATGCAGCCCTTTTTTAAAAGCCGTTATAATATCTGCCATTACTACCTCTTGTGGTAGGGCATTCCACAGTCTGACTGCTCTAACTGTAAAGAATCCTTTCCTATTTAGCTGCCGGAATCGCTTTTCTTCCACTCGCAGTGAGTGCCCCGTGGTCCTTAGTATTGCCTTTGGAAGGAAAAAGTCATGTGCCAGTCCTTTAAATTGACCACACATGTATTATACATATAAATGAGATCTCCTCTGAGACGTCTTTTTTTCTAAGCTAAACATATCTAACTCTTTCAACCTGTCATCACATGGGAGGCCTTCCATCTCTTGTAGTAGTCTAGTTGCCCACCTTTGAACTTACTCTAACTTCTGAATGTCCTTTTTAAAATGTGGAGCCCAAAACTGAATCCTAAATTCCAGATGTGGCCTTACAAGTGATTTATAGAGAGGTAACAGTACGTTGGGATCACAGGATCTAATTTCTCTTTTTATACACCCTAAAATCTTGTTTGCTTTAGCAGCTGCTGCTTGACATTGAGTGCTGCTGCTCAGCTTATTTGTAATGAGAATATCCAAGTCCTTCTCCTGTTCTGTAGTCCCGAGTTTACTTCCATTTAAAGTATACGCAATTATAGGATTACTCTGTCCTAGGTGCATTACTTTACATTTATCAACATTAAATCTCATTTGCCAAGTATCTGCCCATTCTGACATCTTATCCACATCGTTTTGTAATATTGTACTATCAAGGTCAGTTTTTAATATCCTACATAGTTTGGTGTCATCATCAGCAAAGACTGACACTTTACTATCTATCCCATCCACAAGGTCATTAATAAAGAGATTAAAAAGAATCGGTCCTAGCACAGATCCCTGCAGCACTCCATTGCTGACAATAGCCCATTTAGAGTATGTACCATCAATGACTACTCTTTGTTTCCTATCTTTTAGCCAATTCCTTACCTAGTTGCATATAGTTTCCATATATATATGTGTGTGTGTATGTATATGTGTGAATATATGTATATATATATATATTTTTATATATATATATATATATATATATATATATATATATATATATATATATATATATATATATATATATATATATATATATATATATACATATATATATATATATATATATATATATATACAGTGCCTACAAGTAGTATTCAACCCCCTGCAGATTTAGCAGGTTTACACATTTGGAATTAACTTGGCATTGTAACATTTGGACTGTAGATAAGCCTGGAAGTGTGAAATGCACTGCAGCAAAAAAGAATGTTATTTCTTTTTTTTTTTTTTAAACTGTGAAAAGTTTATTCAGAGTGTCATTTATTATTCAACCCCTCAATCCACCAGAATTCTGTTTGGTTCCCCTAAAGTATTAAGAAGTATTTCAGGCACAAAGAACAATGAGCTCACATGTTTGGATTAATTATCTCTTTTTCCAGCCTTTTCTGACTAATTAAGACCCTCCCCAAACTTGTGAACAGCACTCTTACTTGGTCAACATGGGAAAGACAAAGGAGCATTCCAAGGCCATCAGAGACAAGATCGTGGAGGGTCACAAGGCTGGCAAGGGGTACAAAACCCTTTCCAAGGAGTTGGGCCTACCTGTCTCCACTGTTGGGAGCATCATCCGGAAGTGGAAGGCTTATGGAACTACTGTTAGCCTTCCACGGCCTGGACAGCCTTTGAAAGTTTCCACCCGTGCCGAGGCCAGGCTTGTCCGAAGAGTCAAGGCTAACCCAAGGACAACAAGGAAGGAGCTCCGGGAAGATCTCATGGCAGTGGGGACATTGGTTTCAGTCAATACCATAAGTAACGTACTCCACCGCAATGGTCTCCGTTCCAGACGAGCCCGTAAGGTACCTTTACTTTCAAAGCGTCATGTCAAGGCTCGTCTACAGTTTGCTCATGATCACTTGGAGGACTCTGAGACAGACTGGTTCAAGGTTCTCTGGTCTGATGAGACCAAGATCGAGATCTTTGGTGCCAACCACACACGTGACGTTTGGAGACTGGATGGCACTGCATACGACCCCAAGAATACTATCCCTACAGTCAAGCATGTTGGTGGCAGCATCATGCTGTGGGGCTGTTTCTCAGCCAAGGGACCTGGCCATCTGGTCCGCATCCATGGGAAGATGGATAGCACGGCCTACCTGGAGATTTTGGCCAAGAACGTCCGCTCCTCCATCAAGGATCTTAAGATGGGTCGTCATTTCATCTTCCAACAAGACAACGACCCAAAGCACACAGCCAAGAAAACCAAGGCCTGGTTCAAGAGGGAAAAAATCAAGGTGTTGCAGTGGCCTAGTCAGTCTCCTGACCTTAACCCAATTGAAAACTTGTGGAAGGAGCTCAAGATTAAAGTCCACATGAGATACCCAAAGAACCTAGATAACTTGGAGAAGATCTGCATGGAGGAGTGGGCCAAGATAACTCCAGAGACCTGTGCCGGCCTGATCAGGTCTTATAAAAGACGATTATTAGCTGTAATTGCAAACAAGGGTTAATCCACAAAATATTAAACCTAGGGGTTGAATAATAATTGACCCACACTTTTATGTTGAAAATTTATTAAAATTAAACTGAGCAACATAACTTGTTGGTTTGTAAGATTTATGCATCTGTTAATAAATCCTACTCTTGTTTGAAGTTTGCAGGCTCTAACTTATTTGCATCTTATCAAACCTGCTAAATCTGCAGGGGGTTGAATACTACTTGTAGGCACTGTATATATATATATATATATACACGAGCGGACCCGTTGACGTTCAGTTTGGCAACTTCATCAGGTCTTTAGATAAAGTTTGTTTTGTTATTTTTTTAAGCACTGTATAATGGTATTAGTTGATGGGATTTTTGGTACAGATTGTTTTTTGGAATGTTGTTATTTTTGGAACACTGTATACTGGTAATAATTGATGTGATTTATTTTTTTAGAGGGTACATACGGTATTTGGACACTGTATGTTTTTGGTAATTATTTCACCATATTTTGGTATTAATTGTTATTCATTATTTGAGCGCTTTATTTTGGCATTATGTGGGCTGTATATTGGAATTATTTTAGCACTGTATAGTGATTTGTTACTGTGTGTTTGTTGTGTGAATTCTGTATTTAATGTTGTGTTTTGGGTTTAATGTCTGTATTGTGTATCTGATGTCTATACTGTGTATTTTTGTCTGAATTGTGTATTTGCTGTGTGTATTTATAATGTTTACTTGCTGTGTTATTGTGTATTTAATATCTATATTGTGCTTTTGTTGTCTGTATTGCATATTTGATGTCTATATTGTGTATTTGATGTCTGTATTATATATTTGTTGTGTATATTGTGTATTAGATGTATGTATTGTCTATTTGGTGTGTGTGTATTATGTAATTTTCATTATTTATTATTATTATAGCTCCATTTATTTTATGTATGTATAGTATTTTTGCTGTCTGTACTGTGTATTTGATGTCTAAATTATGTCTTTGATGTTTGCATTGTGTATTTGTCTGTATTTTTGCATGAATCAGTGATAGACACACCGTCAGCAATTTATTTTGCCATCAGAGGCAACCCAGGTGTACTGGTTTCTATTGAGGTACCAAAGTAAGCATACCTCCCATCGCATCTGTAGCAGGATTTTGCATGATGAGGCAGTTTGTATTCACAACATACAATGCTGATTCAATGTGGCTCCTTCAAAGCAGCCACATTACTGCACTGAACAAGGGCCTGGCAATCTACTTCAATATTATGCCAAGAAAACTAGATGGAGAGTACAACTAAAAGAATTCGATGTAGTGCTGGAAGATGCACCATTAGGTCGGCGTGCACTCAACAAGCTACTCGGGAAGAGCCTATGGTTCACTTGAGTATGATTAAGTCTCATGACGAGGCAGGATCAAAACCGCAAGGATGTCTTGGTGCTGATATTGCTTGGTTGAAAGGGAAGAGCAAAAGCTGCAAAGATGTCATAAAGTTCAGAACTTGGAATGTACGAACCATGAACCAAGGCAAATTGAACATCGTCAAAGCTGAAATGGACAGAACAGGACTCAGTTTGCATGGAATTAGCAAACTAAGATGGACTTAATCTGAACATTTCCAGTCAATAGAACATTGGGTCTACAATTTTGGCAATGATAATCAAAGAAGAAACGGTGTAGCTTTTATTCTCAACTGAAAGTTGTCCAGCACTGTCCTGAAGTACAATGCAGTCAGTGATAGAGTCATTTCAATATGACTACAAGGAGCATCAATCCATGTCACAGTTGTACAAGTCTGCACACCAACAACAGATGCAGAGAAGGAGGATTTTGAACTATTCTACTATCAAGTTCAAGAAGAAGTGACACGATGTCTTGCTCAAAACTCGCCGAGTGTCAGGACTACATCTGACAGTGCTCACACAGCAGAGTTGGACACTCCACATGATCCTTCTTTTGAGTTGCACAGACAGGCTCTGGCGTTGACCTGCTGTGCTCTTGTTAGTAATTGGCTTGCAGGAGTTAATTTATGCTAGCCTGCGGATTTTTGCTTGAGTCAAATGTTGCAGGAGACCAATCGAATTCATCTCTGCCTTTTCTAAGATGTTGGAGCCTGTTCTCCCATGCCGATGATAGCTTTATATCATCCTGGCCCTTGTGTTTTATTATCCTGTTGCTGGTGAACTTCTGTGTGCTGTTTGGTGTGTTGTGGTAATACTTTTTGTCTTATGGTATCTGATTATTTCCTCTCTTCCTTTAGTTTCCTCCTGATCACATATTGTCTATACCTCTGTGAGTGATTGCTGTGGGTTTGCATTTTGGTTTCCCCCATTTGTTTCTGTGGGAGTAACCACTCCTGTCCCGGTCCTCTTCTTGGTGGAGGGAGGGGGGCCACTAGACTAAGGTTGTTCAGGAGCTAGGTTAAGGAAGGCGGCCCAAACATCATCACATTCGGATGTATTTTTGGGATCAGGGTCAGCTAGGTTTCCCCTAGCCTGAGGGCCAGTTTAGGCTCCCCTGTTCCTAGTTATCCTGTCAAAATTGACAAGATGCCAAAATAAGACTTACTCATTATCATGGAAGACTTGAATGCCAAAGTGGTCCATGGCAAACATCAAATCATTGTTGGAAACTTTGGACTTGGTGAACAAAATGTGGTTGGAGGAAGATTCATTGACTATTGTACGAAAAGCAACTGTCCATCATTAACATCTTCTTCCAAAATCTCAAATGGAGACTGTACACATGGACATGACCAAACGGGGCCTATAAGAATCAGATTGACTACATATGTGTTCTACAAAGATCATTACTGCAAAAATAAAGCCAGGAGCTGACTGTGGAACTGATCATGAACTTTTGATAGCAAAGATTAGAGTCAAGCTGTGCAAAAGGACTAAACAACAGGTTGTTTCCAACTTCGATTTGACCAACATACCTGGAGTATATTGGAACGGTCTGCACAACCGATTTATATGTCTGGACATGGATGAAACAAAGCCTGAGGAATTAGGATGCATAAAGACTATTATTACTGAAGAAGTAAGAAAGACAATAAACAAGAGGCAGAAGAGACCCCCGCAGCTATAGTTAACAGAAGAGACCCTAAAGAGCATTGAAGAAAGCATTGAAGAAAGACAAATGGCAAAAGGTACACAGACAACATCAGTAAAAGGCCAAAGAGAGCCATTAGAGCAGACAAAGAACTTTATTACCAAAAGACATGTACAGAGATAGAAAAATGAACATTTGAAGGGCAAGACCAGGAAGGCATAAAAAAGATCAGCGATATGATGAAAATTTCAACCAAGAGTAAGAATGTTGGAAGACACCAGTGAGGAAAAATTAACTGAGCCAGAACAGATCAAGGAAAGATGGAAAGAATAAGCGGAGCACCTCTAAAAGAATGACTCAGTGATATGGAAGGAAACAGAGACTGGAAATACTAGCGAACCAAAAATCTTGCGGCAATAAAGCTACTGTAAAAAAAACAAAGCACCTGGATGTGACAATATTGCAATAGAACTAATAAAGTCTTCTGATGCAGTATCATCACACGCCTGTGTCAATAGATATGGATAACTGGTAAATGACTCAAGGACTTAACAAGATCGGTGTTTATTTCTATTCTAAAGAAGGGAGATGCTACCGACTGTGGAAACTATTGGACTATTGCGCTCGTACCTCATGCCAGCAAAATAGTACTGAAAATCCCACGAAGATGGCTACAGCTTTACATTGACAAAGAGGTACCAGAGAAACAAGCAGGATTCGGAAAATGCAAAGGAACAAATGATGTAATTGCTAACATTAGATGGATAATGGAAAATGTCAAAGAATATAACAAGGAGATCTATTTTTTCTTTATCAACTACAGCAAAGACTTTGACTGTGTTGATAAGACTCATCAGGAACAATTACATCAACCAAGAAGAAACAATCCAAATGGAACATTGTGGTATGCATGGTTCAAAGTAAAATAAGGAGGATGAATCATTATCAATGGTGGACGAATCATCAACAATCTTAAATTTACAGATAATACAGCATTGATAGCAACAAGCATAGATGGAATAAAAGACTTATTACGGTGTGTCAAGATGGAAAGCTCAAACATAGGACTCCTACTTAATACAACGAAAATGATATTGACTACTGCCAGGTACAACTGGGACACATTTAAGATGGACGGCGATAAATTGGGATTTGTAAAGGAATTTAGCCTTCTCAGATCAATGATCACTCAAAATGCAGCGACAATACCAGAAGTGAATAGGAGAACAGCTATGGGCAAATCAACAATGAAGTCACTGGACAAGGTCCTCAAATTGAGGAATGTTTCACTGGTAACAAAGACATGACTTGTACATAGTCTGTTCTTTTCTGTGGTAACATATAAATGCAAAACCTGGACGATAAAGAAAAAAGACAGAAGAAGAATCAATGCCTTGGAAATATGGTGCTGGAGAAGGATGATAGAAATACCATGGACGGCAAGAACAAATAAATCAATTTTGGAACAAATCAAGCCAGAAAAGTCATTCAAAGCAAGGATCACTAAGCTATGACTTGCCTACTTTGCACACATCAAATGAAGACAGTAATCACTGAGTAAGGACATCATGGTCAGAAGAATAGAGGGAACCAAAAAGGTGAAGAGGAAGACCAGCAATCTGATGGCTTGATACAATCAAGAAAATGCCATAGAAGAAGCTAGTGTGCTTATCTAGGTTGGCACAAGATCGACCTTCCCACAGAGCAATCATCCATCAAGTCACCATGGCTCGAGATCGAGCTGAAGGCTGTTAAAAAAAACACCAGCCTCATCACATCTAAAAAATGTATTTCTTTATGTATACAGCTTGTATTATGAATTTTATGTAACAAATCCACTGTCAAAAATGATTTAGAAAATCCAAATGGCTAGCATAATGTGTAAATGTATCATAGCTACATCCCCTCTAGCATTCATTCAGACCCACTGTTTTAATACAGTAGGACTTGTGCTTTGCCGCATTTTTGCTCGTTTTTTTGGTGCAGTTTTGGTCGCAAAACTGCATGCATTTCCTTCCCCAGCAAAGTCTATGAGATTTCAGATTTTTTTGTCTGCACGTTGCAGCTTTTTTTGGCTGTGTCTTTGTAGTGACCACAAAGATGCAGCATGTCAATTCTTTCTGCTTTTTTGCCAGCATTTTTTATCCCTTCCAGTCAATATATTTGACTTAAAAAACGCACTGGGCAAAAATGTGGTAAAAACGCAGTAAAATGTGTTAAAAAATGCATGCCAAGGGTGTTTTATTTTTGGGACCAAAATCTTGCATCTTTGTGGTTACCACAAAGATGCAGCATGCACACATAGCCCTACAAGGACAACCATTCATTGGAAAACTGTCTTGACATGCTACATTTCCTGGCTACAGCCACAATAAACACACCCAGAATGAATGTTGCCTTTGGGGGTGTCTAATAACATGCAAATCTATTCGGGTATGTGGCCACAATCAGGGTTAGCAGCATTTGGATGCAGTGTGTTTTTGGTACTTCCAAAATGCTACATTGTACAGTACAAGGACAGTGGATAGGATTGATAGAAATCCCATGCCCAGTGTGCTTCTTTTTAACACTTCGTAAACTGACCTGCGGCATGGGTTTCCGAGCCACAGCCTGTCAATTTAATCATGCAGAGATATTAGTGCTCTGAACAGTAGAACACAGTACAGCATGTTCTCCCTTCACAATATTTGATACAAAATGAGGTAAACTTATGTCATTGTAATCATCCGTGCACAGGAGCTGTGCCGTACGATCACTGCCAGGAGCTCAGTTTAAATGATAGCAGAGTTCCCGCACTGCCCCTGGCTGCTCAACCTGTTAAATACCGTGATCAATAGCAACCCGAGGCCAAATGACGACATCTGGGTCTACCAGCTAAGGTGACCTTTTAGACCATGCCATTGTGGCGCCCCTGCGGCTTCAGGCGCCACAGGGTACTGCAGCTCACCTGGGGTGCAGTATTCATCTCATATATAGATGAGGTCATCTCCGGTAAATCACCACAACACATCCAACACACAACTCGGGAGCCTGTCACTGGGACTGGGCCTGGGTAGGTGCCAGGGGTGGCCATCATGAGGTATGGGACCTCTTGCCCACTAGTTCAGCAACCCGGGAGGCGGGGTACCTGCAGGGGAAGATTGAGTTACCTCGGGGCGTGCCAAGCACCAGGTCAGACAGGTCAAGAAGAGACGTCACAAGACACTGGAGAGAAAGGGGCCAGTGGTCAGGAACTAGAGGCTCGACCCGGGTTCTTAGGAAGAAGGGGGATCCCAGGGTTTGCAGGGAGTGCAGCAGTCACCCATGACCCATTCCACGGTCCAGGAGCTGGGGTGGAGGGAAGATCACTGGAAAGGACACATAGAAGGAAACGCCAGCCTTGACCTCTGAACTATCCGGGATCGGCTGGAGCCCATCACAGCGGAACAAGGCACTCCAAAGGCGGTGTAACTTCAGTGAGTAAACTTGAATTGCACCCTCTGTGTCGTCCCATCATTGCCAAAGCTCTCATCATCGCGCCCCTGCACCATAGGCGACTACTAACACTCCCATCCTACCTGGGTCCTAGCTCTACCTGTGGAGAACTGCAACACCCCAGCTGCGTCACCATCTGCCCCAGAAGAGAGACTTTCCGCAGCGACAGCTAATAACTGGCCGCATACCGCAGGTGGCGTCATAAATAACTAATCCCATCATCCCCATCCCCATCTTTATTGACACCGCCGGGGTCACGGAACCGGGCTTGGCCACTGTGACAACCCGAATCGACACTGGCTCGCTGACGAATAACCTACTGAGGGACCTCGTGGGCTTGTCAACTTGGTGTCACGAACAGGATTTTGTGCCTGCGACAACGGATACTGTGCGCCTAATGAATTGTGGATATCATGTTTACTAAAAACGACAGTAGCCATTAGCTGTGTGCTGCGGTAAGAAAGAGGGGCATGTCATCGTGGGTGGAGCCCAGGAGAGCATACGAAGAGAAATCACGCTGCCAAAGCTGGATGCATCGATCTATATTGATGGAAGAGGCCGACCAGATAGTTCCAGCTGCAGCACTGGCCTTGATGCCTTACACTTCGGGGGCGGTGTGGTCATCGCAATGTGCAGGAGAATCACGCCCGCTGAGCGTCTGCGGAGAAGAACTGTGTGCTCTGTTCTGAGCATACCCCCTTGCAGAGAACCTCACCATGTCATATATGGCCTACCCAGACCCGTGGGGGGCTCAGTGCTGGAAAATACAGCACCTGCAGCACAGTAGTGGGTAAAGGAGTGAGGTGATAACGATCCAACGCTTACGGGAAAGTTCAATGGAGTGCTGCTCAGGGATCGCACTGGACCGGGGATTTTCTCATGACACCACGGGCACCACCAAGGCAGCGCCCTGTGAACAGGGAACCCAGACACTGGGTCTGGGCTTTGGGATACCCGGTCAGGCAAAAAACATATGCATTTGCAGGCAAGACGTTAAGTTCCGTGACCAAGGGACCCAAACTGTCCTGCTTATGGCCTACCTGAGACCCCGGATGGCCTTAAAACGGGACACTGTTGCTGAGTAATGGGTTCATCTGGGCCCTGTAAATAGCTGAATAATGCTGCATAGTGTTCAAAGTTAAAGTATAATGTTTTGGGGGTTTTTTTGTGTTGAAAAGGACATCTGGGCCACTGGACTATGGGTGGCTAGGACTACCTTGTAAATAATTAGCACCTGTTGTGCTCCCTACCAGAATTATCATGACCCAAAAAGCTGTTGTGCGTGCTGAAGAGGTAAAGCAGGGTCTGGAACGCTCTGAGTACGCCCAGAGACTACGTTGGGATGGGGGTTCAAGGCAGGTTCCCCATATTGTTGTTGCTGCTAAATTTGTTGCACTTGGTTGGAGGGATACAAGGTGTAAAGCAGGCTTTACACGCTGCGATCTCGCTAGTTAGTGTGCCATATAGGGACTAAGTGAAAAAAGTGATAACTCATTTGTACATTATAAAAAAAATCACAAAATTAAGAACAAAAAATATAGTATACCAATAAATGTGTATAGTTATGTAAAAACAAAAATAAATGAAAAAAAGTACACATATTTAGTAGCACTGCATCCGTAATAACTAGATCTATAAAACTATCACACTATTTATCCCCCACAGTGAACACCATAAAAAATAAAATAAAAACGTAGCAAAAACTATGTCGTCATCATACAGCTAACAAACAAGGTGAATAAAACGCGATCAAAAAGCCATATGTTAAAGAAGTTGTCCAGTTACCAAAACTGATTTTTTTTTCTCATAAATCTTGCAAATATGTGCCTCTCCACACATCTATTATGTTTTTTTCAGAAATATTACCTTTTATCCTGCTCTAGCAGCACATCCTCATTGCTGACTCCAGCTCTGATGGGGTTAATCTCTCTTCTGACTTCCTGGGCTCAGTTACTACAACTCCCATCATTCTTTGTGGCTCTAGGGCTGTATCTAACACACCCACTCAGCTCTCCACCCAAAGACTCCTCTCTGCCTCTTCCCTGTGGAATCACTGAGAGCAATCACAGGAGAGACAGCCAAAGCTCCCAGCTCGGCACAACCAGGGGAAGAAAGCGTCTATCTTCTGCTTGTACTCATGTAGTTCATAGTCTGTATGTGTGTACAGAAATTGATTATTAGCGGCGCAATATGTGAAAAAAATAATTGGGGAAAAAAAATAATGAAGGGGTCATGAGATTGCTTTTTTCCCCTCTTGCCTAGTCTGTGTGTCGTCAATCGTGTGGCATGCATTTTGCAGGCTACTTTCACATCAGCGTTTTTTTGCCTAAACCGCAAACCGCATATGACCGGATCCTGTGGATTAAATGTGCAGCACATGCAACCATTATTTTACCGGATCCTCCTGCAGCGGGACACAGAATTTTTCGGCCGACACTGGAGTCAGCTGACTCCTGATCTCACAGTCCGCACACACTGCAATGGATGCAGGTTGACAGTAGTCACTGCCTGCTGCTGATCACATGTGACCGTGTGCAGGCTGTGTGGTCAGGACTTCAGCTGAGTTCAGATCAGCTGACTCCAGTGTCGGCCGATTAGGCTGGGGCCACACGGGGATTACTGCGATCCTCTCGCATGACACTCAGCTCATGCTGGCAGTACAGCAGAGCCGAGTGTTATGCGTGTGTCCCCGCGACTGAGGTCCGACTGTGCGAGCGGACCTCAGCTGCGGATGGCGGTCCGGCACTCAGGAGGGGCGGGCCAGTGTTGCGGAGGGGCGGGCGGGCTCTGAGGAGGGGTGGGAGGGATTTCTCTCCCTCTCTCCTCCGTAGTCAGCTATTGCGATTCTCGTTTTACACTCGCGAAACACCAATGTACCGCGAGTGCAGTGCGATTTTTCTCCCACACCATACAATTGAATGGGTGTGAGAGAAAGAGTCTTGCATTACAATTGCAGCATGCTGCAATTGTTTTCTCGGTCCGATTAGGGCTGAGAAAATAATTGCTCATGTGCGCTGATACACAGGCTAATATTGGTCCGAATGGAATGCAATGTTTTATCGCACTCCACTTGCCGTGTGGCTTAAGGCTACTTTACACGCTGCGACATCGCTAGCGATCTCGTTAGCGATGTGAAATTCTAGATCGCAAGTGCGATCTTTCGGGATCGCACATAGGTCATATTACACATGTGCGATCTCGAAAGATCGCACTTGCGATCTAGAATTTCACATTGCTAATGAGATCGCTAGCGAGGTCGCAGCGTGTAAAGTGCCCTTTAGGCTTTACTTGTTCTGTGTCCCGCTGCATTCATCGCAGCGTGTGCAGGCTGGAGTTCAGCTGAGTTCAGATCAGCTGACTCCAGTGCTGGACTGAACTGAGGTGACCTCACAGCCCGCACATGCTGCGATGGATGCAGGGGGACACAGAACAAGTAATCGTCTGACACTAAAGTCATCTGATTACTTGTTGTGCTGGTGCTCTGGTCAGTAGTAGGGATGAATGAGCAGTAAAATGCTCTGGTGCTCGATGGGTGAAACCCATGTCGATTTTTTAAAAAAAAAATTCATTACAAATAAAAAAAAACAAAAAAACAAACACATAACCCTAACCCTAAAAAAAAAGTGTGAGTTCCTGCTGCATTTTCTATTGCTAAGGGTAACCCAAGCAGCTACTGGCTGCTAACCCCCGCTGCTTTTTGTTACCTTCACTGGCAATGGAAAATCCAGGAAAGCCTTTTTTTTTTTTTTAAAGTTTTTGCCTAAAAACTTTAAAAAAAAAATGACGTGGGCTTCGCCATATTTTTTGTACGCTAGCCAGGTACAGCAGGCAGGTACGGGCTGACCCCAACCCCCAGTTGCCTATTTGTACCCGGCTGGGAACCAAAAATATAGGGAAGCTCCTTTTTTTGTTAAATTATTTCATGAATTTCATGAAATAATTTACAAAAAAAAAAAATGACGTGGGCTTCGCTCATCTTTTTGTATCCAGCCAGGTACAACTAGGCAGCTGGGGATTGGAATCCACAGCACAGGGTGGTTCAAGCTTTCTGGGCCCCCCCTGCTGCGAATTGCAGTCCACAGCCGCCCCAAAAAATGGTGCTTTCATAGAAGCGCCATCTTCTGGCGCTGTATCCAACTCCTCCAGTGGCCCTGGTGCCAGGTGGCACGCTGGGTAATAAGGGGTTAATACCAGATATGTTTTACCAGCTGGTATAAAGCTCGAGATTCTTAATGTCAGGTCAAGTTTGACCCGGCCATTAAGAATCTCCAATAAAGGGTTAAAAAAAAAAAAAAAAAAGACATCACACAGAGAAAAATACTTTATTAGAAATAAATACACAGACACATTAGGGACGCCATGTTTATTACTCCCTCTCACCCCTCCACGATCGAGTGATTTCTGTACTGGCCATGCCAGGAGAGAGCGAGGGAAAAGAGAGAGAGCGAGGGAAAAGAGAGAGAGAGAGCAAGGGAAAAGATCGAGGGAAAAGAGTGAGGGAAAAGAGTGAGGGAAAAGAGTGAGGGAAAAGAGAGAGAGGGAAAAGAGACAGAGAGAGAAAGAGAGGGAAAAGAGAGAGAGGGAAAAGAGGGGTGGGGAAAGAGGGGAGGAGAAAAGGGGGGAAAGAGGGGGGAGAGAAGAGGGGAGGGAGAGAAGAGAGGGGGGAGAGAGAAGAGGGGGGGGAGAAGAGAGTGGGAGAGAGGGGGAGAGAGATGCTCTGTCACCAACTTGCTCCACTCTGTGACTTGTTGTGCAGGTGACAGAGTGGAGACAGTTGGTCCCATGCAGCAGGACAGATGACAGAGCAGAGTGGTGACATGCTCTGCTCTAACACATGCGGTGTTGCATGTCACCAGCTTGTTAGTGTCTTGCTGCGTTGTGTAGTGCTGGTGGGAGGAGCACGTGATCACACTGCCCAACATCGCCCGTTCTCCTGACATCGGAGCAGAGCGGGTGGGTGGAGAGTGAGATCACATACTTACGTGACGGGGGGGGGGTTCAGCTGAAGAAACCCCCCTGTACTCCACACTGGCGCACCGTGCCTCACACATCTGCCAGATGCTCAGCCCTCTTCACCGCTCCACACTGGCGCCCTCTGGATCCTACCCTCGATGCTGGGCTGTGACGTGCGGTAGTCACCGCCCACAGCACAGTCAATCAATGTGAGTGGCACCAGCATCCTCTAACGTAACCATCCAGTTTCAGAGCCCGGAACTTGACGGGATGTAAGAGGATACTAGCGGCCGCAGCACCAGGGGGTCATGTGACCGGCACTGAGCGTGCAGTATAGCGCCGCTCAGTGCCAGAACTGCAAATAGAAGCCAATGAAGAAAACACCTAAAATGGTAAGTTACACGCATATAGAAAATAAAAAAATGGGTAAACCACCCCTTTAATAACGATGGTATCGCTGAAAATGTCATCTTGTCCCGCAAAAAACAAGCTGCCATACAGCTCCATCAGTGAAAAAATAAAAATGCTATAGTTCTCAGAATATAGCAATGCAAAAACATTTTTTTTTTATAAAATTGTTTTATTGTGTAAAAGCGGCAAAACATAAAACAACATAAGTGTGATATCGCTGTTTTCAAACTGATCCAGAGAATATATCTGTCTTATCACTTTTATGACATGGTGAACTGCGTAAAAGAAAAAAGAATTCCTGAATCGCTGTCTCTTCTTACTTCTGCCTCACAAAAGGTGGAAGAGAAAACAAACAAAAAATATAATGTGGCCCGAAATGGTACCAATAATACCTCCATCCCGCAGAAAACAAACCCTCAGAGGACTCTGTCGGTAGAAAACCCCCCCAAAAACTATAGCCTTTAAGATTTGGTGATGCAAAAAATCTTGTTTTGTGTAATAGTAGCCAGATCTAAAAAAACTATATAAACCTGGTATCACTACAGTTATACTGACTTGAGAAATAAAGGCTTGGTACATGGTGTAAAAAATAGTAATAAAGCCAATTCTTCAACTGCTGTTGATTTGTTCATTCTGCCTCCCAAAGATTACAGTAAGGCTCGGGTCACATTTATCCTGCACGCTATGCTGAGAGCTTACATAGGGGTTTACATGTAAATCTCTGAAAAACATGATTCAGACAAAATTCGCAAAGGAAAATTCACTGTAATGAGGCAGAGGGAGTCACTTTGCACTCTCATCTGGTCTATGGTCCAGAGGTATCCATCTATTTAGGTGTGCAGTTAACTTCTGACTCATTAGTGAATGGATCCAGCTGAGTTGTCACCTAGATCATGGAGATGTAGATGGAAACCCTAATGTAAGCTCAGCATAGAGCACATGTGAACTAATCCAAAATATTGACTCCATGGGTGTTTTCCAGAGACAAAATCATCACCACATCCGTATATGAATTCCCTAAGGGGTGTAATCTTCAATATGTGGTCACTTGACGGGGCTTCTGCTGCTCTGGCACTTAGGGGCTCTGCAAATTAAATCCACAATCTATTCTAAGAATATATGTGCTCCAACAATAGTGTACAGTCAGATGTGGGGTATTGCTATGTTCGGGAGAAATTGTGTAACACATTCTGGGGCCTTTTCTTACCTATTCCTATCTTGGAAATTGGAAATCTGGGGCTAAACCAACATTTTAGTGGTAAAAATGCAATTTTTTTTTTCATTGACCATTAGTATATCATTATGTAACACAGCTGTCTTGTCAATATACTCACTGCACCGCTAGATAAATTAATTGAGGAGTGCAGATAATAAAATGGGGTCAAATGTGGGGATTTCTGCTGTTCTGACACCTCAGGAGCTTTGTCAATGTGACATGGCAACCGCAAACCATTCCAGCAAATTCTTAAGTCCAATACAGTGGAACCTTGCTTAACGAGAACAATCCGTTCTGGGACTGTGCTTGTTAATCAAGGTACTCGTTCAGCAGAGCAAGATTTCCCATAGGAAATCATTGCAATGCTGACGATCCGTTCCACAACTTCTAAAATGTCCCATCCTGGTCCCCTATTCTATCATTCCACACATGCACAAACATGCACAACCACACACAAACACACACAAACACACACAAACTCACACAAACACACATGCACACACACATATTATATGCTCACCTTACCTTCCGTTCCATCGCCGGTCTGCTGGGATTTGCTGTTCTGTGGTACGGGGCCGGGCTGTGTAACGCGTTACCATAACGACGAGGCAGGAACTTCCCGGCCAGAGTGCTGACGTCAAAGGCAGAGCCGCTTGCCTCTGATTGGCCAGCGGTCTGCCTTTCATTTCCTCCCTCGTCGCTATGGATGCAGATACACAGCGTGGACTGGAGCGCAGCGGCGCACTACAGCACCCAGGAGGCCGGCGATGAAACGAAAGGTAAACATATGTTATATTATATGCTCACCTTACCTTCCATTCCACCACCGGCCTCCTGGGTCTTGTAGTTCACCGCGAGGACGTCGCGATGTACCCGGGAACTACAAGAACCATGAGGCCGGCGGTGGAATGGAAGGTAAGGTGAGCATAATACTGCATGTGCGTGCGTGCGTGTGTGTTTGTGTGTGTTTGTGCGTACATGTGTGTGTTTGTGTGGACTGCAAGTGCAGGTCAGAGTGTGGTGGATGGACGAAACCGGAAGTGTGTGCGGTGAGAATTTCGCTCGTACAGCAAAGCTTTCTCGTAAAGCGGGTTACAAATTTACAGAAAGCTTTGCTTGTTAAGCGAAATTCTCGTTAAGAGGGTTACTCGTTAAGCGAGGTACCACTGTATGGTTTTGCCTTCCCGTCTCAGCTTTGCACTGTACCTCAGAAGTAGTTCCCGATTACAAGGAGGATATTGTTGCACTCAGGAAAAATTGCATAACAAACTGTTCTCCATTTTTTCTTATTATCCCTTATAAAAATTGAAAACGACAGTAAAACAGCATTTTAGTGAAAAAAAATGTAGTTTTTCTTTCATCACCCAATGGTATAAAATTGTATGGCACACCTGTAGTGTCAATATGCTCACTGCATCCCTAGATGATTCATTGAGGAGTGTACTTTGTAAAATGGGGTCACTTATAGGGGTCTGCTTTTATGTCATGTCAGGGGCTCTGCTAATGTGACATGGCATCCCCAAATCATTCCAACTAAATCTGAACTCCAATAAGGCGTTCCTTCCCACCTGAGCTTTGCACTGTGCCACAAAAGTAATTTTCAACCACATGGGGTATTGGTGAATTAGGGAGAAATTAAAAAATGGTATGGTTCATTTTCTCCTAACACCCTTTTTGAAAATTAAACTTTGGGGCCACAGCAACATTTTATGCAAGAAATTTTTAATTTTTAACTTTCACAGCTCAATGTTATACAATTCCATGAATCACCTGAGGTTTAAAACAGATCACTGCACCCCAGGATAAATTCCTTGAGGAGTGTAGTTTCCAAAATGGGGTCACTTGTGGTGGGTGTCTGCTGTTTTGGCTTGTTAAGGGATCTTCAAATATGACATGGTGACCATAATCTGTTCCAGCCAACATGGCGCTTCAAAATTTAAATAGCGCTCCTTCCTTTCCGAGCCTTGCCATGGACCCAAACAGTAGTTTTACACTATAAATGGGGTATCGGTGTAGTGAGGAGAAATTGCACAGCAAATTGTATGGTCCATTTTCTCATGGTACCCTTTGTAAAAATGAAAAATTTGGGGTTGAAGTAACATTTTAGTGGTAAAAATGTATTTTTTTATTTTCCTGGCTCAAGGTTCTAAAATTCTGATGCAACTGTGGGTTCAAGATGCTCACCACACATCTAGGTAAATTCCTTTAGGGTTTAGTTGCCAAAATGAGGTGACTTGTGGAAGTTTCCACTATTTAGGTACATCAGGGGCTCTGCAAATGTCTTCTATCTATTCCAGACAATTTTGTGCTCCAAAATTCAAATAGCACTCAATCCCTTCCAAGCCCTGCCATGTCAAAACAGTACTTTTACACCACACATGGGGGTATCTGTCTAATCTGGAGAAAAAACATAGCAAATTATATGATGCCTTTTCTCCTGTTACCCTTGTGAAAATGAAAAATTGGGCGTTAAACTAACATTTTGTGGTAAAAATGCATTTTTTTCATTTTCACGGCTCAACATTATCAAATTCTGTGAAGCAACTGTGGGTTCAAGGTGCTCATCATATATCTAGATAAATTCCTTTAGAGTCTAGTTTTCAAAATGAGGTGACTTGTGGGGGATTTCCACTACTTAGACACATCAGGGTCGTTCCAAAAATGTGACATGGCATCTGTTATCTATTCCAGCCAATTTTTTGCTCCAAAATTTAAATAGCACTCCTTCCTTTCCAAGCCCTGCTGTATACCAAACAGTAGTTTTCTACCACATATGGGGTATCCTTGTACTCAGAAGAAATTTCACAAAAAATTGAATGGTCAATTCTTTATTTTTACCCTTATGAAAAGGAAAGAAATTTGAGTTACATCAACTTTTTTGTGGTAAAAATGTATTTTACATTTTCACAGCTCAATGTTATCAAATTCTGTGATACAAGTATGGGTTCAAGGTGCTCACCGCACATATAGATAAATTCCTTGAGGGGCCTAGTTTTCATAATGAGTTGATTTGTGGGAGGTTTCAACTGTTTAGGCAGGTTAGGGGTTCTGCAAATGCGACATGACTGCCATAACCCTCCCCCCCACCTACTGTCTTCTCCCCATTATCCTATAGAATGTAAACCAGCAAGGGTAGGACAATCTATCCTCTGTACCAGTCTGTCTACTGTAACTTATATCTGTATTTTGTATGTAACCCCTTCTCATGTACAGCACCTTGGAATCAATGGTGCTCTAATAATGATAATAATAATCTGGGCCAGCCAATTTTGCGCTCTAAAATTCAAATAGCACTCTTTCACTACCAAGCCCTGCCATGTAGCCAAACAGTTTTCCCCCCGCATATGAGGTATTTCTGTACTCAGGAGAAATTGCATTACCAATTGTATGGTCTATGTTCTCCTTTGTGAAAATGAAAAAATTGGGGCTATAGCAATATCTTTGTGGGAAAAAAAAGTTATATTTTCACTTTTTCCTTCCATATTGCTTTAATTTCTGTGAAGCACCAAAAGGGTTAATACATTTCTTAAATGTGGTTTTGAGTACATTGAGGGGTGCAGTTTTAAAAATGTTGTTGCTTTTGGGTATTTTCTTTTATCTCGGCCCCTCAAAGTCTATTCAAATGTGATGTGGTCCCTAAAGAAATTGATTTTTTAAATTTTGGAGAAAAATGAGAAATTGCTGATAAACTTTTACCTCTCTAAGTTCCTAACAATAAAGATGATATTTTAAAAATGATGCTTATGTAAAGTAGACATGTCACAAATGTTATTTATTAATGATTTTGTATGATGTACTGTAACAATCTGGTTTAAGGGATTAAAAATGCAAAGTTCAAAAATTTCTAAATTTTCAATTTTTTTGTTAAAATGTCAAAATTTTCATAAATAAACGCAAATCATATTGCCCAAAATCTACCACTATCATTTAGTACAATGTGTCATGAAAAAAAACAATCTGTGAATCACTGGGAGATATTGAAGCGTTTCAGAATTATTATTTTATAAAGTGACACTGGTCCAAACTGTAAAATTTGGCCTATTCAGGAAGGTGGAGAGTTTTACATTGAACTTTGTGATCCCATTAAGAACTTTTTCGGAAATAAGAGTACATAGGGAAGGGAAAGCTCCTTTTCAAGCAAAACAGGTCCCCTTTAAGATGTAAAGGGTACTTAATTGAACCTGTCACATGTAAAAATGCTATTAACCTGTAGCTATGAGGTTAATCTGCAGGTAATAGCGTTTGAAACATGCCTGGTGCTTGCAGATTAAACTCAACTGCGGGCAGGAAAAGAACTTTAATCATCCTGGCAACGTTCGGGTTTTGGTCACCAGGCACTGACTGGCAGCCACTCAGCATTAGAGGAGGCTGTCAGTCAGTGTGGGGTTCACGGATACAGCTGCTGCTCAACAATCACTGAACTCGGGTCTGCGTCGTTACTGTGAATAAAATCTGAATGCTGCTGGGAGGATTAAAGTTCATTTCCTCCCAGCAACAGGATTTAATATGCAGATGCCAAGCAGGTTTCACATGCTTTTAACCCCATATCTGCAGTATAGTGGCATTTTTATATGTTATAGGTTTCTTTTAAAAATCCCTTAAAGAGAATATATCAGTAAGATCAACAAACCATACATACAGTATATGGTCATGTACAGTTTTAAAAGCTCAATTCATTAACACCTTTATATCTTCTGTTTGTCGCTGAATTCCTGAGAAATCAGCATTTTAAATCATATTAAAATGAGGAATGGATGTGACAGAGCACTTCTCCAGCATGAGTTACACCCAGAGAACTTAACGCCTCATTTGCATATGAGTTACAATGTTTATTTCTCAGGAATCAGCAACAGATAATTATAAGATAAGTATAAAGGTACCAGTAGATTTAGATTTCATAGAGCTGCGTGGCCATATGTACACTTTGCGGGGTTTACCTTACAGGCAGATACCCTTTTGGTTGCAAACAGCAATTGTTTAGTGTCCCACTTTGTGAACTAGATTGCAAAAATACAACCTTGTGGTTAAACATGTTGTGCATAAACAGTATGTATCAATTAAATAGGTAATAAATGTATAATTAATGACTTCTAGGAATGGAATAGTAGTGAACATGGCTGCAATCACTTTTATGGGTCTATAGTAGAATATTGATTTATATTTAGAAATACAGTAATGAGCAAAAGGGGAACCACGGTTGCTCAGTGGTTAGCACTGCAGTCTTGCAGCGCTGGGGTACTGGGTTCAAATCCCACCAAGGACATCATCTGCAAGGAGTTTGTATGTTCTCCCCGTGTTTGCGTGGGTTTCCTCCGGTTCTCCGGTTTCCTCCCACTCTCCAAAGACATACAGATAGGGAATTTAGATTGTGAGCCCCAATGGGGACAGTGTTGCCAATGTATGTAAAACGCTGTGGAATTAATAGCGCTATATAAATGAATAAAATTATTATTATTATTATTATTATTATTGTTTTGAAGTTTTCATTTTCAAGCTCCATATTTCACCATCTACTCCAGCTTAGAAGATAAGGCTACCATCATTCTATAGACAATAATCTTGGCTATCTACCCTCTTAAATTTGACTTGCAACTATTTAGCATATGATTAATTATGCAGATTCTTGTCATTTCTCTGCATTGTTACTGTTTTGCTCCTGGTGTTTGAAAAGTTATTTTCTTCCCGTGTACTACAAATTACAACCTGTTCTCACATTCCCTAATCACTCAGTGTGTTATTACTGTAGGTTGGTTTCAAAGTGAAAGGTCACTGGTTCAAATCGAGGAGCAGCCATTGAGAAGTTTTACCAAGAAAAGAGAAACAGCATCATCTATCTCATCAATAGTAGTCTCACGGCCAAGAAAATTGGCAAACCATCATGTGGGTGCCCTGACAGTTGGAAGAATACAAAATTAAGTACATCCATCCATTCAAAAGCCAAGAGGTGGACGCCCGGGCAAAATATTGGAGTAAAAAAGTGAGCTCATCATAAGGTCTATCAGTTCTGGTGTGACAAACATGGCAGTGGAGGTGGCTCATATACTTCGTAATAGTGAGGTCACAGATGTCCATGCAAGCATCATGCGACGCAGATTACACAAGTCTGGAATGGTGACCCGAAAAAAGGTGAAGAAGACTCAAATTCAATATCATCATAAGAAGCGGCAGCTCGAGTTTGCAAAAACGTACAAAAACTGGACAGTAGATGATTGGAAACAGGCCATTTGGAGCGATAAGACTAAAGTCAATAGACTAGGCTGATGAATGCAAATCTGTTTGGTAGAAACAAGGGAAAAAGTTTCTGATGGATCGAAAAATTGAAGGAACTGTCAAGTTCGGTGGAGGAAGTCTGATGATATGATTTTTTTCTGTGACTTCTTTTGAATTTATGTCCTTTTCTGTGAATCATTTTGAATTTAATGTAGGGACTCGTAAGCATAGGGACCCTTGTTGCCGGGTTACGAGCTTACATATTTTGGCCAAACTATGGACCTATACCTCACTTAATTATTTAATATAAATTTATATCATTTTTTTTATTCCACATATTTCTCCAGGATGCAGCCGGGCCCCTTGGGGTGTCTGTCCCTTGTGCTGAATTGTAAATCAAAAGCTATGGTCTGAAAACACACTGGCGGACACAGGCAGAAAATGGCCCTTGTACAACAACAATATATCAGCCCTTTGCAGCTCAAGAACTCATCATAATGCACAATTCCACCTGGTTTGGAGCTAGAAATGGTTTCTTTTTCCTCTTGAGCCCCTGTGTGGCTCCACAGGCTGTACCAATGCTATGACCTCCCCTGTGTAAACAGCTTACAACATAGCAAAGGAATCTAATTGTTGAAAGTTATTAGGAGAAGGGTTCAAAAAAGTTCTCAAGGTATTAGTTATATCATGAAACACTCTGAATACTTTCATCAACAAGTGGATTAAATTTGGCACAACAGTGACATTATTTAGAACTCCAAAACTGGTGAAAAACATGAAAAAAATTGGTCCAGGATGTTACGGAGAGGCCTACAGCAACATTAAAGGACCTCAGAAATCTTTGGTAAGTTCTAGTTATGTACTAAATGTCACAACAATCTCCCATATTATTCATATATCTGGCCTGTGCAGTGGGGTGGCAAGACAAAAAAAGACTTTTCTTACAAAGAAAAAGATCAAAGCCCAGTTATGTTTTGCGAAAATCTACATCAAGTCTGTCAAAAGCACGTGGGAAAATGTGTGGTGGTCTGATGAGATGAAGGTTAACTTTTTAGCCATAATTTCAAATGTTTGTTGAAAAGCCAACACTGTGCATCACCAAAAGAACACTATACCCACAGTGAGGAATGGTGGAGGCTGTTTTTTAGATGCTAGAACTGGGGCTTTATTCAAGACTGAGGGATTTATGAACACTGGTGCTCTATTCAAGATTGAGTGAATTATGAACACTGGGGCTTTATTCAAGATTTAACACCGGGGCTCTATTCAGGGTTGAGTGAATTATGAAGAGTTACAAATATCATCCAATTTGCATCAAACCTTCCAGCCCCTGCTAAAATGCTGAAGATGAATTTCACCTTTCAGCATGACATTTAGCCTAAACATAACTTAAAATTTACAAAAGAATAGCCTCACCAGAAGAAGGTAAAAGTTTTGGAAATGATGAACCATAGACCAGAGCTGAGTCCAATTGAAACTCTATGGGTTGACATAAAAAAGGCTGTACACAGGAGATATCTCACAAGCTGCCAGATTTGAAGAGTTACTGCAGCAAAGAGTGTGCAAAGATTGACAATTCTAGATGTGCCCAAAAATTGAAGGGGTACTTCAACATAATATTAATTTAAGGGTGTGCATTTTATGCAACCACATTATGGTAGTTTTTTATGTTTCTTTTTTTCAATTAAATTGTACAAATTGTGAGTGACATTAAAGGTAGAAAAAGTTTGGAAATTATTTTTTGGGGTATAATTCTTTTTTACATACCAAAAGCCTGACATTGTAAAAGGGGTATATACACTTTTTATATCCACTGTATGTATTATGCTTGATAGTCTGGGGGCCCTGTAACAGACTTTTTTTTTTTTTTTTTATACAAATTGGGCTTTAAATCTACATCTCTGCAAACTCCTACATAATTACATGTAAAACAAACAAACGAAAAAGAAGGAGCTATTTTTAATTGATTCAAATTGGTTGCAATGTGCATGATTACATATAAAGTCATTTTTTTCTGATTGTCATTATTCTCACCATTTCCGTTGAGGAGGTATATCACCTAGCCACTGTCTCAGGGTTGGGGGTCCGATACCCCCGGTAGCAGCAGAGCTATCATCACATGCACTGGCATGCTGGGATGGCACAGCGAGATGTTTACTGATCCCTGTAGAGGAAAAGCATATATTTAGATGAACCAACTAAAGAAAGAGAAACTAAATACAGGTAAAAGAGAAGAGGAGCAGAAAACTAGGCCTAAAGTAAAAGGGAGTGAAGAATGCATGAAAAGGAAAAAAACAACCTTAGGCCTCTGCCACATTCACGTGAAAATCACGCACGTGCCGAGAGACACGTATTTCCCCTGCGTGTTGCGTGCAGGTAAGTATGTGTCTCTGGTACGTGCGGGACACGTGTGTTCTACGTGTGCTATCCACGATAGCACACGTAGAACCGGTAATTAACATACTCACCTGGTCCTTCCTGATGTCCGCGCTGCTGTCCGTGGTGCTGATCTTCGGCTCCAGCTCTCCCGTCTCCCCGCTGCTGCTGCTGCCAGGCAGTGAAGTGAATATTCAATGAGAATAATGAGCGGCGGTCGGCAGCAAGAGGCAGCAGCGGCAGAGACAGGAGGGCTGGAGAAGGTGAGTAAATGTTTGGGGTTTTTTTTCACTGACACGTGTGTTTTCTCCGGCACATGTCACACGGGACCGCATCCACACTACACCCGTGTGGTACGGGTGCGGGCCGTGTGACACCCGTGCTGCCGGAGAAAACACTGACATGTCAGCGCTTTGAAAAACGCACACATGTACAAACGCACACGGACACACGTTCCGTGTGGTTTTACGTGTGTGTGCCTGCTACAATAGGGTAGCATTGCTTAACGTGTCTCCGTGCCGCCGGTACGTGTAAAAAATGACAAACACATGCCGGCAGCACGGATGTGTGTCACAGGCCTTACAAACGGGTATAATAGACTATCACTTGTTTATTTGTCTCTATTGAAAATACACAAAATGTGGATAGAGGCTTATTTTAGGTAGGTAAAAAAGAAAATATGATTCCCGTAAAAGAATATCCAACCTAGGCTAACCAAACAGGAATAAAGCACTAGATATATGTATATACTGTAAGTAAATGGGAGCATACAATAGATGACTTCATGTTCTATATAGATTGTCACAGGTCTCGCAGGAAGTTATCATATTATTACTAAGATATCTCTATCTGGAAACATTATGAAATAGGCATATACAGTAAACAGATGTAGTCTAATAGAAATAATAGTATATACACAAACATGAACATCAGAAAAACAGGATCTTTTGTATACTCACATCTTCTGCCTGAGCAAAGCACACTGCCACAACGAGACAGAAGGTATTATGGCCTGAAGGTACGGGTATGGTGTTTGATACAAAGTATATATGTGTCTTTGTGATTCTGAATCAATAATGTATTCTGTGCATAGATTTATATGTCAGGGATGAGTTTACGGAAAATAATAATGAGGTATACATAACAGATAGCTTAAGAAACTGGAATACATCAATGGAGGGACCAAGGGATGGATAGACTGATATGATGATGAAGAGATAGATAGATAGATAGATAGATAGATAGAAACGCAGGTTGTTGTGATGACCGCTTGCAGACAAATATAGAATGGGTTGTCAGACAAAAGGAGCAGGTCCAATCACAAACACAAATGGGGGAGGAGGGTGACTGAGAATGAGCAGATATGAAAGGGGAACAGGAGAAATGAGGGTGGGGGAATGACTGAGGGACTTAAGATGCTGCTGTCACGGTGTGTGGGAGACAGGGACGGAGCTTGGGAAGGGCAGGCAGGTGCTGTGGATTACAGATGATTGTCTTAGTAAAATGAATTGTCTTAAGTGGAGGCTATAATTGGATGTCTCAAGCTGTCGCTATCAGCCGATGGTCGTCTCAAATTCTGTCTCAGGTGGCAGCTGTCATAGAATGCCTTTGGATGTCTCTCAGCTGAAGGATGGATGCCTCTTTAGAAGCAGTTTGTTTTTGTCTTGTGTTTTCCAGGTGAAGATGGTCTCTCTCACAGGGCTAGTGTTCCTGGAAATACATAGCTGACTCTCTCAGATAATGGTTGTCTTTGGCTGTCACGGGCACAGCTGCTCCTGCCTTTGTTATTCCTGTGCTGATGGCAGATGAGAGCCGAGTACGCATGTGCAGATTATCCAGTGCAAGTCACATGATTGCTTCTGTACAGCAGGGAAGAATGGATAAATGGATAGATAGATGGATGGATAGATAAATAGATAGAGGGATAGATAGATAGATAGATTATATGCATTTTCAATGAAAGTCTAAAGAAAGACACTAATCTATGGATAGATAGAATTATTAGATACATTTGCAATGAAAGTCTAAAGAAACACAGATAGATAGATAGACACATAGCAAAAAAGAGTCACATATGAATACAAGAATAACAAAAAAGTCTGATAGCATTCCATGTGAACAGGTGCGTATCTGTTCATGATATATAATAGCAAAAAAGAGTGACAGTTGCACACTGAAATGCCAAACCTTTCAACTACCAAAATTTTTTTTTAATGAAAATGTAAGATGTTTTGTATATCAAAATGGCCATTTTCATACCTGCCCAGTAAGCCAAGTCACAGCAACCTCATTATACTGGGTCCTACTCTTCCTTTCTGCCTCTGACTGGGTTTTAAAAAACAGACATGTTTGGGCAAAGATAGACCCACTACTAAATAATAAAAGCACCTGTGGCTAATGGGGGAGAGGAGGAGGGAGTTGGGGGCATAGTCAGTCAAATTAACATGATTCCATATAAAATATAAGAAAAATAGATAGATAGATAGATAGATAGATAGATAGATAGATACCATAGATAGATAGATAGATAGATAGATAGATAGATAGATAGATAGATAGATAGATAGATAGATAGATAGATAGATAAAGGGATAGATAGATAATGCTTGAGAAAGGTTCCAGGTCAACCAAAACATTGCTGTCACACCTATGGGTCATTAAAGAACATCAATTTATCAATTTTGCTAAAATGGAGTGCTGCCTTCATCTCTTTTTCTCCTATATTAAATGGTAATGGAATATTTACCTGGGAGGCCTGTCATCCTCAGCATTAAGAGGATAGAAAAAGTGCTGCTCTAATCCTTTTTCTTAGATAGATAGAGAGATAGATAGATAGAGAGATAGATAGATAGAGAGATAGATAGATAGAGAGATAGATAGATAGAATTACGGTATATATGCATTTTCAAGGAAAGTCTAAAGAAAGACATTAAGGCATATTAAAAGTTTTAAATCTTTGCCTTTCTACCCATTTCTCTTGCCCAGTTTGCATTCCTTATTTATGTTCTGTATACATAAAAATACAAGAGAGATATAGTAAAGCAGAAGGCAGCGCACACAATATAAAATAATAGACAGGATGCCATTGTCTACTTTACAGACAGTAATGTGTCACTGATACTTTTAGTTTTGCTCATTTTCATACTATACTTTGTAGCAACAAGAAATGAAGATGACACTCACACAGGATAGTCTAGCATTGCCCCAGATTATCACAGTGACCAGAAGTGCAATATTAGTGATGATTATTATTATTATTTATTTATAGAGCACCATTAATTCCATGGTGCTGTACATGAGAAGGGAGTTACATACAGAACACATATACAAGTTACAATAGACAAACTAGTACAGAGGGAAGAGGGCCCTGCCCTTGCAGGTTTCTAAAGGATTTTGGGGAGGAGACAGTAGGTGGGGTGTAGGTCGGGCGGCAGCTCCGCACTGTTGTCGGGCGGCAGCTCCGCACGGTGGTGAAGCAGTGAGGTCATTCAAGGTTATAGGCATTTCTGAACAGATGAGTCTTTAGGTTCCGTTTGAAGTTTGCAAGTGTAGTAGATAATCTGACGTGTTGAGGCAGCGAGTTCCAGAAGACTGGGGATGTTCGGGAGAAGTCTTGGAGGCGGTTGCATGAGGAGCGAATGAGAGAGGAGGAGAGAAGGAGATCTTGGGAGGACCGGAGATTACGTTTTGGAGTATAGCGAGAGATTAGTTCAGAGATATATGGAGGAGACAATTTGTGGATGGCTTTGTAAGTCAGTGTTAGTAGTTTGAAGTGGATACGATGGAAGATTGGGAGCCAGTGAAGGGACTTGCAGAGAGGAGAGGCAGGGTGGTATTGAGGCGAGAGGTGGATCAGTCGGGCAGCAGAATTAAGGATGGACTGGAGAAGGCCCGAGCGTGTTAGCAGGGAGACCACATTGATTAGGAAGTAATTGTGAACACTGTATTTTTAAACTGAAGCCGGCTCTTCATCGAATCATTTTATACCATCTTTCCACGTGTTTCATTATTTTCATAGTCTATGGTGCATTCATAGCTCCCTGTTTTGTCACTGACCATGTATTCTTTTTTGTTTTTCTGGCAGCATGGATGACAAATGCCAATACAAGTCTATGGGTCTGTGAAAAACACGTACAGCACACAGATAGCAGCTATGTGCCATCCATGTCCTGTCCATATTTTACATTGCAAAGGAGGAGAAGCTTTGACATTTATTTATTTATCAGTACTTGAAAAATACTGATGACATATTAATATTAAAAACAGACACACAAACTGTACAGTAATCCATAACACTGATGACACCGATTCCATTTTTTCACGAACACGTGAATGAGACCTAAAGACTTAAAGCAATTAGCTTGGGCTGGGGGACTCAGTGAGGGTTTGCCGCCTCCGTGCCAGCAGCCTGACGCTGCTCGGGTCCAGACCTTCTGGTGAGTGGCTCGTGTCTCCGGACTCGGGGGATCCCGCGGACGCTCCGAATGAAAAGGGTCGGGGGGGGTGGTGGACGTATATGTACGGGCTGGGCCGTACTAGGTTCGTAACACCACCCACGGTATGTGGTGAGGTTGGACACCACCGCTGCAGTTACGGGGCACCCGGGGGAGATGTTATGCAGCAAGTTGTTAACCCCTCTGTGGGCAGGGATGGTGGCCCCGGGACCCGTTGGGGTTGGTGGTGCAGGCAGATGGGCGACCGCAGGGTACTGGTGAACTCACTATTAAGAAAACACACGAGTCTCTGGTAAACCAAGGTGATGGTGGTCGGTGCCCGCAGCCGACTGCGTTCTGGTTCCCCCAACCGGCTGGTGGTCTCTGTCTTTCTCCTGCACCTTTTTTAGAATGGTGGACTGCCTGTGCTTGCAACTTCAGGAGTCCGCTCCCGGCTGGATGTGGCCTAAGGAGCCCTTGCCTGCAGACGCTTGCCCGTGGGATCTCTGAGCCCTGGCAGTGGCCTGTTATCTCCCTCGGTGGGCTGTTGCCGTAAATCGGGACTTTGGGTGGGACAGGACTGTAATCCTGGCCGCAATCAGTTAATTAACCAGTTCCAGTTGCTACTGGACCTAGCTTCAGGGTCTGATTTCCCCCTGTGGGCTCTGGTTTCCGAGTCGGTTCCCCGGGTCGGTACCGGCAGGCTACAACCCTGTCCCGGTCCACCTCAGTTCCACCGAGCCGTCTTCCCGGCTCCTGCAGACGGAGACCGCCGTCTGCCTCCTAGCCAAAGGTTCCAGGGCTCCTACCCTGGTACCTGTCAGTTTTCCTTCAGGCCTCAGACACAGGCCTCACCTCCACTCTCCTTGAACTCTACAACTAATCTGACTTTTCCCCGCCCCGGGCTGTCTAAAAATCCAAGGTGGGCGTCTTCCAACCACCTGATTCCGCCCCCTGGTGTGTCTATCAAGCCCTAAGGGGGTGACTAGGGTTTTTAAGGTTGGCTGATGTCACCTGTGAGGGACGTGTGTTGTGTGGGGCCCTATTTGTGACTACCTGGCCCAGCCAGGGCGTCACAGTTGGACTTGTTTTTTGCTTGCGTATTGATATTTTTACTGCTAGAATTTTGCAGGACCTATGATGTTTTGTTTGGTTTTTTTTTTGTGTAAATCAGATTTTATTCGAATAAAGAACATGTTTACAAGTTATAGGGTAAGCAACATATGATATACAGTAGAATAACTCAAATCCTGGAGGTAATAAGTAATACACTTTTCTACTTGCATAATAATTCCTTTGATTACACACTTTAGGTCAGACCATCATCACCCATGTAATAGCTTTGCTTTGGACATGATGCCCACTGGGTGACCAACAATCCAACCCCCATGCAAAAATTTATGCAGCCTCCTTTAGAAACCGGAGGCAACGTAGATGCACAAAGTCCCTGAGATGACAATCCTTTCTAACAATGTAAACATAACAGAAAATGTACAAAGAGGAAAGAAAGATGAGAAAAGAGGAAATGTAGGGGGAGAGGGAAAAGAAAAGAAGGACGAAGAAGATGTCTCATCTGGGTCGTGTGCAGCCCCCGGCACTTTTATTTTGTGGAATGGACAATCACAGAGGTCTCACGCCCCCAACTGAAGCTTGAAGCCATAGTACCAGGTCTGGTGTCTCTCTATACATAATCCACGGCGCCCACAGCCTGAACACTCGCTCCCCCGAGTCAGACGCCTGGCCGACCAGCTCCTCTATCCTATAGATCTGGTTCATCTCGGCCACCAGTTCAGCCCGCTAGGGTACTTTGGTCTGCCTCCAGTACCTTGGGATTAATCTCCTTGCCCCCGTCAAAAAATGCCTTAACAGGCTTCTCTTGAAGTTGGCGATCGAGATATTGCTTAAGGATAGAAGAGCCAGTTCCGGCGTCGGCTCAAACCTAGTGGATGACACTTTATTCAGAAGGGCAAACACGTCTAGCCAAAAATATTGCATGAGAGGACAAGACCACCACATGTGGATGTATGAGCCTCTATCGTTTGAGCATCTCCAGCATTCTTCAGAGACAGATGGGGACATGGAATGAATTCTGGAGGGGCAGTGATACCACCTAGAAACTATTTTGTAGCCCCGTTCCTGTGACGCTACATCCAGCGACGACTTGTGGGTAAAGAGTAATATTTTTGAGCACGCATGAGGGGTCTCCCCAAATCCACCTCCCATTTCAAGAAGAAAGGGGCAACATCCTCCCGTCCAGACAACTCAATCTGGAACATTTTTTATAGCAGGGCAATGGTGTGTTCCAGAGGCTCTCCCCCCCAGACACAGAGACTCAAAGGGCGTCAAGGGCCTATAAAAGATAGTTTGTGGTGAAAGGGAGTTAATAAAGTTCTTCAATTGTTCATAACCAAACCAAGCTCCTGCGGGAGTGCGGTTGTCAGGAAAGAAAGAATGAAGGGGCCTCATACCCACATAGGACACCAGATCCCTCATTATGGACACCATGCCTCTGGACATGTGAAGAAATATGTTGCCTGTTAAATCTGTCGGGAGTAGAGAATTATTATGTAAAGGTGTCAGTGGTCCAAGTATAGTGGAAATACCCAGGAGTGCGTTCGAACTCCTGAGAAATGAGGACAAGCTCTTTACGAGGAACGGCCTGGCCTGAGTGCACGGATGCGAAGGGGCTGGCGACCACAACGCTACGAGAGGGGCGCAGTCTGTCTGAGATATCTTCACCTCCACCCAGAGCTTAGAGGTTTTGTTATGGTAGAGATCCAGAAGGCATGTTCCCAATGAAGCAAGGTGATATTTTTTGGGGTCTGGAAGGCCTGCCCCCCCCCCCCCCCCCGCAAGTCTAGGCTTGTTCAGGACTCTATAGGCCAACCGAGGGCGTCTGTGTGCCCAGACGAATCTGGTTATGGCCATTTTTAATCGTGAAAAAAGGGAAGCTGGCAAGGGTATGGGAATTGCCTAGAAAAAATATAACAGGCGAGGCAGAATATCCATCTTTATGGCATTTATCCTGCCTAACCAGGATATTGGCAGCTTATTCCATTTCAGGAGATCCGCCTCTATCTTCCCCAAAACTTTAAGGATATTAGCTCCGTACAAGGACAAGACATCAGCAGTCAAGTCAATGCCAAGATATGACAATAATTTCCCTTGCCACCTAAAGGGGAACGACGCTAGAAGCTGATCGATCACCTGGTGCGTAAGGGAAATATTAAGCGCCTCCGACTTGTGCATGTTCATTTTAAAATTGCTCAGAGAGCCAAATCTGTGAAGTTCCAACATAATGTTTGGTAGGCTCGTCACTGGATTTGTTATGAACAGAATCAAGTCGTCGGCGAAGAGAGCTAGTTTATCCTCCCTGCGTGGAGCCGGGACCCCTTTAACCCCTTCACAACCGCGGGCAGTAAAATTATGTCCTATTTTAACGTGACTTAACGACCAGGGACGTAATTTTACTGCCTAAACTTCATTTGATTGCCGTGGCCATAGCAACGGCTTTCAAATGATGTCCCCTGCTGTTTCTTATAGCAGGGGACCTTTGCTTGACCCCAGGGGGGTGGCATCGCCACCCCCTATCGACGATCGATGTGATTGGCTGTTCAAATCTGAACCGCCAACCACATCGTTCGCACTAATTTCGGCATAAATAATGCCAGAATTACTGCGATACTGTGAGATCCGGCTATGATCTGCTCTAGCAGCTTCAACAAATCATAGCTCTAAAATGTCGCCCCCAGCCCCTGCAGCACTGATTGGAGCGATCGTGCTATGACGCGCAATCGCTCCAATCAGTGTGCTGTGGGGCGGTCTGATCTGCCGGTGACCGCCCTACCCAGGCCTGTGCTGGCCTGCGAGCCCTCCCCCAACATGTCTGCAGCGTGCAGTGGCTGGTACTTGTGGTACCACGCCACCGCTGCCGCCGCCGTAGCTGAGGTCACCGCTCCTGCTGCACGTGAGTACTGTGCTCACATTGCAGCCCGTGCGCGCTCCCGTGGTGCCCCCTGCGCACTCCCGTGATGGCCCCTGCCCGTGCCCCCCTGCAATCTGCCCCCGCACGCCCCGATCTGCCCCCCCCCCCGACATCCCGATCTGCTCCCCCCGCGTTCTGACTGCCTCCCCCATTATCTCTATTCTGCTTCTGCAGCTCAATTTTTGGTGTGACTTTTTTTCTGTATCCCCGACGCTTTTTGTATCGCATCCGTCCGTGCATCCCGCCAAGTGCTGATCAGGGATGCACATAACGTATCTGCATCCATGGTCAATTTTTGGCGTGACTTTTTTACGTATCCCCGACGCTTTTTGTATCGCATCCGACCGTGCGTCCTGCAGCGGCCGATTAGTGCACCACGTCTGTGCGTTTGAAAAGTCAAATGGCGTTCCTTCTCTTCTGAGTCCTGCCATGCGCCCAAACAATTACTTTCCACCACATATGAGATATCTGTGTACTCAGGAAAAACTGCACAATACGTTTTATGGTGCAGATTTCCTGATACCGTTGTACCTGATTGATGCAAAAAATTTGTGGTTAAAAAAAAAATAAATAATTTTCACGGTTCAACGTTATCAACTTCTGTGGAGCCCCTGGGGGTACAAGGGGCTCACCAAATATCTAGATAAATTCCTTGAGGGGGTGTAGTTCCAAAATGGGGTAATTTGTGGGGGAGCTCCACTGTTTAGGCACCATAGGGGGTCTCCAAACGTGACATGGCGTCCGCTAATGATTCCATCCAATTTTGCTGTCAAATGGCGTTCCTTCTCTAGCCCCGCCATGCGCCCAAACAATTACTTTCCACCACATATGAGGTATCTGCGTACTCAGGAGAAATTGCACAATACGTTTTATGGTGCATTTTTTCCTGATACCCTTGTGGAAAAAAAAGCTATCTGGTTCAAGTGACAGTTTTGTGGTGAAAAAAAAAATTGTATTCATGGCTCAACATTATCAACTTCTGTGGAGCCCCTTGGGGCTCGCTAAACATCTAAATAAACTCCTTGAGGGGTCTAGTTTCCAAAATGGGGTCACTTGTGGGGGAGTTCCACTGTTTAAGCACCATAGGGGGTCTCCAAACGTGACATGGCGTCTGCTAATGATTCCAACCAATTTTGCTGTCAAATGGCGTTCCTTCTCTTCTGAGCCCCGCCATGCACCCAAACAATTACTTTCCACCACATATGAGGTATCGCCGTACTCAGGAAAAAATGCACTATAAATTTCATGGTGAATTTTTTCCTGATACCCTTGTGAAAAAAAAGCTACCTAGTTGAAGCAACCGTTTTGTGGTAAAAAAAAACGTTTTTCTTTTCACGGCTCAACGATATAAAGTTTGGTGAAGCCCCCAGGTGTTCAAAGTGCTCATCAAACATCTAGAAAAATTATTTGAGGGCTCTAGTTTCCAAAATGGGGTCACTTGTGGGGGAGCTCCATTGTTTAGGCACGTCAGGGGGTCTTCAAACCCGACATGGCGTCCACTAATGAGTGCAGCTAATTTTGCGTTCAAAAATTCAAATGGCGCTCCTTCCCTTTCGACCTCTGCCATGCACCCAAACAATTGATTTTTACCACATATCAGCGTACTCAGGAGAAAATGCACAATAAATTGAAGGGTGCACTTTCTCTTTTCTCCCTTGTTAAAATGAAAATTTTATGGCTAAAGTAACATTTTTGTGTTAAAAAGTAAAATTTTCCTTTTGTTCCTTCCACATTGCTTTTGTTCCTGTGAAACACCTGAAGGGTAAATAAACTTCTTGGATGTGGTTTTGAGCAGTGTGAGGGGTGCAGTTTTTAGAATGGGGTCACTTTTGGGTATTTTCTGTCACCTCGGCCTCTTAAAGTCACTTCAAATGTGATGTGGTCCCTAAAAAAATTCTTTTGTAAATTTTGTTGGAAAAATGAGAAATTGCTGATGACCTTTGACCCCTTCTAACTTCCTAACGAAAAAAAAATTTGTTTCGAAAATTGCGCTGATGGAAAGTAGACAAGTGGGAAATGTTATTTAGTAACTATTTTGTTTGACATATCGCTCAGATTTATGGGCATAAATTTTCAAAGTTTGAAAATTGCGAAATTTTCATAATTTTTGCAAAATTTCTTAAGTTTTCACAAATAAACGCAAAAAATATCGGCCTAAATTTACCATTGACATGAAGTACAATATGTTACGAAAAAACAATCTCAGAATCCCCAGGATCCGTTGAAGCGTTCCAGAGTTATAACCTGTCAAAGTGACACTGGGCAGAATTGCAAAAAATGGCCCGGTCATTAGGGTGTTTTAGTGGCCGGGGGTGAAGGGGTTAATTGATTGGTTGGACCTTATTGCCACAGCCAAGTGTTCCATTGTGAGAACATAGAGCAGGGGGGACAACGGGCACCCCTTCCGCGTTCCGTTCTTGATGTCAAAGGAATGGAAAATACCCCCGTTAACCTTAATCTGAGCAGAGGGGTTCGTATATAAAGCCGAGATCCTATGTAGCATTGTTTGCTGCAGACCTGCCGCCTCAAGAACCTGGAACATGAACTCCCAGTGCACCCTGTCAAAGGCCTTTTCTGCGTCCACCGACAGGATGTACGTGGGTAATCCAGTCCTCTGCACTCTATCAATCAGGGATATTGCACGTATTGTGTTATCTCTTGATTCTCGTCCTCTAACAAATCCTACTTGATCAGTGCTAATAAGACAGGGAAGAAGCGGCTGCAGTCTATTTGAAATGAGCTTGGCATACATTTTAATATCTATATTGATCAATGATATTGGTCTATAGCTCCCGCACTGGGAGGGGTCTTTACCTGGCTTGGAGAGGACAATTATGTGGGCTGCCAGCGCCTGTTTCGGGAAGGATCCGCCATTGGATACGTAATTACAAGTGGACAAAAATTGGGGGCTCAATTGGTCAATAAAGCGCTTATAGAAACCCGCTGTAAACCCATCAGGCCCTGGGCTTTTCCCGATCTTTAAATCTTTAATGACGCCTGTTACCTCCTCTAATGAGAAATTCTCCTCTAGGCCTGTGGTTATTATTGGGTCCAGCTCTGGTAATTTGGTAGAGCGAATATACGTTTTTATTTTCTCTACAAATTGTTGTTTAGGGAAGTCAGAAAAATGACCCTTAATATTGTATAAATTTTGATAATATTCCCTAAAGCACTGTAATATCCCCTTTAGGCTGGGGCCACACGGGCACTACTGCGATCCACTTGCATGAGACTCGGCTCGTGCTGGCAGTACAGCAGAGCCGAGTGTCATGCCTGTGTCCTTGCAACTGAGGTCCGTTCGTGCGAGCAGACCTCAGCTGCGGGGGGCGGGCCGGCACTCAGGAGAGGAGGGAGGGATTTCTCTCCCTCTCTCCTGTGTAGCCGGGTATTGCCATTCTCGCACTGCACTAGCAGTACACCGATGTACCGCGAGTGCAGTGCGATTTTTCTCTCGCCCCATTCACTTGAATGGGTGCGAGAGAAAGAGACTCAGCTTACAATCGCAGCATGCTGCGATTGTTTTCTCAGTCCGATTAGGGCTGAGAAAATAATCGCCCATGTGTGCTGACACACAGGCTAGAATTGGTCCGAGGGGAATGCGATGTTTTATCGCACTCCACTCGCACCGATTTTCTCGCCGTGTGGCTTAGCCCTTAAGTTCTGGATTATTTTCCCCTGTTTATTATTTATGAATGGTATGTGAGTAGCCAAGTTGCGTGGGTGTAGTGCTCTGGCCAGAAACCTGCCGCTCCTATTCCCATACTGGTAGAACCTGCCCTTAAGTCTTTCCCTCCAGCATCGTGTTCTCTGGTCTAAGATGGACAGCAGTTTCTGCCTGGCTGTAGATAATTGACCAAATATGTCCTGCTCATTTGTACGTTTGTGGGCGGATTCTAGGTCAGAGATCTGGGAAGAAAGCGTTTTGATCTCCTCCATTCTTTCCTTTTTAAGCCAACTGCCATATTTTATGAGGACTCCTCTCAAGACACATTTTAATGCCTCCCACTTCATGGATGGGGCAGATTGGTCAGCCATGTGATCCAGTGTGAAGTTTGAGATTGTCTGGGTCACGTCTGCCAAGCATAACGTATCCTGCAATAAGTTCTCATTGAGGCGCCATGTGAATCCTGACCTTTCTGCTTTGCCAAGTTGTATGGAAAGATATATAGGGGCGTGGTCAGACCAAAGGATGGAGCCTATCTTTGTGTTTAAGTGGAAATCTAGGAGCGTCTGGGATATGAAGAAATAGTCAATCCTGCTGTAAAGTCGGTGTGGCATGGAGTAGTAGGTGTAGTCTCTCGTGTCTGGGTGAAGAACCCTCCAGGCGTCCACCAGCTTCAGGCCCTGCAGCTGTCTTTTTACTTTATGTACAGAGGAGTGAGGATATGAGGACTTACCCGAGGAGACATCCATGGACGGATCCATTGGCAAATTGAAGTCGCCACCGAGTATCACAGGAAGGGGACCTGCGAAGTCCTCCAGGAATGTCCGACATCTGGCTCCGAACCCCTGCTGGTCCTTGTTGGGAAAGTACACATTAGCTATCACAAAATTGTGGGAGGCCCAAGAAACTCTTAGAAAGACGTATCTGCCCAATGGGTCGATGAGCGAGCCTAAAACCTCAGGAGTGAAAGACTTGTGGAAGGCTATGGACGTCCCGCGGGACTTGGAGTCTGGGCAAATGCTGTGATACCAGACTGGATAGAAGTTAGATGAGCACCGAGGCACTGAATCTTGCCTAAAGTGTGTCTCTTGGAGTAGTAATATGGAGACACACTGTTTATGGTTATTATAACTTATTTGACTTCTTTTGTGAGGGATGTTAAGCCCCTTTACGTTCAGAGAGCAAAACTTGAGACTATTCATTGTGTCTGAGTAGGGTAAACAAACTGATATTTGGGACTGCCACGACTACCCAGACAAGAAAGAGAGGGAAAAAGTGAGAAAGCATAGACAAAGGTAGAAGACATAAGAGAAAAAACATTAATAGTAGACCTTGTGCAAAAGCACTTGTCTCGACCTGAATGTGCCTACGGAGAGCAGTAATGTCTGTTCTGCGCACTGTGAAGGGGGAGAAGAAGCCGAAAACAGTGCTCACTCCCTCACCGACCCTCCCAGCCATTCAAACATAGTATAATAATATTGGGGTATTGGGGTAGTGCAACTTGAACCATTATGGCAATGAAGCCATCAACATATACTTTAACAGTAACTTAATTTTAAACCTTAAACATTAGCAGAGATCGTGCAGCGGACTGCGAAGGAGAGTATGAGGGGAGGGTGAAGTAGGGGATTGGAGAAGGTGAACTGGTGAGTGAGGGGGAAGAAATGGAAGAAAGGGGGGGCAGAGGGGAGAGAAGAGAGGAGGAAGGGGAAGAGGAGGGGAGGGATGGGAGAGGGAGGGGGGGGAGAGTGTGGGGGGGAAGAGGGGGGGAAGAGGGTGGGAGAGGGAGGGGGGGAAGAGGGTGGGAAGGGAGGAGAGGGGGGAGAGGGAGAGAGGCAAGGGGGGAAGAGGGAGAGGGGGAGAAGGGAGGGGGAGGAGAGGAAAAGGGGGTAAGGTGGTAGAAGGGGGGAGGGAGAGGAAGGGAGAAGGAAGAGGTTTGGGGGGGGTTTGTGCAGGAAGAGAGAGCAAAGTCACAGACTATCTAATGTTATTCTGACTTCCCAAAAAAGTTACAAACAGCTCACGAATCTCCATGTCACATTGTTAATGGGTAGAAGGAGGCAAAATCATGGCATCCCTGTTTTAGGACCAGCCAAAGGGATGTAATGAGACCCAGTGGGTCTGTCTTCTAACCACTTGTGGATGGTGATCCTGAAACTTTTAAATGTCAAAGGAGATCAAGAAGGGGACCTCTGCTGCTCCATTGGGGTCTGTTTGGGGTTTTTCTGTCTGTTCCTCGATCCTGAGGCCTCTTGCCAATTGGGTGAAATCACTGGCAGGTGTAGGCTTTTCGGCCAGTCAGGTAGATTGGTGACGCAAATGTTCCAAGGCACTTAGGAAGGTCCCCAAGGGACCGAAATATCGCCGACTTGCCCTCCTTTGTAGCCACCAGTTGAAAGGGGTAGCCCCATCTGTATATTATATTTTTGTCCCAGAGTTGATCCAGCAGGGGGCGCAAGGCCCTCCTCAGCATGAGGGTGCACCTGGCTAGGTCAGGGAGCAACGTAACCTGAGAATCCTGGAAAGCAATTGGGCCTTTGGATCTGGCTGCAGCCATAATGCGTTCCTTGGTTTTATACAAGTGCACCAGACATATCACATCTCTGGGCCGTTCATTGTTGGGTGGTTTGGGCCCCAAAGCTCTATGAATGCGATCTAATTCAACAGTGGTTACCTGATTGTCCCCCAAGATCTGCATGGAATATTTGCTGTGCTGTGGCATCTAAATTGGATGATGGCACTGATTCCTGGAGTCCACGTATGCGGATATTATTCCACCTATTGCGGTTTTCTTGTTCTTCCAGGCCTGCCTCCAGCTCCTCCAGCCTGGCAGAGTGATGGTTAATTATTTCACGGTGCTGCTTTAACTCTGATAGAGCTGCATCCTGTGATCTCTCCACCCCCTCCACTCTCTCTGTAAACTCTCTCTGCAGGGCATGTATCTCTTGCTTGTAGGTGTTCTCCAGCCTGCACACAAGCTTTTCCAAATCATGTTTGGTGGGGAGAGATTTAATGTATTTACTAATGTCACAGAGATTCACCTCCTCAGAGTCTAATTCATTCTGACTGGAATCCTGAGAAGCGGTGACTGGGGAATCCCCTACCTTTGAGGCATGCTTCAGTGAGGAGTGTTGTTGTTTCCCTGCCGTCGCCATCTTGGCCTGAGCAGCTCATGTTTGAGTGGGGGTGCTGGAGGCCAGGAAGCGATCCATCCTGCTTGTCCCGGTCTCCGGATCTGCTGCTTGCTTGAGGGAACGTCTGGGTCTGCCCATGTGAGGTTTGGGCTCAGCTGCACCACCTGTAAGAGGCTGAAAGGGCGGCCTGGGCACAGAGCTAAGGAGATGTGTGTCTCACTCTGCCATCGGCAAGCCCCGCCCCACCAAAGAGCGTTTTGTTTGTTTTTTATTACATTTTTGGGGAAGGTACATCGACTGGAAATTGCAGTTTGGGAGTTTTGATTTTGTTTTGTTTATCAGATAGGACAAAAAATTTTATATTTTCGTAGATCAGACTTTTATGGACTTGACAATACCAAATGTATTTCTTTTTGAAAAATGGGGTAATGAAAATGTTTAGATATTTTGCATTTTTTATATAGTTTGAAAAATGTTTTTATTATTAAATTTTACTTTAAATTTTATTTCTCCTAGGGAATTCTTGTACTATATACAGCAATACAATAGCACTATAATACTATAATATTGTACGATATAGTAAAATTACTCATCTTCTATGAAACCCAGCCACTGGCACCAAAATGGCAGCAATGGAATCTTCAGTTCGTAAAAAGAAGTGGGTGGAGGATGAGCATCGGAATAATTGTGCTATGCAATGAAGAGAGATTGACAACAGCAGTTAAGAGGTTAAACAGCAGCAATTGGAGCTAGCTCTGATCGCTGCTGTAAGGCCCTGTGCACACGCTGCGGTTTTTGCATCAGATTTGCCACGGTTTTGTTGCATGTTTTGCTGCAGAAAATGTTCATAACCTTGCTGCAGTCCTTCCCCAGCAAAACCTATGGTAAAAAAATTGCTGTGCGCACACTGCATTTTTTTCACCAACAGGTTTTGCTGCGGAATTTCCGCTGCAGAGTTAATGTGCATGTCACTTCTTTTCCACAGGTACCTGCGGTATTTTACACCATTGACTGTAATGTAGTCATGAAATACCACAGGGAATAACGCAGGTAGAAAATTATGTGCGTTTCATTGCGTTATTCCCACGGTATTTTGCGTTTTTCGGGACATAGTGATCATCACTATCCTGTGTTTTGCAAGGAAGTGATGTCACTAGGAGAGGAAGAGGAAATTGAGCAAAGAGTAAACACACACATATCACACTCACACACAGACACATACAGTGCCTACAAGTAGTATTCAACCCCCTGCAGATTTAGTAGGTTTACACATTCGGAATTAACTTGGCATTGTGACATTTGGACTGTAGATCAGCCTGGAAGTGTGAAATGCACTGCAGCAAAAAAGAATGTTATTTCTTTTTTTTTTTTTAAATTGTGAAAAGTTTATTCAGAGTGTCATTTATTATTCAACCCCTCAATCCACCAGAATTCTGTTTGGTTCCCCTAAAGTATTAAGAAGTATTTCAGGCACAAAGAACAATGAGCTTCACATGTTTGGATTAATTATCTCTTTTTCCAGCCTTTTCTGACTAATTAAGACCCTCCCCAAACTTGTGAACAGCACTCATACTTGGTCAACATGGGAAAGACCAAGGAGCATTCCAAGGCCATCAGAGACAAGATCGTGGAGAGTCACAAGGCTGGCAAGGGGTACAAAACCCTTTGCAAGGAGTTGGGCCTACCTGTCTCCACTGTTGGGAGCATCATCCGGAAGTGGAAGGCTTATGGAACTACTGTTAGCCTTCCACGGCCTGGACAGCCTTTGAAAGTTTCCACCCGTGCCGAGGCCAGGCTTGTCCGAAGAGTCAAGGCTAACCCAAGGACAACAAGGAAGGAGCTCCGGGAAGGTCTCATGACAGTGGGGACATTGGTTTCAGTCAATACCATAAGTAACGTACTCCACCGCAATGGTCTCCGTTTCAGACGAGCCCGTAAGGTACCTTTACTTTCAAAGCGTCATGTCAAGGCTCGTCTACAGTTTGCTCATGATCACTTGGAGGACTCTGAGACAGACTGGTTCAAGGTTCTCTGGTCTGATGAGACCAAGATCGAGATCTTTGGTGCCAACCACACACGTGACGTTTGGAGACTGGATGGCACTGCATACAACCCCAAGAATACCATCCCTACAGTCAAGCATGGTGGTGGCAGCATCATGCTGTGGGGTTGTTTCTCAGCCAAGGGGCCTGGCCATCTGGTCCGCATCCATGGGAAGATGGATAGCACGGCCTACCTGGAGATTTTGGCCAAGAACCTCCACTCCTCCATCAAGGATCTTAAGATGGGTCGTCATTTCATCTTCCAACAAGACAACGACCCAAAGCACACAGCCAAGAAAACCAAGGCCTGGTTCAAGAGGGAAAAAATCAAGGTGTTGCAGTGGCCTAGTCAGTCTCCTGAGCTTAACCCAATTGAAAACTTGTGGGAGGAGCTCAAGATTAAAGTCCACATGAGACACCCAAAGAACCTAGATAACTTGGAGAAGATCTGCATGGAGGAGTGGGCCAAGATAACTCCAGAGACCTGGGCCGGCCTGATCAGGTCTTATAAAAGACGATTATTAGCTGTAATTGCAAACAAGGGTTATTCCACAAAATATTAAACCTAGGGGTTGAATAATAATTGACCCACACTTTTATGTTGAAAATTTATTAAAATTGAACTGAGCAACATAACTTGTTGGTTTGTAAGATTTATGCATCTGTTAATAAATCCTGCTCTTGTTTGAAGTTTGCAGGCTCTAACGTATTTGCATCTTATCAATCCTGCTAAATCTGCAGGGGGTTGAATACTACTTGTAGGCACTGTACATATATAATGCACATAGAAATCAGAAACGTACATATTTAAAATAAAAAACAAAAAAAACCCCGTGGGCTCTGCCATATTTTTACCATCCAGCCAAAGTAAGCACAAAGCAGGGACCTGGTATTCTCAGGCTGGGGAGGGCGAGGGCCATGGTTATTGCCCCCCACCCCTCCCACAGCAAGAATAATAGCCCACAGCTGCCCCGAGAATGTCGCATCTATTATGCGACAGTCCCGGCGTGTCACCGGCTCTTCCCGATTGCCGTGTTGTGGTGGCAATCGGGGTAATAAGGAGTTAATGGCAGCCCATAGCTGCCACTAAGCCCAAGATTAGGAATGGCAGCGTCTATAACACGCCATGACTAATCTGTAAGTGAAAGTAAATAAACACATACACCGAAAAATCCTTTATTTGAAATAAAACATAAAAAATCTCCTCACCACTTTATTAAAATCCCCAAATACCCATCCAGGTCCGGCGTAATCCACACGAGGTCCCACGATGCTTGCATACTGATCCAGCGGCGACTGAGACCTAGTACTCAATGCAGCCTCATTCCATGAATGAGCCTGCAGGGGTAACTCCAGGACATTTCTCACGGTCGGTGATGTCAACACATTACTGCTCACGAGAACTTCAGGGCCTCACAAGCGGTAATGGAGTGACGTCACTGACCAGCAGTGACCCTGCAAGAACTCAGATCGAAGGTCCCACAGGGTGACTGCTGTATTACAAATACTGTTGGGGGGGGACACATACATCAGAAATAAAAGCTGTAATATCTATCAACCTATCCATTATCAATCTATCAACCTATCTATCTATCTATCCATCCATCTATCTAGCCATTATCTATCTATTTATCCCTCTATCTATCTATCTATCTATCTACCTATCCATCATCTATCTATCAACCTATCTATCTATCCACCCCTCTATCTATCCCTCTAGCTATCCATTATCTATCTATCAGCCTATCTATCTATCTATCTATCTATCTATCCATCATCCATCTATCAACCTATTTATCAATATAGCTATCTATTTATCAACCTATCTATCTATCCATCTATCCATCTATCCATCTATCTATCCATCTATCCATTATCTATCTATCCCTCTATCTATCCCTCTATCTATCCATTATCTATCTATCCATTATCTATCTGTGACGCCATGGCCTATCAGGTCGTCACAGGGTATTGTGCAATCTGCCCTTCTGTGCAATATCCACCTCCTCCTTGGTTACGGGTCCCTAACCAATGGTGTTGCCAAAACCAGCTAATCAAAATCCTAGGAACACTCTGCACCACACCCACCAGACACACTAGTGGACGGCCTGAGTGGAATAGGGTCGCCCACTTGGGGGGTTGGTTAAGGGGATATCAGGAGTGTCAGGAGTAGCCAGTGTAGTGTTGGAAGTGAAGTAGAGAGGAGGTCAGGAGTTGGGCTCCTTGGAGGTACTAGGTAGCAGACGTTGGTCTGGGCCTGGTAGGAGCTGGACCCCCGGTCACAGGGGATCGTGACAAGGGGCACGAAACTGTCGAGGAGGACAGACGGCGGCCTTGTACCATCACCGGGCTGGGACCAGGGCACAACAGGGTACGTGGACCCTAGGTCAGGGAGTAGCTTCAGGCAACCTGACAATTTAGCCGACGAGAACGGAGCCTTCAAGATCCACTCTCCACCCGCTCCAAAATCGGGGTACTAGCTCAACGAGGGGGATAGGACTTTCCACACATACAGTCCAGGAAGTCCCAAGCATGAATCCTGAGAGTAAGCTCCCTCAGTTAGCCATACTGGGGAGCGGGACCCGACTGGTTTCAAACTATAGGGGCCAACTAAGAAGAGAACAAGGTGCCAAGGGAAAGGTCACAGATCAACAGGCAACACCAGCAGAAACGGGACCCAAATATGCTCCCTTTGGCGGCAGCGGTGTCCAGAACTTTGTTTTACAAAGTTGTCGGTGTCAGCGTTATTGGACTGAGTACGCAAGTGACCCTTACCTCCCCAATGGCACATCCCTATCCTCATCATCGAGTCCCGGGGCATCCCCCCTACCCGTGGAGGGGTTAAACACCTGGCTGCCCACTCCATCGCCACCGGGTACTCCCCAGCTGCAACGGTGGTACTTCACCTTACCACACACCACGGGTGGCATCACGAACTGTAAATACAACATCCCCTATAAATAACCCCCCCTTTATCTATCTATCTATCTATCCCTCTATCTATCTATTTATTTATCCACTATCTATCTATCTATCTATCTATCTATCCATTATTTATCTATCCCTCTATCTAACTATCTAGCTATCTAGCTATCCCTCTATCTATCTCATTATTTATCCATTCTCTATCTATCTATCTATCCATTAACTATTTATCTATCCATTATCTATCTATCTATCCATTATCTATCTATCCATTATCTATCTATCTATCTATCTATCTATCTATCCATTATCTATCTCTCTATCCATTATCTAGCTATCTATCCATCTATCCATTATCTATCTATCCCTCTATCTATCTATCCATTATCTATTTATCCCACTATCTATCTATTATCTATCCCTCTTTCTATCTATATGTCTATCCATTATCTATCTATCTATCTCAGAAGAAGAAGAAGGAAATGACAACAGATATATTTTATTTTGTTTTTCAACATGCATTGAACGCATAAAAACACAGGTACCAAACCATGGAAAAATCGCGGTAAAACTGTATGTGGTTTTCTGGTGCGGTTTGCTGCATTTTGTTGCTGCAAGTGCGGTAATCTTTCAGAGGGTGCGGAATTTTCTTTCTACTCCCAGGGCCTAAGAAACAGATGCAGGTTGTATAATGTACTTGTCACGTGCTATGTATGGAGTGCACTCAGCTCCTGAGTCAACTCCATAATTTTAGACTTCACAAAGGACATATGTTCCACTTTGTCTGCACCAATACAAGTATGCACCATATAAGTATGATGCATTGAATTAGGCCAGAGATATTATTATGATGCACATGGTATTCTACCATCACTTCTCTGCCATCATCTGACCACCATGTCTATCTCCCCACAGGTATGTCAATTCCTTCATCCTGCTTTTCCATGAACTGACCTGCTATCCCCTTCTGTCTGCTGTGTGTTTTAATACATGGTATGTCAATTCCTTCATCCTGCTTTTCCAATATATCTGACCTGTTCCCTCTTTGCTTTAATATCTCCCTGGCATGCTCCAGCATCTGTGACCTCCCCCCCATGTTCCCCCACCTTCCTGTTATGACCTTTGTTTATTTTGTCTATGTGATGCTGTATCTGGCTTCTTTGATTGAGTGATCAAGGGGTTCTTGTGGCACCCCACCCCTTCACAGCTGAATGCACTTGTATGTGTATATACTGGGACAGCTCAAAGTCTGCCCAAAGACTTTGTCTGCACCAATACAAGTATGCACCATATAAGTATGATGCATTGAATTAGGCCAGAATTGGGCCGTAAGTGCCCGGAAGGTATTTGACCACATAGTCAATGTAAACAATGTTCATGTGTCTATTAACTTTCACCTCTATAATACTTCACTCTCTACTGTCCCATCTGATCCCTAAACCAAGTATTGAACTTTTCATCTCTCCTTCTATCCTCCCCACCCATCTCACCTTCCCCTCAGACATTTTCCTCAATATTACACCCAGTGTCTCCAGACACTCACGGCCATCTCATGGCCTCTCCTGCTCCCACTTACTAACACTCTCACTGCTTCTCCTCACTGCTGGGGATATCTCTCCAAGTCCTGGTCCTCATCACCACATCCCTATTGTCACTTCAAACCCACATCCACAACCTAACACAAATTTCCGCACCCTCTCAAACCTCATACACATTCACCCGACCCCCGCTCCCCCAGTCCCACTAAAATTAGACCTATGGAACGCTCGCTCTGTCTGCAACAAACTATCCTACATTCATGATCTTTTCATCACTAATAAACTTTTCTTCCTCGGCATCACTGAAACCTGGCTCACCCCCTCTGACACTGCCTCTCCTGCTGCACTTTCTTATGGCGGTCTCCAACTCTCTCACACCCCCCGCCCCAGTAACAAGCATGGTGGAAGAGTTGGTTTGCTCCTGTCCACCCAAGGCTCCTTTACACCAATTCCACTACCACCCTCGGTTACTCTCCCATCTTTTGAGGTGCACTCTGTTCGCATCTACGCCCCCTCCAACCTTCAACTGGCTGTCATTTACCGCCCTCCAGGGCCAGCCACTGCCTTTTTTGATCATTTTACCACCTGGCTACTACACTTCCTTTCCAACGACATCTCCACCATCATCATGGGTGATTTCAATATCCCCATTGACACTTCCCACTCATCTGTCTCCAAACTTCTAACACTCGCTGCCTCCTTCGGCCTCACCCAATGGTCTTCTGCAGCTACTCACAAAGATGGCCACACGCTGGACCTCATCTTCACTCGCCTCTGTTCCCTATCTAACCTCTCTAACTCACCTCTCCCCCTGTCTGACCACAACCTACTCACATTCTCTTCCCTCTCTTCTCCAAGTACGCAACCCCCCCTCCACAAACTCTCACACCCTCGCAGAAATATAAAACACATTGATTTACACGCCCTTTCTCAGTCCCTTCTCCCTCTCACAGACATTGCATTTCTACACGATGCAGATGCTGCTGCAACTTTATACAACACTACAATCTCTGCAGCTCTCGAATCAGCCGCCCCCCTCACACACACCAAAACCCGCACAATTAACAGGCAACCCTGGCACACCAGTCAGACTAAAGAACTGAGACGGGCTTCCAGAATTGCTGAGCACAGATGGAAGAGGTCTCATTCCACTGAGCACTTCATTGCATATAAAGAGTCCCTCACCACTTTCAAGTCCACACTCACGGCTGCAAAACAAACCTACTTCTCATCCCTTATATCCTCTCTCTCTCACAACCCTAAACAGCTATTCAACACTTTTAATTCTCTTCTCCGTCCTCCAGCACCACCTCCCTCTCCTCTCCTCTCAGCTGAAGACTTTGCCTCTTTCTTCAAGCAGAAGGTTGACAACATCAGAGCAAGCTTTGGCCCACAATCACCACAGCCCCTCATCATAGCTACTCAGCCTTCTTCCTCCAAATCCAGCTTCTCCACCATGACAGAAAACAATCTTTCCACTCTACTCTCAAGATCCCATCTAACAACCTGTGCACTGGACCCGCTCCCATCACACCTCATCCCCAACATCACCGCAGTCCTCATCCCAGCCCTAACCCATCTCTTCAACCTATCACTAACAACTGGTGTATTCCCTTCATGCTTTAAACATGCCTCAATCACACCCATCCTCAAAAAGCCCTCCCTTGACCCACCTCTGTGTCAAACTATCGCCCCATATCCCTTCTCCCCTATGCCTCAAAACTACTAGAACAGCATGTCCATCTTGAACTGTCCTCATACCTCTCCTCCTGCTCTCTTTTTGACCAGCTACAATCTGGCTTCCGACCGCATCATTCCACTGAAACTGCCCTAACTAAAGTCACTAACTACCTACTAACCGCCAAAGCCAAGCGACACTACTCTATCCTCCTCCTCCTGGACCTGCCCTCTGCCTTCGACACAGTAGACCATTCCCTCCTACTACAGATTCTCTCATCTCTGGGCATCACAGACTTGGCCCTATCTTGGATATCCTCATACCTAACCGACCGAACTTTCAGCGTCTCCCATTCTCACACCACTTCCTCATCTCGCCCCCTATCTGTCGGTGTCCCCCAAGGCTCAGTTCTTGGACCCCTGCTGTTCTCCATCTACACCTTCGGCCTGGGACAGCTCATAGAGTCCTACGGCTTCCAGTATCATCTCTATGCCGATGACACACAGATCTACCTCTCTGGACCTGACATTACCTCTCTACTAACTAGAATCCAACAATGTCTGTCTGCTATTTCATCCTTCTCTGCGCGATTCCAAAAACTTAACATGGACAAAACAGAATTCATTGTCTTTCCTCCTCCTCACTCATCTCCTCCAACAAGCCTTTCCATCAAACTCGATGGCTGCTTACTCTCCCCAGTCTCACAAGCTCGTTGCCTTGGAGTGACCCTCGACTCTGCTCTATCCTTCAAGCCACACATCCAAGCCCTCTTCACCTCATGCCGATTACAACTCAAAAACATCTCCCGGATCCGTGCTTTCCTTAACCAAGAATCAGCAAAAACATTAGTGCATGCCCTCATCATCTCCCGCCTCGACTACTGCAACCTCCTGCTCTCTGGCCTCCCTTCCAACACTCTTGCACCCCTCCAATCTATCCTAAACTCTGCGGCCCACTTAATCCACCTCTCCCCTCGCTACTCCCCAGCCTCGCCACTCTGCCAATCCCTTCCCTGGCTTCCCATCACCCAACGACTCCAGTTCAAAACACTAACCATGACATACAAAGCCATGCACAAGCTGTCTCCTCCCTACATCTGTGACCTAGTCTCCCGGTACCTACCTGCACGCAACCTCAGATCCTCACAAGATCTCCTTCTCTGCTCCTCCCTTATCTCCTCTTCCCACAATCGCGTACAAGATTTCTCCCGTGCATCCCCCATACTCTGGAACGCTCTACCTCAGCACATCAGACTTTCCCCTATCGTAGAAAGCTTCAAGAGGAACCTCAAGACCCACCTCTTCCAACAAGCCTACAACCTACAATAGCCCTCAGTCCAGTAGACCACTGTGCAACCAGCTCTGTCCTCACCTATCGTACCATCACCCATTCCCTGTAGACTGTGAGCCCTCGCGGGCAGGGTCCTCTCTCCTCCTGTACCAGTCTGTTATGTACTGATAATGATTGTTGTATGTATACCCTTTCACTTGTAAAGCGCCATGGAATAAATGGCGCTATAATAATAAATAATAATAATAATAATGTTGCAAAGAGTTTAATTTTTACCAAGGCTTTCCTACACAGCCTGGAAATGGGAGTAATAATTATGGGAGGAGGTGCCACATTTGCCCCCTTTACTTAAAGGGGTTATCCGGCTTATTTTGACTTTTTTTTATTATTACACTATTAGGCTACAATGGGGCAGGTAAGTAGATAGAGACCACTTACCTGCCCTGCTGTCAGCCCCTCTCCCCCGGCTCAGAGTGGTCATGTGACTGCTCCTGCCACGATTTTGCTGCTTCCGGTCATTTAATGTCAACATGGGCAGGACCATGTTGACATGCAAATCTGGAACAGCATGTTGCCGCCCTGCTGGGCGGGTACAGTGCGTGAGTCCCCGCCCCCCTTCCCTGCACCCTCCCACACATTCCCCCACACCCCGTACTCTCACCGCCCACAGTGTCACCGCCAGCACTGGGCCCCCTACTCAGGATAGTAGGAGTGCCCGTGCAGTCTGTGTCCCGCTCCAGCCCCGCGGCTGCCTTCATTGCAGTGTGTGTCTGCCCGCATGCAGATTCCCACCCTGCAGTGCTGGCTGCAGCGGGGATGACGAACGCTGCTGCCAGGAGGTTAGATGACATCATTACCTGCGGTGATGATCTCCTCTTCACTCCTGTCACCACTGTCACTGCTGCCTATGCCCGCTGCGTTCTCACGTCAGTCACGGCAGTGACAGCGCTGATGGCAGGACTGCAGGAGATCGTCACATCAGGTAATGATCTTATCTAACCTCCTGGCAGCGCTCGTCATCCCCTGCAGTGACCTGGGCTGACCTATTGATGTTAGCTCAGGTCACTGCATTGCTCTCCCAGCCAATGGGGAACATTCTGTTCTTCATTGACTGGGGGGACATTGTCTATGGTATGGATAGTCATGTGTCCCCCTTATTGGATTACGCCGGACCCGGATTTGATTGTTCTTTTCAATAAATTGGTGAAAGAGGAAATGTGGGGAGTATTTTTTCAAATAAAACCTTTTTTGTTGTCTATTTTTTTTATTAGTGACTGGGTTGGTGATGTCGGGTATCTGATAGATGCGTGACATCACTAACCCCAGGGCTTGATGCCAGGTGACATTACACATCTGGCATCAACCCCATATTTTACCCCGTTTGCCACCGCACCAGGGCAATGGGATGAGTTGGGGAAAAGCACCAGGATTGGCACATCTAATGGATGCGCCACTTCTGGGGTGGCTGCGGCCTGCTATTTTTAGGCTGGAGAGTGTCCAATAACAATGGACCTCCCTAGTCTGAGATTACCAGACCCCAGCTGTCTGCTTTACCTCGGCTGGTGATCCAATTTGTGGGGGACCCCATGTTTTTTGTTTTAAATTATTTATTTAATTTAAAATAGCGTGGGGTACCCTCTGTTTTGGGTTATCAGCCAAGGTAAAGCTGCCAGCTGTGGTCTGTAGGTTGCAGCCGTCTGCTTTACCCAAGCTGGCTACAAAAGATACGGGGGACCCCATGTAGTTTTTTTCTTTTATAATTATTTATTTTTTTGGCTAAATACAAGGCTAAGCACCTTTTAGTGCCACATGAAAGTCACTAAAAGATGCCAGCTTAGAATATGCAGGGGGGTCGGACATTATATATGTCTTTCTCATCTATCTATTCATCTATCCATTATCTATCTGTCTATCTATCTATCCCTCTATTCATTCATTCATTCATTCATTCATTCATCCCTCTATCTCTGTCTCTATATCTAACTATTCATCTCTATATCTACTCATCTATTTATCTGTTTTGCTGCTTCCGTTTTTTGCGGTCCGCAAAAAAAACGGAAGGCACACGGATGACACACGGATGCATCCGTGAAAAAATGTACCGTTTTTTGCTGACTGCAAAAACGGAACGGTCATGCGAATGTAGCCCACATGTGTTCCCTATGGGGGTAGGGGTCGGTACAGAACGATGGTGGGGGGGGGTCGGTACAGAGCGCCGTGTGTGTTTGTGTGTGTGGGTGGGGGGAGGGTTGCAGAGCCTGATGTGATGTGGGGTGCAGAGTTCAATGTGTGTGTGTGTGTGGCGCAGAGCCCGATGTGGGGCTGTTATTTCCATTGCTAGAGTGATAACAGGTCAGGTTCTGGGCAGAATACTGACAGGGAATGTGTGTGCAGGGGGCGGGCAGAGGGCGGGCAGGGGGCAAGGCTTGACACTGAGGCCGGGTAGGGGGAGGGGCTGGACACTGAGGACGGGCGGTGCCAGCTCTGACTGAGGTTTTGCACAGGAAGTGGTCAGTTTGCTTGTGCTGAAAACAAAGAGCTGCAGAGAATAAAGGGATAATTCAAGAGGAACAAAAGATAGAAAACAAAAAATAACAATGTAGGGGTGATTTATATGACAATACAGCACAGATAAACTCAAAATTTTTTGGTAAGCTAATGTCGGACAACTCCTTTAATATAATTTGAAAAGGTGCAGGGTTGTGAAATGCAGCTGAAACCATTTGGCTGCAGGAGTGGAAGATAAAAGGTTTAATTGTATGGAAGACTAGGTTCTGATAGCCAGTGTTAAAATCGGCCCAAACTGCGGACATGACTGGGTGATATCGCTGAGGAGCTGCCTTATGTTATACTAAGCAGTGACATTTTTTTCCCATGCAGACAATCAATCTGTCAGATTGAGGCCTAATCCTAAGGCCCCTTTCACACGTCAGTGATTCTGGTACGTTTGTGCTTTTTTTTAAACGTACCAGAATCACTGACATACGCAGACCCAGTATAATCAATGGGTCTGCTCACACATCAGTGATTTTTCACTGCACGTGTCTCCGTGCGGCGTACCCGCGTGTGCGTGATTGCCGCACGGAGACATGTCCATTTTTTTCTGGCATCACTGATGTCCCACGGACCACGCAGTGGTGTGGTCCGTGAAACACGTGCCAGAAAAAAACGTGCTTTTAAAATAAAAATAATTTTTACTCACCCGGCTCCAGCGATGTCCTCTGCAGCACGTGCATCTTGCTGCTTCTGAGCTGGCTCATTACTGTCGCGCATATTCATGATGCACGACACATCCGACCCGGAAGCAGCTGCTGCGGGGGTCAGAGCCGGCCGGCTGCTGCACCGCGGGAGCGATCAGCACCACGGACAGCGGGAGCGCGCACAGGTGAGTTGATTTCTAAGTGCAATCACGGGCCACGGAGAACGGAGCCCGGATTGACCTTAGACAACCCACGTGTGCCGTGATTCACGGCACACGGAGGGACATGTGCGTGTTTTACACGCCAGTGAAAAACGTCAGTGTTTTTCACTGACGTGTGAAACGGGCCTAACTGAGACTTTTATTTTTACCACACATGGAGCTATTGTAATGACATCAGCAGCACTTGGCACGTTAGCATTTTTTCATGTTATATTGCATTTGGAGATAGCGGTTGTTTTACCAATCTATGCTCAAGCGACTGTAAAAAGTTGAGCCTACTACTAGCATATAATTTCAATTACAATCTATTGCTTATACATTGTCTGCAGACCTTCAATGTTGTCATCTACTTTTAAAACACCACTCCAGTATATTTTTTTTATTTCACCAATAGAGTGGTGCTTTAAATATAAGATCCCTGCCCCTAGCCTTATACTCAACCTCTGGCATCTTCATCTTTTACCCGCGCCACTCCTGTTAATTGTCTCCAGTTTGTGACATGCCGGCCGCTCCAGTGTCTGCTGGTGCACGCCGGAGGCTACAATTCAGGCCCCCTTCACACGTCCGTGTCTCCGGTACGTGCTAGGTCCGTGCCCGTATGTACCGGGGACCCGGGCACACGTATACCCATTAAAATCAATGGGTATATGTGCACGCACGTGTTCTGCCAGTGGCCCTTGCCTCCGTGTGGAGCAGACTTGTGCCGTGTGCTCCACACGGATGCATGTCCGTGTTTCTCCGGCAGCAGGGGCCCGCACACGCACCACACGGATGTAGTGTGGATGCGGGTCCACGTGACACACGCCAGAGAAACACATGTGGCGCCCCTGACCTGGTCAGGCACCACTGAGTACTGCACCCATGCTGGGGACAGTACAATACAGGTAATCCAGAAGGCTGACCGAGGTGTGACTACACAGGCGCATAGTGATCAGGTCTCACACATGTACCTTTGAGAGGACCCCTGGGGATCCCAGGAGGGGGCAAAGCCTTCACCTCCACTGGAATAGTGGAGGGGGCCAAAAGCCTCCATCTCCACTCAAGGGGTGTGGTAAGAGAGCCTGGTTGCTAGGTGGCGTAGGCAGGCACAAGAGGGAGAAGGAGGAGAACAGTCTGAAGCAGAGTGGGGAGGAGTGAGGAGCATGGAAGTGGAGCTCTGACAGGAGCAGCAGTGCAGGTCCCTCAAGTGAGCCGGTTCAGTGTGCAGTTCAGGGGAGAGCAGGAGCAGACCCCTGGGGCTGTTGCAGTCTGACAGCATCCGCGCAGTGGCTACCGACGGGGGAGAACGGTCACCTAGTAGTGCTACCCGAAATCCATCTTCAGCTAAAGAGAGAGCAACGGAGTGGGAAGTAAGGAGACTGCTAGAGAGTACCAGGCCCAAACGGGCGGCAGATCCCGGTGCGGGGATAGATCCAACTTTCCTTGCTAAACCTGCCGGTGTGGGGCCCTCAAAGCCCACACCACAACACTACAGAGTCCGCAGCCACGTAGCCACAGTTAGGGCCCATAGTTCACAGGAGGCAAGCAGCCGGAGTGTCCTGGTCCAGGCTACAAGCAAACGGGCCAAAACGAAGGGGAGAGAGGCACCAGCAACTTCCCTGGGTGACCCCCATAGGGACTAAAAGTCGGGGTTACCCCAAACCACCAAGGGCTAAGGAAGGCGAGTCGGTAGTCACCCTCATCAGTCAGCCTGAAGGACACCTGGTTCCAGCCTGGTTCATCCCAGCTACGCCCGGGTTACTCACTCTGCCACCTTCTGTGAGTAAAACCCCTGAAAGACATTCTGCTTGTGTGGAGTTATTCTGCGCCTTGTGGTTCTACACACTTACACAGGGCCCTGGGGCTTGCCTCACTCTCAGGAGGCTATTACAACTGACTGCACCCACCATCAGCCCCAGGCATCCCTTAATCTGCAGTGGCGGTCCCCACTGACCGCAATTCTGAGAGTGGCGTCACGACAAATAGAAGATTTCCTACCGGTGACAGGATCCAGCTGCGTGGAGTCCCTGAAGGTAATGCACCGACACAGCGTTTGCGGGGCTTCACATCTGGCGTCACGAACAGGATAAGGACTAGACCTGTTCAGACAGGTGACCATATGCCTGGGCGGTCCGCTTGAAAAATTGGAAGCGCCGCCATATTGCCACCATGAAAAGCGCGCTGAAAAACAACAGCAGCCCGCGCTGGAAGAAGTTACCGCCCACGAAGAGGTGTGGCTACCCAGAGATCCCCTGCAGAGTTCTGACCTCGCTTGTGAAGAGAGCGGAAGCGTTCAGAGACGGCGGGACAGAAAGGAAGCCACAAGTCTGCTGTTGGAGGAAAGAGACGCAGAGGAAATGGCGTCTGAACACAGAGACCCCGAACCAGGCTCCGCTGTCTGGTGGTGTCGGGAGCTTGCCGAGTTCTGCGATCAACTGGAAGCCAGGATCGGAAGGCAGATCAGAGAGGGACGTATGGAGTTCCTGGGAATGACCGCGGCGGTTCAGGCCTATGAAGAGAGAGCCGCGCGCCGAGTGCCAGATCGGGCGGTGACGACTCAGACCCCGATGATGCTACCGATGGGTGAGTCCAGTGTTGCCCCTGCCAGCACGAGTGCCCCGACCCCTGCTGCCACGCCCGCAGTCCCTGAAGAGGCGCCCGGCGCGGCGACGCTGAACCAGGCCGCAGCCACGCCAGGTGCGGCCCGCCAAGCCCAGGCCGCCGCAGCGATGCCCTGCTCGGCCCACCAAGACCTGGTCCCTGCAGTAACGCCCAGTCCGGCCCGCAAAGAACCGGCTGCCACCGCGACCCTCATCCGCGCCGCAGGCGTAACGCTGACCCAGGCCGCCGCCCTGCTAGGCCCGGCCCGCCGAGACCCCACCGCAGCAGCAACGCTCGTCCGCGCCGCAAGTGAGGTGCTGAATCAGGCCGCAGCCACGCCAGGTGCGGCCCGCCAAGCCCAGACTGCTGCAGCGACGCCCAGCCCAGCCTGCACAGAGCCCACTGCAACAGCGACGCTGATCCAGGCCGCCGCCATGCCAGGCGCGGCCCGCCAAGACCAGGCCGCCGCCATGCCAGGCGTGGCCCGCCAAGACCAGGCCGCCGCCATGCCAGGCGCGGCCCGCCAAGACAAGCCCGTACAAGTATTTACCCCGGCCTGCAAGGCCAGAGCAGACACCGCTCCCCAGTCTAAGGAGGTCCCTGCTAGGAAGTCTACGCTGGGGGAGGACCCCGAATACTGGAAGCTGAAGGCTGACCTAGAGGCTCAATTCCCACAAGAGTTGGTGGACCAGTATCTGCTTCCTCCGCACACCCCCAAGAGGATTCCGGCAACCCCTGCAGCAACCACGCCAAAGAGTCCTCCGCCTGGGCCTGCTGAAGAACGCCCATCCCCAGCACTGCCACAGCAGGAGTGCTCAGTAGAACTAAGGGGGAGAGGAGGCCAGGAAGCTGAGGAGCTGACCCCGGAGCCACTAGCAGTGGATCCATGCCCAGAGCCGGAGATGTTGCCATATTCCCGCTGGGATGAAGAAGACCCGATACCGTCTGCTGAAGAAGATCTGCCCAAAAGCCTCACCTGGGAGTTTGTAAGCTGTACTCTGCAGAATCCAGCCCGCAAGACACGGCGTCGTAGCAGAACACAGTTTTCCCCTGCACCACAGTCTCCAGAGCAGAAAGATGAAATAACGGCCAGAGACTTGGAGGAGAAACGGTTCCTGAGAAGGTCCAAAGCCCAGGTCAGAGGACCCCTTTGTCGAGGAGTAGTAGAAGATTTCAGCCTAAAATCAGGATACGGCTTCATAGTAGCACCTGGTATGAAGGAAGGCATTTTTGTCAACAGAAGAGACGTTAGAGCTCATTTGCCCAGAGGACATCCTGGAAGGAACTTAAGAATGGGAGATTCAGTGCAATTTACAATGCATCAAGGAGAAAGAGGCTGGTATGCACTCGATGTGACACCATGTCCTAAAGAAAAAGCAACAGACACAGAAGAAGAAAGGAAAGACAGAGATAGAGAAAGAACAGACAAAGAACCCACTGATGAGACTACCACAGACGAAGAAAGAGGTCAAGGAAGCAACAGGTGCCGCAGCCCTACAGGCCCAAGCCCTGGTGAGGAGGAATCCATGTAAATAACATAAGAAATACAGCAAGTTACCAGTTTGAAAAGTTTTGCAACGTTTTCAAGTTTAAGCAATGTGCCCACATAAACTGATGTGAGAAATGAACCTTAAGGCTATGAACTGGCTATAGCCACAAACTCTCGCAGTGTAAATAGTTACACCAGAGGTACCACCACCAGAGCCAGCCTGTTTAGGGGCCTGGCTCGTCTGCAACCAGGGAGCACGTCCGTTTATGGGGCCTTGGCTCACCTGCAACCAGAGAGCATGCCTGTTTATGGGGCCTGGCTCTCCACCACAAAGAGGGTACCTGGTCAGCACCAACTGTGGAGGCCGCCTCTACATCCTGCCAGAAGAGGCTGAAGGCGCGGTTCCACCAGGCCAGGTATACCCTGAAACCACCAGACCATGAAAGCCGCCTCTACATCCTGCCAGAAGTGGCTGAAGGCGCGGCCAACGGGAGAGGCAGATTGGAGGAAAGGTCTGGGGAAGTGGATGGCCCAGACCTGGTTACCAAAAGAAACCGGTGACCTGCCTCCTGAGAGGGTCTTGGGTGGGTTAACGGACTTGTGGGTGGAGGGTGGTGATGTATGGTACCTGGTGATCTTAAAATGTTTTACCATGTTTTACTGTTTTATGCATGCATTTTAAAATGTTGTCTTGCAGCCCGAGGACGTGCTGGTGATAACTAAGGGGGAATGTGGCGCCCCTGACCTGGTCAGGCACCACTGAGTACTGCACCCATGCTGGGGACAGTACAATACAGGTAATCCAGAAGGCTGACCGAGGTGTGACTACACAGGCGCATAGTGATCAGGTCTCACACATGTACCTTTGAGAGGACCCCTGGGGATCCCAGGAGGGGGCAAAGCCTTCACCTCCACTGGAATAGTGGAGGGGGCCAAAAGCCTCCATCTCCACTCAAGGGGTGTGGTAAGAGAGCCTGGTTGCTAGGTGGCGTAGGCAGGCACAAGAGGGAGAAGGAGGAGAACAGTCTGAAGCAGAGTGGGGAGGAGTGAGGAGCATGGAAGTGGAGCTCTGACAGGAGCAGCAGTGCAGGTCCCTCAAGTGAGCCGGTTCAGTGTGCAGTTCAGGGGAGAGCAGGAGCAGACCCCTGGGGCTGTTGCAGTCTGACAGCGTCCGCGCAGTGGCTACCGACGGGGGAGAACGGTCACCTAGTAGTGCTACCCGAAATCCATCTTCAGCTAAAGAGAGAGCAACGGAGTGGGAAGTAAGGAGACTGCTAGAGAGTACCAGGCCCAAACGGGCGGCAGATCCCGGTGCGGGGATAGATCCAACTTTCCTTGCTAAACCTGCCGGTGTGGGGCCCTCAAAGCCCACACCACAACACTACAGAGTCCGCAGCCATGTAGCCACAGTTAGGGCCCATAGTTCACAGGAGGCAAGCAGCCGGAGTGTCCTGGTCCAGGCTACAAGCAAACGGGCCAAAACGAAGGGGAGAGAGGCACCAGCAACTTCCCTGGGTGACCCCCATAGGGACTAAAAGTCGGGGTTACCCCAAACCACCAAGGGCTAAGGAAGGCGAGTCGGTAGTCACCCTCATCAGTCAGCCTGAAGAACACCTGGTTCCAGCCTGGTTCATCCCAGCTACGCCCGGGTTACTCACTCTGCCACCTTCTGTGAGTAAAACCCCTGAAAGACATTCTGCTTGTGTGGAGTTATTCTGCGCCTTGTGGTTCTACACACTTACACAGGGCCCTGGGGCTTGCCTCACTCTCAGGAGGCTATTACAACTGACTGCACCCACCATCAGCCCCAGGCATCCCTTAATCTGCAGTGGCGGTCCCCACTGACCGCAATTCTGAGAGTGGCGTCACGACAAATAGAAGATTTCCTACCGGTGACAGGATCCAGCTGCGTGGAGTCCCTGAAGGTAATGCACCGACACTGCATCAGCGGGGCTTCACACACACGTGTCATTTAAAAATTAAAAAAAACACACACTCACCCCCACAAGTCCTGCAGTCTCTGCCACGGCTGTCACCTGCATCCGACCCCCAGTGAATTTGAACAACGCATCTTCTTCACTGGGGTCCGGAAGCAGCGTCAGCAGGGCGTGGCCTGTGCCGGACACTGTCAGTCAGCACCACAGACAGCTCTGGAAGAAAAAGGTAAGGCGGGGCTTTCCGTTCTCCGTGTGTTATTACGTATAACACACGGAGAACACACGTAGTGCCATAAACACGGCACATGGAGAGGAAAACGCACCTTTGACACGTCCGTGAAAAATCACGCACGTGTTTTATGGACGTGTGAAGGGGGCCTCAATTCAAGTCTGGCCTCATTCTTGCTCTCATAGACTTGTATTGAGAGCTTGTGATGTAACTTCTGACTTTCAGAAAGCCAAAAGTTACAGTCACAAGATGACACTCAGGGACTGGAGAGACACCGAAAAAGGTGAAGACACTGGAGGATGAGCAAAATACGGGGGAAGAGGACTTAGATTTAAAGCACCACTCTAGTGCTAAAAAAAACCCCAAAAATCGCTGCATTGATGCTTTAAGAATCTTTTGCAGTATTGTCTGCCTTGTATTTTTATTTTTCTCCTAGCACTTGCTCTCTTCACTAATATAATCACATTCCTTTAAGTTGAGCTGATTGTTTTGCATAATTTAGTCTACACTGAATGAATGTGCAGTTGAAACCAGAAGTTTACATACATTATCTAAAAAGACACATACACATGTTTTTCTCACTATCCGACATGAAATCAGAATAAGGCTATGTGCGTACTTTGTGTTTTTTCATGCTTTTCCGCAGCGTTTTGAACTGCAGCGTTTTAATGCTAAAATGCATGCGTTTTGATTTTCAAGCAAAATCTATAGTGGGCTTTACACGCTGCGATCTCGCTAGCGAGATCACAAGCGATCGTACCCGCCCCCGTCGGTTGTGCGACACGGTCATATCGCTGCCCGTGTCGCACAACCTCGTTTACCCCCGTCACCCGGACTTACCTGTCCTGTGACGTCGCTCTGGCCGGCGACCTGCCTCCTAAGGGGGTGGGTCATGCGGCATAACAGCGACGTCACACGGCAGGTGGCCAATAGAAGCAGAGGGGCGGAGATGAGCGGGACGTAACATCCTGCCCACCTCCTTCCTTCTGCATTGCCGGTGGAGACAGGTAAGGAGATGTTCGTCGCTCCTGCGGTGCAGGAGGAACGAGGAACAACATCGCTAATGAGAGGAAAACGATTTTTTGTTTTAGGACGACCTGTCCGCGGCAAACGATTTTGGCCGCTTTTGCGATCATTTAAGGTCGCACATAAGTGTTACACGCTGCGATATCGTTAATGACGCCGGATGTGCGTCACAAACAACGTGACCCCGACGATAAGTCATTAACGATATCGTAGCGTGTAAAGCCCGCTTTAGGGAAATTGTGATTTCTTGTGCGCACTATGCTGTTAAAAATGCAGCGTTTCAGTTGCAGAAAATTTGGCAAAAACTCAGCGTTTAAAGAAGCAACATGTCAATTGTTTTTGCAATTTTGGCAGCGTTTTGCTAACATTAGAGTCAATGAGAACTTTCAAAACGCATCCTAAATCAAAATCTTAGCATTCAACATGCTTTTTTGATGCAGAAAGCATGCTTTTTTAACAAAATAAACGCATGCGTTTTTGACATTATATTAAGGGCATGATATGTCCCTTTACACACACACATAGTCCGACAATTAAATTAATGAAAATCCATATTTAAACGTTATTTTAGACATAAATGTTAGAACACAGTTATTTTAATAAAATAATCTATTTTGTTTGTGATTTTAATCATGATATTTGTTATCATATTTTTCCTTTTTTTTTCATAGTGTTTGTATGTTTAAACTTTATTTAGCATTGTATTTGTAGTCAAAACGCATCTGACTTTAAGCAATGAAAAAGCATGTAAATCGCAGCTAAAACGCGGTAACAGCGCAAGCGTATTTATAGCGTTATTGTGGTCAATTCCAAATTTCACAAAGACAATTTCTGCCAGAGCATGCGTTTAGAACTGCAAGTAACTCAACACAAAGTGCGCACATAGCCTAAAGGGTACTTTACACGCTGCGACATCGCTAGCGATGTGAAATTCTAGATCGCAAGTGCGATCTTTCGAGATTGCACATGCGTAACATGACCTATGTGCGATCTCGAAAGATCGCACTTGCTATCTAGAATTTCACATCGCTAACGAGATCCCTAGCGATGTCGCAGTATGTAAAGTACCCTTTAGCCTTTCCCGTTTTAGGTCAATTAGGATTATCAAAATTATTTATATTTGCCAATACACCATTCCCTGTTGCAATCGGAGACCCCGTGATGCGATCACGGGGAGATGATGGTTACCATAGTAGCGACGGGCCATGTGATAACTCCTGTCACTATCATGACGTAGTTCCTGTTACAGCCGGCAAAGCAGCGGCTGTAACCGGAGAGTAGTATTTCTGCTGATTGGAGCTGTGCAGCTCTGAACATCAGAAATGAATCAATGATCAGACTGCTGATCCATTTAGTCCTCTTGGGGGACTAGTAAAATAAAAAAATGTAAAAAAAAAAAAGTTTTAACATTTTTTAAAAAAATAAAAAGTTCATATCAACCCCCATTCGCCCCATTGGAAATTAAAGGTTTAAAAAAAATTTAAAAAAACAAAACACATATTTGGTATCGCCGTGTTCAGAAATGCCTGATCTATTAAAATAAAAAATCAATTAACCTGATCAGTAAACGGCATAGCGTAAAAAAAATTCGAATGCCAAAATTACAGTTTTTGGTAATCGCAAATTATGAGCAAAATACAATAACAGGCGATCAAAACATAGCATCAGCGCAAAAATGGTACAATTAAAAACATCAACTCTTGAGAGTTAAAAAATAAGCTGTCACTGAGACCCAAATCCCGAAAAATGAGAACGCGGTTGCGGAAAATGGCGCAGAAAGTGCCCCACTTTGTATGGACAAACGTCTGAATTTTTTTAACCCCTTAGATAAAAGTAATCCTATACATGTTTGGTGTCTGCAAACTCATCCTTTCCTGAGGCATCACACCGACACATCAGTTTTATCATAAAGTGAACACAGTGAATAAAATACCCCAAAAACAATTGGGCAATCACACTTATTTCCAGTACACTATATGCTAAAACTCATGGTTTAATTTAAAAGTACAACTGTAATGTCAAGAGGACATGTTATATAATTGGTACATAAAACAAGAAGATACAAAAACTATATGAGATACAGGATAGATTTTGAATGTGATAAGATTTATATATAAATGTAACGTGTGATTCCACTGCGGGGAGGCTACAGAAGCCGCTAAGGGAATAAAATAGACAGAAAGCATTACCCGTTAGACACATAACTATGAAAAGACAGTAAATCGGGAAAGGACATAGTTGGATAGAAAATTATCATCATGAGTTACAGGTAACTAAATGAAGCAGTAAAAAAATCGATATACATTGCAGCAGAAACTGAACTAAAATAAAAATTAAATAAAGTTTGTGTGTTAAAGTGAATGTGTAAGCAGGTTTTTCTATATAAAGTGGCATGTAAAAGTTTGGGCGCCTCAGGTCAAAATTACTATTATTGTGAACAGTTAAGAACGGTGAAGATGAAATGATCTCTAAAAGGCATTTCCTTGGTATTTTAGGCAAAAAAAAAATAAAAATATTTTTATCTTTTACATTTGAAAAATAAGAAAATGGAAAATGGGCTGATGGAAAACTTTGGGCACCCTTGGAGATTTGTGTGCTCAGATATCTTTGACCAAGGTTTCAGACATTAATTAGCCTGTTAGGGTTATGACTTGTTCACTACCATTGTTATGAAAGGTCAATTGATACAAACTTCATAGGTTTATTAAAACCCAGCCTCCTCTAAACTTGTGCCAAAAAACAGCAGCCATGGTTTATTCTACGCAGTTGCCTAGCACTTAGAAAATCAAAATGGTGAAAAAGGAGAAAGCTATAAGAAGATAGCAAAGCATTATCAAGTTGCCATTTCCTCAGTTTGATATGGCAGTTAAGAAGAACAGTGTGTTACGTCCCCACCGGAGTCCGCTCCAGCAAATTCTGCTTTGATCACCAGGCGACGCTGTGTTCCTGCCGTGGATAGTGCTGGTGATAGGAGAGGAGTCGATGCCAGCAGCGCTGGTGGGTGTAGGCTCCACTCATCCACTGGGCTGGGTTTTTTTGGGATCCGCAGTACCACTTGCTGACTGTAGGTGGCGATTGTCTTCCAGCTGAAGTTACCATCATTCAGCTACAACAAATGGGAAGACACCACACCCTTCTTATTTCCCCTCCTGTCTGCTGACCACTGCCAGAGATAGTTCTGTATTCCTGGTTCCTGTCCCGCCTTGTTCTGTTTAGTGATTCTGGTGTTTGGACTTCTGCTTGTTTCCTAACTACCCTCCTGCCTGCTGTTTATGTACCTCGCTGCCTGATCCGGACTTGACCTCTGCTTTGTTTTCTGCTTACGTCCTTGCCTGCGTGATTCTGTCCCTGTTTTGCAATTACTGGTTCGACCCTATCTGACTACTACTCTCATCGGACTGCAGCCTTCCACAGGTAGTGATCACCAGGGCGCTGTGTAATTCCAAATCCCTGTATAGGGGTTAAAGGGTTTCAGGGTTCTAGGGGTCCTGCTTGGTGAGTAGCTTCCCTCTAGCCTGTCCATTAGCGCCCGTCTGAGTCTGTGGATCCAGGCAGGTGTTACACAGTGGCAGTCAAGATAAGGTCTGTGAGACAAAGCCAAATTTTTGAGAGAGCTGCTCGTAAGATGGCTAAAGAGGTAAATCAGAACCTCCGCTTGACTGCAAAAGACCTTCAGGAAGATCTAGCAGACTTTGGAGATGTGGTACATTGCTCTACTTTTCAGAGACACCTGCACAAATATGAGTTTCATAAAAGAGTCATCAGAAGTAAATCTGTCCTGCAACCTCACCATAAAATTCAGCATCAGAAGTATGCAAAAGAACATCTAAACAAGCCTGATACATTTTGGAAACAAGTGCTTTGGACCAAGTAGATTAAAATAGGACTCTTTGGCCATAATGATCGAAAGGTGTGTGTGGAGGAAAAACAAAAAAGGGCACAGAATTTCAGAAAAAGAACATCTCGCCTACAATTAAGCATGGGAGTGGATCAATCATACTTTTAACTTTTTTATGAGCTGTCTTAATTTTATTTCCTTAGCAGTAATGCATGTTTACATTCCTATATTCCAATGTTTGTATAATTTAGCATCTCAGAGTGCAGCTGTATATTTATAGTTAGAGTATATCTCATGTTCAGTTAGCATGTGTTCACATTTATCTGTTAGGAAGGGTCTTTAGTTTTCTTATTATAGATTATAGGGTCATGCCTTCTGACTGAGCAGTTGCTAATTTTCTATTAGCAGGTTCTAGCCCGCCCATACAATTGTAGACTTATCAGCCCAAATAGAGGTATTTAGATAGGGACCCAACAAAAGAGATTTGACTTGACACTGGCTGCTAAGCTCACATATAACTGACCTTTTTATGTGCTAATTGTCTCAATTAGTAGAAATGCATGACCAAATTCCTACATTCAATTCCTACATTTTTGGCAAAAAAATTGCAATTTCTTGACCTACCCCGCCACGTCACGGCAAATCTCATTTAAGGCAGTCCTACACTAAGATATTTTTTATAAAATGTGCCATACGGCCTCACATATGAATAGTAGAACTGCTCTTAGCAGCACTCACCTGGTCTATTTCAATCCCGTACCCATGACTTGAGTCATGGCTGTGGGCGGGACAGGTCCAAGCAAATGCTGCATGAAGTAAATAGCTTGTGGACAGGACCTGATGACTGAATGTGAACAGTCACCAACCGCCAAAATCTAGACAGGTGGAATACATCCCAAATTGTGGTGCATAGCCAGGTGGGGGTCAGCCACCGACCAATTCAATGAAGAAAAAACAAAAAGCCAGCACTAAATGTGCACTTCAGCACTAAAAATTCCAAACTGTACTTATTATAAAAATTTTGAGATTTTTGCAAAAAAAATTGCAATTTCTTGAGCTACCCCGCCACGTCACGGCAAATCTCATTTGGAGAAGTCCTACACTAAAATATTTTTATAAAATGTGCCATACGGCCTCACATATGAATAGTAGAACTGCTCTTAGCAGCACTCACCTGGTCTATTTCAATCCCATACCCATGACTGAGTCATGGCTGTGGGCGGAACAGGTCCAAGCAAATGCTGCATGAAATAAATAGCCTGTGGACAGGGCCTGATGACTGAATGTGAACAGTCACCAACCGCCAAAATCTAGACAGGTGGAATACATCCCAAATTGGGGTGCATAGCAAGGTGGGGGTCAGCCACCGACCAATTCAATGAAGAAAAAACAAAAAGCCAGCACTAAATATGCACTTCAGCACTAAAAATTCCAAACTGTACTTATTATAAAAATTTTGAGATTTTTGGCAAAAAATTGCAATTTCTTGAGCTACCCCGCCACGTCACGGCAAATCTCATTTGGGGAAGTCCTACACTAAAATATTTTTATAAAATGTGCCATACGGCCTCACATATGAATAGTAGAACTGCTCTTAGCAGCACTCACCTGGTCTATTTCAATCCCATACCCATGACTGAGTCATGGCTGTGGGCGGAACAGGTCCAAGCAAATGCTGCATGAAATAAATAGCCTGTGGACAGGGCCTGATGACTGAATGTGAACAGTCACCAACCGCCAAAATCTAGACAGGTGGAATACATCCCAAATTGGGGTGCATAGCAAGGTGGGGGTCAGCCACCGACCAATTCAATGAAGAAAAAACAAAAAGCCAGCACTAAATATGCACTTCAGCACTAAAAATTCCAAACTGTACTTATTATAAAAATTTTGAGATTTTTGGCAAAAAATTGCAATTTCTTGAGCTACCCCGCCACGTCACGGCAAATCTCATTTGGGGAAGTCCTACACTAAAATATTTTTATAAAATGTGCCATACGGCCTCACATATGAATAGTAGAACTGCTCTTAGCAGCACTCACCTGGTCTATTTCAATCCCGTACCCATGACTGAGTCATGGCTGTGGGCGGAACAGGTCCAAGCAAATGCTGCATGAAATAAATAGCCTGTGGACAGGGCCTGATGACTGAATGTGAACAGTCACCAACCGCTAAAATCTAGACAGGTGGAATACATCCCAAATTGGGGTGCATAGCAAGGTGGGGGTCAGCCACCGACCAATTCAATGAAGAAAAAACAAAAAGCCAGCACTAAATGTGCACTTCAGCACTAAAAATTCCAAACTGTACTTATTATAAAAATTTTGAGATTTTTGGCAAAAAAATGCAATTTCTTGAGCTACCCCGCCACGTCACGACAAATCTCATTTGGGGCAGTCTTACACTAAAATATTTTTTGTTTTTTCAGACTTGTGTGTGTGTTTTAGGGCGATAATGTGGCGAGGTTGGTGTATGTGTGGTGAAATGTGTGCTGAGGATGGTACAGTTAGGTCCAGAAATATTTGGACAGTGACACAATTTTCGCGAGTTGGGCTCTGCATGCCACCACATTGGATTTGAAATGAAACCTCTACAACAGAATTCAAGTGCAGATTGTAACGTTTAATTTGAAGGTTTGAACAAAAATATCTGATAGAAATTGTAGGAATTGTACACATTTCTTTACAAACACTCCACATTTTAGGAGGTCAAAAGTAATTGGACAAATAAACCAAACCCAAACAAAATATTTTTATTTTCAATATTTTGTTGCGAATCCTTTGGAGGCAATCACGGCCTTAAGTCTGGAACCCATGGACATCACCAAACGCTGGGTTCCCTCCTTCTTAATGCTTTGCCAGGCCTTTACAGCCGCAGCCTTCAGGTCTTGCTTGTTTGTGGGTCTTTCCGTCTTAAGTCTGGATTTGAGCAAGTGAAATGCATGCTCAATTGGGTTAAGATCTGGTGATTGACTTGGCCATTGCAGAATGTTCCACTTTTTTGCACTCATGAACTCCTGGGTAGCTTTGGCTGTATGCTTGGGGTCATTGTCCATCTGTACTATGAAGCGCCGTCCGATCAACTTTGCGGCATTTGGCTGAATCTGGGCTGAAAGTATATCCCGGTACACTTCAGAATTCATCCGGCTACTCTTGTCTGCTGTTATGTCATCAATAAACACAAGTGACCCAGTGCCATTGAAAGCCATGCATGCCCATGCCATCACGTTGCCTCCACCATGTTTTACAGAGGATGTGGTGTGCCTTGGATCATGTGCCGTTCCCTTTCTTCTCCAAACTTTTTTCTTCCCATCATTCTGGTACAGGTTGATCTTTGTCTCATCTGTCCATAGAATACTTTTCCAGAACTGAGCTGGCTTCATGAGGTGTTTTTCAGCAAATTTAACTCTGACCTGTCTATTTTTGGAATTGATGAATGGTTTGCATCTAGATGTGAACCCTTTGTATTTACTTTCATGGAGTCTTCTCTTTACTGTTGACTTAGAGACAGATACATACTTCACTGAGAGTGTTCTGGACTTCAGTTGATGTTGTGAACGGGTTCTTCTTCACCAAAGAAAGTATGCGGCGATCATCCACCACTGTTGTCATCCGTGGACGCCCAGGCCTTTTTGAGTTCCCAAGCTCACCAGTCAACTCCTTTTTTCTCAGAATGTACCCAACTGTTGATTTTGCTACTCCAAGCATGTCTGCTATCTCTCTGATGGATTTTTTATTTTTTTTCAGCCTCAGGATGTTCTGCTTCACCTCAATTGAGAGTTCCTTAGACCGCATGTTGTCTGGTCACAGCAACAGCTTCCAAATGCAAAACCACACACCTCTAATCAACCCCAGACCTTTTAACTACTTCATTGATTACAGATTAACGAGGGAGACGCCTTCAGAGTTAATTGCAGCCCTTAGAGTCCCTTGTCCAATTACTTTTGGTCCCTTGAAAAAGAGGAGGCTATGCATTACAGAGCTATGATTCCTAAACCCTTTCTCCGATTTGGATGCGAAAACTCTCATATTGCAGCTGGGAGTGTGCACTTTCAGCCCATATTATATATATAATTGTATTTCTGAACATGTTTTTGTAAACAGCTAAAATAACAAAACTAGTGTCACTGTCCAAATATTTCTGGACCTGACTGTATATGTGTTCAAGTACGTGGTAGTGTGTGGCGCATTGTGTGTGTGTGTTCATATCCCTGAGTGTGGTGAGTATCCCATGTCGGGGCCCCACCTTAGCAACTGTACGGTATATACTCTTTGGCGCCATCGCTCTCATTCTTTAAGTCCTCCTTGTTCACATCTGGCAGCTGTCAATTTGCCCCCAACACTTTTCGTTTCACTTTTTCCCCATTATGTAGATAGGGGCAAAATTGATTGGTAAATTGGAACGCGCAGGGTTAAAATTTCGCCTAACAACATAGCACCCAGCGCTGCCCGGGATAGTAACTGTCTCTCTGTTTCTCTCCAATTCTCTGTCTGTCTCCCCCTCTGTATATATCTCTCTGTCTCTCTCTCTATCTCTTTGTCTGTCTGTCTCTGACTGTCTCTGTCTCTTTCTCCGTCTGTCTCAATCTCTTTCTCTGTCTGTCTATCTATCTTTCCCTGTCTGTCTATCTATCTCTGTCACTTTCCCTGTCTGTCTCTTTCCCTGTCTGTCTCTTTCCTTCTCTTTCCCTGTCTGTCTCTTTCCCTCTCTTTCCCTGTCTGTCTCTTTCCCTCTCTTTCCCTGTCTGTCTCTTTCCCTCTCTTTCCCTGTCTGTCTCTTTCCCTGTCAGTCTCTTTCCCTGTCAGTCTCTTTCCCTGTCAGTCTGTTTCTGTGTCTGTGTCTGTCTTTTTGTGTCTGTCTCTTACCCTGTCTATGTCTGTTTCTTACCCTGTCTGTGTCTGCCTCTTTCCCTATCTGTGTCTGTCTCTTTCCCTGGCTGCATTGTGACACGCCAACATTCCATATAAGGGCATGGCTGCGCATTCTTCTGAAGTTCTGGCTGCACTGTGGCTCCCAGCTCCATTAGCTTTAATGGAGGCAGGTTTTTTGGTGAATAACTGTAAAGAGCGGGGTTAAAATTTCCCCTCAAAACATAGCCTATGACGCTCTCGGGGTCCAGAAGTGTGAGCGTGCAAAATTTTGTGGCTGTAGCTGCGACAGTGCAGATGGCAATCCCGGACATACACACACATACACATACACACACACACACACACACACACACACATACACACATTCACCTTTATATATTATGTATGATGTTGTGACGCCCTGGACAAGCCAGGTAGTCACAGATAGAGCCCCGCACAACACCAGTCCCCTCACTAGGTAACACCAGCCAACCACATAAAACCCTAGTCACCTCGCTAAGGGCTGGATGAAGACACCAGGGGGTGGAGCCAGGCGGTTGGCACGCCCACCAAGAAGTTCAGAGAGCCTGAGGGAGGAAAAACAAAAAACAATTTAAAGTCAGTTCTCAAAGAGTTCAGTCAGAGAGTGCAGTGGAGGAGGTCAGGCCTGTGTGGCAGGCCCGTAACAGACTGACAGGTGCCAGGGTTGGAGCCCGGGCACCTTTGGCTAGGAGGCATATGAGGCCTCTGCCTGCAGGAGCCGGGAAGACGGCTCGGTGGAACCATGGTGGACCGGGACAGGGTAGTGGCCCACCGGTACTGACCCGGGGAACCGACTCGGAAACCGGAGCACAAGAGGGGGTACTCAGACCCTGAACCGAGGTCTAGAAACTACTGGACTGAGTTAATTAACTGATTACGGTCTGGACTTTAGGTCCTTTCCCACTCAAAGTCCCTCATAGAAGACAACAGCCCAACGAGGGGGATAGAAAGCCACCGCCAAGGCTCAGAGATCCCACGGGCCAGCGTCTGTGGGCAAACAGGCTCTTCCAACATCCACAAGCCAGGGAGCGGACTCCTGACGCTGCAAGCGCAGGTAGCCCAACAACTCAAACAGGTGCAGGAGAAAGGCAGAGACCACCAACCGGGTGGGGGAACCCGACTGCAGCCGGCTGCAGGCACCGACCACCATCATCTTGGTTTACCAGAGACTCGAGTGTTTCATTCTAATAGTGAGTACACCAGTGCCCTCTGGCCGCCCATCTCCGTGCACGCCAAAGCACTTCCAAAGGGTCCCGGAGCCACCATTCCTGCCCACGGAGGGGTTAACAACTTGCTGCATACCATCTCCCCTGGGTGCCCCGTAACTGCAGCGGTGGTGTCCAACTTCACCACATCCCGTGGGTGGTGTCACGAACTTAAAACACGGCTCCGGCCGTACACCTACGTCCCCAAACCGCCAACCCCTTTTTGGTCGGAGTGACCGCAGGACCCCCGGGTCTGGAGACCCTAAAGCCACCTACTGAAGGTCCGGACCTGAGCGGCTCGGTCGCAGCCGAGCACGGGGCGGCACAATGTACCAAAACCAACAACTCCATAACGCAAAAATCACTTACTTTATATGACTAACTTCTACATCCTGCTCTTTTTTACCTGGCATAACAGCATAAGAGGTCACCTGACAACAATACAATTAAAGGAACAGGATAGAGAAAAGAATAGAAGGAAGAAAAAAGAAAAGAAGAAAAGGAAAAGACTAGGTAGTAAGAAACTGGGCTTACACAGCAACCCCTGGGTTGGGGCCATGGAGTCAGGTACTGGCTGATGGTGCAGGTTGACAAGAATAGTAAGATAGCCCAGTCAGAACCAGGAGAAAGCAAAGGAATAGTCTAACAGGCTGTGGTCAGACAACAGGAAGACCATGAAGCGAAACAGGAGCTGTAAACACAAGATGGGACCAGAAAAATAAACCTTTAACTGGCAGTGGGAGTCAGAGGTATAAATAGAAGACAGTCCCACCAAGGTCTAATATAAAGGAGCAATCTAAACAGTCAGTAATAAACACCATACCTCCAGGACTGAGCAGCACCGAAACTCCCAGGAATCAAACAGGACTGTCGCGTTGCTGCCCTGTGTTGCCCACAACAAAGGTGCAATGCCACCCAGCGATGGAACTGAAAACAGAGGGGATAGGTACCGACGTTACATTGGCCTTATCTATAAGAATGCTACAAGTAACCGCCAAATCAGCTAAGAGGATGTAATCCTAATTGCAGTTGTATCACCTACTATTATAAATGCACTCTATGAAAGGTACTTTGGCTGCAGAATAGGAGATCAGGACAAAAGTTGGGCTCCACACATATGCTGCAATAGATGTGCATCACATCTTACTCAGTGGTTGCATGGAAAGAGGCAATCTATGCCTTTTGTAGTCCCAATGATCTGGAGAGAGCCAACTGATCACACTACTAATGATTACTATTTGTGTGGACCCAGATGCACAAGCGCACCTTATACCACTATGGTTGGCCAATATCCAATTATGTGATTGCATACATCTGATATATAATTTAGTCCACTGACATCCTTAAGTCATGCCTCCTCAGGAAGCGTCACACGCGAAACATGCGTTGGGGGTCTCAATACTGGCATATTGCTGCAACTGTACCATGGTTAAATTATATAATAACTAGATGGCACCTTTATTGACTGAAATGTTAATCTATGATTTTCCTTGCTAAAGTATATTGCTACATGCTTTGTAAAGATGGTCATTGCACCAGTAAAATAGGCACAATATTATGCTATAATGCTTGTGTGGCGCCCCTGAGGCTTCGGTCGCCACAGGGTACTGTACCTCGGCTGAGGTACAGTATTCATCCGGGGTATGGAGGAGGTCATTGCTGGTAGCCACCACAATCCACATAACACACAGTCAGTTGCCCTCCCACTGGGACTGGGTTAGGGTAGGGTCTTGGGGGGTGCACATCACAAAGTATGGGACCTCCCACCCACTAGTTTAGCAACCCGGAGAGTGGAGCTAAACAATGGTGAGTAAGGCGATAGACTCACACAACAAAGAGTAACGTAGAGACAGAAAACAAATGAGGAAAGGGGAGAAGACAGTCGCTGAGGAGAGAGCTGCACCATAGCTCCCTCAGGATTGAGCGCAGAAGGCAGGATGCGGAGCCTTAGGCTGGGTGGGTAATTCAAGTCTCACCAGCAGAATATGCCAGGCAGGAGATTGCAAGTCTCCTGGCCCACACAAAGTGCCCGGGGCATAGCAGCATACTAGAGCCATGAGCCGTAACAAAAGAGCGGCACCTGTAACAGACTCGCGCTGCCTGCCATACAGGAGCAAACCGAACCCAATACAAGGCAGAGGGTCTCAGGGTAGCTTCAAGCCACAGGGACCCACACATCACAGTGCAAGGAGGATGGACTCACAGAGAGAAACACCGGCTCTGATCTCCGAACTCTCCGGGATCGGCATGACAGCAGGACCCGGCACTCCAGATGCGGTGATACATCAATGAGTAAAGAACTTTCACTGCAACACCTGTGTCGTCCAATCCTTCCTGCACCCTACCCTCTCTTTAGCTACACAGCAGCAGGAGACTACTACTTCCAATATCCCTGGGGCCTGAGCTCTGCCTGTGGAGAGCTGCACCAACCGAGCTGCGCTACCATTTGCCCCAGAGTATACCTCCCGCAGCAGCGGCTCCTATGTTAGCTGCAAACCACAGGTGGCGTCACAAATACAAACTCTGCTCCCCTGTAAATAACCCCTCTGTCTTTATTGACCCCGCAGGGGTCACGGAATCAGGCCTAGCCGCTGTGACATCCCACCTTCTACACCAGCACGGTGACGAGTAACCCCCCAGACCCCGTGGGCGCATCACTTGTAGTCCTGCTCATGTGCATAACCTACATTGATGTTTACTTAGGGATATTTGCATTGTGATGGTCATTTAACTATATACAGTACTTCACAGTGTCATATAATGCTTGCATTGCAACATAGATATCACAACATACCACACTGCTTAATAGATCTGTTTATGTGCATATCCTGCAATAGTATTTATCGGAAGATATCCACTCTGTGATGTTTACTAAACTATATACCTGACAGTGTCATATATTATTTATAATCCTTTGTCTCAATTTATAACATCCAGTCATTTCTTATTTTTAAAACCCATAGGATGATTTGAGCCAAAGTATTTTTTAATAGTTGTTTCAATTCCTCCTCTGTAAGCCAAGAAGCGATATTTTGTGTGGCAACACTACCAGTTCAAATGAACAAATCTTTGAACACGAAAAACTGCTTTTAATTATTCAATATAATAAAATTGTTATATTATATAGCTTCATGGACTTTTAGTTGTCCTTTTCTTGCAATTGCTATTTCTGCATGGTGCCCCTCCATTAGGAAAGGAGTTTCAATACACCCTGTACCACATACAAAAGAACTGCTAGTTCCAAAAGTGCCAGAAAAGCATTTTCAGTCAAGGGTGGAAGAAGAGGGCGCTGGGTGTCATGATGCATCTTCCATTCACTACCCAGACTTTCTGTCAGTAACCTCAACTGAACCACACCTTATAACTAATAGTGACTTGAACAATCTTGTTCGATATTTGGATCTGCTCAAGAGTAAAGGGCCATTTACACGCTGCGACATCGCTAACGATATATCGTCGGGGTCACTGTGTTTGTGACGCACATCCGTCGTCATTAGCGACATCGCAGCGTGTGACACCTAGGAGCGACCTTAAACAATAGCAAAGAGTTAAAAATCGTTGGTCTGTAACACGTCGTTCATTTATCAAAAATCGTTGACTGGTTAGTAGCGAGGTTGTTCGTCGTTCCTGCAGCACCACACATCGCTACGTGTGACACCGCAGGAACGACAAGCATCTTCTTACCTGCCGTCCACCGGCATTGAGGAAGGAAGGAGGTGGGCGGCATGTTCCAGCCGCTCATCTCCGCCCCTCCTCTGCTATTGGGCTGCCACTTAGTGACGCCGCAGTGACGTCGCCATGGGATTGTTTGGTGGTCACAGCGATGTTGCAGACAAGGTATGTGCGTGTGACTCTGCCGTAGCGATAATGTTTGCTACGACAGCGATCACCAAATGTCGCACGAACGACGGGGGCGGGTGCTATCGCGCACGACATCACTAGCTATCGCTGGCGATGTCGCAGCGTATAAAGCACCCTTTAGGCTGACCTCTCAGGTTGCAGCTACAGCTGTGAAATCTAGCGGGAGATGTTCAGAGTTCTTTGTTCTGCAACCGTGATAAAGATTTTGTCCAATATTTCTTCATGGAGGCCGATCTTGTGGCATGCAACAACATCAGCAGTTTAATGGAAGCTGTGAAGATAAGCAATTTGGCAGATAAAAGGAGGCTCTTCATCATTTCGTCCAAAACAGGATTTTTTTGGTGTTTGTGTTTATTTCTTTTCACTTACAGATTAGTAATGGGGGGTCTCATAGACGCCCCCCAGTACTAACCTCTGGCCTAGTGGCAGCTCTGAGCTGCGATTAACCCTCTAATAACCCCAATTGCCACAGCACCAGGGCAATCAGGAAGAGCCGGGTAAAGTGCTGCGATTGTCACATCTAATGGATGCAGGCTGCTATTTTTAGGCTGCGGGGGCCCAATAAGCCTAAGGTCTCTCCAGCCTGAGAATACCAGCCTCCCGCTGTTGGCTTTATCATGGCTGGGTATTAAAATTGGGGGGCACCGCACACAGGCTTTTTTAATTATGTATTTAAATAATTAAAAAAACAAACAAAAAAACAGTATGTAGTTCCTCTTATTTTGATACACAGCCAAGATAAGTGCACGTCTGGGGCTGCAGCCTGTAGCTGTATGCTTTATCTTTGCTGGATATCATAATCATGGCATTCATGCCATTTGTTTAACGTGTTACAGACCAACGATTTTTTTATTTTTATTTTTTTTTATTTTTTTCTGACCGCTATAGAATCGCAGACAGGGTCTGGGGGTGCGTCTGACTGCAACCAATCACAAACGCCAATTGGCTGGGAAAGCAGTGCATATGAAATGAAGGATAACGAGCAACCCCGAAAGAGAATTAGTGGCCTCGGGAGCAGTTACAGCCGCACCAAAGACTCAGTAAGTACAGCCCGCTTGCTTTATTACTTTTTTCTTTATTTTTCCTTTATTTTTTTTGTATTTCCCAAGTGCAGGATCGTGATCAAAACTCAGTATTCCTGAGAATTCCGGGCCCAGGCCTCGCACTTGGGTAACTTTGAAACCACACAGATCTGGACTTTTATAGTCCAGGTCCACCCATCACTAGTCAACACCCATCAAAGTGGCTGTGGAGTGGCTGATGCTCATACTGAGGCTCCATAGCCTTTGATCATCAGAATCGGGGAATGCCTTTGGAAGTGCTTGACTATGTCGGGCCTGTGTGGGAACTTTGCTGTCTAATAAAATGGTGAACAAGGGACAATCTCTTGTTTTTATTTCTCCCTTTAATACCTAATCTGGAGCAGAAATTACTCCCAAAGAAATGAACAAACTAGCTAAGCTTTTAGCAGTAGGCAACTTAAGGCCACTTTACACACAGAGATAAATCTGCGGCAGATCTGTGGTTGCAGTGAAATTGTGGACAATCAGTGCCAGGTTTGTGGCTGTGTACAAATAGACCAATATGTCCATGATTTCACTGCAACCACAGATCTGCCAAAGATTTATCTCTGTGTGTAAAGTGGCCTTTAAGAAGTGAAACCAAACAAACAGTCTTGCTGAATCGGTCCACCACACCCAGACAACAGTATTACCACCAGAATTAGGTAAATCAGTGACAATATCTACAGACAAATGAGTCCTGGGCTGTGACGGAATCTCATTAGGCAGGAGATAATCTGCTAGGGCTTGACAAGAAGCTTTAGCCCTGGCACAAATTCTGCATTTACAAAAATACTCATCAACATCCTTACAAGCATTTTGCCACAAAAAACAACCTAGAAAGAGTTCCAAGTGGCAGAAGAACTGCATTTTATACACCAAATTCCTGCACCAAATCTGAATCTTCTGGCAAAGAACTGCATCTAAATGCAATGTGGTTTTGATGCGATATTGATGCAGTTTTTTGTCAAGAGATGTAGATTTGGTGTATAAATTCCAGCACCAAAACTGAATATCCTGGCAGAAATTTGCACAAAACCCAAAGTTTTCACACTGTTTCAGTGAGGTTTTCTGTCAGGAGATGCAGATTTGGTGTAGAAATGTCTGCCCTAGATTTCTGCACCAAATTTGCATCTCTTGGCAGAAAACCGCACCGAAACGGTGTCAAAACCACAGTTTGTATGCGATTTTCTGCCAGGAGATATAAATTTAGTGCTAAAATTTATACACCAAATTCCTGCACCAAATATGCATCTCCTGGCAAAAAAAAGCATCAATATTGCATCACATTTAGATGTGTTTTTTGCCAGAAGATGCAGATTTGCTGTAGGAATTTAGTGTATAAATTCTAGCACCAAATCTGCATCTCTTGGCAAAAAAATTTGGTTTTCTGCCAGGAGATGCAGGTCTCATTGAACTCAATGAGTTCACATGAAGTGAGGTCCCTGAGTTTAATGAGTTCACCTAAGATGTTTACCTGCTGTCACAGGTGGGGGACAATGGGAATTTCCAGCTGTGACCGCATGTAAACTCAGTGACGTCACCACTCACAGCTGTGGCTTAGCCAGTGTCTGCCTGACGCTGCAGTGGATGGTCATGTTTACTAATGTGCCCGCGAGCTGCGACTACAGTATATAGTAAAGCAGAAATTGACGTGGGACTTCATATGGATTACGTCGTATGTGCAAGGGTGTTTTGTGGGGTTAATAAAGGGGTGAAAAAGGGTATGTTTATTTTATTTCAAATAAAGGATTTTTTTGGTGTTTGTGTTTATTTCTTTTCACTTCCCATTACTAATCTAGTGTTTGATGGCAGCTGACAAATCACAGCAGTCATTAACCTCTTATATCACCCCCATTGCCACTGCACCAGGGCAATTGGGATGAGCCGGGTAAAGCGCCAGAATTGTCGCAGCTAATGGATGCGACAATTCTGGGCAGCTGTGGGCTGGTATTTTTAGGCTGGGGGCCAATAACCATGGCTCCTCTCATCCTAATAATACCAGCCTCCACTTGTCTGCTTTACTGCGACTGGATATCAAAACTGGGGGGGGACCCTACATTTTGTTTTACCCCTCTATTTTGATATCAAGCCACGGTAAAGCTGACAGATGGGAGTTGCAGCCTGCAGCTGTTGATTCACCCAAACTAGTTATCAAAATATTTCAAGAGCCTATATAAAAAAAAATATATATATATATATATTTATTTATTTTTACACTATTATACATGAAACTGACTGCAACCAAGTGTGCGGGCTGTATTAAGCAGTGTGTAACCAATCACAGATACTGGCACAGAGGCTAGGAAGAGAGTCTGAGTGCAGTGTGATTCTCCAGGAAACACAGTATGTATAACTATCTTGCTCTTATTACCATTTAACTTGCATCTGTACCGCCCCGCGGGCTCGGCCCGTCTGCCGAGCCGCTCGGATCCGTGCTCGTCGGTGGGTGGCTCTCCACGGACCCGGGGGTCACGTCGCTCTACAAAGGGGGTTTTGGCGCAGGGAGTTCGGTGGGGAGATCCACGGCCGGAGCCGCGGTGGTTTGTAGGAGATTTAAGTTCGTGACGCCACCCACGGGTTGTGGTGAATAGATGGACACAACCGCTGCCATTGACTAGGCCTCCTGGGGACGGTGTTGCGCAGCCTGGTGTTGACCCCCTCCGTGGGTAGGGGAGTGATAGTCCCGGCGGCCTGAGGGAGGTGCTGAGGCGGGGAGAATGGATGGTGCTGGCGTGTCGGTGCGGTGCGGCGCGGTTCTCGGCCCGAAGGCACTGGTGTACTCACTATGATACAACACCCTGGAGTCTCTGGTAAACCAAACGGGATGATGGACGGTGCCCGCAGCCGGCTGCAGCTTCCCCTTAACAGGTTGGTGGTTTCCGCCTTTCTCCTGCACCTCCTTAGTATAGATGTTATGACTCCTATGCCTAAGCAACGGTAGCCCGCTCCCCGGCTTGCTGGGTGTCGGGAGAGCCCTGTTTGCCCGCAGACGCTGGCCCCTTGGGTCTCTATGCCTTGGCGGTGGCTTTACCCTAATGGTTGGGCTGTTGTCTTCAGTCGGGTCTTGTGTGGTAAAGGTCCTAAAGTCCAGTCCTCAATCAGTTGATTCGACTTAGCCTAGTTGTTTCTGGGCCTCGTACTGGGTCTGAGTACCCCTCCTGGTGCTCCGGTTTCCAATCGGTTCCCTGGTTCGGTACCGGCGGGCCACCGCCCGACCCCGGTCCCTACGGTTCCACCGACTGTAATCCCAGCTCCTGCAGGTGGCCACCACCGTCTGCCTCTTTGCCAGAGGTGACTGGGCTCCAATCCAGACACCTGGTAGACTATGGCAGGCCTAGTCACAGGTCTGCCCTTGAACTTGACTATCCCGTCGACTGTCAAAGCTAATCTACTTAGAACTACAGTCTTTCCCGCCTCCAGGCCTGTGAGCTCCTCGGTGGGCAGAGACAACTGCCTGGCTCAACCCCCCTGGCGTGGACATTAAACCTGGAGGGAGGTGACAAGGGTTTTGAAGTTTGGCTGCTGTCACCTTTTTAGGGAGGGGGGGTGTGTGTGTGCATGGGACTACCTGGGACGACCTGACTAGTCCAGGGCGTCACATTCCCCCTTGTTTTAATGCAGACCATCCGCGGGCTGCCCGTCCACCATCGATTTATTTTGTAACTGGAAAAAGATAAAAACATTTCAAAACATTATGCATTTTTTTTTTCAAATCTTCCCTTACGGGAGGCACCTTCTTCAACGTTACAAACATACAACTTTATTAATGCGGGAACGGGACCGGGTCCTTCAATCACCCACCCAAACAAACCTCGCCTTGATGCTGCCCCCAAGAAATGGGCAGCACCCCTTTTCCCCATTCCATGAACGGGCCCAGGTATTGTTTAACGGGACGGGTGCAGGGTTTTACGCCTGGTTGTCTCTCAGAGGCCCCACGTCCAGGGGACCCCTGGTCCAGAGGATCGCCACCGGTTGTATTGGTGGCGGGTCTCGGCCATCTGTTTCCCGCAGGCCCATCCTCCAGTCTGCCTCTCTGGAGGTTGTGAAATGGGAAGGCCAGTTAAAGGGGGTTATTTACAAACCCAATAGTTTTTTTTGGGTTGGCCTGCAAGTTCTTGGCCTTGTCTTTGTTAAAACGGGGCAAAACAACGAGCAGTATGGTCCCAACAGGGACTGTTTTCAATTTGGCAGCCAGGTTCTGCTGCCTTTACTCCGTCAATCAGGTGAAAGCCTCGGGTGATTAGTGCTCATTCATTCAGCTATTTACACAATCAACGTATTGCACCCTTAGATGGCAGTCTCCCTGTATCTAGCGGGGGCCTACCTAGGTTGGGGCATGTGGACCTCCTGGGCCCAGTGCTGGTAGGGGGAGGTAATGGGATAGAGGGGACAACCGGTCCCTCTTCCCATATGTCAGGTATAGCTGGTAGAGACCTACGGGGGCGTGGTATAGGTGCATCCCTGGGCGTGTGTTCAGGTGGCTCGCTGGCGGGCGTTTCCGTCTCCATTTCTTCCACGGGTTGTGGGAACATTATCACGGGAACAATTACTGCGCCATTCTGCATAGGCCAGTCTGCTGGGAAGTCACCCATCACGGTATGAATCACCTCTTTCTTCTGTTCCCTGCTCGGCACGGGAACTGGAGCCTCATCTACCAGTCTCAAGGGATCCGGGCATCTTTTCAGATGGTCCCTGGAAATAGTAGCCGTGGTCTTCCCCTGGTCGCGACTGATCACGTAGGTCTTTTCGTTTTCCCACTCAGTAGGCTGTATGACATATGGGGTCCTTTCCCACTGGTCGTCGAGCTTGTGCGTCCTTCTTTTACGCTTCAGCACCACATCCCCGGGTTCAAACGGGGTAACCGGAGCCCACTTGTTTTTCTCGGCTCTTAGATTCCTCTCCACATACTCCTGGATCCGTCAGTACTGCGTTTGTTGCTTGGCATCCCAGTTGTTAGTGGAGGGAAGGGCTTCAGGAGCTTCAATGTCCATTTCCAGGTCCACTGGCAGCCGCCCCGGTTGGGCTCTAATCAGGTACGCAGGCGTGCACTTGGTGGAACTGCAGGGTATGTTGTTGTACATATCAACCAGGTCAGGTAGCTTTTCTGGCCATAGGTTCCTTTCCTCCAGCGGTAGTGTCTTGAGGAGGTTCAGGACAAGGTGGTTCATCTTCTCACACATCCCATTAGTTTGGGCATGGTATGAAGTAGTCCGGATCTTCTTGCACCTGTACAAGTGGCAAAACACCTGGAACACCTCTGCTTCAAAGGCCGGGCCGTGGTCCGTGAGCACCCTCTCCGGGTAGCCATGTGGTCGGCAAAAGTAGGCCTGGAAGGCCCTAGCTGCGGTACGGCCCGTAAAGTCTTTAACGGGGACAACCACCATGAACCTTGAGTAGTGGTCCATAATGGTCAGGCCATAGGTATACCCGCTTCGGCTGGGCGTGAGCTTGACATGGTCCAAGGCGACCAACTCCAGCGGCTGGTGAGTGATGATCGGCTGCAGAGGGGCCTTCTGGCTGGCCTCGTCCCGCCTTCTCAGTGTACAGGGGCCACATTCTCGACACCAGGCCTCCACAGACTCCCGCATCCCACTCCTGTAGAACCACTCCCTCAGCAACATTTCCAGCTTTTTCCAACCGAAGTGCCCTGCACCATCATGGTAGGCTTGCAGGACCTTGGGCACGCTGGCCTGGGGGACCACCAGCTGGCGAACCTTCTCATGGGTTTTCGGGTTGATCAGCTCCCTATACAGCTTCCCTTGATGTAAGTACAGCCGGTCTCTCTCCTTCCACAACCGCTGAGCTTACGAGGGGGCTGTGGGGTCCATCCTGGAAGAGCCCTGCGCAATCATGGTTTTGACCAATTGGACTGCAGGTTCTTGGTCCTGGGCTTCTTGCCACCCTTGGCTGGGTAGTGGATCAAGGTTCACCTGCTGTTGGATAACGCAGGGCTTCTCATCCCTTGGCCAATGGAACACGGGTAGCTCAATTTCTTCAAGGTCATCGTCTTCCACCCCTTCATCGGGTTAATGCGGCATCCGAGATAGTGCATCCGCGTTGGTGTTCTTGCGGCCAGCCCTATACTTGATGGTGAAATCGTAGTTGGACAGTCAAGCCATCCACCACTGCTCTAGGGTGCCCAGCTTAGCTGTATCCAGATGTGTCAACGGATTGTTGTCCGTGTAGGCAGTAAACTTCGCCGCCGTGAGGTAGTGCTTGAACCTTTCGGTTATTGCCCACACAAGGGCTAAGAACTCAAGTTTGAAGGAGCTGTAATTTTCGGGGTTCCTTCTGTTGGCTGGAGTTTTCTGCTGGCGTATGCAATCACTTTCTCCTTCCCATCCTGTACCTGGGACAGGACCGCACCCAGGCCCACATTGCTGGCGTCGGTGTAGAAGACGGACGGGAGACCGTAATCAGGGTAGGCCAAGATTTCTTCCCCTGTCAGAGCTGACTTCATCTGGTGAAAAGACTCTTCGTGCTTCTCACCCCAGACAAACGGTGACCCAAGGGCTCTCCTGTTCTTGGTCTGTCCCACGAGGAGGTCTTGCATAGGTGCGGCCATCTTCGTGTACCCTTTGATGAAACGGCGGTAGTAGCCCACCAGGCCCAGGCACTGCCTCACCTCCCTCACCGTGGTTGGTCGTGGCCAGCTCTGGATAGCAGCAACCTTCTCAGGATCTGGGCCTACACCTTCTGCGCTCACTACGTGTCCGAGGTACTGCACCTTGGGCTTCAGCAGGTGGCATTTGGAGGGCTTCAGCTTCATCCCGTACTTGGAGAGGGCCTCGAACACTTCTGCCAGGTACTCCAGATGGGCCTCGTACGTCTTGGAATACACGATCACGTCATCCAAATATAACAGCACGGTCTCGAAGTTGAGATGCCCCAAGCAACACTCCATGAGCCGTTGGAAGGTCCCGGGGGCATTGCACAGCCCGAACGGCATACTGTTGAACTCATAGAGCCCCATAGGAGTAGCAAACGCGGTCTTCTCACGATCCTCTGGTGCAACCGCCACCTGCCAGTATCCACTGGTAAGGTCAAGGGTAGAGAAATAATTAGCAGTTTTCAGTGCAGCCAGCAACTCTTCAATGCGGGGGAGAGGGTAGGCATCTTTATGCGTTATCTGATTGATCTTCCGGTAATCCACATACATTTTCATGGTGCCATCCTTCTTCTTTACCAGCACCAATGGAGCTGCCCAGGGACTACAACTATCCCGCATGACCTCTGCCACCTTCATGATCCTCAACATGTCTTTGGCGCATTGATAGTGTGCTGGTGGGATTGGCCTATACCTTTCTTTAATGGGTGGATTTGGGCCTTTGGGGATATGATGTTGAACCCCCTTAATCCTCCCAAAGTCTAGCGGGTGCTTGCTGAAAACCTGCCCATATTCCTGTACTACCCTGTATACCCCGTCTTTGTGGTGTAGTGGGGTAGACTCAGTGCCGACATGCAACTCCTGGCACCACTCCTCTATCTGCATGGATGGGGTGTCACTGCTCATGTTGGGTGCAAGGGTAGTGGGGGTGGTTTCATGGATGGAGTGGGCGTCTATGGTGAACAGCTTAGCTATGGTGGCGTAGCGGGGGAGCCTAACCTCTTCCTCCCTGCAATTCAGCACTCTCACAGGCACTCTCCCTTTCTTGACGTCAATCACCCCCCTGGTGGCCATTACTGTGGGCCAGTGCTCTAAAGGTGAGGGTTCCACCAACGCCGGGTAATCTCGTCCCTGGGGGCCTACTGCTGTCCTGCACCAAATCATCAACTCACTCCTTGGCGGGACCAATAAAGGGGCTGCGTCCATCACCCGCACTCCACCAATCTCTCCACCCGTCAAGTTCACTTGCTGCCATTGCAGGAGGGCTCGGATCGCACACTGTAGTGCCCTTTGCCGACCGCCTCCTGCAGTGGCAGACAGCTGCTGCAGCAGACTCAACACTTCTCCCATACAGTGCTCAATCACGTTGGTCCCTAGGACCACTTTTGGGTTACGGTCACTGGGCTCATTCAGCACCACAATCATCCCTTGGCATTTCAGCTGGGTCCGTCCCACAGTCAGTGTCACCTCTTTAAATCCCACTTGGGTCATAGGGAGCCCATTGGCCGCAATAATGGTCATGCTATCATCGGGAGGGACAAATTCACTATCGGCCCAATATCGCTGTTACAATGAATAAGGCATAATCGTTACCTGCGATCCGGTGTCCAACAGGGCCATGGTCGTAATGCCATCCACTGGGAGATGATGGGGCGACTGCCAACACACCGGTCTCGCCAATCAGTCAGGCTACGAGGGTCTACTCCTGAGGATTAGCCCTTGGCCTCAGGGGTTGCTCGTTTAACATGCATCACCTAGAGTAATGGCCAGGCTTGTTGCATTTGTAGCAAATAGGTGGCCCATACCACGGGTCATTGTTCTTCCTCCGCTGCATCCAAGGGACATCCTTCGGACTGTCGGCGAGTTGGATCTTCTCCTGGGGCTTGGCTCTCGTCGGTAGCTGGAGTGTGGCGAGGATCCGGGTGAGGTCTTTGTTCATGCGTCGGACCTGCGAGGCCAGCGCTTCCATCATCCCGACGGGTGCGGCAAGGGCCGATAGAGCCAAGGGAGGGGGCGCTACCGAGACGGGAGTGGTTTTGACCGGCCAAGGGGCCGCATCAGGAGCGCCAACAGTTGGTGCTTGCAAGGCCTTGATGGCCCGCTCCTTTAGTACTGTAAAGTCTACTTCGGCGTGCTCCAAAGTCCATAATCGCAGCTGTTTGCAATCTTTGGCAGTCCCCAGTCCCTGCAGGAACTGCTCCAGTAGCATCTTGTTGCTGTCGGACACACTAATGGTGTCCACCCGCCTCAGCGTCCGGAAGGCCGTCTGCAAGCGCAAGGCATAGCCTCTTATACTGTCCGCGGGTCTCTGCCGACATTAGTAGAACTGCATCCGCAACTCAGCCTCGGTGCGGGTTTCGAAGGCGGACTGGAGTTTCTCGAAGATAGTGGTCACCGAGGTCCGGTCCATGTCTGCTCAGGTCTCCGTCTCGGCCGCGCCGGTCAGCTGCCCTAGCACTACTGTCGCATGCTGTCTGCCAGTCATGGCATACAAGTCAAGGATAGTGTTTATCTTTTTACGGAACACCTGCAAGGCATCAGGCTTCCCGTCGTACTGGGATAGCCAGGTAGCACCGGGCACGTAGGGCAAGGAGATCGGCATTACCTGAGAGACCGCTGGACCCGCGGCCTCCCCTGCTCTTGCGACCGGAGCGAGGGCCGCCACGTTGCCGTCTTCGGGCGCCGCTGCTCCTGCAGCTGACACCCCTTCACCGTCTCCGATAGGTACTGTTACGAACTGGCGCCGCCATAGCCGCAAGCAGCCTGCTGCGGTTCCTGTTGCGCCCAGGCGCCGGCTGCCGTTCTTGGCCGTGCCTCGGGTCGTCCAGTTGGCTGTTCCTTCCACCACGTCTAAGTGTGGAGAGGCGGCTAGTGCGCATGCGTGCGTCGATTTACCCCAGCCAGAGTCTAAGCCCGGTGTTTTGCCTAGTGAGCATGCTCAGCCTGTTTGTGTTATGTCTGAGACTAAGTCCTCAGTTCAGGCTACTGAGCATGCTCCCACAATTAACCCTAACAGCCTCTTTGCACAGGTACTTGGACTTCGTGCTGTGTCTAAGTTCTGGGATGTGCCTACTGAGCATGCTCAAACTGATAGTCTGCTTTCTAAGCCTGTGGCTCAGGCTACTGAGCATGCTCAGGCACTTAGTGCATCAGAGGCTAGGTCCGGTAAGGACCTCACTGAGCATGTCCGTGAGGTGGCAGGCCCTGATAGGGCAGAGGGTGTCAGGTGTCCTGATGACGTGGCAACCCCGGACTGGCTCGCAGAGGCCCGCCCCTATGATCTGGCACCTCAGTATTGGTAGTCAGACGATGACTGGTGAAGTGTTTGGGACGTGGCTGCCATGAGGTCATCAATGACGTGGCGGTTCCGGATAGGTCGCATGTGACGTCACTGATGACATGGCACTCTGCTATTGGACCTTGGTTCCACCCTGGGTTTGGGGCGGACCCAGGTTATAAAAGGGGCTGGAGACAACATGGAGGTGCGCAGTCTTCACTTTTGCTCAGTCAGAGCACACCTCCATGTTAGAGCCTCATTGCGGCATAAGCCTATGTTGGGAAGCGGTAGGTAGGGTTAGGCGAACGGTGCCTGTCACGCCAAGATTCGTGGCTCGGCACATCAGGGTCAGGCGCCGTGCTTCCCTCCTGCCGTTCCAGTCTTGCTATAGCAGCCCAGTGGCGTTAACTGGGCTGCGGCTGCTGTGCTTCCTGTCCAATTGTGCCCCCTACGCACACGGACAACGCACCTGCTGCGCCACCTGTCCGATTGTGCCCCCTACGCACACGGACAACGCACCTGCTGCGCCACCTGTCCGATTGTGCCCCCTACGCACACGGACAACGCACCTGCTGCGCCACCTGTCCGGTTGTGCCCCCTACGCGCACGGACGGCGTACTCCAGGACCCCTGTGGAGTTAACAGGGTGTTCCTTATTTTCCTCGGCTTCCCGGTCAACGCTACTGGTGTACCTATCTGGCCTGACGTGTCCTACACACACGTGGCCAGTCGAGAGGTGGCCAGAAACGCTAATCGGAGGACCGCTCGGCCTGACGTGTCCTACACACGTGGCCGACAGGGCGCTTTCGTGGCGGTCTTCCGGTCAACGCTACCTGGTTACCACCCGGCCTGACGTGTTTCCTGCACACGTGGTTGGTGTAGTGCTAGGTGCACCAAAACGCTAATCGGGTTGTCGTCCGGTCTGACGTGTCCCAACACACGTGACCGGTTCCCAGAGTTCCTGGGTTATCTCAGAGCCATCCAGCTCTATAGTCTCCGCCTAACCCTCAGGTGCCAGCAGCTCCTTTGTCATCTGGAGCACGGTGGGCCCCGACTGGCGATTAGGATATATACCCCCTGGTCCTAATCTGCCGGTCCCCCCATCACAGGTACGGACATCTTCCCTCCGTCCCCCCTTGGTCTTTTCAGGGCACTTCAGTTGCTTTCTGCACCTCTCTGCTCTCAGGGGGCGGGGCTTCACTTTCACGCCCTTTCGCTTGGAAAAGACGGCTTGGGCGGGAAACTTCGCGCCACAGGAAGGCGACAAGATGGCGGATTCTGCAATTTTTCAACGGGGACTCCGCTGACGATAACTTCAAGGCGCACTTCCACAGGTAAGTGGATGGTTCAATCCTGTTCGTGACACCAGAAGAGTCGATGTGTACCGCCCCGCGGGCACGGCCGGCTGCCGAGCCGCTCGGATCCGTGCTCGTCGGTGGGTGGCTCGGGCTCTCCACGGACCCGGGGGTCATGTTGCTCTGAAAAGGGGGTTTTGGCGCTACACACAGAGACTTTGGTGGGGAGATCCACGGCCGGAGCCGCGGTGGTTTGTAGGAGATTTAAGTTCATGACGCCACCTACGGGTTGTGATGAATAGATGGACATCACCGCTGCCGTTGACTAGGCCTCCCGGGGATGGTGTTGCGCAGCCTGGTGTTGACCCCCTCCGTGGGTAGGGGAGTGATGGTCCCGGGAGCCCGAGGGAGGTGCTGAGGCGGGGAGAATGGATGGTGCTGGCGTGTCGGTGTGGTGCGTTGCGGTGCGCGGCCCGAAGGCACTAGTGTACTCACTATGATACAACACACTGGAGTCTCTGGTAAACCAAACGGGATGATGGACAGTGCCCGCAGCCGGCTGCAGCTTCCCCTTAACAGGTTGGTGTTTTCCGCCTTTCTCCTGCACCTCCTTAGTATAGATGTTATGACTCCTATGCCTAAGCAACGGTAGCCCGCTCCCTGGCTTGCTGGGTGTCGGGAGAGCCCTGTTTGCCCGCAGACGCTGGCCCCTTGGGTCTCTATGCCTTGGCGGTGGCTTTACCCTAATGGTTGGGCTGTTGTCTTCAGTCGGGTCTTGTGTGGGAAAGGTAATAAAGTCCAGTCCTCAGTCCTCAATCAGTTGATTCGACTTAGCCTAGTTGTTTCGCCGAACTCGTTTTTTTTTTCCTGTGCTGGTTCAGCGAACCCCAAAATCCATGGGTTTTTTCATCACTAATTGTTACAAAAAACCTGAAACACCTGCCTGACATGTTCCTGGTGTTGCTCCTGTTAACGTGAGTAAATTGAAATGTCATCCAGATAGAGCACCACAAATCTACCCACCATGGCATTTATGAAACTCTAAAAATCGCTATTGAGTTAGTCAACCTGAACAGTATTACCAGATTTTCAAAATGAACTTCAGGTGTATTAAAAGAAGTTCTGTCGAACACGTATGAGGTTATCTGCCTACCCCAAATCAAATGTAGAAAACCATTTAGCGCAGCTAACTGATTAAACATGTAACGATGCAATAGCGGTTGGTATAACATGCTTGGCCAATAGGGTATGATGCAGTGGCCGGTTTAGCAGACTTGGCCAATAGTGTACGATGCAGCAGCGGTCAGTATAGCAAACTTGGTGATGGGACCCGATGCCACAGCAGCAGCCGGGACTTTGAAAAAAACAAGTATAATTAACACAACAGCACATAAGTGAGGAACCTGCACAACGCGCCTCTAGGAATAGACCATATTGCCCAAGGACCTCCCTTAAGGGGAATGTGCCAAAGCTGATGCTTCTCAGCCTATGGCTGAAAGGCACTTTCGGGTTAGGGCGTACTGGTCCTTTAAGAAAAGGTGTGTGCACATGCCCTAAGAGCACTCCCAGGAGGCTTGTGTGGCATGCACTGACCCCAGGAGACAGTGGTAGAGACCAGGAACCGCTGAGCTGCTATGAGGGTGAGTGCGCTGGCATTCCCACCATGAGAGGGGGTAGGACAGTGCGGGCAGCCGGTAAGGCTTTTATAGTACCCCCCCCCCCTTACACCCCTCCCTTTTCAGGAATCTCTTAAGGAGAAAAGGGCATCAATATTCTCATTGGGCTCCCATGCCCTCTCCTCAGGACCAAAACCCTTCCAGTCTACTACCAAGAGGGTTTTTACCTCGAACCTTTTTTACAGCAAGGATGGATTTTACTTCAAAGACACGTTCGTTACTGATTGGTGGAGGCAAGGTACCTGGATGCCTGATGTAGCAACAGGTTTGAAGAGAGACACATGGAATGAGGTTGGAATATGTAAGGAGGCTGGGAGCTTCAACTTGTAGGACACATCATTAATCTGCCCCTCGAAGGGACCAATAAAATGAGGACCCAACTTGTAAGATGGTAGCTTGAAGTGGATGTATCTAGAAGAGAGACATAGCTTGTCTCCAGGCTGAAATGAAGGGGTCTCAAGGCATTTCTTGTCAGCATGCCTCTTCACATGGATGGAGAACTGCTCCAGCTAAAGGCCCTGTCACATATAGAGATAAATCTACGGCAGATCTGTGGTTGCAGTGAAATTGTGGACAATCAGTGCCAGGTTTGTGACTGTGTACAAATGGAACAATATGTCCATGATTTCACTGCAACCACAGATCTGCCAAAGATTTATCTCTGTGTGTGACGGGGCCTTAAGGGGTACCTTGCACGTTGCGACATCGCTACTGCGATATCGTCGGGGTCAAATCGAAAGTGACGCACATCCGGCGCCGGTAACGACGTCGCAACGTGTAAAGCCTAGATGCGCAGATAAACGATCGCAAAAGTGTCAAAAATCGGTGATCTGCGCAGCGTCAGTCATTTTCATAATGTCGCACCAATAGGAGATACGATGTTGTTCCTCGTTCCTGCGGCAGCACACATCGCTGTATGTGAAGCCGCAGGAACGAGGAACATCTCCTTACCTGCCTCCACCGGCTATGCGTAAGGAAGGAGGTGGGCGGGATGTTTACGTCCCGCTCATCTACGCCCCTCCGCTTCTATTGGCCGCCTGCCGTCGCTGTGACGCCGCACGACCCGCCCCCTTAGGAAGGAGGCGGGTTGCTGGCCAGAGCGACGTCGCAGGGCAGGTAAGTGCGTGTGAATCTGCCGTAGCGATAATGTTCGCTACGGCAGCTATCACAAGATATCGCATGTGCGACGGGGGCGGGTACTATCGCGCTCGGCATCGCTAGCCGATGCTAGCAATGTCGCAACGTGCAAAGTACCCCTAAGACTTGGTTTCTGCCCAGATCTCAGAAAAACCCTTTACGAGAACATTGGCCAACGGGGTTGCAGGAGGAGATCCCCACTATGTTAAATGGAGTTTTAGCAGAAGATACACTTACGTGGTTTTTGTAAGACAGTTACGCCCATGGAAGAAGCTTAACCCAATCGCTGTGATGCTCGTTGATTATGTGCCACAAGAAGTTTGACAGGATCTGATTAACCCTCTCCTTGGCCATTAGACTGTAGATGATAGGCCGACTAGAAGTCCAAGGTGACATCCAGCAGCTTACAGGTAGCCTCCAGAACTGAGATGTGAACTGGATGCCACTGTCGGCACAATATGGAGAGGAAGGTTGTGCAGGCATAAGAAGTGCTGGATGAAGTGCTCGCCGAGCTCAGGCGGAGAAGGCAGAATAAACAAGGGAGTGAAATGGGCCAATTTAGAAAATCTGTCCACTACAACGCAGACAACAGTGCAGCCAGAGGACTTCGGCAGGTCAGCGATAGAGTCCATCGATATATGCTGCCAAGGAGCAGATGGCACCGGTAGGGGCAATATTTGTCCAGCAGGAAACTTCTTAGGGGTCTTGTGAGTGACAGGCCAAAACAAACTGCACCACATCTTGACACAGAGTAGACCACCAGTAATACTGATAGATCTGCTGGATAGACTTCTTCTGTCCAGCGTGATCAGCCAACTTGGAGGAATGACCCCACTGAAGAATGTGTTTCCTGTCTGCTTCAGCAACGAACGTCTTTACGGGAGGACACATCTACTGGAGCCACAGGGAGCATCTTGGAAGGCTTGATAATGTGTTGAGGTTCTTCCTCTTGATTGGCTGACAGAAAATACCTTGACAGTGCATCTGCCTTTAAGTTCCTCTCAGCTGGACGGAGGTGCAGAACGAAAATCAAAGTGGGCGAAGAAGAGCGACCAACGGGCGTGGCGCAGATTTAGCCTTTGAGCAATCTGCAGGTAGGCCAAGTTTTTGTGGTCAGTGTAAATGATGACTGGATGCATCGCTCCCTTCAATAGGTATCTTATAATTAATAGAGCTGTAGGGGGAAAAAACGCAATAGGGTCTTACCCGGTATGAGGGCAGAGAGACAGAAAGAGGTACACTCACCTGGTAGGGTTGTGCAAGTCACAACTCCTTATGATCGCATGTGAGTGCCTTTTTGTGGTTTAGCAGCGGCCCCGGAATGCAGTATATAATATATAGGTCAGGTAAAGAGAAAACCGGTTTAAATGCCACGCTAAAAACCACTGATGCTGTAGATGAAAAAATTTCCTTTATTTCCTAATTCTACGCGTTTCAGAGACATCTCCGTCTCCTTCCTCAGGAAAAGAAATCATCTGATGATTTCTTTTCCTGAGGAAGGAGACGGAGATGTCTCTGAAACGCGTAGAATTATGAAATAAAGGAAATCTTTTTCATCTACAGCATCAGTGGTTTTTAGCGCGGCATTTAAACCGGTTTTCTCTTTACCTGACCTATATTCAATAGGTATTGTCACTCCTCCAGGGCCATCTTAATTGCCAAGTGTTCTCGGTTGTCAATCGAGTAGTTGTGCTCAGAAAGAGAGCAGGCCCTGGAAAAGAAACTGCAGGTTACCAACTTACAGGTAGCAAATTTCTGCATGAGATCCACATCAGCCCCGGAGGACGAAGCATCTACGTCCAGGAAAAACTGACTATTAATCTCTGGTCTATGTGTGACACCCCTGACCTTATCAGGGTGTCACAGGGAACTTTCTCTTATGGTGCAGAACTCATCCTCCATGGTTCTGGGATCCTAACTCTGGTATTGTTCCCATCAGCACTCAAATCCTAACCACACCTCACACCACACCCTGTGAGGCACACCAGTGGGTGGTCTAGCTGGAAAAGGGCCACCCGCCTAGGGGTCAGGCAGACTGGTGGGAGGGACATAGTTAGTTCAGAAGTAGCCCTCAGAGAGTGAGGAGCTGAGGGAGTTGGAGCTCCCTGAGAGACTTTGGTTAGGTCGCAGACGGTGGTTTGGGACCGGAGGACTATGAGACCCGGTCACAGGGTATTGGAGAAGGGTGCCCAGACTTAGTTTTGGAGAACGGTCGGCACCGTAAAGTCTAGTAACAGGACTGGTACCGAGCACGGCAGGGTACAGAACCCTAGATCAAGGAGTAGCTTCACACAATCTGGTAATTCACCTGTGGAGGATAGTCTCTTTATGAACTTTCCCCAAGAGCTCAGAGATTGAAGGCACCAACACATCGAGGGGGATAGGGCTTTCCAGCTTATAAGGCCTACAGAAATCCCAAGTGTCAGCCATCGAGAGCATAGCTCCACTATTTTAATATAGGGAGCGGGACCCTGACAGCTTCAGACCGAAGGATCATTTCCGAACTTCTACAATTGTGCATGGAGGCAGGCTCCAGACCACTAACAATACCAGTAGGGATGGATTCCCGGACAAGCTCCCCAGAGTGGCAGCGGCACCCAGAGACTTGATTTACTTCTGTGTCAGAGTCTGCTTAATGGTTGCACCAATATCTGCACAGTCTGAGTGAGTACACTGCTCTCCCTGCATCCTGCCTGCCCACACAGCCCTCACCATGCTACCCTCCACCCATTCTCTAGAGTCCAGGGGTCTCCCCTACCTGTGGACGGAACACCATCTCCCCCGGGTACTCCCATTGGCAGCGGCGGTACTCCCCTTACCGCAAACCACGGGTGGCGTCACGAACTCTCCCTTGTAAATATCCCCCCCCCCTTATTATTTCAAAGTGGCTGCAAGTCCCCAGGTCTGGAGACACTCAAGCCACAGTAATCCCGGATACGAGCAGTTTGACTGCTGCAGGGGCGGCATATATGCAGAGCTGGAGCCAAAGAAAAGGCGTGCTCGAGCACAACAAATGCATTCTCCGCTTCTGGAGTCCACATCTTAGGATTCGCCCCCTTGCGGATCAGTGCTGTGATGGGAAGAATCCAAGAGGAAAATTGCAGGATGAAATGGTGGTAGTAGTTGGCAAATCCTTGGAACCGCTGGAACGTCTTTACTCGGTTTGGACAGGGCCACTTCAATACCGTCAATACCTTGTCTGGGTCCATCTTCAGGCTTGTGTCCAGGATTATGTATTCTAGGAAAAAACAGGGAAGAGCATTCAAAGTGGCACTTTTCAAATTTAGCATACAGATGGTTCTCTCTTAGTCTCTACAGTCCCTGGTATACATTCCTCCTGTGTGTAGGTAGATCAGGAAAGAACAGCTGGATGTCATCTAGATACACCACCATGCACAAATAAATAGAGCAGGTCTCGAAATAGATCGTCAACAAATGCCTGGAAGACCGTCGTTGCATTGCTTAGACCAAATGGCATTACCCGAAACTCATAGTGGCTGTTGTGGGTATTAAAGTCCGTCTTCCATTTGTCACCCGACTATATACAGATGAGGTTGCTCTGTCTGAACTGTGGGCTCTGCTCTTTGGTGGGGCACCGCGGGCTCTGCTCCGTCCTTGGACACCGGGCTCTCTGCGCTGCTCTGCACTTGGGCTTCAAAGAAATGAAGGCCGGAGTCGGTGCCTGAGCTAATGAGAGCTTGAGCTGAGATCTCTATCTGCCCATGCTCCAACTCTGGGCCCCATTATTTGAAGTACACACCGCCATCGGCCACACAGATGCTTGCCGTCGCCCGCACAAATGCCCGCTGCCACTGCTGCCAGCACAGATGCCCGCCATCGGCCACACAGATGCCCGCCGCCAGCCGCATAGATGTCCACCGCCACTGGCTGCACACATGCCCGCAGCCGCAGTCCGTACAGATCTCAGCCACCAGCTGCCCATATCCCCACCCCACAGTGACCCGCAGCCCCGGCACAGAGCTGTGCCCACAGCACAGCACACAACATTGCCCCTACTTCCTGTAACTCCTCTCCACCAGCCTCTGGTAAGCTATATTCATATTTTAAGACGCACCCTTGATTTTCCTCCCAAAGTTTTGGAGGAAAAGTGCGTCATATAACCTGAAAAATACGAGAAGTAATTTTATTATACTGGTTAATATGAAATACAAAATAAAAGCAATAGTATAATATTGCGTATACTTTTGTATATTCAACATACAAAGGTTAAGTATTTACATCAGCAAGGAGCTTTTGAACATCATCTGTCTGGAACATCAGTCAGAGAAGCATGACAATGACAGGGAACTCCTGGAAGTAACCGGGCATGCCACGGATACCAAAAAGCTTCTTGGTGATGTAAGTACTTAACCTTTGTATGTTGAATATACAAAAGTGTACGCAATATTATACTATTCCTTTTATTTTATATTTCATATAAACCTTTATAATAAAATTACTTAATTGCCTTCTTTAAAGTAGTATCTGAACCTTAGTACTAAAAATTTGTCAAAACATTTGGCGTAGTCGGCAGGATACACAGAAGGATCAGAAGTTCTATTCGGTACAGTGTGATATTGCGTAAAACATGCCTCTTGTTAAGAAAAAAAAAGTGGTTGTGTGTGAATGCATTGAGATTCCAGGTTGGGAACAGACTCCCTATGATATTTTGGCAACCAAGTGGTCGCGCAGTGTTGGTTTGAGTAAACCATGGTAAAAATGTTTGAAAAATGCTATACCTGTTGATGTGGTTGAATGCTTGCAAAAAGTGGAAAAAGGTAAAGAATTGGGTGCTGTTTAGGCATGGATGGATCCTGTTGTCAGCATATAGAAAACAGCATGAGGAAAAGATATGTATGTTAACAAAAGTTCAGGAATTGGAGAGACAGTTGTGCGAGGCACAGAATGCATTAGTTACAGCACAGTGACAGAATAAGTTATCAGTGGATAAATGTGATGGATATCAGCATGATGCAGAAAAGGCTGCTGTGCATGAATCATATATATAAAGCTCAGCGTATATGTGTATGTGTGAGTGTATGTGTGTATGTGTGTATGTCCGCTAAAGGAATTCGCACCGTTGCATGTACAATCACGAAATTTTGCACAGACACTCCATGTGACTCAGGGAACGTCATAGACTATGTTTGGGCGGGAAAATTTAACCCCGTCCTTTCCAGTTACTCTACAAAAATCCTGCAGCTATTAAACTGAATGGAACTGGGAGCTCCAGGCTATAAATAGCAACTGTCAGTGATTGCTATAGGAACAAAATAAACTGTTAGTATACGAAGCTAATGTGTGAGGTAAAAAGATGTCGGTGGTGAGATGGATAGAGAAAGACAGAGACACACGGGGAAAGAGACAGACAGGGAAAGAGACAGACGGGGAAAGAGACAGACGGGCAAAGAGACAGACGCCCAAAGAGACAGAGCGGGAAAGAGACAGAGCGGGAAAGAGACAGAGCGGGAAAGAGACAGAGCGGGAAAGAGACAGAGCGGGAAAGAGACAGCGCGGGAAAGAGACAGCGCGGGAAAGAGACAGCGTGGGAAAGAGACAGCCCTGGAAAGAGACAGTCGGGCAAAGAGACAGCCGGGCAAAGAGACAGCCGAGCAAAGAGACAGCCGAGCAAAGAGACAGACGCCCAAAGAGACAGAGCGGGAAAGAGACAGAGCGGGAAAGAGACAGAGCGGGAAAGAGACAGAGCGGGAAAGAGACAGCGCGGGAAAGAGACAGCCCTGGAAAGAGACAGCCCTGGAAAGAGACAGCCCTGGAAAGAGACAGTCGGGCAAAGAGACAGCCGGGCAAAGAGACAGACGCCCAAAGAGACAGAGCGGGAAAGAGACAGAGCGGGAAAGAGACAGAGCGGGAAAGAGACAGCCCTGGAAAGAGACAGCCCTGGAAAGAGACAGTCGGGCAAAGAGACAGCTGGGCAAAGAGACAGCCGGGCAAAGAGACAGACCTGGAAAGAGACAGCCCTGGAAAGAGACAGTCCTAGAAAGAGACAGACCTGGAAAGAGACAGACCTGGAAAGAGACAGACCTGGAAAGAGACAGATGGGCAAAGAGACAGACTGGCAAAGAGACAGACTGGCAAAGAGACAGACAGGCAAAGAGACAGATGGGCAAAGAGACAGTCCAGGAAAGAGACAGATCGGGAAAGAGACAGACCAGGAAAGAGACAGACCGGGAAAGAGACAGACCGGGAAATAGAAAGACCAACCGAAAGAGACAGATCTGGAAAGAGACAGATCTGGAAAGAGACAGAGCGGGAAAGAGACAGAGCGGGAAAGAGACAGCGGGAAAGAGACAGAGCGGGAAAGAGACAGAGCGGGATAGAGACAGAGCGGGAAAGAGACAGAGCGGGAAAGAGACAGAGCGGGAAAGAGACAGAGCGGGAAAGAGACAGAGCGGGAAAGAGACAGAGCGGGAAAGAAACAGAGCGGGAAAGAGACAGCCGGGCAAAAAGACAGCCCGGCAAAGAGACAGCCCGGCAAAGAGATAGACCGGGAAAGAGACAAGCCGGGAAAGAGACAGAACGGGAAAGAGACAGCCAGACAAAGAGACAGACGGGCAAAGAGACAGACGGGCAAAGAGACAGAGAGAGAGACAGACAGATACAGAGATTGAGACAGATAGGCTGATGCAAATACAGACAGAGAGATAGAAACAGACAGACAAGGAAAGAGACAGACAGCGAGACGGACAGACAGCGACACACAGACAGAGACTTGGAGAGAGACAGAGAGACAGTTACTATCCCGGGCAACGCCCGGGTACTACAGCTAGTAGCAGTATAAATACAGAAACAAGAGAGGGAAGGTTAATAAAAAGAAAGTAGCTTTGTCCATAGCCAAAGTACGGATAAAGAGGAACCCAGATCAGTGGAATGGTGACGTACATACAGAACTCAACTGGCTCTGAAACCGTCACCAACCCAAAAAAGGAGGATGAACATTTCAGTGGGGAGAAGGAAATTGATCCTCCTCTTAACCCAGTAAAAGTTCATCCTATATACCGGATACCGGAGACGGGTTGTAGAAACAGCTACAGGTAAACAGAACAAGAATATGGTAGAGGATTGCAGTCAACAGACGCTTTTCGGTATCCATGAGATGCCCGGTCACTTCCAGGAGTTTCTATGTCGTTGTCATGCTTCTCTGACTGATGTTCTAGACAGATGATGTTCAAAACTTCTTGGTGATGTAAGTACTTAACCTTTGTATGTTGGATATACAAAAGTGTACACAATATCATACTATTACTTTTATTGTATATTTCATATTAACCTTTATAATAAAATGACTTAATTGCCTTCTTTAAAGTTGAATCTGAATCTTAGTGTTAAAAACTTAACTGCACCCTCAACTATAAACCAAGGAAGCCCCCCCCAAAAAAAAAAAAAAAAAAACCCCATAAATGAAGTGCACACAGGTAGAGGGTGATACACAGGGCTAGGAACGTTTAAACACAGTCATCGGAGGAAAACGAAGGAAACCCAAAAGAATAATATGTAGAAACCCTCCAAATCCTAAATGAAACTTAGTAGGAGAAAACTGGGAAGGAAATCACAAACAAACTCCAGGGAAAAATAGCAATAACTCAGAAAGAACCCTTAACTGATGAACTGGGACTCCAGACATCCATTCATCCAGGAATATAGCCAGCACTAACAGCTTGGGCATAAAGAGCATAAATAGCCCCTCCCAAGATGTGACAAGGCAAACAAAACAAGAAAGGGCAGACACATGAACAGAAAAGAAACAGGAAGGCAAAACAAAGGCTAGAAAAGAGAAGAGACTCATCAGTAGTGGGACTGATACAAAACAGGCTGTGGTCCAACAGACAGAAAAACCGACAACACCAGCAGAGGTCACCAGATTGAGCTGTGGAGTCGAGCCATGGCAATTTTTCACTAGTTTTAGCTAATTTACTTAGTGCCATTAGATTTTTAATAAAAATTCCTAATCTAAAAAACTACTTTAGTGAGGTTTTAGCAAATTACAGATTCTCTGGTATGGTATACCAACAATTATTTTTATATATTCCTTATTTGTAAGTTTCCTCAATTGTAAGTAGTCAAAACGTTATTCTGCCACTTGGGATCAGTGCTATTAGACTATAGCGAAATAGTTACCCTGAGTATGCTTCAAATTTAATTGAAAAGCTGATTTTATGACTTTTCTTGAGTAGCTTTTTTCTTTGAATTTGTTTCTTATAATTTTAGACTGTTGCATATAGTCTTCTGTTTTTGTCCACTTTTTGCATATGCAACTAAAATGGATGAAGCACACATTGTTTATTAATTTTTTAAATAGGGACTATTATATTGTAGATAGCTTTTGATCTCTCCTAAGGGAATTACATATTTTGATAATTCTGCATTATATTCAAATATTACTCACAAACATGACTTAAAGGACTCTCACAACTTTGACCTTTTTAAATTGTTAATATGGACATACAGGCAATAGAATGCTGAAAAATTCCTACCTCTATATCTCATATGAGATGACTTGTTGTTGAGATATCATTTTTTATCCCTTTATGTAAATGAGCTATTCCAGGCTATGGGGCGAATGCTGCCTGGAAGATAACTCCGCCTGCAGAGCTTATTTTAAATAAAAGGGGTGTTACCAGTGTGATGTGTGATGGCCGCTCTCTGCTCTCACTGCAGAGCAGTATGTGATTATAACTGACGCTTCTGCAGGTTCCTCTCAGCTTCAGCCTCCATCTCACAGACAGATAGGGTTGCAATATTGTTGCAATAAAGTAAAGCTCAGTAAGCTGCAAAAGATATATTTGCAAAAAGTCAAATTTAATTTCTTCTTTTCTGTGTTAGTTACTTGTCTCAAACTGGTAACACCCTTTTATTTAAAATAGGCTCTGGAGAGGGAGTTATCTTCCAGGCAGAATGCGTCCCATAGCCTGGAAGAGCTCATTTATATAAAGTGATAAAAGATGATTTTTCCATCTGATATGAGATGGAAATTTATGGTATGACATGGTATGAAATTTTTCAGCATTTTATAACCTATATGCCCATATTGATAGGTTAGATAGGCCAAATGTGCTGATAGTGTCCCTTTAAATGCTACTGAATTCTTTTTTCTATCAAGTCAGACAAATACTCTGCCTGCTTCCTTGCAATTTATGCTGCAGTATGACAATTTTTTTATCCAACTATGACCTTTCTGTAGTTGTCTTAGGGTACCGTCTCACTAAACGACGTACCAGCGATTCCGACCACAACATGACCTGGTCAGGATCGCTGGTGCGTCGATACATGGTCGCTGGTGAGCTGTCAATCAGGCAGATCTCACCAGCGACCAGTGAGCAGCCACCAGCCAGCAGCAACTCATGGAAACGATGCTGCGCTTGGTTACTAAGGTAAATACCGGGTAACTAAGCAAAATGCTTTACCCGATATTTTCCCTAGTTACCAGCGCACACCGCTTAGCGCTGGCTCCCTGCACTCGTAGCCAGGGTACACATTGGGTTACTAAGCAAAGCTTTTCGCTTAGTTACCCGATGTGTACTCTGGCTACGTGTGCAGGGAGCAGGGAGCCAGCACTGGCAGCCTGAGAGTGGTGTACGCTGGTAACCAAGGTAAATATCGGGTAACCAAGCAAAGCGCTTCGCTTATTTACCCGATGTGTACCTTGGTTATCAGCGTCCGCAGCTTACAGAGAGCCGGCTCCCTGCTCCCTACACATTCAGATCGTTGCTCTCTCACTGTCAAACAGCGATGTGTGCTTCACAGAGGGAGAGCAACGAGCAAAAAATGAACCAGCACTGTGTGTAACGATCAGCGATTTCACAGCAGGGGCCAGATCGCTGCTTAGTGTCACATACAGCAAGATTGCTGATGTCACTGGTGCGTCACAAAACCTGTGACTCAGCAGCGATCTCGCTAGTGATCTCGTTATGTGAGAAGTAACCCTTACTATGCTGCTAGTCGTGTTTCCCACTTTTTGATAGTCATGAACTGGAACTGCTTTCTATGTAAATATCTTAGCGGCTTCTGTAGCTTCACCACAACATTATAATGGGCTATATGTTTCTATAAATTTATACCATTCACAATTAATTGTCAAGATTTATGGGGCATCGCCATATCTAAGGGGTACTTTGTATGCTGCGACATCGCTAGCCGATGGTAGCGATGCTGAGCGAGATAGTACCCGCCCCCGTCGCACATGCGATATCTTGTGATAGCTGCCGTAGCGAACATTATCGCTACAGCAGCTTCACATGCACTTACCTGTCCTGCGACGTCGCTCTGTAAGCTGCGGACGCTGGTAACCAATGTCCATATCGGGTAAATAAACGAAGCGCTTTGCTTGGTTACCCGATATTTACCTTGGTTACCAGCGTACACCTCCTTCCTTCCTCATTGCAGGCGGGACGCAGGTAAGGAGATGTTCCTCGCTCCTGCGTCTTTACACACAGCGATGTGTGCTGCTGCAGGAACGAGGAACAACATCGTACTTGTCGTTGCAGCGAAATTATGGAAATGACCGACACTAAACAGATCACCGATTTTCGACGCTTTTGCGATCGTTTATCGGTGCTTCTAGGCTTTACACGTTGCGACGTCATTACCGGCGCCGGATGTGCGTCACTTTCGATTTGACCCCGACGAGATCACAGTAGCGATGTCGCAACGTGCAAAGTACCTCTAAGAGTGGGGATCACAGATTACGTCTGCTGAGCAATAGTAGCTTGAAACTCTTTGATTTGAGAACACACCATTCAGGTGCAGCGACTATGGTGGAATTTTGCACAAACTACTAAAGAGGCTTTTTTTCTTTAGTTTATTTGATTACGTTCTTTTTATCCTACACAACACCATTTCTGCTGTGGCACTGTGCTTTCAGGCACACATCCATCTTACCCCAACAAGATTGTACTGTTGGTATTTCTAATGCTGTGACAGAAATCAATAGATAGTGGTTTTATTGATATTCACTGTCATGTGTAAATTTAAACAAACAGGCCCCAATTCATCAAACAAATGCGGCGTAAAACACTTTGTAAAGTCGCAAAAATTATGGAGTGTAACGACTACCTCTTGTTAATTGCAGTACCACAATTGGTACTTGATTTGGACCAAGTTATTCTAATTTGTCTATGGTCCTTTTTGAATTGCTATCCATTTATATCCATTTTATATTTAATTAAAATAATTTTAAATGTTATGGTCGCTATCTAGATAATCTGTTCTTTATCTGGAGCGGGACTGTGCACAAGGCACAAGAATTTATTGACAGCCTAAATGCTGATGAATGGGGTCTAAACTATATCATGAATGCATCCACACTAGGAATTACATTTCTAGATTTATTTGTCTCATTAGAATGGACAGATAAATACAAAAGCTAATTTTACATTTTTAAAGAATCAGGATCATTATGCACTAGAGCTACTCCTATGGATTTCTGTGCTGGTAAAGGGTGGCATCATAATGACATACAGAGGAACTAAGATAGCCATGAGTATGGGTATTTTAAATTATTGTGGGATTTCCTGCATGTTGGAGATCCTCGGCACAGAGGTTAAGAAACAGAGGCGTAACTAACTAACTATACATGTTAAGTGCAGAATTTAAAGAGTTGCACCCAGGCCCTCAAGCCTAGGAGGAGCCATAACGTCACTTTGGTCTTTTTGAGAAACCAATAGTTTTAAAAACCTGTTGGAGATTTTGTATGAGCCCCATGGCAAAGATTTGGTTATATTGTATTCCCTTTTTGATAGCCCAGGACATAAAGATACTTCTACAATTTTTCCTATCTATTTTTATGCTAATTTTTTCATTTTATGTATTTCTTGCTACTCCAAAGGGTTTCATTTTATTGGCTCATTTGGCTTTTCCATACATTTAAAAGGGTTGTCCAGTCTTGGGGTGCAAGTCTGCAGCCACTCTATGTGACAGTAAATATTCCAGATTTGCAATCAGAGTAGAATCTATTTTTCGCTCATAAAAATTACAAGATTTTCCTACCTAATTAATATAAAAATACACAGCACTTCGATGACACATGGATTGTATCCGTTTGGAGGTTTGGATTTTTTTTCGACCAACCAAATTACTTAAATGAGGGTGTGACAATGGGGGGAAAAAAGCCATGTGGACAACAATATACACTATAATGGGTACGTGTTCTATCAGTGAAAAAAACAGCATATATCAGAGAATCAAACATATGAAAAGCGCCTTAAGATTATTCATTGTATAGTGAAATCTTCTGGAGACAATCACTCAAAACTGCATTGAAAAGTGGTCTTCTGAGCAGTACTCATAATATATGGCAAAACTGAAAATCTGTCCCAGGGAATTGGACTTGGAAGGAGAGTGGTCTTTTGCAGAGGTTTCACTGTTCAGGACCGGACTGGGGCTAAAATTCAGCCCTGGCATTTGGAAGTGCATAGGCCCACTTGGTGAATGTGTAATATCTTTGTGCACTTGTAGATTGTGTAACACTAATGTGACACCCTGGCAAAACCAGGTAGTCACACAAATTAGGCCCCGCACAACACCTTCCCTCACAGGGTAAACCTTGCCAACGAAATCCTAGTCACCCCCCCAGGGTAGGCTAGGCACACCAGTGGGCGGGACCAGGCGGATGAAGAACACCCACCTAGGGGTCTAGAGAACTTGGGGCGGGAAAAGAGTAAGTTAAGTTAAGCCGAAGTCGAAGTCGAAGTCTAAGTTGGAGTGGAGAGGAGCAGGAGGACAGAGTGCAGTCTAGAGCAGAGGCGCCGGGGTTGTTGGAGCCCCGATGTATTGGCTAGGTGGCAGACGGTGGTCCGTGTCTGACTGGAGATGGGAAGACGGCAGCCGGAGATCCGAGGTGGACCGGGGCAGGGTTGGAGCCCGCCGGTAACGACACCGGAGACTCGACCCGGAAACCGTGCACAGAGGGGGTACTTGGACCCTGAAGCCAGGACCGGAACCAACGGCCTAGCTAATTAACCAATTGATGGCAGGATTACAGGTCCTGTCCCAACCAAAGTCCCAAAAGCAGAAAACCACCCACAGAGAGGGATAGGGCATCCGCCAGGGCCCAGTAGATCCCACGGGTCAGCGTCAGCGGGAGAGGCTCCCAACCGAGCTACCGGGAGCGGACTCCCGTGTTCCACGCCGAGAAGTCCACCATATCACAAAACAGTGCAGAGGAAAGTGACAGACCATCACACCGGGTGAGGGACCATAGTACACACGGCCGCGGCGGCCGGCCACCGGCACCTTGGTTAACCATTGGACTTGTCTCATTTATTTAATCATGAGTAAACTGAGACTCCCTGGTCTGACCAGGTGCGCCGGCCCCTGCCATCACCGTCCCTTGCACCGAGTCACCGGCCCCGGGGCAACCCACGGAGAGGTTAACAACCAGCTGCCATCCCATCACCCCCGGGTGCCCCACAGCAGCAGCGGTGGTGCCACACTTCACCACACACCATGGGTGGCGTCACAGACTGACTACGGCAAATCCCGTACAAATGTGTCCCCTTTCATTTGGAGTGTCCGTGTCACCCCCGGGTCCGGAGAGTCTCTCGAGCCACACTGCGGATCCGGATCCGAGCAGCCCGGCTGCTACTGACGTGGGGGCGGCACACCCCAAAACCTGGCGTCACAAACAGGATTGCAACCCGTCCACCTACCTGGTGGAAGTGCGCCTTGTACTGGACTGTCAGTGGTGCTCCGCTGCAAACATTCTGAAAAGCCGCCATTTTGTCGGGATTTTTTTGTGCAAAAAACGACAACCCAGCATCTTCTTCCCCGAGAAAGGGAGCACGGTCGGAAGGAAGTGATTCCTGAGGCCGAAAACGAAACTAAATGCCACGAAAAGAGACTGCTCGCAAAAGACCAAGGGGGGCTCACGGAGAAGCTGCGGCATGTGACCCAAGGAGATGGGAGGCAGGGACACCAGGACTCTGCCATCTTTTGTTCCTGGACACCATCGTGGAAGGATGTCTGACCGGTCCGGCAACCCAACTATGGAGGAACCTGCTCCCGGGACGTCTGACTGGGTGGAAGCCCAGACTGCGAGGATGTGCCGCAAGATTCAAGCCCAGGCCAATTATCTGCTGGCGAGATGGACGTCCAAGATGAGGGATCTGGCTGCAGCCGTTCGGGCGCGCAAAGAGGAGATGGCCTCGGAGGAGCGGGTAAGCGACCCACGCCCCTATGTTCCACCGGAACTGGCCCACTGGGCTGAGGAGCTCAGTCTGCCTTCGTCCGCCACGTCGCCTCCCTCGCTGCCCGCACTTGCAGTTAGTGCCCCAATCGGTCCGCTTCCCCCAGCTACGGCAGCGGAACCCGTCGCATCTACCCAAGAGGACCTGTCAACGGGGACCTCGGGCCAAGAGCATACCACCGCTCCGGCACCCGTACCGGTCACGAGCAAGCCCAAAGCTCGGAAGACATCTCCTCTGGCCCCAAGCCCGGCCACGCCAAAGATGACGTCACCCCTGGCCACGAGGATGGCCGCACGCATACCGATACCGGCCCCGGCAGTCCGCCCGGCCGCATCAGAGGCAGAGCCGACCCGGAAGTCAGTCACGGTCGTGATTCCCAGCATCAACCCATACCCAGTCCCGGTTGTGGAGCAGCTGGGGTGTACCTGTTGGGGAGCGCAGCAGGCTATGGAGCGGAGCCCTCAGCCGAGAATGGAGCCGCTTGTGGCCGGCAGTGAGAGCATCTGCATGAGCCGAGCTCCCGAGCAGGGGGAGGAGCCTGAAGACCGCACTCCGTACTGGGAGCGGCAGCAGAAACAACTCAAAAAGGAGATTGCTGCCCAAGAGAAGAGAAAAGCGGAGGTGCTGTCCCAGACATACCTAGAGAAAGATCACCTCCGGCAATCCACCTTCCGGGTGTGGGGTCCGACCTATCGTGGGCAGGTCCGCCACTTTAACCTCGAGCGGGGGTCGGGGTTCATCTATGAGCCGGGCATGGATGACGAGATTTTTGTGTCCCGGAGGGATGTAGCCCCTCACCTGCCCACAGGACACCCAGATCGACACCTAGAGCCTGAAGAGCTGGTCTCCTACACCCGACACTACGGAGAGAGGGGGTGGTTCACCCTAAATATAAAGAAATGGGTGAACATAGAAGGGCAGCTGTGCCTCTACCCTCCTTCACCATCTCCAGCAGCAGAGGATGAATAGGTAGCGGATTCCCGGCTACCCCAGTTATGTGTCCCCGTTGGGACAGTTCTACAGTTCTTCAGTTTTAAACATGGACCAAGGCTGAGAACTGGCAGGCCAACCTATTGGGCTTTGTAAATAAACCCTAAAAACCACCTTCCTTTTGCACCGACCTGGTCTCCGGAGAGGCTGATTGGAGGAAGGGCCTGCGGTGGAGTAGGCCGACGCCCAGTCATCATTGCAACCGGTAACTACCCTCCAGACCAGGGGTCCCCGGACCGTGAAACCCGTAACAAGGACTGTATAATCTGTATTATCCTGTCATTTATCATTTTGGTCCTGAGGAAGGGGTCTATGTACCCTGAAATGTGTAGACCTGTTTTTAACCCTTGAATAAAGGCATGGATTAAACTTCTGGCTTTCTGGTGATAAGCGCGGCATCAGATCCGTTGTCCTCCACCTACATTGTTCCTGATTCCGCGGGGCTGCGGCTATTCCCCTTTGACCACGTCTGCACAGGTGTTGTGACTCTCACAACCCTGACAGGTGAGTGTACCTATACAATCGTTATACCCTATTGCATCGGATAAGACCCTATTGCGCTATCTGTTCCAGAGTCTCTCCTTCTTTTATGCCTTCAAGACAGCCTTTTCTAAAGCTCCTGCTCTCTGTCAACCCAATATTGAGCTGCCTTTTATGGTCAAAGTTGACGCTTCTGCTGTAGGAATGGCGGCCATTCTTTCACAGAAAAAGAATGGTTACCTTCATCCCTGTGGTTTTTGTTCTCAAATGTTCTCTCAAGCCAAATGTATCTATGATATTGATACAAGTAAAATATATCTTTGTACCGTGTTAGCCAGTAGAGATAAAAAAAATTGTTTAAAAGAACAGAGAGTCCACACAAAATCTGAAGAGTCACATATTGATCAGTCCTGTTGTGTATAAATATGTGACTCTTCAGATTTTGTGTTATACCATGCCTGATGAAGAGACCTGAGTAGTCTCGAAAGCTTGCAATTATTACCATCTTTTCAGTTAGCCATTAAAAGGTATCAACCACTGAGGACTCTCTGTTCTTCTATGATATTGGTGACTGTGAGCTTTTGGCAGTTAAGAGAGCCTTTGAGAAATGGAGACACTGGTTGAGGGGGGCTAGGCACAAGTCTTTACCGATTATAAAAGAGTACTATATACTGATGCTGTTAAGTGTCTAAACACCAGGCAGGCTCGGTGGGATCTTTTCTTTGCTTGGTTTGATTTCTTGGTGACTTATCTCCCAGGATTTAAGAATATTAAAGTAGATGTTTTGTTTTGTAGTTTTGTTCCAGAGTTGAGAGACGAAAATCCTATTAAAAATCTTAGTGATGGGGTCGTGGTTGGTGCTCTGGGGATTAATATCAGACAGTGCATTCCAGATGCGCAGGACAGTGCGCCAGAGGGTTTTCTTGTAAATAAACTTTATGTTGCACCATCTTTGAATCTACTTGAGGAGGTGCATGATTCAGTTTTGGCTGGTCATCCTGGTTCTTCTGTCACTTGGAGATCTCTTTCTAGGTGGTAGAATGTTTGTAAGGATCTGGATGAGTATGTTCAGAATGCAGGGTCTGTGCCAGGGCTAAAGCCTCTCGTCAGGCACCAGTTGGTTATCTCCTTCCTAACAAGATTCCGTCACAGCCTTAATCTCACTTGTCCATGGATTTTGTCACTGATTTACCCAGTTCTTGCAGTAATATTGTTGTGGTGGTGGATCATTTCAGCAAGATGGTTCATTTGGTCCCATTTCCTAATTTGCCTACTATTAAGAGTTTTGCTACATTGTTCATTTGTCAAATTGTTAGACTACATAGTGTTCCCAAAAATATTAATTCCGATAGAGGGGTAAAGTTCTTGGCTAGCTTGTGGCGTAGTTTTTGCTCCAGACTAGGTACAAAGTTGTTATTTTCCTCAGGATACCATCACAAGACTAATTGATAGACAGAGGCTGAACTAAGAGATAGTGCCTTCTTTTTGTTGTGAGGATTTTCCTCCAATGTTTGGGAATATTTCTGGGTTGTAGTCCTCCATGCTAGAGGAGGAGAAAATGTCTTCCTGTGGGATAAAAGTCTGGAAGTAGGTTGAAAAGGGTCTTTTGGTTACTAGTGATCGGATCAAAAAGAGGTAAACCGCAGAGGCAAAATGGCTCCTGTCCTTAGGGTGTAGGAGTTTGTGTGGTTACCCTCGAAACTTTTACTGCTCAAAATGACTTCTAGGAAATTTGCAGGTCCTTACAGGATTACTGACGTTTTGAATCCAGTAAGAGTTAAGCTTCAACTTCCCGTAGCTTAGAAAATCAACAACTAATTCCATACTGAAGAGATTTGTGGGGACATCTGGTCCTTGTGACATTATCGAGGTACGAAGTGGAGTGAGTTCTGGGATCCAGCCAGATCAGTGGCTGTCTGAAGTATCTGGTTAATTGTGTTATTATCATGAGGATAATTCCTGGGTCAATTTGGAGGACTGTTCACTAGATAAGAGAGTTCCATCATTGTCGTCAGAGATTTCTGGGGGTCCAGTGGTCCCACGTAGAAGTCATTTAGGTTTGGGAGGGTTTCCACGTATTCTGATATTCTTTTTGGTTTATTTTATTCCATCATTTCTATATGACTGTGCTTGTACGTTCCTAGTCTTGTGTCTCACCCTCTGCTTGTGTGCACTTAATTTATGTTTGTTGTTTTTGTGTTACACTTGGTTTATAGCTTAGGGTGTCGTTAAGGACACTCGAGGTCAGCCGTCGACAAGTGGAGGCGGCATTACATGATCCAGGTCTAGGGCAAGTACCAGTCTGTTTTAGGACTTGTGGATTTCTGGTTTTACATCTCTCATGATTTGTTCATCCCCATGAGAGTGTTAGGGTTCAGTTGTAACAGCAGCTTCACATTGGAATTTGCCCGACAAATGAGCATCTCACTTCTTTTAATTTCTTCAGGGTTTACAAACCCTGAAGGAGTTAAAAGAAGTAACATAAGACAGAACAAGTGAACAGGAAGGATCCAACGTGGAGTATTTAGTCCCATGTAACTATGAGATAATACTTAACATTTAAGGCCATGCGCCCACGGGAGCTTTTTGCTGCGGAATTTGCCGCGGAAAACCTGCGGATTTTTCTGGATTTTCCAGATAAATCCGCAGGTTCTAGCATGTACAGGCACTCCCCATGTTACCCTATGGGACATGGGGAGTGTCTGTGTCCACGCTGCGGAAAGTGCAGCTGCGGAATCTCCTGCGGAGATCCCTCAGCCGCACCTAACTGCATGTCAATTATTCATGCGGATTTACTTGCGGAGATCCCGGCCCTCCGCTATGGAGATAGAGGCCGGGACGTCCGCAGGTAAATCGCGTGAAACTCCGCATGTTTCCCGCAGCTATTCCGCTGGAAACTCGCAGCTAAAAATAGCTGCGGCTGTCGGCGGGCGGCTGCGGGAAACAGGTGGCCATACCTGCGAATATATCCGCAGGTACGAGCGTCCCGTGGGCACATGGCCTAATACTCTATATTGAAAAATTCAAGAGCTAATACTAGCATTAAGACACATATGGGCACATAAATAGCGGATTGGACTTATAGACATTGTTTATTTCAGGCTTGTCCGTTGTGCTCATGGATTTCTCCAGAATTTCTGAATCTTTTGATGTTATGTGCTGTAGCTGGTAGGATTTATGTTGAATATTTTTCTAAAATTGTTTTGCAATTTTGATTTGTTTCTGAGAGACTGCCTCAATATCATGTTCTTTTTATACAGTCATGTGAGTCAATTGAAATCTCACCCTCTCACTGTTTAACATTAGTTCCACTTACTTTTCCAACTTTTTTGTAACCATTTCAACTTGTTCTGAGCTCTATAAACAAAAAACAAAAAAGTGAGCCGGAGTATGAGATGGTATACATGAAGCTTGTAAGCTCATGTTCACACTGGCCATAAGACAAAGAAAAGCCAAGGGAAAAATTCTGAACATATACCCTGCTGTAACTAAATAAAAGCATACTGCATATAAACATAGGGTACTTAGTAAACACTGTTTTTGATAAAAAAAACATAAAGGCTTTATGCTTTTTATGATCAAAAACAGTGTTTACTAAGTACCTTTTGTTTATATGCACTATGCTTTTCTTTAGTTACAGCAGGGTATATGTTTATAATTTTTCCCTTGGTTTTTCCTTGTTCTAAGCTGTATTGCGGATGAAATGGAAAAATTTGTAACTTTCACCTTCTGATAAGTGAGATATGTTCTATTGTGAATAAACTATGGCTATAAGAGATTTCCAAATCGTTGCACTCTTGTCTTTTTTACATTTTATACAGCGGCCAACTGGAGGTGGGAGATAGGACACCTCCTGCAGCTGTACCCTGCGCTCCCTAGCAAGCTCTATGCGGGTTCTTTCACCCCGTCGCCGAGCAGGATACCTCGAACTCTTGCTTCACCTGAACTCACCCTTACTAGTGAGTTGGGCGGCCATAGCACATGTCCCCTTGATGCACTAATCAACATGAAAGGAAGATAGACAGGGGAAAAAGGATACTAATACAAACTTCATGGCTGCAGCCAGACTGGGCGGTTGAACACCAGTCAGAACCCCAGCAGCTCCTTACACCCAGATGGCCTGAACAGAATGCAATTCTATCACCAGCCAAGGTTGATGGGAAATGAGACTATTTGAAGGTGGTCACAGTGCATCTGTACTGCTAGAAAGCTGCAGGCAACAAAACTGACATGAACCCTTAATACACCAAAGGAAAGGAAAATATGTTTAATATTAAGAGTTTCAGGGCACTGTGATACTCCAGACCAGAACCTATCACAAGACTCCAAATGCTGAGAGACCACAGTGACTAAAAAACAGCTGTTTCATCTAGTCTCACGCTGAAAACACAGGGTTGTTATCAGTAGCGTAGCTAGCGGGGATGCAGAGGGGGTGGTTGCCCCAGGCCCCGTGCTCAGAGGGGGCCCACTAGGAGCTTACGATCTATGAGTGCTGCAGGGGCAGAGCAAAAATCTCTTGTCCAGATGACGAAAATACATTCCAGTGGTACTGCCAGGACCTGCGAAGATGTCGTGCCCATGTGACCGAGTGGGAGGAGCCACAGTTGCCGGTCAGAAACCAAACATCGGGAGATACTGATTCTCCTGAAGGAGATGGGAGGTGTCAGTAGTAATGAGGTAAGAGGGATTGCAGGGTGAGCGGCATATGAGGGCTGCAGACTGTGACAGAATAGTGTGAAGGGGTGCAGGGTAATTGAGAGAGGGGTAAGTTGGGGTACAGGCTGGGTGACACATAGGGATGCAGGCAGGGTGGCTCCAGGTTTTTGTGGGCCCCGGGTGAAGGAGTCTCAGTGGGCCCCATCCACATGTAGACACACACATACAGATACGTACACATACAGGCATACGTACATATATATACACCGTATTTTTCGGATTATAAGACGCACTTTTCCTACCAAACATTTGGGAGAAAAATGAGGGGTGTGTCTTAACATCGGAATGTAGGTTACCAGGGGTAGTGGAGAGGGGTCACAGGAGGCAGGGGCAATGCTGTGTGGTGTTCTGCCAGCGCTGCTCTGTGTCAGGCAGCACAGCTCTGCTCTGTGCAGCTCGCTCTGTATTGTGCGTCTCGCTCTGCAGCGCGGCTCTGCTCTGTGCGTCAGGCAGCGTGGCTCTGCTCTGTGCGCTGCTGTTCTGCTCGCCGCGGCTCTGCTGTGTGCGGGGCTGCTCTGTTTGGCGCGGGGCTGTTCTGTGCGGCGGGCGGTAGGGCACCTGCCATTCTAAAGATGTTGGCGGTGAGGGCTTCTTCAAATAATGGCGCCTAGAGTCGGCTTATGCGCAGATGGAGCTCTCAGATCAAGCTCTCATCTGCACATGCGTGGACTCCGACTGCCATTATTTCAAGAAGCCCTCACCACCAACATCTTTAGAATGCCTTACTGCTCGCCGCACAGAGCAGCCCCCCACACAGAGCAGCCCAGCACAGAGCAGCCATGCAGTGATTATCTGGGCCCCCCTCTGTACCACTCACAGCATCACCGTACTCCACTACCATCCCTGCCTCCTGTAACCCCCACTCCTCTGCCAGCCTCCTTTCCTTGGTAAGGACCCAATATAAATGAAAAATATGGTATTTAAAGAGAAATTAAGAAAAATACATATAAAGACATAAATCCATACACAGTCATACACACGGACATACATAGATATACATCATACATGCACACACATCATATACACACACACACACACACAGACGCATTACAGATATTATTAATTTTGTGAAGTTGGCAACAGCCTCTCTCACCTCCCCCACTTGTCTCCATCCAGCTCCTCCTGGGCATGTGTCTGTGTTGCACTGCATGATGGTCGTCAATAACAGACAAGGCCGCACACAGTGCACATAGACTGCTGTATATACATCACACGAAGGGCTAAGGCTACAGAATATACATCACAGGAGGGGCTGGGGGCTACAGTATATAAATGACAGGAGGGACTGGGGGCATATATGTGAAGCCCCGCGAACGCTGTGTCGGTGCATTACCTTCAGGGACTCCACGCAGCTGGATCTGGTCACAGGTAGGAAATCTTCTATTTGTCGTGACGCCACTCTCAGATTTGCGGTCAGTGGGGACCGCCACTGCAGGTTAAGGGATGCCTGGGGCTGATGGTGGGTGCAGCCAGTTGTAGTAGCCTCCTGAGAGTGAGGCAAGCCCCAGGGCCCTGTGAAGATGTGTAGAACTACAAGGCGCAGAATGACTCCACACAAGCAGGATGTCTTTCAGGGTTTTTACTCACAGTTGATGGCAGGGTGAGTGACCCGGGCGTAGCTGGGATGAACCAAGTGGGAACCAGGTGTCCTTCAGGCTGACTTGTGAGGGTGACTACCAACTCGCCTTCCTTAGCCCTTTTTGGTTTGGGGCAACCCCGACTTTGAGTCCCTATGGGGGTCACCCAGGGAAGTTGCTGAAGCCTCACTCCCCTTCAGTTGCCGTTTGCTTGTCGCCTGGACCAGATCACTCCAGCTGCTTGCCTCCTGCGAACTATGGGCCCTAACTGTGGCTACGTGGCTGCGGCTTTTGTGGTGTTGTGGCGTGGGCTTTGAGAGCCCCACACCGGCAGGTTTAGCAAGGAAAGGTGGATCTATCCCCGCATCGGGATCTGCCGCCCGTTTGGGCCTGGTACTCTCTAGCAGTCTCCTTACTTCCCACTCCGTTGCTCTCTCTCTAGCTGAAGATGGATTTCGGATAGCACTCCTAGTTGACCGTTCTCCCCCGTCGGTAGCCACTGCGCGGGCGCTGTCAGACTGCACAGCCCCAGGGATCTGCTCCTCACTCGAGCTCCCTGAACTCTACACTGAGCCGGCTCACTGCCCCTCCTCTCCTGTTCTCGCCTACGCCACCTAGCAACCAGACTCTCTTACCACACCCCTTGAGAGGAGATGGAGGCTTTTGGCCCCCTCCACTATTCCAGTGGAGGTGAAGGCTTTGCCCCCTCCTGGGATCCCCAGGGGTCCTCTCAAAGGTACATGTGTGAGACCTGATCACTATGCGCCTGTGTACCACACCCCGGTCAGCCTTCTGGATTACCTGTATTGTACTGTCCCCAGCATGGGTGCAGTACTCAGTGGTGCCTGACCAGGTCAGGGGCGCCACATTCCCCCATAGTTATCACCAGCACGTCCTCGGGCTGCAAGACAACATTTTAAAATGCATAAAACAGTAAAACATTGTAAAACATTTTAAAACCACCAGGTACCATACATCACCACCCTCCACCCACAAGTCCGTTAACCCACCCAAAACCCTCTCACGTTGGCCGCGCCTTCAGCCACTTCTGGCAGGATGTAGAGGCGGCTTTCATGGTCTGGTGGTTTCAGGGTATACCTGGCCTGGTGGAGCCGCGCCTTCAGCCTCTTCTGGCAGGATGTAGAGGCGGCCTCCACAGTTGGTGCTGACCAGGTACCCTCTTTGTGGTGGAGAGCCAGGCCCCATAAACAGGCATGCTCTCTGGTTGCAGGTGAGCCAAGGCCCTATATACGGACGTGCTCCCTGGTTGCAGACGAGCCAAGCCCCTAAACAGGCTGGCTCTGGTGGTGGTACCCTCTGGTGTAACTATTTACACTGCGAGAGTTTGTGGCTATAGCCAGTTCATAGCCTTAAGGTTTATTTCTCACATCAGTTTATGTGGGCACATGCTTAAACAGTAACGTTGCAAACCAAACTTTTCAAACTTGTCAAACTGGTAACTTCTGTGCTTCTTTCTTTACTTTACATGGATTCCTCCTCACCAGGGCTTGGGCCTGTAGGGCTGCGGCACCTGTTGCTTCCTTGACCTCTTTCTTCGTCTGTGGTAGTCTCATCAGTGGGTTCTTTATCTGTTCTTTCTCTATCTCTGTCTTTCCTTTCTTCTTCTGTGTCTGTTACTCTTTCTTTAGGACATGGTGTAACATCAAGCGCATACCAGCCTCTTTCTCCTTGATGCATGGTGAATTGCACTGAATCTCCCATTCTTAAGTTCCTTCCAGGATGTCCTCTGGGCAAATGAGCTCTAACGTCTCTTCTGTTGACAAAAATGCCTTCCTTCATACCAGGTGCTACTATGAAGCCGTATCCTGATTTTAGGCTGAAATCTTCTACTACTCCTCGACAAAGGGGTCCTCTGACCTGGGCTTTGGCCCTTCTCAGGAACCGTTTCTCCTGTAGGTCTCTGGCCGTTATTTCATCTTTCTGCTCTGGAGACTGCGGTGCAGGGAAAGACTGGGTTCTGCTACGGCGCCGTGTCTTGCGGGCTTGATTCTGCTGGGCTGTTACTTCAATGCCTGCAGGCCCCCAGGTGAGGTTTCTGGGCAGATCTTCTTCAGCAGACGGTGTCAGGTCTTCTTCATCCCAGCGGGAATATGGCAACATCTCCGGCTCTGGGCATGGATCCACTGCTGGTGACTCCTGAGTCAGCTCCTCAGCTTCCTGGCCTCCTCTCCCCCTTAGTTCTTCTGAGCACTCCTTTGGTGGCAGCGCTGGGGATGAGTGTTCATCAGCTGGCCCGGGCGGTGGACTTTTTGGCGTGGATATCTCCAGAGTCTTCTGAGGGGTATGCGGAGGGAGCAGATACCGGTCCACCACCTCCTTTGGGAACTGGGCCTCTAGGTCAGCCTTCAGCTTCTGGTATTCGGGGTCCTCCCCCAGCGTAGACTGCCTAGCAGGGACTTCCTTGGACTGGGGAGCGGTGTCTGCTCTGGCCTTGCAGGCCGGGGTAAATGGTGATACAATCTTATCTTGGCGGGCCGCGCCTGGCATGGCGGCGGCCTGGATCAGCGTCGCTGTTGCAGCTGGCGTCTTAGCGGGCATCGCTACTATGGCCGGTTCTTGGCGGGCCGGGCAGGGCATCGCTGCGGCGGCCTGGATCGGCGTCGCTGTCGCGGCCTGGATTGGCGTCGCAGCTGCGATGGGATCTGTGCAGGCTGGGCGTCGCTGCAGCGATCTGGGCTTGGCGGGCCGCACCGGACGTGGCTGCGGCCTAGTTCAGCACCTCACTTGCGGCGCGGACGAGCGTTGCTGCTGCGGTGGGGTCTCGGCGGGCCGGGCCTAGCATGGCGGCGGCCTGGGTCAGCGTCACACCTGCGGCGCGGATGAGGGTCGCGGTGGCAGCCGGATCTTTGCGGGCCGGACTGGGCGTTACTGCAGGGACCGGGTCTTGGTGGGCCGAGCAGGGCATCGCTGCGGCGGCCTGGGCTTGGCGGGCCGCACCTGGCGTGGCTGCGGCCCGGTTCAGTGTCGCCGCGCCGGGCGCCTCTTCAGGGACCGCGGGCGTGGCAGCAGGGGTCGGGGCATCCGGGCTGGCAGGGGCAACACTGGACTCACCCATCGGCAGCAGCATCGGGGTCTGAGTCGTCACCACCCGGTCTGGCACTCGGCGCGTGGCCCTCTCCTCGTAGGCCTGAACTGCCGCGGTCATCCACAGAAACTCCGTCCGTCCCTCTCTGATCAGCCTTCCGACCCTGGTTTCCAGTTGATCGCAGAACTCGGCGAGCTCCCGACACCACCAGGCAGCGGAGCCTGGCTCTGGGTCTCTGCACTCAGACGCCATTTTCTCTAGCAACAAGCTGCTGGCTTCTCTTCTGCTCCGCCGTCTCTGGACGCCTCCGCTCTCTTCACTAGCGAGGTCAGAACCCTGCAGGGGATCTCTGGGTAGCCACACCTCTTCGTGGGCGGTAACTTCTCCCAGCGCGGGCTGCTGTTGTTTTTCAGCGCGCTTTTCATGGTGGCAATATGGCGGCGCTTCCAATTTTTCAAGCGGACCGCCCAGGCACATGGTCACCTGTCTGAACAGGTCTAGTCCTTATCCTGTTCGTGACGCCAGATGGGAAGCCCCGCGAACGCTGTGTCGGTGCATTACCTTCAGGGACTCCACGCAGCTGGATCTGGTCACAGGTAGGAAATCTTCTATTTGTCGTGACGCCACTCTCAGATTTGCGGTCAGTGGGGACCGCCACTGCAGGTTAAGGGATGCCTGGGGCTGATGGTGGGTGCAGCCAGTTGTAGTAGCCTCCTGAGAGTGAGGCAAGCCCCAGGGCCCTGTGAAGATGTGTAGAACTACAAGGCGCAGAATGACTCCACACAAGCAGGATGTCTTTCAGGGTTTTTACTCACAGTTGATGGCAGGGTGAGTGACCCGGGCGTAGCTGGGATGAACCAAGTGGGAACCAGGTGTCCTTCAGGCTGACTTGTGAGGGTGACTACCAACTCGCCTTCCTTAGCCCTTTTTGGTTTGGGGCAACCCCGACTTTGAGTCCCTATGGGGGTCACCCAGGGAAGTTGCTGAAGCCTCACTCCCCTTCAGTTGCCGTTTGCTTGTCGCCTGGACCAGATCACTCCAGCTGCTTGCCTCCTGCGAACTATGGGCCCTAACTGTGGCTACGTGGCTGCGGCTTTTGTGGTGTTGTGGCGTGGGCTTTGAGAGCCCCACACCGGCAGGTTTAGCAAGGAAAGGTGGATCTATCCCCGCATCGGGATCTGCCGCCCGTTTGGGCCTGGTACTCTCTAGCAGTCTCCTTACTTCCCACTCCGTTGCTCTCTCTCTAGCTGAAGATGGATTTCGGATAGCACTCCTAGTTGACCGTTCTCCCCCGTCGGTAGCCACTGCGCGGGCGCTGTCAGACTGCACAGCCCCAGGGATCTGCTCCTCACTCGAGCTCCCTGAACTCTACACTGAGCCGGCTCACTGCCCCTCCTCTCCTGTTCTCGCCTACGCCACCTAGCAACCAGACTCTCTTACCACACCCCTTGAGAGGAGATGGAGGCTTTTGGCCCCCTCCACTATTCCAGTGGAGGTGAAGGCTTTGCCCCCTCCTGGGATCCCCAGGGGTCCTCTCAAAGGTACATGTGTGAGACCTGATCACTATGCGCCTGTGTACCACACCCCGGTCAGCCTTCTGGATTACCTGTATTGTACTGTCCCCAGCATGGGTGCAGTACTCAGTGGTGCCTGACCAGGTCAGGGGCGCCACATATACATTACTGGGGAGCATACATGTTACTCAGGTGCATACATATTCCTGGGGGGCATAGATGTTACTGGGGTAGCATACAACGCTGGGGGGCATGTGTCGCAGGCGGAAGAGGGGACGCTGCGCTCACCCACTGCTCGGGTCCGGCTGCTGCTGCTGCTCGGTGGTGGCTCGAGCGGTGGGCCGGATCCCGGGGACTCGAGCGGCGCTCCTCGCCCGTGAGTGAAAAGGGGAATGATTTTGGGGATTTATTGTCCGTACGCCACCCACGGTTGTGGTGAGGTTGTGACACCACCGCTGCTCTGGACGGGGATCCCGGGAGCGATGACAGGGAGCAGCTTGGATGTTGTTTTCCCCTCCGTGGGTAGGGGGGTTGGTTGTCCCGAGGCCCAGTGAGGGGAGGATGGCAGGTGGGTTACAGGACCTGGTGAGGTGCAGGGTCGCGGGGGCAGCGCGGTGCCGCATGGCACAGTGGTACTCACTCAGCCAATGATGAACACAAAGTCTCCGGTAAAACAAACGGCTGGATGGACGGGTCCCACAGACGGCTGCGGTGGTTCTTCTCCTGGTAGGTTGGCGGTGACTGCCTTTCCCTGCACCTGTGTTGTGTTCTCGGTTCTGGTGGCTTGCCACTGGTAACCCGCTCCCCAGCTTGGATGGATGCTGAGGGAGCCCCTTTTGCCCGCAGGCTCTGGCCCTGGGAACTGTAGCCTTGGCGGTGACTGTATTTCCCTTCACGGTTTGAGCTGTTGCCTTCAATCGGGTCTTGACTGCTGGGAAACCCCAGAGGTTCCCTTCACTAACGGATTTGACCGGTTTTACGGCGACTCCAAGCCTGGTCGGGGTCCGTAGGCCCTGCCGAATGGTGCTGGCTTCTCTTCGCTCCCCGATCCGGTACCGGCGGGCCCCCGCCCGTCCCCGGTCCTTACGGTTCACGTCAATCTGCCTCGCCTGCAGATGGTCACCACCGTCTGCCAACCTTGCTGTATGTGCCTGGGCCACGCACCCGGACACGGTCAGTCTCCTCTACTACCACTTCCCTTTTCCACTCCTAAAACTGATCTAACTGCCTTTTCCTGCCTCCAGGACTGTGAACTCCTCGGTGGGTGGGGCCAACCGCCTGGCTCCACCCCCTGGTGTGGACATCAGCCCCTGGAGGGAGGCAACAAGGATTTTTGTCTGACTTCGTTGGCCTAGCCGGGGTGTGGGGTGTGTTGTTGCAGTACCTGTGACGACCTGGCTTGTCCAGGGCGCCACATTCCCCCTTAGTAAAATGCAGACCGTCCGAGGGCTGCCCGTCCATCACCGGTTTTATTTTTGTTAACTGCAAAAGATAAAAAACGGTAAAAAACACATGTAAAAACATCACAAACATTTTATAACGGTACGGCTTACGCTCTTCTCCCACCCAAACAACCTGGCCCTGATGCTGCCCCTAAGAAGCAGGCAGCACCCCTTGACCCCAGTCCAGCACCAAGTTGCCCGAGCGGGTTCTGTCTCTTTCAAGGGACCCGTGTCCATGGGAACCCCTGAACCCCCGGAGGATCGCCACCGGTTACAGTAGTGGCGGGCCTGGGCCATCCCTTTCCTCCAGGCCCATCCTCCAAACCTGCCTCTCCGGAGGCGGTAACGGTTTTAGCCAAATAATATTTACATTCCACAAGTTTGTGGTTGCCCTGCAAGTTCTCGGGCTTGCCGTAAGAAGTCTCTTACGCAACGGTTGCAAAAGGTCCCTACGGGGACTAGTTGCCGGCAACGGCCGGTTCAATCAAGGTTCCAATCAGGTAAACTTCGGTTGATCCATCTTATCATTCAAACTTTCTTAACTTTTCTGGTGGTCCCAACGGGGACAACTGCCGGCAACGGTGGACCGCTGACTCACTTCTATTCCACGGTGTCGGCCAGGGGAGGGGGTTGGGCTGATACACGGGCCTCCTGACTGCCCCTCAGCTTCGCATCCAGGGCAAACCACCCCCTCTCCCCGCAGTACCTAGTGTATTGGACCAAATCCCCCGGCATCAGGTTGCGGCCCAGGTGGTCCTCCGGCAGGTGGGCATTGACGTCCGTCGGGCTATAAAGACTTCGGCCTCCAGGCCCGGTTCATACAGTTAGGTCCAGAAATATTTGGACAGTGACACAATTTTCGCGAGTTGGGCTCTGCATGCCACCACATTGGATTTGAAATGAAACCTCTACAACAGAATTCAAGTGCAGATTGTAACGTTTAATTTGAAGGTTTGAACAAAAATATCTGATAGAAATTGTAGGAATTGTACACATTTCTTTACAAACACTCCACATTTTAGGAGGTCAAAAGTAATTGGACAAATAAACCAAACCCAAAAAAAAATTTTTTAGTTTCAATATTTTGTTGCAAATCCTTTGGAGGCAATCACTGCCTTAAGTCTGGAACCCATGGACATCACGAAACGCTTGGTTTCCTCCTTCTGAATGCTTTTCCAGGCCTTTACAGCCGCAGCCTTCAGGTCTTGCTTGTTTGTGGGTCGTTCCGTCTTAAGTCTGGATTTGAGCAAGTGAAATGCATGCTCAATTGGGTTAAGATCTGGTGATTGACTTGGCCATTGCAGAATGTTCCACTTTTTTGCACTCATGAACTCCTGGGTAGCTTTGGCTGTATGCTTGGGGTCATTGTCCATCTGTACTATGAAGCGCCGTCCGATCAACTTTGCGGCATTTGGCTGAATCTGGGCTGAAAGTATATCCCGGTACACTTCAGAATTCATCCGGCTACTCTTGTCTGCTGTTATGTCATCAATAAACACAAGTGACCCAGTGCCATTGAAAGCCATGCATGCCCATGCCATCACGTTGCCTCCACCATGTTTTACAGAGGATGTGGTGTGCCTTGGATCATGTGCCGTTCCCTTTCTTCTCCAAACTTTTTTCTTCCCATCATTCTGGTACAGGTTGATCTTTGTCTCATCTGTCCATAGAATACTTTTTCAGAACTGAGCTGGCTTCATGAGGTGTTTTTCAGCAAATTTAACTCTGGCCTGTCTATTTTTGGAATTGATGAATGGTTTGCATCTAGACGTGAACCCTTTGTATTTACTTTCATGGAGTCTTCTCTTTACTGTTGACTTAGAGACAGATACATCTACTTCACTGAGAGTGTTCTGGACTTCAGTTGATGTTGTGAACGGGTTCTTCTTCACCAAAGAAAGTATGCGGCGATCATCCACCACTGTTGTCATCCGTGGACGCCCAGGCCTTTTTGAGTTCCCAAGCTCACCAGTCAATTCCTTTTTTCTCAGAATGTACCCGACTGTTGATTTTGCTACTCCAAGCATGTCTGCTATCTCTCTGATGGATTTTTTCTTTTTTTTCAGCCTCAGGATGTTCTGCTTCACCTCAATTGAGAGTTCCTTAGACCGCATGTTGTCTGGTCACAGCAACAGCTTCCAAATGCAAAACCACACACCTGTAATCAACCCCAGACCTTTTAACTACTTCATTGATTACAGGTTAACGAGGGAGACGCCTTCAGAGTTAATTGCAGCCCTTAGAGTCCCTTGTCCAATTACTTTTGGTCCCTTGAAAAAGAGGAGGCTATGCATTACAGAGCTATGATTCCTAAACCCTTTCTCCGATTTGGATGTGAAAACTCTCATATTGCAGCTGGGAGTGTGCACTTTCAGCCCATATTATATATATAATTGTATTTCTGAACATGTTTTTGTAAACAGCTAAAATAACAAAACTTGTGTCACTGTCCAAATATTTCTGGACCTAACTGTATATAAATCCGTACCCCCGACGGACGTCAAACCTCCTCACCTGCCCCTCATAGGTTGGGCCCCGTACACGGAAGGTGGCCTGGCGGAGGCTTTCTTTCTCTCGAATCGTGCGGGCGATCAGCTCCGCCTTCCTCCTCTCCCTTTCTGCAATTTCCTGGCCCAGCGAGGTCGGTTCCCTGTCCCAGTAAGGGGCTACTGTGGGCCCCCGCGCACGGATCGGGCCCCGCGAAACCTCCTTCAAGCTGGCCACCGCCAGTGTTCTGGGCGGCAGGTCTCGCGGTGTCATGGCCTGGGGTGCTGCCCTACAGCGGCGACCCGGCGCAGCCTCAGCCGAGGCATGGGGAACGGGTACAGGGGTCCTCTCCCGCTGAGCCTCCGCCTCCTCTTGCACGAGACAGGCTGCCAGGGGCGGTGCGGGGCCAGGTACGGTCACAGGTGCCTCCGGTAAATCTTCGCTCACGGTCTTAGCCCTTGGCTTCTTCCACGGAAGCGATTCCGGGCGGTCACGGACTTCTATTGCAGACCGGTCCGCCGGGGCGGATTGGCGGGGTACCGCTACCGGTTGTGATGGTAGCGGGCCTAGTGGTGGGGCAGCGGCAGCCAACACGGGTAGCGGGGGAGGTAGCAGGGCGAGCGGGCGTTGACCGGGCCCCTCGGCCGCGATAACCAACCCACTAGGGGTGCAGGGGCGTGGGTCACTTACCCGCCTTTCCAGAACTCCCTCCTGCTCGCGTCTCCGTATGGCTGCCACCACCTCCGCCATGTCGGCCTCCCACTCCTCCAAGAGGAGCTGCACCCGTATCTGCAGCCGTTGTTGTAGCTGGGCGGTCCGGACCTCCACCCACGCCGCGGTCCCGGGCGCGGGGGCTACAGTGCTGCGGGACGGTTGGTACATAGCTGCGGCGGCCTCTTCCAGGAACCACAAGATGGCCGCAGGATCCTGGCGTCCCTGCTTTTATAGCTGCGGGCTACATGCGGCCAGACGCCATCCGTCCCCCTTAGTCTTTTTCCGGCTCCTCCTTTACAGGGGCGGGGTTTCGGCTTTCGCGTCTCCACTGCTCGAGGAGACGCTCGAGCGGGGATTTTTCGCGCCCAAAATGGCGTCTTCTCAAATTTTTCGGCCGGACACCTCCGGCGGTCACAAGGCGCACCTCTACCAGACGGCAGAGCGGTAAGATCCTGTTCGTGACGCCAAGTTGTCGCGGGCGGAGGAGGGGACCCTGCGCTCACCCACTGCTCGGGTCCCGCTGCTGCTGCTCGGTGGTGGCTCGAGCGGTGGGCCGGATCCTGGGGACTCGAGCAGCGCTCCTCGCCCGTGAGTGAAAAGGGGAATGATTTTGGGGATTTATTGTCTGTGACGCCACCCACGGTTGTGGTGAGGTTGTGACACCACCGCTGCTCTGGACGGGGATCCCGGGAGCGATGACAGGGAGCAGCTTGGATGTTGTTTTTCCCCTCCATGGGTAGGGGGGTTGGTTGTCCCGGGGCCCGGTGAGGGGAGGATGGCAGGTGGGTTACGGGACCTGGTGAGGTGCAGGGTCGCGGGGGCAGCGCGGTGCTGCACGGCACAGTGGTACTCACTCAGCCAATGATGAACACAAAGTCTCCGGTAAAACAAACGGCTGGATGGACGGGTCCCACAGACGGCTGCGGTGGTTCTTCTCCCGGTAGGTTGGCGGTGACTGCCTTTCCCTGCACCTGTGTTGTGTTCTCGGTTCTGGTGGCTTCCTACCGGTAACCCGCTCCCCAGCTTGGATGGATGCTGAGGGAGCCCCTTTTGCCCGCAGGCTCTGGCCCTGGGAACTGTAGCCTTGGCGGTGACTGTATTTCCCTTCACGGTTTGAGCTGTTGCCTTCAATCGGGTCTTGACTGCTGGGAAACCCCGGAGGTTCCCTTCGCTAACGGATTTGACCGGTTTTACGGCGACTCCAAGCCTGGTCGGGGTCTGTAGGCCCTGCCGAATGGTTCTGGCTTCTCTTCGCTCCCCGATCCGGTACCGGCGGGCCACCGCCCGTCCCCGGTCCTTACGGTTCACGTCAATCTGCCTCGCCTGCAGACGGTCACCACCGTCTGCCAACCTTGCTGTATGTGCCCGGGCCACGCACCCGGACACGGTCATTCTCCTCTACTACCACTTCCCTTTTCCACTCCTAAAACTGATCTAACTGCCTTTTCCTGCCTCCAGGACTGTGAACTCCTCGGTGGGTGGGGCCAACTGCCTGGCTTCACCCCCTGGTGTGGACATCAGCCCCTGGAGGGAGGCAACAAGGATTTTTGTCTGACTTTGGTGTGCCTAGCCGGGGTGTGGGGTGTGTTGTTGCAGTACCTGTGACGACCTCGCTTGTCCTGGGCGCCACACATGCACATTACTGGGGTGGGTAGTATACGACTCTGAGGTGGCAGTGCATATGGCTTTGTGGGGCCAGCGCATACGGCTCTGGGGTAGCAGCACATACTGCTCTGGGGTGGCAGTGCATACGGCTCTGTATGGCCAGTGCATATGGCTCTGGGCTAGTAGCACATACGGCTCTGAGGTGGCAGCGCATACGGCTTTGGCAGTCCCATACAGCTCAAGAGGGGACACCTACTGCCCGAGGGGGCACATACAGCCCAGGAGGGGGGCCCCATACAGATTGGGGGTGAAACCTACAGCTCAGGTGAAGGGGGGTATACAGTGTGGGAGGACATATGCTGAGCTCAGTGTACTGGGGGATGCAGGCTGAAGCTGCGCTGCGGCTCCTCTTCATATGTGAGACTGGAGCACACTGCGCGGTAGCTCCGCCCACAGATGAACTTCAATGCAGGAGGTGCAATGAGCATTCAACAGTGACTGCTGTGTGCCAGTGTGGATTAAAGGGCTAGCAACCGCACTATCCAGGATGCAGGATAGTGCAGCTGCCAACCCAAGCACTGCAGTGCCTGGAACTCAGCCCAGGGCCCACAGGACTGAAGACGGTGAGTAGACTCCCCAGTTGTCCAGGGCTCCAGTATTTGCCCGGGTCTGACAGATGCTGTCGCCGGCCCTGGATGCAGGGTGTGTGGAATATGGGGGTTCAGGGTGTTTGAGAGAGGTGTAAGTTGGGATACAGGCTGTGTGAGATATGGGGTGCAGGGTCTGTGGGATATGGGGATGCAGTGTGTGTGATATGGGGGTACAGACTGGGGTGAAGGGTTTGTGGGATATGGGGTGCAGGCTGTGTGGGATGTTGGGGTCCAGGGTGTGTAAGATAGAGCACCACAAAGGAGGTAAAGATGAGGGACAAGGTAAGTGCTCCAGCATGGAGCTGTAGATGCGAGGAACTTTTACTGTAAAGTGTGGCAGGGGGAATAGGAGCATTCACACAGTATACAGAGTGACAGCACATTATGGGAGGCAGTAAGGGCAGTGTGAGGGCACAGTATGAGAGGAGCAGTATATGAGGGACAGTGTGAGGGCATAGTATGAGAGGAGTGTGACGACATGGACTCTCATGGGTTAAACATGGACTCTTATGGGTTAAAGTTTCTTAAAATTCAGCCAGACAGGATATAAGATTGTTTATAGACGGGGGATAAGTCCCTCATTGTTTCTACAAGACTCTTGTTGACTCATGTAATTGTGTTGGCCACTGAAAGCCAGACGTATTGTTTCTCCAGACTCTTTCAGTAATCATTGTATTGTAGTTGTGTATTGCTAATGTGATTACCTTAGTAGCTATTGTCGAGTCTGTGACTTGCAGACTTCATGTAGATGTCCTCAGTCTTTCTGTAGACATCATTTAAATGAACATTGTCCATGCGACAATGAGATTCATCCAATGGGAGAAGCGATCTTGTCCAACCAATCCGATGAGGACACAGTGTATCCAAGTGGAAGGCTGTGGCTATAAGAGAGGACTTCTTTAAGCCACCAGGGTGATGAAGGTTGATGGATGCTGATGGATCCAGTCTAAGCTCTCAGGAGCTGACTAGAGGATCAGGATATCTTATGGCTTCAATCTAGGGGCTCCGGTTCCGGTTGGAGACCATATCCACAGCCCAGGGATTTCGACTCCGGCTGCCAGGATTGTAACATCATTCCAGGACTACCTAAGGAGGACACTCAGGTTGGGACAGTTCAGTCACCTGGCAGACTTTGCAGACCTCACACAGCTTCCTAAATCTGGCGCTATTCCTTTCTCGGTGGGTGCCCGCCAAAAGCGGGGTGCTGCTGGATTGGAGTAAGTGGCCCTGGAAGCTCTGAGGCATGGACATTCTAAATCCCTGGTGAGCCAGCGGAAGGGTGAGACTCTGTTGCCTGTTACATTTGTGTGTTTTGCTGGTTATGTGTTATGTGCCGTTAATTATTTGGGGATCCAATAAAGTCTAATTATTGTGGTTCCCTCACCCTGTGTTGTCTGAGTAGTGTTACGCCCATGGTTAAGGAGGCCGGCGTTCAGTTGGGATGAGCCCTGAGCCACGCTGTCTTTCTTAAGGCGGCGGGTTTTAGTGGACGAGAGCACCCACTGACACCCATGTCTCCACAAGGAGCAGTATATGAGGGACAATGTGAGGGCACAGTACGAGAGGAGCAGTATACGAGGGACAATGTGAGGGCACAGTATGAGAGGAGCAGTATATGAGGGACAATGTGAGGGCACAGTATGAGAGGAGCAGTATACGAGGGACAATGTGAGGGCACAGTATGAGAGGAGCAGTATATGAGGCACAATGTGAGGGCACAGTATGAGAGGAGCAGTATACGAGGGACAATGTGAAGGCACAGTATGAGAGGAGCAGTATACGAGGGACAGTGTGAGGGCACAGTGTGAAGGCTGTACGGTGTGAAAAGACAGCAAAGTATGGAGAGGGGGCAGTGGTGTGGCAAGGGGCATGGAAGGTGTGGACAATGTGGAGGCCATTGTTCATATCACAGGTGCATTATTGTGTATGAAAAGCGTATAGGACATGGTTAATGAGGGGGATGGTTTTATGGATACTTTTCATAAAGAAAGACAGTGTGGCGGCCATAATTCATGGTGGAGGGATGGTGCAGTGGTTGTAGTATATGAGAGGCACAATGTGGAGGCCATGTATCATTAGGGGGACATTGTGGGGGTCACTTTAGGGGCAGGAAGCATACTGGTGCAAATATTTTTCAGGTGCACAGTATAATGGTTATTTAGTGCACAGTATGTGCGGATATTTTTTATTCAGATGTAATAATGACACTCATATTTTTAAGGCATCATGTTGGGATATGTTGTGGAAAACCAGAGAAAATGGAAGTCTGCGGAAAGAAGCTGTGTACATCCAAAGTCATCGTCTTATCTGGATCAGATGAAGAAGAATGGGGTGAGACAAAACCAATCAGAGAAGAAGTCGCCAATATGGTACCTGGATATAAGGGAGCATTTATCCTGGACAATCCCTGCATTTAAAGGGAATCTGTCACCAGGTTTTGCTCGCCCCTCTGACAGCAGCATAATGTATTGACTGAGACCCTGATTCCAGCAATGTGTCACTTACTGAGCTGTTTGCTGTCATTTTGATAAAATCAATGTTTCCTCTGCTGCAGATCTAGCCGCTATACAGAACTCATGAATATGCTGGACTACCTGCAGCATGCCAAGTAGTCCTGTAATGATAATCTACTGCTGATTAATCAGTAATTTTATCAAAACTACACTGAGCAGGTCAGTAAGTGACATCACTGGAATCAGGATCTCTGCCCCTATGGTATGCTGGTGTCACATTAGATGCAAAAACCTGGTGACAGATTCCCTTTAAATGATAGTCAATGATATTGTTTGGTTATATGAAGCCGATCGGCAGCTCTTTAATGGCCTGTGACTGCAGACTTGTGAATCCTCATAACATGCACACAGTGCACTGTCAGGGTTTTCCAGTGCCGGTGTTGAGAGCGGCCGTCATGTGAGCACAAGAGTGCGATTGGCATACTTCTAGCCTCATCTGCATGAGGCTTTATGCTGGCGTCACACGCTACGATATATCGGGCGCTATGTCGTCGGGGTATATGCACCAACACAGAATGGTCATGCACCACTGCGCGTCAGTAGCGGTACCGCATATGCCCGGGGTATTTTAATTGCCGGTGATTCAATCCAGAGCGGGGTGCGCGCTATGTCGTCGGGGTCACGGAGTTTGTGACGCACATCCGGCATTGTCAGAGATATCGTACCGTGTGACACCTCGGAACGACTGTGAACGAGCAAAAATACTCACCTTATCGTTGCTCGTTGACGCGTCGTTCATTTTCAAAATGTCGGTCATCCTTCTGTGCTCCGTTTGTTCATCGTTCCCGGGGCAGCAAACATCGCTCCGTGTGACACCCCGGGAACGACGAACACAGCTAACCTGCGTCCCGCGGCACCCGCCGGCAATGAGGAAGGAAGGAGGTGGGCGGGATGTTTACGTCCCGCTCATCTCCGCCCCTCCGCTTCTATTGGCCGCCTGCCGTGTGACGTCACTGTGACGCCGAACATCCCTCCCCCTTCAGGAAGAGGATGTTCGGCACTCACAGTGACATCGCCCGGGAGGTAAGTACATGTGACAGGGGGTTAACGACTTTGTGCGCCACGGGCAACTAATTGCCCGTGACACACAAACGATGGGGGCGGGTACGATCACTCATGCGATCGCACGATAGATTGTCCCGTGTGACGCCGGCATTAGTCTGATTTATTGGTAGGGTACGTGATCAATTTAAGTGCTTAAACAGCATGAACGCCAACTACGGCCGCTACACTTAACCGTATCAGTCTGCCATGCATGATGCAATTTTTTTTTCCTCAGACCACTCGGTCCAAGGACAAAAGCGAACATGTGCACTGCCTCATTGGATAACACTGGTCCGAGTGCGATCCAGTATTTTGTTGGATCGCACTTGGACCAAAAATATGGTTGTCTACACAAGCTATTAGGCTGCGACACCATCGTTGTAAATATGGTTACCTGGTTAGGGGCCCACTCCGACGTTTCGCCCCTGAACCCCTAGCTACGCCTCTGGTTGTTATAGTTGACAGTAAAAGAGTTTTGGGTTTTTTTTTTTTTTAAAAAAAAATAATTATATGCTTAACTAATAAGCAGCCTTACAGCTGCACGTCAGTGCCACCATCCTGGCAGCCTCATATGCCCTATAGTAGCACTTATCACTGCCAATTACTCAGTGGTAATTGCTTTACGGCTCTTTCTTTCACAAGGCAGCTCTGTGCTGTGTGCGCCCTACGTGCCCCAGTAATCACACAGCGCCAGCGGCACTCTATCCTCGGAGAACTGCATGATGCGGTGAAACGTTATAGGCATGCGCAGTTTGCTTCTCCGAGCACGCACTCGACAGATGCTACCTTACTGTTCTCCTATTGGTTAGTAAAGAAAATGCGTCACCTTATCCATGATTCTTTTGATGATGTTTCCGCCTAGAAAAATAGTTCCACTTCGCTTATTATTTATTATTTGGTCATTAACGCTGATTGGTTTATTAGGAGAAGAACGAAAAAGAGCAATGGGCTGACTGGGATTTATCGGCAGGCTAAAGAGAGGGGGAAATTGTGTACGTTTAACGGGGCGCAAGGATCTGTGCGGCAGGTGTGGACCGTGCTTCGGCTCTGCAGGGATCACCTTGCTCCTGGGAAGCTGCCGGCTACTGTCAGTCTTGTCAGACGAACGACGTAGAGAGAGGAGCACGGAGCGAGCTGCGGTTACCCTGACACACCGGTAAGAGCTGAGCACCGCTATGTGGCAGGCCTATGGCAGTAACATCATTTATTAGTTAGAATGCACAAGTGCTGAGGAGCAATACTGCAGCAGGGCATGCGACATTACACATTGCACTATTACTGAGGAGCAATAATGCAGCAGGGCATGCGACATTACACATTGCACTATTACTGAGGAGCAATAATGCAGCAGGGCATGCGACATTACACATTGCACTATTACTGAGGAGCAATACTGCAGCAGGGCATGCGACATTACACATTGCACTATTACTGAGGAGCAATAATGCAGCAGTGTATGCGACACATTGCACTAGTACTGAGGAGCACATTATGCAGCCGGGCATGCGACCTGCACATTGCACGAGCGCATATTCGCCACTTAACCCCTACTTTCGAGTGTTCCTTATTATATAAACACATCTTTCCTCTCCGCTTGTGCTCTGCCCTCATATTATCCCCCAGTCCATAGAGCTGTGATGTGATTATGACCCTGTAAAGATGGCTGCTCCCCCTCAATACAGCGCTGCATCCGTTGTCACCATGGAGATGCAGGGAGGTGGTGTCAGGCCTTAGGCTTCAGGAGGTTGCCAAACTATTGGCTGCATAATAACTAATGCAGGGACCATTATTATAGGGAGTGGACCTGGCCCACAAGCCAATCAGCGTTCATCTTCTATTTATCAAACTGTACTATAAAGCTGAGAGGCAGATTGTGATTGGCTGATGTGCTCAGCTGTAATCCTTAGGAGGCATTATGCAGCATACATGCATAACGCTGTATATAAATCCATGCTGTATGTTTCATGTACATGTATTCCTCTAATAGAGCCTTAAAATGACAGGTATTGTGGAATCAACCCTTATGTATATGATGCGTGGAGCCATTTTTCTATCTTTTCCGCTTACATTTGGATCCTTTTACTGCATCTGTGATGCTTTTTGGCCGGCACTCCCCTTTATTAACTTCATAGCATAATCAGACTGACTGGGGACAGATCGGAACTTGCAGACAGAATACCACATGGAAAGGCTTGTTATGTGCTCATTTATGGGTCTTTTATCTTTATTAATTATAGTTCCTACATTTTCTGCAGAAGCAGAGAGATGAATAGATCGGACCCTGAACATAAGAGCTTACAATCTGCAGGAGATGACGGACATGATGCAATAGTTGCACAAAGCTATTTTTTTTTTCTTTCTACACATTTTTGTTATATTTAAGACCGAACACTAAAACCACATCTAATGCAGTAATCTCCCTGTAAGGGTTAATTTCTGAATTCCCATTATGTAATAGTACAAGGCTTTTTGGTATTTTTATGGCTGTGTCATTCTACAAGACCCATTTCTGAAGAGACTGCTGTGGTATTTTGGGATGTGGTATATATGGCGTGTCTAAATAAAGCATCCTTCAGGGAGATGCACTGTGAACCCGTCAAGGTCATTTGTGCAGTGAATCTCTATTGACGTCCCTGTATAGGGCAGGGAGGGACCAGATCAGTAGCATAAAGGCTGTGTAATGGGGCGATAGGGTGTGAGATGCCTCAGCATCCAGAGCTGCAGCATGTAGACCTTGGGCATCACCAGGGGCCCCCACATATGAAGGCATGATGCCCAAGACTCGGTGTGAGTGGCCTCATTTGTCATTGTGCCTCAGTACCCCACCTTCATAGTGCTCCTGTTCTGTGCCATGAATTATTCATAATCTATATTATAGTTAATCATCTTTAAGTGACAGAAACTTGGTTCTAACGAATAAAACCGCCATTGTTGGTTTAGGTCCCATCTAGACCATCCGAATTGCAAACAGACCTGCAAAATGCTCGTTCTTCAGGCACAATGATCTTTAAGCTTGATTAAAAATCTGTTCTTGGCAGCTGATCGTCGTGTGTGTGTGTATACGGGACGTACGCTGCCAATAACATTGTAATAGAAGCAATCGTGTTGGGTTATTCTCTGTACATGGATGTGTGATTGGACCGACAATGAAGGCCTATATATGACACCTGATGGGCTTGCATGTATCAGTCATTAAACAGACCCATTCGGCCAGTGTACATGGGCCCCTAGCTATAGTGTCAAGGATAAGGTCTTCAGTCCATGTCCTCAGTGGAGCTCACAGTATAAATTCCAAAGTAAATGGGTTTTCCAGGACTTTGATATTGGCGGCTAATCCTTAAAATAGGTTATTAATATCAAACTGGCATGGCCCAACACCGTCCCCCTCTGATCAGCTATTTGTAGCTCCTGCAATGGCTGTAGGGGCAGTGTACAGATTAAATTATAGTGGCTAAACTCCATAATTATATAGTTTACCCCCGCATTAGCCTTAATAGCAGCTATTCCTGTAAGCTGCTTACAGTCCAATAAAGTAGAAAAAAAGGACATCAATTTGAGAAACTTTATATAATCTTGATTTAATAAATTTGCATATCGTTCTTCAGTGGTGTTTTATAAAGCTGGTAAGTTTTTTTTTTTTTTTTTTCTTGTATCAATATATGGTAGTTTTGTATTATGTCTAAACAGAACTCGACAATAAAGAAATTTCCAGATACTTTTATTTATGGGCACATTGCTGTGCAGTGTACAGAGACAGGCCTCTGTATACCTTGTAGTGCCCATCCGCGGGTGCTGTAGTCCGAAACAAATGACAAAATGTCAGTGGAAACTGATCTGCAGTACCAGAAAGTGATTACTACACACTAGAATTGTGCACTTTGCTCAAGTCATCAATATCAAAGTCCCAGAGAACCGTTCCAGGCTATGTTCCCATATGAGAAAATGTGCATTAGCAATCCTATTTAGATTATTGCATTTTCACAGATATTTTTTGTTTTGAGAGCATAAAGCTTTTTTTTCCATTTAGATGCAGGTATTGTGGGCTTTTTTCACTCTCCCTTTTAAAGGGAACCTGTCATCAGAAATTTAGCTATAAAGCTAAACGTTCCCCCCTCTGCAGCTCCTGGGCTGCATTCTAGGAAGCTTCCTATAGTTTTTTTTGGCACCTTTTTATACTAAAATAAACACTTTGTAAACTGGTACCTTTTTCGTATGCAAATTTCTAAAATCTTCCATGGGGGCGGGCTGCCTGGGGTCCGTTGCTGTCATCCTGCAGATTTACGCCGCCCCCGAACGCTGAATTTCAAAAGCTCAGGACGCCGCCCCTGGGTGCCCGTTGTCCCGCGCATGCGCTGTTCCACTGTAGCGGTGCCGTGCACATGTGACCGCTAGTGACGCTTTGCGCGGGCAGGAGGTTATGGGCGGCGCTGTGAGTGTCATCAGTAAGTGCCGCCCATAACCTCGTGACCGCACTTTCCCCTATGACTCCAGCGTTATGCGCAAGCGCTCGCTGGCCTGATGCCCGGACGTCTCCTCCTTCCCATCTATTTCCTGCTGCTGAGCAGGATGGGAAGGAGGGGACGTCCGGGCATCAGGCCAGCGAGCGCTTGCGCATAACGCTGGAGTCATAGGGGAAAGTGCGGTCACGAGGTTATGGGCGGCACTTACTGATGACACTCACAGCGCCGCCCATAACCTCCTGCCCGCGCAAAGCGTCACTAGCGGTCACACGTGCACGCAGTGCACGGCACCGCTACAGTGGAACAGCGCATGCGCAGGACCACGGGCACCCAGGGGCGGCGTCCTGAGCTTTTGAAATTCAGCGTTCGGGGGCGGCGTAAATCTGCAGGATGACAGCAACGGACCCCAGGCAGCCCGCCCCCATGGAAGATTTTAGAAATTTGCATACGAAAAGGTACCAGTTTACAAAGTGTTTATTTTAGTATAAAAGGTGCCAAAAAAACTATAGGAAGCTTCCTAGAATGCAGCCCAGGAGCTGCAGAGGGGGGAACTTTTAGCTTTATAGCTAAATTTCTGATGACAGGTTCCCTTTAAAGACTGAAGGGGGAAAAAAGGAATTTAGGCTAGTTTCACACTTACGTTAATTACCTTCTGTCGCAATCCGCCCTTTTGGAAAACAGCGGAATCCGTTAACGGATTCCGCTTTTTCCCATAGACTTGTATGGATGACGGATTGTGACAGAAGTACCTACGTTACTTCCGCTGGCTGCTGGGCGGAAGGAACGCAGCATGTAACTTTTTTTTGAGCAGCGGAATCCTTAGGATTTTGCTGTGCATGCTCTCTCTGGCTCCCTGCACACGTAACCAGGGTACACATCGGGTTACTAAGCAAAGCGCTTTGCTTAGTTACCCGATATTTACCATGGCTACATGTGCAAGGAGCCAGCGCTAAGCGGTGTACGCTAGTAACCAAGGTAAATATCGGGTAACCAAAGTGCTTTGCTTAGTTACCCGATATTTACCCTGGCCACGTGTGCCGGAAGCCAGACACTTCCCCGCTCGGCTCCGCCCCCTCCCGCACTCCGCGTGTGTGTGTGTGTGTGTGTGTGTGTACACACACACACACACACACACACACACACACACACACACACACACACACACACACACACTTGTCCCCGACACTGACGTCCTCAGCGCCATGTCCCCGCTCGGCTCCGCCCCCCGCACACATTCTCGGTGGCCGAATGAGCAGGTGATCACCCGGCGGCTGGCTACTGTGAGCGATCAGCTGATCACCTTGCAGCCGGGTGATCAGCTAATCGTTCACAATAGTCTGCCGCCGGTAAGACTGTAAAGAGGAAAAAAAAAAGCAGATTCCGTTGTTTTGTACGATCCATTGTGCCATTATATGCAACACATCCGCTGCATCCGTCGCACAACGCAATGCAACGGATGCCGTTCAACACAAGTGTGAAACTAGCCTAAGGCTACATGCTCACGCTGCATCTTTTTGTGTTCATAAACTGCAGCCAAAACTGCACGTTGTCAGAGAGAGCCTGGACATGTCACAGAAAATGCTTCTAATTGTAGGTGCGTTTTTGGTGCGTTTTCACAAAATGTGTTTTCTCCTTCGCCCATGACAGCACCACCTGAGAGATAGGTTTCGCCCACATCAGGACAGGAAACCCACTGATAAAAAGGCGGCACCTCTCCTCCACATCAGTTTGGTTTCCTGTCCTGATGGGACAAACCCACGGATTCTCCCAGGTCCGACCCGGTGTGCAAGATTGGTACTTACCAAAAGTCGGCATTCGGGCCTGGAAGCACCTCCCCAGGGCTTTATGCTTATGCGGTGGTGGGGCGCGAGCCTGGAGCGGGAGCTCGGCTCTGCGTCGCCCCCCCCGTGGTGTCCGCACACGGAGCCTGTGAGCTGGGCGCCCTGCTGCTGCTGTACACGCCGAGGAAGAAGAGGATGTGACGCGACACCCGGAAATGCTTTCCCGCGCATGCGCGGGGTCGGCCAAGTTGGCGGCGCCCAGGAACGGAATTTGGGTGGCAAATTTGAAATTGTAAGAGATAAAGATGTGACGCTCGCGGGGATATGGTGAGTAAATCTCCTCCGTTAGGATGGCTTACAGCTCCCCATCAGGGAAGGATGTCCCAGACAGGCCGAAGGACTCTCAGGCTTCCCACCCTCAGCAGAGGGGGGATCGCCCCCCTGCCAGAGCAAGGAGGTCTCTGTTGAACAAATTTGCAGGGCCGCCACTTGGGCCTCTGCTTCTACATTTTTTCGTCACTATAGACTTGACTTGTCCTCCACGGCTGACCTGTCTTTCGGTAGACTGGTTCTGCAAGCGGTGGTCCCTCCCTAAGGTGATTGGTCTATAGAATCTCTCAGGTGGTGCTGTCATGGGCGAAGGGGAAAAATCTTAATTACTTACCGGTAATCGGATTTTCAGTTGCCCATGACAGCACCCTTAGATCCCCCCTTTATTCACTGGTTATGGGCACCCTTCGGGGAGTGTTACCGTTAGTGGTGTATTCCTGGGTGGTGGTATGATTAACATTTTCTGATTTTGTTTTGTTGGTCCTCTCTGGCTCTGTAAACCTACTGATGTGGAGGAGAGGTGCCGCCTTTTTGTCAGTGGGTTTCCGGTCCTGATGTGGGCGGAACCTATCTCTCAGGTGGTGCGGTCATGGGCTACTGAAAATCCCATTACCGGTAAGTAAGATTTTTTTGCTGCGTTTTTGTGACAAATGTTGACAAAAAAGCAGGAAGAATGAACATGTGCATTTTTTTTTTTTTTTTGTCACAAACCTTTGACAAACTGCAATGTGCGCATAGAAAATCTGACTTCTCATAGACTTTGCTGGGAAGTCAAATGTCAGAAAGTTCTGACAACAAAACTGCAGCAAAAAACGCAGCGTTCGCATGTAGCCTAATAACGCACAGTTCAACTGATACTGCATGGGAGTGATACGTCTCCCCCTATGCATGCACACAGAGAGACCCTTGAGTCATTGGCAGCAGGATAGGATAGTCCACCGGGGACCCCCCTGTCTGACTAGTCTCCCGTGTGGCTTGGTCCCCGGGAGCTATTAAACCATGAAGGTGGGAAAAATGAAGCGACCGCTGATTAGCCGCATCGATTGCGTGATTTCACATTGGTACACGTACCCGGGAGAGACCGTGCGGACACTGCTGGAATGGCGCCGGTAATGGCATGGAGTATATGTTTTATTATTTTAAAATGGGGGAAACCTAGGGATTAAGAAAGGGGTTTGTCTGACTATTAGTCAACCCCTTTGAAATGTATGTCAAAGCTGCCTTTAAATGCATCAATTGTTTTGCTCTTTTTAAAGGTGTTCTAGAGTTTGTTCTTCATGATCCCACTGCTCCTCTGCCTCCCAGCTCCCTGCTTTGCCACGGGTGGTGCACTCCTGAAGGTGGACGGTTCAGACCAGTGGGCATGGTTGCACCATATGTCTGAATTGAGCCTTCCCGGGCTGACTGCAGAGGCAGCTTTGTCTCTGCATTATGGGAGGGCGCAGGCATACTGAAGATGGTCAGATCCATCCAGCATCAAAGCATGCTCTAAACCAGGGGTCTCAAACACGCGGCCCGCGGGCCGCATGCGGCCCTTCAGGTGGCTTCTTGCGGCCCGCTGGCCCGTGGACCCGGCAAAGATGGCGACCGGTGCAGGGGCCGCAGCTGCCAGCTATCTATTTCAGTTTCCAGTTTTGCCTTTGCCGGGCACAGTAAAGTTCTCGCTGCAGAACACAATAACAGCCGCCTGCCAATCAGAGGCAAGCACCTGCTCCATATGACCTCAGATGATTACCTGTGATTGGCCAGTGGCTGTTGTGCAGTGAGAACTGCTCTGCATGCGCCGGCAGAAAGTTCAGCAGTGACAGGCAGGAGCTGTGATCATTATCGGGTCCACATGCCTGCGTGCTGCTGAGCCGACGGAGGATAGGTGAGCAGAATGTTTTTGTGTGTGTGTGTGTGTGTGTGTGTGTGTGTTTCTGCTGTTGGCTGAGGCTGCACAGGTGTGTGTGTGTGTGTGTGTGTGTGTGTGTGTGTCAGCTGAGGCTGCACAGGGTGTGTGTGTGTCAGCTGAGGCTGCACAGGGTGTGTGTGTGTGTGTGTGTGTGTGTGTGTTTACTACAAGAAGACATGCATGGGGCACATTAATACAAGAAAGGGACCTGCATGAAGCACATTGCTACAAGGGGGCAAGGATGCGCACATTTTTACAGAATGGGGAACAGGATGGGGCACATTACTACCAGGGCTGTGGAGTCGGAGTCGGAGTCGTGGAGTCGGAGTCGGAGTCGGAGCTCATTTTGGTGGAGTCGGAGTCGGAGTCGGTATAAAATGCACCGACTCCGACTCCTAAAATATATAATAAATTGGGGACAGGAGTGCAATGCAGAATGTGCTGAATATTTTACTAAATAACAACATTTAGTATAATGCTTATATTTAAGTGAAAAATTTATTGTAGTACAATGTGAACATCAGACATTTAATTGTTTTTATGATACAATAATCAAGATATTTGGATAGAACATAAAATATTTATTGGAATACAACTTTAGAACACAAAAAACTAATAAATTGTAAATATGTAATATATATAATATATATATATATATACAGTGTATATACACACACACAAGATATATATGTAATCTACTGTATATTACATAGTGTATTACATATTTACAATTTATTACAGTTTTTTGTGTTCTAAAGTTGTATTCCAATAAATATATTTTATGTTCTATCCAAATATCTTGATTATTGTATCATAAAAATTATTAAATGTCTGATGTTCACATACACATATTCATGTACTACAATAAATTTTTCACCTAACTATAAGCAATATATGTAGGAGTCGGAGTCGGAGCCGGAGCCGGAGTCGGAGCCGGAGTCGGAGTCGGAGCCGGAGTCGGAGTCGGTGCAAGAGAATTTGAGGAGTCGGAGTCGGAGTCGGAGTCGAAGGTTTGGCTTACCGACTCCACAGCCCTGATTACTACAAGATGTTGGCCAAAATTACTATGCGGTGCTTATTGTAAATAAAACTGTATTACTTACAAAAAAAATGTGTGATATATATATATATATATATATATATATATATATATATATATATATATATATATATATATAGTTTAGTACCACTACCAATGTCACTTTGTCCTGAAAAGAATGTGGCCCCTCAAATTATTTTTTTTCTGTGTGCGGCCCATACACCCAGCTGAGTTTGAGACCCCTGCTCTAAACCATATTAAGCAACTGGCCACTCAGACTGCAAGGTGGCCTGGTAACCAAGGCAACAAGCTGTACACTACAAAATGAAAAATCTTCATTCTTGAGAACGGAGGTAATTTTTAGTTGGAGGTAAATTGCAACGTTTTCTTGTATTCACACTGCGTATGGATGTAGGAGCGGTTTCTATGATTGATTTCAGAGCTTGTGAAGCTGAAGGTCGGTGCGTTCTTGCATCTGATCTTGGCTTTGCTCACAGGGCCCTGTGTCTTGTCGATTCCAGCCGCATGCTGATGCATAGTAATAGATATGCCCATGTTATCCCTTACTGTAATGATCTAGTTTCTGTAGGGTTAATTGATGAACAGGTCAGGCTCTCTTATACATGATTCATTCACTTGTTATTTCTTCATACTCTGTAGATCCTTATTGCTCAGACTTCCTGTATGGAGCAATATAACGGAATAGCTGAGTAATATCCTTCACTTGTGGTTCTGGAGGGACGTCCCCTACAATGTGGCACTTGTGCTGGAATGACTGGTATTAGCAGATTGGGATGTCCCTAGATGCAGCTTTCCCTTCAGTTCTGTCCCTGTAGGTTAGTGACGTAATGGAGACTATCATTACTGGAATCTGCACTACAATATATAGCAATGTTCCATTATAACCTTATATGATGGGTTATAGGGCTATACATTGTCAGCTTCACACTTTAGTTTCGTGTTTGCTATTTTCAGTAAATCCACATGATCTGATTTGGGCTGTTTAGGGGTCAGTATTGTAGTGCTTTGTATGAGTATGTACCATACAGAGGTAACTCTAGAACTGTGGGGTTCTGCCTGATTCTCTGCATGTGACGTGGTCGTGTGCAGCTGCACGTAGTCTGGGGTTTCCAGGCGGAGGGAGGGGTTTCATGGTGTCATGTCCTACAAGAGGGAGTGATAAAGCCGCATAGAGGATGCTGCCAGAGCAGGCTAGTGTCAATCCCTGAGAAGAGGAAGCTGCAGGCATTGCATCAGGTACACCATCACCTTCTGCGGGCAGCAGCAAAGCACGGTCTGCTGGCTCCGGAGGACGAGGCTGCTTGTGATATCTGAGAATGACGTATATATTCAGTCTCCATTATTAAATGAATGAAGGCATGTACAGTTCCCATGCCCGCAGTCTCGTGGAGCCACTGAAGCTGGCATGCCAGGACTTTGACTGTTTTCTGCATTCATTTTCCAGGAGTCATGAGTAATCCTGTTAGATGGAGTGATTCATTTTATGATGTTGGTTCTGTCTGCCTACATTTCAGTTTGCTTGTGGGGGGAATTTTATGTGTGGTATTTTTTTATTAGATTGGGTTTCAGAAAAAAGGGCATAGAGAAGTATAGATGGGGGCATTTTAAATACTGACTGTTCTGTGCATTCACTGGAGTCCTGCCTGGCTGGCAAGGGTTGGCACCACAGGACAGTGCCATAGTTCTGTGGATATGTATAGCACAAACCGTACAGGATGCTTCATGTAATAAAATATATTCAAGGTTACTTTCTGCATGTCGTATATGTCCGATGGCTGTCACATATTGCATTATAGTAGTCGCAGTGCTGAAAGGGAAACACAGTGAAACTTTAACCCCTTAGTGACCAGGTCTCAATGGGGCCTGTTTTTTTTTTTTTTTTTTTTTTTTTTGTTTACAAATACTGTATAGAAAAAAAACCCCTCTGTTTGGTTTTGTATATTTTATTTTTTATATTTCACACGAAATAACCTGGAGAAGGTCACTCGTCAGGCTGTTACTGCTGTGTGAGTACCTAAGATGTGTAGGACGTGTGTAATAAAATTTCCTTTGTATGGGAAGACGGGTGGAGAAGTGAACGTCGCATCCACGGCCTGCACCAGCGTCTGTATACAGTGGCCGGCACTTCTTCCTGGCTCTTTTCGTGTCATCGCTGCTGGAGTCTTCCTCTTCTGACTGGATGGGAATGTGACCACTGCAGCTGATCACTGGTTGTTATTGATCAGGAGCTGTCACCAGGTGAAAAGTGGCCCATTTTATTTTAGTCACTCTGCTCCGTTGAGAATTGTTTTCGTTTTACTTAAATCCACTATATGTTCCAGAGATATGGCCCTTCTTTATTTTTAGAACGACTTTTTATGATTTTTACAAGAGCGTATAGCTCACAAATTCTCTTTACCTTTTATGCCATGCCCCCTTGGCAAAGACCATAAAATGAACACTAAATAAAAATGTAGATATCTCCTAGAACCGTATGGCACATTTTAATAAAACAAACTCTAAAAGGTGCTTTACATGCTGCGACATCGCTAGCGATCTCGTTAGCGATGTGACACGCTAGATCGCAGATAAGATTTGCCGAGATCGCACATAGGTCATTTTTATAGCGCCGGTCACATGTGTGATCTCGGCAAATCGTATGTGCGATCTGGCGTGTTACATCGCTAACGAGATCGCAAGTGATGTTGCAGCGTGTAAAGCACCCTTAATACTCGGGGTGCAGTGTTGAGGAAAGGGCAAAATATGGCCACTTTTCACCTGATGACAGGTCCTGTTTAAACAAAAGAAAGGAACAGAAAGGGGGAAGCCAGCACTGCTTGAGAGTGGCATGCAAACAATTAAATGTGTAAATTCACAAATTATTCCAACTGTACTATGATGCAAAATGAGATTTTTAGCAAATAATTGATCAATTTTTGCCGCCACGGCAAATCTTCAATAGGGGGTCCTACTCTATATAGTTAATATTTCCATTGTGCCTTGCGGCCGCCTAAATGCATTAAAAGCAGAACCATATTGAAGCAACACATATACCTGTAACATTTCAGAAACCGCTTCCATGCTTTTAAGGAAAGGCAACTGTGAATGAGGACAATCCAGGTCCTAGCATGTACAGCGAATGCCACACACGCCGGGACAATGTCAGAACTGGCCCTAACAGCACCTGACCAGCAACCATGAATGCATGCGGAAAAGGTCCAAGTGTAAGGTGCTTAATTAACAAAGCCTGTGGACAAGGGAGAGGTGGTTGAATGTGAACAGCCACCAATATTTAATTTTGATAGAAACAGAAGGAATATGCACCCTATACTTGAACCTGTTCCACCTTTATTCATGGACCCTGGTCTGGCACTGTGAGGGCCAGTTCTGACATTGTTCTGGTGTGTATGGCATTCGCTGCACATGCTGGGACCTAGATTGCCCTCATTCGCAGTTGCCTTTCCTTGAAAACATGAGAGGTTTCTGAAATGTTACAGGTATACTTGTTGCTTCAATATGGTTCTGCTTTTAATGAATTTAGGAGGCAACATGGCACAATATAAATATTTAATTATAGAGTAGGGCCCCCCTATTGAGATTTTGCCGTGATGTGGCAGGGGTGGCTCAAAAAATTGATCAATTATTTGCTAAAAATATCATTTTGCATTATAGTACAGTTGGAATATGTGAATTTTCACTTTTAGGTCGGGGGCACACTGGAACTAATGCGATCTTCGCATGACACTCGGCTCTCGCTGGCAGCACAGCGGGAGCAGAGTGTCATACGAGTGTCACTGCGACTAAAGTCCGATCGGACCTCAGCTGCGGGGGGCGAGTCGGCGCTGCGGAGGGGAGGGAGGGATCCCTCTCGCCTTCATAGCCGGCTATTGCCATTCGCGCCCTGCACTCACGGTACACTTTTTTTTATTTTTTTTTTTCTCTCGCCCCATAGACTTGAATGGGTGCGAGAGAAAGAAACTCGGATTACAATCACAGCTATGATTATTTTCTCGGTCCCATTGAGGCCGAGAAAATAATCGCTCATGGGTGCTGGCACAATAGGGTAATATTGGTCTGAGTGGAATGCGATGTTTTGTCGCATTCCACTCGCTCAGATTTTCATGCCGTGTGTCTAAAGGCCACTTTACACACAGAGATAAATCTTTGGCAGATCTGTGGTTGCAGTGAAATCATGGACATGTTGTTCCATTTGTACACTGCCACAAACCTGGCACTGATTGTCCACAATTTCACTGCAACCACAGATCTGCCGCAGATTTATCTCTGTGTGTAAAGTGGCCTTTAGGCCTTAATTGTTTGCCTGCCATTCTCCAGCAGTGCTGGCTCCCCCTCTTTTTGATTCCTCTTTAAACAAAACCTCAATATTTAGCCACTGTTTTGTTCCTTAATCAAATATGCCATTTAATAGCCATATTCTCTCCATAGAAGTCTGCAGAAAAATATTCTGCATCAATGATTATACTGATAATACACGGAAAGTGTAGATGAGAAAAAATTGAAACAATTCAACAACGACCGGAACACTACAGTATTGACATGAAAAGTAACTACATTTCATTAGTTTCCAGCTTTGTGGTTCAATACAGTGTGAATGAGGCCATAGAAAAATGTTTTGTCATCTACCCATTCTTCCTTCTGTTGCTGCATAGATTGCTAATCTGTTATGTCGGTGACAATCTTTAGCTATTTTCTTTATGCAGGTCACCATGTCAAAATCCCATGCATCCGAGGCCGGCAGTGCCTTCATCCAGACACAACAGCTGCATGCCGCAATGGCCGACACCTTCTTGGAGCACATGTGCCGTCTGGACATTGACTCTGAGCCCATAGTAGCACGCAATACTGGTATTATCTGCACCATTGGTAAGTTATTGGTATCCCTTCAGGTAACGTTGTTTGTTTGTTACCTTGCTTTTCTTAAGGGGTGTCAAGATGAGGTTTCATTTATAGAATATGCACTCTGGTTGTGTTCTATACAAAGGTTTTACATTTACAATGCAAATAGAATTAAGCACAAAAACTTGTTCTGTGCTTCTTAAATTTTTTTTTTTTTTCATTCCTCTAGGCCCAGCATCTCGCTCAGTGGATATGCTTAAAGAAATGATAAAATCTGGAATGAACGTCGCTCGTCTGAACTTTTCCCATGGGACACATGAGGTTAGGCTTGTGTAGATCACCAGTACAGCAGAAGGTCACTGTCGAAATTCAATCTGGTCTTTGCAGCTGTTCGCTATAAAAATAGAATATTTGGAGAGGGTATAAAATCTGTACTTAAAGGGGTACTCCAAAAAATGTATTAAAAGTAAATAATTTAAATAAAGTACATTTAAATACTTTTTGAAATTTTACTAATTACCTTTTATTAAGCAAGAAATGTAGTTGTTAGTTAGTGCACCATCAAGACTTGAAATATGTCAGCTCTCAGCGCTTTCGCAGCCATCCCACATCTTGGGATGGGCTACATAAAGCCGTCTGCTGGTGACAGACATCGGGTAAAAGCAGCGTCATGTTAGCTATCGTGAACATGTACTCATCTGCCTCACAGGACAAGTGGAGGAGCAGAGTGCAGAATATAACCTGTCCAGCTGACTGAGGTTGAACAGTTCTCATCAGTGTGGCAGATGTATTGGAGAGCAGGAGGATGGCATAGAGCTACTGGAATAAACCATACATACTGTCTTCCGCCTGACTTGTGAGCAGAGGAATGCGCATTCACGATAGCTGACAGGACACTGCCCTCACCCGATGTCTGTCTCCAGCAGACGTCTTTTACGTAGCCCATCCTAAGACATGAGATGGTTGGGAAACTGCTGGGAGCTGATATATTTTAAATCCAGATTACCTACGTTTTTGAGTAATAAAGGTAGTTATTAAAACATGTAATATTTAAATGTACCTTATTTTAGTTATTACATTTCTCGGAGTACCTTTTTTTTTTTTTTTTTTTTTTATTATTAAATAAATGCCACACACCCGTTATGTGCAAACAGTTTTGTGTTGAATACTTGGCATAAGTAAGGGTTGGGTGTCTAGATATGCCATGTGCACAGAGGCAGCTGGCGTCTTTATCTAATTCTGTTCTTGTGTCCACAATAGCTTACTGTTAACTGCAGTAGTATAATATTCACATGTTTACTTATGAAATAAATGTTAAATTTTAGTTTTTTATTTTTTTCTACATAGTACCACGCAGACACCATCGTAAATGTTCGTGCGGCCACAGAGAGCTTTGCTTCTAACCCCATTCTATATAGGCCAGTGGCTGTTGCATTAGATACCAAGGGACCAGAAATTCGCACTGGGCTCATCAAAGGAGTAAGTATTCTCATTTCCACCCTTTTACTCAACTTGGTTTGTGTTCAGTTCCGAAATCCCTGCAAAGATTCACTCAAAATAATTATTTGGTATATGATAAATCTGAAGTCCCCATCCTGTGGCTTTGGGAGCCATGTGGCTGTCTGACAGCTTTATTCAATATCAGATCTAGAAAACCGCTATGAAGCCCACGTCTCCAAAAGGTAATTTTTGAGACTAACCCTACAGAGAGCAGATCTAGATGCTGATATACTGGGCATGGGGGTAATTGGATCACACTGTCAGTCGGTTGCTTAAAGCGTAACTGTCGTTTTAATTTCTACCCAGAAGAATTGGTGCTGTTTTGAATACAAAAGGTGATCACATCAAATATTGATTCCAAATTTTTGGTCATTCAATCTGCAATTTAATTGATAAAAATATTAACTTTTTTTTTTTTTTACAGCATTCTTACTTTGCAGCATTTTTCCACTTTTGCCTAAAATGTTGCACAATAGTGTATGGTTTTTGTTGTGTTTTTCCCTTCCTACACCTAAATGAGCACACTTGCATTTGACTATTTTTTTTTTTGTTTTCACTGCCATAGTGGTATTACTAATGCGTGTTCACTGCCCGTAGTAAAATACTTACCAGCCGCCATTATATTCTGTTCTTGGCGCCACTCTGGTCATCTTCTGCTAGTTGTGGCTTGCCGGATTACTCCAGCGATTGCAGGACGAAACGCAGGTCACTTCTCTATTGTAAATCTTCTGAAAGCCAGAACGAGGCTCTTAGACTTGCATTGAGAGTTGACTGTGGCCTCTGACTTCTGGCTACGGTCATAGATGGCAGAACAAGACTGGAGCAGAGCTGGGAATAGTGGAAGAGTTTAATATTTTAAAGAGTAGGAGGAAATTGCAGCACATCCATCTGGTAAAATGTAATCCTTATTAAATGTCCATTAAAACAGGATCCAAAGAGGGAAAATATTAAAACCTAGCACATGAAAGCTCCCTTAATCAATCATGGGATATATCCTATTTTACCGGATTGCTGTGCCACAATTTCCTCCTGCTTTTCGTTGTTCGTTGGCTGTGATCTGTCAGCTTGATCCAGGAAACTACCGTATCTTTCGGACTATAAGACGCACCCTTTTAGGTTTTTTTTTTTTTTTTTGTTTTTTGTTTTTTGTTTTTTTTAAGCAAAAAATGTGGTCGTGACACACTTATGGGGCTAGGATCTGCTGTTGACACTGTAATGGGGGTAATGTCCCCAAATTATCTACTAAGGTACCCAATCCTGGTAATGATCCTCCTGCCTCGTATATTCTCCCCATCCTTGTATATATGCCCCCCCATCCTGGTAAATACCCCATCCTGATATGTGCTCCCATCCTGGTATATGCCCTCATCCTGGTATATGGCCCGCATCCTGTGGCACACATAAAAAAAAAAAAGACATTTATACTCACCTTTCCTCACTCCACGCAGCATCGCTCGTCTTCCTGTCTGTGCTAGCAGTAGCTGTGGAGCTGTGCGCACCGCTCTCCACACACATCAGCGGGCAGGCAGACAGGAGGACATCGCAATGCTCCAGGGATCAGTGGCCGGTGAGTATACTTATTCACTGCCCCCTGCGTATCATTATCAGCCACACATGTTCACTCCAGGTTGTAGGAGCCAGGAATGATCACGTGGGCTGGCTGTTTAGTATGCGCGCCCCCCCTTCCCTGCCCATCATCCCGCCCACCTCTGAGCGCCAGCTTCAGGCCTGAGAGATGATGGGCGTCGGGATGCAGTGCATATGAAATGAAGCTAATGAGCGGGCCTACATGGTCACGGTAGGCGCTGCTACAGCTTGCTCCTGCTCCACCACCACCGCACCCCCTTCCCTGCATCCATCGGACTATAAGACGCACTCGCCACTTTCCCCCATAATTTTGGGGGGAAAAAAGTGCGTCTTATAATCCGAAAAAGATGGTACTCCGTGCAGCTATTCTGTAAATGCGGGGGCTCCTACTTACTCCCCTGTTTCTGCAAAAAATATTTTCAAGGGGCAGGGAACATGCATTAGTGATGCCATTCTGATGGTGACCTAAAACAAAACACACAAGTGGTGCTTTAAACTTTGTATCACTAGTCCATTCCACTGCAGTACTTGCTTGTTACAACAACCTATTGGCACTCTGCCTTTGCGTGGATGCTGCGGTCAATATAGACTGTTGAATCTAAGGGGGTTACTGCTGGGATTGGCATTCTCTCCAGTCCCAGTAGTTGCAGGTGGTTGTCAGCTGTATATCACAGCAGTGAAGCGGCTCCGCTCCCAGAGCTCTAACATGCACTCCCTCCTGACTGTTGGCATGCATGTACACCACCTGGCAGGAAGTGGATAACACTACTGATAAGTGAAGAACATTGATTCTTTTTACAGTGGTATCTGTTCAGGGACTGATATATTAAACAGTAAGGGAACAGTTCATCTTTAAGGTGTTGTGTTGGAAGCAGGAAAAGTGGGCAGTGTAAAGATTGCAATGACTAGTATCTAACCCAGGGGTCTCAAACACGTGGGCCGCATGCGGCCCCTCAGGGTAGTTCGTGCGGCCCCCAGGCCCGTGCCCCTGGTCACTATCGCGGCAGGTGCAGGGGCCGCAGCCACTGTCTGCACTTTGTCAGATGAATGTGTTGTGTGTTGCCGGTGCTGCGCTCTCGCTCCGGCAATACAATCATCTCACATAAATCACTGACCGTGACACTGCACCTGCCGCGATAGTGACCGGGGGCACGGGCCTGGGGGCCACACGAAGCAGAGATGAGGCAGCGGAGGGAGCGCGGGACAGATGAGAAGAATGGTGTGTGTGTGTGTGTGTGTGTGTGTGTGTGTGTGTCGGACGTTAACCCCTTAGCGACCTATGATGTACTGGGTACGTCATGGCTCCCTGGTACTTAAGGACCCATGACATACCCAGTATTTCATGGCGAAATCGCAGCCCCAGTGGCTGCGATCGCTGCAAATACCTTAGATTCGGGGAGGAGGGGACCTCAGGAGGGGTGGTGTCTCCTCTCTGGACCTACGGAGGCTGTGATTGGCTGAGCGGCGTTCGTCAGCCAATCACAGCCACTAATGTTTCAGCCATTGAAAATCGCTGAAACATTGAAATCCAGCCATGATCAGGGCAGCTGTAGCCCTGATCATTGGCTGGAGCTGGGTGACCTGTGTTTCACCCGCCCTAGCTCTGATTGGAGAGACCGGCCTTGTGACCGATCTCTCCAATCACTTTGGATCTGGAGCTGCAGACCACTACCCTCAGCTTCACTCTGGCGTCTGTGGAAGGTGAGGAGAGCTGCTGCTGACCCATTACTACAGGATGGGGACAAAGTGCACACATTACTATGAGATGGGGATAAGGCTGGGGACATTACTAGAGGATGGGGACATTACAAGGATGGGCACATTACTATATGATAGGGACTAGGATGGGCACATTACTATAGGATAGGGACTAGGATGGGCACATTACTATAGGATAGGGACTAGGATGGGCACATTACTATAGGATTGGGACAAGGTAGGCACAGTACTATAGGATGGGGGCATTACTACAGGATGGGGACAAGGTGGGCACATTACTGTAGGCTAGGGACATTACTACAAGGGGACAAGGATGGGAAACATTACTATAGAATAGGGATAATGCTGGGGACATTACTATAGGGTGGGGACAAGGTTGGCACATTACTATAGAATGGGGACAGTACTATAGGATGGGGACATTGCTACAAGGGGACAAGGATGGGGAACATTACTATAAGATGGGGGACAAGGATGGACACATTACTATAGATTGGGGACATTACTATAGGATGGGGACAAGGATGAACACATTACTATAACATGGGGACAAGGATGGGGAACATTACTTTAGGATGGGGACAAGGATGAGCACATTACTGTGGGATGGGGACTAGGATGGGGCACCAATACTACAAGGGGACAAGGATGGGCACATTACAACAATATGGGGAACATTACTAAAAGAAATTTAGACCAACATCTATGTACTGCTAATTGTAAGACCATTTGTTACAAGAAAGGGATAATATGTAAAAAAAAAAAAATAAATAAACAAGTGATAACAGAAAGTGGACGAGGAAAACGGGTTGTGCATGCCAATAAAAGAAGCATAAAATCTCCATTGAATTCTGAGTCCTTGGCGCGGATTTACAACCAGTTTTCCTCGTCCACTTTCTGTTATCAGCCAAATTTGGGACTGCTGCCGGACTTGGATTCTTACATGCGTGCATAGTGGTTGTGACTGGCACAACCATTATAGGTGAGTGTAACACTTTCTTTCACCCTCCCATCACCTGGGTAAGACCCTATTGCGCTTTCTCTTCCACAGCCCTTTTATATAATAAACAAGTGAAAATGTTCAAAATCAGTGATCCCAAGGTGTGTAAAAAATAAAATATATATGTGGTACCAATAAAAATGTCACTTTGTCCTGCAAAGAATGCGGCCCCCCAAATTATTTTTTTTTCCCTCTGTGCGGCCCATATACCCAGTTGAGTTTGAGACCCCTGATCTAACCTATTTGGTACAACTCAGGACAACTACTTAAATGGCAACAGTTTATGGGTTGAAATCGGATGGAAAGTAATTGTCTAACTGGATTTCTCTTTTTGCAGAGTGGCACTGCAGAGGTTGAATTGAAGAAGGGGGCAACCCTTAAAGTGACCCTTGATGATGCCTTCCAGGAAAAATGTGATGAAAATGTTTTATGGGTTGATTACAAGAATCTTACCAAAGTAGTGGAACCTGGAAGCAAGATTTATGTGGACGATGGACTGATATCCCTGCAAGTTAAAGAGCTTGGTCAGTAGATTTTTGTCCTTGAAATCAGTTGTGCAATATAGAAATGCTACCCTTAGCTTTGTTTTAAGATGCTTATGTCATGTAAAAATAATCAGTACCAAGAAAAATAACTCGAACTTTTTATACCCTTAAAGGGAACCTTCACTTGGAAAAAATGCGATTAACCTGCAGATAAGTGTGTATTCTGCAGGTTAATAGCATTTGGAACCTGCCCGGTGCCTGTGCATTGAACACTGCTGCTGGGAAGAAATGAACATTAATCCTTCCGACAACATTCGGGTTTCAGTTACAGGGACTATGCTGATTTGGGTTTAGTCACACTCTGTGTATAAAACGTGGCAGCTGTAAATGCACCACCCGCACTGACTGACAGCCGCTCAGCATTGGAGGAGGCTGTCAGTCAGTATGGGGGAGGGTGGTTACAACCGCTGCTCTTGATACAGAGCGCTGACTGAACCGGCACCGCCCCTTGACTGAAACCTGAACACTGCCTGGAGGATTAACGTTCATCTCCTCCTGGCAGCGGGGGTTCAAAGTGCAGGCACCGGGCGGGTTTCACACACCAAGAACAGCGTGATAAAAATGAATTACCGCTCATCCATAAAACCGTAAAAAATACGAACTAATATAATGTGATTGATTGCGTAAATTTGCACCCCCTAAATTAATACTTGAAATATCTTCTTAAATTTATGACCATATTCCTTTTAATCATGACACATCTAGGATTGGCAATCTTTGCCCACTCATCCTTGCATTAGCATACTCCAAATCTAATAGATTGCAGGGCAATTGCTGCAGCTCCATTAATGTTGCTGTAGGCCTCTTTGCAATCTCTCAGACCAATTTTTCTTTGTTGCTCCATTGGGAGACCCAGACAATTGGGTGTATAGCTTCTGCCTCCGGAGGCCACACAAAGTATTACACGTTAAAAAGTGTAACCCCTCCCCTCTGCCTATACACCCTCCCGTGGACCACGGGCTCCTCAGTTTTATGCTTTGTGTGGAAGGAGGCACACATCCACTCATGCATTCTCATACTTAGTTATGTCGGATGGAAGAAAAGAGGACCCCCACGGGGCCCCCGGCATGTTCCCTTCTCACCCCACTATGTCGGCGGTGTTGTTAAGGTTGAGGTACCCATTGCGGGTACGGAGGCTGGAGCCACATGCCGTCTCCTTCACCATCCCTTATGCGGCTCTGGGAGAAGTGGGATCCAGAGCGGTCATCCATTTGCTGGGACCGTGCTCCATCCGCAGCCCCTGATGGAACCTGCCGGACCGGAGCCTCTTCAACCTCAGGGACTGGGCCCTGCAACTTAAAGGTTCTCTGTGTCCCCATAGGGGACTGTGCAGGGAGCGCACCTTCTTCCCGGAAGCCGCGGTAGTTGTTGAAATTGAGGAGGCCGGTGGACTTCCGCGCCGACCGTGCCTGCTTGTCGGGCGCGGCCTCAAATTTAGTCCCCGGCTTCACCGCGGCCTAGTCGCGAAAATCCCGCCCCCGGGCCTGCCTGTCAGGGGTAAGGGCGGGATTACCGACATGACGTCGGATGTGAGGGCTGGAGCATCCTGCATGTCTTCCTCCCCCCTCACTGACCACTGTGGGGACCCCAGATTCCCGCTCTTTGCTGGCGCCGCCCTCGGCCTCACTCCTCCCCTGAGAGCTCCGGCGGCCATTTTCTGGCATTCTGCCGGTGGATGCTTCTCAGTGAAGCAGCTCTGCAGCTCCGGGGGATCCACGACAGGGAATCTGGAGGACACACTCCGCTCGTTAGCGGTCGGTAAGCCACACCGGTCACCCGGTGCTGGTCCCCCTAGGGTGCCGGAATAGATATATATAGATATATATATAGATATATATAATATATATTATATATATATATTATGTGTATGTGTGTGTGGTCAGGCTGTATACCCTTTTCCCATATACCCTCAGTGGTCACTCTCCTAGGAGACAACAGCATGTCGTCCACAAGGAGCAAAGCTACTAAGGCACAAGTTTTTTTTCGCGGCCTGTACCTCTTGTGGGGCTATGTTACCTGCGGGTTCCACCTACCCTCACTGTGAGCAATGCTCGACTCCTGCCTCGCTTGCTCAGCCGGAGCCTCGGGCACTGGTGGGCCCCTCGGCTCATGTAGACCCCCCCCCCCCCCGCTCCCCCTGAGCAGGCTGCAGGGACAGAGTCTCCGGTGTTGGCCTCTTTTTGCTGAGAAACTCTCTCAGTCACTTTCCCAATCCATTGCACTGTCTATGGACAAATGGTCTTCTAAACTCCTTGAGGCATTGCAGTCCAGACCGGACCTTCCACAGGCCCCGGCCCCTATTAGCTTGTCTCCTCCAGGCCCCTCTCGGTCCGCGCCGCAGCGCGCTCCCAGGTTGGCCCCTAGGTCTCAGGCGGAGGACTCCTGCCCGGACCGCAGTCCCAGACCGGCTAAGCGGTCTCGCTGGGACTCTTCCCCGACTTCCTCACGCTGCTCGGGATCCCAGCTTGAGGACTCTCAGGAAGACGAGGCGGACTTGGGAGCTCAGAGCTCTGACCCTGACTTCGCCCTTAACCTTGATACACCTGAGGGGGACGCCTTAGTAAATGATCTTATCTCGTCCATCAACCAGGTGTTGGATCTCTCACCTCCGCCTCCTCCTGTAGAGGAGTCGGCGTCTCAGCAGGAGAAACACCAGTTTCGGTTCCCCAAACGTACGCGCAATACGTTTTTTGATCACTCTAACTTCAGGGATGCTGTCCAGAAGCCCGGAGCGGTCCCGGACAAGCGCTTTGCTAAACGTCACACTGACACGCGTTACCCCTTTCCATCTGAAGTCGTTAAGGGTTGGGCTCACTCTCCCAAGGTGGATCCTCCAGTCTCCAGATTGGCTGCTAGGTCCGTTGTGTCTGTTGCAGATGGCTCATCCCTGAAGGATGCCACTGACAGAGCTCTTGGTGAAGTCCATCTATGAGGCCACGGGCGCGTCTTTCGCCCCAGCCTTTGCAGCCGTGTGGGCTCTCCAAGCAATCTCGGCTTGTCTGACTGAGATTAATGCTGTCACATGGAATTCTGCTCCGCATGTTTCGTCTTTGACCTCTCAGGCATCAGCCTTTTCGTCCTACGCCATGAACGCCGTCCTAGACTCCACTAGCCGTACGGCTGTAGCATCTGCTAACTCCGTGGCAGTCCGCAGGGCCATGTGGCTGCGCGAATGGAAAGCAGACTCGGCTTCCAAAAGGTTCTTAACTGGTTTGCCTTTTTCTGGCGACCGTTTGTTTGGCGAACGATTGGATGAGATTATTAAGGAATCCAAGGGAAAGGACTCCTCCTTACCCCAGTCCAAACCTAAGAGACCTCAGCACAGAAAAATCCAATCGAGGTTTCGGTCCTTTCGTCCCTCCGCCAAGCCCCAATCCTCTTCGTCCAACAGGCCGGAGAAAGGCCAGAGGAACTCCTATGCGTGGCGGTCCAAGTCACGCCCCCAAAAGGCCGCAGGAGGCACTGCCTCCAAGACTGCCTCTTCATGACTCTCGGCCTCCCCTAGCCGCATCCTCGGTCGGTGGCAGGCTCTCCCGCTTTGGCGACGCCTGGTGGCCACATGTTCAAGACCGATGGGTGAGAGACATTCTGTCTCATGGTTACAGGATAGAGTTCAGCTCTCGTCCTGCGGCTCGTTTCTTCAGAACCTCTCCGCCCCCCGCTCAGGCCGACGCACTTTTTCAGGCAGTGGACGCTCTAAAGATAGGAGTTGTGATCCCCGGTCCCCTTCAGAAACGTGGTCGCGGATTTTACTCCAACTTGTTTGTGGTGCCAAAAAAGGACGGGTCATTCCGTCCCGTTCTGGACCTCAAGCTACTCAACAGACATGTGAGAACCAGACGGTTTCGGATGGAATCTCTCCGCTCGGTCATCGCCTCGATGTCACAAGGAGACTTCCTAGCTTCGATCGATATCAAGGATGCTTATCTCCATGTACCGATCGCACCCGAACATCAACGTTTCCTGCGTTTCGCCATCGGGGACGAACACCTTCAGTTCGTGGCATTGCCTTTCGACCTGGCGACAGCCCCACGGGTTTTCACCAAAGTCATGGCATCCGTCGTGGCGGTCCTGCACTCTCAGGGCCACTCGGTGATCCCCTACTTGGACAATCTCCTAGTCAGGGCCCCTTCTCGGGTGGCGTGTCAACAAAGCCTTACCGTCGCTCTGGCGACTCTCCAGCAGTTCGGGTGGATCATCAACTTCCCGAAATCCAAGTTGACACCGACCCAATCACTGACTTACCTCAGGATGGAGTTTCATACCCAGCAAGCGTTAGTCAAGCTACCGAGCGACAAACAGCTTTCTCTGCAGGCAGGGGTGCAATCACTTCTTCGGAGTCAGTCACACCCCTTAAGGCGCCTCATGCACTTCCTGGGGAAGATGGTGGCAGCTATAGAGGCAGTGCCGTTCGCGCAATTCCATCTACGGCCCCTCCAATGGGACATTCTCCGCAAATGCACATCTGTCGCGGGGAAAATCCTTCCTACCCCCAACCTGGGCTGTGGTCACCACGGACGCGAGCCTGTCAGGTTGGGGAGCGTTTTTTCTCCACCACAGGGCTCAAGGAACCTGGACTCCGATAGAATCGTCCCTTCAGATCAATATCCTGGAGATAAGGGCAGTATATCTAGCCCTATTGGCTTTCCATCGGTGGCTGGAGGGCAGGCAGATCCGTATCCAGTCGGACAACGCCACTGCCGTCGCCTACATCAACCACCAAGGCGGCACTCGCAGTCGTCAAGCCTTCCAGGAAGTCCGACGGATTCTGCAGTGGGTGGAAGCCACAGGCTCCACCATCTCCACAGTTCACATCCCGGGCGTAGAAACCTGGGAAGCAGATTTTCTCAGTCGTCAGGGCATGGACGCGGGGGAATGGTCTCTGCGCCCAGACGTGTCTCGAGAGATCTGTCGCTGCTGGGGAACGCCGGACGTCAATCTCATGGCGTCACGGCACAACAAGGTCCCGGCCTTCATGGCACGGTCTCAGGATCACAGAGCTCTGGCGGCGGTGCGTTAGTCCAGGATTGGTCGCAGTTTCGACTGCCTTATGTGTTTCCCCCTCTGGCGATGCTGCCCAAAGTACTACGCAAGATCAGGTCCGACTGCCGTCGCGCCATTCTCGTCGCTCCAGACTGGCCGAGGCGGTCGTGGTATCCGGATCTGTGGCATCTCACGGTGGGTCAACCGTGGGCACTTCCAGACCGCCCAGACTTGCTGTCACAAGGCCCGTTTTTCCATCTGAATTCTGTGGCCCTCAACCTGACTGTGTGGCCATTGAGTCCTGGCTCCTAGCGTCTTCAGGGTTATCTCAGGATGTCATTGCCACCATGAGACAAGCCAGGAAGCCAACGTCCGCCAAGATCTATTACAGGTCTTGGCAAATCTTCCGATCATGGTGCGCTGTTAACGGTTTTCCTCCATGGCCGTTTGCCTTACCCACTTTTCTTTCATTCCTTCAATCTGGAATGGACAAGGGTTTGTCCCTCGGCTCTCTCAAGGGCCAAGTATCGGCGCTCTCCGTGCTTTTTTTCAAAAGCGTCTAGCCAGGCTTCCGCAGGTCCGCACGTTCCTGCAGGGGGGTTGCCACATGGTCCCACCTTACAAACGTCCGCTGGAACCCTGGGATCTTAACAGGGTTCTGTCGGCTCTTCAAAAACCACTTTTCGAGCCGCTGAGGGATGTCTCTCTCTCACGTCTTTCGCAGAAGGTGGCCTTCCTAGTGGCAGTCACATCACTTCGGAGAGTGTCTGAGCTTGCAGCGCTGTCATGCAAAGCCCCCTTCCTGTTTTTTCACCAGGATAAGGTGGTTCTGCGTCCTGTCCCGGAATTTCTCCCTAAGGTGGTATCCCCTTTTCATCTCAATCAGGATATCTCCTTGCCTTCCTTTTGCCCTAATCCAATTCACCAGTGTGAAAAGGATTTGCACTCTTTGGATCTAGTGAGAGCACTCCGGTTCTACGTGTCTCGCACGGCGCCCCTGCGCCGTTCAGATGCGCTCTTTGTCCTTGTCGCTGGCCAGCGTAAGGGCTCTCAGGCCTCCAAGTCAACCTTGGCTCGGTGGATCAAGGAACCGATTCTCGAGGCCTACCGTTCTTCCGGGCTTCCGCTCCCTTCAGGGCTGAAAGCCCATTCTACCAGAGCCGTGGGTGCGTCCTGGGCATTGCGGCACCGGGCTACGGCTCAGCAGGTGTGTCAGGCAGCTACGTGGTCTAGTCTGCACACTTTCACGAAACACTATCAAGTGCATACCTATGCTTCGGCAGACGCCAGTCTAGGTAGGCGAGTCCTTCAGGCGGCGGTTGCCCACCTGTAAGAGGGGGCCGTTTTCGGCTCTTTTTATCGAGGTATTCTTTTACCCACCCAGGGACTGCTCTTGGACGTCCCAATTGTCTGGGTCTCCCAATGGAGCGACAAAGAAAAAGGGAATTTTGTTTACTTACCGTAAATTCCTTTTCTTCTAGCTCCTATTGGGAGACCCAGCACCCGCCCCTGTGCCCTTCGGGCTAGTTGTTCTTTTGTGTACACATGTTGTTCATGTTGAATTGTTCTTTTGGTTCATGGTCTTCAGTTCTCCGAACATCCTTCGGATTGAATTTACCCTAGACCAATTTATAAGTTTTCTCCTTCCTGCTTTTGCACCAAAACTGAGGAGCCCGTGGTCCACGGGAGGGTGTATAGGCAGAGGGGAGGGGTTACACTTTTTAAAGTGTAATACTTTGTGTGGCCTCCGGAGGCAGAAGCTATACACCCAATTGTCTGGATCTCCCAATAGGAGCTAGAAGAAAAGGAATTTACGGTAAGTAAACAAAATTCCCTTTATTTTCTTTTCAGCATTTTTGATGGGCATTATAGGTAATGTCACTGTTGTGCCAAATTTAAGCCACTTCTTGATGACTTATACATACATAGTGCAGCAACACACTGCGATTAATGAATACATGAACTGCAATGTTGGTTTAAATATTAAAAACATAAGGTACCTGGTGTTGATTTTTGATCAAAGAGCACAAAAGCCATCCAACCACTTTAATGTGTACCTTTTTAGTGTTTAAGGTTCAGCCATATTGTCCTACCTCTCCATGTGCCAAAATAGGCTCCCCTGAATGGGGAGTGAAAAGTGAACCAGGCATAGCTGGCAATTAACACCTTGTGTAGGAAAGATGGGTTAATAAGGCTATGTGCCCACGGGAGCTTGCACCTGCGGATATATCAGCAGGTATGTCCGCAGGTTTCCCGCACTGCTTGCCGGAATCCGCAGCTATTTTTAGCTGCGGAAATTCCTGCGGATTACTTGCGGAAGTCCCGGCCTCTATCTCCATAGCCGCAACATATGCCGCAGTCGCACATTCTGCAGCATGGACACAGACACTCCCCATGTCCCATAGGATAACATGAGGAGTGTCTGTACTTGATAAAACCTGCGGATTTATCTAGCAAATCCAGATAAATCCGCAGGTTTTCCGCGGGTACAGAGTCCCGTGGGCACAGCCTAAGAGTGCAATTTTTTTTTTCTTTGTAGTACATATTGGAGAATGTAGCCCCATTATCAAGATGTCTTAAGATGGGAGTACCTCCTGGGATTTTATTCTCCCCATTAAATAACCATTCATGATTGTGGGAGTTGGGAGGGATGGGGGGTGGAAGAGCCGCTATCTAGTATGACCAGCTTTACCAGTGAAGTCCCTCTTAACATTTACGTAGGTGTTATTCTTGTGTGTCAAACTCCGTTCTCTTAAATATCCTGTATTTAGTAGAGTCTCGAGCTGTGCCAACCTGTAGCTGTGTATATGTTTTAAGAAGGAAAAATCATAAAACATATCTGATCTTCTGCATTTTCACATACCTGTGAAAAGGATGGGGAGCAATAGTGTGTATGCTTGCTCAGTCTTGCCAAGATTTATAAAGATTGATCTCCTTTTTTAGGTCCTGACTTTTGTCTGACTGAGGTAGAGAACGGAGGATCTCTGGGGAGCAAAAAAGGAGTCAACCTACCTGGAGCTGCTGTAGACTTGCCAGCTGTGTCCACCAAAGACATCCAGGACCTTCAGTTTGGAGTTCAACAGGGCGTAGACATGGTCTTTGCATCATTTATCCGCAAGGCATCTGATGTGCATGCTGTTCGAGAAGTTTTGGGGGAGAAAGGAAAAAACATCAAAATTATAAGCAAGATAGAGAACCATGAAGGAGTACGAAGGTAGGTTTCACTGGTGGATGGAGCACAGCATAATCTGGGATGCTCACTGATCTAGAGAATGAAGGAGCAGAATAACACTGCTGTATCACTATATACTTTATATAGTGGTACCACCGTTTTAGCTGCATGGTCGGGCCCCATCCTGCAGGTAAATGGTAAGTATGGGGAGCACTATACCAATGCTATGACCCCATTTATTCTCTGGCTCATTGGGGGTCCCAGAGGTTGGACCTCATCAATAATGGTGATGGAATATTCTAACAATATGTCAGTATTTTAAGTTAAGGAAACAGCATTTATTAAAACTCAAGTCAATGTTCTAAGGTTAAAAACGTGTAACTTTTTTTTTTTTTTTTTTTTTTTTTTTTTTGTTTTCCTCTTCTAGATTTGATGAAATATTAGAAGCTAGTGATGGCATCATGGTGGCACGTGGGGACCTTGGTATTGAGATCCCAGCAGAAAAAGTGTTCCTTGCACAAAAGATGATGATTGGTCGCTGCAATCGTGCTGGCAAACCCGTAATCTGTGCCACACAGGTAATCCCGTTATTTACAGTCATGTTACTGAAGGTCACATTCTTGGTATTAAACCGCCTCTGACAATTTGGCAATGTCATGCTTTGCAGATGCTGGAGAGCATGATCAAAAAACCTCGCCCAACTCGTGCTGAAGGCAGCGACGTTGCCAATGCAGTATTGGATGGGGCAGACTGTATCATGCTTTCTGGGGAAACCGCTAAGGGAGACTATCCACTGGAGGCCGTGCGCATGCAGCACGCTGTGAGTATTCTTGTGGATTAAATGCAAAAATTGAATGATACACTATGCTTAGCTAAACTAGTGTAGTTACAAAGCGCATATACACACTTATACACAGGAAATATTTTACAATAGTTTTTTTTTTTAACACTTCAAATGTATGTTATTTATGTATAACTAGAAGAAACTTTATGTATTTATATTCATACAGTACTGCTTTTTGTATGTTTTTAGATTCAGTATGTATGTGTGTATTGACTTGTACCAAAAACAAAAAAGTGTGCAGTGATTGCTGTATTATATTTTAGATGTGGTTGGTTTGGCATGCGCTGCTCTACTTTGCTTGCTTAATACCTTTGCGCAGTTAGTATTTAGGTAGCTAATTGCGCGCGCTGGCAGGTTCCACCGCCTTTATTTTACTTTCATCCCCTCTTGACTTTCTCACATTTCTCCTCTGACTTAACTTTATGCCGATGCACCAGATGCTTCAAAGCTTCTCAGCACTGACATGTATTGGCTGGGACAAGAAAGGATATCCCCTCCACCTTCTCCCCCCCCCCCCCCCCCCCACCCCTCCCCCTTGCACTATTGCTGCTCAGTAAGACTGTCCTGGATGTGCCTGGTACAGAGGTGGCTCTTTGGGCGCATTTTTATAGCCACTGTGGGAGTGTGCTGACAGAGGCCACCAGCCAGATTACCCATGCATCACTGTATTCACAAAGGTTTGCACTCTCCCGCTTTTATCACTTATTGGTATACACACAAACTTTCTTTTCTTCCATAAAGATCTTGTAGTATTTGGTTTTATTAATTTGTGATACTTGGACTGGAAAGGGCATCAATGTTAATCTCATCTACTCCACTTTTATATATTTATATCCATGCAATTCCTTAGCTGGACTATAGCGCTATGTTGAATATCTAAATCACAAAAGAAACATTGAATACAGAAATTTCCTACATTTTCAAAAAGAGGCAATATCATTCTGCAAAACATAAATTTAATTTATGGCCTGCATGTACTGAATATTTTACCAGTTAGATTTTCTTTATGCCACAATGCAGCAAATAAAATTATTATATCATGTGTCCCCTACACAATTTTAAAGGCAACCTGTCAGGTCCCCTATATCCTCCAACCCAGCAGCATTTATACCTATATGCCTGAATTCCCTCCCTAACCAGCCCTGTACATGCTATTCACTAATGTGAAGGTTTAAAAACACAACTTAAACCTCGCTGTCCCTATACTAAATTAGGTCAGTGACTAACTTCCCCCAGACTAGTAGGCCCTCTTTCCATGCTATTACGCCCCTGTGGGCATAACATGATTTCCACGAGGTGGCGTCACTGGCAGCTAATGAAAATCTAGTGCATGGCTCATCTTGGCCATTTTAGTGCGCCTCAGAAGCAGAGTGGACATTTCCAGTCTTCATTAGGTGTCCTGCACATGACCGGAAGTTCAGAAGACTGCTCACGTACACGTCTTCTGAACGTCCAGTCATGCACAGTGCGCCTAATGAAGCCGAGAAGCGTACACCCAGCTTCTGGGGCGCACTGATGCTGGCCAAATGAGCCGCCCGCATGAGCGAGATTTCCATTAGCTCGTGGTGACTCCACCTCGTGGAAATCATGTCATGCCCACAGGGGCGTAATAACAGAGGGTCAACTAGTCTGGGGAGACAATGCCTCTTCAACTGGTCAAAGGTTAGTATTATTTAGTATAGGGAAAGCGAGGTTTAGAAGTTGTTGTGTTTTTTTGTTTTTATTTTTGTTAAACCTTTTACATTAGCGAATAGCGTTATATAGGGCTGGTTAGGGAGGGAATTAGGGCATGCAGGTATGAATGTTGCTGGCTTGGAGGGCATAGGGGACCTGACAGGTTCCCTTTATAAATTCCCCATATAACATAATTTGATGAACTGCGCATTTACATTGTGATGTGTGGACAGTAACGTGTTCCAAACTGGGAAATGCTCAAATTGCACTAGAAGAGCTGTATTGCAGATTGCTTGCAGTTTTCAGTTGCAGCTTGTCAGTTGATGGCATTTGTAGATGCACCTTCAAATGTGAAATGTTTTTGCATTCTTATTTTTTTCACTGACCCCCATCAATTGCACAGCATGCACATGCAGATTTGGATGAAATGCATCGCACATGCACAGTATTTGTGCTTTGACCAGGTACGGTTGTGTGCACAATCATCCTCCATGCCTCTCCTGTTATATTTTTTTTCGCTATGATGGAGAAATGTGCTGCATGGTGTACCTAATCTGTGTATGTCTCACACTAGCCTACTACAACTTCCTACCGATTTCATATGTGCATGTACTTCCAGCAGATGTTGGACCCCCACTCTTCTGTTGATGATCAAAAAAGATAGAGAATCAATATTGAAGTCTAGGGACAAAAAAATAAAGGGGTTGTCCCATGGACAAAGTCCATTTTAATAAATAGATCTTGGAATAATAAGTTCCACAACTTTTTGTGTTTTTTTTTTTTTTTTTTTTTATTTTTTTTCCTTTTATACTGTGTCTGACCGTGCAGGAACATGGTTTATTTCTGCAATCTCCTGGCCAATGGAGCATGCAAAAGAGAGTATACAGACAGGACAGCATTAAATCACAGCTAATTTATTTCTGTGAGGAAAAGAATTTCTTTGCCTGTTTTTGAACAGCGATTTGAGGAAATTCCTCACGGGCCATGGCTTCCTGTCTACTCCTTCCTACAGTTAAAGGTAAATCTTTCCATGAACAAAGTACATTTCAATCAGATCATGTAACAAAATGAAGTTCCACAATTAGATGTAGAACATATTTCTGTGAGGTAAAACATTGCCTTGCCGGTTTTCCAACAGGCAGGGAAATGTTTTGCCTCACAAAGTTTCTTGTAATGCCATGATACCTGTATATTCTTTTGCTTCCTCCCCTCCCAGGAGCTGTGATATGATCAGACCATGTCCCCGTACGACTGTACACGGCACGACGACACGGCAATTACACAGTACATAGCAGAGACACATGTACAAGATTATCTCAGCACAGGAACCTTTTTTTTTTTTTTAAACACATCCAATTGTGGAACTTTTTTATTTTTAATATTTATTGATTTAAAATGGACTTTTAGTGGGAGAACCCTTTTTAAGGTAATTAAGATTTTATTACATTCATAGGATCCCAAATTTTCATGAACCATTATCCTAAAATAACCAGTGGATGTGTATTGTTTTTCGTCACACCAATGTTTTCAGCCATTTTGCAATATATATCATAGTTGCTGTTTTGGCAGTCTAAATGACTTTTAAAGGAAACCTGTCACCAGATTTGGCAACTATAAGCTTCGGTCACCACCACCAGCCCTTCCATACAGCATTCCAGACTACTGTATATAAGAGCCCAGGCTGTGCTGTATAACGTAAAAATCACTTTTCTAACATGCACCTAGGGATCAGTCCAGTACGATGGGTGTTGCTGCTCTCTGGTCCGGCACCTCCTCTATCATGCCCGGCGCCTCCTCTCTGCTGCAATCACCGTCCTCCTTCTGAGTCCCATGTTCATGACATGTTCTACGTCATGCACACTAGCTGGCATTGCGGTTCTGCGCTGGCACACTTTGATCTGCCCTGCTGAGGGCAGATCAAAGTACTGTAATGCACAGGTATGAGAAAAGGTTGAAGACCGCCCACACATACGCACTACAATACTTTGATCTGCCCTGAGCAGGGCAGATAAAGTGTGCCAGCGCAGAACCGCAATGCCAGCTAGTGTGCATGACGTAGAACGGGTCATGCACACTGGCCTCAGAAGAAGTAGGGCGGAAATTGCAGCAGAGAGGAGGTGCTGGATTGGAGAGCAACGACATCAATCAGACCAAACAGACCACCTAGGTGAGTATTATAAAAGTGTTTTTTACATTATACAGCACGGCCTGGGCTCTTATATACAGCATTCCAGAATGCTGTATATAAGATCTCAGTGGTGGTGGCCACAGCTTAGTCTCCAAATCTGGTGATCGGTTCTCTTTAAAATTCTTTATGAAAGAGGCAGCCAGAATTGTATCCTTTTTTGGTTGTGTGAAAGCAAGTAAGGGATATTATGCTGTCCCTTTTTGTTTAAAAAAACAAAAACAAAACTTTTGTGTTTATTGGCACAGAATGTTGGCCCTATTTAGTTAAAAATAATCTAAAAATAACCCCCCCCCCCCCCCCCCCCCCAGCCCTCCCGATTCTGTAAATATAAGGAATACCTTATAGTTAATCTGGGGCCTCCTGCACAGAAGTATGTACACTTTGTAAAATCTGGTGCTCAATACAGGACTACTATTATCTATTAAGGTTAATTTCATAGCCAACAAAACAGCATTTCTAGGGGCAGATGATGTCAAGTATACACAATCATAGGGCGGTATATACAGTCTGTTTGGTATGTTGCTTCTAGAATTTTTGGAGTTATATTAACGGTGAAGTGCAATATGTTTTTCATCAGAAGGTCCACATTTATACACTCCTTAACGTTGAAATTGCAAGATTAAGTAGCAAAAGGGGTAGTATTGTGGAAATCACAGGATCTAAACACGTTGTTGATATGCAAATGATGGGAAAAAAAATGGAAAACTTTTTTGAAAACGTCTTGATGTCCGTATTGAGTATGAGCGCTATGCACAGGAATGTGAGATGGGACATTTATACCACGCAGGCTGCTCACAATAGCAACATACAGACTAACCTTCTCGTGGAAAAAAATTGCTATGTGAAGAAATGGCCATTTCAAAACCAAATCCATGGAACGCTGAGCTGCTAGTATAATTTAAATGAAGAGGAGTGGTCTGGCTACTGTGCATTATGCTTCCCCATGCCATAAACTTGTGAGTATGAATCATGTGATGTTCCCTTGTAAAGACTTCTTCACGAGGAAAGTGAAAGAGCTGTTTTTCAACACACGAGACTGAATGTGAGCGACCTGCATGACCTAAAAACGCTACGATGGCCTGTAGTCTCCGATCTGGGATGTCAGGGGTCAGGAATAGCAAAAGAAGCTGCCAGCAGCAGATCTTGATGATTTTGTGCACAAGTGCATTCATTGTAGCAGAACAGTTCTCAGGCAACTATTAACAACCTCATTGATACATGCTCATCTTGGTGTGCTATTTCTTTTTCGGTGCTCATACATGATACTGAGCAAAAAAACGATGAAAAAATGGCAACATTTTCCAGTCATTCATGTCTATGTATCTTGTGATGTCCATAGTACCACTACTTTTTTATTTTTTTTCCTTCTTTGTGTTGCAATTTCAATGTTGAGGAGTGTATATCTGAGGTGTGATATCCCACATTTGTATTGGGTTTATAGGTGTGATGATTGATCTTTACCATTGTTCTGTCCCTCTTCTGATTCATACTTTCTTAGTTTTCTTTCTTTAACCCTAGTCTTTCTGTCTCTTCCACTCTAACCTTGTGACTTTTGACTCAGAGAATCACTCTGCTTTTATTTTCTTTCTTTTGGTTTGTATCCCTTCTCTCCTCTCCTCCTCCTTTTTCCTCTTCCTTTTCTCCTTCCCTCCGGCTCACAGATTGCTCTGGAGGCCGAGGCTGCTACTTTCCACCGCCAGCTGTTTGAGGAACTTTCCCGTCTCACCATTAGCTCAAGGCACCCTGCGGAAGCCATGGCTGTAGGCGCAGTGGGGGCATCTTTTAAGTGTTTAGCAAGAGCGCTCATAGTTCTAACAGAGTCTGGCAGGTAGGGCTCATCTGTAGCAAAATCCTTTTTGCTGGTAACGCTGCGAACACTTGCGCTATTCCAATCCACAGAAGAGGCAGGTCAATAGTATGGATGTGGTCTGAATGGGGTCAGGTGACGTAGGTTCTGTTGTTGTAAGAAATCAAGTCTGATTGATGTGAATGTCTCCCCTCCTGTTCCCCCTTCCTTCTTGCTCATTCATTGACGACACCTTCCCCCATTGCATGAATTTGGCAATGGCGGCTCCCCCGTCCAATTGCTGTTAGATCGCTCGTGAAGCGGAGGCAGCCATTTACCACAGACAGCTGTTTGAAGAGCTGAGACGCGTGTCACCGTTGACCCAGGATCCAACAGAAGCAACTGCTGTTGGAGCAGTGGAGGCATCCTTCAAATGCAGTAGTGGAGCAATCATCGTCCTTACCAAATCTGGCAGGTAGGAGTGGGGAGGGGACTACTAAGGGTCAAGGTCCTACAGGTAAAGTTGCTAAAAAAATGAACAATTGTTGTAGTGACAATGTATTAGTACTTTTAAAAATTATTTGCTACATTAGAACTGTTTTTGTTTCCACCTTGTACAGCAGATTTGTTATTTTTTGTCCATATGGGAACGGCTTGTGTATTGCTAGAAGCAAAAAATATGTATATATGTTATGAGAAAAAAAAATATAAATAATAAATATGGTAAAAGCCACACATGCTGATATAGGCCACGTCCATATGGGAACAGCTTGTGTATCGCTAAAAGAAAAATAATATATATATATATATATATATATATATATATATATATATATATATATATATATATATATATATATATATATATATATATATATATATATATATATATATATATATATATATATATATATATTATTGGATAAGCATTAGATTAGCAAAGTGCATGACCCCATTAAATGGATAAGGAGATATATTGCCTTTTTTCTATTTAGCAGTACAGACAGCTGAAGTTGCTACTCCTATTTCAGGTGACATTTTCCCATGTGGCTCCTTCGCTCTGTGACCTTTCTTTGGTTATTAATAGCAGTTGACTTTCTACAGTGGGGTCATAGAAATGGTCATTTCCTTGTATCCAGGCATTGCACATTATCCATATGAGCTTCACAGAAATGTAAAAACAAAAACTAACCCATTTTATTGCTGCTTTATACAATATGCAAAGATTCTCTCCTAGCTGTATGCCGTTCAGATCTACCTAGAGGAAAAAAAAAATGTTTTAACCCTTTCAGCCCCCGGGCATTTTGTTTTTCCGTGTTTTTTTTATTTTATTTTATTTTACTAGTCCCCCTAGGGGGCTATAGCGATCAGCAATCTGATCGCTCTGCCATATCTCCAGATCACATCTACAGAGTTGAGATCTGCAGATACACTGCTTTTACTTTCAATGCCGGTTGTATTCCGGCATTGAGAGTAAATGACTCCTGTTAGCTACAGGCATCATCACATGACCCTGTGCTGCTATGGCAACCACCGGAAGTCACGTGATCATGTCACGTGACTTACAATGGGGGCGGGGTAAGTCAGAATAATGGTGGCGCGCATATACATCTCGCTGCCAGATTAAATGGGAACTTTAAAAAAAACTTTGCATAACTTAATATAACAAGTGAATGTAAGAATGTTTGTAATATATCTTGGCAGATAAATCTGCACTATACTCCATTTAACAAGCACGGCTTCTGCCACCTGGGCTTGTCAGCCACTTAAAAAAAAAAAAAAGAGCAGGATCTAGGTACAAAATTAAAGGGGTACTCTAAGGAAATAAAAAATACAGAAACTTTAGTCTCATATACATAATACTATTTTCAATTGTCACGTGCTATTTAGAATTAATCATTCTGATTGAGCTGCAGATCCTGAGTGTTGCCCTTACCTTCTGGTACGCTGAAGCATAGATCATGGGGCTTTTTCTGCCAGTTCCCTGACCTACGTCAAGGAGCGTAGAGGGAAGCTGTGAAGAATCGGGAGTCGGGCAGAGCATAAATGAGGCGTGATGTTAAGAACGGAGACACCCAACATTGGGATTGGTCAGGGGGGCCATGCCATCTTATCTGTGAATGGAGGGAGGGAAGGGGGTAGTATCAGGGACTGGTTTGCTTTAGGATCCAGAAACATGCCACACTCATTGATCTGGAAGGTAGCATTCCAGAGGGGGGGCACTCGGGATCTGCACTTCTGCTACAGTGAATAGTTCTAAATGGTACATAAAGTGACAAGTGAAAACTGTACTATGGCTATGAGCCCTTATAACTTTTAAAGTGGTTGATGTAAATACAATTTTATCTTCCTTTTGAAAACCTCTGTAGTAGTATTATGTAATGGAAGGATCTGCAACCTGTAGCATTTCAGCTGCTGTGAAACTAGAACTCCTCACATGAACCTGAAAGCTGGTGGAATACTGGAAGTTATAGTTTTACGATAGCTGGAGTGCTGCAGGTTTGTGTACATTAAAGGGAATCTGTCAGCAGGTTATTGCTATGTAATCTGAGAACAGCATGCTGTAGGGATTAAAAAACAAATCATCAGGCTCCATGCTGTTCTTTACTTAAACTAAAGGCTTTATCACTTGGTGATTATCATTACTATGACTAGCTGACTTGTGCCATGTTATCTGACATACCCCCCTCCTGTACATTCACAGTGATGGGGTCAATCTCTATAGAGAGCCTAGTGTGGTGGGAGCAGCTGCCTGGGCTCGGCTACAAGACTAAACCTAAAAATGCACATTGTGTCAGAACGACTGCAACCAGTAATCTAAGTGATACATTATTGGATTCAAGGTCTCTTTGCCTATATCAGCTGCTGTCAGGTGAGGTAGCAAAAACCTGCTGACAGATTCATTTTAAGTCTGCTTCAAATTTCTATAAAATCTACATCATATACACTGCAAATGTGTGTTGTAAATGGTTGAATAATGGTTAAGTGCAAAATGTGTATCCTTCCCTGGAATCACTGTACGTTGTCTGTTTGCAGGTCTGCACACCTGGTATCTCGGTATCGCCCACGCGCTCCAATTATAGCCGTGACCCGTAATGGACAAACTGCTCGGCAAGCACATCTCTACCGTGGTATCTTCCCTGTACTGTATAAAGAGCCAGTAGACCAGGCCTGGGCACAAGATGTTGATCGTAGAGTCAACTTTGCTATGGAAATAGGTAACACTGCAGAAAGGACCAGACCCTGTGATGCATGTGTATAAATGTCGTGTTGCATGACTGCAGGCATTTTCATGATTGCTGCCTTTTTCAAATGTCCACTGATCATTCTGGTCTCCAAAGGCCAAAAAAAATAATTTCAATGGGGTCCTGGGTAAGATGCCATGGAGGCTCCATTTATAAAGCCAAAAATTGCTTTCCGATCTGGGCTGTTACATAAAGTTGTGCTTTTGAACGCAGAAAATAAGTTTAGATACTGACCAGCCATAACATTAAAACTAGTGCAGTGTGTCGTGACTGGCAATTTTTAACAGATTGAAAATATACTGCTATACTGGAGAGCTCTAGCACATCACAATATGGTACTCGTAAGTCAATGTTACTTCAGGGATATAAATCTGTCTCATATGCTTTTGTAAATCATTTTCACTTGCTTGAAAGAATCAATAGCAAAATGATGTGAACAGATAAGTGCGCCTTCCTTATCCTTCGGGAGGCTTCTTTCCTTCATTTTGCTAATGACAATCTCTACGGCTCAGTTGTTCCTGCAACCCATTGAAGTTGTGCAGGTAGTCCAGCGCCTACAACAAGGTTCTAGCACATTCTCAAGAACATGGACCATATACTAGGACATGAGCCATTACACAAGAAAAACTATACAGAGCCACAGATCGGCATCAGTCTATCAGCAGGACTGGGATCTGCTTCTTGTATGAAAGGAGCTGCAGCACTGCCCCAGCCCTGCAGTATCGTGTCCAGCAGGCTACTAGTGTGACTTGTGTAGTCAGATTCTGCCATTTTAGAGTGGCATGAAGGCTCCACATCCTGTACTGGGACTTAACAGCTCAGCACCATGCAGCTCTGTTGAGAAATGGCAAATACGTACTAGAATTTTCAGGTCTGCCATTGTCAACCTGTTTCCCTCAGATAAAAGTAGGTGCACACAATGCATGTGACGTCACGATGGCTGATGTTCCAAGCATTAAAACGTTCACCACAATAAGTTTGGCAGTGGCTCATGGGGGTTTGTGCAGCCCCAGACCATCAATGTGATAGCAAACAGTACCCTGGCCGATGTTTGACTCAGACAATTTTTTTATCCCGGTACCTTTTGTCAATCTTTACTGGTTTAATGGGTCTTGGTTTCTTCCTTGTGCAAGACAGTACCTGGTGTCTCATGGCCAGAGAGTGTAGGCAGTTCCTGATTGATTGTCATCGAGTGGCCCAAAGATTCCCAGGCTTGAATCTAAGGATCTCTGAGACATTTGATATCCATGCATCCAATGCTACCAAGTAGCACCACAGATTGTCCATAAGCTCTGTGGTCCAGTGTGCCCTGACCAAGGTTTGGGAAGAGATCACCCAAGACACAATGTACTGTATCAACAGGAGCATGCATAGAGATTATCAGGAAAGTATACAGGTATGTGGGGGGGCAGCACACACTACTGAGTCATGTTATGGCATGATGGAATTAACTCAGATTTGAACCAGCAGTAATTTATTTATTTTATTTTTACTTGATAGTTGGAATTATACTCACATTTGGTTCAGCAGTTTGGCTTCCCTTGACCAATGAGAAGTAACTGTTGTTTTCGGTGAATTACAAAATCTATATCTGGGGAGATTTCCAATCTGAATCTGTAATTCATTGAGATCGGATGTGATTTAAGCATTCCTTTTTAATTTTAAGCAGTGTATTGGGCAATAAGTGAACAGATCATTATAGAATTTCTGATGGCTTGACCGGGTGAGGGAACCTCAATATCAACTGGAATTGTAGGATGTTCCTGGTATTCAGTAGTTACTAACTAGCAAAAGTTCTCCAAGGAAAGCCGTGATGAACCTGCTATAGTGTCAAGAGAATTGATCACATTGGGCAGTAAATGCTAGCATGCCTGGACCGATATCGCACAAGAGCGAATTGCTGAAAAGCGTATTATTGGCTATGATAAACATGTCAGCACATAAGAGTGCATCATGGCTTGTTGAATGGCTGTAAGCATTCAGCTTTCTCTCACCATTCCCTGTCAATCACCAAAAGCAACTGAAATAGATTGGACTATGGCACAATACAAGAATGTGACTGATGAGGTTTTTTCACACACTGGTCAGCCACATTCATGTGTGTTGATTGCCAAGGGAGCAGATGGCACCAGGATTCACTGTGATAAGAAGGCAATGTGATGCTTTGGGGAACCTTGTCTGCTAGTATTAAGTGGAGTATATAAATATGAATTTCCATATTGTTTCCAACAAGTACACATTCATTGCAGCTGTATTCTTTTACTGGGATAATGCAGAGTTCAAGGTGTTGCATTGCTTTCTAAATTATCCAGTTCTGAAGGCGATTTAGCATCTTTGGGATTTGCAGGAAAATGAAATCCAATTTGCAGCAATGTTTTGCTACCAGATTCCATCAGACCCATTGAGAGATTTTGAGGAGTCTGTTTTAGCATTATGATGGGACCCGCACAATATTGGGTTTAATGTTGTGGCTTATCTGTGTAGATAACACAATTTGTGGGAATGTGCACAGTGCTAAAAGATTTATTGGGCATTTGTAGCTGACTTGGTGTATTAATTTGTATGATATGAACTGTGGGCAGTATATAGATTACAATGCTGCTGTTCTTTTGCTTCTTCTGTTAAATTTATTTAGAAGTACTCTAATCTTTATGTATTTTTTCTATATAGGCAAAGCCCGAGGTTTCTTCAAGACTGGTGACTGTGTCATCGTGCTGACTGGCTGGCAGCCAGGCTCTGGCTTCACCAACACCATGAGAGTGGTCCCAGTTCCTTAAACACTGCCATATTCCAACAGCTTTTGCTCACCCCCTCCTTTTTCTTCACTTAGAACGGTTTTGCCCATTACAGAAGTACACACTGGCAGCTGCAATTAGCCCATTTCTATATATGGGACAGAGTCATTACAGCGTGTGTACATAGCACTGTTCTGCTGCTCGTTACACTCCCTCTAGTAATAGTCAATTATTAGAAGTGCTGCACTCCATGGGAAACCTTAGTGCTATTTGTGCTCACACCCCTCTCCTAATGTCCCATACCATAGTGTGCTGTAAGAGTGTTTGTGTGTCACCCCCTGGGCCGCTGTGTAGCTTATGGTGTGGTAATGGAGATGTCAAAGTCCCATCTTGTCAACAACTTGCCAGCAGTGTGCTGAGTTTAGTGTTAAATAAAACCAAGCTCATAAGTGCCTCTTGTCGTTTGTTCATGATTTGGTATGTATACCGAACAAATATATAAGCAGTACCTTTTTGTTTTTGCTTCCATTTTTCATGAGCTGAACTATAAGATCTAAGACTTTCTATGTGCACAAAAGGCCTTTTTCTCTCAGATATCGTTCATACATTTTTCTAAATTGGTTACTGAGCTCTTCTTCTTTGCTGAGATCCATCTATCTCACAGATGGATTATCAACTGCACAACGCAATTGAAAAACAAGGATCTTAGTGCTGTGTGTGATTTTAGTTTTCCATAAACTGCACTGACTGACAACACAGTCGTGTGAACAGTGCCTGAGGCCTCCTTTCACATCTATTCAAAACACATAGGTGACATACCGGTGTCTGTTTTTTCCATCAGTGTGCCATCTATTTTTCCAGAATTAATAGAGAGATTATAATGCTTCTCATAACACTCTGCAATGTTAAACACATACAGTACCTCAACGCCATCCGCGTGCTGTTTTTCAGACCCATACACTTTTCTTAGCCCTTGTCATCTCTGCTGTAGGAATAATAAACCAGATTGGTCTCCATGTGGTTCCATTGGAAAACACTGATGTGAAGATCACTTATGTTATACGGGTACTTGTGATATCCATGGGGGAAAAAAAACCAAAACTGATTCCACACGTACCACAAATATGTACATGTGAAGGAGGCCTTAGTATGAGACTACCTGGGTTATCTATATACACAGATCTAAGAGCCTGCCCACCTAAGTTGACCAATGACAACATTGTGAAATTGTGTGAACACTGGCGACCACTTGAGGAGACACTGCCTCATTCATGAACGACCAGCTGGACAGCGTAATCTTACGCTAAGGTTAAGTTTTTGGATTTATTTATTTGGTTTTTTAACACGAACTACTGAGGTAGTCATTTTGACTACTTTGCACCATGTATTTCTATATCTGTGTCACGAGTCCAGTTGTTCTAGTGTTAAAGATCTTTTCCAAAAATGTGTGAAGAGTACAAAAAACAATTAACACTTCCTACTCCTTTCTATAGAGAAGTCTAAATCTTAGTTCACATGACTAGTTTTATGTACATACCCGCACACTCTTCCACTTTTGAAGGGGTTAAGTTGAATAAAGTGCATGTCTGTCCTTTTGAATGAATACCTCAAAAACAGTCTCTGCCTAGTCTAAAACTGTCAGCGATTGGTGTGGATATCCTTATCTCAGAACAAGGGGTGGGATATTAGGCAATAATGAACAGGAAGTTCTTGTAGTTGATGTGATAAAATCGAGGAACACGAACAAGCATGAGAATCTGAGTGACTTTGACAAACACAATTATTTTTTTTTTAGATCAGTTGGTCTGAGCATCTGGTATGGTGTGGGATAGAGAGGTTCTGATATGGTTTGGCAAGAACCTACCATAAATAGTCCAAGGAGTCCGTGACCCAGTCCCAAATACACACAAAGGAGCTACATAAGAATAGAATGGTCAAGAGTTCCGATGCTGCCCACTACCACAATCACCTACAATAGGCTTGAGCGCTTCAAAACTGGACTATGAAGCAAGACCGCACAGATTATGCCATTTTTACAGAGCCATGTGTCTCTGATCTGTACTTTATGATAGTACTTAATTTTTATTATTACTCCTACCAAGACATCTGCAAATCATTTTTTTTCTTTTTGTACCACCATGCTTCTACTACATCATTTAAAACTATACCCATAATTTATCCATACTCTCCTCCTTGAGCTATTTTCTTAACCTGTCATCCCCCCATACACATGATGGTTCCAATCAGCCAAGTATGGATGGGTTTAGCATATTGACAGAGAAGCAAATCACAGATTAACTTCTTTTTGCTGCAGCTTTCTTCGCAGAAGAAATGTGAGCGTAGAGATCCGAATTATGCTGATGGTCACATAATCGCTATTCTCTTGCTAGCGGGCAGTCATGGGGCTATATGCATGAAAACTGTGTACTTCTGGTCACAAGATTCTCCTGTGCTTCTATCAATAAAACATTGAAAGAAGAGAATCTAGTTTCCACAGCACTGCAAAGTGAATGCATACAGCCCAGGACTGCCCACTAACCCTGTGCATACAGAAGAATTATGACAGTGCGGGCATTGACTGCAGACTTTGTAGCCCAGAAAAATGTCTTAATTTATTCCCACCCTCCTGAATTTGATTGGGATGCTTCTATACCATTTTAGATGGTTAGCCAACTTTAATGTGTATGGGGTATGTACTTAAGAGTATTGGTTTTACACATTAACGTCTGAAAGGAAAGGTCTGCACAACCATCGGATAAAAAGCTTATTTGGCAATCCATAAACGCTAAATACATGGGAAAAAAAAACTTTAAAAAGAGTTTTGTTTCTGGCAAATCACACGCCCTTAAGCCTGCTTTACACCTTTCAATTTCGCATACGATATCGTATGCGATCGTACCTGCCCCCATCGTATGTGCGGCATGTTCAATTTGTTGACCGTGTCGCACAAACTATTCTTTCCCGTCACACGTACTTACCTTCCATACGACCTCGATGTGGGCGGCGAACATCCACTTCCTGGAGTGGGAGGGATGTTCGGCGTCACAGAAACATCACGCGGCAGCCGGCCAATAGAAGCGGAGGGGCGGAGATGAGTGGGACGTAAATATCCTGCCCACCTCCTTCCTTCAGCATTGCCGGCGGGAGCCGCGGGACATAGGTAAGCTGCTGTTCATCGTTCCCGGGGTGTCACACACTGCGATGTGTGCTGCATCTGGAACATTGAACAACCGGACGTTCAATTTTTAGTAATTGAACGTGTATGCGGTCAACGTTTTAACGTTCAATCGCACAGAGGTTTCACACGCTACAATGTAACTAACGATGCCGGATGTGCGTCACGATGTGACCCCGCCGACACATCGTTAGATAAATTGTAGCATGTAAAGCCCGCTTTAGTCATTAGCATGATAGCTTATGATTAAGTCGTCATGCTTATGACTAAGGGAGTTCATATTCCAGAAACTCATAATGATTTATTGCCTTTATTTCCCATGGATTTACCTGTTTTGTTTGTTTTTTTTTTTATGGATTGCTAAATACAGAAAAAAAGCGTCTGATGGTTGCGCCGACATTGCACTTCAAACTTCAATATTTTGGCTGCTTCTCATCCACATGATACGGCACTTACTGTCAGTATTGTCTCAGCTTTACATCAATGTAGAAGTGTGGTGAGCTTTTTTTTTTCCCCCCCACGTTGTAATTTTAGTAGTGTGACCTAGGACTTGGAAAAAGACCTTGGTCATGATTCATTGAAGCAATTTTCAGACTAGCAGTAAAATGCTTTGAAAAGTCACAAAATTTCGTCACAACTCGAGCTCCGTAAAAATGTGGTGACTTACAATTTACACACCAGTTTCTGACACCTACGCCAAAATGGGCAGTGTAGGGGTGCGAGTCCACGTGTAATATAATTCATAACTAGATGTCGCTTTGTACGAGAAATGTGACACTAATAAGATTCACAAAATTTTTGCCGATGCACACACTACTGGGCAGACCTGCACCTCTTCATGAATCAGGAGCATGAGATTTAGGGCTCATTCACATGACCGTTCCGTTTTTGCGATCCTCAAACGGTCCTGTTTTTTCACGGATGCATCCGTGTGACAACCGCATCCATCCCATTCCGTATATGGTCTGTATGTCATCTGTGTGAGTTAGGTTTTTTTTTTTTGTAGACTGCAAAAAAAAAACCCCACAAAAATATGGAAGGAGAGTTACATGCAGTCCAGGGTATCTGGCCAGATGCTGGTCCCCATATAGGGTCTATGGGGAACAGAATCTGGGGCAAAGGGGTAGGAGCAGGCGCTACATACTCACCAATCACCAGCACAACTGTCGGGGCTCGTGTGCCCGTTGTGTAATTGCATGCATTTACGCTGCGTATTGCACTGCAGCGTAAATGTGCAGGGGACGCATGCAATCTACGTAGATTGTGCATGAAAAATAAAAACAATGCTTTTATGAACGCAGCGATATGGGTGCTAAAATTTTGACCCAAATCCGTGCGTTCATAAAATGAGCATGTCAATTATTCCGTGCGCTATGGATGCAGCGCCCACTCTGCCTATGGTGGGGGCAGCACCCAGAGCGCATGAAATCTGCTTTCTTTATCGTTCCTATGGGAGACCCAGACATTGGGTGTATAGCTTCTGCCTCCGGAGGACACACAAAGTACTACACTAAAAAGTGTAGCTCCTCCCTCTGAGCCTATACACCCCCTGGAGAACCAGATCTAGCCAGTTCATTGCTTTGTGTTCAGGAGGCATACATCCACACATGCATTCTCATCTGATTTTTCATTTTTGGAAAGAGTTTGAAGAAAAGCGGGTCCAAGTCCAAGCGAGTGCAGTCCGATGTATGTCTCGCATCCATTCACTTGAATGGGTGCGAGGGATACGGCTCTCGCAGACAATCGCAGCATGCTGCCGCTTTTCTCGCATCCAGAATCTAGATGCGAAAGAAAAGCTGACCAACAGCTCAACCTCATTGCCTGACATTGGTCAGAGTGCAATGCGAGAATTTCTCGCATTGCACTCGTCCGATTTTCACGCTCGTGTGAGCGTACCCTCAAGCAGGATGTTGGTGGGAATGGCCACTGAGCTTAGAGTGTTACAGCGTGTCATCAGCAGAGACTGGAAGTGTCACACAAAGGCATAGAAGTGGACGTCCTTTTACCTCATCACACACTGATGATGGCTTCATTGAGAACAATGCCCTTTGGAAGTGGATGATGAACTCCAAGCATCCAAGTGTCACGTCAGACCATTCAAAACTGTTTACATCAGTGTGGTCTGGGTGCTAGAGGACCTGCAAGGGTACCTGACCACACCACCAGGCACAGGTGTCATCATCTTGCTGTACAAGGGACCAGTACACCTCACTGCTGTTCACTGATGAAAGTCGATTCACACTGAGCAAAAATGATGACCGCCAATAATGTTGGCGGCATTAAGGAGAGCGCTATACATCAGCTACAGTGGACACCAGACGAGCCTTTGCTAGTGGTGTTACAGTGTGGGCAGGTGTGTCTAGTCAGTACAGAAACTGCTCTACACTCTGTGACTGGTAGAGTATCAAGCTCTTAGTACTTGAATTACATCATTAACTCCTTCAACCCTCGGGCACTTTCCGTTTTTGCGTTTTTGTTTTTTGCTCCTTTTCTTCCGAGAGCCGTAACTTTTTTATTATTCCGTCAATCCTGCCATATGAGGACTTGTTTTTTGAGGGACGAGTTGTACTTTTAAATGAAACCATAGGTTTTACCATATATTGTACTGGAAAACAGCAAAAAAATTTCAAGTGTGGAAAAACTGCAAAAAAAGTGATCGCACAATAGTTTTTGGGATGTTTTATTCACCGTGTTCACTATATGATAAAACTGATGTATCTATGTGATGCCTCAGGTCGGTGCGAGTTTGTAGACACCAAACATGTATAGGTTTACTTGTATCCAAGGGGTTAAAAAAAATTCACAAGTTTGTCCAATAAAAGTGGCGCACGTTTTGCGCCATTTTCCGAAACACGTAGCGTTCTTATTTTTTGGGATCTATGGCTCAGTGATGGCTTATTTTTTGCGTCTCGAGCTGAAGTTTATAATGGTACCATTTTTGCGCAGATGCTAAGTTTTGATCGCCTGTTACTGCATTTTGCGTAAAACTTGCGGCGACCAAAAAACATATTTTTGGCGTTTGGAATTTTTTTGCCACTACGCCGTTTACCAATCAGATTAATTGATTTTATATTTTGATAGATCGGGCATTTCTGAACGCGGCGATACCAAATATGTGTATATTTATTTATTTTTTAACCCTAATTTTCAATGGGGGGAAAGGGGGGTGATTTGAACTTTTAGGTTTTGTTTTTTTTTTTTTTTTTTTTTAAAACTTTTTTTTTTTTTACTTTTTTTTTTTTTATTTTACAAGTCCCCCTAGGGGGCTATAGCGATCAGCAATCCGATCGCTATTGTCTATCTGCTGATCACAGCAATACAGCTGTAAACAGCAGATTCACTCACTTTGTTTTTCCCTCTGCTCTCGGCCGAGGGAAAACGAAAGTGAAAGATCATAGCAGCAGGCGTCATCACATGACCCTGTTCTACGATGGCAACCACCGATAGTCACGTGATAACACACGTGACTTCCGGTGGGGGCGGTGGTAAGTAAGAACCATGGCCGCGCGCATTTAAATCTTGCTGCCAGACTTTGGCAGCAAGATTTAAGGGGTTAATGGCCGCGGGTGGAAGCGATTCCACCCGCGGCTAGCAGGCACACGTCAGCTGTTGAAAACAGCTGATATGTGTGCCGATCCACGCCGCCTGCCCGCGGCAGGGGGCGGGGCTTAACGGGACACGATCCTGGACGGATAGATCCGTCCAAGGTCGTGAAGGGGTTAAAGGGAACCGTCATCAGATTTTTTTCCCTATTAAACTAAAAGAATCACCTTCTGTAGCTCCTGGGCTGCATTCTATGAAGGTGCACCTTGGCCCTGACTCCTCTTCCAGACCCCAAAAATAACTTTATAAAACCTGGCCGTTAGGTATGCTAAGTACCTGTGTTGGCCAGATGGGTAGGCTCATTTTTTGCTCCTGTCCCCCCTCCTGCCGCTGATCGCCATCCTCCTTTCTTGATTGACGTGATGACGCCTCCGTCATCATCCTCGTCGCATTTTCAAATCTCACGCCTGTGCATTTATGTCTGCTCTCGCAGGCGCAGTTCGCTCTGCCATATCACGGGCAGAGCAGAAAACATAGCTGCCCTCACTCGCGCCGGTGAGCTAAATGCACAAGCGCGGGATTATGGTCTGCGCTGTGCATGACCTCACCAGCGCCATCCTCGTACCCACCCATAATCTCACGCCTGCACATTTAGCTCACTGGTGCGAGCAAGGGCAGCTATGTTTTCTGCTCTGCCCGCGATATGGCAGAGCAAACTATGCCTGCGCGAGCCAACCTAACTGCACAGGCGCGAGATTTGAAAATGCGACGAGGATGATGACTGAGGCGTCATCACGTCAATCAAGAAACAAGGACAGTGATCTGCGGCAGGAGGTGGGACAGGAGCAGAAAATGAGCCCGCCCATCTGGCCAACACAAGTAATTAGCATACCTGGCATACCATAATGGCCAGGTTTTATAAAGTTATTTTTGGGGTCTGGAAGGGGAGTCAGGGCACAAGGTGCACCTTCATAGAATGCAGCCCAGGAGGTGCAGAAGGTGATGATTTTAGTTTAATAGGGAAAAATCTGGTGACAGGTTCCCCTTTAAGGCTGCGTGGCGCATGTGACCTTATCTTGCCGCGATGCCACTTAACTGTACTGCATTTCTGACGGATCCGGTATTGCAGCAGAATACCGCTGATGTGAAGCCGGCCTTATCCAGTCACTGTGCATGAACGTCACAGGTCTAATGTCATCTTCATGTGCTACAGGTAAAGAAGGGAATTTTGTTTACTTACCGTAAATTCCTTTTCTTCTAGCTCTAATTGGGAGACCCAGACAATTGGGTGTATAGGCTATGCCTCCGGAGGCCGCACAAAGTATTACACTCAAAAGTGTTAAGCCCCTCCCCTTCTGCCTATACACCCCCCGTGCTCCCACGGGCTCCTCAGTTTTGGTGCAAAAGCAAGAAGGAGGAAAAAGAATTATAAACTGGTTTAAAGTAACTTCAATCCGAAGGAATATCGGAGAACTGAAACCATTCAACATGAACAACATGTGTACACAAAAAAACAGGGGCGGGTGCTGGGTCTCCCAATTAGAGCTAGATGAAAAGGAATTTACGGTAAGTAAACAAAATTCCCTTCTTCTTTGTCGCTCTATTGGGAGACCCAGACAATTGGGACGTCCAAAAGCAGTCCCTGGGTGGGTAAAATAATACCTCGTAAGAGAGCCGTAAAACGGCCTCTTCCTACAGGTGGGCAACCGCCGCCTGAAGGACTCGTCTACCTAGGCTGGCATCCGCCGAAGCATAGGTATGCACCTGATAGTGCTTCGTGAAAGTGTGTAGGCTCGACCAGGTAGCCGCCTGACACACCTGCTGAGCCGTAGCCTGGTGCCTCAAAGCCCAGGACGCGCCCACTGCTCTGGTAGAATGGGCCTTCAGCCCTGAGGGAACCGGAAGCCCAGCCGAACGGTAAGCTTCGATAATTGGCTCCTTGATCCACCGAGCCAGGGTTGATTTGGAAGCCTGTGACCCTTTACGCTGGCCAGCGACAAGGACAAAGAGTGCATCCGAGCGGCGCAGGGGCGCCGTACGAGAAATGTAGAGTCTGAGTGCTCTCACCAGATCTAACAAGTGCAAATCCTTTTCACATTGGTGAACTGGATGAGGACAAAAAGAAGGTAAGGAGATATCCTGATTGAGATGAAAGGGGGATACCACCTTAGGGAGAAATTCCGGAACCGGACGCAGAACCACCTTGTCCTGGTGAAACACCAGGAAAGGGGATTTGCATGACAGCGCTGCTAGCTCAGACACTCTCCGAAGTGAAGTGACTGCTACTAGAAAAACCACTTTCTGCGAAAGGCGTGAGAGAGAAATATCCCTCATTGGCTCGAATGGTGGTTTCTGAAGAACCGTCAGCGCCCTGTTCAGATCCCAGGGTTCTAACGGCCGCTTGTAAGGAGGGACGATGTGACAAACCCCCTGCAGGAACGTGCGTACCTGTGGAAGTCTGGCTAGGCGCTTCTGGAAAAACACAGAGAGCGCTGAGACTTGTCCCTTAAGGGAGCCGAGCGACAAACCCTTTTCCAGTCCAGATTGAAGGAAGGACAGAAAAGTGGGCAAGGCAAAAGGCCAGGGAGAAATACCCTGAGCAGAGCACCACGACAGGAAAATTTTCCACGTCCTGTGGTAGATCTTGGCGGACGTTGGTTTCCTAGCTTGTCTCATAGTGGCAATGACGTCTTGAGAGAACCCTGAAGACGCTAGGATCCAGGACTCAATGGCCACACAGTCAGGTTGAGAGCCGCAGAATTCAGATGGAAAAACGGCCCTTGAGATAGCAAGTCTGGGCGGTCTGGTAGTGCCCACGGTTGGCCGACCGTGAGATGCCACAGATCCGGGTACCACGACCGCCTCGGCCAGTCTGGAGCGACGAGGATGACGCGGCGGCAGTCGGCCCTGATCTTGCGTAACACTCTGGGCAACAGTGCCAGCGGAGGAAACACATAAGGGAGCTGAAACTGCGACCAATCCTGAACTAAGGCGTCTGCCGCCAGAGCTCTGGGATCTTGAGACCGTGCCATGAACGCCGGTACCTTGTTGTTGTGCCGGGACGCCATGAGGTCGACGTCCGGCACCCCCCCAGCGGCAACAGATCTCCTGAAACACGTCCGGGTGAAGGGACCATTCCCCTGCGTCCATGCCCTGGCGACTGAGATAATCTGCTTCCCAGTTTTCCACGCCTGGAATGTGAACTGCGGAGATGGTGGAGGCCGTGGCTTCCACCCACAGCAGAATCCGCCGGACTTCCTGGAAGGCTTGCCGACTGCGTGTGCCGCCTTGGTGGTTGATGTATGCCACCGCTGTGGAATTGTCTGACTGAATTCTGATCTGCTTGCCTTCCAGCCACTGCTGGAACGCTTTCAGGGCAAGATACACTGCCCGTATTTCCAGAACATTGATCTGAAGCGAGGACTCTTGCTGGGTCCACGTACCCTGAGCCCTGTGGTGGAGAAAAACCGCTCCCCACCCTGACAGACTCGCGTCCGTCGTGACCACCTCCCAGGATGGGGGTAGGAAGGATTTCCCTTTCGATAATGAAGTGGGAAGAAGCCACCACCGAAGGGAAGCTTTGGTCGCCTGCGAGAGGGAGACGTTCCTGTCGAGGGACGTCGGCTTCCTGTCCCATTTGCGTAGGATGTCCCATTGAAGAGGACGCAGGTGAAACTGCGCGAAAGGAACTGCCTCCATTGCTGCCACCATCTTCCCCAGGAAGTGCATGAGGCGCCTCAAGGTGTGTGACCGACCTTGAAGGAGAGATTGTACCCCTGTCTGTAGTGACCGCTGCTTGATCAGCGGAAGCTTCACTATCGCTGAGAGGGTATGAAACTCCATGCCAAGGTATGTCAGCGATTGGGCCGGTGTCAGATTTGACTTTGGAAAATTGATGATCCACCCGAAACTCTGGAGAGTCTCCAGGGTAGCGTCGAGGCTGTGTTGGCATGCCTCTAGAGAGGGTGCCTTGATCAACAGATCGTCCAGGTACGGGATCACCGAGTGACCCTGAGAGTGGAGGACCGCTACGACAGTAGCCATAACCTTGGTGAAAACCCGTGGGGCTGTTGCCAGGCCGAACGGCAGTGCCACGAACTGCAGGTGTTCGTTCCTTATGGCGAAGCGCAAGAAGCGCTGGTGCTCTGGAGCAATCGGTACGTGGAGATAAGCATCTTTGATATCGATCGATGCAAGGAAATCTCCCTGGGACATTGAGGCGATGACGGAGCGGAGGGATTCCATCCGGAACCGCCTGGTCTTTACGTGTTTGTTGAGAAGTTTCAGGTCCAGGACAGGTCGGAAAGACCCGTCCTTCTTTGGGACCACAAACAAGTTGGAGTAAAAACCGTGGCCCTGTTGCTGAAGAGGAACAGGGACCACCACCCCTTCTGCCTTCAGAATGCCCAGCGCCTGCAGAAGAGCCTCGGCTCGCTCGGGAGGCGGGGATGACCTGAAGAATCGAGTCGGGGGACGAGAGGTGAACTCTATCTTGTAACCGTGAGACAGAATGTCTCTCACCCAACGGTCTTTTACCCGTGGCAGCCAGGTGTCGCAAAAGCGGGAGAGCCTGCCACCGACCGAGGATGCGGAGTGAGGATGCCGACAGTCATGAGGAAGCCGCTTTGGTAGCGGCACCTCCGGTGGTCTGTTTAGGACGTGACTTAGACCGCCATGCATCAGAGTTCCTTTGATCTTTCTGAGGCCTTTTGGACGAGGAGAATTGGGACCTGCCCGCGCCCCGAAAGGACCGAAACCTCGACTGCCCCTTCCTCTGTTGGGGTATGTTCGGTTTGGGCTGGGGTAAGGATGTATCCTTTCCCTTGGATTGTTTGATGATTTCATCCAAACGCTCGCCAAACAATCGTTCGCCAGAAATTGGCAAACTGGTTAAGCGCTTTTTGGAAACAGAATCTGCCTTCCATTCCCGTAGCCACAAGGCCCTGCGGAGTACCACCGAATTGGCGGCTGCAACCGCCGTACGGCTCGCAGAGTCCAGGACAGCATTAATAGCGTAAGACGCAAATGCCGACGTCTGAGTGGTTATGGACGCCACCTGTGGCGCGGACGTGCGTGTGGCTGCGTCAATTTGCGCTTGACCTGCTGAGATAGCTTGTAGCGCCCATACGGCTGCGAATGCTGGGGCAAAAGAAGCGCCGATAGCTTCATAGATGGATTTCAACCAGAGCTCCATCTGCCTGTCAGTGGCATCTTTGAGTGAAGCCCCATCTTCCACTGCAAGTATGGATCTAGCTGCCAGTCTGGAGATTGGAGGATCCACTTTGGGACACTGAGTCCAACCCTTGACCACGTCAGGGGGAAAGGGATAACGTGTATCCTTAAGGCGCTTAGAAAAACGCTTATCTGGACAAGCATGGTGATTCTGGACTGCCTCTCTGAAATCAGAGTGGTCCAGAAACATACTCGGTGTATGCTTGGGAAACCTGAAAACGGAATTTCTCCTGCTGGGAAGCCGACTCCTCCGCCGGAGGAGCTGAGGGAGAAATATCCAACATACGATTGATGGACGCAATAAGGTCGTTCACTATGGCGTCCCCGTCCGGAGTATCAAGATTGAGAGCGGCCTCAGGATCAGAATCCTGATCAGCTACTTCCGCGTCATCAACCAGCGATTCCCCTCGCTGAGACCCTGAACAATATGATGATGTCGAGGGAAAATCTAAGCGAGCTCGCTTAGTCGGTCTGGGGCTGGGGTCTGTGTCAGAACCCTCAGCTTGGGATCCATGAGATACCCCGGGAGGATATTGTTGGTCCAGCTGAGGTGGGCCAGGGAACAAAGAATCAACAGAGTCCCTGTGCTGAGATACCGGTCTGGACTGCAAGGCTTCCAGTATCTTAGCCATAGTCTCAGAGAGTTTTGCAAACTCCGTCCCTGTCACCTGAACAGTGTTAGCAGGTGGCTCCCCCTGGGCCCCCCCTAGCAGAGGCTCTGGCTGAGTAAATGCCACAGGGGCCGAACAGTGCACACAATGAGGGTCAGTGGAACCTGCCGGTAGCGGGGTCGTACATGCGGCGCAGGCAACATAATAAGCCTGTGTTTTGGCACCCCTGCCTTTCGTGGGCGCCATGCTATTATCTTCCCTGAGCAACACAATAGGGTATATAGCCAGAAATCAACTGTGCACTATACAGTGTAAAATAAACATATAATGTTACACTACTGCACAATGGGGATAGCACCACAGGTGCTGCTTACCACCCGCTTAAAGCGGTTGTGAGGCCACCAGAGTCCCTGCCTGGGTCTCCCAGATTTTGTCCCCCTCTGCAGCGTCCGAGGAGCTGACAGGAATGCGTCCTGAGGAGAGGAGGGAGCCGTGGGCGTGACCCAGAAAGAGCGGGAACTGGTGCCTGCACTGTGCACAGTGAGGGGAGTGGAGTATGCAAAGCATGCTCCAGCCCTCAGTGCTGCTCGTTCTGTGCAGCGTCCCGCCCTTCCCCTGCCTGTCAGGGCTATGGGCGGGAGGAAAGGAAACTAGGCCGCAAAAAGCCGGGGACTCTAGTAATAAACGCGGCCGCCGTAAAAGCGCGGCCGGCGTGGAAGTCCCCGGCGCACTACAAGTCCCAGCCGCGCCGCAGTGTTTCCATGGCAGTGGCGGTCAGTGCGGCAGTCCCTATACATAAACAGACTCAGCAACGCTGAGTGTGTAATGGCACATATTAACCCGGTCAGCGCCGCGGTCCCCGGTGCACTAGCACACCCAGCAAAGCTGGAGTGTTGCTGTGCGCGGTCCCCACGGGGACACAGAGTACCTCCAAGTAGCAGGGCCATGTCCCTGAACGATACCCGGCTCCTATCCAGCAGGCTCCACAGGAGTTGTGGATGAAGCACGGTCTCAGTGCCTGGAGACCGATAGGATCCCACTTCCACCAGAGCCCTGAGGGGGATGGGGAAGGAAAAACAGCATGTGGGCTCCAGCCTCCGTACCCGCAATGGATACCTCAACCTTACAACACCGCCGACAAGAGTGGGGTGAGAAGGGAGCATGCTGGGGGCCCTATATGGGCCCACTTTTCTTCCATCCGACATGGTCAGCAGCTGCTGCTGACCAATCTGTGGAGCTGTGCGTGCGTGTCTGACCTCCTTCGCACAAAGCAAAAAACTGAGGAGCCCGTGGGAGCACGGGGGGTGTATAGGCAGAAGGGGAGGGGCTTAACACTTTTGAGTGTAATACTTTGTGCGGCCTCCGGAGGCATAGCCTATACACCCAATTGTCTGGGTCTCCCAATAGAGCGACAAAGAAATATATCTTTGTACCGTGTTAGCCAGTAGAGATATAAAATTGTTGAGGACTTCAGTTCTTTTAAACAATTTTTTATTTTCATGTGCTAGAATACTCCAGCTCATTGAAGTCACATCATTAGGGAGCGGCCGCTGGTACATGAGTACTTCAAATGGAGTGGCCTGTACTTTCTACAGACCTGAATACCATAGAAACCTTATGGGATCAGCTGAGTCACCATGTATAATAGACTCATAACTTTGTACCCAGAACCTCAATGACCTGAGGGCCACCCTTCAAGAAGAGTGGGATGCCATGCCTCAGCAGATAATAACTCCACTTGTGCACAGCAGGAGACGTCATTGTCAAGCTGTAATTGATGTTCAAGACCACATGACAAGTTATTAAGACATTGACTTTTTTATTTTTTGCAGAGGGGGGGGTTGTATAACCACCATTGTTGGCTTTTGTTGCAGATGAGGAAATCACCATTGCATTCTTCTACTTAAAATGTTCTACTTTTATGATAAAATATCACTGTAGCGTGAACGTTTTACATAAATTTCACCCAAAAGCAAACATTGTGAGTAGTAAGTATATAACTGATTGCAGTCTTTCTTGTGAGCAATATAAGACGTGGACAGGATTACGTCTCCTTATATGACACTGCGACCTTGTGGGAACTTTATTGATTACAGCACCGAATATTTGCAAGAATTACAGGACAATTAACAATAGTGACCCAAGCTCACTTAAATATTATTAATTTATGGGAGGAAAAAAAAAGTTAACTGTCAAGCAAAAATGAGAATATGAATTGGTTTATATTTATATACAATGCATAACTTTCTCTGTATTGTGTATGTGAATAATTGCCAGCTAATCTGCACAGTGTGAACATGCATGTCATTTTTATTATTATAATACCCACTATGATAAATAAAACGTCATATTAGAACAATTTGCATGTAATTATTTAATAAAAATTTGTTTAGAACTAATATGAATTATTCATAAACAGCAGGAAAGGCAAAACCACATATAGTGAACTCAGCTATGAGTGTTATGTATTCTTGCCCTTAAAGGGAACCTGCCACCAGATTTGGCGACTATAAAATGCGGCCACTACCAGTAAGCCCTTATATTCAGTATTCCAGATTGCTGTATATAAGAGCCCAGGCCGCTGTGTAGAACGTAAAAAACACTTTTATAATACTCACCTAGGGGGCGGTTCGGTCTGATGGGTGTCAGTGCTCTCAGGTTCGGTGCCTCATCTCTACGGCGACTACCATCCTCCTTCTTGTGAGGTCCATGTGCACGACACGTTCTACGTCATCCATACTGACATTGAGGTTCTGTGCAGGAGCACTTTTATCTGCCCTGCTGAGGGGCAGATCAAAGTATTGTAGTGTGCATGCACGGGCTGTCTTCAACCTCTCCGCGCACTTGCACATTAGGCAAGACAGATCAAAGTGCGCCTGCGCAGGACCTCAATGTCAGCCTGTGTGGATGATGTAGACGCGTCATCCATACTGGGCTGGGAAGAAGGAGGATGTAGATCGCAGCAGAGAGGAGGCGCTGGATCAGAGACCAGCAACACCCATCGGATCGGACCACCCCCTAGGAGAGTATGATAAAAGTGGTTTTTTTACGTTCTACAGAGTGGCCTGGGTTCTTCTATACAGCATTCTGGAATTCTGTATATAAAAGCTCAGTGGTGGTGGCCGCAGCGTATAGTAGCCAAATCTGGTGACAGGTTCCCTTTAACCAGTAGCCTGGTTACTTTTCCTATTAGGACAATACCAGAAAGGTATCACTTATATATTGTCATATCCAAAGTATATAGGTCATCTATATCAATCTGCCAATACAATGCTGAAATGAGTTGTGATCTGACAGCTTGAAGCAATGTTTTACAGCACCAATACGTCTTACAACCTGAGAAGTGAATGTTGCACATGTCCAATGTAGACTTTCTTAATGTGCAGAAGTAGCTTTGGAATGGCTACTCAGTCCTCTGATGATTTCTTTCCACTCCGTGCGCTTCTGTGTGACATACTGAGGTGTTATGTTTTGCAGATTCAGATTAGTGCAACCCCGAAAATACTGCTCAGACAGAGCTTGTGCCACACATACCACATACATGCCACAATCGTAGCTGTTATGCTGGGTTGGGGCCTCTTCTTCCCGGTAATGTGGATTACCACCAAGAATGCTGCTTAGATTTCTAGCCATTAGTTGCGCGTGTGGGGTATTAGTCCCTGGTGAAGAGTCATAATGAAGAAATTCACGGACGGTACAGAAATAGGCAAGAAGGCTCCAGTGTGAACCCCCAGCTTGGGTTCCAGCATTATCATTAACAGGCAGCAAAATCAGGTCTTTTTTGGGTAGCTCCAATGGCTGTAGAAAGTCCGGAGCATCTTTCCCACAGCATTTTATAAACTGGCTCACGTCAGGACTGAGAAGGGCAACTCTTTCAGCTGTTGATGGGGCTAATGTGGATGCCAGGAATTCAAAAGTAAAGCCAATGATATTGTCATTCAACCAGTGAGGGGCATCCAGGAGTGCGACATCTGAAGAACGCAGAAGAGAATCCCCATAGCTCAGCACCACTCGATCCATTCTGAGGAATCACAAGAGCATATGCATTAATAGACATTGTGGACAGTAGTCAGGGAGTATTCAGTATTGTAGACATTTTCATAGATACAGTTTGCATTTACTTCTGAAAATATCGAAAATTTAAACAGAATTTTTATGCCCTAAAAGTAGATACAAAATAGTTAAACATTTCCCACATATCTACTTTACATAAGCACCATTTTTGGAAAAATTAAAATAAAATTGGTAGGAAGTTCATCAGCAATTTCTCATTTTTCCAACAAAATTTACAAAACCATTTTGTTTTAGGGACATCACATCACATATAAAGTGACTTTGAGAGGCCTATGTGACAGAAAATACCCAAATGTGACACAATTCTAAAAATTGCACCCCTCAAAATACTCAAAATCACACCCAGAAGTTAATTAAACCTTCACAGGAACTAAAGTAATGTGGAAGGAAAAGAAATGAAATTTTTTATTTTTTTCCCCCCACAAAAATGTTGCTTTAGCCCAAAATTTTTCTTTTTCATGAGGGTAACAGGAGAAAGTGCACTGTACAATTTGTTGTTCAATTTCTCCCAAGTACACAGATACCCCATATGCGGTGGAAAACTACTGTTTGGGCGCCCACCAGGGCTTGGAAGGGAAGGAGCACCATTCGACTTTTGGAGAGCAAAATTGTCTGCAATAGATAACGGATGCCATGTCGCATTTGCAGAGCCCCAGATGTGCCTAAACAGTGGAAACCCCAACAAGTAACCACATTTTGGAAACTACACCCCTCAAGGAATTTATATAGAGATGTGGTGAGCTCTTTGAACTCAGAAATTCTTCACAGAATTTTAAAAAGTTGAGTCCTGAAAATTAGACATTTTTCCCCATAAAAATATTGCTTTAGCCACACATTTTTCATTATCTCAACGGTTGTAGGAGAAACTGGACTGTACAATTTGTTTTGCAATTTCTCTGGAGTACACAGATACCCCATATGTGGGGGAAAAAGAGAATTTTGTTTACTTACCGTAAATTCTTTTTCTTATAGTTCCGACATGGGAGACCCAGACCATGGGTGTATAGCTTCTGCCTCCGGAGGACACACAAAGTACTACACTCAAACGTGTAGCTCCTCCCTCCGGGCTATATACACACCCTGGATGACAATCTAACCAGTTCAGTGCAAAAGCTGAAGGAGGACATCCACCCATAAGTAGAGATAGAGTAAAACTCGGAAAAACCGGAACCTCTGTCTACAACAACAGCCGGTGAAACACACGGAACAAGAACTGCCAACAGGCAACAGGGAGGGTGCTGGGTCTCCCATGTCGGAACTATAAGAAAAAGAATTTACGGTAAGTAAACAAAATTCTCTTTTTCTTCATCGTTCCTTATGGGAGACCCAGACCATGGGACGTCTCAAAGCAGTCCATGGGTGGGAAATAAACAAAACTGAGAAGTAGGCAAAACCTAACTTCACAAATGGGCGACAGCCGCCTGAAGGATGCGTCTGCCCAAGCTCGCATCTGCCGAAGCATGAGCATGCACTTGGTAGTGCTTCGAAAAGGTGTGCAGACTAGACCAAGAGGCAGCCTGACAAACCTGCTGGGCCGTAGCCTGGTGCCTGAAAGCCCAGGAGGCACCGACAGCTCTGGTCGAGTGCGCCTTAATCCCTGGCGGTGGGGGCACCTGAGAACACTGGTAGGCATCGGAGATGGCCGACCTAATCCAACGAGCTAGGGTCGGTTTAGAAGCCGAGAGACCCTTGCGCTGACCGGTGGTTAGCACAAAAAGTGAGGTGCACCGCCTAAAAGCGGCGGTGCGTGACACATAGATTCGGAGCGCTCGCACCAAATCCAAGGTATGCAACGCCTTCTCAAAGCGATGCACAGGGGCCGGACAAAGGGAAGGTAATGAAATGTCCTGGTTAAGGTGGAAAGAAGACACCACCTTAGGGAGAAAATCCGGAGTCGGACGGAGAACCACCTTGTCTTGGTGAAACACCAAAAAAGGTGACTCCGAAGAGAGCGCAGTCAAATCAGAGACTCTCCTGAGAGAAGTTATGGCTACTAGAAAAACCACTTTCTGTGAAAGTCTAAACAAAGGAACCTCCCTAAGAGGCTCAAAGGGGGGTTTCTGTAAGGCCGTGAGGACCAGATTAAGATCCAAGGGATCCAAAGGCCGCCGGTAAGGAGGAATGATGTGAGATGCGCCCTGCATGAAGGTGCGCACCTGAGCCAGTCGGGCGATACGCCGCTGGAATAATACCGACAGAGCCGACACCTGTCCCTTGAGGGAATTGAGGGACAGTCCTAGCTGCAGACCGGACTGTAGAAAGGACAGGATGGTCGGCAAGGAGAACGGCCAAGGAGCATGGCCGGAAGAGCGACACCAGGACAGGAAAATCTTCCAAGTCCTGTGGTAAATCTTGGCCGAGGAAGACTTCCGAGCATGAGTCATAGTGGAGATGACCTCAGAAGGAATGCCTGAAGCTGTCAGGATCCAGGACTCAAGAGCCACGCCGTCAATCTGAGAGCCGCAGAATTCTGGCAGAAAAACGGACCTTGAGAGAGAAGGTCTGGGCGGTCCGGGAGATGCCACGGCATTTCTACGGACAGACGGAGCAGATCTGGGTACCAAGCTCGCCTGGGCCAGTCCGGAGCGATGATTATGACCCGACGGCCCTCCATTCTGATCTTGCGCAGAACCCTGGGCAAGAGAGCTAGAGGGGGAAACACATAGGCCAGACGGAACTGGGACCAATCTTGAACCAGCGCGTCCGCTGCGAAGGACTGAGGATCGTGGGAGCGAGCCACGTAAACCGGGACCTTATTGTTGTGCCGGGATGCCATTAGATCCACTTCCGGAGTGCCCCACTTGCGGCAGATTGACCTGAACACTGCCGGATGCAGGGCCCACTCGCCGCTGTCCACGGTTTGACGGCTGAGATAATCGGCCTCCCAGTTTTCTACGCCTGGGATGTGGACTGCGGATATGGTGGACTTGGAGTCCTCCGTCCACTGAAGGATTCGTTGAACCTCCAACATCACCAGGCGGCTGCGAGTCCCGCCCTGGTGATTGATGTAGGCAACCGCTGTCGCGTTGTCCGACTGGACTCGAATGTGCTTGCCCGCCAACAGGTGGTGAAAGGCTACGAGAGCTAGAAGAACAGCCCTGATTTCCAGCACATTGATCAAGAGGGCTGATTCGGACGGAGTCCAAGTGCCCTGTGCTCGGTGGTGGAGAAATACTGCTCCCCAGCCGGACAGACTGGCATCCGTGGTGAGAATCACCCAGGACGGAGTTAGGAAGGAGCGTCCCTGAGACAGAGAGAGGGGCCGAAGCCACCACTGAAGAGAGCTCCTGGTCTGCGGCGACAGAGCCACTAGCCTGTGCAAGGAAGAGGTCCGCTTGTCCCAACAGCGGAGAATGTCCAGCTGCAGGGGACGCAGATGGAACTGGGCAAAGGGAACCGCTTCCATTGACGCCACCATCTGACCCAGCACCTGCATGAGGTGCCTGATGGAATGACGGCGGGGCTGCAACAGAGAGCGCACCGCCAGATGAAGGGACTGCTGTTTGACTAAGGGCAGCTTCACAAGTGCCGGCAGAGTCTCGAATTGCATCCCTAGGTACGTAAGTTCCTGGGTCGGGGTCAGAGTGGACTTGGGCAGATTGACAAGCCACCCGAATTGAACAAGCGTGGCGAGAGTGAGCGAGACACTCCGCTGGCAGTCTGCGGATGAGGCCTTGACTAGAAGGTCGTCCAGGTAGGGGATTACTGCCAACCCCTGGAGATGCAGGACCGCAACCACTGCTGCCATGACCTTGGTGAAAACACGAGGGGCCGTGGCTAACCCGAAGGGGAGAGCCACGAATTGGAAATGTTCCTCTCCTATTGCAAAGCGTAGCCAACGCTGGTGTGAAACCGCAATAGGCACATGCAGATAGGCATCTCTGATGTCGATGGATGCTAGAAAATCTCCTTGGGTCATTGAGGCAATGACCGATCTCAGAGATTCCATGCGAAAGCGCCGCACCTGAACATGCTTGTTGAGAAGCTTGAGATCCAGGATGGGCCGGAAGGAACCGTCCTTCTTGGGGACTAGGAAGAGGTTTGAGTAGAAGCCTCTGAACCGTTCCCGGGCGGGAACCGGAACAATTACTCCGTTGGCCTGCAAGGATGCCACGGCCTGTGAGAAGGCGGCGGCTTTGGAGCAGGGGGGAGCGGACAGAAAAAAATCTGTTTGGCGGGCTGGAAGAAAATTCTATCCTGTAGCCGTGGGAGATGATATCCCGCACCCACTGATCGGAGACGTGTTGAAACCACACGTCGCCAAAGTGGGAGAGCCTGCCACCGACCAAGGACGTTGCTGGCTCGGCCAGATAGTCAAGAGGAGGCTGCCTTGGTGGCAGCGGCTCCTCCGCTCTTCTGAGGACGCGGCTTCGCGCGCCAGTTTGGTTTACGATCCTTGGCTGAGGTAGTGGACGCAGCTGAGGGCTTAGAGGATGACCAGTTAGAGGAACGAAAGGAACGAAACCTCGACTGGTTCCTGCCCTGGACAGGTTTCCTGGTTTTAGTTTGTGGCAAGGAAGTACTCTTCCCGCCCGTAGCTTCCTTAATAATTTCATCCAGTTGTTCACCGAACAGCCGGGACCCAGCAAAGGGGAGCCCAGCAAGATACTTCTTAGAAGAAGCGTCTGCTTTCCACTCTCGAAGCCACAAGATCCTGCGGATCGCGAGAGAATTAGCGGAAGCCACCGCCGTGCGGTGAGAAGCCTCCAGAATGGCAGACATGGCGTAGGATGAAAAAGCCGAAGCCTGGGAAGTTAAGGCAACCATCTCGGGTATGGAGTCCCTGGCGAGGGAATGTATCTCCGCCAGAGAGGCAGAAACTGCCTTAAGAGCCCACACTGCTGCAAAAGACGGGGAGAACGAGGCTCCTGCCGCCTCATATACAGATTTGGCCAGAAGGTCAACCTGGCGGTCAGTGGGATCCTTAAGAGAGGTGCCATCGGCCACAGATACGACTGTCCGGGCTGAGATTCTAGACACCGGAGGGTCTACCTTTGGTGAGTGAGCCCACTCCTTAACCACTTCTGGTGGAAAGGGAAAATGGTCATCAGAACTACGCTTTGGAAAGCGTTTGTCAGGACAGGCCCTGGGCTTGGCAACAGTGGCCTGAAGACTGGAGTGGTTAAAAAACGTACTCCTAGCTCTCTTAGGAGAGGTAAACTGGTGTATTTCTACCAGAGAGGCTTGTTCCTCTGACACTGGTGGATTGAGGTTCAGTACGGAGTTAATGGATGCAATCAAGTCACTAACATCCGCATCACCCTCAGATAAGTCAATGGGGTACATAGAGGTAGCGTCTGAGCCCACAGTAAAAGAATCCTCCTCGCCCTGCACCTCAGCTCGTGAATCAGAGCCGTGGGACGAGGAATGAGAAGGGTCCCTGCGTCTCCGTTTAGGAGGACGGGGTCCTAAAACATGCTCTGAGAGCTCTGCAGAGCTCGGAGCAGCAGAGGCACCCTGAGAAGGGGGCTGATGCATGGTCAGCAGAGTCCGGGACAGCTGTCCCATGGAGTCGGCAAAAGACTGGGAAATAGCTCTGAAAAAAGATGCTACCCAAGCCGGGGGTTCTGCCACCGGGGCCGGAGCAGCCGTGGGGACCCCTGAAGAGGCTCCAGGCTGAGGCACCACCATGTTAGAGCAGGCATCACAATGTGGATATGTGCTCGGTTCAGACAGAATGAGCTTACATGCAGTGCATATAGAGTACAGCTTAGCAGACTTGCTCCTAGTGAGAGACATGCTGCTGAGGTGGAGGCTCTGCAGTAAAGAATACACTCCTTAAGAATGACCCCCTGAGAGTGTATAATAAAGCCCACAACCAGAGGTTGTGGCTTACCCGACCGCTTTTTGTGTGCCCATCGGATTCCACAGCTCGGACCCCCAGTGGATGCAGCAGCCAGCGCCGATCAGTGTGAGAACGCTGATAAAATGGCGCTGGAGTGAGGAGGGGGGGGCGGGGATTAGCCCAAGAGCGGGAATCCGGAGGGCCAAGGAGAGATACCGGGGAGGGAAACATCTCCTCAGAGAGGAGTGTCCTCCCCTCTGCTGAACGGCCGGTGGGCGGCGCCGCACTGTTCCCCTGCAAGACTGACATGCAGGGGGACTGAAACCGAAACTAGGCCGCAACTGAAGCCGGGGCCTAGATTTTTACATGCGGCCGACGAGCAGGCACCCTCGGCGCGGTTCTCAGGAAAAACCCAGAGAACCGGCCGAAAATCACAGCAGAGTTACAAAACACCCTCTCCCCTCAATACAAGTACAAGGGACCCCTGAATAACGTCTCAATACTTAGCTTTTGAGACGCAGGGCCAGGTCCCTGGGGGGGGTTAAACGCTCCGTCCGGCAGGATCCTGACAGGGCTGCGGATGGAGACCGGTCTTCTGCAAAGCAGAGATGACCGTGATGGCTCCCACTTCAAGCCAGAGCCTCAGAGGATGGTGAAGGAGCGCGGCATGAGAAGGCTCCAGCCTTGTAAAGTCAACCTTAACAGCACCGCCGACACAGTGGGGTGAGAAGGGACATGCCGGGAGTCCAGACTGGACCCGCTTTTCTTCCAAATCTTTGAAATCAAAAATCTTAAAAATTAAAAATCAGAGAATGCATTGTGTGTGTGACCTCCTGAACACAAAGCATTGAACTGATTAGATTGTCATCCAGGGGGTGTATATAGCCCGGAGGGAGGAGCTACACGTTTGAGTGTAGTACTTTGTGTGTCCTCCGGAGGCAGAAGCTATACACCCATGGTCTGGGTCTCCCATAAGGAACGATGAAGAAAACTACTTTTCGGGCTTGCGCAGAAGGGAAGGAGCGATATTTGAACTTTGAAGCACCATTTTGGCTGGAATAGATTGCAGACGCTAAGTCACACTTGAAGATCCCCTGACATGCCAAGACAGCAGAAACCCCAACAAGTGACCCCATTTTGGAAACTGCACCTCTCGAAGGATATAGTGAGTAATTGAATTGTATAACATTGGGCTGAGTAAATTAAAAATTCCCATTTTTTTCCAATAAAATGTTTCTTTGGACCAAAAATGTTAGTTAATTTTCATAATGGGAGGAATTACGTAAAAAAAAAAATTGTACAGTTCTGTTTCCCCTGAGTAAGGTAATACCCCATGTGGGGTTAAAAGCTACTTTTCAGGCACAGCACAGCACAGAGCTCAGAAAGAAAGGAGTGCCAGGTTGGAGTGCAGATTTTGCCGGAATGGCTTGAGCATGCCTTGTTACATTGGCAAAGCCCCCGACATGTGAGAAAAGCAGACCATCCATAAGTGACCCCAACTACACCCCGCAATTAATTCATCCAGGGGTTCACTTGAGCATGTTGCCATTACAGGTGTGTCACAGAATTTTATTCCACTGGCTGGTGAAGAAAAAGTCATTACAAATTTATTATTACAGAAATTCTGTTAGCTCCAGATTTTACATTTTCAAGTGGGGAAACGGTTAAAAATGGCAGCAAAATTTGTGACACATGACAAGACTCTGGAGGGAAGGAACGCCATTTGACTGTTAGGACCTCTGCAAACTATTCTAGGAAAATCTGTGACCTAAGTGCCAGAAGAACATAATTTCCCTGTATCCCCCAGTGACCCCATTTTGGAAAGTACACCTCTCTAGGAATTTATCTACAGGTGTAATGATTTTTACTCCATGGGTGTTTTGCAGAAACAAGCAGCAATGGATGTTACTGAGTGAAAATTGTAAATCTGCCATTGTAGTGCCCAGCTCGTGCTTCTGCAGACATGCACAGTCCTGTAAATTAAGCGGGCCTCCTCACTACAGTAATGCCAAACATGTAGGCTCTAAATGTGGTTTAAGCACACTGGGGCTCAGAAGGGATAGGGAGCGGGGCATTTGGATTTTGGGAGAACAGAATTTGCTGGATTTGGGGGGGGGACGGGAGGAGCCAAAGCATTTTTCCAGCACTTGTGTTACCATTAAATGTTGGATCACATTTATCCTGCGCTTTATGCTGAGCACTTACATCATGGTTTCCATCTAAATCACTGAATGGTGGAATTTAGATAACACCCCTGAGGGATCCATTCACTATAATGAAGAAAAAGAGTTTCTCTGGAGTAGGTCATCTCATTTCAGTGGTATCCTTTTCAGAAATGAACAAAACTGTGTGGCCAAACGCGCTTTTATGCACGCTTAAGATGAACACCTCCAGATTATAGGCCAGACAGTCCACAATCTCTCCATCTGCCTCATTATAATTATTGTTCCATCGGGTGTCCTGTCTGAATCACATATTTCAAAGATTTACACATAAACCCCGTTGTAAGGGCTCAGTGTAGAGCGCAGGATAAATGTGAGCTGCGACATTTGGGAGGCAAAATAAATTACCAGCAGGTCAAGAATTGGTTTAATTTATTTCCTATGCTGTTCGTTGTGCAGTATAAGTGATAAAATGGCTTTATTGTTAAGGTCAATGCGATTACAGAGATACCAGACTTATAACCATTTTTTATTTAGTTGCTATAAAAAAAAAGTTTTTAAAAAATTGTATGCAAATCAGGGGGCTTCGGTGCACTCCCGGCATGCCCATGTGTACAATGTACTGTTACACCCACTTAATTTACATACTAAGCACGATCATATTTTGATTGACAACACTCAAGCTGGTGTTTCTGATCTCAAGCAGTGGCTCTGCACCTTTGCATAGACACTGCAATTGTTCTGTTACTTCCAGCTTTCAGCGCTGGCTCCCATCTGCAGTACAGTACCAAGTGGCGGCTGAGGAAAGAAACCTGCCATGAGACCTGGTAATGACACTATGTAAACGTGACTTTATTGTTCGTGCAGAGCAGCTGATTGTCATATCTTGTTTGATAGCACTGAACTCAATCAACTGTAAGGCTATGTGCACACGCTGCGTTTTGACGCTGCATTTTTGTGCGTTTTCGGCCGCTAAAAACGCACAAAAACGCACCCGCGGCAAGAAAACACATGCGTTTTTTTGCCGCGATTTGGTGCGTTTTTGTGCGTCTTTGGCAGTCGAAAGCGCACAAAAACGCACCCGCGGCAAAAAAACGCATGTGTTTTTTGCCGCGATTTGGTGCGTTTTTGGCTGCGTTTGGCTGCGTTTTTTCAATGCATTGCATGGGGGAAAAACGCAGAAAAACGCAGGAAAGAATTGACATGTCCATTTTTTTTTTAAGCTCAAAAATGCAGCTTAAAAAAAAAGTTGTGTGCGGACAGCAAAAATGAAAACTCATAGACTTTGCTGGGGAAGCAAAGTCATGCAGTTTTGAGGCCAAAAACGCACCTGAAAAACACGCAAAAACGCAGCGACAAATGCACTGTGTGAACTTACCCTGATGGGACCTGTATATTCAGTGCATGACGTCTAACGGAAGCCGTACAGACAGCGTATGACGTGTAACAGGAGCCGTACATGCATCGTATGACATGTAACGGGAGCCGTACATGCAGCGTATGACGTGTGATGGGAGCCGTACATGCAGCGTATGACGTGTAACGAGAGCCGTACATATAGAGTATGACGTGTAACGGGAGCCGTACATGCAGAGTATGACGTGTAACGGGAGCCGTACATGCAGAGTATGACGTGTAACGGGAGCCGTACATGCAGAGTATGACGTGTAACGGGAGCCGTACATGCAGAGTATGACGTGTAACGGGAGCCGTACATGCAGCGTATGACGTGTAACGGGAGCCGTACATGCAGCGTATGACGTGTAACGGGAGCCGTACATGCAGCGTATGACGTGTAACGGGAGCCGTACATGCAGCGTATGACGTGTAACGGGAGCCGTACATGCAGCGTATGACGTGTAACGGGAGCCGTACATGCAGCGTATGACGTGTAACGGGAGCCGTACATGCAGCGTATGACGTGTAACGGGAGCCGTACATGCAGAGTATGACGTGTAACGGGAGCCGTACATGCAGAGTATGACGTGTAACGGGAGCCGTACATGCAGCGTATGACGTGTAACGGGAGCCGTACATGCAGAGTATGACGTGTAACGGGAGCTGTACATGCAGCATATGACGTGTAACGGGAGCCGTACATGCAGCGTATGACGTGTAACGGGAGCCGTACATGCAGCATATGACGTGTAACGGGAGCCGTACATGCAGCATATGACGTGTAACGGGAGCCGTACATGCAGCATATGACATGTAATGAGAGCCGTACATGCAGCATATGACATGTAATGAGAGCCGTACATGCAGCGTATGACGTGTAACGGGAGCCGTACATGCAGTGTATGACGTGTAATGAGAGCCGTACATGCAGCGTATGACGTGTAACGGGAGCTGTACATGCAGCATATGACGTGTAACGGGAGCCGTACATGCAGCATATGACGTGTAACGGGAGCCGTACATGCAGCATATGACGTGTAACGGGAGCCGTACATGCAGCATATGACATGTAATGAGAGCCGTACATGCAGCATATGACATGTAATGAGAGCCGTACATGCAGCGTATGACGTGTAACGGGAGCCGTACATGCAGTGTATGACGTGTAATGAGAGCCGTACATGCAGCGTATGACGTGTAACGGGAGCTGTACATGCAGCATATGACGTGTAACGGGAGCCGTACATGCAGCATATGACGTGTAACGGGAGCCGTACATGCAGCATATGACGTGTAACGGGAGCCGTACATGCAGCATATGACATGTAATGAGAGCCGTACATGCAGCATATGACATGTAATGAGAGCCGTACATGCAGCGTATGACGTGTAACGGGAGCCGTACATGCAGTGTATGACGTGTAATGAGAGCCGTACATGCAGCGTATGACGTGTAACGGGAGCTGTACATGCAGCATATGACGTGTAATGAGAGCCGTACATACAGCGTATGACGTGTAATCGGAGCCGTACATGCAGCGTATGACGTGTAATGAGAGTTATACATGCAGCGTATGACGTGTAATGAGAGTTATACATGCAGCGTATGACGTGTAATGGGTGTTGTATATACAGCGTATGACGTGTTATGGGACCTTTATAGGCCGTGTATGACACGTAATGAAACCTGTATATTCAGTGTATCACATGTAGTGGGAGCCGTATATACAGCATATGACATGTAATGAGAGTTGCATATACAGGCTATGACATGTAATGGGAGCCGTACATACAGCGTATTGTAATGGGACCTGGCTGCATATACAATGTATGACATGCACAATCTCTCCCCCGCTGCAGACACTCCAGCTTTACTCACTGTATTGCACGTAAGACGTCACAGGCATGCTCCACTGCAGATATTACTCCCAGCAGTGACAGAGTTAATTGTAGAATTCGTGCACCACATCACATCCGGGAGGAGGGCGCGCAGTGATGACGTCGTAGCCAGCTCTGCTGACACTAGAGTCTGTGTCGTAGCCGCCATTTTCGAGAAGCCTAATCTGTTTTCTTTGCGGTGTAAATGATGAGACGAAACGAACAGCTCTAGTGAGTGTGTCGTTTCAGAGAGTTCTGTGCTGAGAGACAAAACGTCACTGCCTTGGTCATGAGTAGTACTTCTGTGTAGCGTTATATAAAGCACGTCATGTGGCCAGATTATAGACTCGGACCAGACAGCTTGTTTGCTGCATTGGGTCATGTTTGCAGCATGCGGATTCCAGTGTATGTGCCGTAAATAGTGGTGTTTATCAGGCCCCAACCCTTGTGTGCCAGACAAAAGGGACATTGACTTTATGCTGCAAATTGTCCATTTACAGATATTTACTAGGCTACTTTCACACATCCGGTTTTTGCTCTGCGGCACAATATGGCGCTCTGCAGAAAAACTGCAACCTTTTTTTTGCCGCCGGTTGCGGGTTTTTTTTGCATAGACTTACATTAGTGCCGTATTGTGCCACAGGGGCTTGCGTTCGTTCCGGTTTTTTCCGCATGCGGCAGATTTAGCCGATGCCGCGGCCGGATGTATTGTTGCCTGCAACGTTTTTTGCTCCGGCAAAAAAAACCGCATCGTGCCGCATCCGGCCGCTGCTGCGCATTTTTCAATGCATGCCTATGGACGCCGGATGCGGCGCGATGCGGAAAAAAACGCATCCGGCCGCCGCATGCGGTTTCTTCCACTGCGCATGCTCAGTAGCGTGCCGCAACCGGAAAAACCGGACCGGCCGCATGTAAAAACTTATGCAAAGGATGCGGTGTTTTCGCCGCATCCGTTGCATAGGTTTCACAGCCGGATTGAGCCGCACGGCTCAAACTAAATGGTTACTCTTGTAGAAAGGGGACGTTGATCTGTGACATAATATCCTTTGAAGATCAAGTATATGAATGTAAAGTGGATATATTTATCTATAAACAGACGGTTCTTGACCATTTCTGCTGACAATGTATAATTTCTATGGTTATGTTCATACAGTGCTTTTTTATTGCATTTTTTTTTATTGCACTAAAAATGCTTTGTACTTTGTGTTGCATGCATTTGAATGGATAGCTACTGCTATAAAATGCTGTGTTTTTTTTCCCTAAACACAAAAAAAAAAAAACCGCTACATGTGAACAAGCCCTAAAGCTATAGTCCGGGCTGTTATGTTTAGTGATTTATTTATTTTTTCTTTTTAAACTGATAGATGGTTTGGAAATCTCTTAAACATGGCTCCCAACAAGCTAAATGCTAGATATTTGTTTAATTGCTACATTCTAAGATTTTGGAGCAGTATTAAAAAGTAGTAGCTACTATTTATTTCCTCTTTATGGCAACTTAAAAAATTGCTCAACTCTTTGAATCCCTTTCCTTCTTTAGTACTGCCGCCCTGGTGGTTTTGGCTAGTCCTGCAGCGGTGATGCCCTAACCATCATCCATGTGACCGCTGCAGCCTCAGAGGAGGTGGCACAAATTGGGGAGTGTAAGGCCCCTTTCACACATCAGTTTTTTGCCATCAGTCACAATCCGTCGAATTTTTAAAAAAACAGATCCGGCGACTGATGCCGCTGGATCCGTTTTTTTTTCTCATAGACTTGTATTAGCGATGGATTGCTACAGATAATAATAATAATACTTTTATTCATTTATATAGCGCTATTAATTCCACAGCACTTTACATACATTGGCAACACTGTCCCCATTGGGGCTCACAATCTAGAGTCCCTATCTGTATGTCTTTGGAGTGTGGGAGGAAACCGGAGGAAACCCATGCAAACACGGGGAGAACATACAAACTCCTTGCAGATGGTGTCCTTGGTGGGATTTGAACCCAGGACCCCGGCGCTGCAAGACTGCTCTGCTAACCACTGAGCCACCGTGCCGCCAGATGGCCTCATGTTTCATCCATCGTTCGATGGATCCATCGAAAATTGTTTGTCCGTCGGTTGGAGACAACGGACAAAGTAACGTTTGTTGTCTGTCGAAAAAACGGACGGCGACGGATCCGTCGCCGTCCGTCGTTTGGTGGGGTGGAAGCCTATGGGTGTAGGATCCATTGTCATCCATCAGATGATGGAATCCGGCGACCAATTCTGTTTTTTTAACTGCACATTCTCAGACGGGGTGTAAAAATACTGTATATATGATGCAACGGCTCCGTCGCATCAGTTTTTCCATAATCTGCGGCGGATCCAACGATCTGTCGAGTCAACTGATTGTGACTGGGGGCTAAAAAGTGATGTGTGAAAGGGGCCTAAGGCTACATGCGCACGCTGCATCTTTTTGTGTTCACAAACTGCAGCCAAAACTGCAGCCAAAATGCAGCCAAAACTGCACCTTGTCAGAGAGAGCCTGGAAATGTCACAAAAAACGCATGTAATTTTCGGTGCGTTTTTGGTGCGTTTTCGGTGCGTTTTTCACACCCTGCGGTTTTGCTGCGTTTTTGTGACAAATGTTGACAAAAACGCAGGAAGAATGAACATGTGCATTTTATTTGTCACAAACCTTTGACAAATAAAACGCTGACAAATAAACTGCAATGTGCGCATGACAAATCTGACTTCTCATAGACTTTGCTGGGAAGTCAAATGTCAGAAAGTTCTGACAACAAAACTGCAGCCAAAAAAGCAGCAAAAAAGCAGGAAAAAAAGCAGCGTGCGCATGTAGCCTTACATGAACGGACTTCAGCTCTGAAGTGCAGACTTGCTAAAAACCAGGAGTGGGTGATAGAAACACGTCACCACTGCTGTATTTATTATACTTTTCCTCTGACTGTTTCACTCCTGATTTTGCCTTACAAATACAGGGATAAAAAAAGTCACCAAATACTCAACGTGTATGTGGCCTAAGGCAGTGAATGACTAGGACCCTTTTACGTTTGTGCTGGCTAACCTAAGGGACAGAGTTTAGGCACTCCCTATTTACCATTAAAGAGGTTATCCACTACCCTAACTCATTTCATTTTTTATTGACCATTCATGCTATTTTGTGCCGCTAAATACATCTATACTCTTATTATAGGGATATAAACCTTTTATCACGCAGATCGCATCATTTGGTGCCTGCCAGAATCAGCTCTGATGTTTACATCCATCACTTTCCCTCTCCAGGCTTCTATGCTCTGTTACTACAAGTTTCATCATGCATTGCAGTGTTTTGTGATTACCACTTAGCTCACCCCCCTCCCTTCTGCACCCTGTGCTTCTTAAGATATTGTGAGATACCAAGTGCCAGAGCTGCCCAGGCTAGGTACCAGTCCATCTGACAGTTGCCAGAAGGCGAGTACCGCCCTGTCACTGTGTTTGCAATGCAAATTTTGGCACTTTTCAGCTGTCAACCTCAGTTATTAGATTAGCTAAACCCTTTACTAGTGCAGTGATGCGATCTGTATTTCAAAAGAAAAGGTGTCGGCCCCTGCTGTTACTGCTGAATGAAACTGTCATCTCAGGTTGCGAGTCAGACTAATTGTGATTAACTCAAAAACGTCTACACCCACCATCAGGAGCCTAGTGCCTACTTCCTTTCATTTGGTCTGATTTCTGTGTCGGAAAAGGAAGTATCAGACATAACAGAAGAGGAAGTAGAATCTGCATAACAATCCAGTACTATGTGATCCCTGCTGAGATGCGCTCATAGAAGCAATACATCCAATAGAAGTATATTACAAAATATATTGTTTTCAAGAGCTATGATATATGGCAAGAGGGTGAAAGAGCTGTTTTTGTTTTATTAAATGCGTAAAGAGGGAGCCACGGCACAACTCGGACAAGGTCAACAGCTCCGTGCACAATTCTGCACATTTACCATCTTTCATAAGTCAGTATTATGCATCAGTGTGTCATCAGTATTTGAATGCCAAAACCAGGAATGGAACTAAGGCTGCTTTCACACCTCCGGTTTCTGCAATGCGGCAAAATCCGGCACTTTGCAGGAAAATCTCAACCGTTTTTTTTTTTTGCTGCCGATTGCGTTTTTTCTGCATAGACTTTAATTAGTGCCGCATTGTGCCGCAAGGCCTTGCGTTCCATCCGGTTTTTGCCGCATGCGGCAGATTTAGCCGATGCGGCGGCCGGATGGAACGTTGCCTGGCAAGTTTTTTCGTGCAGCAAAAAAAAAAAACGCATCGCGCCGCATTCGGCACATTTTTCAATGCATGCCTATGGCGGCCGGATGCGGCAAAAACCGCATACGGCCGCCGCATGCGGTTTTTGCCACTGCGCATGCTCAGTAGCATGCCGCAAGCGTCAAAAACCGGTCGGGCCGCATGGGAAAAACTTATGCAAAGGATGCGGTGTTTTCACCGCATCCGTTGCATAGCTTGCACAGCCGGATTGAGCCGCACGGCTCAAACCGGATGTGTGAAAGCAGCCTTAGGCCCGTTTCACACGTCAGTGAAAAACACAGACGTTTTTCACTGGCGTGTAAAACACGCACATGTCCCTGCGTGTGCTGTGAATCACGGCACACGTGGGTTGTCTAAGTGCAATCCGGGCTCCGTTCTCCGTGGCCCGTGATTGCACTTAGAAATCAACTCACCTGTGCCCGCTCCCGCTCTCCGTGGTGCTGAATCCTCCCGCGGTGCAGCATCCGGCCGGCGCTGACCCCTGCAGCAGCTGCTTCCGGGTCGGCTGTGTCGTGCATCATTAAGATGCGCGACAGTAATCAGCCGGCTTACAAGCAGCAGGGAGAACGGGCTGCAGAGAGCGCGGCTGAAGCCGGGTGAGTTAAAATGTTTTTTATTTTAAATGCACGTTTTTTCTGGCACGTGTTTCACGGACCACACCACTGCGTGGTCCGTAGGACATCAGTGATGCCAGAAAAAAATGGACATGTCTCAGTGCGGCAATCACGCACACGCGGGTACACCGCACGGAGACACGTGCAGTGAAAAATCACTGATGTGTGAGCAGACCCATTCATTATAATGGGTCTGCGTATGTCAGTGATTCTGGTATGTTTAAAAAAAAGCACAAACGTACCAGAATCACTGACGTGTGAAAGGGGCCTTACAGAGAAGAACTATAATTGAAAGACTGACACCTGTTCTGTGTTTTGGAGATACACCTGGTTTTGGCATCCAAATACTGATGACACACTGATGCAAAATACTGACGTGAGAAAGAGGCCTTAGGCTATGTGCGCACGTTGCGTTCTGCTGTGACAAATATTCCACAGCGTTTTGTCACTGCATGTGCGTTTCAAAACACTGCTGAAAAGCTGCGTTTTGGAAGTATTTTGAATGTGGAATGGATGCATAATTCATGCGTTCTGGATGCTTGCTCTGCCATAGACAGAGTGGGAAAAGCATCCAAAACACACAAACGAAGTGACATGTTGCTTTTTAGAACACAGCGATTTGGATCAAAATTTCTGCATGCAAATCGCTGCGCTCTGAGGCTATGTGTCCACGTTGCTTTTTACCTGCTTTTTTGCTGCTTTTTCAACTGCAGCGTTTAATGGCAAAATAGATGTGCTCTGCTTTTCAAGCAAAGTCTATGGGAATTTGGGTTTCTTGTCCGCACTATGCAGTTCAAACTGCAGCCATTTTCTGGCAGAAATTTGGGCAAAAACTCTGCTTTGCAGTTCAAAACGCAAATGGCAAAAACAATTGACATGTCAATTGTTTTTGCCATTTGGGTTTTGCACTGCAAAGCTGAGTTTTTGTCCAAAGTTCTGCCACAAAAAGGCTGCAGTTTGAACTGCATAGTGCGGACAAGAAACCCAAATTCCCATAGACTTTGCTTGAAAAGCAGAGCACATCTATTTTGCCATTAAACGCTGCAGTTGAAAAAGCAGCAAAAAAGCAGGTAAAAAGCAACGTGGACACATAGCCTCAAACACAATGTGCGGATGGATTTTACACAGTCTTAATAGATTGTGCTGGGGACGCAGGACAAATGTGTTTACGCTGCAGTGCAATACACAGCGTGAAGGCATGAAAAACGCATACGTGCGCACACAGCATTATGTAGATTGATAGCACTTGCTTTGGATCACTGCCTGCCTTGAATTCGGAAAACTGCATATGCTGACACTGCAAGGGCTAAAAGCACACAAAGTGTGCAGGTGCCCTCGTCACCGTATTCTGTCTGCAGGGTTCACAGTGTGCAAATTTTATGATATTCTCCTCTACTGTCCTCCGCAGTCGCTAACTGCACTGGTCACCGATGCAGACAGAGAAGGAACGCACACACCAACGCTGCAGGAGCCCATTGACTGTGGGCACATAGTGTCAGAGCCTCTGTGAGAACCTTTGTGCAGCAAATGGTCACTGCAGACAAGAGATGGAGATGAGAACGTACCTGCACATACTGACAATGTGCTCTCAGCTCCTGCAGTGTCAGAGCAGCAAATTAACACCCCCTTTACCTGTCAGTATTGGCCACCCGCTACAGTGTTATCCTGTGTGCAGCAAATGGAGTGTGGAATCAGGCTACACCTGTACTGACACCTCCTGCCGTGTCAGTGTGAGCAGGGCTGTGGATTCACAGGTATTGCTGAAAAGCAGTCAATAGACATAAGGTGTGGAGGATTGTAATTGAGGGGGGCAAAACCCTAACTGAATGTATAAATGGTTTAATTCGGATTTTGGGGGTGACCTACTCCCTTTACACTTCACCCTTATATAGACAAGCCGGTTGCAGATGGCGAGTTTCACGATCTTAGAGGTCTAGGAAAGTAACATGTCATGTTTAGTAATCCGCATGTGGGTCAGGTTCAGGCCAGGGGTCATCACACAGATAATTGGATCAAGTGAAGTCAAGACAAAGCTGGGTCAAACACAGGTAAATCACAGGGAAAAACTGGAGCAAACACAAGGAAAGCACCAGGTCTGATCACCAAGCAACTACACACAGCTGGAACACTATTTTAAAGGACTGCTGTCAGCACAGAATGACTGTTCAATCCAAGTACAGGCGCTCGGTGCATCATGGCGGTGTTGAGGAGAGCCATAAGATGAAATACTTAATTAACCTCTTGACAAGGCATTGTGGGAAATATGTCGATTTGCCTTACATAATTCAGGTTTCAGATCATATACATGACACAGATATAAAGGTGGCTGTCATTGCCTGTTTCTCCACACCTTGCCTGGAATCCAAGGAATGTCCAGGTGTAAGAAGATACCATATAAGAGAAGACCAACCCAAAGATCAGATGACATTACAGACCAGACCATCCAGCATGGATCCACCAGATGACGTCCCTCCCATCACCATGGATCCATCCAATGATGTCATAGACCCGCCTACAATGATGCCTACCAATCAGCTCATGGACTAATACATTGTTTGACCCACTGACCAATGAACACATCCGGACATGCCCCTTTGCAAGGTTATATCAGAGCAAGCTCAGTTGTAATAAAGGCAGAGCATGGGCTGACTTCTGTCGAGGAAAGATGAATATCCGACTGTGTCTGATCTCATTTTTCAAGCATGCACTCGACCCACACCAATTAGACCAGGCAGTAGGCAACTAGTGATCTCTGGTTAAGAGTTCACCTTAACAGCGGGGTCAGTCATTTATATACACTTTCCCATATGCTTGTTTTCCCTCGATCTTCTCACTCCTCTCTTCTTTGTTCGGCAGGTCTGACTTCACAGAACTAGAGAAAGGTGGAAACAAACAGGTGGGAAAGTGTATTTTAATTATTAGCCCCGCCATGATGCACCGAGTGCCTGTACTTGGTTTGGACAGTCATTCTGAGCTCACAATAGCCCTATAGCAATGTGGGCTTGTTCTCTGCTGACCATTAGCAGCTAGGACCAACACTGCTGCTCATCTCTGCTGCCCGTGAAATGTGGTGTTCTACCTGAGGCAACCACAATGGTCATGACATGTTCAATATGATGCAACGTGCAGACGACTGCATTTACGGTCTGAGTGCAATGTGACAAAACATTGGATCGCACTCGGCCAATGTTATGCTAGGGGACCATACACAAGTTCGATTTTGTTTTTCCTTGGACTGAGTCTGTCTGATGAAAAAAAAAAAGAATAAATTGCTGCATGCCCGAGTGGCTCTGTAAATCGGATCACACTCAGCCATGCAAGTAACTGGCTTCATGAACACACAAAAAAAATAGGACCACACTCAGATGACGTTCGACTGCCATCAGATTGTTCACAGACTAACAGAATGGAGACTTTTTTTTCTGTACTTTCCACATCCAAGAAAATCAGATCACATTGTGATTGGCATACCATATTTTTTGGACTATAAGACACACTTTTTTCCCCCCAAATGTTGGGGGAAAGTGGGAGGTGCGTCTTATAGTCTGAATGTATGCATGGCTGCGGGGAATGAGGGTGCTGCGGTGGAGCAGGTCATCGGCGGCATGCGCAGACTGTAGCAGCGCCTGCCGTGACCACGTGGGCCCGCTCATTTCATATGCACGCCCATCATCTCTCAGCGCTGAAGCCGGCACTGACAGGTGGGCGGGATGATGGGCGGGGGGTGCACGCATAGTAAACAGCCGACCTGCGTGATCACCCCTTGTAACCACAACTTGGAGTGATCATGTGCGGCTTTATTCACTGCTCCCCCCGCATCATCATCAGTGCGGGGGCAGTGAATAAGTACGGTATACTCACCGGTCACTGATCCCTGCAGCATCGTGATGTCCTCCTGTCCGCCGGCCAGCTGATCTGTGTAGAGAACGGTCAGCACAGCGATGACGTCATCTCTGTGCTCACCGCTCTCCACACACATCAGCGGCCGGCAGACGGGAGGACATCGTAGTGCTGCAGGGGAATGGTGACGGCTCCACACAGGTCAGCGATGCTGCTACTGAAACAGAGGAGGACGAGCGATGCTACAAGGAGTGAGGAAAGGTAAGTATAAACGTTTATTTTTTCTGTGCCATAGGATACAGGTCATATAGCAGGATGGGAGTATATTGCAGAATGGGGGTATATTGCAGGGTGAGGGCATATACCAGAATGGGGGTATATAGTAGGATGGGGGTATATATCAGGATGGGGCTATACCAGGATGGGGGCTATACCAGGATAAGGGACATATATAAGGATAGGGATCATATAGAAGGCAGAAGGATCATTACCAGGATGGGATACCTTAGTAGAGAATTTGGGGACATTACCCCCATAACAGTGTCAGCAGTAGAACCTCGCCCCATAAGAGTGTGTCATGACCAAATTTTTTGCTTAAAATTTTATTTTTCTATTTTCCTCCTCTAAAACCAGTGTGCGTCTTATGGTCCAGTGCGTCTTATAGTCCGAAAAATACAGTAATTGATTTCATTTTCTCAGTAGAGAAAAAAATGGTTGTCTGTGCCTAACCTTAGTGGCAGTGTGGCTGAGACAACACAGCTGTTCACACTCTGATGGCCCGAAGTGATGTGGTCATGACATGATATACCGTATTTTCTTAAAATGAGACAGGATCTTGTATTATTTTTTGCTCCAAAAGATATGCTAGTGTGCCGACCCTGCAGCGGTCGAACCACTCGGATCCGGGGTCTGCTGTGGCTCGAGGTTCTCCGGACCTGGGGGCTTGTGGCCACTTCAAATAAAAAGGGGGTATTTACAGGGGATAAGCGTTTGTGACGCCACCCGTGGTTCGCGGTAAGGGGAGTACCGCCGCTGCCGATGGGAGTACCCGGGAGAGATGGAGTGGGGCAGCCAGATGACGTGTTCCCTCCATGGGTAGGGGAGGCTGTTGTGAATGTCAGTTATGCTGTTGCTGCTGTGAGGCTCCCTCTTGTGGCCAGGAATGGATTTGACAGAGACCAGGTGTTCTTGAGCAATGGGCGTTTCCATTGCTAACTCTCTGCCTATTTAAGCCTTGGCCTCCTGGCAGTCTGAGCTGGTTATCATTGTCCTGTAGCTCACCTGCCTTTTCATCTTGGTTCTGACCACATCGACCCCAGATAAGTGCTTGGTTCTTTCTTAGTTGTTGTGTTCTTTTTGTTCTTATCTGGGTTTGTCATTTACTGTGGTTATTGTCAGTTTATTTGCATGCAGGAATCTTCTCTCTCTGTTGCTTAGCTGGGAAGCTCCCTGCAGCTATTTTTGGAGTTTTGCTCCTATAAGTCCATGTGTGTGTTTATTCTTTAACTAGAAGGTGGCCCGATTCTAACGCATCGGGTATTCTAGAATTTATTGTGTAGTTGATGTATGATTTTTGTTATATATGTATAGATGTTGTTGTGTGTAGTTACCAGTGTTTGTGTAGGGGCTGTAAATGTTCTGGGTGTTGTCTGGGTGGGGGTGTGTGAGAGCGGTGTAGTTTGTGTGGAGCGCTGTGCGTGTGTTGCGTTGTTTGTGGAGCGCTGTGTGTCTGCAGTGTTGTCTGTGTGTGGTGCTGTGTGTGTTGCGCGGTTTGTGTGGGTGTGGGGTGCGTGTGTGTGTTTTGGGGGAGGTATGTTTTGTGCAGTGTGTGTGTGTTGCGCGGTATGTGCGTATATTTGTGTATGCTGCGGTGTTTGTGTGTTGGGTGTTGTGTGTGTGCGGCATTGTCTGTGTGTGTGTGGGTGTCTGTGTAGGGCGGTGTTTGTGGTTCCCAGTGTGTGTGTGGTGTGTTGTGCGGTGCGCATGTGGCAGTGTGTGTGTGTTTTGGGGGGAGGTGTGCACCCCCATCGTGCTCCATCCCCCATGCTGCGCACCCCCCATCGTGCTCTATCCCCCATGCTGTGCATCCCCATCGTGCTCCATCCCCCATGCTGCGCACCCCCATCGTGCTCCATCCCCCATGCTGCGCACCCCCATCGTGCTCCATCCCCCATGCTGCGCATCCACATCGTGCTCCATCCCCCATGCTGCGCATCCCCATCGTGCTCCATCCCTCATGCTGCGCACCCCCCATCGTGCTCCATCCCCCATGCTGCGCACCCCCATCGTGCTCCATCCCCCATGCTGCGCACCCCCATCGTGCTCCATCCCCCATGCTGCGCACCCCCATCGTGCTCCATCCCCCATGCTGCGCACCCCCCATCATGCTCCATCCCCCATGCTGCGCACCTCCCATCGTGCTCCATCCCCCATGCTGCGCACCCCCCATCGTGCTCCATCCCCCATGCTGCGCACTCCCCATCATGCTCCATCCCCCATGCTGCTCACCCTCCATCGTGCTCCATCCCCCATGCTGCGCACCCCCATCGTGCTCCATCCCCCATGCTGCGCACCCTCCATCGTGCTCCATCCCCCATGCTGCGCACTCCCTATCGTGCTCCATCCCCCATGCTGCGCACTACCCATCGTGCTCCATCCCCCATGCTGCGCACCACCCATCGTGCTTCATCCCCCATGCTGCGCACCCCCCCATCGTGCTCCATCCCCCATGCTGCGCACTCCCCATCGTGCTCCATCCCCATGCTGCGCACTCCCCATCGTGCTCCATCCCCCATGCTTCGCACTCCTCATCGTGCTCCATCCCCCATGTTGTGCACTCCCCATCGTGCTCCATCCCCCATGCTGCGCACCCCCCATCGTGCTCCATCCCCCATGCTGCGCACCCCCCATCGTGCTCCATCCCCCATGCTGCGCACCCTCCATCGTGCTCCATCCCCCATGCTGCGCACTCCCTATCGTGCTCCATCCCCCATGCTGCGCACTACCCATCGTGCTCCATCCCCCATGCTGCGCACCCCCCATCGTGCTCCATCCCCCATGCTGCGCACTCCCCATCGTGCTCCATCCCCAAGCTGCGCACTCCTCATCGTGCTCCATCCCCCATGTTGTGCACTCCCCATCGTGCTCCATCCCCCATGCTGCGCACTCCCCATCGTGCTCCATCCCCCATGCTTTGCACTCCCCATCGTGCTCCATCCCCCATGCTGCGCACCACCCATGCTGCGCACCCCCCATCGTGCTCCATCCCCTATGCTGCGCACCCCCCATCGTGCTCCATCCCCCATGCTGGGCACTCCCCATCGTGCTCCATCCCCCATGCTGCGCACCCCCCATCGTGCTCCATCCCCCATGCTGCGCACCCCCCATCGTGCTCCATCCCCCATGCTGCGCACTCCCCATCGTGCTCCATCCCCCATGCTGCACACTCCCCATCGTGCTCCATCCCCCATGCTGCGCACCCCCATCGTGCTCCATCCACCATGCTGCGCACTCCCCATCGTGCTTCATCCCCCATGCTGCACACCCCCCATCGTGCTTCATCCCCCATGCTGCACACCCCCCATCGTGCTTCATCCCCCATGCTGCGCACTCCCCATCGTGCTCCATCCCCCATGCTGCGCACTCCCCATCGTGCTCCATCCCCCATGCTGCGCACTCCCCATCGTGCTCCATCCCCTATGCTGCGCACTCCCCATCGTGCTCCACAGTCACACAACAGACAGTATACACGCACACATCTGATCGCATACACTCACACCCCACTTCTGCCTGTGCCCTCCGGTGGGCGGTCCCAGCAGCTGTGCTACACGCCGTGCTCCTCTGCCTTCTGCCGACACGCACACATCCGATCGCATACACGCGCACACCCGATCGCATACACGCTCACACCCGATCGCATACACGCGCGCACACATTGACGATATCGCACATACGCGCTCACACACTCACAACATCCGGAGATACCACATGCTTCCGGCCATGTGATCCTCCGGCAGGTCCTGGAAGGTCACTGCACGCACAGTATCGCCGCCGAGAAGCAAGCGATATCACTGGATGTTGTTGTGTGTGGATGCAATCTGATGTGTGTGTGAGAGTGAGTGAGTGTGATCTGATGTGTGTGTCTGTTCTTATGTGTGAGGGTGTGTGTGTGTGTGTTCCGCCGCTGCAGGACCATGATGCACTCACCTGCTCCCGCTCAGCTTCTGGTGAGTATGATCGGGGGTCTTCTTTCTTCTGTCTTCTCTCTTCTGCACGTGTACCGGGAGCCGGTGTATGCTGGTAACCATGCTACACAATATTACCCAATGTGTACCATGGTTACCAGCGTACCCCGCCCCCCGCACGCACGGGAGCCCACACCAGCATACGCCGGCAACCCCAGCAATGCGAGGGTATGTGTCGGCTGGGTTGCCGGCGTACGCTGGTGTGGGCTCCCGGGGGTACAGCACTCACCTGGGAGTCGGGGCTCCGTGTCGGTTCGGGGAATGCGTGCGGGGGGCGGGGCCAGGGCGGGCGTGCAATGCTTGAGGGGGGCGGGGCATGTCCGAGTTGCCAATGCGTGCAGGGGGCCGGGGCGAGAGGCCAATCCATGCGAGGGGGCGGAGCTGAGGCGAGCCGAGCGGCCAATGAGAAGCTTGTCGCGGTAACGACAGAATTTTGGAGCAAGACAGACAGGCAGACAGACAGAATAAGGCAATTATATATATATAGATTTGTAATTGTTCCTGTTTTTCTGTTCATTGGTTTGACAAGAGCGCCTGATATAGGACGGAGTACAGATCGTGCGATCTGAGGACCTTTTTGTACTATCAGGCATTTGGGTTTTTGTAGGGTTTTTCTCTGGCCACCATCAGCCCCTTTCCTATCCTTTCCTATTTAGTTAGTGGGGCTTCACCTTTGCTAATCCTCCATCTGTGTATTGTATTTTCCTATATCACCGTAGTCTTTGAATGTGGGGGCTTGCTATACATTTGGGGGTCTACTCTGAGGCAGAGAGTTATTCATCCTTCCTTGCTTTAGGATAGCTAGTTTCTCCGGCTGGGTTCGCGGTGCATAGGATGTTAGTTCACTCCTCAGCTACTTCTAGTGTTGGTGGTTAGTAAGGGGATGGCGGCCAGATTAGTTGCCAATGCTCTTGTCACCTTTTTGCCAATAATACATTGTGATCTTCCATGGTTCCGGATCATAACAGGAGGCCCTGTGACTCTGGTTGGTGGAGGTGATGCGGAGCGTGGTGCAGATGGGAAGCAGGGGGGAGGACAGCGTACTCACTCAGGTAATGTTGGCAGTGCTGCGACCGCAAAGCAGACTCCGACCAAAGGTTAACTAAGTCTCTGGGTGCCGCTGCCCTCTTGGGGGAGCTTGTCCAGGAGTCCACTCCCTTTGGTATTGCTGATGGTCTATACCTTGCCCCCATGCACTGTATTTTAGTGTTCGTTGTGACCCCTATGCTTGAAGCTGTCTGGGTCCCGCTCCCCACTGTTAAGTAGTAAAGATGTGCTCTCGATGTAAAGCCCTATCCCCCTCTTTGTGTTGATGCCTTCGATCTCTGAGCTCTTGGGGAAAGTCCATAAAGAAGCTATCCTCCACAGGTTAAATATCAGGTTGCATGAAGCTACTCCCTGATCTAGGGTCCAGTACCCTGCTGTCATGCTTGGTCCCGGTTCAGTTACTAAGTACTCCAGTGCCCGCCGTTCCCCAAAACTAAGCCTGGCACCTTTCTCCAGTACCCTGCGACCGGGTCTCCGACTCCTTTGGTCCCAGACCACCGTATGCAACCTAGCCAAAAGTCCCCAGGGAGCTCCAACTCCCAGCTCCTCACTCTTTGGGAGCTACTTATAATCTGCCTTTCAGCTCTGCTCTGCTCTCCACTTCCTCCCTCACTGACTTCCTCCCTCCCATCAGACTGTTTGACCACTAGGCGAGTGGCCCTGTTTCAGCTGGACCACCCACTGGCCTGAAAGGGTGTGGTGTGAAGTGTGACTAGGATTTGGATGCTGATGGAGCAATACCAACATTTGGGATCCCAGAACCATGGGAGGTTGAGTCCTGCACCAGAAGAAGAAAGAGGGTGCAGTACCCTGTGACGCCCTGACTAGTCCAGGGGTGTCACACTAGGCATTATTTTATATATAATCTTTTACATTTTTAAATTAACAAAAAAGGAAAATGTGCCAATGAAAAGGTTTGGGCACCCTGCATGGTTAGTACCTAGTAACACCCCCTTTGGGAATCATCACAGCTTGTAAACGCTTTCAGAACCCAGCCGAGAATCTTTAAATTCTTATTTGAGGGATTTTCATCCATTCTTCCTTGAAAAAGTCTTCCAGTTCTGTGAGTTTCCTGGGTTATCTTGCATGCACTGCTCTTTTGAGGTCTAGCCACAAATTTCCAATGATGTTCAGATCAGGGGAATTTGAGGGCCATTGTTAAACCTTCAGCTTGCGCCTGTTGAGGTAGTCTATTGGTTATAGGAGACATTACTCCTCCCTCTGACACGCCTCCTCTCCTGGGCTGCAGGCCTGTTGCCTAGGAGATGGAGGAGCGTCACTAGGCGGCGCCGGCGTCTTGTGGCCGCGCGGTGGAGCGGGTGCCAGAAGGTGAGTTGTTTTTTTTTTATTTTTAAGCTGTGTGCGGCTGTGCCAAGGTGTGGGGGGACAGAGCCAGCACGGGGGCAAACAAACAGAGCACGGGGGCAAACAAACAGAGCACGGGGGCAAACAAACAGAGCACGGGGCAAACAAACAGAGCACAGGGCAAACATGGCTGCAAGGATGGGGGAAACGTGCAAAGATGGAGAGAAATGTGCAAAGATGGGGGAAACATGCAAAGATGGGGAAACATGGCTGCAAGGATGGGGGTAAACATGACTGCAAGGATGGGGGGAAACATGACTGCAAGGATGGGGGAAACATGCAAGGATGGGGGGGGGGGGGGAAACATGCCAGGATGGGGTACATTTAGCAGGAAGGGGAACATGCCAGGAAGGGGTACATTTACCAGTATGGGGGATACATTTACCAGGATGGGGGGAAACATGAAAGGATGGGGGTACATGAACATGCCAGGATGGGGAACATTTAGCAGGAAGGGTGACATTTATCAGGATGGGGTACATTTACCAGGATGGGGTACGTTTACCAGGAAAGGATACATTTACCAGGATAAGGGAACATGCCTGGATGAGGTACATTTACCAGGATGGTGTAATTTAACAGCATGGGGGAACATGCCAGGATAGGATACATTTACAATGATGGAGTACATTTACCAGGATGGGGAATATGCTGGAATGGGGTACATTTACCAGGATGGGGTACATTTACCAGGATGGGGCCATGATGTGGACAAATATACCAGAATGTAGGAAATATATATCAGGATGGGGGACATGTTTACCAGGAAGTGGCCAGGAAGGGGGATAGAACTACACAATGAAAGGGTAGGGGAGCAACTCGTACGTCTTTATGGGATTTCAAGATGTTCAGACTTTGAAATGTAGATGTGGATTACAGGGTGAAATCTGATTGCATTCCATGCTAAAATCTCTGTCTAATATGCTGCAATTTATTTCCAGAAAGATCAATCCAACTGCTGTGTCTGGAAAGGGAAGGGGCTCATTTTCAATGTGTGGTAAAAATGCATGAGCGTGATGCATGCTTGCTTGCTGAAGAGAAGAGAAGACTGCAAAAGTAAGGTTACAATCAATTATTTACATAATCGGATTGGTTGGCACGTCGAAAAAAAAAATTAGTTTAGGGCTACAGTTTGAGCACTGGGCCTGGGAAAGGTTCGCCATGACTGCCATAGGGGATAGTTTTGCCACTGCCGCATCCTCTGTGCCATACATTTTTTATGTTTGGCAACCTTTTATAACTTAGGCTATCAAGTACCCCTTGCATGTACACTCCTCTGATGACTTTTCATCATTGAGAAAGAAATGCATCAGTGGGATACCACTTTTCATTTGGGGGCATCTAGCTTAGCCCCATGCTTGAGTACTGCCCTTGTAAGGGTGGGAGCACTCACACGGGGTATGAAAGGGCAGGTAGATTTTCCCTGGAATCTGTCCCTTCCCCTGGAGACTCTACATACCAGGATGGTCAGTCTACGAAACGAGTGAGATTGAAGCCGTTTTTCTTACTTGCACAGTTGAGCACTTGTACTTTATTTAGACATGTTTCTCTGTCATATCTTAAGGGACACATAATTTGTATTGGTTTTATACCTTGATTTCCTGGTTGTTAATTAAGGCATATTAAAGGTTATTAATCAACAAACCACCAGATCATATATTCATGCCACTTACATAAACTAGATCAACACAGACAATTGTCCCCCAATCAGGAAACAAAAAAGTGGTTCTTGTTAAAAAATCAATTTTATTACATTAATTAAAAAACACATATTGAACATTAAAAAACAGAATTATCCTGTAAGGGACACATGAAATAATAAAAAGTGCCCATTATATAAAAATGTTTTTTTTTTATATTTTAGTGGTCCTGTTGTGGATATATTTTATATACGCTGTTTTCCTTATTTTTCCACTGGTATTTTCCAATATCAGAAAAAAAAGGAGAGAGTATGACAGTGATGTAAACAAAAGCGCCGTGTATCATTAAAAAAGACACAAGAATTACTTAAATATCCCAATGTGAGGCAAATCCCGGGATATGAAGATGAATTATGACTTCCAGTCATAATCGCTCATCACTCCCTGGCAGTGCCCCCCTCCCTTCTTGTCCTCAATGTCCAGCATCTGTGAAGGTGTTACACCTCCATGGCCATCTCCTGTGATATGGAGATGAGATGATGTGGGAACAATGGACACAGGATGACTCCCTGCCGTGACCCTGTGGTAGGAGCTGCTATCTCATTAGCAAGCTTGGAAGTATCCAGACAGAACGACTCCAGTAAAAAATGGTTCATATCTCGCAAGCCATATTTCCGATAAATATGGCAACCATAAAAATGGTGTCTCCGCATGCGGACGATGCTGGCACACCCTTTTTATGGGAGCGGGAGCTTGGGAAATACCCCAGGCGTGATATCAGCCAATGGGGAACTAGTAGACAAGTCATGAAACCTCTCGTTCTGTAGCTAAATTCATAGCTGTCACAATGAGAGCGTCGGCGTCCGCCTACGACGCTCCCAGGCAAAGTTATGGCCCATATTCCATGTTGTGGATTGTCCATAACTCAAGCCAGGGGTGGAGCAGTGCTCCCTCTGAGGTCACGAAGGTAGGAGGGGACCTGGATTTGCCCAGGTTGATAACCCTACTTCGGCCATTTTCCAGCGTTCTTTCGCTGGGGGTCACGTGTAGGAAACATCTGTGGGAAGGATCCTAGAAACCTGGCCTACAGCGCCCCCCTGTGGCCAGACGCACAAGGTAACTGCTGGAACTGTGTATGCCTGTTTGTAACCCATGCTTTGCTTGTAACTGTACTCTGACATAACTGTATATTCTGTAGATTCCCTATTGTATATATTGTAGTTCTAGTGTGCTTTAGGCTGATTAAATTATATAATTAATCTTGGGCTGTTCTGTTATCTCGATCTTGAATCCCACGTCTGTGTGTTCGGCTAATAGTTACCGTGAAGCGGTTGGTGGCAGCGAGTTGTGCCAAGGATTATTGTGGGGAGGCCAGTGAGATTCGGGGAGGTTTTATATATTCCGCCCGCGGAGGTCGGGGGAATATATACCCTACTCTCACCGGGGACCCTTCAATAATCGGCATAAGTAGTATAGCGGCCTCCTTGCTTATTGTCGGGCAATTCCATAATTGGCCTGACTATAAGAGGGGCGCTAGAGAGCGCGTCACGTGCTCTGTCTGTCGGTCGGGAGGTATAAAGGAGGGGTGACCCCCACTTGTTACCCCCCGATTGTGACGTACTGGTAGCCAGCGCGGGGGATTTCTGAGTGACCCCCCCGGTGGTTTGTGACATATTGGTGGCAAGCGGTGGGATCGAGATAATAGTGTGTGTGAGTGTGAGACCCATACTCCCAGACACTAAAGACTGCCTGCAGCAGCTGTGGCTGCTGGGGTCTTCAGACCAGACCAACACTAGAGTGTCAGAGTGCAGATACTGTAAGGTGTGTGGAGGCATCAGGTGTCAGTTCTGTGTCAGTGACCAAAGTCTGCAACAATGGCTGAGAGCACCAGGAGCAAAGCCAAAGGAATGGCCGATGCTCAGGCCAGAGACGATGAGGAGGTTGTCCACGAGCCCTCCAGGAGCTCGACGCCAGAAAACCGTTCTGCAGAGGACAGCGCCCAACCTGGCAATTATGGACAAGATGAGGAGCAGCTCACCCAAGGGTCCTCAACGAGCCAGATGCCAGCCCTCCGCTCTGCAATGGACAGTGAAGCACCAGGCTCCGCAGCGGGCCGCAGATCACCACGTGCCATTCCACCGAGCCTGGGAGGCTCGGATAGCCTTCTTCAAATGGCTATGGCCCTTCTCCAGGCTGGAGACCGGGATACCTACGAGATACTCATGGCCGAGCGTGAGCGACAGGCAGCGCGTGACGCTGAGGCTGCGGAGCGGCAAGCAGTGCGTGAGGCTGCGGAGCGGCAAGCAGCACGTGAAGAGCGCCAGGCAGAGCGTGACTACCAGCTGCAGCTAGCTCAGCTCCGGCCCTCATCAGCCACACGTGACCTTCAAGACACCAAACTTCCAAAGGTCCGTGTTGAGGACTTCCCAGTGCTGGAGAAGGATGGAGACTTGGACTCTTTCTTGACTGCTTTTGAACGGACTTGCCTGCAGCACCATCTGGACAAGGACCAGTGGGCCAAATACCTGACCCCCCGTTTAAGGGGTAAGGCCCTGGATATCCTTGGGGACTTGCCTGCTGAGGCAGATCAGGGCTACGACACCATCAAGCGGGCCCTGATCCAACAGTACAACCTCACTCCAGAGTCCTACCGCAAGAAGTTCCGGAGCCTACAGAAGGGACCAAAGGACTCCTGGGCTGACCACCGGCGGGCACTTGCCCGAGCTGCCGACCACTGGACCCAAGGCCTGCAGCTTTCCACCGGACCGGAGATCCTGGACTTGTTCATCACGGAGCAACTCTTGTGGAACTGCCCTGAGGATCTCCGCCAGTTCATCCGAGACCAGAAGCCAAAGGGGTCCACGGCTACAGCTGCCCTGGCCGATGACTACACCAACAATCGGGCTCCTGAGGCCAGGAGAGCAGCCACCAGCAGCACCTGGAGAGGGGGTAAGATGAACTCTGCGACTGCCCCACCTGCCCCTAGACTGCAGGGGGTGTCCCCCTCAACTCCCCTCTCCAGGCCCGTGGCAGAACCAAGACGGTGCCACCAGTGCAACCTACCTGGACACTTCAAGGCCATGTGCCCTCAGCGTCCCAAGGCCCCGGCTCCGTCCCCGTCCCAAGGGCCGCCCAAGGTGTATTGTGTGGGTGGGGGTGGTGGTAGGTCCCTGGACAGCTTCCAACCTGTCACCGTCGGCCGGTCTGTGACCATGGGACTGCGAGACAGCGCCTCGGAGGTGACTCTGGTGCGGCCTGAGATGGTGTCCCCCCAAGACTTGATCCCTGGAAAAACCCTCGCTGTCTCCGGGATTGGAGGCATTGACCCGGCGCTGCCTGTTGCTGACATTTATGTGGACTGGGGCGCAGGGCGAGGGGTGAGGGAGGTGGGGGTAACTGATCGGATCCCCGCAAACGTGCTACTTGGGACAGATTTGGGGCAGATAACCTCCCAGTTTGGGCCCCAACCAAGGGCTGAACCTTCAGCCAGTACTGACATGCCTCCGGACAATGTTAATGTGTTATCTATGAATGATGTAAGGGAGGAGGGAGTGAACTCTGATATTTCTGCTTGCATAGACACCATAGACACACACACAGCTGCAGCTGTGACAGGGGAGGGGGTCAGAGAAAGGTGTGACAATGCCTCTACAAGTAATCAGCCTGTGAGCTGGGATCTGTTGCCCTCTGCAGGGATAAGCAGAGAGCAGGGTGCTGCAGGGGGAGGACCAGTGTGTGGGGTGGGGGCTACCACAGCAAATGTGGGGTCCCCAGAGATTTCACAGCGGGGTTCTGTTGCTGCAGGAGGGGAACAGGCAGGTGAGATTGGGGCCGGTCCAGGAGCGGAAGTGCTCCCAGGTAAGATCTCGGTGCATGGTTCCCCCACAACCGGGGTGTCAGGAAGCCAGGTCGGTCTGCCTGAACCGGCGACTTGGTCAGGAACGGAGGAGGAGCAGGCACGACCCACGGTCGCAGCGGCTGTGGCCGCTGTCACCCGCAGTGGGAGTGCTGGAAGCCAAGGGGCCTCCCGGAGGTCCGATAGCTCTTCCCCTTCTGACCAAGTGGCAGCCGAGTCAGGTGGAGGCCAGGACACAGGTCCCGGGGTACTGACCGAAGATGTGACAGTCTCGTCGATTCTGGCCACATCTAGTCAGGGGTTTCAGGCAGCGTTAGAAGCTGACGACAGCCTGAAAGCTCTTAAGGAGCAGGCGGCACAGCCTCCCTCGGACTCGGACCCGGAGCGAGTGGTCTGGGACCAAGGACGGCTGTACCGGGCCACGGTCCAGCAGGGTTCACCGGAGGCGTGGCCCAGGGACCGACAGTTGGTGGTACCCTATCCGTTCCGGACGGAGTTGTTGCGGATCGCACATGAGATTCCGATGGCCGGACACCTAGGGATCGCTAAGACCAAGGCCAGGTTAAACCAGCATTTCTACTGGCCAAAAATGGGGGCCGATGTGGCTGCCTACTGCCGTTCGTGTGAAACCTGTCAGAGAGTGGGGAAGGCGGGGCCACGCCCCAAAGCCCCACTGGTATCTCTGCCCATCATCGATGAGCCTTTCAGGAGGGTGGCTGTGGATCTGGTCGGCCCGCTGGCCATCCCCAGCAGCTCCGGGAAACGCTTCATACTGACGGTAGTGGACTATGCCACCCGGTACCCAGAAGCAGTGGCCTTGTCGTCCATTCGGGCTGACAAGGTGGCCACCGCATTGCTGGAGATTTTCTCCCGAGTGGGTTTTCCCCAGGAAATGCTCACTGACCGGGGGACCCAATTCATGTCCCAGCTGATGGAGGCCCTCTGTAAGCAAGTCCAGGTGCGACATCTGGTGGCCAGCCCGTACCATCCACAGACTAATGGCCTGTGCGAGCGGTTCAATGGCACCTTAAAGCAGATGCTTAAGATGTTGGTCGACTCTCATGGGCGTGACTGGGAGCGGTATCTCCCACACCTGTTATTTGCTTACCGGGAGGTTCCACAGGCCTCAACAGGATTCTCACCGTTTGAGCTCCTGTACGGGCGACGTGTGCGGGGCCCCCTGGCTCTGGTGAAAGAGGCTTGGGAAGGGGATTTGGCCACCCCTGGAGTGTCGGTTATCGAGTATGTCATGCGCTTCCGGGACAAAATGCAGGCCTTGACGCAACTGGTACACGACAATATGGCTCAAGCCCAGGCCGATCAGAAGCGTTGGTACGACCAGAACGCTTGTGAGAGGACCTACCAAGTGGGTCAAAAGGTGTGGGTACTGGTCCCCGTACCACAGGACAAGCTTCAGGCAGCCTGGGAAGGCCCATACCTCGTGTACCAGCAGCTCAACCCTGTGACGTACCTGGTCACCCTGGACCCTGCCCGTGGAAGGCGGAAGCCCTTCCATGTGAACATGATGAAGGCACATCATGAGCGGGAGGCATGTGCGCTCCCCGTGTGCAACCTGCCCGAGGAGGGAGAAGCGGAAACCCTCTTGGATATGCTAGCCCAGGTTAGGGCAGGCGGATCCATTGAGGATGTGGAGGTTGGCCACCAGCTCTTGGAAGACCAACGGTCCCAGCTGTGGGCCACCCTACACCCCTTCCGGGGGTTGTTTACCAACCAGCCCGGAAGGACTGACTTGGCTGTCCATCACGTGGACACTGGGGATCATCCCCCGATCCGGCGTTCAGCATATCGGGTCTCCCTGGAGGTGCAGCAACACATGCGCCAGGAGATTGACGAGATGCTGAAGCTGGGGGTGATCCAGGCATCCAACAGCGCTTGGGCCTCGCCTGTAGTCCTCGTCCCTAAGAAGGACAGAACCACTCGGTTCTGCGTGGACTACAGGGGGCTCAATGCTGTCACGGTCGCCGATGCGTACCCAATGCCACGCATCGATGACCTGCTCGATCAGTTGGCCGGGGCTCAGTACCTGACCATCATGGACCTGAGCCGGGGATATTGGCAGATCCCCCTGACTCGCAAGGCCAGGGAACGCTCTGCCTTTATTACCCCATTTGGACTATACGAGTCCACGGTGATGCCATTCGGGATGAGGAATGCCCCTGCCACTTTCCAGCGGATGGTCAACACCCTGCTCAAGGGACTTGAAGGGTACGCGGCCGCGTACCTGGATGACATTGCCGTCTTCAGTCCCACCTGGGAGGACCACCTAGAGCATCTAGCACAGGTGCTCAGGCGGATCCACCGGGCAGGTTTGACCATCAAGCCGGGAAAGTGTCAGCTGGCCATGAGCGAGGTCCAGTACCTCGGTCACCGGGTAGGCGGGAGAACACTGAAGCCCGAGCCTGAGAAAGTGGAGGCCATCGCATCCTGGCCCACCCCCAGGACCAAGAAGCAGGTGATGTCCTTCTTAGGGACCGCCGGGTACTATAGGAGGTTTGTTCCACGCTATAGTAGCCTGGCAAAGCCCTTGACGGACCTCACCAAGAAGAAGCTGCCCTCTGCAGTCGATTGGACAATGGACTGCGAGACAGCCTTCCAGGCCCTAAAGGACGCCCTGTCCAGCCCGCCCGTGCTACAGGCAGCCGACTTCACGCGGCCGTTTGTAGTACAGACCGACGCCAGTGACTTCGGCCTCGGTGCGGTGCTCAGCCAGGTGGACTCTGCGAGCCAAGAGCACCCAGTCTTGTACCTGAGCAGGAAGCTGTTACCAAGGGAAGTGGCCTATTCCACGATGGAGAAGGAGTGCCTGGCCATAGTGTGGGCCCTGCAGCGTCTGCAACCCTATCTATACGGGCGCCACTTCATCGTGGAGACGGACCACAATCCCCTCAGCTGGTTGCACACCGTCTCTGGGACGAATGGGCGATTGTTGCGATGGAGCCTTGCGCTCCAGCAATACAACTTCACCATTCGCCACAAAAGGGGCCGTGACCACGGTAACGCAGACGGGCTGTCCCGACAAGGAGAGGTCGCGGACGGGCGCACGGGGGAACACCGGAGTGTGCTGCCCCCTAGCGCCCTCAAAAGGGGGGAGGTGTGAGGCAAATCCCGGGATATGAAGATGAATTATGACTTCCAGTCATAATCGCTCATCACTCCCTGGCAGTGCCCCCCTCCCTTCTTGTCCTCAATGTCCAGCATCTGTGAAGGTGTTACACCTCCATGGCCATCTCCTGTGATATGGAGATGAGATGATGTGGGAACAATGGACACAGGATGACTCCCTGCCGTGACCCTGTGGTAGGAGCTGCTATCTCATTAGCAAGCTTGGAAGTATCCAGACAGAACGACTCCAGTAAAAAATGGTTCATATCTCGCAAGCCATATTTCCGATAAATATGGCAACCATAAAAATGGTGTCTCCGCATGCGGACGATGCTGGCACACCCTTTTTATGGGAGCGGGAGCTTGGGAAATACCCCAGGCGTGATATCAGCCAATGGGGAACTAGTAGACAAGTCATGAAACCTCTCGTTCTGTAGCTAAATTCATAGCTGTCACAATGAGAGCGTCGGCGTCCGCCTACGACGCTCCCAGGCAAAGTTATGGCCCATATTCCATGTTGTGGATTGTCCATAACTCAAGCCAGGGGTGGAGCAGTGCTCCCTCTGAGGTCACGAAGGTAGGAGGGGACCTGGATTTGCCCAGGTTGATAACCCTACTTCGGCCATTTTCCAGCGTTCTTTCGCTGGGGGTCACGTGTAGGAAACATCTGTGGGAAGGATCCTAGAAACCTGGCCTACAGCGCCCCCCTGTGGCCAGACGCACAAGGTAACTGCTGGAACTGTGTATGCCTGTTTGTAACCCATGCTTTGCTTGTAACTGTACTCTGACATAACTGTATATTCTGTAGATTCCCTATTGTATATATTGTAGTTCTAGTGTGCTTTAGGCTGATTAAATTATATAATTAATCTTGGGCTGTTCTGTTATCTCGATCTTGAATCCCACGTCTGTGTGTTCGGCTAATAGTTACCATGAAGCGGTTGGTGGCAGCGAGTTGTGCCAAGGATTATTGTGGGGAGGCCAGTGAGATTCGGGGAGGTTTTATATATTCCGCCCGCGGAGGTCGGGGGAATATATACCCTACTCTCACCGGGGACCCTTCAATAATCGGCATAAGTAGTATAGCGGCCTCCTTGCTTATTGTCGGGCAATTCCATAATTGGCCTGACTATAAGAGGGGCGCTAGAGAGCGCGTCACGTGCTCTGTCTGTCGGTCGGGAGGTATAAAGGAGGGGTGACCCCCACTTGTTACCCCCCGATTGTGACGTACTGGTAGCCAGCGCGGGGGATTTCTGAGTGACCCCCCCGGTGGTTTGTGACACCCAACAAGAACTTTTTTTTTTTATGGCTCTATAAACCATATTTCGGAAAAAAACAAAATGTGCCTGATCAAGAATGAGGGTCTTGAACTGGTTAAGTAAGAGCATTCTTAAATTATTTATTGTTTATTCATTTATATTCTTTGCAAAAATGGTAGCGTAAGGAGAACACTAGTGTGAACAGAGCCTCATCTATATTTTTCCATTGTACATGCGTGTGTCTGGTCCACTTGAGAGAGATAACACTTTGTACTGTCATTTTCTGGCTTTCTTTGCACATTCATACAGGCAGGGTCAGACTCTTGGCTCCTATTTCCATTGGGAGTCATTTTTTTCTTTGCCTTATTTGGCTTCTGGTTTACAGTTTCTCCAGATTGTGATTTGCTTCAGTAAATGTTGAAGATAAATAAATAAGGTTTATTATTATATAAATAATGTTCCTACACAATATGTATAACACCATAAGTAGATATCTTGTAGCGTTAAACCCGACATATAATGTTTTTCTGCCCTTGTTCTTCCCCTGAATGCTGGCTTCAATAGTTCAACTAAAATAGACCACAATCTGTACTAATTTAAAACAAAGCGCATTCCTCGCATGCTTCTGTTACTGTGTTCCAGGCTCGGAGAAGTTTAGTACGGCATCTGACAGAATGAGTACGTTCCACCCACTGTGGACAGCCACGTACAAGATGTCAGAGGTCTCTTCAAATCAGGGTTTGGCTGACATAAAAAGAAGGCCTTTGTTTATTAACCACCTTAAAGAAAAACTTTTGTTTTTCTTTTTATTTTATTTTTTTTTTTTTAATTTTAATCACAATAACATGTGCACAGCATAGATACCAATCACTATGTAGAAGGGCTCATGTGGACAACCATATTTTCAGTCCAAGGGTAGAGTCACACTGGCATATGACTCGCACTAGTGCATTTTGAGAAAATCTCGCATTGCATTCGGCCCCATTTAAGACAATACTGCAGCTCAGATCTGCGAGTTTTTCCTCAGCCCTACACAGACTGAGGGGGGGGGGGAATAAATAAATAAATCGCAGCTTGCTGCAATTCCCTGTGAGAGCCGTGTCACTGGCACCCATACAAGTCTATGGGTGCAAGAGAAACATTGGACTGTACTGATGACATTCAAGTGCAGTGCAACATACGCACAGGCTGACAATAGAGGAGATGGCAGGATTAATCCCTCCATCTCTTCCGCAGCTGTGATCCGATCTCAGGAACAGATCACAGTCACATCACATGGTTCACGTTGCAGGAGAGCCTGAGCAAAGGGTCATTAACATATTGCATCTGATGGTCTTGCATCAGAAGCTATACACAAGTGTGACTCTACCCCAAATGCGATCCTACAAAACATCGGATCACGCTCAGACCAATGTTTTCTTTTTTAAATTATTTATTTAGAAACCATCATGACAATAAAATACAAATCATTGGACCTAATGGCCCGTTTGCAATGACACTGTTGTGCCCAAAACAGTGTACAACAAGACTTGCATAAAACGAAAAAACACCCGTCTGTAATCCGACATACATCCCATTCTGAGCGCATGAATATTCAATGTTCCAGTAAGATTTTCTTGATATTTTACAAAATCAAAAGTAATATACTGTAGAGCAAAGATAAGCAGAAGATCAAGATGAGAAGAATATACGCAGGCAAGAAAGATAAAGAAAACACATATTATAGAGGAAGAAAGAAGGGGGGACAGAAGAAACAAAATGTATATGTAAAGAGGAAGGGGAAGGATTGGGCAGGGAACGGGAAGAGGAAGGGTAGGCGGGTAGCCATTCCGACCCACCATCAACAGGGGGATTACGGAGCTGCCAAATCGCTAATTCCCAAGTGGTCACCCAAAAGAAATCTATATTCCTCCGATTGTTGGAAATCCATCCATTCCCGCCAGGTGGACCAGAATTTCATGTAAGAGTCATGCATTGAGGAGGTCAGGTCCTCCATATTCATAAGGTCATTGACCTTGGTGATCCACTGTACCATTGGGGGGAGGCAGCTGGCTTCTCCATCTCTCTGGAATAGAAGATCTAGCTGCCATTAAATGGAATTTCCTCAGGGAGGTTTTAAATGTTTTTAATGGGGTCTCACAGTGATGCAACAGGAAGATAGCAGGTCCCATCTCCTCCGTGGTTCCAGTAACCAATCGGATAATATCGGACACTTTCCTCCAAAACGGCTGGATCGCCTCGCATTCCCAAAACACGTGAAACATAGTACCTTCTTCCCTTCCACACTTCCAGCAGGTGGGATCCACCGATAGAAATATAGCATGAACCTTAGACGGCACCCTGTACCATCTGGATAGTAATTTATAACTGGCCTCCTGGAACCTAGAGCTGATAGATGACCTATGTGCAAGTTGAAAAACACGGTCCCATTGGTCCGGGGTGAGAATGATGCCCAGGTCCTGTTCCCATTGTGGTGCAAATGGAGGAGGGGGTTGGTCTGAGGGGGAGGATAGAAGAGAGTACACCGCCGAGAGCGAGTGCCGTATCCGGCCTGTTCCCATGCAAGTAAGTTCAAATTGTGTCTTGGGCCGTTGGAAGTGGGTCTTAGTCGGGAGTTTTCTGAAAAAGTGTGACCATTGCAAGCTTCTCCACTGTCCAAGTGGGGCCGGGACTTGTCTCGCGGCCAACATGGCTGCCATGGGCCATGTTTCCTGATTTCCAAAGTCCTCCACCCGATCCACCCCATTGTGTACCCACAATTGAAATATGGGATCCGCTCTTCCTGGTTCGAAAGATGAATGACTCAGGATAGGCATCATTTGAGAATGTTGGGGGATCAATTCTGCGCGCACCGCACCTGTATTGCAGCATGTCACAGTTGGGCCAATCGTCGGATGCAATTTCAACCTTGCAGGAGCCTCAGAGATCACCCAGGGCAATTTATTGAGGGGTATCGGCGAAAAGGACTCCTCTATTTGTACCCATGCCTTCTGTGTACCATTCTTGCACCAATCAATCATTCTGGTAAGGTGTCCTGCTAAATGATAATGTTTCATATCCGGCAACCCAATCCCACCTCTGCGTTTGGCTCTAAATAGGATAGTTCTTTTTATGTGTACCGATTTGCCTGCCCATATAAAAGATGACTGAATCGACTCAAGCGTCTTGAAAAAGGCGGATGGAATTTTAAATGGAAGAGCATGTAAGACCAATGTTTTCTATAGGGCGTTGCACATGTCTGATTTTTTCCTTTGACGGAGTCTGTCTGAAGAAAAAAAAATTGCAGCATGCACAATTTGCCTCTGTAAATCAGATCGCAGTCGGCCATGCAAGACAGTGGGTCCATGGAAAATGGATCACACTCTGATGAAAAAACATTTTCATCTTCTCCACATCTGAGAAAATTAGATCACGCTGATCAGCTGAGAGTCGGATCAGAGTCGGATCAGCATAATCGAACCAATATTCTCGGATGACAGAAAATACGGTCATGTGCCCAAGCTGAACTGGCATTAGTTAGAATGAATCTTTTTCCATCAAATTACATATCGATCTTCTCAGCGCTTCCCGCTTTATACAATGCAGACAGGAATACATCTACAAAGTGACAGGTTCACTTTCATTGTAAACCTCCCCAACTTTGTGATAAAAATAAAAGCAACAAATATTGATCTTTGATCGCGCTACTCACCTCAGTTGCTGCGTGGAGGTGACAGGAGCGGCGGTGTCTTCTGCAGCTCCTGTCACCTCCATGCAGCACAGCTGGAAGCGACGCTGGAGGTCCGTGGATTACGCCGGACATGGAGGGCTTTTTGGAGCTTATTAAATTGGTAATGAGAGAATTTGTTTGTGTTTTTTATTTCTAATAAATGATTGTTTCATGTGTGTGTGTGTGTTTATTTACTGTAACTTACAGATTAATCATGAAGGGTGTCTCATAGACGCCTGACATGATTAATCTAGGATTTAGTGGCAGCTATGGGCTGCCATTAACTCCTTATTACCCCGATTTGCCAACGCACCAGGGTAAATCGGGAAGAGCCGGGTACAGTCCCAGAACTGTCGCATCTAATGTATGCGGCAATTCTGGGCGGCTGCTAACTGATATTGTTAGGCTGGGGGGCTCCCCATAACGTGGGGCTCCCCATCCTGAGAATACCAGCCTTCAGCCGTATGGCTTTATCTGGCTGGTATTAAAATTGGGGGGGACCGCACGCCGTTTTTTTAATTATTTATTTATTTCACTGCACAGTATAGACCCGCCCACCGGCTGCTGTGATTGGGTTCAGTGAAACACCTGTCACTCAGCGTGGAGGCGTGTCTCACTGCAACCAATCATAGGCGCCTGTGGGCGGGGAAAGCAGGGAATACGAGATTGTTTAGTGAGCTGCCGGCTTTTTCACAATAGTGAAAGCCGCCGCAGCAGTGAGAATGCCGTGCAGCGCCGCGCCGGTGATCGGGGATCGGTGAGTATGAGAGAGGAGGGGAAAATGACCGACAGACTGTGAGAGAGGGACAGATATAGTGACGGACCGACAGAGAAAGAATAGAGACCGAGAGGGAGAGACCGACTGACAGAGAATAGTGATTGACAGACATTGTGAGACATCGCTCGTTTCCAGTGTTTTAGGAAACATGCGAGAAATGTATTTAGAAAATCGGATGTCACTAGGATGGTGTGAGTGCCGTCCCGTGACATCCGATTTTTTACACGCTCCCATAGACTTGCATTGGAGAGACTCGCAGTAGAAACTCGCAAAAAAGCAGCATGCTGCGATTTTTTTTCTCAGTCCGATTTGGACTGAGAAAAAAATCGCAGATGAGAGCTGAATCATTCACTAACATGTGTCCGATTCCAATGCGAGATTTTCTCGCATTGCTCTACTGCGAGAAACTCGCAAGTGAGAAGCAGCCCTAATGCAGAGACTCCTAGGAAGGGTCGACGGAGTCAGCTGCTAGCCATTGGAGCCAGCTGAAGGCGAGAGGTAATCTGGCAGGGCCATTACCAAGAGGTCATGTCAGGGACAAAATCAGAAAGGAAGCGCGTGATCAAAATACAAATCAAGGCCAAAAAAACAGGGTATACAAAATAGCACACTGGAGAAAAGGATGAGTGACCAGATCTTAGGTGAACTAAATAACTGTCAGCTACAGACTCTTCTGAGGTGCATATAGTAAGGAGGCCTACTGATGGCTCCCAACAGAAAGCTCATTACATACCAGCTCACTGCTTCAAAAGTTGGACTGGAAATAGACAACTAGTCTCAGCAATCGAAAAGCTAACCTGCCACACTGTCAACGCGCAGCAGTGGTATTAGTGCAGCACCACCTACCGACCAGGGCAGAGGTTGAAATAATATGTTCAGATATAGATGTAACAAAAGATGGATGGAAAAAATGGAAAATGAATACAATGGAACGATATGATACGATACGATACACTTTATTGATCCCGTGGGAAATTATGGTATCAGAGCAGCACAACTTAAATCATAACATGAATTACATAATTGACAAGACAGTAGAGTTGACAGAAGAACATTATACATTAGATAAGGTCATACACAGCGGGTGAACTGAAAGTAGAAAAAATAAAGTAGACATTCACCTTGATGATTTAACACTAATGTTATTGTTGTACATTCCCATAGGAGTTGGCACAAATGATTTCCTATATTTTTCCTTCTTACACCTCAGAAGGATTAGCCGGTTACTGAAGGTGCTCTTCTGTCTCATGACCAGCTCATATAATGGATGTGCATTATTATTCATAATCGCCATACACTTTTTCAGAGTTCTTCTCTCCACTACCTCCTCAAAAGAGTCCAGATTGCAACCAACATCAGAGCTTGCCTTCTTGATAAGCTTATTCAGCTTACCGTGTTTTTCCAAAAATAAGACCTCCCCCAAAAATAAGCCCTAGCAGGGATTTTCAGCATTTTCGGAGAAAGGCTTAAATATAAGCCCTCCCCCGAAAATAAGCCCTAGTCCCAGATCAATAATGACGTGTCCGTGCAGCTAAAAAAGTTACAGATACTGCAGGACACTTCATTATTGACAGCAGCACCCAGCAATTACACTCACCAGACGCTGAGCAGCAGGACCTGCAGTGATCGCACACCCGCACACATCACAACACACACACACATACACACACACACACAAACATCGGATCACACGCAAACATCAATTCACACACACATCGGATCGCATACACACTCACCTCATCCAGCGACACCGATCTCTTCTCTCCGGAAGAATCCTGAGAGGCGAGGCAGTGCAGCGCGACGGACAGGACCTGCGGCCGGACACGCTCTCATCATTCCCTGCGGCCGTAAGTGCTGGATGTGATGTGTGTGTGTGATCTGCTGTGTGTGTCTGCAATCGGCTGTGTGTGTGTCTGCGATCGGCTGTGTTTTTCTGCGATCGGCTGTGTGTGCCTGTGATAGGATGTGTGTATCTGTGATCGGCTGTGTGTGCCTGTGATAGGATGTGTGTATCTGTGATCGGCTGTGTGTATCTGATCGGCTGTGTGTGCCTGTGATCGGCTGTGTGTGATCTGCTGTGTATATCTGTGATCTGCTGTGTGTGTATCTGCTGTGTGTGTGATCTGCTGTGTGTGTCTGGGATCTGCTGTGTGTGTCAGCTAGCAGCAGGGGAGGACGGCGTGCAGCACCGACCGGAGATCACAGGAGGACCTGGGAACCACGCAGACGTCCTGGACTGGTGAGTATGAGTCTCCTGGGAAGTGGGGGGGTCTGCTTTTTTGGAGGGTAAACTTACCCCCAACCGTGTTTCTCCAAGAATAAGACCTCCTCCAAAAATAAGGGCTTTTTTGGGGAGCAAAAAAAAAATATAATACAGTGTCTTATTTTTGGAAAAACATGGTATTAGCATCAGAGACCCGCTCACTACTACCCCAGCATATGAGTGCAAAAAAGATGGCACTTGCCACTACAGACTGGTAGAACATTTCTAACATTTTGCTGCACATATTAAAAGACCTCAGTTTCCTTAGGAAATACAATCTGCTCATCCCCTTCTTGTAGACCATCTCTGAGTGGCATCTCCAGTCCAGTTTGCTATCCAGGAACCTTGGTTAACGAGTAAAATCCGTTCTGGGAGTGTGCTTGTTAACCAAGTTACTAGTCTAGCAAGGCAAGATTTCCCATAGAAAATCATTGGAATGCAGACAATTCGTTCCCCAACTTGTTCAATGTCACATTCTACATATGCACAAACACAAACAAACACACACATATTATGTTCACCTTACGTTCCGTTCCCTCGCAGGCCTCCCGGTTCTTGTAGTTCGCCACTACAGGATGTGTATCGGGTAGCCATCATGACCAATGCCAGAACGTCCGCTGCCAGAGTGCTGACGTCAAAGGCAGAAGCCGCTTGCCTCTGATTGGTCAGCGCGCTGCCTTTGAGTAGCGGCTGACAGCGGAAGTTCCTCCCTCGTCGCGATGGTTACCTGATACACATCCTGTAGCGGCAAACTACAAGAACCGGGAGGCCAGCAATGGAACGGAAGGTAAGGTGAGCATAATATGTGTGTGTGCGTTAATGTTTGTGCAGACTGCAAGAGCAGGTTAGAGCACGGTGGAAGTACGGACGTGTGTGCGGGAAGCATTTGCTCATATGGCAAAGCTTGATCGTAAACTGAGTTACAAATTTACAGCAAGCTTTGCTCGTATAGCGAAATACTCACTAACTCGTTAACCGAGGTTCCACTATACTTGACTGTACACTAAATTATGGCATCCAAAAACAATATTAATAAGATTATGGAATCCATTAAAATATATCTTAAGAAGCCACAGATGAAAGAGTCTTAAGGCCCCGTCACACGCATCGACGTATCTAATGATATATCGCCGGGGTCACGGATTCCGTGGCGCACATCCGGCATCGTTAGCGACGTCATTGCGTGTGACACCAACGAGCGACCGTTAACGATGGAAAATACTCACCAAATTGTCCATCGTTGACACGTCGTTCATTTTCAAAATGATTGTTGAGGTCGCAGGTTGTTCGTCGTTCCCGAGGCAGCACACATCGCTACGTGACACCGCGGGAACAACGCACAACAGCTTATCTGCGGCCGCTGGCAATGAGGAAGGAAGGAGGTGGGCGGGATGTTACAGCCGCTCATCTCCTCCCCTCCGCTTCTATTGGTCAGCCGCTTAGTGACGCCGCTGTAATGCCGCACAAACCGCCCCCTTAGAAAGGAGGCGGTTTGCCGGCCACAGCGACGTCGCTAGGCAGATAAGTCCGTGTGACAGCTCCGAACGATATTGTGCGCCACGGGCAGCAATTTGCCCGTAATGCACAAACGATGGGGGTGGATACGCTCGCTAGTGATATCGCTGCATGTGACAGGGCCTTTAGTTTCTAAAATTTGCATGAGATGTATTAGACCATGTTCCAAATTATTATGCAAATATTATTTTTCTAAGATTTTCCTAAATGGTTGGTGCAAATGACAGTCAGTCTAATAAAAGTCATCACCCGTTAGATTATACACCACAGTTCAAAAGTTTGGGGTCACCCAGACAATTTTGTCTTTTCCTTGAAAAATCATACTTTTTTTTAACAAATGAGTTGCATAATGAATAGAAAATATAGTCCAGACATTGACTAGGTTAGAAATAATGATTTTTACTTTAAATAATAATTTTCTCCTTCAAACTTTTCTTTCGTCAACTTTGCTTTCGTCCTTTGCAGCAATTACAGCTGTGCAGACCTTTGGCATTCTAGCTGTTAATTTGCGGAGGTAATCTAGAGATATTTCACCCCATGCTTCCAAAAGCCCCTCCCAAAAGTTGGATTGGCTCGATGGGTACTTTTTGCGTACCATACGGTCAAGCTGCTCCCACAACAGCTCAATAGGGTTGAGATCTGGTGACTGAGCTGGCCACTCCATTACAGATAGAATACCAGCTGCCTGCTTCTTCCCTAAATAGTTCATGCATAATTTGGAGGTGTGTTTTGGGTCATTGTCCTGTTGTAGGATGAAATTGGCTCCAATCAAGCGCTGTCCACAGGGTAGGACATGCCATTACAAAATGGAGTGATAGCCTTCCTTATTCAAAATCCTCTTTACCTTGTACAAATCTCCCACTTTACCAGCAGCAAAGCAACCCCAGACTATCATATTACCTCCACCATGCTTGACAGATGGCGTCAGGCACTCTTCCAGCATCTTTTCAGCTGTTCTGCATCTCACAAATGTTCTTCTGTGTGATCCAAACACCTCAAACTTTGATTCGTCTGTCCAGAACACTTTTTTTTCCAATCTTCCTCTGTCCAAAGTCTGTGTACTTTTGCCCATATTAATCTTTTCCTTTTATTAGCCAGTCTCAGATATGACTTTCTTTGCCATTCTGCCCTGAACGCCAGCATCCCGGAGTCACCTCAACACTGTAGATGTTGACACTGGCGTTTTGCGGGTACTACTTAATGAAGCTGCCAGTTGAGGACCTGTGAGGCATCGATTTCTTAAACTAGAGACTCTAATGTACTTGTCTTGATGCTCAGTTGTGCAGCTCGGCCTCCCACTTCTCTTTCTACTCTGGTTAGAATCTCTTTGTGCTCTCCTCTGAAGGCAGTAGTACACACCGTTGTAGGAAAGCTTCAGTTTCTTGGCAATTTCTCACATGGAATATCCTTCATTTCTAAGAACAAGAATAGACTGTCGAGTTTCACATGAAAGTTCTCTTTTTCTGGCCATTTTGAGAGTTTAATGGAACCAACAAATGTAATGCTCCAGATTCTCAACTAGCTCAAAGCAAGGTCAGTTTTATAGCTTCTTTAATCAGCAAAACTGTTTTCAGCTGTGCTAACATACTTGCACAAGGGTTTTCAAGAGATTTCTAAACATCCATTAGCCTTCTAACACAGTTAGCAAACACAATGTACCATTAGAACACTGGAGCGGTGGTTGTTGGAAATGATATATGTGTATATATATATATATACTGTATGTAGATATTGCATTAAAAACCAGACGTTTGAAGCTAGATTAGTCATTTACCACATTAAAAATGTATGTATATTTAATTTAATGTTAGCGTCATTGAAAAAAAATGTGCTTTCTTTCAAAATAAGGAAATATCTAAGTGACCCTAAGCTTTTGAACTGTAGTGAACATCTAATTTTATTGAAGAAACCTCCCAATGATAACAGTATAATCTTCAAAATTAAAAAACAAAAACTCAAAATGCATTGTTACAAATTAGATTAATATAGAGTTTCTAAACATTTTATATGTTTTAAAGAACTGAAAATGCTCATTTGTGGAATTTGCAGCATTAGTAGGTCACATTCACTGAAATAAAAAGCTATTTAAATCCAAAACATCCTAACAGGCCAAGTCACATGCTAACATAGGAACCCTTCTTTGATATCACCTTCACAATTCTTGCATCCATTGAACTTGTGAGTTTTTGGAGAGTTTCTGCAAGAATTTCTTTGCATGATGTCAGAATCGCCTCCCAGAGCTGCTGTTTTGATGTGAACTGCCTCCCACTCTCATACAGTGCTTTGCGAAAGTATTCGGCCCCCTTGAATTTTTCAACCTTTTCCCACATTTCAGGCTTCCAACATAAAGATAAAAATTTTAATGTTATGGTGAAGAATCAACAAGTGGGACATAATTGTGAAGTTGAACGAAATTTATTGCTTATTTTAATTTTTTTTAAAAAAATAAAAAACTGAAAGTGGGGCGTGCAATATTATTCGTCCTTTTTACTTTCAGTGCAGCAAACTCACTCCAGAAGATCATTGAGGATCTCTCAATGATCCAATGTTGTCCTAAATGACTGATGATGATAAATGTAAGCCACCTGTGTGTAATCAAGTCTCCGTATAAATGCACCTGCTCTGTGATTAGTCTCAGTGTTCTGTTTAAAGCGCAGATAACATCATGAGGACCAAGGAACACAACAGGCGGGTCTGTAATACTGTTGTGGAGAAGTTTAAAACCGGATTTAGTTACAAAAATATTTCCAAAACTTTAAACATCCCAAGAAGCATGTGCAAGTGATCATATTGAAATGGAAGGAGTATCATACCACTGTTAATCTACCATGACCCGGCCGTCCAGCCAAGCCAAGAGGCTCATGAACACTCTGGATGAACTGCAGAGATCTACAACTGAGGTGGGAGAGTCTGTCCATATGACAACAATGAGTCGTACACTGCACAAATCTGGCCTTTATGGAAGAGTGGCAAGAAGAAAGCCATTTCTCAAAGATATCCATAAAAAGTGTTGTTTAAAGTTTGCCACAAGCCACCTAGGAGACACACCAAACATGTGGAAGAAGGTGCTCTGGTCAGATGAAACCAAAATCAAACTATTTGGGCACAATGCCAAACGATATGTTTGGTGTAAAAGCAACACAGCTCATCACCCTGAATACACCATCCCCACTGTCAAACATCGTGGTGGCAGCATCATGGGTTGGGTCTGCTTTTCTTCAGCAGGGACAGGATGGTTAAAATTGATGGGAAGATAGATGGAGTCAAATACACGACCATTCTTGAAGAAAACCTGTTGGAGTCTAAAAAAGACCTGAGACTGGGACGGAGATTTGTCATCAACAAGACAATGATGCAAAATGTAAAGCAAAATCTACAATGGAATGGTTCACAAATAAACGTATCCGGGTGTTAGAATGGCCAAGTCACAGTCCAGACCTGAATCCAATCGAGAATCTGTGGAAAGAGCTAAAAACTGCTGTTCACAAACGCTCTCCATCCAACCTCACTCAGCTCCAGCTGTTTGCAAAGGAAGAATGGGCAAGAATTTTAGTCTCTCGATGTGCAAAACGGATAGAGACATACCCCAAGCGACTTGCAGCTGTAATCGCAGCAAAATGTGGCGCTACAAAGTATTAACCTAAAGGGGATGAATAATATTGCACGCCCCACTTTTCAGTTATTAATTTTTTTAAAAAGTTTAAAATAAGCAATACATTTTATTCAACTTAACAATTATGTCCCACTTGTTGATTCTTCACCATAACATTAAAATTTTTATCTTTATATTTGACGCCTGAAATGTGGGAAAAGGTTAAAAAATTCAAGGGGGCTGAATACTTTCGCAAGGCACTGTAGATCTTTTGCTTGATGATACTCCAAAGGTTCTCTATAGGGTTGAGGTCAGGAGAAGATGGTGGCCACACCATGAGTTTATCTCCTTTTATGGCCATAGCAGCCAATGACACAGAGGTATTCTTTGCAGCATGAGATGGTGCATTGTCGTTCATGAAGATGATTTTGCTCCTGAACGCATGTTACTGCTTTGTCTACCATGGAAGAAAATTGTCAGTCAGAAATTCTATATACTTTGCAGAGGTCATTTTCACACCTTCAGGAACCCTAAAGGGGCCTCCAAGATGTCTCCCCATGATTCCGGCCCAAAACATGACTCCTCCACATCCTTGTTGACGTTGCAGCCTTGTTGGAACATGGTGGCCATTCACCAATCATCCAGTACTCCATCCATCTGGACCATCCAGGGTTGCTCGACACTCATCAGTAAGCAAGACTGTTTGAAAATTAGTCTTCATGCATGTCTGGGCCCACTCCAACAGTTTCTGCTTGTGAGCACTGGTTAGGTGTGGCCAAATAGTAGGTTTATGCACCAAAGCAAGCCTTTGAAGGATCCTACACCTTGAGGTTTAAGGGACTCCAGAGTCACCAACAGCTTCAAATATCTGTTTGCTGGTTTGTAAGGGCTTTTTAGCAGCTGCTCTCTTAATCCGATGGACTTGCCTGGCAGAAACCTTCCTCATTCTCCCTTTATCAGCACGAACACGTATGTGCTCAGAATCAGCCACAAATCTCTTCACAGTACGATGATCACGCTTTCATAAAATATGTGATGTTTTCATCCCTTGTCCAAGGCATTGCACGATTTGATGCTTTTCGGCAGCAGAGAGATCCTTTTTCTTTCCCATGTTACTTAAAAGCTGTGGCATGCTTAAGGCCCCTTTCACACGTCAGTGATTCTGGGACGTTTGTGCTTTTTTTAAAACGTACCAGAATCACTGACATACGCAGACCCATTATAATGAATGGGTCTGCTCACACATCAGTGATTTTTCACTGCATGTGTCTCCGTGCGGCGTACCCGCATGTGCGTGATTGCCGCACGGAGACATGTCCATTTTTTTCTGGCATCACTGATGTCCCACGAACCACGCAGTGGTGTGGTCCGTGAAACACGTGCCAGAAAAAAACGTGCTTTTAAAATAAAAAACATTTTAACTCACCCGGCGTCCAGCGATGTCCTCTGCAGCCCGTTCTCCCTGCTTCTTCTGAGCCGGCTCATTATTGTCACGCATATTCATTATGCGCGACACAGCCGCCCCGGAAGCAGCTGCTGCGGGGGTCACTGCCGGCCGGATGCTGCACCGCGGGAGCGATCAGCACCATGGACAGCGGGAGCGCGCACAGGTGAGTTGTTTTCTAAGTGCAATCACGGAGAACGGAGCCCGGATTGCACTTAGACAACCCACGTGTGCCGTGAATCACGGCACACGCAGGGACATGTGCGTGTTTTACACGCCAGTGAAAAACGTCACTGTTTTTCACTGACGTGTGAAACGGGCCTAATATTGTGGAACATCCAATTTTCCTTTTATTGGGCTCACCTGGCAAACTAATTATCACAGGTATCTGAGATTGATTTCAGTGATCCAAAGAACCCTGAGACACAATACCATCAATGAGTTTCATTGGAAAAAATAAAAATTTATGACACTTAAATCCAATTTACATAATAATTTGGAACATGGTGTATATGAAACCAACTGGATTTGTCTTATTCTAGTAAAAGATTGTACCTCAGAGATAACCTGACAAAACCTGACAAATATTAGTTAGAGTGTAACTGACTGACATGTACAGAATAGTTGTTGGGTAATTTTTTTTTTTTTTTTTAAGTAACTAGATATGACATTTTCCTTCCAATGGTTGATGCTCATGATAATGTAAAAGTCTGTTTGTTGATGTTCCTGAAGGACTTAGGCATTATAGCTCCCACTTCATTCTATGAAAATTCTATTTTCCACTTAAATTCTTTGTAGATACTCTGATGATCATATATAATTACATGGACTAGCCAATATATCCTGGTACAAAACAAAAAAATACTCAGTAAGGCCACAAAAAACTATTGGGGTAGATACCTTGAGAGGAGTCTCTTCACAAGACTCTGATACATTGAGAAGATTCTAGAAAAAAACTACTGTACAGTCTGGTATGCAACACATCTTGTTTCCAGAGATAAAAAAAAAAGTTGGTGGTTCCAAATGATAACAGCAGAGATGTGTTTTAGGCCCCCTTCACACGTCCGTGAAAATACACGCACGTGTGTTACGGACAGTTTTTCAGTTCCGTGTCCCGTTTTTGTGGTCCGTATGCTAGCCGTGTGTGCGTGTGTAATGTCCGTGAAACAGGTGCCAGAAAAAAAGTGCTTTTAAAATAAAAAACATTTTAACTCACCCGGCGTCCAGCGATGTCCTCTGTGTGAAACATAACTGACATGTGAGTGCAATGTCCGTGTGCAATGTTCCGTGTGTGATGTAACATGTCGTTGCTACATACCCGCTGACAGCAGACAGAGTCGCGTGCTGAGAATGAACTCGGGTGAACTTCACCCGACTTCATTGTCATGCCGCGGCTCTTAGCGGTCACCTGTGAAGGACTCACCGGTGACCGCTAATCCCCTAAGTGACAGAAATGAGCAGCGCGATTAGCGCTGCTGTCACTCAGGTTACCCGCGGCTAGTTGGATCCTCCACTCGTGACCGTAACTCACCTGTGACTTCATCGCTGTCACTCGGGCGACTTGCTGTCACAGTTGGAGGATCCAGCGGTGACCGCGAGTAACCTGAGTGACAGCACAGCTGATCGCAATACTCACCTCAGTTGCTGCGTGGAGGTGACAGGAGGAGCGGTGTTCTTCTGCAGCTCCTGTCACCTTCATGTAGCAGAGCTGGAAGCGACGCGGGACCTCCGTGGATTACGATGGACATGGATGGGTATCTGGGGCATAATAAATTGGTGAACGCGGGTTTTTTGTAGTGTTTATTATTTCAAATAAAGGTTTTTTTCTCTGTGTGTGTTTATTTACTGTAACTTACAGATTAATCATTGGGGGTAATACGAGATTGTTTAATGAGTGGCCGGCTTTTTCAAAATAGTAAAATCCGCCGGAGTTTATTTTACAGCTATGCAGCGCTGCGCCGGTGATCGGTGAACGGTAAGTATGAGAGAGGGGGGGAGACTGACAGACAGACTGTGAGAGAGGGACAGACAGAGGGAGAGACCGACCGAAAGACAGACAGAGACCGACCGACGGACTGAGGGAGATTGACCGATATACACAGAAATAGAAAGAATGACTGCCAACGTGTGCGCACATACCAACAGACTTTCATTGGGTCCATGTGTGCGTGCTCCGTGCGTTCAACACGGAAAGACATACGGATCACGGACACGCACACACGGATATTATGAAATAACGCACGTGTGACCTCAAACATAGATTAACATTGGTGCATGTTTGTCTGTGTCTCCGGTATATACAGAAATGGAACGGACACGCACGTGTATCACGGACGTGTGAAGGGGGCCTTAGAGGTAGGACGGGGGGAATATGGGGGTATAGGGAATGTAAGGAAAGAATATTAGAAAGAAAAAAAGAAAAGAACACATAACAGTCTGTATAAAACTAGAAGCTGACCTTAGCCAAAAATGTTGGCCAAGCTGCTACCATTAGTGTACAAATATATATGGTGACCTCTTAAAATATCCTCCCTCAGAGGAATGAAGAATAAGGCTACTTTCACACATCCGGTTTGAGCAGTGCGGCTCAATCCAGCTGTGAAACCTATGCAACGGATGCGGCGAAAACACCGCATCCTTTGCATAAGTTTTTACATGCGGCCCGTCCGGTTTTCTCCAGTTGCGGCACGCTACTGAGCATGCGCAGTGGAAGAAACCGCATGTGGCGTCCGGATGCGTTTTTTTGCTGCATCCGGCTTCCATAGGCATGCATTGAAAAATGCGCCGCAGCGGCTGGATGCGTCGTGATGCGTTTTTTTTTTGCCGGAGCAAAAAACGTGCCAGGGAACGTTCCATCCGGCCGCCGCATCGGCTAAATCTGCCGCATGCGGCAAAAAACGGACGGAACGCAAGTCCATGTGGCACAATGCGGCGCCAATGCAAGTCAATGCTGGAAAAAACGAAACCGGCGGCAAAAAAAAAAAGGTTTCGTTTTTTCAGCAGAGCGCCGGATTGTGCCGCACTGCTACAGCCGGATGTGTGAAAGTAGCCTTAGGCATGTTAGATGAAAATGCTTATCGGCCCTATATGGTTGCATTGCAAAATGGATTGGATGAAAATGCACTGAAACAGACAATCAGGAATATTTGTATAATCTATTTAAATATGCACGCACACACACGTATGTGTATATACAGTTATGGCTAATAGTGTTGACACTCTTGAAATTGTTCCATAAAACAAAGTATTTTTCCCAGAACATGATTGCAATTACACATGAAATTGTAGCAAATATACAATTTCCAAATGTATTGGAACAACGCAAAAAACTACAGAAAAAAAAAGGGAGAAAAAAAGAAAAGAAGAGCCAGCATGATCTGAAATTGGCATGCATCATATAAAAAGTGAAAATTCACAGATTTATTCCAACTGTACTACAATAAAAAAATGAGATTTTTAGCAAATAATTGATCAATTTTTTGAGCCACCCCTGCCAACGTCACGGCAAATCTCAATAGGGGGGTCCTACTCTACATTCTGTATTTCATGTGCCATGCGGCCTCCTAGATAAAGTTAAAAGCAGAACCATAATGGAGCACACATACCTGTAACCTGTATATAACCGCTTCTATGTTGCAAAAAAGGCACTTGTGGATAGAGACCAGCCCAGGTCCCAGCATGTGGAGCAAGCTCTGCACATACCAGGACTATATCAGAACTGATCCTCCCAGTGCCAAACAGCAACCATTGATAAAGGCGGACCAGATCCAAGATGGTGCTTAATTAGCATTGCCTGTGGAAAGGGGTATAAATCTGGGAATTTTCACTTTTTATATGATGCATGCCAATTTCAGATCGTGCTGGCTCCCCTCTCTCTCTGTTTGGTCGTAGTTATGCTACAAATTCTGGTGGCCGGTCACCACCATGCTATGCACGCCTGATTTTGGTTTGCAATGTATTCCTCCTGTTGGTAGCTGTTCAGATTCAGTTACCTCACCCCTTTCCACAGGTAATGCTAATTAAGCACCATCTTGGATCTGGTCCGCCTTTATCAATGGTTGCAGTCTGGCACTGGGAGGGTCAGTTCTGATATAGTCCTGGTATGTGTAGAGCTTGCTCCACATGCTGGGACCTGGGCTGGTCTCTATCCACAATTGCCTCTTTTGCAACATAGAAGCGGTTATATATACAGGTTACAGGTATGTGTGCTCCATTATGGTTCTGCTTTTAACTTTATCTAGGAGGCCGCATGGCACATGAAATACAGAATATAGAGTAGGACCCCCCTATTGAGATTTGCCGTGACGTTGGCAGGGGTGGCTCAAAAAATTGATCAATTATTTGCTAAAAATCTCATTTTTTTCATTATAGTACAGTTGGAATAAATCTGGGAATTTTCACTTTTTATATGATGCATGCCAATTTCAGATCGTGCTGGCTCCCCTCTCTCAGAAAAAAAAGGGGCAAATATCACACAAAACCTCAAAAAATGGGTCAGACAAAATTGTTGGCACCTTTCCAAAGTTGTAGGTAAACCATTTTTTTCAAGCATTTGATACTCGTTGAAACTCGCCTGTGGCAAGTAACAGATGTGGACAATATGAAAATCACATATGAAACCAGATAAAATGTGAGAAGTTGACTCAATCTTTGCATTGTGTGTCTGTAGGTGTCACACTAAGCATAGAGAACAGAAAGAGAAGAGAAGGACTTGATGACAAAAATTCTTGAAAAATATCAACAATTTCAAGGTTACAAGTCTATCTCCAGAGATCTGGATGTTCCTTTGTCAACGGTGCGCAACTTAATGAAGTTTACAACCCAGGATAGCCCAGGAGGTGGATAAGCATCCTCAATCAAGTTCCAAAGAAATTCAAGCTGTCTTTTAGTCTCAGGGTGCATCAGTATCAGCCCGAACTATCCGTCAACATCTAATTGAAATGAACCACTATGGCAGGAGACCCAGGAGGACTCCAATGCTGACACAGAGGCATAAAAAAAAAAAACTAGACTACAGTTTGCCAAAATATACCTGAGTAAGTCAAAATCCTTCTCGGAAAGCGACTTGTAGACAGATAAGACCAAGATAGAGCTTTTTGGTGAAGCACATCATTCTACTGTTTACCGAAAATGGAATGAGGCTTACAAAGAAAAGAACACAGTACCTCGTCAAATATGGCGGAGTTTCATTTATGTTTTTGGGTTGTTTTGCTGCCTCTGGCACTGGGTGCCTTGACCGTGTTCAAGGCATCATAATTAGAGATGAGCGAACCTGAGGTTCACTGTTCGTATGCAAACCACTCATGTGAGCATCGCTGTGCTCGGGTACGCTCAGTACTCAACCCAGTGTGAGCCTCTTGTAGTGTTTGAAGGGCACGAACTGGGGGTAACAACAGTGTGATCAGAAGTAGTGTGCACAAAAAAAAAAAAAGTGAAAAACCTGCCAACTCAACCCCGGAAGTGATCTGTTTATGGCTGGCTGCATGTTAGCGGAGACCCGAACTGCTCAATTAGTGACCTCTATTGGAATTCAGGTCAAGTCCGCGTCCCAAACCAAAGTTTATCTAAAGTTTATCTAAAGTCCAGCTGAACCCACCAAACCAAAGATCCATGGGTTTGCTCATCTCTAATCATAAACTCTGAAGATTTTGGGTTGCAATGTAGTGTCCAGTCTCAGAAAGCTCGGTTTGAGGCCTAGGTCAGGGGTCTTCCAGCAGGACAATGAACTCAAACATACTTCAAGAAACCCCCAGAAATTGGGAAACAAAGTGCTGGAGAGTTCTGAAATGGCAGCAATTAATCCATCTCTAAATCCCATTGAACATCTGTGGAGAGATCTTAAAATACTTCTTGGGAAAAGGCACCAAGAGACCTACAGCAGTTTGCAAAACAAAAGTAGTGGTCCAGAATTCCAGTTGGGAGGTGTAAAAAGCTTGTCGAATGTTACAAAAAGCAATTAACATTTACTCCAAAGAGTGTGCAACTGAATATTACGTTGATGGTGCCAACAATTTTGTCCAGCCCATTTTTTGAGTTTTGAATGAAATTACGTCCAATTTGCCTAATATATATATATATATATATACACAGTTAGGTCCAGAAATATTTGGACAGTGACACAAGTTTTGTTATTTTATATATATAATATGGGCTGAAAGTGCACACTCCCAGCTGCAATATGAGAGTTTTCACATCCAAATCGGAGAAAGGGTTTAGGAATCATAGCTCTGTAATGCATAGCCTCCTCTTTTTCAAGGGACCAAAAGTAATTGGACAAGGGACTCTAAGGGCTGCAATTAACTCTGAAGGCGTCTCCCTCGTTAACCTGTAATCAATGAAGTAGTTAAAAGGTCTGGGGTTGATTACAGGTGTGTGGTTTTGCATTTGGAAGCTGTTGCTGTGACCAGACAACATGCGGTCTAAGGAACTCTCAATTGAGGTGAAGCAGAACATCATGAGGCTGAAAAAAAAGAAAAAATCCATCAGAGAGATAGCAGACATGCTTGGAGTAGCAAAATCAACAGTCGGGTACATTCTGAGAAAAAAGGAATTGACTGGTGAGCTTGGGAACTCAAAAAGGCCTGGGCATCCACGGATGACAACAGTGGTGGATGATCGCCGCATACTTTCTTTGGTGAAGAAGAACCCGTTCACAACATCAACTGAAGTCCAGAACACTCTCAGTGAAGTAGGTGTATCTGTCTAAAAGTCAACAGTAAAGAGAAGACTCCATGAAAGTAAATACAAAGGGTTCACATCTAGATGCAAACCATTCATCAATTCCAAAAATAGACAGGCCAGAGTTAAATTTGCTGAAAAACACCTCATGAAGCCAGCTCAGTTCTGGAAAAGTATTCTATGGACAGATGAGACAAAGATCAACCTGTACCAGAATGATGGGAAGAAAAAAGTTTGGAGAAGAAAGGGAACGGCACATGATCTAAGGCACACCACATCCTCTGTAAAACATGGTGGAGGCAACGTGATGGCATGGGCATGCATGGCTTTCAATGGCACTGGGTCACTTGTGTTTATTGATGACATAACAGCAGACAAGAGTAGCCGGATGAATTCTGAAGTGTACCGGGATATACTTTCAGTCCAGATTCAGCCATATGCCGCAAAGTTGATCGGACGGCGCTTCATAGTACAGATGGACAATGACCCCAAGCATACAGCCAAAGCTACCCAGGAGTTCATGAGTGCAAAAAAGTGGAACATTCTGCAATGGCCAAGTCAATTACCAGATCTTAACCCAATTGAGCATGCATTTCACTTGCTCAAATCCAGACTTAAGACGGAAAGACCCACAAACAAGCAAGACCTGAAGGCTGAGGCTGTAAAGGCCTGGCAAAGCATTAAGAAGGAGGAAACCCAGCGTTTGGTGATGTCCATGGGTTCCAGACTTAAGGCAGTGATTGCCTCCAAAGGATTCGCAACAAAATATTGAAAATAAAAATATTTTGTTTGGGTTTGGTTTATTTGTCCAATTACTTTTGACCTCCTAAAATGTGGAGTGTTTGTAAAGAAATGTGTACAATTCCTACAATTTTTATCAGATATTTTTGTTCAAACCTTCAAATTAAACGTTACAATCTGCACTTGAATTCTGTTGTAGAGGTTTCATTTCAAATCCAATGTGGTGGCATGCAGAGCCCAACTCGCGAAAATTGTGTCACTGTCCAAATATTTCTGGACCTAACTGTATGTATACACACACACATACATATATACACATATATATATATATATATATATATATATATAATGTGACACCCTGGCCTATCGGGTCGTCACAGGGTATTGTGCAATCTGCCCCTCCGTACAATATCCACCTCCTCCTTGGTTACGGGTCCCTGACCTTTGGTGTTGCCAAGAAAAGGCTAATAAAAATCCTAGGAACACTCTGCACCACACCCACCAGACACACCAGTGGACGGCCTGAGTGGAATAGGGTCACCCACTTGGGGGGTTGGTTAAGGGGAGGTCAGGATTGTTAGGAGACAGTCAGTTGAGTGGTGACTCAAGAGGAGAGGTCAGGAGCTGGGCTCCTTGAAACTACTAGGTGGCAGATGTTGGTCTGGGCCTGGTAGGAGCTGGACCCCGGTCGCAGGGGATCGTGACAAGGGGCACGGACTGTCGAGGAGGACAGCCGGTGGCCTTGTGCCATCACCGGGCAGGGGCCAGGGCACGACAGGGTAAGTGGACCCTAGGTCAGGAAGGAGCTTCAGGCGTCCCGACAATTTACCTGACGAGGACGGAACCTTCAGGATCCGTTCTCCACCCGCTCCAAAATCAGGGTACTAGCGCAACGAGGGGGATAGGATTTTCCACTACATAGTCCAGAAAATCCCAAGCGTGAACCCTGAGAGCAAGCTCACCCAGTTAGCCATACTGGTGAGCGGGACCTGACTAGTTTTATACTCAAGGGACCAATCAGAAAACTAGATGCCAAGGTAAAGGTCACAGACTAACAGGCAGCACCAACGGGCATGGGATCCAGGCGTGTTCCCTCTCAGCGGCAGCGGTGTCCAGAACTTTGGTTTACCACAGTTGTCAGTGTCAGCATTATTGAACTGAGTGAGTACACGAGTGACCCTTACCGTCCCAACAGCACCAAGCCGTCACCCTCATCGAGTCCCGGGACATTCCCCCTACCTGTGGAGGGGTTAAACACCTGGCTGCCCACACCATCATCACCGGGTACTCCCAACTGCAGCGGTGGCACAGGCACACCACCTTACCACACACCACGGGTGGCGCCACGAACTTTCCACATCATCCCCTGTAAATATTCCCCCTTTTTTATCAGAGTGGCCACGCAATCCTCACCCCCGGGTCCGGAGATCCCTCGAGGCAACGTGGATCTGGATCCAAGCAGCCGGGGGCAGCACATATACACTAATATATATATATATATATATATATATATATATATATATATATATATACACACATACATACACACACACACACACACACACACACACACACTAAACAAAAATATAAATGCAGCATTTTTGTATTTGCTTGCATTTCTCATGAGCTGAACTCAAAGATCTAAGACTTTTTTTCTATATACACAAAAATGGATGGTTTACAAATGAAAGAAAAATGGATGGCTGAATAGCAATTTGTTAATAGATCCGTTTTCTATAGACTCCCATGTTAAAAAAAAGGATCCAGCAAAAATATTTTTTTTTCAAAGCGGACTAAGGCCCCTTTCACACGTCAGTGATTCTGGGATGTTTGTGCTTTTTTTTTAAACGTACCAGAATCACTGACATACGCAGACCCATTCTAATGAATGGGTCTGCTCACACGTCAGTGATTTTTCACTGCACGTGTCTCCGTGCGGCGTACCCGCGTGTGCATGTTTGCCGCACGGAGACATGTCCATTTTTTTCTGGCATCACTGATGTTCCACGGACCACGCAGTGGTGTGGTCCGTGAAACACGTGCCAGAAAAAAACGTGCTTTTAAAATAAAAAACATTTTAACTCACCCGGCGTCCAGCGATGTCCTCTGCAGCCTGTTCCCTGCTGTTTCTAAGCCGGCTGATTACTGTCGCGCATATTCATTATGCGCGACACAGCCGACCCGGAAGCAGCTGCTGCAGGGGTCAGCGCCGGCCGGATGCTGCACCGCGGGAGGATTCAGCACCATGGACAGCGGGAGCGGGCGCAGGTGAGTTGATTTCTAAGTGCAATCACGGGCCACGGAGAACGGAGCCCGGATTGCACTTAGACAACCCACGTGTGTCGAGATTCACTGTGTTTTTCACTGATGTGTGAAACGGGCCTAAGAAAGTTGCACTTACACAACTTTTTTTTTTTTTCAAGGGATTGCTGATGTATCTGTTCTAACGGATTACTGGACATGTGAACTTATCCTAAAACAGATTAGACAAATTTGAAAATAATGCTTGAGAGAAATAGGCGTTTTGTGTACATAAAAAAAGTCTTAGATCTTTGAGTTCAGCTTATGAAAAATGGGAGCAAAAACAAAAAAGTGTTGTGTTTATATTTTTGTTCAATATATATATATATATTATATATATATATTATATGAACAAGCAGGCATGACCAAAGGTGTTGGCAACCATAAAATAGTTCCAGAAAATGAAGTATTTCTCCCAGAAAATTATTGCAATTACACTTGTTTTGTCATATAGAGGTTTATTTAAGTTGTGTATACTGGAACAACACAAAAAAAAGAGGGAAAAAGGGGAAAATTGGACATAATTTCATACAAAACTCCAAAAATTGTCCAGACAAAATTAAAGCCATTATTCCAAAATTGTGGGTAAACAACTTTGTTTCAAGCATGTGGTGCTCGTTAAAACTCACCTGCGGCAAGTAAAAAGTGTGAGCAACATGAAAAAAAATCACACCTGAAATCAGAAGTTGACTCAATCTTTGTGTTGTGTCTCTGTATGTGCCACACTAAACATTGAGAACAGAAAGAGGAGAGGATTGTCTGAGGGCTTGAGAACTAAAATTGTTGAAAAATATCAACAATTTCAAGGCTACAAGTCCATCTCCAGAGATTTTAATGCTCCTTCGTCCATGGTGCGCAACATAATCAAGAAGATTACAACCCATGGCACTGTAGCTAATCTCTCTGGACATGGACAGCAGAGAAAAATTGATGAAAGGTTGCATATATATATATATGTATATATATATGTATTTTTGTATATATATATGTATATATATTATATATGTATATATATATATATATATAATAATAAAAAACATATATTTTTTGGAATCACCGTGTTCAGTAATGCCCAGTCTATCAAAATATCAAATCAATAAATCTGATTGGTGAACAGCGTAGTGAAAAAAAAATTACAAATGCCCAAATTACATTTTTTTGGCCGCCGCAACACTGCATTAAAGTGCAATAACAGGCTATCAAAACATCGCATCTGTACAAAAATGATATTATTCAAAAGGCCAGTTCAAGATGCAAAAAATAAGTTGCAACTGAGCCCCAGTACCTTAAAAATGACAACGCCACAACGCCATGTGTCTGAGAAAATGGTGACAAAAACGCTATTTTATTTTTTTTTTTAAACAAAGTTCTGAAATTTTTTTTGCCACTTGTACAAGAGTAAAACTATACATGTTTGGTATCTACAAACTCATACTGACCTGCGGAATCATATTGCCAGGTCAGTTTTACCATCTAGTGAACATTGTAAATAAAATACCCAAAAAAAACAATTGTGCAATTCCACTTTATTTGCAATTTCACCGCACTTGGAATTTTTTTTCCCGTGTTTTAATACTCTATTTGGAAAAACTAAGGGTTTCATTTAAAAGTACAACTCATTCCACCAAAAACATGCCCTCATATGGAAAAAACGTAAAATCGCCAGGGGTGAAGGTGTTAAAGTATTTTTCCACTTTAAGAACAGTGAACTCCAAAGGTTCATATTATATATAAAATAACAAATGGAGCAGGTATTCACCCTCCCTGGGACCAGTGCCGGTGCTCCACTGCTCCTCGGATCTTTGGGTGTCAGCTGCTGCAGTAAAGTCATTTCAGTGACCAATCACTGAACTCAGCGGCTCTCCCGAAGTAGCCAGCTAAAGTAGAGTACATGCACGGATTAATATTTTAGGTATATGAGCATTTGGGATCCACTTTCCTTAAAATGGAAAATCCTGTTAAATTTAGGGTTTCATTTCTGTTCAGTCCCATTGCCACTGCATCTAGCCATGCATTCTGTCTTTAAAAACATTTGTAAGAGAATGGGTTGTTTTAAGTGACTGTGCATTGTACTGTAATAGGATGGCAGTACTGCAATAAATCACTATATGACTTTGTTTTTCCCTCTAAGGCTATGTGCACACTAGAAAGTGACTATTTCTTAAGAAAAAAACGGACCCTCTTAAAGAATCCCGCGGTAAAAATACGCACTAAACCGCAACGAAGTCCGCATGCGGTTTTACCGCTGTTTGCCACTGATTTTGTGCAGAATTGCCACTGTTTTACAGCGGATTTTTTGCAACTTGGTCCCCGCGGATTTTTACCATTATCTATGGCAAAAAACGCAGGTACCTGCGGAAAAGAAGTGACATGCTCATTAATTCCACAGCAGAAAATCCGCGGGTCTAAAAAAACGCAGTGTGCGCATAGTATTTTTTAAAACCCATAGGATTTGCTGGGGAATGAGTGCAGCAATGTTAGACACATTTTCTGCAGCAAATCCGTGGCAAATCTGCTACAAAATCCGCAGTAAATCTGCAGCGTGCGCACATAGCCTAAATATTCCAATATCAACTGTGAGTGGATTTATTGAAAGGTGGAAGTGGTAGGAACGACTGCAACTCAACCATAAGTGGTCGACTACATAAAGTGAGAATGGGGTCACCATCGCTCTGCTGACTATCACTGCAGAGCTCCAAACCTCCTCTGGAGGAGCTTCATCGCATGAATTTCCATTTAAGTCTTACATCTGTAGATACCACAACTCAGTTGCTACAATAAAGGCTAATAATGACTCACCCTATGCTGCTCCTTCATACACCGTGCCTCACTTCTCACCAGATGAAGAAACTAATCCTCAAGACGGAAGCATGACATGTCTCAGGAATCTCCACACCCACAGAGGGCCCAAGGATCCACCATAACTAGTGTGCCAGTACATACAGTTAGGTCCAGAAATATTTGGACAGTGACACAATTTTCGCGAGTTGGGCTCTGCATGCCACCACATTGGATTTGAAATGAAACCTCTACAACAGAATTCAAGTGCAGATTGTAACGTTTAATTTGAAGGTTTGAACAAAAATATCTGATAGAAATTGTAGGAATTGCACACATTTCTTTACAAACACTCCACATTTTAGGAGGTCAAAAGTAATTGGACAAATAAACCAAACCCAAACAAAATATTTTTATTTTCAATATTTTGTTGCGAATCCTTTGGAGGCAATCACTGCCTTAAGTCTGGAACCCATGGACATCACCAAACGCTGGGTTTCTTCTTAATGCTTTGCCAGGCCTTTACAGCCGCAGCCTCCAGGTCTTGCTTGTTTGTGGGTCTTTCCGTCTTAAGTCTGGATTTGAGCAAGTGAAATGCATGCTCAATTGGGTTAAGATCTGGTGATTGACTTGGCCATTGCAGAATGTTCCACTTTTTTGCACTCATGAACTCCTGGGTAGCTTTGGCTGTATGCTTGGGGTCATTGTCCATCTGTACTATGAAGCGCCGTCCGATCAACTTTGCAGCATTTGGCTGACTCTGGGCTTAAAGTATATCCCGGTACACTTCAGAATTCATCCGGCTACTCTTGTCTGCTGTTATGTCATCAATAAACACAAGTGACCCAGTGCCATTGAAAGCCATGCATGCCCATGCCATCACGTTGCCTCCACCATGTTTTACAGAGGATGTGGTGTGCCTTGGATCATGTGCCGTTCCCTTTCTTCTCCAAACTTTTTTCTTCCCATCATTCTGGTACAGGTTGATCTTTGTCTCATCTGTCCATAGAATACTTTTCCAGAACTGAGCTGGCTTCATGAGGTGTTTTTCAGCAAATTTAACTCTGGCCTGTCTATTTTTGGAATTGATGAATGGTTTGCATCTAGATGTGAACCCTTTGTATTTACTTTCATGGAGTCTTCTCTTTACTGTTGACTTTTAGACAGATACACCTACTTCACTGAGAGTGTTCTGGACTTCAGTTGATGTTGTGAACGGGTTCTTCTTCACCAAAGAAAGTATGTGGCGATCATCCACCACTGTTGTCATCCGTGGACGCCCAGGCCTTTTTGAGTTCCCAAGCTCACCAGTCAATTCCTTTTTTCTCAGAATGTACCCGACTGTTGATTTTGCTACTCCAAGCATGTCTGCTATCTCTCTGATGGATTTTTTCTTTTTTTTCAGCCTCAGGATGTTCTGCTTCACCTCAATTGATAGTTCCTTAGACCGCATGTTGTCTGGTCACAGCAACAGCTTCCAAATGCAAAACCACACACCTGTAATTAACCCCAGACCTTTTAACTACTTCATTGATTACAGGTTAACGAGGGAGACGCCTTCAGAGTTAATTAGAAACCAAGGAAAAAATTGTGAAAACATACCCTGCTGTAACTAAATAAAAGCATAGTGCATATAAACATAGGGTACTTAGTAAACACTGTTTTTGATCAAAAAAAGCATAAAGCTATCCCACCAAACGTCAAGGTGTACCCAGTTGGGATAGTACCTACACTCTCTAATATTAAAACCTTACCATGGGTCTAAGATAGGCCTCAATGTGGCTAAGGGCTGAGAGCGACCGGGTCCCAACAGGACACACACAGTCAGGGGGATTCACAGAATGAAATGTCCAGCTCGCTGAGAAGGGGGCCACTCCCTGTTTGTACTGAATACAAAAAAACTACATAAAAACACTTTTTTGTTTTTATGTAGTTTTTTTGTATTCAGTACAAACAGGGAGTGGCCCCCTTCTCAGCGAGCTGGACATTTCATTCTGTGAATCCCCCTGACTGTGTGTGTCCTGTTGGGACCCGGTCGCTCTCAGCCCTTAGCCACATTGAGGCCTATCTTAGACCCATGGTAAGGTTTTAATATTAGAGAGTGTAGGTACTATCCCAACTGGGTACACCTTGACGTTTGGTGGGATAGCTTTATGCTTTTTTTGATCAAAAACAGTGTTTACTAAGTACCCTATGTTTATATGCACTATGCTTTTATTTAGTTACAGCAGGGTATGTTTTCACAATTTTTTCCTTGGTTTCTCTTTGTCTCATGGCCAGTGTGAACATGGTCTCACAAGTTCCATGTATACCATCTCATACTCCGGCTCACTTCAGAGTTAATTGCAGCCCTTAGGGTCCCTTGTCCAATTACTTTTGGTCCCTTGAAAAAGAGGAGGCTATGCATTACAGAGCTATGATTCCTAAACCCTTTCTCCGATTTGGATGTGAAAACTCTCATATTGCAGCTGGGAGTGTGCACTTTCAGCCCATATTATATATATAATTGTATTTCTGAACATGTTTTTGTAAACAGCTAAAATAACAAAACTTGTGTCACTGTCCAAATATTTCTGGACCTAACTGTATGGCTGATTTTCCATACAGGCCAATGATGGATGTGGGGGAAAAAAAAGTCACAGTATGCATTAATGTAGTCCGTTTTACCATAACAATGTATGCAATGTACAAGCATCTGCAATATGGACACACACATGGCGCTGAAAACACATGGAGCCCATCTGAACAGACCTTCATTGTAGACTAATAACAGAAATTTGAAGCGATCGCAACCAATTGCACTTAGATGCTCATTCAGATACAAAATACATAGAAGATTTACACGTATGAATCAATAAAAGCAAGTTCTTCTGAACGACCCATTTTTTTTATTTTAGTAATTTTCTTTTGGCTAAAATCTTATTCCCATTATGTCATTTTTTTCTTTGCCATAAAAAAATGCACAGCAAAAATGGCAGGAATTTCCACAGACATTTGTTTGCATAGGGTCTGGGGCTTCCATACAGAAGAAAGCGTGCGCATGTTCTTATTGATTCAACTAGTTGTTTAAGATGGTTTCTTTTTGAATCAGTCTGTTTTTTTTGATGGTCGTGGTCACTTTAAAACACTTCCCTTTGTAATTGCATGCACTACAGATAAGGCTGGAATCACATTTAGGCTGGAATCACATTTATGCGTGTAAAATCGGTCCGAGTCTCATGCTAGAAAGTAGCATGAGCTCTGTTCACGTTATGATCAGTGTGCAATGCAACAGCAATGCGAATCGGATTTTTCAATTGATTGTAGTCCGTGTGCAATCCGTGTTTGATGCTTATGGGATCCGTTTTTATTCTTAGCAGCTATGTCATCTGCCATTCAGCTCTGCTACATGGCCGCTGACAGCAGACACAGACAGAGCCATGTAGCAGAGCTGAATGGCCGCTGACAGCAGACACAGACAGAGCCGCGCGATCAGAGTGAAGTCGGATGAACTTCACCCAACTTCATTGTCATCCCGCGGCTCTGTCTGTGTGGCATGGCCTGATTTTTGGTCACCGGTGAAGTTCTCACCGGTGACCGCAGATCCACTGAGTGACTGCAGTGATCTGCGCTATCAACAGTGCAGTCACTGAGGTTACCCGCGGCCACAGCTGCAGTCCTCCAGCTGAGATCTGTGGCTGCGTTTAACCTGAGTGACGTCATCGCTGATAGCGCGACTCGCTACGGGGAGCTCACAGAGAGCGGTCGTGGTCTGTGACCGCAATCTGTCAGCTTCTGATGTTGCAGAGCTGAAAGCGTCGTGGGACCTCTGTGGATTACGTCGGACCTGGAGGGGTATTTGGGGACTTTAATAAAATGGTGAAAGAGGTTGTTGTTTTTTTGTCATTTATTAGAAATAAAGGATTTTTTGGATGTGTGTGTTTATTTTCTTTAACTAACAGGTTAATCATGGAAGGTATCTTGGGGAGACGCCTGCCACGAATAACCTAGGACTTAGTAGCAGCTATGGGCTGCTGCCATTAACTCCTTATTACCTCGATTGCCACCGCACCAGGGCAATTCGGGATGAGCCGGGTACAGTCCCGGGACTATCACATCTAATGGATTCGGCAATTCCGGGCGGCTGCAAGCTGATATTTTTAGGGTGGGGGGCTCCCCATAACGTGGAGCTCTCCATCCTAAGAAAACCAGCCTTCATCCGTGTGGCTTTACCCTGGTTGGTATCAAAATTGGGGGGACCGCTCGCCGTTTTTTTTTAAATTATTTATTTTACTTCATGATATAGACCCACCCACCGGCAGCTGTGATTGGTTGCAGTGAGACAGCTGTCACTCATCGTGGGGGCGTGTCTGACTGCAACCAATCATAGGCGCTGGTGGGCGGGGAAAGCAGGTAATACGAGATTGAATAATGAGCAGCCGGCAAAAGAGGAGAAGCCGCCGGAGCAGTGTGAACGCCGTGCAGCGCCGCACTGGTGATCGAAGATCAGTGAGTATGAGAGGGGGGGAGAGGGATAGACCGACATGGACAGAGAGAGAGATAGAGACAAAGAGAGAGACCGACCGACAGACCGACCGATAGAGAGAGAATAGAGACCGAGAGGGAGAGACCGACTGACAGAGATAGAGATTGACCGACATTGTGAGACCTCAGTGTTATGATCCGGAACCATGGAAGACCACCACAAATCATTGGAAAAAGGTGACAAGAGCATTGGCAACTAATTTGGCCGCCATCCCCTTACTAACCATCACAACTAGAAGTAGCCGAGGGGTGAACTAACATCCTGTGCACCGCGAACCCAGACGGAGAACTAACTATCCTAAAGGTAGGAAAGATGAATAACTCTCTGCCTCAGAAAATAGACAAGAATAGCAAGCCCCCCACATTCAAAGACTGCGGTGATATAGGAAAAACACAATACACAGATAGATGACAGGATTAGCAAAAGGGGAGGCCCCCGCTGACTAAAATAGGAAAGGACAGGAAAGGGACTGATGATGGCCAGAGAAAAACCCTGCAAAATACCAACTTCCTGATAGTACAAAAAGGCCCTCAGATCGCACGATCTGAACTCCGTCCTATACCAGGTGCCCTTGTCATACCAATGAACAGAAAACAAGAATCATAACAAATTCAACAAGCCACATACACATGGACTCATAGGAGCTATACTCCACACAGAACTGCAGGGAGTTCCCCAACAAACCACTGAGGGGGAAAATCCCTGCATGCAAATAAACTGAAAACAACCACAGCAAAAGACAAACCCAGATAAGCAAAAGAACCAGACAATAAATAAAGAGCAAGCACTTATCTGGGATAGATGTGGTGTAGAGCAGGATGAAGCAGGCTAGAGATACAAAGAACAACTGACATCCGGCAACAGCCTGCACTCAGACCAGGATTTAAATAAGCAGAGAGTTAGCAAAGGAAACACCCATTGCACAACACACCTGGTCCAAGTCCAAACCATTCCTGGCCACCAGAGGGAGCCTCCCAGCAGCCAAAACATAACTAACATTCACAACACCTCAGTCATTTCCAGTGTTTTCTGAAACATGCGATAAATGTATTTAGAAAAACGGATGTCACTAGGATAGTGTATGTGCTGTCCGTGTGACATCCGTTTATTTACCCGCTCCCATAGAGTTGCATTGGAGAGACTTGCGCGAGAGACTCACCAAAAAGCAGCATGCTGCGATTTTTTTCTCAGTCCGATTTGGACTGAGAAAAAAATAGCAGATGGGAGCTGCCTCATTGATTAACATGGTTCAGAGTGCAATTTCTCGCATTGCACTCGTGCGAGTTAATCGCAAGTGTGAAGCCGGCCTAAGGGCGTGGAGATGCCTGAAACTTTCAGCAGCAGTGCGCTGATTGTACAGTCATTGCCAAAAGTTTGAGAATGCTACAAATATTAATTTTTACAAAGTCTACTGCTTAAGTTTTTCTAATGGCAATTTGCATATAGTCCAGAATGTCATAAAGAGTGATCAGCTTAACAGCAATTACTTGCAAAGTCAATATTGGCTAAGAAAATGAACTTTAACCCCCAAAACATATTTCAACATCATTGCATTCCTGCCTTAAAAGGAACAGCTAACATTGTTTTAGTGATTGTTCCATTAACACAGGTGTGGGTGTTGATGAGGACAGGGCTGGCGATCAGTCAGTCATGATTAAGTAAGAATGACACCACTGGACACTTTAAAAGGAGGCTGGTGCTTGGGATCATTGTTTCTCTTCAGTTAACCATGGTTATCTCTAAAGAAACACGTGCAGCCATCATTGCTCTGCACAAAAATGGCCTAACAGGGAAGAGTATCGCAGCTACAAAGATTGCACCTCAGTCAACAATCTATCGCATCATCAAGAACTTCAAGGAGAGAGCTTCCATTGTTGCCAAAAAGGCTCCAGGGCGCCCAAGAAGGACCAGCAAATGCCAGGACCGTATCTTAAAACTGTTTCAGCTGCGGGATCGGACTACTAGCAGTGCCGAGCTAGCTCAGCAATGGCAGCAGGCTGGTGTGAGTGCTTCTGCACGCACTGTGAGGCGGAGACTGCTTGAGCAAGGCCTGGTTTCAAGGAGGGCAGCAAAGAAGCCACTTCTCTCCAGAAAAAACATCAGGGACCGACTGATATTCTGCAAAAGGTACAGGGAGTGGACTGCTGAGGACTGGGGTAAAGTCATTTTCTCAGATGAATCCCCTTTTCAATTGTTTGGGACATATGGAAAACAGCTTATTAGGAGAAGAAGAGGTGAGCGCTACCACCAGTCTTGTCTCATGCCAACTGGTAAGCATCCTGAAACGATTCATGTGTGGGGTTGCTTCTCATCCAAGGAAATCGTCTCACTCACAGTCTTGCCTAAAAACACAGCCATGAATAAAGAATGGTACCAGAATGTCCTCCAAGAGCAACTTCTCCCAACTGTCCAAGAGCAGTTTGGTGCCCAACAATGCCTTTTCCAGCATGATGGAGCACCTTGCCATAAAGCAAAGGTGATCACTAAATGGCTCATGGAACAAAACAGAGATTTTGGGTCCATGGCCTGGAAACTCCCCAGATCTTAATCCCATTGAGAACTTGTGGGCAATCATCAAGAGACGGGTGGACAAACAAAAACAACAAATTCTGGCAAAATGCAAGCATTGCTTATGCAAGAATGGACAGCTATCAGTCAGGATTTGATCCAGAAGTTGATTGAGAGCATGCCAGGGAGAATTGCAGAGGTCCTGAAGAAGAAGGGTCAACACTGCAAATATTGACTTGCTGCATTAACTCATTCTAACTGTCAATATAACCTTTTGGTACTCATAATATGATTGCAATTATATTTCTGTATGTGACGTAAACATCAGGCAAACACAATTAAAAACCAGAGGGCAACAGATCATGTGAAAATATAATTTTGGTGTCAGTCTCAAAACTTTTGGCCATGACTGTACACATTAGATTTTAATAAATGTGAATAAGACTTTGCTACTTTTACATCCAATACTGGCTCTATTCCTTCTTGAGAAGCCTTATATCACCAAGCACAATGGCAAGCGTGTATGGAGTGGTGTAAGGTGCACCACTACTACTGTGTTTTTCCAAAAATAAGCCCTCCCCCAAAAATAAGCCCTAGCAGGCATTTTCAGCATTTTCGGAACAGGGCTTAAATATAAACCCTCCCCCGAAAAAAAGCCCTAGTCACGGTTCAATAATGAAGTGTCCGTACAGCTAAAAAAGTTACAGATACTGCAGGACACTTCATTATACACAGCGGGCATCCCATAATCACACTCACCCGATGCTGAGCGGCAATACCTGCAGTGATTGCATCCCCGCACACATCAGCTCTCACACACAACACACAAATCAGATCTCACACACACACTTCCGATCTCACACACAAACATCGGATTGCACACAATCAGATCGCACACATAATCAGATCGCACACACAAATGTGACGCCCCTGGACTAGTCAGGTCGTCACAGGGTACTGCATGCTCTTTAACTCCCAGTGCAGGTCTCAACCCCCCATGGTTCTGAGTTCGCAACTTGCAGCACTGCCTCCATCAGCATCCAAAATCCCAATCACACCTCGCACCACACCCTGTCAGGCACACCATTGGGTTGCTAAGCTGGAATAAGACCGCCCACCTAGAGGTCAGGCAGGGAGGTGGGAGGTGACAAGTCAGTGCAGTGGTAGCCCTCGAGCAGTGAGGAGCTCGAGGAATCTGGGAGTTGGAGCTCCCAGGTCTAAAGTAGATTGGGTTGCAGATTGTGGTCTGGACCCGGAGGAGTCGGAGACCCGGTCGCGGGATATTGGGACTGGGTGCCTGGCTTAGTCGAGGAGGACGGTCGGCAGCAGCACTCCAATAGCCGGTCTGGGGCCAAAAGCACGTTGGGGTACTGGACTCTAGGTCGGGGAGAGGCTTCAAGCAACCCGGCAATTAACCTGCGACAGGGCCTTTATGGACTGTTCCCATGAAGCTTAGAGATCAGGGGCACTAGCGCAACAAGGGGAAATGTTTGGAAAGCCCTAAGCATCCCACTGAAATCCCAAGTGTGAGCTCCTGAGAGCAAGCTCCTCTACTACCCATAGTAGGGAGCGGGGCCCGGATAGCTCCAAGCTTACGGGCCACTTGGACACTTCTAAAATTCTGTGCACGGAGGCAGGCTGCGGACCATCAGGCAGTACTGCAGGGGATGGAACCCGGACGAGCTCCCCCGAGAGGGTAGCAGCACCCAGAGACTTGGTTTACCACGTTGTCAGCATCTGGTTTCCATGAGTGAGTACCTGATTAACCCTACTACCAGCGAGTGTGCGCTCCCCCTGCAATTCTTCCCACCTTCCTGGGTCCCGGGGCCTTTCCCTACCCGTGGAGGGTAACGTCATCTGGCTGCCCCACTCCATCACCCCGGGGACTACCAATGGCAGCGGCGGTACTCCCTATTACCGCATACCACGGGTGGCGTCACAAACTATCTAACTCCCCTGTAAATAACCCCCCATCACGTTTTGGAGTGACCCTGAGCCCCCGGGTCCAGAGACCCTCGAGCCACTAGTAGTGACACCCGGATCCGAGCGGTTCGACCACTGCTGGGATGGTACACGTCCGAAACACAAACATCGGATCACACATATAAACATCAAATCACACACACAAACATCGGATCACACACACATCAGATCGCACACGTACTCGACACATCCAGCGACACCGATCTCTTTTCGCTGGCAGAATCCTGAGAGGCTGTGCGGTGGAGCGCAAGGACCTGCCACAACAGGACCTGCGGACACATGTGACTTCCTCACATCATTCCCTGCATCCGGAAGCGCTGGATGTGATGTGATGTGTGTGTGCGCGATCTGCGATCTGCTGTGTGTGTGTGCATAATCTGCAATCTGCTGTGTGTGTGTGTGTGTGTGTGTGTGCACGCGCGCGCGAACTGCAATCTGCTTTGTGTGTGTGCGCAATCTGCGATCTGCTGTGTGTGTGTGTGTGTGTGTGTGTGTGTGTATGTTAGCGTCAGCCAGAAGCAGGGGAGGAAGGCATGCAGCACCCACCAGAGATCACAGGAGGACCTGGGAGCCACGCAGACGTCCGGGGCCTGGTTAGTATGAGTTTCCTGGGAAGTGGGGGGGGTCTGCTTTTTTGGGGGGTAAGTGGGGGTATTTTTTGGGGGTATTCTACAAGAATAAGACATCCTCCAAAAATAAGCTTTTTTTTGGGGGAAAAAAAAAAATATAAGACAGTGTCTTATTTTTGGAAAAACACGGTAGACTCTGGAGCAGTGTAAACAATCTGTGAAACTACAAATCTCGCTTCTCTGTCTGACATGCTGATTGACCAGTCTGGATTTGGAGGAGGTTACCTGTATAACTGCATTAGGGCTCGGTTCCACTTGCGACTTACACGGACGACTGCAATCCGATAAAACATCGAACTGCACTCGCACCAGTGCAAAACTATGGGGCAGTGTCCATCTGCGATTGATTTCTCATGCCATGGAGGCATGCAGAATGAATCGCAGCATGCTGCGTTTGACAGTGAGTCTCGGCTCACGCACCCCCATACAAGTCTATGGGAGCATGTGAAACATCGCACTGCACTCGCTCGCATATCATCTGACAGCAGTGCGATGTATGCAGAGACAGGCTGGGGAGGAGATGGGGTGAAAATGCTCCCATCCTCTTCTCCGCAGCTGTGATACGATAGCAAGATCGGATCACAGTCGCATGACCCTCGGCTGACGCTCACAGCAGAGGGTCATTAACATATCGCTTGCATCGGAAGCTATGCGCACATGGAACCGTACCCTAAAGCCAATTATTATATTTATCTGGAGGATGGTTAATATCAGGTGGTTGTTTTTCAGGTGATGGATTTGTCCCCTTGTTGCCAATGAAGTGAATTTGGACAACACTTTCTTAAATGCTGTTGACTCTTGGGCAAAATAAAAAACCTTATAATCACTTTCCACACTGCCCTGATTCAGCGTTGCTTATGCTGGGTCTCCCGACACTCGCGTGACATTATTATATCACCTGAGCACTGCAGTCAGTCTACTGATTGGCTGCATTGCTCATTTGACTTAGGCGGGCTTTGCACGCTGCGACATCGGTAACAATGTGTTACCGATGCTGCAGCGATAGTCCCGTCCCCGTCGCACGTGCAATATCTAGTGAAAGCTGCTGTAGCGATTATTATCGCTACGGCAGTTTCACACGCACATACCTGCCGTGCGACGTCCCTCTGGCCGGCGACCCGCCTCCTTACTAAGGGGGCGGGTCGTGTGGCGTCACAGCGACGTCACACGGCAGGCGGCCAATTGAAGTGGAGGGGCGGAGATGAGCAGGATGTAAACATCCCGCCCACCTCCGTCCTTCTCATTGCAGCCGGGAGGCAGGTAAGGTGATATTCCTCGCTCCTGCGGCTTTACACACAGCGATGTGTGCTGCCGCAGGAGCGAGGAACAACATCGCACCTGTCGCTGCACCGGCATTATGGAAATGTCGGAGGCTGCAGCGATGATACGATAATGACGCTTTTGCGCTCGTTCATCGTATCAAAAAGGATTTACACGTTGCGATATCGACTGCGACGCCGGATGTGCGTCACTTTCGATTTGACCCCATCGACATCGCACGTGCAATGTCGCAACGTGCAAAGCCGCCCTTAATATCATATGAGCACAAGGGTCTCCTGGATGCTGACATTGCTTCAATGGTGCTGGTAAGAGATGTGGGTATAAGGACTTTTTCTATAACTCAGGGGACAAAAAAGCAGTGCACAATTTTTTAATGCTGTAGTATAGCAAGACATTGTGGGCAATTGTGTGCTACCAACTTTGTGCAACATGTTTGGAAAGGCCCTTTTCAGTTCCAGTATGACTGTGCCCCAGTGCACAACACAAGATCCATAATGAAATGGTTGGGTGACCTTGGAATAGAAGAACTTGGCCCCCATGTTCAAGATTGGTGTCTAACCTCATAAATCCTAGTCTGGATGAGTAGATGACAATTTCCACTTACACTCCAAAATCCTATAGAAAGCTATCCCAAAAGAGCGAAAGCCGTTTCAGATGCTAAGTGAGGGTGATGCAACTCCATATTAATGACAGGTCTTTTCAGGTGATCCCAGTCTGATTAGCTTTGGGCAATTTTCTGCTGGTAAGCAATGTGTCTTGGCATTCATGTTACTTTGAAATGTACCACGTGCATATTACAATTGAAGAGGATGGGCACAGATAATATAACTGGGTGCTTCACATTTTTAAACTAGTTGTTTAAAGAAAAAGAAGCATATATAATTAATGTGTGCACACCAAATTACCAAATTGTTAATTTATTGAATCAAAATAATTGCAAAGACAAAATATACACAAAAATGAAAAACACTTAAATAACAATTTAAAAAATGAATAAAAAATTACAACACTTTGTAATCATGTTAAACAAAATATCCCTTTATTTAGGCAGCATGAACAGGCTGACCGGTTTCAAAGTGAAAAAGCAATGGTTGTGAAAAAATTCAAGCGGTGAAAAAATATTAGGGGGTAGTAGGAGGGCATGATTACCAACACAGTACAGTATAGCTATTCAACACACTGGACAAGCAGAAGATGTGAACAGTCATCTAGAGGCATTGGCAGCAACCAACTTTGGGTTGTTTACACTTATCCACCCATTTTTCCTAGAAAGGTTTTATGCCAGGTTCCTATCTCTCCTCCAGTTCAGTTGAAGCCAGGTTAGGTACATAGAGAGGTGAATTTCAAGTGTTAGGGACCATCCAAAATTAAGGTCACCTTATGGTTGGTTGTTTTTTTTTTTCATTTCTGGATCAAAAAATGTAACTAATTATGGTACCTTACATTTTTTACTTGCCTGACAATAGTGGAGTTCATGTATTTATTAATGGCAGTGTGATGACCCACAATGTATGTTTGTTACTTTGAAATGTACTGTATTGTGTGCATTGTATGTACAAAAGAGCCGAGAATAGGCACAGATAATATAACTAGGTGCTAGACATGTTTAAAGATTAACTAGCCATTTAACCTCTTCACGACATATAATGTATATGTACGTCATGTCGTGTCCCTGCCAAACCCTGCACATGATGGCTAATTTATTCAGCCATCATGTGCCTCTAACATCTACAGGTGCTTTAGAGATCCACCCATGGCAGTTAACCAGTTAAATCCCACTGTCAATCTCTGACAGTGGGATTTAACATGTATTGGCCAGAAGGCACATCATTCCCCATTCCCATCTGGCCACCCAGGACATGAGCGCGAGGTGCCAATGGGTTGTCATGACAGACAGCGGTCAGCTGATGACCTCTGTGTCTGTCACTACAGATGCTCCTGTGAATGCTGGCTGCGAGCCGGCATTCATAGGAGATCATGTCTTCTGCTATACAGAGCAGTGCTGATTCACAGCTTCAAGTCCCCGGGACTAGTAAAAAAAAAAAAGTTTTAAAAATGAAAAATAACCCCCACCCCCCCAAAAGTTCAAACCACCCGTCCTTTTGTCCCATTAAAAATAAAACAATTAAAAAAAATATGCATTGCCAGCGTCATTTTATTGAAAACACTGCGGTGAAGATTATGAGCAGCAGAAGCGTGTGCGCAGTATGGGCGGCAGAGGCGTGTGCGCAGTATGAGCGGCAGAGGCGTGTGCGCAGTATGAGCGGCAGAGGCGTGTGCGCAGATGTAAAAAAAAAACAAAAAACGCCCATGCCTCTCACAGTGTTCAGCATAGTGTTTTCAATAAAATGGCACCGGAGATCACGGTTTGCAAATGCACGAACTCCGGCGCCATTTTAATAAAGACAGAATTAATGTGGCAATGAGCACACGCCGCCAACAATGGCATGGTGCGATATTCAAATAAAGAAAAGGGGGCATGTCATAGAGGACACTGGAGGAGGACTTTACAGCGAGGACCTGACCCACAAAGGGCCCCCACAGTTGCATCCGTCAATCAAAGTGCAGTGCATTTCTACAACCGTGATTAAAGATATTTCTGCAATCAATCATCCGATCTTTCAACAACAGGTATGCCTGGATTCAGCAACTTACTGACCTGGAGACTTATACTGCCAGGGCGGTTTTATATACTCGTACTGAACACAGTAAATAAAAAAAAAATAATTGTGGAATTGCATTTTTTTGCAATTTCACCACACTTGAAATTTACTTTTTTCCATTTCCCAGTACACTATATGGTAAAATGAAGAAGGGGAGCAAAAAACTAAAGCGAAAAAAAGGAAAATGGCCATGGCATGAAAGGGGTTAAAGAAAAAAGAAACATATAATCAAGGTGTGCACACCAAATTCTAACTTTACTGAATCAAAATAATTGCAAATGATACATTATGCACAAAGACCCCACTATAGCTTCTTATATAGCCAGATGAGATCTCATACTTTGCACTGACGAGGGGCAATCACCCCGAAACATCGTGTTTGCAAATTGAGGTTCTGAGCTGGTATAAATCCTAAATCATATGAAAAGTCTCATTAAAGAGTCACTTTTGACTTTTAGACTATGTGCGCACTAGAAATGTGAAGTTTCTCAAGAATATTTCTTGATAAACTTCTGGGAGTGAAAGATTTCCGGACCTCCGGAAAATATCCGCACCAAATCCGCATGCGGATTTGCCGCGGATTAGCCGCGATTTTGCCGCGATTTTCCCGCTGGTGGTTCCCTGCGGATTTTGCAGGCTATACAGCCGAAATCCGCAGGGTACCTGCGGAAATAATGGACATGCTCATTTTCTCAAGAAATTTTCTCGAGAAATTCTTCTCAAGGAAATTTCTTGAGAAAAATCCGCACAGTGCACACAGCTATTTTTTTTTCCCATAGAATTTGCTGGGAAATGTCTACACAAAGATTGCAGACATTTCTCAAGAAATTTCCGTGGCAAATCCGCGGGTAAATCCACGGGTAAAATGGTCTAGTGCGCACAGAGCCATAGGATTGCTACTTCCAATAGGTGGCACTAGAGTTCGCCTCCTTCCTCCCTGAAGAGACAATGTGAACACAAAGATTAAAAACTCTTAAAAAATAATTTGAAAAAATGAACAAATAATGACAATGGCTTTTTATTCTGAAATTATCCCTTCATTCAAGCAGCATTAACAACTCACATGTTTTCAAAGTGAAAAAGGAATGGCTTGTCAATGAGTTGTGAAAAAACCCTGTTTTGGAAGTAGTTTCATGTTTGTTTACTTCCTCCCAGCGGCACATACACTCTGACAGTACACTGAAGCCTGGGCATGACATTACGCAGGAGGCTAGACATGACAATACACTCATAACAAACTGGGAGAGCTCTAGCCACTAGTATACACCGAGGAAAGGAAATAGTTCAAATACAACTGAACCTGGCTGTTCAGTTGATGTGTCCATTTGCTGAAATGTGTCAGTTTGGACTGCAGTAAATAAAACATCTCATCTATTATGTCAAAAATGTTGTAGCCGCTGCTGCTTTGACTACTTGATATAATCCTAACCCTAGCACATTTGGGGGAGTGTTTGTTCTGTGGGGATCGGAGAGGAATCTCATAGTCAACTAGGTGGTCATCAGGAGTCCACTTAGTTAAAGCTACTCTGTGCTGGGCAGCTGGAAATTTCCCCATTCTGCTTTTATAGTGAGGGTCAAAAAGCAAGGCTATCCAAGAGACATCCATTAGCTTCAAAGTAATGATATGCACGTTATTCCACAAGCATTATGGCAAACAGCTTGTCATGCTCACCAGTACAACTAAAGGGGGCTTTACACGCTACGATACGATATCGTTAATGTTTTATCGTCAGGGTCACGTCGTTAGTGACGCACATCCGGCGTCATTAACTGTATCGCAGCGTGTAACACTTACCAGCGACCTTAAATGTCCTCCAAAGTGGTGAAAATCGTTCACCATGGAGAGGTCGTCCTAAAACCAAAAATTGTCAATGGTTGTTTAAAGATGTTGTTCCTCGTTCCTGCGGCAGCACACATCGCTGTGTGTGACACCGCAGGAGCGAGGAACCTCACCTTACCTGCGTCCCGCCCGCAATGAGGAAGGGAGGAAGGAGGTGGGCGGGATGTTCGTCCCGCTCATCTCTGCCCCTCCGATTCTATTGGACGCTTAGTGACGTTGCGGTGACGCCGAACGCACCTCCCTTCAGGGAGGGATTGTTCGGCGGTCACAGCGCCGCCGCCGACCAGGTAAGTGCGTCTGACACTGCCATAGTGATAATGTTCGCTGCGGCAGCGATCACACGATATCGCATGCACGACGGGGGCGGGTGCTTCTGCGTACGATATTGCTAGCAATTGAAATATCGTAGCATGTAAAGCCCGCTTAAGAGCCTCTTGATTTACTTTTGCACTATGCTGCAATGTTTGTTCATCATGGCCAGTATCACCGTTGACACGATGATTTTCACTGTCTGCCTTTTCCCTTGCCTGTCTGTGGGCAATGCACCCCTCTACATCCATCTGTTGCAGCTGTTGCAGCTCTTCCTTCTCCACATCCTGTGGCATTTAACATGGACCTGGAGGGTCCCCAACAATCACAGGACAGCAATTAAAATGTACAAGTTGCTGTTATTCATCCATCCCCTATTCTATATGGTGTTTTTCTAAGATAAATATGAGGAGGATGACATAGTTAATACCACAGTTGTCTCCACTGTCAACTTTAGTAGCCTTTTCAAAAGGCTTCGCTAAGTGACAAGCCAATGGCATATTTCAAGCTAAACCATAGTTCAGTTTTGCTACATCATGGTATAGTCCGTCACCGCTTCTACACTTCTCGTGTTTGTACACATGATCCAACATATGTGTGTAAAACTCCAGGCAAACCGCTTACCATGCTCATCAACACAATTAAGAGCCTTGGTTCACTATTGCAATTTGCTGCAATGGTTGGTCATCATGGCCAGTGTCATCATTGATTTGATCATTTTCACTCTGTTATTGTCCCCTTCATGTCCATCTACTGATGCTCCTCCACATCCTGTCTTAGTAAGAAGATGGTGAGCACACAGAAATTAGAAAAATAAGGTGCTTGCAAAGAGGGTTCTTAGGCCCTTATAATACTAAAGTCCAAAAAAAGATTGCAGCACACTTGTATTGCAGATGCAGACAAAAATATTTATTTACAGTGATTGATCAATACCGAAGTGGAAAAAACAGTGTGTGTATCATGGGCAACAATTTCTGACGTTTCGACCTAGTTGGTCTTACTCATAATGTCGCACAATAGGTAGATAATATGAAATAAGCGTATCTCGATACAATCACTATGGAAAAGAATTCAAGGCCAAGGTTGAAGAAAGTCACAAAATGGCAAGCTGTGTCTGATATAAGGTGTGTATAAGGCAAGATGTAGCCATCCAGATGAGTAGAGTTGATCAAAAAGTATTATACAGCGCCTATATATGGAGACACACTGTGTCAAAGCTAGGGTTGATATGTGATATAACTTTAAGAAAAGTTTTTTTATAGAGTTGAAAGTTATTGTAGTGTGCACAATAATCCACTAAGAAGCAGCAGGGGATTGTAAGTCCCAGTGGGCTATAAGCATTCAGTTGGCTGTGGGAGCCTGATGGAAACGTGATCTGTCTGGATAGCTGATTAGCTCTTGGTTGCAGTCAGATGCATGTCTTACGCTTCCAATCACAGATTCAGTCTGCGGGACTATATCATACAGTAAAATAAATTAATAAAAAATTTACGTAGGGTCCCCAATATTATGATGCCCAGCATAGATAAAGCCACAGCTACAGGCTGCAGCCCTAAGCTGTGTGTTTATGTTTGTTGGGCTGTGTATCAAAATAGAAGGAACGGCATGCGGATTTTTTTTTTTTTAATTATTTAAAAAAAAAAAGAAAAAATGGGTCATTCATTCTCTACCTGACCTTCATGGTGTCCAGTCATGTTTCATGATTGCGCGCTGTGACTCAGGTGTAGCAGAGCTGAACCGTCATATGACCTTGTGAGGATTATGTCGGACTTTCAAGAGTGTTTTGGAGGTTAATAAAGTGGTGAAAGAGGGTTTTTTTGTATTTTATTTCAAATAAAGGATTTTTTTCTGTGTTTGTCTTTATTGATTTTCACTTACAAATTAGTGGTGGGGGGTCTCAGACACCTCCCATTACTAATCTAGGGCTTAGTGGCAGCTGCAAGTTGCTTTTAACCTCTTAATTATCCCAACTACCAATGCACCAGGGCAGTCAAGAAGAGCCTGGTAAAGTGTTGGGGTTTTCGCATCTAATAGATGCAACAATTCTGGGCAGCTGCAAGCTGATATGTTTAGGCCGGGGGGCTCCCAATAACAGTGTCTCTCCCCTGCCTGAGAATACTATCCCCCAGTTGTCTGGCTTTATCTTGACTGGTTATCAAAATTGCAGGGGGCCGCATATATCAGTATTTTTAATTATATAGTTAAATAATTAAAAAAAAAGCCCCATGCGGTTCCTACAATTTTGATACACAGCCAAGGTAAGCGCACGGCTAGGGGCTGCAGCCTGTAGCCATGGGCTTTATCTGTGCTGGGCATCATAATATCGGGGGACCCTACGCCAAATATTTTATTTATTTTTACTGTACGCTATAGACCCGCAGACCGGGTCTATGATTGGAAGCGTCAGACAGCTGTCACACAGGCTGGGGGTGCTGTCTGACTGCAACCAATCACAGATGCTGGTGGACGGGTGAAGCAGTGAGCCTAATGATCGGCTCCAGAAGAAGAATGAGCAGTCGCAGGAGCAGTGTACATCCGCGCCAGTGATTCGGTAAGTATAGCGTGCTTGCTTTATTATTTTTTTCTTTATTTTTTTTTTTTATTTCATTTCCAGAGTGTCCCATCTAGATGAAGACTGGAATTCCCTAAGAATTCAGGTGCAGGCTGGTACTCGGGTGCCTTTGAACTCGCAGGAGTCGGACTTCACAGTCCGGTCCGCCCATCACTATAATTTTCACACAAAAAACATGCATCAAAGCTACTAAACGCAGCAAAAACGCATCTAAAATGCACCAAAAACACAGAATCATTAAAAGTGATTTGGTTTTTTTTCTATCACTGATTGTGGAAACCTCACACTAGACCTCAAGCAGCTTGGATTGTGGCCTCTCCACTCTTCCTCCAGACTCTGGGACTTTGATTTCCAAATGAAATGCAAATTTTACTTTCATCTGAAAACACCTTGGACCACTGAACAAAAGTCCAGTTCTTTTTCTCCTTGGCCCAGGTAAGACCCTTCTGGAGTTGTCTATTGGTCATGAGTGGCTTGACACAAGAAATGTGACAGTTGTAGCCCATGTCCTGGATACGTCTGTGTGTGGTGGCTCTTGAAGCACTGACTCTAGCAGCAGTCCACTCCTTGTAAATCTCCCCCAAGGTTTTGAAAGGCCTTTTCTTAACAATACTTTCAAAGCTGAGGTTATCCTGGTTGCTTGTGCACCTTTTTCTACCATACTTTTTCCTTCCACTCAACCTTCCATTAATATGATTGGATACAGCTCTCTGAACAGCCAGCTTCTTTAGCAATGACCTTTTGTGGCTTACCCTCCTTATTGAGTATGTCAATGATTGCCTTCTGGACATCTGTCAAATTAGCAGTCTTCCCCATGATTGTGTAGCCTACTGAACCAGACTAAGGGACCATTTTCAATGCTTGAGAAGCCTTTTTTAGGTGTTTTGTGGTAATTATTCTAATTTTCTGAGATAATGACTATTGGGTTTTCATTGGCTGTCAGCTATATTCATAAAAATTAACAGAAATAACCACTTGCAGTAGATCACTCTGTTTGTAATGATTCTATATAATATATGTATTTCCCTTTTTGTTTTGAATTACTGAAATAAACTAACGTTTTGATGATATTCTAATTTATTGAGATGCACTTAAATGTCCCAAATCTTGGTGAATATGTCATAATCCTGGTATAAATCTCCTCATCCTGGTAAATATGTTGCCTATCCTGGCATATATGTCCCAAATCCTGGTGTGTGTATATATGGCCACCATCCTGGTATATATGTATTATTATTATATATGTATTCTTCCTGTTATATAGCACCCCCACCCTAATATATATGGCCCTTATCCTGGTAAATATGTCTAAAATCCTGGTAACTATGGCCGCCATCCTGGTATATACAGTATGTCTCCATCCTGGGCCCATCCTGGTAAATATATCTCCCATCTTGGTATATTTGTCCCAAATCCTGGTATTGATGGCACCATCCTGGTATATATGGCCCCTATCCTGGTATATAAGTCTCCATCCTGGAATATATCCCCCATCTTGGTATATATAACTCCCATCGTGGTATATATGTCCAAAATTCTGGTAAATATGTCCCCCATCCTACTATTTAAAGTGGGGAAAATAAGTATCTGATACACTGCTGATTTTCCAAGTTTTCCCACCTACAAAGTGTACCTAGAGTTGTAGGTACACTTCAACTGTGACACAGAACTAAAAAAAATCCAGAAAATCACATTGTATGATTATTAAATAATTAATTTGCATTTTATTGGATGAAATAAGTATTAGATCACCTATCAATCAGCAAGAATTTTGGCTCTCACAGACCTGTTATTTTATTTTTAAAAAGTCTTCCTACTCTCCACTTATTACTAGTATTAATTGCACCTGTTTGAGTGTGTGTACAGGTGTCTTTTATACAGGCAATGAGTTCAATCACTCCCCAACCTCTTCACCATGGCCAAGTCCAAAGAGCTATCTAAGGACACCAGGGACAAAATTGTAGACCTGCACAAGGCTGGCATGGGCTACAGGACAATAGGCCAACAGCATAGTGAGAAGGCAACAACGTTTGGCGCATTAGTAGAAAATAGAAGAAACACAAGATGACTGTCAGTCTTACTCGGTCTGGAGCTCCATACAACTTCTCACCTCGTGGGGTAAGGATGATTCTGAAAAACATCAGGAATCAGCCCAGAACAACACGGGAGAACCTGGTCAGTTACCTGAAGAGAGCTTGGACCAAGTCTCAAAGATTACAATTAGCAACACACTACGCCGGTATGGATTAAATTCCTGCAGGGCACACAAGATCTCCCTGCTCATGCCACCACATGTCCAAGCCCATTTGAAGTTCGCCAATGACCATCTGATTGATCAACAGAAGGCAAGGGAGAAGGTCATGTGATCAGATGAAACCAAAATAGAACTTTTTAGTATTAATTCCACTAGCCATGTTTGGAGGAAGAAGAAAGACCCGTACCAAACCCATCAGGTAGAGAAAAGGTGGCCGCATGTGTCTAATTTACTGTCTATTTGCTGCTATGCAACGTAGAGAAGAAGCTGAAACAATAGTACATACTTGGCCACCTATCCATCAGACATAATTATGACTCGCCCAGGGCTATGGGGTACTCGGTCCTGGGCCATATATTTACGGGGACAGTTCACTGGGTGGCCGTTGCCCAGTTTCGTGACCCTGGGGATCGCTTGAAGGGGGTTATGTACAGGGGAATATTTATGAAGTTTGTATCGTGACTCCACTTGTGGGTGGCGGTTATGGTGATGGAACCGCCGCTGCACAGTTTCTCACCGCTGGGGCTGATGATTGTGGCAGCCTGGTTGTTGGGCCCTCCACAAGTAGGGCCGGAGCCCTAGGTGGTAAGTGATGGAGTTAGGCGCAGAAAGAAGGTAGGCCACACAAGGGATTGCAGTGTAACTGGGTTCTTTACTCACGGCGGCTTGATGGTTGGTACCCGGAGGAAGGCTGGTTCTCACCACTGGTTCCCTTAGTCCCAGTGCCGGTTTGGTGACATGGTGGCTTCTTTCCCCTGCACCCTTCTCTAGTTGGTGGGTCCACGTGGTTTGTAGTTTCTGGGGGTCCCCCCCTGGTAGTCTCACAGTCTTTAGTCTGTATGGCGGGTAGTTTGAACCCTGTAGGGTCAGTGTTCCATTCCGGTCCCTGGTTCTTCGGTCAATGCTGGTGCCCCCGGACTTTACGGTCAGTGAGGTCATGGATAGTCCCCTCACTGTGGAGATTTGATCATGTCTGCCTGGAGCGTTTGCCTAACCTAGGGCTCTGTAACCCATTGGTGCTATGGTTCCGGGAGTACTCCACCGGCAACCACACGCCTGGGCCCTCAGGTCACTGTTCGCACTCTCCTGTGAGTGTGGTTACGTCAGTCTCCTCTCACTTCAAGTTACTGACTGTCTGACTCACTACCAACTCTACTGACTGTCTGACCACTCCCACCTGGTTGTCGTCTAGTAATCTGGATCAGCTCCACCCCTAGGTGGCCATCCATTGGGTCCAACTCTAGTCTGTCACCAGTCATTGGGTAATGGGGAAAACAGGGATTATACACCGTGTACAGAATTAGTAAGCAAGTTGTATTTTAGAGGATTTTTTTTATTCTTGATCAACAACTATGTTCTCAATCAACCCAAAAGACACAAATATCAAAGCTTAATATTTTTGGAAGTTGGAGTGTTTTTTTTTGTAGATTTGGCTATCTTAGGAGGATGATATCTGTTTGTGCAGGTAACTATTACTGTGCAGAATTATTATAACAACTTAATAAAAACCAAATATATTCCCATCTCACTTGTTTATTTTCACCAGTAAACCAATATAACTGCACAAATTTAGAAATAAACATTTCTGACATGCAAAAATAAAAACCCCCAAAAAATAGTAACCAATATAGCCACCTTTCTTTATGATGACACTCAACAGCCTACCATCCATAGATTCTGTCAGTTGCTTGATCTGTTTACGATCAACATTGCGTGCAGCAGCCACCACAGCCTCCCAGACACTGTTCCGAGAGGTGTACTGTTTTCCTTCCCTGTAGATCTCATTTTATGAGGGACCACAGGTTCTCTATGGGGTTCAAATCAGGTGAACACGAGGGCCATGTCATTATTTTTTCATCTTTTAGACCTTTACTGGCCAGCCACGCTGTGGAGTAGTTGGATGGATGTGATGGAGCATTGTCCTGCATGAAAATCATGTTTTTCTTGAACGATACTGACTTCTTCCTGTACCACTGCTTGAAGAAGTTGTCTTCCAGAAACTGGCCGTAGGTCTGGGAGTTGAGCTTCACTCCATCCTCAACCCGAAAAGGTCCCATCCATCTGGCCTATCAAGAGTCAATCTCATTTAATCAGTCCATAAAACCTTTGAAAAATCGGTCTTAAGATATTTCTTGGCCGAGTCTTGACATTTTATCTTATGTTTCTTGTTCAAAGGTGGTCGTTTTTCAGCCTTCCTTACCTTGGCCATGTCCCTGAGTATGGCACACCTTGTGCTTTTTGATACTACAGTAACATTGCAGCTCTGAAATATGGCCAAACTGGTGGCAAATGGCATCTTGGCAGCTTCACATTTGATTTTCCTCAATTCATGGGCAGTTATTTTGCGCTTTTTTTTGCCCAACACGATTCTTGCGACCCTGTTGGCTATTGGCCATGAAACGCTTGATTGTTCGGTGATCACGCTTCAAAAGTTTGGCAATTTCAAGACTGCTGCATCCCTCTGCAAGACATCTCACAATTTTGGATTTTTCAGAGCTCATCAAATCTCTCTTCTGACCCATTTGCCAAAGGAAAGGAAGTTGCCTAATAATTAAGCACACCTTATATAGGGTGTTGATGTCATTACACCACACCCCTCCTCATTACAGAGATGCACATCACCTGACTTACTTAATTGGTAGTTGGCTCTCAAGCCTATACAGATTGGAGTAGGACAACATGTATAAAAAGTATCATGTGATCAAAATACTCATTTGCCTAATAATTCTGCACACAGTGTAATGTGTTTTGCTGTTACCGACACTGATCTTCCAGGTTCCTGGGGGTTGGCCCTGCATCTTTGACAGGATGCAGTACCTTGTAGTTCCTGATGGGTTCGGGGGCGCTACAATTACCACCCTTGTATTTCGGTTTGATTTATTGCAGCAGCCATAAGTTCTAAACTTAAGAACTAATATATGCAAATAAATAATAATAATATTTATTCATTTATATAGCGCTATTAATTCCACAGCGCTTTACATACATTGGCAAATAAGTGTTATATATTGTAAAGAAATGATGAGACGGATCATTCATTTTTTAACAGTTTATTAAATACAGTCTTTACCTATACCTAAAGCCATTGATCCAGAAGAATGCAAAAAAACCTGGACACGTTCAGCCAATTTGTGTCACAAGAGAAAAATTCCTTCTTGACCCCAAGAAAAGGCAATCAGTTTAAAAACCCTGGACCAAGGCGATAATACAACTAACTAACTGAAATATAGGACAGTTACCATATTTTTTGGATTATAAGTCATACTTTTCCTCCCAAAAATTTGGGTTGAAAATGAGGGGGGAGTCTTAAATCCAAATGTAGCTTAGTGGGAGGTGGAAAATGGGCGCTGTGCTGGCTGTGGTGGCCGCTGTGTGGAGCAGGGTGATGTGGTGGGTAAGATACTCTGTTGGCAGTGCGGGGCTATGGTGTCTGCGGCGAATGAGATGCTCTGTCGGCAGTGCAAGGCTGTACTGGCTGCGGAGGGCGAGATGCTCCGTCGGCAGTGCGATCTTGAAATAATGCCACCAGGAGTCGGCGTGTGCACAGCTTGAGATCAATAACAATCTGAGAGCTCCATCTGCGCAGGCACCCATTCCGGGCGGCATTATGTGAATATTGCACGCCGACAAAGCATCTGGGACACCTGCCGCACTGCCCTGCTCAGCACAGCCTCAGCAACCAGCAGGCCCCCACCGCATCCAGCACGGCCCCCACTGCATCCATCACAACCAGCCACATAGCAGCCAGGACAGCCGGCCACACAGCTGCCATGACCAGCTGAGGGAGTATTATCCGGTCGTGATGTCTGTGTTACCAAACCCCTTATACTATAAATAAACACACGGACTGCATGCGACTTGGTTCAAAATGGCCACAGCAGCCTTTTATTGCCTATTGTTCACAAACTAAGCACCTTAGGGACGCCGTCCAACGGGCGACCCAAAACAACACACAGATAACAATAGACAATGCCAATTACATGACCCTCCCGGGGGCAGGCCCAGTCCATAACTACTACTCCCCTTGCCCCTGGCCGCAACACACCGACCCAGAGACGAGGTGCCAATCACCCACGGATTGACACCCCCACACTTTGGCAGAACCCCGTGCCTGCCACATCCCGGAACCGAGAGCCACCATACCGAGACAATGACTCCCGGTCCAGTTACCAGTCACTTCCAACCTCTGGACCAGACCTACCCCCCCGCCGCTGTGACAAATAGCATCCCAACATCCCAAACCATGTCCCCCAGATGACAACACAAAAAGGGAGGGTGGGCGGGGATCTCTTGGCGTCCGGAAGAAGAAGAGGAGGTAACCCCCTCCTCTCCCAGACTAACCCTTTCCCTACTCCTCCTCTTCCTCCCAAGCTAAAACCACCCCTTAATGCCATATTAGGCCTGCCAAGCAAACTGTCCCTATTAACCCCATCACTCCCTAACTCCCCCTTGGTCATGTCGCCCCTCCTCCCCAAGGGGGGATCCATGGCTGTCTTGACCAGCTGAGGGAGTATTATCCGGTCGTGATGTCTGTGTTACCAAACCCCTTATACTATAAATAAACACACGGACTGCATGCGACTTGGTTCAAAATGGCCACAGCAGCCTTTTATTGCCTATTGTTCACAAACTAAGCACCTTAGGGACGCCGTCCAATGGGCGACCCAAAACAACACACAGATAACAATAGACAATGCCAATTACATGACCCTCCCGGGGGCAGGCCCAGTCCATAACTACTACTCCCCTTGCCCCTGGCCGCAACACACCGACCCAGAGACGAGGTGCCAATCACCCACGGATTGACACCCCCACACTTTGGCAGAACCCCGTGCCTGCCACATCCCGGAACCGAGAGCCACCATACCGAGACAATGACTCCCGGTCCAGTTACCAGTCACTTCCAACCTCTGGACCAGACCTACCCCCCCGCCACAGGACAGACCACGTGACACCTTACGTGGCCTGGACCCGCCACACACCAAAAGCTCGCTCAACACCATCCTGCAGGCCCAATGCCCATAAATCCACTCCAATGTCGTTGAGGTGCACTCCGTCACCCCTCCGAAACCGCCAATTTGCCGGCTCCAACTCCCTGTGCCTCACCACAATCCCACCGTTCCTGATCACAAACCTGGCAACCACCCGATTCACCTGGGCCCTGGCCTTATTGACCTTTTCCACCGACCGAGCCCCCCTCCATGACAACCTGGTCACTATGTCTGACCACACGACAATCAAACCCGGGTACTGCTTCCACAACCTCAGTAAGTCAATCTTTATATCCCGGATCAGATCCCGTGACGCCCGGACTCCCAGATCATTACCTCCCACGTGTAATACCAGCACATCCGGAGGCCGGTCAACCTTACAATAACGACCAAATTCTGGGACCACCCTGCCCCACTCCATGCCCCGAACACCGATCCACCGAACAGTCGCCTGCCCACGATCCAGCCCTAGCTGCCGACCATTCGGGCGAACCGCCGCCCGCCGAGCACCCCAGAACACGAAGGAATGCCCCAGAATCCAGATTAGGCACATCCCTACAACAAAGAAAGACAACGAAAACAGAAATTAAAAACCAATAACATCACCACCATCAACGCCTCTCAGAAAAAACCCATTCTACCTCCGTCCTCTAACACTTGTACATTACCCCCTCTTTTTTTTTTTTTTTTTACATATATAAACCACTTCCAAACCGCCAAACCACCTGTACCTAGACCAAAGTTACCATAATGCTACAACAGCTGCGGCCTCACGTACCGCCGAAAACAAGAAGATTCCCATCTACCAATACGCTTTACCACCTCATCTCCAAGCCCCCAACGAGCGGCCTCCGTAGCTGCCCCTATCCGAAAGGAATGCGACCCAAAATCCTCCGGGCGCTCCCCCACATTCTGCAAACTTCGCCGCAGAACCGCTACAAACTGGAACCTTGATAAAAAGGACCCATCCACGTGCCGCAAAAATGGGCCCGGTAAACCCCCCCTCACGGCCATGAATTGCTCCACCAAACGTACTGGGCACAAATCCTCCCCCGGGACCGCGTATAACACCACCAACCTACCCCGACCCAGCTGATCCGTTTTCGACCGACTAATCCGGCACTCCACCTGATCACCGCCCACTCGCACATCCTCAAGCAGCAACCCGCCGCCTGTCACCCTGGACGGGCTTACCAACTCACCGATCCGGAAAGCCCCATAAAAAGCAAGACCGAAAGCTGTTGTAAACAAAACAGTCTCGTAAACCGACTCACAAATGCCGCTCAGGCCCCCCACCAACCGCCTCAACAAACCAAACGATACGGGACGCCTCTTGTCCCTCTCCCGCACACCGCGGCGGAACCCCCGCAAGGCCCGTCGAACCCGAAAATCCTGCGAAACATCTTGTTCCCCTCTCATTTTTAACCAAAACGCCACCGCCGCCACCCGATGCGCCACGGCCGACGCCGATCGCCCGGCCGAGAAATCCACACTCACCAACGCCAGTAATGCCACCAAGTAATCCACGCTTACCCCATCAAACATCCGACCCAGCAACTCCTCCCATTCAGCCCACACCTTAGCATATCGGCACCAAGTCACCTCAGTCACCGAATTCCGAATCAATTCTGAGATCACCGCCTCACCAGATTCCATAAATCCACGGGACACTCCACTCCGACTTCGTCCGCCCAAGGCAGTAGCGCCCGAAACCTGCTGAACTGACAACGAGACAAAGCGTCAGCCACCCCATTGTCAACTCCCGGAACGTGCTTTGCCACCACCTGTACATTCAGCTGCAGACATCTCAACACTAAATGCCGCAAAAACACCACCACTGGCTCCGACTTAGCCGACAAGTTGTTAATAGCAAACACCACCGCCTGGTTATCACAATGGAAGCAAACCTTCCTCCCGGCAAAACGCGACCCCCACAGCTCCACTGCTACCACGATAGGAAATAGCTCCAACAGAGCCAAATTCCTGACCAAACCGCTCTCCCGCCACGCCTGTGGCCACCGACCCACACACCAGTGACCTCGAAACACGGCCCCAAACCCTGCCGACCCAGCCGCATCGGTGAACAGCTGTAACGCCCCGTTAGACGCCACCTTCTCCATCACCAGGGCCCGGCCATTGAAACACTGCAAAAATTGATCCCATACCAAAAGATCGTCCTTGATCGCCTTCGTGATTCGCACGAAATGTGTCGGCGACCGCACACCTGCCGTCGCCGTTGCCAAACGTCTCGCAAAAACTCTCCCCATCGGCATAATCCTGCAAGCGAAATTCAATTTCCCAAGCAAGGACTGCACCACCTTAAGCCGCACCTTCTTTGCCGCCTTCACCCCTGCCACCGCGGCCCTCAAATCACGAACCTTCTCCTCCGGCAACCTACATTCCATGGCAATAGAATCAATCTCAATCCCCAAAAAACGCATCACAGGCGCCGGGCCTTCCGTCTTATCGGGGGCCAAGGGAATTCCGAAGCTGTCTGCGACTTTCTGCAACGCAAATAACAACCCCGCACAAACCATTGAACCCGCCGGCCCAACACAAAGAAAATCGTCCAAATAGTGAATAATGGACATAAGCCCAGACACATCCCGAACCACCCACTCTACAAACGAACTAAACGCCTCAAAATACGAACACGAAATTGAACAACCCATTGGCAAACAGCGATCAACATAATAACTGCCATCCCACCAGCAACCTAACAAATGCTGACTATCTGGATGAACCGGTAACAACCGAAACGCCGCTTCCACATCAGCCTTTGCCATCAACGCACCCCGACCCGCAGCCCTGACCAGGTCCAACGCCTTGTCGAACGACACATAATATACCGCCGCTAACTCCGGTGAAATGCCATCATTCACCGATAACCCCTCTGGGTAAGACAAATGATGGATAAGCCGAAATTTGTTCAGCTCTTTCTTCGGCACAACCCCCAACGGCGAAACCACCAACTTCGAACACGGCGGGGCGTCATAAGGACTGCCCATTCTGCCCAAAACCACCTCCTTTCTCAGCTTCTCATCCACCACATCCGCATGATCCCGAGCAGAACGTAAATTACGGTACGGCGGGGGCGATGGACTAACAGCCGACGGGATACGGAAACCGTCAGAAAAACCAAACCATAACAACGCCGCTGCCTCGCCGTCCGGATACCTATTTAAAAAGGGGGCCATCGCTTCTACCTTCACCGGCGTCATCCCTTTTTCCAACCCCGTCACCCGTTTTTCCTTTCCCCTTTTTAAAGCACTTGGACAGGCTATGTCCTCCCCCACAACCTGAGCATTCATGCTTAAACCGGCATGCCGCTCCAAACCTGCACTGCCCCTCATTATATTGCCAACAGAAACCTTTTTTCTGACTTGCCGGGGACCCGGCCCCCGGTCCCCCGGCACCCCCCCGAAAGGGCTGAGTCGGTGCCGACATCAGTCGCATCCATAAGGAAATATCCTTATGGTCCCATCGCATATCCGGCCGCAACGCCTTCCGCTGCCGGAATTGCTCGTCGTAACGCAGCCACGCCAGCCCGCCATAAACCCGATAAGCCTCCCCTATCGCATCCATGTAACCAAACAAGGCCGAACAATGCTACGACTCCTTTTCCCCGACCACGCTCGCCAAAATCGCAAACGCTTGCAACCAGTTTGCAAAAGTCCGAGGAATAAGCCTATAACGGCGCTTTTCCTCCTCGTCCTTCTCCTTTTTGGAGTCGCTCGGCTTAACCCTATCCAAATTAAATTTCTCCAGGGGAAGCAGAGAAAAAATCTCCACATATTCCCCTTTCCAAATTTTTTCCCGCACCTCCTTCTTTAAATGAGCCCCCAGCGGGCCCTCAAAACAAACATAAACTTCGCTTTTAGCCCTATCATCTAGGCGCACCACCTCATCCTCCTTCTCCTTTTCTTTTTCCTTTGCCCCCTCCGCCGCACTCCCCCCTGCGCCCCCCCCTTCCGCCGCGCCCGATCCGTCCCCCCCTCCCACCGCTGCCACCCCCCGACCTGTCGTCCCCACCCACGCCGCCGCCGGCGCCGCCCCCCCCCCAGCCCCGGCAACCGCCGCCAACCCCTGCAACAGCCCCAACAACTGGCTCCACACTGCTACTCCGCCAGGCGCTGCCGTGTCCACAGCTGCCCTCCCGCCCCCGACACTCCCCGCCAGCGCAGCCCCTGCCGCCCCCGCTGCCGTCTCACCCAACCGCGGCTCAGCGTCCCCCGATACCGCAGCCTCGCTGTCCTCCGTCTGCCGACCATCCGACTCTTCCGACAGCACGACCTCCTCATCGTCGCCGCTGACATCTTCTTCCATCCGACATCCGGGGGGCGCCGCCGCGGCACCCCCCCCACCACGGCCGCCAAACCGGGCCGCCGCGTGGGCAGTGCTGTCCCCGCTCCGTCTCTTGCCCTGGGGCGACAGCCCAGGAGACCGTCCTGTCCCCCACGCCGGCACCCCAGGCCTCGACCTCTTGCGCCCGCGCCCACCCCCTCGCCGACTGCCAGGGGACTCTGGACGCGGACTGATGGACGCCCGGCTCTGGATCCCAGCCGTCGCCGCCTCTGGCCCTCCTGGGCCGCCGCAGGCCTCCTGCCGCTGGGTCCTCCCGCTCCCACGGGACACCGCCACATCCGGGGGCTGCACAGCGGTCCTGAGTGACCGGGCAGTCGCCGCATGGCTCACGCCGTCACCCCTGCTCACTGCCGTGCCAGGGTCAGGCACCACAGACCTCCCCCTGGCGCTGGACCTACCGCCGCCTGCAGCCCCTCGGTCCCCCCGCCGACTGCAGGGGGAACTGCTGGCCTCCATCCCTCGCCGAGCGCGCTGCCGACCTGGAGCCGCTGCTGTCACTGGAAATCCAGCCCGGAGGCCGGGACCGGAAGTAGGCCCCACGCTGGCCACTCCCACCTCCCGACCACCGCGGCTGGAACGCAGATTCCTCCCGCTGCTGCTGGGAGCAGCAGCCGGACTGCGCTGCTGCTCAGCCCGCTGCGGAGGGTCCCTGGAGGGGCTCTGGCATCTCCTCCTCGCCCCCCCCGCACCCGGGGAATACCTGCGGGGGGGCCGCGACTGGCGCACACCACGGCTGGGGGAGCGAGGGGCAAGCGCCGACGGGTTAACCCCGGCAGCCCTGATGTGGGTCTGCACTGCCAGGGGCCCGTGCGCTGCAATGGCTGCTGCAATCAGGCGCTGAAGTTCCTGGAGATCAGCCATGGTGACTCGTGCTGCTGATCTCTTGGCGTCCGGAAGAAGAAGAGGAGGTAACCCCCTCCTCTCCCAGACTAACCCTTTCCCTACTCCTCCTCTTCCTCCCAAGCTAAAACCACCCCTTAATGCCATATTAGGCCTGCCAAGCAAACTGTCCCTATTAACCCCATCACTCCCTAACTCCCCCTTGGTCATGTCGCCCCTCCTCCCCAAGGGGGGATCCATGGCTGTCTGCACGGCCAGCCACACAGCAGCCAGCACAGTCGGCCACACAGCAGCCAGCATAGCCTCGGCAGCCAGCACGACCCCCGCTACAATCAGCACAGCCATCCACACAGGAGCCAGCACAGCCAGCAACACAGCAGCCAACACAACTGGCCACACAGAAGCCAGCACAGCCTCCGCAGTCAGCATGAACCCTGCCACAGCCAGCACAGCCGGCTACACAGGAGCCAGCACAGCAGCAATACAGCCGGCCACACAGCAGCCAGCACGGCCGACCACACAGCAGCCAGCACGGCCGGCCACACAGCAGCCAGCACGGCCGGCCACACAGCAGCCAGTACGGCCGGCCACACAGCAGCCAGTACGGCCGGCCACACAGCAGCCAGTACGGCCGGCCACACAGCAGCCAGTACGGCCGGCCACACACTAGACAGCACGGCAGGCCACACAGCGGCCAGTACGACCAAGGAACACAGCGGCCAACACGGCCGGGCACACCGCAGCCAGCACGGCTGACCACGCTCCAGCCAGCCACACAGGAGCCAGCACGGCTGGCCACACAGCTTTCAGCACGGCCGGCCACACAGCGGCCAGTACGACCAGGGAACACAGCGGCCAGCACGGCCGCGCACACCGCAACCAGCACGGCCGGCCACACCGCAGCCAGCATGGCTGGCCACACGGCAGCCAACCATACAGCAGCTAGCATGGCTGGCCAAGCAGCAGCCAGCACTACAGGCCACACAGCATCCCACACAGTTGTCCACACAACAGCCAAAATGGCCGGTTGCAGCCAGCCTGGCCCCCGCCACGGCCAGCATCGCCGGACACACTGCAGCCGGCACATAGTGTACCGGCCTGAGAGGGGCTCGGCTGCTCCGCTGCTTCGGGCCGAGCCGCTCGGGGTCCGGGCTCCGGTGGTCGGTGGCTCGAGTGCCTCCGGACCGGGGGCCACGTCGCTCTGTTAGCCGGGCTGGCGGTGTCGGGTGGGGGGGTGCGCAGCCGGGAAGGCCACGAGGTTGCTGGGTGAGTCGTGACGCCACCCACGGTTCGTGGTGAGATGGTGCACCACCGCTGCGGATGATGGTGGGGCTCCCGGGGGACGGTGTTGTGGCGCAGCCTTGGTGTTAGCCCCTCCGTGGGCAGAGGCGGTGGTCCCGGGGCCCAATGGTGGGGGACCGGCTATGCTGGGAGGGTCGTGGTGCAAGGGGGCCGCGCTGCCGTGCTGTTCCCGGGTGGCACTGAGGTACTGACGATTAACCACACACGGAGTCAATAGTAAACCAAAGTTCGGTAATGGCGTTTTGGCTGCCGGAGGAGCCCTCTGTGCCCGCAGGCACTGGCCCGTCGGGTGTTTGGCCCTTGGTGGTGGCACTCACTCGGTAACGGTGGGCTTTTGCCTTCTGTCGGGACTTGGGTGTGGATGAACCCGTGAGGTCCAGCCAGCAATTAGTCAATTTGCCTAACCTAGTGGCTTCTACGCTAGGACGGATTCTGAGTACCCGGTTTCTGGTGCTCCAGTAAACGGTTGACAGCCCGGTTCAGGTCCGGCGGGCTCCAACCCTCAGCCGGTCCCTACGGTTCCGCCGGTTGTGTACCGGGACGACTGCAGACGGCCACCACCGTCTGCCTGCCTGACGTGTTAGCTCAGCTTTTTCACCTCCTGCCACTTTCACTATCCCTGAACTGTTGTCCAACTGTTCTGTCTGAACTTCCTGCCTCAGGACAGTAGTCTCCTCGGTGGGCGTGCCTTTCCGCCTGGCTCCGCCCACCTGGTGTGCTCTACCTGCCCTGAGGGAGGCATCAAGTCTCCCTTTCGGGTGACAGTTGTGTCCTCACAGGGGATGGGGGGTGTGTGTAAGGTATGATGTTGGTGTTACCTGTGACCCCTGGGTTCCAGGGCGTCATAATAGCAGCCAGCACGCTTGGCCACACAGCAGCCAGCACGCTTGGCCACACAGCAGCCAGCACGCTTGGCCACACTGCAGCCAGCACGGTTGGCCACACAGCAGCCAGCACGGTTGGCCACACAGCAGCCAGCACGGTTGGCCACACAGCAGCCAGCACGGTTGGCCACACAGCAGCCAGCACGGTTGGCCACACAGCAGCCAGCACGGTTGGCCACACAGTAGCCAGCACGCTTGGCCACACAGTAGCCAGCACGCTTGGCCACACAGTAGCCAGCACGGTTGGCCACACAGCAGCCAGCACAGCAGCCCACACAGCCTCCGCAGCCATCACGGCCGGCCACATAGCAGCCAGTACGGCCGGCCGCAGCCAGCATGGCCCATGCCAAAGCCAGCACAGCTGGCCCCTGCCAAAGCCAACACGGTGGCCACACAGGGCAGCCAGCACGGTCGGCCACAGGGCAGCCAGCATGGCCGGCAGCACCAGCCACACATTAGCCAGCACAGCCAGCCTCACAGCAGTCATCACAGCTTCTGCAACCAGCACAGCCCCCGCCGCAGCTAGCACAACCGGGAATACAGCAGCCGCCACTGCCGTCCACACAATAGCCGGCACAGGCTGCCACACAGCAGCCTGCACAGTCGGCCGCACCACAGGAGGCACGGCACCTGCCATAGCCAGCACAGCCGGCCACACAGCAGCCAGCATAGCCCCGCTGAAGCCAACACAGCCAGCCCCTGACAGAGCCAGCATAGCCGGCCCCTGCCGGAGCCAGCACAGTTGTCCACACAGCAGCCCACACAACCTCCGCAGCCAGCCTGGCACCCCGCGCAGCCACCACAGCCGGCCACACAGCAGCCAGTACAGCCGCAGCCAGTATGGCCCCCGCCAAAGCCAGCACGGCCGGCCCCCGCCAAAGCCAGCACGGCCGGCCCTCGCCAAAGCCAGCACGGCTGGCCGCCCAGCAGCCAGCACTTTTTTTATTTACCTTTTTTATCCGCTTAGTGACGTCGCGGTGACGTCGCTGTGACGCCAAACGCACCTCCCCCTTGAGGGAGGGATTGTTCGGCAGTCACAGCGACGCCGCCGATCAGGTAAGTGCGTGTGACGCTGCCGTAACGATAATGTTCGCTACGGCAGCGATCACAAATAATCGCATGCACGACGGGGGCGGGTGCTTTTGCGCTCGATGTCGCTAGCAATTGCTAGCCATATCGTAGCGTGTAAAGCCCGCTTAACAGCAAAGACTGAAGCAATGTATTAGCTTACAGTCACAATCAGGAGTTTTGGAGGGCTATGTTCACACAGGGTGTTTTTGGTGCATTTTCTTGCATGGTGTTTTAATTGGTTTTATGCAAATACATGCTAATAAAAAGTTGTTTTTTACAGTACCAGCAGAACCCTTGAGATACCAGAAATCTCATGAACACACAGCAACACACTTGCTTTTTTTCCCTGAATCAAATGGCAAAATGCTGTTTTTTGTGTTGTTTTTTTTTTTAGAGAAGCAGCATGTCTATTCTTCAAGCGATTTTGCTGCTTTTTTCACCATTGAAAACAATTGTGAAAAAAAAACAGCAGTGTGCTTTTTGGTGCATTTTTGGTGAACAAAAGTAACTTTAATCATGAACTGTAGACAAATGACACACCACAAATGCTGCCAAGAGATCAGGTTTTGCGGCAAAAAAAAACGGCAAAAAAACCCCGGCAAAAATGCACTCTGTGAACGTAGCCTAAAGGCCACTTTACACACAGAGATAAATCTGCGGCAGGTCTGTGGTTGCAGTGAAATTGTGGACAATCAGTGCCAGGTTTGTGGCTGTGTACAAATGGAACAATATGGCCATGATTTCACTGCAACCACAGATCTGCCAAAGATTTATCTCTGCGTGTAAAGTGGCCTTAAGAATATAAGGGGTACTTCACACACAGCGAGATCGCTGCTGAGTCACGTTTTTTGTGACCTCATTAGCGATCTCGCTGTGTGTGACACTGAGCAGCGATCTGGCCCCTGCTGTGAGATCGCTGCTCGTTACACACAGTGCTGGTTTGTTTTTTTATTGTTGCTCTCCCGCTGATAAGCACACATCGCTGTGTGTGACAGCGAGAGAGCAACAATCCTGAATGTGCAGGGACCAGGAGCCGGCGTCTGACAGCCTGCGGTAAGCTGTAACTAAGGTAAACATCGGGTAACCAAGGTGGTTACCTGATATTTACCTTCGTTACCAGCCTCCGAAGCTCTCACGCTGCCAGTGCCGGCTCCTGCTCCCTGCCCACGCTAAGTTAAGCGGTGTGAGCTGGTAACTAAGGTAAACATCGGGTAACCATACCTGATGTTTACCTTAGTTACCAGTGTCCGCAGCTTCCAGACGCCGGCTCCGTGCAAGCGCAGCGTCGCTTGCACGTCGCTGCTGGCTGGGGGCTGGTCACTGGTCGCTGGTGAGATCTGCCTGTTTGACAGCTCACCAGCGACCATGTAGTGATGCAGCTGCGATCCTGACCAGGTCAGATCGCTGGTCGGATCGCTGCTGCATCGCTAAAGTGTGAAGGTACCCTTAGTTGGCACAAGTTTCACTGATTGAAAACAATGTGAATTTTCTCATTTACCTGTGTCCTTGATCCTGGATCCTCTGTTCGGTTGGAGTCAGACTTGTGTGTGACTTGGGCGAGGATCACATAGCACTACCCGGACTGGCCGGCTGCTCTCTGGACAGGAGCAGGTCCGCTTCATGTACTTCTATGGACCTGACCTGCTTCTTTCAGGAGAGCTGCTGGCCAATCCAGACATGCGATCTTTGCATGAGTCACATGCAAGTGTGACTCCAGCTTTCTCCTCGTCTTCACCTTCTGAGATGACCGAGTCATCAATCCTGTATCCACCGCCCTCTTTGTCTTCACTTCTTGACTTGAACATCTGAGTCCACAATCCTTGAACCTCCACTCCCATTGTCATTTCTGAAGGTGAAGACTATCTGTATCTTCAATCTTGGATGTTCCGCTTTGTTTTCTTCTGAGATAAATATCTGAGTCCTCAATCCAGGTTTCTCTGCTCTTCACCTTCTGAGATGACCATCTTTGTCCTCGATCCTTCTCTCTCTTCAACTTCACCTACTGAAGTGAGCATTTGCCCCCTGAACATCAACCTCTATAGATTCACAGTCATTGTGAGATCAAGCACTGAGATAACAATGGCCACCTGTATAACATGATGTCACATGTGAGACCATAAGTGACATTTCCTGTTACTAACATTCATAACAAGTATTAATAATATGGGAGAACATATTGGTTAGGATCAAGGCTGTGAGAGGCATGGTGATTAAAAGAAAGTTCTAAAAGTAAAATGTGTTTATTTTGTCTGAAAATATAAATGACCTTATGATAATGTATTTCTGCAACATATTACGAGCACCTGAAATTTAATACCTCATGACGGAAATTTCCTCCTTATACAACAAGGCATCATTATCAGGAATATAGGTCTCATTATTAATAAAAATGTAGCCGTTGCCCATAGCAACCTGACGAATTACAGCTTATGTGGGTGGGGGGGTTGTGCTAATATCACTGGTTGTTATTTTTTTTCTCCCAGCAAAAACTCTGTGACAATATGTTTGAGTTAAACAATGCATTTTCACGCTATTTTCGAGCTTTTTTCGGTGGTCCGGAGAGATTTTTCTTAACTCAGCTTTCTTTAAATTTAGCTTTTTTCATGCATGTTACAGTTTTCCAATTACATCTTTTACAAACAGCTGCTGCTAACGGTATAAAATCATGCAATAAGGAGGACTCACCTTATCTATCCTCCTGTGCCAATGCTGCCGAGCCCCTGGCAATGTTTACTATGCTGTGTGCATGAAGTAAAGTGTAGACATTTGGCTCTTGCCATCAGACACTCACTGTAGCCATGTAGTCATGTAGTGTAGCCATCTGCTTATGATTATGGAAGACATTCCCATAGTATAGGTAGTGGTTTTCATCATGGTGGCAAGGGCACCGGTTGCATCTTGGCTAATAGCTTATTTAGACATGCTGATCCAGGCTGTTGCATGACTACCAATCTGCTATATACAAGGCGGTGATTTACTGGCCTGTTTGCCTAATTGGCATTCACTTGCAACAGACTCCCTCCATCCCACTGGTGGACACGACAGAAAAGGGCCCCTGTTGAAGAAAAATATATGGGCCCTTTGCAGCCTTAGGCCGGTTTCACACATCCGGCTTTTCGGCGGTTTGCCGGATCCGGCGCTCTCCCATACAGTGACTAGAGTACAGTGACAGCGCAACAAGCGACGGTCACATGCTGTCATGTGACCGGCGCATGTGACCCGGAAGTTACAGCGCTGTCACTGTACTGTATTGTCTGTACGGGAGAGCGCCGGATCCGGCAAACCGGCGAAAAGCCGGATGTGTGAAACCGGCCTTAGGCTATGTTCGCACTTTGCGTCGAGGTAGTTGCAGTTCTAAATACATCCTCTGGCAGAAATTGTCTTTGTCAAATTTGTTTTTGACAACAAAAATGCTAAAAATACACTAGTGTTTTTACCGCGTTTTAGCCGCATTTTACATGCTTTTTCATTGCTTAAAGTTAGATGCGTTTTGAATACAAATACACTACTAAATAAAGTTTAAACATTCAAACACTTTGAAAAAAACAGAAAAAAAGATAACAGATATCATAATTAAAATCATACACAAAATGGAGTCCAAAATGGCCGCCGATGCAGGAGGATGTATCTGACAGAGCTCTGAGACATCCAGAGACATCTGAGCCCCTGCCCGACTTAGATCCATCTGAAGCCTCCATATACCGTCCCTGAGAGCCAGCGGACCCCAGGAGACGAGTATTGTGGGACAGGACCCTACCTGAATCCCAGCAGACATCATTCTCCAGGGAGGCCTGGGACCACGCTGCAGACGCTGAGACCAGGAGTGCGGTGAAAACCGCCCAGAGGAAGGAGAGCCGACGGGTGAAGAGGGAGCAGAGGCTTGAAAATCCGGGAAGAACACAAGGGAGGAAGGGATACCCAGAAGTCCCAAAGCAGAGGAGAAGCAGACACTTACCCGGCCTGGAGGAGGGAGAGACACTGAAGCAGAGTGGAGCACGAGCCAGACACAGTGAGGGGGAGCCGCCTGGTGACTGTCGGGCCTGAGAGAGAGCCGGCTGGAAGCAGGCAGTGAAGTGACAGGCGACCGGCAAGAGAAAGGAGGCTGGTGAGTGGAAATCCCCCGTGCATAGGGGCGACAACCAGCCGGGTAACTGGCTGGTCCTAGGACACATACACCCCCTGGCTCTAAAGCCAGTGCCATGCACGAGAGCACCATTATTCACTAGGGCTGTAAATTAACCCTCACCCCCGCAGCACGAGTCGCATTGCTCTGATAAGAAACACAGGGGCTGCATACGGGTGTGGAGGAGGCTGAGGCTGGTTTACCTGGAGGGGGGGAGAAGAGGGAAAGCTAAGACCTCCAGAGAAGAAAGTAAGCCCTGAGATCTGATAACATCCGGTGCCCTTATAACATCTGAAGAGTTAACCCCTGACTCAAGTCTGATCCTGTGGCAGTACAAGGAGAGGGGTGCTACGGTTTCCTCTTCCATGATATAAGTTAAGAAGGGAGAAGGAAGAAAATTCGGGGTAGTGCTGTATAACTGTCTTTTCAGAGCCTGCCTTTTCTCTATATAGAAAAATCCCTCACTTTCTGCACTGTACTCTGCTGCCATCTTGTGGACATTGGAATAATAACTTGCTGCAAAAGAGATTTTCACAGAACGGAGCCATGAAAGAGATGTGCACCCCTGTATAATGTCTGAGTAGAGGGGGGCTTGTCTTACCGCCCAGATAGAGGACATAAGTGAACAACTATAACTTTAACGGTCTTACATCTATAAACAATATTGAAAGGTGACATAATATATTGTGCAGACCAGGTGACGATCTGGCTGGGGTGAGGAGGAGAAGAGGTCCAAGCTGGTCATATAGACTGAAAGGGGGGCAGTCGTTTGTGACCCCTCTAGACAAGTTTCTTACTAAAAGAGACCGTGCAGTGAGTGACCCCATGCCACCAAAGTCACGACAACAATCAACCCATAAAAGCAATCAAGCGAAAAATAAAACTACGCAGTCGGGTTCTGTGAATATGGACCTAGACTCTACGCCTTCGCTGTCTGCTTTGATGTCTCAACAGGAAGACGGAGGAGGGTCACGCGACTCCCCATCAGAATCTGAGCCGGGAGATATGGAACACCATTTTGACCACAGAAAATTAAAAAAGTATCTGGATCTCCTTCCTACCAAGGAAGACTTCAGATCCCTGATCTCGGAAGTAAAAGAAACCTGTAAGTCAGAGATTAACTCAATCCGCCAAGATGTTGGGCTTCTAGCAGATAGAGTGGACTCAGTGGAAAAGGATCACGATACCACTAGACAGTACATCATCAAATTACAAAAGAACGTGACCTCTTATGCTCGGGCTCTGAGTGAAACTAACAAACATCTGGAGGACCTAGACAATAGGGGGCGCCGTAATAATATCCGAGTGAGAGGCGTCCCTGAGGCTACAGGTAGTGAAGACGTCCACGCCATACTTGAAACCATATTCAACACTGTACTGGAGCGCCCTACAACTCAAAGGATAAAATTGGACAGAGCACATAGAGCATTACGCCCCAGGGGGCCTCAAAATTACTCTCGTGACATTATTTGTTGTGTCCATGACTTCCAACTAAAAGAGTCTATCATGGCCAAAGCCCGCACTTCGGAGGGAATTGAATATAAAGGGACTCGGATCCAATTATTCCCTGATCTATCTTGGATCACCTTACAGAAAAGGAGACATCTGCAGCCACTACTTGCATCCCTAAAAGATAAGGGCATCCGATACCGCTGGGGGTTCCCGTTTGCCCTCATAGCCTCAAAAGATGGTCGTACGGCTGTGCTACGCTCTACTCAGGACCTCCCAGCCTTCTGCACTGATCTGGGAATCCCTTCGCCTTCCCTGGTGGACTGGGAATTGGAGATGCCATCCAATCCACCCCGTCCGATCTGGCAACAAGTGGACTCTAAGGGGGGTTCTCCCTCATCACGGCCTAAGGCACGACCGGCTCCGACCTGAGACGACAATTTTATTTTTTCTTTCTTCTAGGAACAGGAGCCCTGAGTTTGAGTCTCTGGTTCCAGGCTGTAGTCCCCCCCTTGGGGGGGTGGCTTCAAGGGGGGGTGGCTTCATGCCTTCCCCGATTTATTATAAGGACTTTGGTTGGTCTTTTCTTTCATAACTAGTTGTTCACTTTCTTTTTTCTTTTCTGATATTGATATATCTGGTTACGATTCCTCATATCATTTGCATTGGTTTGCTACTAGGGTGGTGAGATCCGAGTGCTCCCCTCTCTTAGATGTTTAGAATCTAGCTTTAGACACTGACTGTGATAGCAGTGTGTCCATAGCCACAAACTCCCTTTAAGGGTTAGAATTACCCTGGTTCCTCCTACGGAAGAGTGGGTATAGGAGGTTAGGGTTTAGATATTGGTAAAGTTTTAAATTATGCCAATTTTTTCTTCTTTGACCCTGACCGGGGAGGACGGAGGCGGAGGTGAAGGCTTTTGCCTGCGGCTTCACTCCTCACCGGTAACATTTATGACATGTAAATGTTATGCTTTATATGTTATGTGTTTTGTCATTGTCTTTTACCATTCCTTATGTGTTTACCCTGATTGTGGTGAGGGAATCTTTAGTACCCCATTGAGAGACATCCATCATGGGCCGTCAGGCAAGTTTGAGATGGGCAATACCCGGTTAGCCTTTGTATGTAATGCTAATTTTGCTTTATACTACTATAACTTAAAATATGGTTAAAATTTTAACACTAAATGTTAAGGGTTTAAACTCAAACATTAAGAGGCGAATGGCACTAGGTGAGATGCGGACCCAGCGAGCTGATGTGGTTTTCTTGCAGGAAACGCACTTGAATCTCAACGGGAACTGCAATTTCGCCAAACACCTTTACCCTACAATTTTTTTAGCCTCTCAGGAAAGGAAAAAAGCCGGTGTGGCGATCTTGATATCAAGGACCTGTCCCATTCAAGTTACTACTTCCCTGGCAGACCCACAGGGTAGATACCTTATCCTACAAGGGACATATAAGGAAGTTCCAATCCTTTTGTGTAACATTTATGCCCCTAACACCTCCCAGATCCTTTTTTTGAACCGGGTATTCCTCAAATTAACACGCCTTCCCCCCTCAGTGTGGATAGTGGGTGGAGATTTTAACACTATTTTCTCTGACTCTTTAGACAGGTTGACCATTAACAATCAATTGTCGAGCCCGTCTCAACGTAAATTGACAGCTGCCTTTCGAAGACTGATCCGCAGGTTTGCCTTATTTGATTTGTGGCGAGTTAAACATCCCTCAGAAAAAACCTTTACCTTCTACTCTCCCCCTCATGGTACACACACCAGGATCGATTTCTTCTTTGGCAACATTCAGGCCCTTAGATGGACGAGCAAAGTGGATATTGGTGCAATAACGTGGTCAGACCACGCGCCAATGACTCTCACCCTAGATCAGACAACCCAACGTACAAGAGTCTGCCACTGGAGGCTCAATGAGTCCCTCCTCAAGAGAACTTCCTACAGAGACAAACTGGAAGCAGGATTGATGGAATACTTTGAGAACAATGAGGGGTCAGTGCCCAATTTTTCTACTATCTGGGAAGCCCATAAGGCCGTCTTTAGAGGGCAATGCATAGCTTTAAGCTCCCGCATCAAAAAAGATAGACTATATCAGAGAGATCAGCTCCTTAAAAGTCTCAGAGACTTAGAAAATAGGATGACCCTTAACCCATCAATACGTACCCTTAGAGGTATAGTAAAGACTCGTGCCCAACTGAAGGACCTAGAGGTCAATATAACAGAAAAATTACTACTCTATAGCAGGCATAAATACTATGACAAAGGAAATAAATCGCACTCTCTTTTAGCCCGCCAACTTAGGGAGGAGAGGGGGAACTCATCCGTTTATGCCTTGAGAGATTCGGGAGGGAATACGTTATATGACCCCACTAAAGTTGCAAAGATTTTTCAGGATTATTTGTCAAGATTGTATTCTTTGCCCAGCACCCTTCCTACAGACCCAGGAAAACAGAGGGAGCTAATCCACTCCTTTCTTGAGCAGTGTAAGCTGCCTACCCTTACTAAGACTGCCGTAAACACACTAAATAAAGAAATCACGTGTGAAGAGGTAGGGGAGGTGCTTAAACTACTTCCTAATGGAAAATCACCGGGTCCAGACGGCCTGACATACTTCTACTACAAGGCATTTGCGGATCGACTTACCCCCTATTTAGTTAAATTATTTAATAGCTTCCTCACGGGCTCCCCTATACCCACAAGTATGTTACATTCATATATTACGCTTATACCCAAACCTGGGAAGGATGCTATGGAATGTGCCAACTATAGGCCCATAGCACTCCTTAATGCTGATTTGAAAATCTTCACTAAACTACTAGCTCTACGCCTTTCAGTTCTACTTCCTCACCTAATACATAAAGACCAGGTGGGTTTTGTCCCTTGTAGACAGGGAGGGGACAATACTAGGAAGATCATTGACTTAGTAGAGGTTGTTAATAAGACAGAGAGTGAAGCACTCCTTCTTAGTTTGGATGCGGAGAAGGCGTGGCCATTCATGTTCGAAACATTGCATCAATTTGGAATTTCAGGTCCATTTATTACTGCCCTGAAAAGTCTATATTCATGCCCCTCAGCTTCGGTCAAGCTTCCTTATGCCACATCCCAACCCTTTCAAATACACAATGGCACTCGTCAGGGATGCCCTTTGTCCCCCCTTCTCTTTGTCATGTGTATTGAACCATTGGCTGCTGCTATTCGCAATGACCCTAATATACATGGAGTAATGGTACGAGATAAGGAGTTTAAGCTATCTCTATATGCGGATGATGTCCTATTGATCTTGTCCCTACCACATATCACCCTCCCGAATTTGCATTCCTTGTTACTACAATTTGGAAGGTTGTCAGGGTATAAGGTCAATCAGAACAAAACAGAAGCTCTGCCTCTTAATATTCCACAGATGCGGGTCTCCTCCTTACAGGGAAACTACAATTATAAATGGAGAAATATATCCTTGACATACCTTGGGATACAATTAACATCTAAGTATAAGCTCTTGTATCAGCAGAACTATCCTAGTTTATTTACTGAGATAAAAAGGCTCCTGCTCAATTGGAACAAGCTCCCATTGTCTCTGTTTGGAAGAATCTCTGCAGTCAAAATGTCTGTTCTGCCAAAGCTCCTTTACCTGTTTGAGACCCTTCCGGTGTGTGTACCATACAAAGAATTGCGCAACATTCAGTCTAGTATACTTCAATTTGTTTGGGCCCATAAGAGACATAGAATCAAGAAAACAACATTATTTGACAGTAAACTGAGAGGAGGCCTGGGGGTCCCTGATATTACTAAGTACTACTGATACAAGTAAAATATATCTTTGTACCGTGTTAGCCAGTAGAGATAAAAAAATTGTTTAAAAGAACAGAGAGTCCTCAGTGGTTGATACCTTTTAATGGCTAACTGAAAAGATGGTAATAATTGCAAGCTTTCGAGACTACTCAGGTCTCTTCATCAGGCATGGTATAACACAAAATCTGAAGAGTCACGTATTTATACACAACAGGACTTAGAATAGTGCAGTAAAAAAAAAAAAAAAAAAAAAAAAAGAACAAGTTATATGAAACAGAACTATCTCTATGGCAGGGGGACAAGCTGTTCTAGCCATAAATACTGCTGCAGTTCAGTGTGAAAGTTTTATTGTCCTTTGATAAGGGTCTGGTCCAGGGCTGTGACATGCTCGGATGGTCAGAGGAGCACATCTTTTAACTGATGTAAAAAGACACTAAGTACTACTGGGCAGCACACTTACGTCACATCCCTGCATGGTCTAATCGCAGTGCCTTCTCTAGATGGATGGAAATAGAGAAGTTATGGCTAGCCCCAATACACCCTAACTCCTACCTTTGGGGCACCTCATCTAATAAGCCTGACCCACATACCCTGGGCCCTATAGCCTTTACGAAGAGGATATGGGACTGTTGTGTCAAGAAGTTTCCACTTAAATCTGAACACTCTCCATTGACTTCTTTTCTTTTTAATCCCAGAATGCCGGACGGTATGCAGGGTGCAGCGACTAAAACGTGGTTTGACAGGAAACTCTTTTGCTTTGCTGACATAGTAGACGCACACTCCAGAGTCCTTCTCCCATACGCCACCATAGCTGCTAAATTTAATCTCCCAGGCAATTCCCAATATCGGTATTTACAAGTTAGACACCTGATGCACTCCCTTTTTGCCTCATTAGAAGTCTCTATCCCTACACTTTTTGAGAGATTGTGCAGAGCTGGGGCCTCTACTAAAGGCCTCATCTCCGATATATATCGTATTTTAATGACTCCGTGCCTGGAAGACAAGCCAAATCATACATATATGAGGAAATGGGAAGATTTCCTTGGTGAGTCCATTCCCTTGTGTATGTGGAGGCGGATCTGGGATACGGCCTCTAAGACATCTTCATGCTATGTCTATAAGGAAAATCAGTATAAATTACTCATGTATTGGTATCACACCCCATCACTACTACATAAACTAAACCCAGCTATACCTGACAACTGTTGGAGGTGTGGAGCCACAGGAGGAGACATACCGCACATATTCTGGGTATGCCCCAATATCCAGTGTTTCTGGAGGTTGGTGCAATCTCTTATTTATAAAGTAACTAATCTTCGGATTCCCCTGGACCCTAAATTCTATTTATTATTATTATTATTATTTATTATTATAGCGCCATTTATTCCATGGCGCTTTACAAGTGAAAGGGTATACGTACAACAATCATTAACAGTACATAACAGACTGGTACAGGAGGAGAGAGGACCCTGCCCGCGAGGGCTTACAGTCTACAGGGAATGGGTGATGGTACAATAGGTGAGGACAGAGCTGGTTGCGCAGTGGTCTACTGGACTGAGGGCTGTTGTAGGTTGTAGGCTTGTTGGAAGAGGTGGGTCTTGAGGTTCCTCTTGAAGCTTTCCACGGTAGGGGAGAGTCTGATGTGCTGAGGTAGAGCGTTCCAGAGTATGGGGGATGCACGGGAGAAATCTTGTACGCGATTGTGGGAAGAGGAGATAAGGGAGGAGCAGAGAAGGAGATCTTTTGAGGATCTGAGGTTGCGTGCAGGTAGGTACCGGGAGACTAGGTCACAGATGTAGGGAGGAGACAGGTTGTGCATGGCTTTGTATGTCATGGTTAGTGTTTTGAACTGGAGTCGTTGGGTGATGGGAAGCCAGTGAAGGGATTGGCAGAGTGGCGAGGCTGGGGAGTAGCGAGGGGAGAGGTGGATTAAGCGGGCCGCAGAGTTTAGGATAGATTGGAGGGGTGCAAGAGTGTTGGAAGGGAGGCCAGAGAGCAGGAGGTTGCAGTAGTCGAGGCGGGAGATGATGAGGGCATGCACTAATGTTTTTGCTGATTCTTGGTTAAGGAAAGCACGGATCCGGGAGATGTTTTTGAGTTGTAATCGGCATGAGGTGAAGAGGGCTTGGATGTGTGGCTTGAAGGATAGAGCAGAGTCGAGGGTCACTCCAAGGCAACGAGCTTGTGAGACTGGGGAGAGTAAGCAACCATCGAGTTTGATGGAAAGGCTTGTTGGAGGAGATGAGTGAGGAGGAGGAAAGACAATGAATTCTGTTTTGTCCATGTTAAGTTTTAGGAATCGCACAGAGAAGAAGGATGAAATAGCAGACAGACATTGTGGGATTCTGGTTAGTAGAGAGGTAATGTCAGGTCCAGAGAGGTAGATCTGTGTGTCATCGGCATAGAGATGATACTGGAAGCCGTAGGACTCGATGAGCTGTCCCAGGCCGAAGGTGTAGATGGAGAACAGCAGGGGTCCAAGAACTGAGCCTTGGGGAACACCGACAGATAGGGGGCGAGATGAGGAAGTTGTGTGAGAATGGGAGACGCTGAAAGTTCGGTCGGTTAGGTATGAGGATATCCAAGATAGGGCCAAGTCTGTGATGCCCAGAGATGAGAGAATCTGTAGTAGGAGGGAATGGTCTACTGTGTCGAATGCAGAGGACAGGTCCAGGAGGAGGAGGACAGAGTAGTGTCGCTTGGCTTTGGCGGTTAGTAGGTCGTTAGTGACTTTAGTTAGGGCAGTTTCGGTGGAATGATGCGGTCGGAAGCCAGATTGTAGCTGGTCAAAGAGGGAGCAGGAGGAGAGGTATGAGGACAGTTCAAGATGGACATGCTGTTCCAGTAGTTTTGAGGCATAGGGGAGAAGGGATATGGGGCGATAGTTTGACACAGAGGATGGGTCAAGGGAGGGCTTTTTGAGGATGGGTGTAATAGAGGCATGTTTAAAGCATGAAGGGAATACACCACTTGTTAGTGATAGGTTGAAGAGATGGGTTAGGGCTGGGGTGAGGACTGCGGTGATGTTGGGGATGAGATGTGATGGGAGCGGGTCCAGTGCACAGGTGGTTAGATGTGATCTTGAGAGTAGAGTGGAGAGATTGTTTTCTGTCATGGTGGAGAAGCTGGATTTGGAGGAAGAAGGCTGAGTAGCTATGATGAGGGGCTGTGGTGATTGTGGGCCAAAGTTTGCTCTGATGTTGTCAACCTTCTGCTTATGATTTATTAAATATACCACTTGCTCAGCTGGGGAAAAGAGTGAAGCGGTTACTATTACACATGACCACAGCAGCTAGATGTCTGATTGCCCGCAACTGGAAGTTAGCTCATCCACCCTCACTTACCGATCTCCAATCTCGGATCCAAGATGTGAGAAGGATGGAGTATTTATCTGCCCTGTCAAATAACACAGTAGATCTTTTTGAGAGTGTTTGGTCACTTTGGGATACTTATTGGGCCAACAAAGAATAACAGTGAAGTACGGCCTTGATGGAAGCCTGATATGCTCACCCTCCCCAATCCATCCCCCCTCCCTTATGTTTCCCTGTCTAGTATTGTATTGTTCGTCTTGTCATATTCCCTGTTCTCAGTGTATTAGTGGATAATATGGATACTGATTTCTGGTTTACAGTCATTAACAAGTTTGTGAGACATATCCATGCATCCATGTGTTTTTTTTTGTATCTGTTTTGAAAATCTTAATAAAACATTCAGTTATAAAAAAAAAAAATCATACACAAAATAACTAATTTTAATAAAATTATAACTATATTTTAATATTTATGCATAAAATATCGTTAAATTATGGATTTTCAATAATTTAATTGTCGGACTCTGTGTGTGTGCAAAGGGACATATTATTCCCACATTATAAAGTAAAAAACGCATGCATGTATTTTGTCAAAAAAGCATGCATTCAGCATCAAAAAAGCATGTAAAACGCTGTGATTTTGATTTAGGATGCGTTTTGAAAGTTCTCATTGACTCTAGTGTTAGAAAAATGCTGCCAAAATGGCAAAAACAATTGACATGCTGCTTCTTTAGGTTATGTGCGCACGTTGCGTTTTTTTCATGCGTTTCCGCAGCGTTTTCAACTGCAGCTTTTTAATGCCAAAAGGCATGCGTTTTGATTTTCAAGCCAAGTCTATGGGAAATAGGGATTTCTTGTGTGCACTATGCTGTTAAAAATGCGGCGTTTTAGTTGCAGAAAATTTGGCAAAAACTCAGCGTTTAAAGAAGCAACATATCAATTGTTTTTGTCTTTTTGGCAGCGTTTTCCTAACATTGAAGTCAATGAGAAGTTGCAAAACGAAATCTACTTAAAAAATCTAGTGTTTAACATGCTTTTTTGATGCAGAAAATATGCATTTTGGAACAATTAAATGTATGCGTTTTTGACAAAATACTAATGGCATGATATTTCTTTACACACACACATAGTCCGACAAATAAATTAATGAAAATCAATAAATAAATGTAATTTTATGCATAAATATTAGCACACAGTTATCATTTTAATAAAATAAGCCATTTTATGTAAGATTTTAATCTTGATATTTGTTATAATTTTTTTCCTTTTTTTATAGTGTTTGAATGTTTAAACTTTATTTAGCATTGTATTTATAGTCAAAACGCATCTGATTTTAAGCAGTGGAAAAGCATGTAAATCGCGGTAAAAACGCGGAAAAAAACACAGTAAAAACGCAAACGTTTTTATAGCGTTTTTGTGGTCAAAACAAAATTTGACAAAGACAATTTCTGCCAGAGGATGCAGTTAGAACTGCAACTACCTCAATGCAAAGTACACACGTAGCCTTAAATGCAGAGTTTTGCCACATTTTTGGCAACTGAAACGCTACGTTTTTAACAGCATTGTGTGCACAAGAAATCCCAATTTCCCACAGACTTTGCTTGAAAATCAAAACGCAAGCATTTTGGCATTAAAACGCTGCAGTTCAAAAAGCTGCGGAAACGCATGAAAAAAACGCAAAGTGCGCACATAGCCTAAGAGCTCATCAAAATGCACAATTCCACGTGGTTTGGAGGTAGAAATGCGCCCCTTTACCTCTTGGGCCCCTGTGCAACCACACAGGTGGCACCAATGGTATGTCTGCCTCTGTTGCTGGTGTCACAGGATTCTTCAGGAATGAGGTACAGCAGATCTGCTTCACATGCCGGCCAGGCCATGCCCATCTGTCAGCCAGCTATCTGGCTGATGCAATATTCAGCACTATACAAATTGACTGTGCTCATTTTTTGGCAATTTGCACCAAGTGAATCGCAAATTGTTTGTACTGTCTGGAAATTAAATTTAAGGTTAAGACAATTTGCATCTGAACAATCTATCATCTCTAGTGTTTATGCAAGAATAATAACTCTAACGCTAGGATCACACCAGAGGATGAAGCAGAGAGTGATGGAAGCTGTTAGGAATTGTAAGAATATGAGGCAGCTTCAGATGGCAGGTGACTGTATTGATCTATTTATTCACTTTAAATTAGCTTAAAATCTTTTAAATAGATTCCTACAGTCTGTCCCTATCATTAACTCATAATAAGTTAAAATATCAGTACAGCCAACACACCATGATCAATTGCTAAAAGTATAGATGCCACTGCGCCTTTGGGATCCATGTCTTGAGTATTCTGGCATGTGCTAAGCTAAATCTATGAACCCTCTGGTCTGGATGATAAGGTCTTAGACCCGCAACACACATCCGTTTTTTTTGTACGTGTGCGGTACGTATTTGCACGTACCGGAGACACGTACACACGGAGACCCATGTTATTCAATGGTAGATGACACACACACGTAAAATCACACGGAACATGTGTCCGTGTGATAAGTACGTGTGTGCGCTTTTCTGCACAGACGACATGTCCGTTTTTGGCCGGCAGCACGCAGGCACGGACCCGCTAAAGTCTATGGGTCCGTGCCTGCACGGACCACACACGGAGTATGTCCGTGTTCAGCACGTTTCGTGCGTGTGCGTTTTTAAACTAGCGATCTTATTTTTATTTTTTTTTAAATTAAATTCAGTATACTTACCTTTTTTATGCTGTTCTCAGTCATACTTACATTGGCGCTCGGTTTTTTTCTTCCCCCGGCTCATCCCGCTCCCCGATCACCAGCGCGGCGAGGAACAGCTGTGCAGAGAATACGTGGCAACAATTACTTTGAATATGCCGGCCGCTCATTAATCAATCTCGTATTCCCTGCTTTCCCCACCCACAGACGCCTGTGATTGGTTGCAGTCAGACACGCCCCCCACGCTGAGTGACAGGTGTCTCACTGCACCCAATCACAGCAGCCGGTGGGCGTGTCTATACTGTGCAGTAAAATAAATAAATAATTAAAAAAAACGGCGTGCGGTCCCCCCCCAATTTTAATACCAGCCAGATAAAGCCATACGGCTGAAGGCTGGTATTCTCAGGATGGTGAGCCCCCCAGCCTAACAATATCAGTCAGCAGCCACCCAGAATTGCCGCATACATTATATGTGACAGTTCTGGGACTGTACCCGGCTCTTCCCGATTTGCCCTGGTGCATTGGCATTCGGGGTAATAAGGAGTTTTTGGCAGCCCATAGCTGCCAATAAGTCCTAGATTAATCATGTCAGGCGTCTCCCCGAGATACCTTCCATGATTAATCTGTAAATTACAGTAAATAAACACACACACCCGAACAATCCTTTATTAGAAAAAAAACACTAACAAATTGCCTTGTTCACCAATTTTATAAGCCCGAAAAAGCCCTCCATGTCCGGCATAATCCAGGATGGTCCAGCGTCGCTTCCAGCTGTGCTACATGAAGGTGACCGGAGCTGCAGAAGACACCGCTTTTGTAATTGTTTATTATACAATTCCCTACACGTCTCCCATATCTATCTCATCCCTTAAGGTGTTTGTTTGTTTTTTTTCACTACATTTCTTGTGACGTTTTGTTTGGGAGGAATCTCAAACGTGAAGTCTCAGGAGGCTGGGGCTGCACTCACTCCCCCCAGCATCCATCACCCCTATTGGAACAGGATGTCACCAGGGGGCAGGGCTTCAGAAATGTACTAGTTTGTTGTATCACTGCCCCTTCCTGAGAATGTCCTGGATGATAAACGCAGTGGCCAGAGTTAGTAGAGCGCTGACATGCTATTCATCTCTCTGCTGTCTCTTCCATTGCTTACTGTGAAAGACGTCAGCTGGGGGTGGTGCTAGATGCAGTGTGTGACACCAGTGCTGCCCCACAGCCGTTAGCACCGCTGCACCACCCTCAAAAGAAGCATCATAATGAGGCTTACTGGTTCTAGCACCAACCTAAAACAAAGCGTCATCGGGGGCAGCGCTGAGGTCCATTACTGCTTCTAGCACCACCCTCAAATGAAGCATCATAAGTGGGCAGTGATAGAAGTAGTGAGTGACACCAGCACTGCCCCCTAATGATGCTTCCTTTGAGGGCAGTGCTAGAGGCTGTGGGGTGGCGCTTACTGCATCATGCAAATATACAGTTGCACATTTAGATGCTAAGGTATGCAAACATTAAATATAGCAATTTGAACATGCATTACTGCTGAAGAAATAAATTTAAAAATTAAGACACTTGGCGCATCAAAAAGTCCAGTATTATGTGATCCTAGCAGCCAGTGTCAAGGCGTATCTCTTATGCAGGGTCCCTACCTAAATGTCTACACTTGGGCTGAACAACCTACAATTTCATGGCGTGCAGGAACCTGCTAATAGAAAATTAAAAATCGCCTTGTGGAAAGGAGTAATGGAAACTTGTGGAAAGGAGTAATGAGAAAACTGACGTGAAAAATCCAATAGCTATATGTAAGAATGAAAATATGAAAATGGAATCTGCATTACTGCCGTGAACATATGAATAAAGAGAAATTTAGCTATTGAATTGATCAATGCAACAGAGCTCCAACACTACGCCAATATACGCATATATAACCTCGGTCTCAGCTTCCCATACACGATATACAGGTAGAGGAGAAAACCGGGTTTATGCCGCGCTAGAAACCACTGATGCGTGTAGATTAAAAAGATTTCTTTTTATTATACAGTTCTTCGCGTTTCAGAGACATCCGTCTCCTTCCTCAGGAAAAGAATTCAATCTAGCGCGGCATAAACCCGGTTTTCTCCTCTATCACTGAAACCTCCTCCGGGGCTGCTGATAAACCACCAGGCACTCACAGGCTATCATAAGGGGTTGTGACTGGCACAACCTTATCAGGTGAGTGTATCTCTGTCTTTGCGCCTTTTTCCCCTCCTACAGCTTCCCAAACACGGTAAGTTTTTTAACTGCATGAGAGGACACACACTAGCTAGGGACCCCAACGTAGAGAAATACTTTGGCGTAGTGTTGGGGCTCTGTTGCATTGATCAATTCAGTAGCTAAATTTCTCTTTATTCATATGTTCATGGCAGTAATGCAGATTCCATTTTTCACATTTCATTCTTACATACAGCTATTGGATTTTTCATGTCAGTATTCACACAGCAGTTTCTGCTTTTCATATATTCCCCTTACATAGTCACTGGTGTGCATACCTTCTCTCCATATAGTGTAGATTTTTTAGGTTTTTGCACCCAGTTCAGACTCAGAATTGGTGTTCCAGACGTTATTTCTTAATTGATTTGTATTAACGATGGACTGTGACTGATGGCCTTGCGTTGCATCTACTATGCGACTGAAATGACTGACAGTCAGGCGGAAGCAACGCAGAATGTAACATTTTTTGAAGCTGCAAAAAAAACGCACTGCGCAGGATTCCATCAGCATCCATCATGGTTATAATGGAAGCCTATGGGCGCTGGAATTTGTCGGAATCCGTTAAATGACTGATTCCGGCGACGGATCTGTTTTTAGAAACAGAGCATGCTCAGAAGTGGAAATTCCTTTCTGGTTAGTACAAAATTCTCTCTCTCTGTCTGTTGGTCTCTCACTCTATCGATGTCGGTCTCTCTCTGTCGGTCGGTCTCTCTATCTCTGTCGGTCTCTCCCTCTCTCTCCCTCTTTCATACTCAACGATCACCAATGCGGCGCGGCGACGCGCTGCACAGCTATCACACTGCTCTGGCGGCTTCTCCTGGTTTTGAAAATGCCGGCCGCTCATTATTCCATCTCGTATTCACTGCTTCCCCTGCCCACCGGCGCCTACGATTGGTTGCAGTTAGACGAGCCCCCATGCTGAGTGATAGCTGTCTCACTGCAACCAATCACAGCTGCCGGTGTGCGGGTCTATATCTTGCAGTCAAATAAATAAATAATTAAAAAAAAACGGCCTGCGGTCCCCCCAGTTTTGATATCAGCCAAGGTAAAGCCACATGGCTGAGGGCTGGTATTCTCAGGATGGGAAGCCCCACATTATGGGGAGCCCCCCAGCCTAAAAATATCAGCCAGCAGCCGCCCGGAAATATTGCATCCATTAGATGTGACAGTCCTGGGACTCTACCCAGCTCATCCCGATTGCCCTGATGTGGTGTCAATCGGGGTAATAAGGAGTTAATGGCAGCCTATAGCTGCCACTAAGTCCTAGATTTGTGATGGCAGGTGTCTATGAGACACCCTCCATCACTAAACTGTAGTGAAAGTATATAAACACAAACACCAAAAAATCCTTTATTTGAAATAAAAGACAAAAAAAATCCTCATTCACCATTTTATTAATCCCCAAACAGACCTCCAGGTCCGATGTAATCCACAGGAGGTCCCACGACGCTTTCAGCTCTGCTACATTGGAAGCTGACAGGAGCGGCCGTAGAACACCGCCACTCGCTGTTCGCTGTGAGCTCCACGGTGCAACTGAAGTGAGTTGCAGTGTCAGTGGTGATGTCACTCAGGTAGTGCCGGTGTGTGCTGCCATGATGGGGGCGGTAGTACCTGTGTGTGTGCGGTGATGATGGGGGCGGTAGTGCCGGTATGCGGTGGTGATAGGAGCGGTAGTGCCGGTGTGTGCGGTGATGATGGGAGCGGTAGTGCCGGTATGTGTGCGGTGATGATGAGGGCGGTAGTGCCGGTGTGTGTGCGGTGATGATGGGGGCGGTAGTGCCTGTGTGTGTGCGGTGATGATGGGGGCGGTAGTGCCGGTGTGTGCGGTGATTATGGGGGCGGTAGTACCTGTGCATGTGCGGTGATGATGGGGGCGGTAGTGCCTGTGTGTGTGTGGTGATGATGGGGGCAGCAGTGCCGGTGTGTGCGGTGATGATGTGGGCGGTAGTACCAGCAGTGGCGGTGTGTATGCGGTGATGATTGTGGACACGGTAGTGCCTGTGTGTGTGCTGTGATGATGGGGGCAGTAGTGCCGCTGTACGCGGTGATGATGGGGGTGGCAGTGCCGGTGTACGCAGTGATGATGGGGGCGGTAGTGCCGGTGTGTGTGGTAATGATGGGGGCTTTCACTCTCTCCCCTTTGCCAGGTAATGGATCCGTTTTTTTAACGGATCCGTCCCATCAGTTGTACCACAATCTGTAATGCATCCGTCACTCAGTCACATCAGTCACAAAACTGATTGTGACTGATGCAAAACAACTGAAGTGTGAACTTAGCCTAAGGCTTAAGTATGAAATGCTAAAATGTTAGTCAAAGTAAATTTCTCTCAAGTGTTCATACTTTCCTGTACACCTCAAAATAAAGCTCAATATCCAACTATGTGGAAAGAGACTGAAATTCTTCCTTGCTTTCACGTGTTAGAACATAAATGTATTTAAGGCCACATTCACACGTTCAGTATTTTACATCAGTATTTGTAGCCAAAACCAGACATGGAACAGTCAGAGGAAAAGTATAATAGAAACGCGTCACCACTTCTACATTTGGCTTACAAATACTGAGGTAAAAAACTGAAATAATGAACATGGCCTAAACATCGCACAATTTATTCAAAAAGTTTACAAAATAAAAAGTATATAAATAAAACTTATTAAAAAACAAGATAAAAATATTTATCCGTAGCTTGGCATATTGTTTAGATGACGACCACAAACACCATTATTCTGAAAATATTTCATCTAATTTTAGAAACTTTGTGTATCCTGATTAAGTCTCTGGAATTCTCCAGATTATCCTGTAAATATCATCGTGTACAGATTCTGACTTTTTTACAATCTTGGCAGAAAAAAATTGGAAAAATAAAGCCTGGTTAAAATGTGTTACATAAACAGATAGCAGTCGTTGGTCTGATTACAAAGACCCTGTCAAAAATGCATAAATATCTTCACAGTCTGACTCCTTCTTTATAAATCCATGATATATTGGATCATTTTCCACTGCTTAAATTGGGCAATTAAAATACTTACAATATTTCTTTGACATTGAGAAGTAAAGAAAAACGTCTTGGTTACAGAATGCATAGAAGTGTCAAGTAATTGTTATATAATAATGATATTATGATAACAAGCTAAATTTAAAGGGTATATGTCACCAGGAGTTTTCTACCTCATCTGAAAGCAGCATGATGTAGGGGCAGAGACCCTGACTTTTGCAATGTAGGACTTACTTTACTGGTTGCTGCAGAGTTAATTAAAAACTATTTTCTCTGCTTCAACTAGTTCTCTGAATGCTGAGCTCTGTATAACCCCGCCCACACCACTGATTGGCAGATTTCTATGTGCACTGCGCATAAGCAGATAACTACCAGCCCATGGTGGGGGCAGGTTGGACTACATTGCAGAAGGCTAAGTAGTCCTCTGGTGATAATATTCTACTAATAAAACAATGATTTTAGAAAAACTACACTAAGCAGCCCAGTAAGTGACACAATGCCGCAATCAGGGTCTATGTCTCTATATAATGCTGCTCTTAGATGGGGAAGCTAAACCTGGTAACAGATTCCCTTTAAAGTGAACCTGTCAGGTGCAATATGCACCCAGAACCACGAGCAGTGCTGGGTGCATATTGCTAATTCCTGCCTAACCGTCCCTGTATCTAGTAGCTTACATGAAGAGACCTATAGAATAAGTATTTAAGATATTTTCTGATATGCTAATGAGCGCAGGGACTAGTCGCAAGAGCGTTTTTTCCTGCGCTCATTCCGCTCTATTAGCATATTAGCACGCCCACAGGGGTATACTAACATGCTGAACATGCTGTTCAATAACCACTGCCCAGACGTACGTACCTGTGTCTGTTGCACCGCCTTAGAACGCTGGGCATAGGGTCAGTGCGCATGATCAGAAGTCCTGACACTTCGAGTCATGCGCACTACACCAGTTTAAAGCTCAAGTTTACACTCAACTTCATAGTGCGCATGACCGGAAGTCCGGGGATCATGTGCACTGAGCTGAAATCTAGCGGCGGGTGCAGTGGCAGCAGAGGGGAGCTCGACCATGCCTCTGACGCTGCGCATTCATTAGCATGTTAGCTTGCCTACAGGGGCGTGCTTAGATGCCAAGGGGGCCGACTAGCCAAGGGAACTAACGCCCTTGTGACTAGTCCCTGGCCTCGTTAGCATATAATGAAGGATCTTTAGAAATACTTTTTCTAAAGATCTCTTTACCTATGCTAGAGTATACAGGGAACGTTAGGCTATGTTCACACACTGCATCTTTTGCTGTGTTTTTGGTGCATTTTTGAGGTCATAAAGATGCACCTAAATGCATGCATTATCTTCTCCCAGAAAAGCCTATGAGATTTCTATTTTGCTGTCCACACTGTACATCTTTTGTTGGCTGGATTTTTGAAGATGCAGCATGTCAATTCTTTTTGCGTTTTTCCAGCGTTTCTGAGCCCTTCCAGTCAATAGATTTGACTTAAAAAACACATTGTTCAAAATGCAGTAAACGCGGGTGCGTTTTTTATGCGTTTTTGGGGCCAAAAACGCTGCATCTTAAGGTGCACTGTGTGAACACAGCCGTAGGCAGGGATTAGCAATATGCACCCAGAACAGCTCATGATTCTTGGTGCATATTGCACCTGACACATTCTCTTTGGCTATGTTCACACAGTGCATCTTAAGATGCAGTGTTTTTGGACCCGAAAAACACACCCGCGGCAAAACGTTTTTACCATGTTTTGCCCAATGCATTTTTTAAGTCAAATGTATTGACTAGAAGGGCTCAAAAACGCTGGAAAAATGCAAAAAGAATTGACATGCTGCATATTGGCTGCATCTTCAAAAATGCTGTCCACTGTGTGAACATAGCCTTTAAGGAATTATTTTAATTCCATCATAACACCAGCACAAAGGTACTGTAGATTTCCTGAACATCAGAAAAAAGCAAACGTTCCTTTAGACTAAAGGGTACTTTACACTCTGTGACATCGCTAGCGATCTCGTTAGCGATGTGAAATTCTAGATCGCACTTGCGATCTAGAATTTCACATCGCTAACGAGATCGCTAGCGATGTCGCAGTGTGTAAAGTACCCTTAAGGCCGGTGTCCCACTTGCGATTTCCTCGCGTATATCTCGCGCGAGTTTCTCAGTGCATCACCCATCACGGACTCACACGCTGCTCACAGGAGCGTCTCAGCTGCATAGAGATGCATGCAACCAACCCGCTCCTGTGAGGAGAGTAGAGTTGAGCGCGGTTCGCGGTTCGAGGTTCTCCAGTTCGCGGCTCGAGTGATTTTGGGGGCTGTTCTAGATAGAACTAGAACTCGAGCTTTTTGCTAAAGCTCGATAGTTCTAGATACGTTCGAGAACGGTTCTAGCAGCAAAAAGCAGGGCTTTTTACAGCTACAGTGTGCAGGAGCCATCGCTGGCAGCCTGCCAGAAGCTGGTAACCAAGATAAACATCGGGTATCCAAGCAAAGCGCTTTGGTTAGTAACCCGATGTTTATCCTAGTTACGTGCAAGAAGCCCACACGTCCCCGCTCAGCTCGCTCTGCCCCCTCCTGCACGCGGCATGTACACATACATACACACACACACACGTCCCCAGCCATGCAGTCCACGACACTGACGTCCACCTGGCACTCTGCACACATGGTCCCGCTCGGCTTACCTGCGGTGATAAAGTCCCAATCTCAGCGCTGTCACTGTCCTCCATGGCCGCCGCTTGTCACATCACCTTCTCTCGCTTCCAACCCGAGACTGACTAGCGGTGACGTCATGGGCCTCTCGCGATACTTGGCTGTGAAGGCGGCGGTCGTTGAACTCAGTGACAGGTGCTGTCGGCAGTGCAGGAGATCAGCGCAGGTAATGTACCTCGCTGACAGCAGCACTTGTCATGCCCTGCAGTGACCTGGGCTGACCCATTGATGTTAGCTCAGGTCACTGCACTGCTCTCCCAGCCAATGGGGAACATCCTGCTCTTCATTGACTGGGACAGTGTGGATCGTCATGGCAACCCCTTGGATTACACCAGACCTGGATTTGTTTTTCTTTCTAATAAATTGGTTAAAGAGGGAATGTATCGGGGAGTATTTTTTCAAATAAAAATGTGTTTGTCGTCTATTTTTTTTTTATTACTGACTGGGTTGGTGATGTCGGGTATCTGATAAACGCCTGACCTCACCAACCCCAGGGCTTGATGCCAGGTGACATTACACATCTGGTATTAACCCCATATATTACCCCGTTTGCCACCGCACCAGGGCGCGGGATGAGCTGGGGCGAAGCACCAGGATTGGCACATCTAATGGATGCGCCACTTCTGGGGCGGCTGCGGCCTGCTATTTTTAGGCTGGGGAGAGTCCAATAACCATGGACCTCCCTAGTCTGAGAATATCAGACCCCAGCTGTCTGCTTTACCTTGGCTGATGATCCAATTTTGGGGGGACCCCTACGTGGTTTTTTTTTTTAATTATTTATTTAATTTAAAATAACAGCGTGGGGTGCCCTCAGTTTTGGATTACCAGCCAAGGTGAGGTTGCCAGCTGTGGTCTGCAGGCTGCAGCCGTCTGCTTTACCCTAGCTGGCTACAAAAATAGGGGGAACCCTACGTCATTTTTTTTTTCATTTTTTTGGCTAAATACAAAGCTAAGCACCCCTTAGTGCCACATGAAAGGCACCAAAGGGTGCAAAATTACAAAATGCAGGAGAGTGGGACATTATGTGTCTTTCTGCCATTATAATGACAGAAAAGACTGATATGAAGTGCACAAGCACAAGAAAATCACCAGAGCGCTCTACGCTGTGAAAAGCAGTAGAAAATGGCACTGGAGTGAACATGTGACCGCCTCACGTAGGATGAAGCTATGGATCCTGGGTAAATTTATGCATTTACCCTCCTTCAGTTTTTTTTGCAGTACACAAAAAAAACGGAAGGCACACGGATGACAAACAGATGACATACGGACCGTCTACGGAACGGAAACGGATGCCACACGGATGCACCCGTGAAAAAAAACGGACTGTTTTTTGCAGACCGCAAAAATGGATCGGTCGTGTTAATGTAGCCTTATTCTGATCTGCCGTTTATAAACAGCAGGCAGAAATAAGTGAATAACGCCCCCCCAGCGTCAGAAAATCTCCGGGGTTTCAGGGCTAGCTGAGACCCTGGAGATCATGATTCAGGACGGTTTTTCCGGTCCCCCCTCACGTGATCACAGGTATACACCGTACACCGATGATCACGTTACAGTAAATGACAGCACCGGTAAAAAATTATTTATCTCCCATCTGGCATGAACAAACATGATAAATCTCCTCCCCGGTCCCCTCCGGTCCCCCGGTGTCGCCAAAGTGCCCCCCCTGATGCCCTCCCAGAAATCCAAGATTCACCCTACTCCTCTGATTTCTGTCGCATGTGCCATGACACATGCGACAGAAAACTGCTCCCCAGGCCCTGCCAGGTCACCCCCTATAACCCCACCGGTGTTCCCCGGTGTCTCACGGTACCTGTGCAGCGTTGATCCCCCCACGGCCCTCTCCTTCACAATAGACGCTGCCGCATGCACAGAGCGGCTGTCAGCTCAGCTTCCTGTGTTCAGACACAGTGAGTGGTGGTTATGCATCTGTAAGCGAAATGGGCGGCATGGTGGCTCAGTGGTTAGCACTGCAGTCTTGCAGCGCTGAGGTCCTGGGCTCAATTCTCACCAAGGACACCATCTGCAAGGAGTTTGTATGTTCTCCCCGTGTTTGCGTGGGTTTCCTCCGGGTACTCCGGTTTCCTCCCACACTCCAAAGACATACAGCGCTATGGAATTAATAACGCTATATAAATGAATAAATTATTATTATTACTGCAATGCCCTGCTCATGAGGTAAGGAACATAATTGGTCAGGAGAGCTATATACTACATCTCCAAATGGAGGGATTTGCTTTTATAGTTTCCCTGCTGAATGACTACCAAACATGAGAGTCCGTTATACGCCACAAGAAAACACATCTAAATAGCGAGCTCTGTTGTTAAGTATTCATTCAGTTGGATAACTGGACTTAAAGGGGTATTCCATCTCCAAGATCCTATCCCCAATATATAGTAGGTGCAATAGCAATAATATCAGCAAATACCAATATTTGGAAATGTAGAATAGTTCTCCTGATTAGGCATGCCCTTACCTCATGAGCAGGGCATTGCAGCTTTGGTAGCAACCATTACGACATGGACTCTGCTGCTGTGGACCCGGGGAGAGTGAGTGCAGATTCATTGCACCCACACTCCTCACATGAAGGGTCCGCACTCCTAGAAAATGGGTGATACGTTCCCTGAGTGTCTCCCCCCCATATTCTAGACGGTCCAAAGTCGTCGTGGGACCCCTTTATTTTTTTTCTTACAATAAATTGGTGAAAGAGGAAATGTTTTGGGGACTGTTTTTTCAAATAAATTTCTTTTGTCAATTTTTTTTTTTGTTAGTACTGACAGTTTATGATGTTGGGTATCTAATAGACGCCATGACATCACAAACTGCTGGGCTTGATCTCAGGTGACTTTACAGCTAGTATCAACCCGATTTATTACCCCGTTTGCCACTGCACCAGGGCACGGGATGAGCTGGGGTGAAGCGCCAGGATTGGCGCATCTAGTGGATGCGCCACGTCTGGGGTGCCTGCGGCCTGCTATTTTTAGGCTGTGAAGGCCCAATAACTATGGACCTTCCCACCCTGAGAATACCAAACCACAGCTGTCCGCTTTACCTTGGCTGGTGATCCAATTTGGGGGGGATCCTACTTTTATTGTGTAATTATTAATATTTTTAAAATAATTATAAAAAAAGAGCCTGGGGGGACCTCCACATTGGATCCCCAACCACGGTAAAGCTGCCAGCTGTGGTTTTCAGGCTACAGCCGTCTGCTTTACCCTAGCTGGCTATCAAAAATGGGGGGACCCAACGTCATTTTTTTTTTTAACTATTTTTTAAATAGAAAAAATTAATGGGCTTCCCTGTATTTTGATTGCCAACCAAGGTAACGGCAGGCAGATGGGGGTGGCAACCCATAGCTGTCTGCTTTATCTGCGCCGAGAATCAAAAATACCGCGGAGCGCTACGTCATTTTTTTTAAAGATTTATTTTTACAGCACTGTGATGTCCAGCAATCAAAATACAGGGAAGCCCATTTTGTTTTTAGTTATTTAAATAAATAATTAAAAAAAAAATATATATGGGCTCCCGCTGCATTTTTTGTATTGCTAGCTAAGGGTAATCCAAGCAGCTACTGGCTGCTAACCCCCACTGCTTGGTGTTACCTTCACTGGCAATGGAAAATCCAGGGAAGCATTTTTTATTTTTTTTGCCAAAAAACTACAAAAAAAGGACGTGAGCTTCGCCATATTTTTGTATGCTAGCCAGGTATAGCAGGCAGGTGCTGGAAGAGTTGGATACAGCGCCAGAAGATGGCGCTTCTATGAAAGTGCCATTTTCTGAGGCGTCTGCAGACTGCAATTCGCAGCAGTGGGGCCCAGAAAGCTCAGACCAATCCCCAGCTGCCTAGTTGTACCTGGCTGGACACAAAAATGGGGCGAAGCCTACGTCATTTGTTTTCTAATTATTTCATGAAATTCATGAAATAATAAAAAAAGGGCTTCCCTTTATTTTTGGTTCCCAGCCGGGTACAAATAGGCAACTGGGGGTTGGGGGCAGCCGTAACTGCCTGCTGTACCTGGCTAGCATACAAAAATATGGCGAAGCCCACATAATTTTTTCAGGGGGCAAAAAACTTCTGCATACAGTCCTGGATGGAGTATGCTGAGTCTTGTAGTTCTGCAGCTGCTGTCTGTCTGTATGGAGAAGAGCAGACAGTAGCTGCAGAACTACAAGGCTCAGCATACTCCATCCAGGACTGTATGCAGAAGTTTTTTGCCCACCAAAAAAATGACGTGGGCTTCGCCATATTTTTGTATGCTAGCCAGGTACAGCAGGCAGCCACGGGCTGCGTCCAACCCCCAGTTGCCTATTTGTACGCGGCTGGGAACCAAAAATATAGGGAAGCCCGTTTTTTTTAATTATTTCACTTATTTCATGAAATAATTAAAAAACAAATGACGTGGGCTTCGCCCCATTTTTGTGTCCAGCCGGGTACAACTAGGCAGCTGGGGATTGGAATCCGCAGCACAGGTTAGCCCGAGGTTTCTGGGCGCCTCTGCTGCGAATTGCAGTCCGCAGCCGCTCCAGAAAATGGCACTTTCATAGAAGCGCCATCATCTGGCGCTGTATCCAACTCTTCCAACAGCCCTGGAGCCGGGTGGCTTGTTGGGTAATAATGAGTTAATACTAGCTTTGTTTTACTAGCTAGTATTAAGCCAGAGATTCTTAATATCAGGCACGTTTGACCCGGCCATTAAGAATCTCCAATAAAGGGTTAAAAAAAAGACACCACACAGAGAAAAAATACTTTAATTGAAATAAATACACAGACACATTAGAGACTCCATCTTTATTACCCCCTGTCAGCCCTCCACGATCCATGGTCTTCTGTCTTTCTCGTTCAACAAATGCAGCTCTGCTCCATCACTGCTGCATGGGGGAAGACGCTGCTGCTCCCCGTGCAGCCTTCACTCCGTGAAGGCTGCACGGGAAGCAGCGTGCAGCCTTCACTCCATGAGTGATCAGTGCTGCTGGCTGTCAGCGGTAACGCTGACAGACGCGTTACCATAGCAACGGTGCTCCCGGAGCCGCGGTTAGCGGTGACGTCACCGCTAACTGCGTTGCTATGGCAACGGTGATCTCCGTTAATGACCGGCTGTGTCAGCCGGTCCCTAACGGAACGGGGAGTCGACCGTGTGCTAGAGCATGTCGCCGGTACACGGCGATACACAAATGTGCACCGTGTACCGGAGAGATGCACTCGCAGGTCCTACATGACGTGTCATAGTCATGTGACCAGTCTGTAGCCAATGAGATAATAGCCACGTGACTGGTCACATGGCTATTTTGACATCACGATAGGTCCTGCATCACTGCTGGCAGTGCTGGTCACCGGGGGGATTCAGCGATCATCGGATGGAATAGCGGCAGGAGACAGAGTGCAGGAGGGATCGCGGGGGCCGGTAAGTGTTATGGCAATGTTTATTAACTGTTTGTGTACATTTATCATGCATTTTTATGTGTTTGTGATTGCCTCCCATTATATCCTATAGGTTCGAGTTTGGTTCGTCGAACGTTCGACGAACCGAACTCGAACGAGACCTCCGTTCGGCGAACCGAACTCGAGCCGAACCACGGCCAGTTCGCTCATCTCTAGAGGAGAGTGTGAGTCCGTGACGGGTGATGCACCGTGAAACTCGCGCGAGATATACGCGAGGCAATTGCAAGTGGGACACCGACCTAAGGCCGGCTTCACACTTGCGATTAACTCGCACAAGTGCAATGCGAGAAAATCTCGCATTGCACTCGGACCAATGTTAATCATTGAGGCAGATCCCATCTGATATTTTTTTCTCAGTCCCAATCGGACTGAGAAAAAAAATCGCAGCATGCTGCGTTTTGGTGAGTTTCTCGCACGAGTCTCTTCAATGCAAGTCTATGGGTGCGTGAAAAAAAAAGGATTTCACACGGACGGCACATACACCATCCTAGTGACATCCGTTTTTCTCAATACATTTCACGCATGTAGCATAGAACACTGTAAATGCTCCTGTACATAACAGTACATGAATAGCAGCTGCTGAGGGTAAAAACTGATTGCACACTGACAGTGCAGTGGGTGAGCAGACCCCCTGCAAAAGGGAGCATAGTTAACCCGGAAATGTTATTAATAAAAATGTTTTATTTGTATGTGCATGTGTATTGTGTTAGGGTACCCCTAGTGGCCGGGTGGGACGGCTGTCACCACAGTGGAGAGGAGGAGCCGGCAGAGACAAGGGGAGGGGAGAGCAAGGGTGTGAGGGAAAGATTAGATCAAGGGAGCAGTCGTCTCGGGGACAGGAGCGGAGCAGCAGAGCCGGGGCAGAGTGTGGGAGCTGGAAACCAGGGAAGCCGGTGAGAAAAGGAGCGGGCGGAACCTCATAGTGTGAAGCAGTCCGGTGTGGGTCCGGGCTGTGGGTAGCCAGAAGTGGGAGCCGGGCGAAGTGGAGTAGCCAGGCACATCCCCACTGGAGGGGACGCAAGGACAGGCTTCCCCCAGCTAAGAAAGCGTATCATCACCTTTATTGCTTTGTTTGGGACTTTGTGAAGAATAAAAGAATGTTTGTTCATTGCATCGAACCCTGCCTGAAGAGTGTTTGTGCGCCGGATAACATCTGCATCACCACCACACTCTGCCCCACCAAGTCATCTCCTGTCCCCATAGTGACGGTGGAACCAGGGGTACGCCTGATTGCAAGGGCCACGACTACAAGGCCAGAGGCACCCCTGGCACCCCGTTACATGTGGCGTAGTCGGCAGGATGCGATTCCCCTGCCAGGAACCCAGGAGGCTGGAGATCGGGTCGTGCCTGAAGCACAGGATCCGGACCGTGATACAGGATTTCCAGTCCCGTGGTGGGGAGAGAACCTAGTACCCGTAGCGTTGGACCGGGTACAAGATGGCGGCAAGGAGGCCGTTATCTGTGAGGAAGAAAAGGCGCGGAAAATTGGCGCCGAAAGAAGAGCCTGGGGCTGGCCGGTGCCGAAGAGAAAGCATGGAGTACTCCGCCCAAAGAGGGGAGGCGCCAGCTCCAGGGCACGGAAGAAGAAAAAGAAGTACCTCAGCGGAGGAGTCAAGATGATGCGTGAGGCTGGGGGTGGAGTCTGTTTAAGAGCGGGAAACGAGGACCCGCCTCCACTCTACCCAGTCTCAGCATTGACACCGCCGCCGTTACCAGCAAGATTGTCAGGGGCAGCGACGCCTTCACCACCGAGAGGAGCTGCAGCAGCTGCGCCTGTGGAGCCACCCTACGCCCCTGCGTCCTTCCAGAGGATCCGTCAGCAGCCGGGACAATCCCTGGGGGCATACATCCAGGCCCAAGCGGAGGAATGGAAGAGGGCCTGGCCCCCAGAGTAAGTCACCACTGCTGATCTGTTGTTTAAGTCCGGCGCCGTTTAGCCGGCAGAAGTTCTTTTAAAGTTTCACGGGACGAGCTCCCTTCTGTGTGTTTGTACGGGCAGTCGCCCCATCTAAGACCGGGAGCGCTGTTGCCAAGCCTCCGGGCGCCCATCTAAGACCGGGAGCGCTGTTGAGCCTCCGGGCGCTAGTTGAAAGAAGGACCGGGAGCGCTGCAGAAACCGCCGGGCGCGGGACTGGTGGCCGTCCAGAGGAGGAGAACTGGGCACACTGGTGGCCGTCCAGAGGAGGAGAGCTGCGCACACTGGTGGCCGTCCAGAGGAGGAGTGCTGCGCGGGACTGGTGGCCGTCCAGAGGAGGAGAACTGGGCACACTGATGGCCGTCCAGAGGAGGAGAGCTGCGCACACTGGTGGCCGTCCAGAGGAGGAGAGCTGCGCACACTGGTGGCCGTCCAGAGGAGGAGAACTGGGCACACTGGAGCCCTCTGTGTGGGTGCTGCGCCTATTGTGGACGGTATTGCAGACTTTTACGTGCTTCTGTGTGTTTTAAGTAAGAGCCGTGCCGGGAGGCTCGGGTTTTAAGAGGGGAGGTATGCAGTGGGTGAGCAGACCCCCTGCAAAAGGGAGCATAGTTAACCCGGAAATGTTATTAATAAAAATGTTTTATTTGTATGTGCATGTGTATTGTGTTAGGGTACCCCTAGTGGCCGGGTGGGACGGCTGTCACCACAGTGGAGAGGAGGAGCCGGCAGAGACAAGGGGAGGGGAGAGCAAGGGTGTGAGGGAAAGATTAGATCAAGGGAGCAGTCGTCTCGGGGACAGGAGCGGAGCAGCAGAGCCGGGGCAGAGTGTGGGAGCTGGAAACCAGGGAAGCCGGTGAGAAAAGGAGCGGGCGGAACCTCATAGTGTGAAGCAGTCCGGTGTGGGTCCGGGCTGTGGGTAGCCAGAAGTGGGAGCCGGGCGAAGTGGAGTAGCCAGGCACATCCCCACTGGAGGGGACGCAAGGACAGGCTTCCCCCAGCTAAGAAAGCGTATCATCACCTTTATTGCTTTGTTTGGGACTTTGTGAAGAATAAAAGAATGTTTGTTCATTGCATCGAACCCTGCCTGAAGAGTGTTTGTGCGCCGGATAACATCTGCATCACCACCACACTCTGCCCCACCAAGTCATCTCCTGTCCCCATAGTGACGGTGGAACCAGGGGTACGCCTGATTGCAAGGGCCACGACTACAAGGCCAGAGGCACCCCTGGCACCCCGTTACAACAGCACACTGATGAAATCTGAAAAGAAATCGTCCGACTTTCTAGCATGAGAATCGGACCGATTTTACACTCACAAGTGTGATTCCAGCCTCAGTTAAAGTCTTGCATGTTTCAGGGAAGGAGACAATGAAGCTTCAAAGAAACTCCATTTGTGTTTTTTTTCTCAGATCGTTTTTTCAGAAACACGACAGACTACATTTCTGTGCCTGTCTGAATAAACAGAGACATTCATTGGAACTCAGTTTCTGTTAATGTATTTTATGGCCCAATCTGTAGTTCATCTGAATCCCATTTGTAGGATGCACTGAAAAAACGCAGTGTGACCAGGGCTTTACGCTATTTTCAGGTATAAAACCAGTGTACATTTTTCTTCTGTATTGTGGAGGTAGCATGGAAATCTACTGTGGCTCGATAAAACCAGATTTGGAGCACTAGTCTTTTATGTTCATTTAACACTCGTCAGATTGTTTTGTATAAGGACAGTGCCATAAATCAGGAAATGGGTGTATCAAGGGCAGGGCCGGCCTTAGCCTGAATGTTGCCCTGTGCAAAAGTGCCCTTTGGTGCCCCCACCCTACTAATATTTTTACCCAGTTTCCCAGGAAACAAGCGATCACAGGAGGCAATTTTTTTACATCCTAAGAAAAGTGATCTCTTCAAATGTACAATAAACTCCTCCAGATTTGTGCTGGAGAATCTGCATCTCAAATCCACATTAATGTCACCACGTCTGACCTCATTCTTATAGGGGTCTTCTGATCTCATCCATTTATGCTGTATCCCTGGATATTACATTATGGATGTGTACCGCCCCTAGCAGCGGTCGAACCGCTCAGGTCCGCGTGTCGATACTCGTGGCTCAAGGGTCTCCGGACCCGGGGCTCGGGGTCACTCTTAAATGGAAAGGGGCTATTTACAGGGGAGATATAGTTCGTGATGCCACCCGTGGTGTACGGTAATTGGGAGTACTGCCGCTGCCGTTGGGAGTACCCAGGGTGATGGAGTGGGCAGCTAGATGATTTGACCTTCCACGGGTAGGGGATTATCCCGGGACTCTGGACGGTGGTGTGGGGTGCAGGGGGAGCGCAGGCTCGCTGGTCGCAGGGGTTAATTAGGTACTCACTCGGCAATAAAGCAGGCGCTGACAACAAGGTAAACCAAGTCTCTGACTGCCGCTGTCTCCTGAGGGGAGCTCGTCCGGGTCCCGTCCCCTGCAGCACTGCCTGGTGGTCCGTGACCTGCCTCCTGGCACAGAATTTAGAGTTTCCTTTGTGGCCCGTCAGCTTAAAGCTTTTCGGGCCCCGCTCCCCACTCTGGCTAAGTAGAAGAGCTTGCTCTCAGGGGCTCACGCTTGGGATTTCAGTGGGCCGCTTGTATGGAAAGCCCTATCCCCCGCGTTGCGCTAGTGCCCCCGATCTCAGAGCTTCGTGGGAACAGTCCATAGAGGTCCTGTCCTCCGCAGGTTAATTGCCGTTTTGCCTGAAGCTTCTCTTCGACCTACGGTCCGGGTACCTCGTCGTGCCTTCAGTCCCAGACCGGTGATTATGCTCAGGCTGCTAACCGTCCTCCAAGACAGGTCCGACTCCTCTAGGTCCAGACCACTGTCTGCAACCTAGTCTGCTTCCCCTGGAAGCTACAACTCCCAGCTTCCTCAGAGCTCCTCACAGCTCGAGAGCTACCACTCGACTGACTTGACACCTTCCACCTTCCTGCCTGACCCCTAGGTGGGAGGCCCTATTCCTGCTTAAGCAGCCCACTGGTGCGCCTGACAGGTGTGGTGCAAGGTGTATCTAGGATTTGTGAATGCTGGTGGAGGCAGTACTGCAGGTTAGGTTCCCAGAACCATGGGGGTTTAGCCCTGCACGGGGAGAGAAAGATTGTGCAGAACCCTGTGATGACTGACTAGTCCAGGGTGTCACAGATGGTACATGAGGATGTCACAAATGGGAGCCACATGTATCTGGACAATGAGGCGCTGCTGCTGTTCGTGCAGAGATGGTATGAATCCCTGCATACTTGGATGGGAGTTCTGTCATCTCTGGACTGAGAGCAGAGCACGCCATGGCCCCATTGGTGGGATCAGCATCTACTATACAAATCCTGTGGATAAATGTACCAGATGATACCAGACAAGGCACCATGGAGCTGGCGGCCGATGCTGTGTGTACTCCGGACCAAGAAGTCCAAAATACAAATGTTAAAGGGGAATGTAAGAAATTAGAAAAAATCTCTGCTTTCTACAAAATAAAGAGTCCTCAGGTTATAGGTGTCGCTGCCTTTCAGCTCTATTGACCTAAACAGACTGAGGTGCAGGACCACATACACACTATGAGGACGGGGAGCGCTGTGTATGTGTGACGCTCTGGATCAGCCAGGTAGTCACAGGTAGAGCCCTGCATCAGCCAACCATTAAAACCCTAGTCACCCCCCTCAGGGCTTGATGGACACACCAGGGGGCGCAGCCAGGCGGTTGGCCACGCCCACCGAGGAGTTCAGAGGGCCTGAGGCGGGAAACACAGCAGATAAGTTTGAGAGTTCAGTGGAGGAGGTCAGGCCTGTGTGACAGGCCTGTAGCAGACTGACAGGTGCCAGGGTTGGAGCCCGGCCACCTTTGGCTAGGAGGCATACGGAGGCCTCTGCCTGCAGGAGCCCGGAAGGCGGCTCGGTGGAACCGTGGTGGACCGGGACAGGGCAGTGGCCCGCCGGTACCGACCCGGGTAACCAACTGGAAACCGGAGCACAGAGGGGGGTACTCAGACCCTGAAGCTAGGTCCAGAAGCTACTAGGGGCTAGCTAATTAACTGATTGCGGCCAGGACTATAGGTCCTTTCCCACCCAAAGTCCCGACTGAAGACAGCAGCCCAACGAGGGGGATAGCAAGCCACCGCCACCGCAGAGAGATCCCATGGGCCAGCGTCTGTGGGCAAAGGGCTCCTCCGAGAATCACAAGCCGGGGAGCGGACTCCTTTATTGCAAGTTTAGGTAGTCCATCATCACACAAACAGGTGCAGGAGAAAGGCAGAGACCACCAACCGGGAGGGGGACGAGACTGCAGCCGGCTGCGGGCACCGACCACCATCACCTTGGTTTACCAGAGACTGGTGTGTGTTACTAAATGTGAGTACATCTGTGCCCTCCGGCCGCACCTCTCTCTGCACCGTCCAGCTCTCCCCAATGGGTCCCGGGGCCATCATCCCTACCCATGGAGGGGTTAACATCTTGCTGCACAACATCTCCCCCGGGTGCCCCGTAACCGCAGCGGTCGTGTCCACCTTCACCACAACCCATGGGTGGCGTCACGAACTTAAACACAGCTCCGGACGTACACCAACGTCCCCTAAACCGCCAGCAACCCCTTTTAGATCGGAGTGACCATGGACCCCTGGGTCCGGAGACCCTCGAGCCACCTACTGAAGGTCCGGACCCGAGCAGCTCGATTGCAGCGAAGCACGGGGCGGCACACCCTGATTTCCTGGCGTCACGAACAGGATACTTACCCATTCACTTACCTAGTGAAGTGCGCCTTGTACGGACAGTCAGCGGTGATCCATTGTAAAATTTTCAAGATCCGCCATCTTGCCGCCATCTTTTGGCGCAAAGATTCCTGCCAGAGTCTTCTTCCCCGTGAAAAGGGCGCGAAAGCTGAAGCCCCGCCCCCTGGGAAGATGGCCGTGCAGCAAGGGCGGAAGTTGCAAAACTAAACTTACCGGCCGGAGAAGGGAGTGCCGCGAAAAGACCAAGGGGGGGCGAGTGAAGATTCTGCGACATGTGACCGAGCAGATAAAGGGCAGGGACTCCAGGACCCTGCCACCCTTTTGGTTCCTGGACCCTGAGAGAGCGACATGGCTGACCCGTCTAGCAAGCCCGGAGCCCGCGTCCGGAACAGCGGCGTGGGTGGAAGCCCGGACGACGCAGATGTGCCGCCGTCTGCAGGCCCAGGTGCGCTTCTTGATGGAGTGGTGAGTGGCCGAGATGGAGGAAGTAGCTGCGGCCGTGCGAGTACGTGAAGTGGAGGCAACCTTAGAGGAGCAGGTAAGCGACCCACGCCCCTATGTCCCCGACGGACCGGCTGATGCGGCTGAGGGACCAGGTCTGCCCCTGCCCTCTATATTGCCTCCCTCGCCACCCGTACCGGTTGCCGCTGATCCCCCGCTCGGTCCGCTGCCACCAACACCGGCAGCGGAGCCCGATCCACCAACCCCCGAGGAGCCACTGGCTAACAGCCTGTCGCCACCCTGCCACCAGCCCCGAGGAATATTTACCTCCGGAGGATGCCCGCTCCCAATGTGGAGCCGCCAGTCCCAGAAGTGACCGTGCCCCAGGTGATCCAGGCCCCGGCAGTCCGCCCGGCCAAGATGGAGGTGGCCGCTGACCGGAAGCCAGCCCAGCGGGTAAAGCTAGCCGCGCCCAAGTTCCAAGCCTCGGCTGAGGCGTCACGGGGTTGCCACTGTGAGGCAGCTGTGCAGACCACGCCACAGCGGGGTCCCCCAGTGCAGAGGGGCTGGTTGTAGCCGGCATGGGGAAGCTCCGGCTGGGCCCGACCCCGCGCAGAGGGAACCGGAAAAGGAGGAGTATGAGTGAGGTAGCGGTTCCCAGCTACCATCCTGCCAGTCCCTATTGGGACTCTGTTGATTTCCCGTTCAAATTGCCCCCAGTTAATAAATATAGACATGGCTGAGAACTCACAGGCCACCCAAAAACCTTTGGGCTTGTAAATAATCCCGGACCACCCTTTCAGGTCCTACAGTCTCCGGAGAGGCTGGTTGGAGGAAGGGCCTGCGGCAGAGGAGGCCGGGGTCCCGTCACCAAGGAAACTGGTGACTACCCTCTGGGTCAGGGGTCCCCTGGACGTGGGGCCTCTGAGAGACTGCCGGGCCCGTGTGGGCAATACCTGGACCCGAACCTGATTCCTGGACTGGGGAAAAGGGGTGATGACCTAGTTTTTAGAGGCAGCATCAGGGCTAGGTTTGCTTGGGTGGGCAAATGAAAGGACCCGGTCCTGTCCCGTTCCCGGTAAATAAAAATGTTTGCAACGTTTAAGTAACATGCCTCCAGTAAGGGAAGAAACCAGAAGTATGCTTGATTGTAAATACTGTTATTATAATTGTACATATGTTATCTTTTATCTTTTTCAGTTACAACAAAAATAAACGGTGGTGGTCGGACAGCCCGCGGACGGTAGTTAACCAAGGGGGAGTGTGACGCCTTGGACCAGCCAGGTAGTCACAGGTAGAGCCCCGCACAACACCGGTCCCCTAACAAGGTGTCATCAGCCAACCATTAAAACCCTAGTCACCCCCATCAGGGCTTGATGGACACACCAGGGGATGGAGCCAGGTGGTTGGCCACGCCCACCAAGGAGTTCAGAGGGCCTGAGGTGGGAAACACAGCAGATCAGTTTGAGAGTTCAGTGGAGGAGGTCAGGCCTGTAGCAGACTGACAGGTGCCAGGGTTGGAGCCCGGCCACCTTTGGCTAGGAGGCATACGGAGGCCTCTGCCTGCAGGAGCCGGGAAGATGGCTCGGTGGAACCGTGGTGGACCGGGACAGGGTAGTGGCCCTCTGGTACCGACCCGGGTAACCGACTGGAAACCGGAGCACAGAGGGGGGTACTCAGAACCTGAAGCTAGGTCCAGAAGCTACTGGGGGCTAGCTAATTAACTGATTGCGGCCAGGACTATAGGTCCTTTCCCACCCAAAGTCCCGACTGAAGACAACAGCCAAACGGGGGGGATAGAAAGCCACCGCCACGGCAGAGAGATCCCACGGGCCAGCGTCTGCGGGCAAAGGGCTCCTCCGACAATCACAAGCCGGGGAGCGGACTCCTGTATTGCAAGTTCAGGTAGTCCATCATCACACAAACAGGTGCAGGAGAAAGGCAGAGACCACCAACCGGGTGGGGGACCAGACTGCAGCCGGCTGCGGGCACCAACCACCATCACCTTGGTTTACCAGAGACTTGTGTCTGTTACTAAACGTGAGTACATCAGTGCCCTCCGGCCGCACCTCTCCTTGCACCGCCAAGCTCTCCCCAAGGGGTCCCGGGGCCATTATCCCTACCCACGGAGGCGTTAACATCTTGCTGCGCAACATCTCCCCCGGGTGCCCCGTAACCGCAGCGGTGGTGTCCACCTTCACCACAATGCATGGGTGGCGTCACGAACTTAAACACGGCTCCGGCCGTACACCAATGTCCCCTAAACCGCCAGCAACCCCTTTTAGATCGGATTGACCGTGGACCCCCGGGTCCGGAGACCCTCGAGCCATCCACTGAAGGTCCGGACCCGAGCGGCTCGGTTGCAGCCGAGCACGGGGCGGCACATATGTGTCACTGCATGTCTGCTCCACTGACCTGAACAGACTGAGGGGCAGGACCACATACACACCATAATGATGGGGGGCGCTGTGTATGTGTCGCTGCCTCTCAGCTCCAATGACCTAAACAGACCGAGGTACAGTAGTACATACACACCATGACGGAGGGGCACTGTGTATGGAAGAACTATGGAATATATACTGTAATCTTTTTATTAATCAGTCTGGGCTCACACCAGCTGGCAATGCTGCAAATAATGTTGTTGGAAAATTTGTAAGATAAATCCACGCCGAATCATGTGATATTCTGCAGAATATTCTGCTTGTCCCTGCTCTGCTGCCCTAGACTGACAGGTGTTGCCCCTGGGTTTGACATTCTGCACATTGACCGGATCTCCAAAGTGTGTAATATATGCTGTCAGGATTTCATTTGCCAATTTGAGTGGTTGTTTGATTGCTCACAAGTGATTTGCAGACTCGGGGTCATCTGCAGAATGACATCTCCTCCTGCTTCTCTCATTGTTATAATTTTCAATTTGAGAGAAACAGGAGGAGACGTCATTCGGCGGATGACCATACATTGCAAATCGCATGTGAGCAATCAGATGACAACTACTCAAATCGGCAAGTGAAATCCTTACAGAGCGCATATTACACACCTTTAGGATATGGCAGGTCAATATTCAGAATTACATTACATTACACACTATACGTGACAGGTACAGGGCATATGTAGGGTATATAATAAATATATATGTATCTATTACCTCCTGCACATGCTCTGCACCCACTCTGACTGCAGCTGCAGGGCCCACTGGCATCACGTCACAGGCTCTGCCTGATGTCATTACGCCTATCTGGGACACAGCTGAAGAGCAAGGGCGAAACAGGGAGCCAGTGGCCATCCGCTCCTCAATAGTGTTCAACCATACATCCAAGGAAATAGCAATGGCCACTATCACCCACAGGCCCAGTCATTTTTCCAGTGCCTTAAGGTACTGTCACACATAACGAGATCGCTAGCGAGATCGCAGCTGAGTCACCGTTTTGGTGACGCAGTAGCGATCCCGTTAGTGATCTCGTTATGTGTGACACCTACCAGCGATCAGGCCCCTGCTGTGAGATCTCTAGTCGTTGCTGAATGGTCCAGGTCATTTTCTTCAAAGGCGACGTCCTGCTGGGCAGGACCCATCACTGTGTTTGACACTGTGACAGGGTCACAGTGACTGCTGTGATCGTTATACAGGTCGCTACTGCGACCTGTATTGTTCCTGCATCGCTGGTAAGATCTGACTGTGTGACATCTCACCTGCGACCTCCCTGCGACTTACCTGCGATCCCTATCAGGTCGCATCGTTTTCGGGATCGCTGGTAAGTCGTTGTGTGTGACTGGGCCTTTAGTTACACCATATACTGTACAGGACACACACATAGATACTGATCTGGTTTGAGCAATCATCACTTTCACTAAAAACTTGCTAAAGCTAAGGTTCACAAATTCAAAATTGCAGCCTACGCAGATGACCTCCTATTTTTCCTCACGAACCCCTTGGTCTCCCTACCCAACCTGCTCCGGGAATTCGAGATTTATTCCTGCCTATCCAATTTTAAAATAAACATGACCAAGTCTGAAGCTCTGAACGTGAACCTGCCTCCGGGTACGGTTACCTCACTCCAATCATCTTTTAGCTTTAAATTGGCCTCTAGATCTCTTGGGTACTTGGGGGTTCGGTTGGCTGCTGACACTAACTCGCTTTTAAAACTGAACTTTCTTCCCCTTCTTGGGACTATCAGGGAGGATTGTATGAGATGGGCGAAAGGCTGGTTCACTTGGTTCGGTAGATGTGACATCTTTAAAATGAATGTCCTCCCTCGCATCCTTTACCTTCTCCAGGCTCTTCCAATACGGATTCCCAGCTCCTTTTTTAAGGAACTGGCTGCTCTACAAACCAAGTTTATCTGGGACAACAAGCCAGCTCGAATCTCCCGCTCTTTACTGTGCAGACCCAAGAGGAGGGGGGGGATGGGAATCCCAGACCTGAAGGTATACTGCTGGTCTTCACATATGGTCAGGGTTATCAACTGGTGTCGCCACACCAAGACGAAACCCTGGGTGGCATTGGAACAAAGTTTCTCTGCGATCAGTCTTACCGCAGCCCCTTGGATATCGAGCCCTCTTCCCGCTAGCCTGAGACACCATCCCACAATTGGCGCCACCCTGGAGTGCTGTTCCCTGAGACAGGTCCGCAGATTACTACTTCCAGTGCCCTCTCCTCTCTCACCCATAATCGGCTCCCCAGATTTCTATCCGAGTCTGACGGATCCTGTCTTTTGTCGCTGGATAGAGGAGGGGCGCTTCCGGGCGTGTCACCTAATAACTGACAGGGGCTGGCCCTCAATCGGGGCACTTACAGAATGCGAGACCCCGAGACAGTTGGGAGCCTGGAGATCCATGCAACTCAGACATTACATCAGCTCTCTCCCTGACCACTTGCTAGATACAGCTCGCCCCACGGAGTTTGAAGCGCTGTGTACCCGGGAGGGAGTGCTTCGGCACTCTCTTTCCCTGGTGTACAGGATGCTGACGGACCCTGGCGACCTCCCCCCCCCACATTTCTCGCACACTGGGAACAAGACCTGGGCCTCTCCCTGACAGATGCGCAAAGGAATACAATTTTGGCACTTGCCCATAAGACCTCAATAAGCTCCAGACTTCAGGAATCCAATTATAAACTCCTGTCGAGGTGGTATAGGGTCCCAACCAGAGTACACAAGATGTTTCCTGGCGTAGACCCTCGTTGTTGGAGATGTGGGACGGCTGAGGGGGACTTTGTGCACATATTCTGGTCGTGTCCGGCCCTCCGAGGGTTCTGGAGCGGAGTGGGGGAGGTGATTAAACACGTGACTGGAACAACGCAGACCCTGGGTCCGGAGTTGTTCTTTCTTCAATTGACTGAGACGTCTGTCTCTGCATACAAACAGTCGCTTCTGCACTTTCTAGTGATGGCGGCCAGGTCATGCATCCCCTTGAAGTGGAAGTCGGATGCCCCCCCTACTCTGTCCCTCTGGGCCTCCAGGGTCAATGAGCTTCTACAGATGGAGGAACTGACCTCCTCCCTGCATGATCGGTATGAGCTCTTCCACGGGATCTGGCTTCCCTGGTTGCAATTTAAGTTCTCCAGGGAATACGACCTCCTGCTGCGTGATGCGTAGGAGGAGCGCATCCCCCCCTGTCGCTGGCCTTTCCCCCCTGGCAAACCCTCCCCCTCAAAGGGGTTTTTTTTTGTTTTTTGTTTTTTTTTTCCTTTTTTCTTTTTTCTCTTCTCTCCTCCCCTTACTCTCTCCCCTCCTTCTCCTCTTCTCTCATCTCCTCCCCCTTTCTCTCTTTCCTTTCCCTTTCTCTTCCCCCTTTCCCACCTTCCTTCCGCTCTGCCTTATCCCTTTCCCTTTCCACTCTTCCTCTACATTCCCCCCCTTTCTTTTCTCTCAGCTGGTGCGAACCCTTCCCTGTTCAGAGATGTCTGAGTGATCTTTAGGCACTTTTGCCTCCTTTTCGGTACTTTTCTTTCATGTCTATGATAAAAACTGAAAAAGAACGGACCTGTTTGTCAATTTGTGGGGTTGGCACAGATGTTAGTGATTTTGTATTGAGATGTATTCTCTCAAACTCTGTTGAACTGTTTTTGTCTGTTTTGTCAACTGACTGCTTTATGGTTTGCAAGGGTCTGTTGTATAAATAAAGAATTTAAAAAAAAAACTTGCTAAAGTTTTGAGGATCGAACTCAGTGTTTAAATATACCTGGAACAATACTGTACTAGTAGCAGTTACCCCCTCCCCTCTCTTGTTTTTCTATCCTATCTTTTATTTGGCAAGTTACTGCTAGGATGGCAGCTGACATGCTTATAAGAAGCATGAGAAAGCTGTGCTGATCCAAATGTGTGAGGAGCGAGGCCTCGATGGGTCCAACAAGACCAAAGAGATGCTAATCTGTGCCTTGGTGGAGGATGATCTCAAAGACCAGCACGATGTGGCCCAAGAGCATGGGACCAGTGAAGCACCATAAACCTAGCTCCAGGACGGTACTCAGAACTGTCTGATTCCGAGGGGTCTGGAAGCAACCACAGCTCCCGGAGTGGAAGGGACTCTTACTTGACGATGATTCTGCAGCAACTGGGAGAATGTGACTCTCGAGCGCGGCTACAGTTTGTGCTACAAGAACGCCAAGCAGAGCGTGAGTTTGCTGAGTGCCAGGCACAGGCTGAGAGAGCCGAGCGTCAGGCCCAGAGAGACCATGAATTGAGGGTCCTCCAAGCCCAGCAGCAGACACCTTCCCCACTGAACGGTGAATCCAATAATGCCAGCAGCTTCAAACCCCGGCCTGAGCACTTTCCTGTGATGGAAAAGGACGGGGACTTGGACACTTTTCTGAGGGGATTTGAAAAGACTTGCCGTCAGTACCAGTTGCCCAGTGGCCCCGATACCTAACACCAGGGCTACGAGGCAAGGCCCTGGAAGTGTTTGCTGCACTCCCTCCAGCACTAGAGGGAGACTATGAGGCCATAAAGCTTGCTCTGAAATGGAAATACCAGCTGACTCCAGATGTGTACCGCAAAAAATTCCGGACCCTCCAGTGTAGATTTCATGACAGCTACAGTGATGTGGTGGATGGGCTCCGAACCACCTTTGATCAGTGGGTCCAAGGACTGTCCATTACAACCTTTGAGGAGCTAAAGGACCTAATGGTGAAGGACCAACTCCAACATCTTTGTCCTGTGGAGGTTCGACAGTTTATTAAGGACCGAGAGCCAAAGGAGGCCGCGAAAGCAGCCCAGATTGCCAACGCGTATGAGGCCAACCGTGCATCGGAGGTGCGGAAGCCTTCCACCGCCAGCGGCATAGGCAGTCAGATGACCACAACCACCCCTGCCCTGGCCAACCGACATTCTGGAGGTCCTGCCCCATCTTCTAGCACCCGGCCTACATCTGATACCTGCCAGTGCTTCACCTGTGACCAACCAGGACATATTAGCTTTGCCTGTCCCGAGAGGCAAAGGAGGAGCCCCACACCTGAGGCCCGAGGGCCTAGTGTCAATGTCTTGTTTGTGGTTGAGACAGGTGATCGAGCCCGTGAGAACTGGCAGCCCGTTACCGTGGGCGACACCATCACTGAGGGCCTCAAGGACACTTGTGCAGAACAAACTCTCATCCGCCCTGAATTCGTGATGCCTGGTGAACTTATACCGGGGAAGACCCTGACTGTCACTAGGATTGGGGGTGTTCGCCGATCTCTGCCAATGGCCCGAGTTTCTCTGGACTGGGGTTCTGCGAGGGGATGGAAAGATGTGGGGGTGTCCCGAGACCTCCCAGCAAATGTTTTATTGGGGACTGATTTGGGGCGGTTGGTGGCACAATATGTCCCTGACAACCTTCCCCAATCTGATAAGTCATGTGATGCAAATGTTGTTGATAAGTCATGTGATGCAAACCCTGTTAACTCATGTGACCCAAATATTGATGATCAGAAGGTGATTATTAATGTTGTGCATGAAAATAAAGTGAATGATTGTGCAGGGAACCTCAACCATGTCACGCTGCGGAGTGACGCTGCTGAGGATTTCCCCAAGGTAGTGAGTATCCGTGCTAAGGTATATGGAGGCAGGCATGGGGGCCATGAGGAAAGTGGTCACATGCAGCTTGTCAGTGTCATGACGGACTGTGACATGACCGGCGGTAGCTGCCCCATAAATAGTGCTGACCCGGAGGTATCACAGAGTGATGAGTCTCATTGTACAGGAGAGCTCAGCCATGTCACGCTGCGGCGTGATGTGGCTGACGATCCCCTCCCAGCTGTAAGAATCGTTGCTAAGGGAGATGGAGACAGGCACGGCAGCCATGATGAAGGTGTTTGTGTGCAACTTGTCAGTGTCACGATGGACTATGACATGGTCGGTGGTAGCTGCTCCATGATTAGCACTGATTCTGTGGTACGATATGATGAGAGGAAAATATTTTCCCCGGCTGGACAGGGTGATGGGACAGTCGTATCCATGACCTGCCCGGACGATGGGAAAGTTGTGTTCGCTGCCTGTCAGAGTGATGGAAAGCAGACCCCATAACCTGTCATGGCAGTGCGAAAGTGTCTCTCACAGCCGGTCAGGATGATGGGCAAGCTGTGCCCATCGTCTGTATGGAGGAAGAGAGGGTGGTGCTCACTGCCTGTCAGAGGAAGGGGCAGACAGCCCCCCTAACCTGCCAGGGAGATTGGAAAGTTGTGCTCTCTACTTGTCAATGTGATGGGGAAGCAGAACCCATAACATGCCAAGGTAGTGAGGAGGGTTTTTCCCCAGCTGGCCAGGATGATAGGAAAGTTGTACCCATCGCCTGTCCAGATGATGGGAAAGTTGGGTCCACTGTCTGTCAAAGGGATGGGACAGACGTACCCACCCCCTGTCAGCATGGCGGGAAAGAATCTCCCACCACCTGCCCACAGCTTGGCAGAGTGATCGGAAAGTTGCATCCCAAACCTGTCAGGGTGACAGGAAAGTGTGGTCCCCAGCCAGTCACGCTGATGGGAAAGTGTCTTTATCCCTTGGGGAGACAGCCTATGTAGCTGCTGTCACCAGCCGACTGAGTATTCAGAATGCAGGCAATGCACTGTGTTGTGAATGTCAGTTATGCTTTAGCTGCTGTGAGGCTCCTTCTTGTGGCCAGGAATGGTTTGGACAGAGACCAGGTGCGCTGGAGCAATGGGTGTTTCCATTGCTAACTCTCTGCCTATTTAAATCTTGGTCTGCTAGCAGGCTGAGCCGGTTGTCACTTGTTCTTTAGTTTACCAGCCTTCTCATCTTGCTCCAGACCACATCTACCCCAGATAAGTGCTTTGTTCTTTCTTATGTTGTTTTGTTCTTTTTGTTCTTATCTGGGTTTGTCATTTACTGTGGTTATTGTCAGTTCATTTGCATGCAGGAATCTTCCCTCTCTGTGTTTAGCTCGGAAGCTCCCTGCAGCTACAGTCATATGAAAAAGTTTGGGCAATCCTATTAATGTTAACCTTTTTTCTTTATAACAATTTGGGGTTTTGCAACAGCTATTTCAGTTTCATATATCTAATAACTGATGGACTGAGTAATATTTCTGGATTGAAATGAGGTTTATTGTACTAACAGAAAATGTGAAATTTGCATTTAAACAAAATTTGACCGGTGCAAAAGTATGGGCACCCTTATCAATTTCTTGATTTGAACACTCCTAACTACTTTTTACTGACTTACTAAAGCACTAAATTGGTTTTGTAATCTCATTGAGCTTTGAACTTCATAGACAGGTGTATCCAATCATGAGAAAAGGTATTTAAGGTGGCCACTTGCAAGTTGTTCTCCTATTTGAATCTCCTATGAAGAGTGGCATCATGGGCTCCTCAAAACAACTCTCAAATGATCTGAAAACAAAGATTATTCAACATAGTTGTTCAGGGGAAGGATACAAAAAGTTGTCTCAGAGATTTAAACTGTCAGTTTCCACTGTGAGGAACATAGTAAGGAAATGGAAGAACACAGGTACAGTTCTTTATAAGTCCAGAAGGGGCAGGCCAAGAAAAATATCAAAAAGGCAGAGAAGAAGAATGGTGAGAACAGTCAAGGACAATCCACAGACCACCTCCAAAGACCTGCAGCTTCATCTTGCTGCAGATGGTGTCAATGTGCATCGGTCAACAATACAGCGCATGTTGCACAAGGAGAAGCTGTATGGGAGAGTGATGCGAAAAAAGCCGTTTCTGCAAGCATGCCACAAACAGAGTTGCCTGAGGTATGCAAAAGCACAATTGGACAAGCCAGTTACATTTTGGAAGAAGGTCCTGTGGACTGATGAAACAAAGATTGAGTTGTTTGGTCATACAAAAAGGCGTTATGCATGGAGGCAAAAAAACACGGCATTCCAAGAAAAGCACTTGCTACCCACAGTAAAACTTGGTGGAGGTTCCATCATGCTTTGGGGCTGTGTGGCCAATGCCGGCTTCGGGAATCTTGTTAAAGTTGAGGGTCGCATGGATTCAACTCAGTATCAGCAGATTCTTGACAATAATGTGCAATAATCAGTGACGAAGTTGAAGTTACGCAGGGGATGGATATTTCAGCAAGACAATGATCCAAAACACCGCTCCAAATCTACTCAGGCATTCATTCAGAGGAACAATTACAATGTTCTGAAATGGCCATCCCAGTCCCCAGACCTGAATATCATTGAACATCTGTGGGATGATTTGAAGCGTGCTGTCCATGCTCGGCGACCATCAAACTTAACTGAACTGGAATTGTTTTGTAAACAGGAATGGTCAAATATACCTTCATCCAGGATCCAGGAACTCATTAAAAGCTACAGGAAGCAACTAGAGGCTGTTATTTTTGCAAAAGGAGGATCTACAAAATATTAATGTCACTTTTATGTTGAGGTGCCCATACTTTTGCACAGGTCAAATTTTGTTTAAATGCGGATTGCACATTTTCTGTTAGTACAATAAACCTCATTTCAGTCCAGAAATATTACTCAGTCCATCAGTTATTAGATATATGAAATTGAAATAGCTGTTGCAAAAACCAAAATTGTTATAAAGAAAAAAGGTTAACATTAATAAGGGTGCCCAAACTTTTTCATATGACTGTATGTTTGGAGTATTGCTCTTATAAGTCCATGTGTTTGTTGCTTCTTGAATTTGTAATTGTTCCTGCTTTCTGTTCATTGGTTTTACAAGAGCGCCTGATATAGGACGGAGTTCAGATCGTGCGATCTGAGGACTTTTTGTACTATCAGGTATTTGGATTTTTGTAGGGTTTTTCTCTGGCCACCATCAGCCCCTTTCCTATCCTTTCCTATTTAGTCAATGGGGCCTCACCTTTGCTAATCCTATCATCGATCTGTGTATTGTGATTTCCTATATATCACCGTAATCTTTGAATGTGGGGGACTTGCTATACCTTTGCGGTCTATTTTTGAGGCAGAGAGCTATTCATCCTTCCTTTCTTTAGGATAGCTAGTTCTCCGGCTGGGTTCGCGGTGCATAGGATGTTAGTTCACCCCTCAGCTACTTCTAGTGTTGATGGTTAGTAAGGGGATGGCGGCCAGATTAGTTGCCAATGCTCTTGTCACCTTTTTTTACCGATGATCTATTGTGATCTTCCATGGTTCCGGATCATAATAGCACTGCCTTCTGGGACTTCAGCATGCAGCGGGCTAAAGGAACCAATTGCTGACCAAGAACAGCTACAAGAGGGCTCCTGTAGAGTTGGGGCCTTAACACCACTTCTGGCTACCCTTAGCCAGGGGGTGTGGACGGCCTTGCCAGCAGAGGCCTATCTCGAGCGATCGAGTGACCCCCACGGAGTCTTCTGTCTCCGAGACCAAAACTGAAAGGGTACCATGGGATCCAGGAAGGTTGGGCATGGACCTCAGTGCTGCGTTCAGCCAGGGCAACTCGCGGAGCCCAGAGCACACCCTGTTGGGCCCAAGCCGAGCATGAGACTGCGGAGCTGCGCTTGGAGGAGTACCGAGAGGTCCTGCCTCCATAGTGCAGTCAAGAAGGGGGAGGTGTCAGGAAAATATAATAAGCAGATATGTTTTCATGGTCTCTGGATCAGGAGTAATCCCCCACCTCCCACCTTCCAGAACCCTGTCAAATTAACAGCCAGCAAAAGCTTTCTTTGTCAGGCGATGTAACAGGTACATTTCAATTGAGTTACAACACCTCTCCCCAGTTCTTCAAAGACCCCCTGCGTAGCAAGAGATGCTCCAACTACAATCTGTATACACAGGGGCGGAGTACAAGTTTCCTGCAGGAATATAGCTTTACTGATCAAAAGGCTAGGGCAGCCGTATTGTCTCCGGAGGGCAAGTATTAATATTGCGAGATACATATGTCCCCCAGATATGGCGGGCATACCGCTGATCTCAAAATTCCATAACGCACATCTGACATATTTCAGCTTAATCATAGGACATACGGAAGAGCCACAAATTAATATCTGCCCCCCAGAACATACAGGATCCCCCAAGTGTGGTATCCACCTTCTGCTAAAATGATAATGTGAAGCCCCACCAGTGATGTGTCGGTGCATTACCTTCAGGGACTCCACTCAGCTGGATCTGGTCACAGGTAGGAGATCTTCTTCTAGTCGTGACGCCACTCTCAGTATTGCGGCCAGTAGGGACCGCCACTGCAGGTTGAGGGTCGCCTGGGGCTGATGGTATGTGCAGTTAGTTGGAATAGCCTCCTGAGAGTGAGGCAAGCCCCAGGGCCCGGTGTAGGTGCGTAGTACCACAAGGCGCAGAATAACTCCACACAGGCAGAATGTCTTTCAGGGTTTTTACTCACTTCAGGTGGCAGGGTGAGTAACCCGGGCGTAGCTGGGATGAACCAGGTGGGAACCAGGTGTCCTTCAGGCTGACTTGTGAGGGTGACTACCAACTCGCCTTCCTTAGCCCTTGGTGGTTTGGGGTGACCCCGACTTTGAGTCCCTATGGGGGTCACCCAGGGAAGTTGCTGAAGCCTCACTCCCCTTCGTTCGCCGTGTGCTTGTTGCCTGGGCCAGATCACTCCAGCTTCTTGCCTCCTGTGAGCTATGGGCCCTAACTGTGGCTACGTGGCTGCGGCTTTTGTGGTGTTGTGGCGTGGGCTTTGAGAGCCCCACACCGGCAGGTTTAGCAAAAGAAAGCTGGATCTATCTCCGCTTCGGGATCTGCCGCCCGTTTGGGCCTGGTACTCTCTAGCAGTCTCCTTACTTCCCACTCCGTGCCCTTTCTTTAGCTGAAGATGGATTTCGGGTAGCACTCCTAGTTGACCGTTCTCCCCCGTCAGTAGCCACTGCGCGGGCGCTGTTAGACAGCAACAGCCCCACAGGTCTGCTCCTCACTGAGCCCTATGGAGTTCTGCTCTAACTGACTCACTGCCCCTCCTCTCCTGTTCTTGCCTACGCCACCTAGCAACCAGATTCTCTTACCACACCCCTTGAGAGGAGATGGAGGCTTTTGGCCCCCTCCACTATTCCAGTGAAGGTCAAGGCTTTTCCCCCTCCTGGGATCCCCAGGGGTCCTCTCATGGGTACATGTGTGAGACCTGATCACTATGCGCCTGTGTACCACACCCCAGTCAGCCTTCTGGATTACCTGTATTGTACTGTCCCCAGCATGGGTGCAGTACTCAGTGGTGCCTGACCAGGTCAGGGGCGCCACATTCCCCCTTAGTTATCACCAGCACGTCCTCGGGCTGCAAGACAACATTTTAAAAATGCATAAAACATTAAAACATGTAAAACATTTTAAAAAGCACCAGGTACCATACATCACCACCCTCCACCCACAAGTCCGTTAACCCACCCAAAACCCTCTCACGTTGGCCGCGCCTTCAGCCATTTCTGGCAGGATGTAGAGGCGGCTTTCATGGGCTGGTGGTCTTCAGGGTATACCTGGCCTGGTGGATCCGCGCCTTCAGCCACTTCTGGCAGGATGTAGAGGCGGCCTCCACAGTTGGTGCTGACCAGGTACCCTCTTTGTGGTGGAGAGCCAGGCCCCATAAACAGGCATGCTCTCTGGTCGCAGGCGAGCCAAGGCCCTATATACGGACGGGCTCCTCCTGGTTGCAGACGAGCCAAGCCCCTAAACAGGCTGACTCTGGTGGTGGTGGTGCCCTTTTGGTGTAACTATTTACACTGCGAGAGTTTGTGGCTATAGCCAGTTCATAGCCTTAAGGTTTATGGTTTTCTCACAATAGTTTTTGTGGGCACATTACTTGAACTTGAGAACGTTGCAAAACAAACTTTTTCAAAACTTTAACTGATAACTTCTTTCTTTACTTTACTCTACTCCTCCATACCAGGGCTTGGGCCTGTTGGGCTGCGGCACCTGCTGCTTTCTTGCTCTTTGTCGTCGTCTGAGGTAGTTTCATCTGTAGGTTCCTTGTCTTTTCTTTCTTGATCTTCATCTGTTTCCTATGCTGCATCTGTTTCTTTATCTCTGTCTTTTCTTTCTTCTTTGGGACATGGTGCTACATCAAGCGCATACAATCCTCTTTCGCCTTCATGCATAGTGAATTGTACTGTATTTCCCATCTTTAAGTTTCTGCCAGGGTGTCCTCTAGGCAGATGAGCGTTCACATCTCTTCTGTTGACAAATATCCCTTCTTTGATACCAGGGGCTACAATGAATCCATATCCACTTCTCAAATTGAAATCCTCCACTACTCCTCTGCAAAGGGGTCCTCTGACCTGGGCTTTGGCTCTTCTGAGGGACCGTTTTTCTTGTAGGTCTCTGGCTGTGACTTCTCTCTGCTCTGGAGACTGTGGTGCAGGGGACAGCGTTGTTCTGTTGCGACGCCTGGTCTTGCGGGCTGGGTTCTGCTGGGCTGTTACCTCAATGCCTGCAGGGCCCCAGGTGAGGTTTCTGGGCTGGTCTTCGTCAGCAGACGGTGTCAAGTCTTCCTCATCCCAACGGGAATAGGGTAACATCTCCGGCTCTGAGTATTGCTCCACTGCCGGTGGCTCCGGAGTCAGCTCCTCAGCTTCCTGGCCTCCTCTCCCCCTTAGTTCTTCTTGGCACTCCTTTGGTGGCAGTGCTGGGGATGGGCTTTCTTCAGCAGGCCCAGGCGGGGGACTCTTTGGCGTGGTTGCTGCAGGGGTTGCTGGAATCCTCTTGGGGGTGTGCGGAGGGAGCAGATACCGATCCACCATCTCTTGTGGGAACTGGGCCTCTAGGTCAGCCTTCAGCTTCCAGTATTCGGGGTCCTCTCCTATCAGGGACTTCCTAGCAGGGACTTCCTTAGACTGGGGAGCGGTGTCTGCTCTGGCCTTGCAGGCCGGGGTAAATGGTGATGCAATCTCTTGGCGGGCCGCGCCCTGTATGGCGGCGGCCTGGTCTTGGCGGGCCGCGCCCTGTATGGCGGCGGCCTGGTCTTGGCGGGCCGTGCCCTGTATGGCGGCGGCCTGGTCTTGGCGGGCCGCGCCCTGTATAGCGGCGGCCTGGTCTTGGCGGGCCGCGCCCTGTATGGCGGCGGCCTGGTCTTGGCGGGCCGCGCCCTGTATGGCGGCGGCCTGGTCTTGGCGGGCCGCGCCCTGTATGGCGGCGGCCTGGATCGGCGTCGCAGCTGCGATGGGATCTGTGCAGGCTGGGCTGGACGTCGCTGCAGCAGTCTGGGCTTGGCGGGCCGCGCCTGGCGTGGCTGCGGCCTGGTTCAGCACCTCACTTGCGGCGCGGACGAGCGTTGCTGCGGCGGTGGGGTCTCGGCGGGCCGGGCCTAGCAGGGCGGCGGCCTGGGTCAGCGTTACGCCTGCGACGCGGATGAGGGTCGCGGTGGCAGCCGGTTCTTTGCGGGCCGGACTGGGCGTTGCTGCAGGGACCGGGTCTTGGTGGGCCGAGCAGGGCATCGCTGCGGCCGCTGGGGCTTGGAAGGCCGCACCTGGCGTGGCTGCGGCCTGCTTCAGCGTCGCCGCACCGGACGCCTCTTCGGGGACCGCGGGCGTGGCAGCAGGGGTCGGGGCACTTGCGCTGGCCGGGGCATCACTCGACTCACCCACCAGTGGCAGCATCGGGGTCTGCGTCATCGCCGTCCTGTCTGGCACTCGGCGCGCGGCTCTCCTTTCATAGGCCCGAACCGCCGCGGTCATCTCCAGCATTTCCATTCGTTCTTCCCGGATCTGCTCCACAACCCGGGTCTCCAGTCGGTCGCAGAACTGGGCCAGCTCCCGATACCACCAGGCAGCGGAGCCCGGTTCTGGATTTCTGCGGTCAGACGCCATTTCTTCTGCGCCCTCTTCTGCACGACTCTCCAGCTGTGGACTCGCCGTTGCCTCTGATAGCAAGCTGTTCAGTTTCTGCTCTGCCTCTTTCAGCAGCTCCTCTCCCAGCAGCAGGCTTGTGGCTCCCTTTCTGTCCCGCCGTCTCTGGACGCTTCCGCTCTCTTCACAAGCGAGGTCAGAACTCTGCAGGGGATCTCTGGGTAGCCACACCTCTTCGTGGGCGGTAACTTCTCCCAGCGCGGGCTGCTGTTGTTTTTCAGCGCGCTTTTCATGGTGGCAATATGGCGGCGCTTCCAATTTTTCAAGCGGACCGCCCAGGCACATGGTCACCTGTCTGAACAGGTCTAGTCCTTATCCTGTTCGTGACGCCAGATGTGAAGCCCCACCAGTGATGTGTCGGTGCATTACCTTCAGGGACTCCACTCAGCTGGATCTGGTCACAGGTAGGAGATCTTCTTCTAGTCGTGACGCCACTCTCAGTATTGCGGCCAGTAGGGACCGCCACTGGAGGTTGAGGGTCGCCTGGGGCTGATGGTATGTGCAGTTAGTTGGAATAGCCTCCTGAGAGTGAGGCAAGCCCCAGGGCCCGGTGTAGGTGCGTAGTACCACAAGGCGCAGAATAACTCCACACAGGCAGAATGTCTTTCAGGGTTTTTACTCACTTCAGGTGGCAGGGTGAGTAACCCGGGCGTAGCTGGGATGAACCAGGTGGGAACCAGGTGTCCTTCAGGCTGACTTGTGAGGGTGACTACCAACTCGCCTTCCTTAGCCCTTGGTGGTTTGGGGTGACCCCGACTTTGAGTCCCTATGGGGGTCACCCAGGGAAGTTGCTGAAGCCTCACTCCCCTTCGTTCGCCGTGTGCTTGTTGCCTGGGCCAGATCACTCCAGCTTCTTGCCTCCTGTGAGCTATGGGCCCTAACTGTGGCTACGTGGCTGCGGCTTTTGTGGTGTTGTGGCGTGGGCTTTGAGAGCCCCACACCGGCAGGTTTAGCAAAAGAAAGCTGGATCTATCTCCGCTTCGGGATCTGCCGCCCGTTTGGGCCTGGTACTCTCTAGCAGTCTCCTTACTTCCCACTCCGTGCCCTTTCTTTAGCTGAAGATGGATTTCGGGTAGCACTCCTAGTTGACCGTTCTCCCCCGTCAGTAGCCACTGCGCGGGCGCTGTTAGACAGCAACAGCCCCACAGGTCTGCTCCTCACTGAGCCCTATGGAGTTCTGCTCTAACTGACTCACTGCCCCTCCTCTCCTGTTCTTGCCTACGCCACCTAGCAACCAGATTCTCTTACCACACCCCTTGAGAGGAGATGGAGGCTTTTGGCCCCCTCCACTATTCCAGTGAAGGTCAAGGCTTTTCCCCCTCCTGGGATCCCCAGGGGTCCTCTCATGGGTACATGTGTGAGACCTGATCACTATGCGCCTGTGTACCACACCCCAGTCAGCCTTCTGGATTACCTGTATTGTACTGTCCCCAGCATGGGTGCAGTACTCAGTGGTGCCTGACCAGGTCAGGGGCGCCACAATAATATAAAATATGAAGGTAATATCGTCCGCGTAGGATGCTCCCACACGTAGATATGAGGACCATGAGGATTTCATAATATTGGAAGAGGGGAAAACCCCCACCCTTACGTGATGTCAGCAGAGGTGGGAGCTGCGGGTGGGACAGAGGTTAATAAAAGCCAGTGTCTTAGTACCCACTGTGTCAATGCCAGAGGATATACATTCTGTGTATAGGATTGTCCATTTACAAGGGGGTGCCTCTCCCCCTATATCTGAGCCATAATCTGTGACCAGGTGTAGTAATCTTTCATTTTTCCTTTTTATTTTATGCAACTGTATACTGTATTTGTATTGTTCCCTTTTGTAAATTCTTGTATATTTTTTATAAACACTGCCTTCTATTTTGGATTAAATATATAAATTTTAATAGCTTCTTTCCTCGCTCTATATACGACTCCGAACCCGAAGCCTTCTGCTATCTGAAACGGGTCCCCAGCTATCCCTAAAGTTGGGTGGTGGCAGCGTAATTATTCTTGCATAGAATTATTGGGGTGCTATTAGTAAGGGTACCAAGGTATATATATATATTCCATTAGCGGGAATCGGTGATATATACATTTACCCTTGGTGTGAGACCTCCAATATTTGGCATCAATAGCTCAGCAGCCTCATTTACTTATTGTCCAGCAGTTCCGAAATTGACCTGACAATAAGGGGGCGCTAGAGAGTAGTCGTGTTCTTGACAAATACGTGAACAGCAGGTGGGATTCTGGTGTGACTACTCCCCTGGCTGTTCATGACAGATACTATATAAAAGATAAATGGATGCAGGGTCGGACTGGGGTGTCTGGGGTCCACAGGAGTTAAATCTAGAAGCCACACTACAACTATATGCAAATACCTGCAGGAGCCCCCACACAGCCTCCTATGCACAGCAGGAGCCCCCACAAAGCCTCCTATGCACAGCAGGAGCCCCCACACAGCCTCCTATGCACAGCAGGAGCCCCGGTACAACCTCCTATGCACAGCAGGCCATTAAACATCACTGCAACGCGCTGCATGCTGACGTCAGTGTTTGGTGCATAGCAGTGACATTTGACGGCCCATAGGCCCATTCAAACAACCGTGGTTACCAGCGGCAGGCCCCTCTATATGAAGCACAGGGGGCTCGCCGAGGACCTGGAGCCCAAACTGTCTAGCCAGGCCAGTCAGACTCTGTTCGTAATAGGCCCCGTACTCTTCTGGGCTCCTGTGCAGCTGAACCGGTTGCAACGGCTATATGTCCACCAGTGCCAGGAGCACAGGATGCAGATGCATCCTGTACTTCTCTCACTGACCACCAATGAAAGAGGTGCCCCTTCCGGAAGTGCAGCAGGGGCCAGATAAATGGCCTCAGGGGGCCACATGCGGGCTATAGTTTGGTGACCTCTGTTATAGACAATCATCTTGGCTATCTCCTACATAAATCTGACTTGCAACTATTTACCATATGATTAGTTATGCAGATTCTTGTCATGTCACTGCTTAGTTAGTGTTTTGCGTCTTCAGATCTAAATTTTAATTCTTTTATTATTTTGTAAGTATTTTATAAATGCACCTTTGGTTTTCAACACTGCTTGAATCCTTCTGGTTATGCTCTCTATAAGAATCAAGCATTAATCGAGCAAAATCTGATCCCAGGTTTCTTTTCTACGTGTTCCCAATCATGGTGCATACTGATTGACTCACTTGGGTATGTATATAGCTTTTTCTTCAATTCTACCCTGAAGTTTTTGATTGGGTTGAGGTCTGGACACTGTCAGGGCCAATCCAGCAACCCTACTTCATTGTCATTGAACCATTTCTTCGCCATTTTTGATGTAAGCTTTGGGGTCATTGTCCTGGTGTTACACTTTGTTGTCCTTTTCATACCCATAATACTCAAACGTACGTAGTAACTTGGCTTGTAGGATACTCACACAACTGCTATCGATTTTGGTCAATTTTCAATGCCCTTGGTTGTGGAACAACCCCATATCATCAGGCTTCCTCCACTAAACTTGACAGTTCCTTCAATTTCTTGATCACTTAGCCCCTTTTTCACTTGTTTCTTTTAGACCTATTTGCATCCATCAGAGCCTACTCTATTGACTTTCCTCTCATCTCTCCAAATCACCAGTTTCCAATGTTCTACTGTTCACTTTTCATACTTCTTTGCAAACTTGAACCGATGCTTCTTTTGATGATATTTAAGTTGAGCCTTCTTCACCTTTTTTCGGGCCACCTTTTCACATTTTTGTAACGTGAATTGCACAGTGCTTACATGGATGTCTGTAATCTCACTATTATGCCCCTTTCAGACGTCCGTGTTTCAGGTACGTGTGACATCCATTTTTAACCCAAGTTATTCCCTGGAGTTACTCACACGGTCGTGTTTTCATATGGACCGTGTGACCCCTCGTGGCCTCACACGCACACACAGATACATGTCCAATTTTTTGCCAGCACATGGATCACACACGGATGTGAGCCGTGTGACATCAGTGGGACACGTACAGGAGAAAACATGGATCTTTGAAATAAAAATATTTTCTATATTCACCTGTATCCAGTGCTGTTTTCTTCGGCTCTGCTGTCTCCTGCTTCCCCCGATCATTATATTCATTGATTATTCACTGCAGCTAGAACCTGGAATCCGGAGCATTGCGGGGACAGCATCGGGGACTGCACCGCCGAGGACAGCATCAGGGATAGCATTGCCGGTGACAGGTGAGTATCCAGCAAGCAGTGTGTGTCCAGTGACATCCAGGAGGTCATTGGAATTATTACTGAGTCAAAATGAGGCTCAGTATTGTGTGTGGCCTCCATGTGCCTGTATGACCTCCCTACATTTCCTAGCCATGCTCCTGATGAGGTTGCGGATGGTCTCCTGAGAGATCTCCTCCCAGACCTGGACTAAAGCATCTGCCAACTCCTTGACAGTCTGTGGTGCAACGTGACATTGGTGGATGGAGCGAGACATGATGTCCCAGATGTGCTCAATCGGATTTAGGGGAATGGGTGGGCCAGTCCATAGGTTCAATGCCTTCATCTTGCAGGAACTGCTGACACACTACAGCCACATGATGTCTGGCATTTTCCTGCATTAGGAGGAACCCAAGGCCAACCGCACCAGCATATGGTCTCAGAAGGAGTCTGAGGATCTCATCTCGGTACCTAATGGTAGTCAGGCTACTTCTGGGGAGCACATGGAGGGCTGTGCGGCCCTCCGAAGAAATGCCACCGCACACCATTACTGACCCACTGCCAAACCGATCATGCTGAATGATGTTGCAGGCAGCAGATTTCTCTCCACGGCATCTCCAGACTCTGTCACGTCTGTAAGATGTGCTCAGTGTGAACCTGCTTTCATCTGTGAAGAGCCAAGGGCATTAGTGGCGAATTTGCCAATCTTGGTGTTCTGTGGAAAATGCCAAGCGTCCTGCACGGTGTTGGGCAGTGAGCACAACTCCCATCTGTGCTCTTATGCCATCCTCATGGAGTCGGTTTCTAACCATTTGTGCAGACACATGCACATTTGTGGCCTGCTGGAGGTCATTTTGCAGGGCTCTCGTAGTGCTCATCCTGTTCCTTCTTGCACAAAGGCGGAGATAGCAGTCCTGCTGCTGGGTTGTTGCCCTCCTATGGCCCCCTCCATGTTTCCTGGTGTACTGGCCTGTCTCCTGGTAGCGCCTCCATCCTCTGGACACTTACGCTGATAGATACAGCAAACCTTCTTGGTACAGCTCGCATTGATGTGCCATCCTAGATGAGCTGCACTACCTGTACAACTTGTGTGGGTTGTAGAGTCCGTCTCATGCTATCACAAGTGTGAGAGCACAACCAACATTCAAAAGAGACCAAAACATCAGCCAGAAAGCATTTTACTGAGATGTGGTCTGTGGTCCCCACCTGCAGAAACACTCCTTTATTGAGTGTGTCTTGATAATTGCCAATAATTTCCATCTGATGTCTGTTCCATTTACACAACAGCATGTGAAATTGATTGTCAATCAGTAGTGTCTCCTAAGTGGACAATTTGATTTCACAGAAGTTTGATTAACTTGGAGTTATATTCGGTTGGTTAAGTGTTCCCTTTAATTTTTTGAGCAGTGTATATAAGCATTATTAGCCTCAGACGTCAACCACCCCAACAGAAATGTCCAAGCTATCAAAATATAAAATCAATTAATTTGATCGATACACAGAGTAGTGAGAAAAAAAATTCCAAATGCCAAAATTAGGTGTTTTTTTTTGGTCGCCGCAACATTGCATTAAAATGAAATAACAAGCGATCAAAACACTACATCTATGCAAAAATGGTATGATTAAAAACGCCAGCTCAAGATGCAAAAAATAAGCCATCTCTGACCCCAGATCCTGAAAAATGAGGACGTTACAGGTCTCGGAAAATGGCAAAAGTGCAATTATTTTTTGGGACAAACTTCTAATTTTTTTCACCACATAGATTTAAGTAAAACTATGCATGTTTGGTATCTAAAAATTCATACTGACCAGGGGAATCATAATACCAGGTCCATTTTACCGTATATTGAACATAGTAAATACAAAATCCATAAATCTATTGTGCAATTGCATTTCTTTGCAATTTCACCGCACTTGGAATTTTGTTCTCATTTTTAGTTCACTATATGGTCAAATTAATGGTTTCATTCAAAAGTATAACTCGTCCCACAAAAAACATACCCACATATGGAAATATTGACAGAAAAATAAAAAAGTTATGGCTCTTGGAAAATTGGGAGAAAAAAACGAAAATAAAAAAATTGAAGTCCGCAGGGGGGTGAAGAGGTAATTTGGTTACTATGACTGTGGCATTGTAAGGGGTAAATCTAAGTTGAGGGCACTGTAGATGAAAACACTATTCAAGGGTCACTGTATATTGGTGCATTCCACAGCTTTCGCATTATGCTGGGGCGCAGTATTTACAGTAGGTGGTGTTCATTAGCTGGTGCACTCCCAGGCAGGCACTGTATAAGTGAAATATAGTTGTGAGGACATCATACTGAGGTGCACTGCTAAGAATTACTCTGTTAGACCAATCATAAAGTACTGTAGATAGAGGGAGGCAAAATCACTTATGTAGAACACATTGCCCATCTCTGGCACCAAAATTCCAATGTTCAAAATTACTAGTGTCCGTCTGATGACAAGGGAATGAGATGGCATTAGAGAAAGACACGGACCACACATACAAAACTTACATGTTGATGTTGATACAGCTAAGCAAAATTTTCAAAACGGAACAGTAGGTTCTTACATTCTGATCAGACTGTATGAAGCCCCCTACCATGTCACGGTGAACCTCTCACTGGGTCCCTAGCCTTAACCCCTTCGTTATGTGACCAATTTTCATTTTTACGTTTTAGATTTTTCTTTCCCTTTTTCCCAGAGCTATAACATATTTTTTATTTTTTGCCCACAAAAATATGTGAAGGCTTGTTTTTTGAGGGACGAGATGTACTTTTGAATGACGCCATTTATTTTACCACGTAGTATACTGTAAAACGGAGAAAAATGTCAAATGCGTGAGAAATTATGAAAAAAAACACACAATTCTCTATTGCGGCACCTACTACAAGCAGCAAAGACAATAATTCCTTGCCATTGGAGATCCAATGACCCACCCTCTTTAGAGGAGTGGTTTGAAGAGATTTCTATAACTCACCATATGGAGACTCTAGTGGCCCTATCCCATCAGGAACAAGCCAGTGTTGCCAAAAAATGGTTCCACTGGGAGGCTTTCCTTTCCTCCCCACTATACCGGACGGTCCTGAGATAGAGATGGTTGTCTGAGCTGTAGCTGCACCCCTGGGTTTTCATGGGGCTCATTATTTGAGGTGGTGGATTCGCGTGTCTAGAATTCCAGCAATGTATTGGATATACCCATGTGCATATTTCCGCTTTCTTCTTTAGTTACTTTGTCTTTTTCTTCCCTTTTCTGTTATTCTCTCTCTTCTTCCAATTCATAGGCACTTATTCGAGTATATATGTCTATATTAGCTTTCCATATGCTGTATTGTTAAGTGCTTGATGTTGCTTGAAAATCAATAAAATCTTAAAATTGAAAAAAAACACAATTGTGACATGGGTTTTTGGGAATTGTTTTTATAGTATATGTTTTGTGATTAAAATAACCTCACAATAGGATTCTCCTCATCTCATCAATACAATTACAGCGAAACTAAACATGTCCAGTTTTTTTTATTATTTTAGTGGTGGGAAAAAAAAATCATAAGTTTGCAAAAAACAATTTGGGGGGCTTGTGTCACCATTTTCCACAACTTGTAACATCTTCATTTTTTGGTCAATGGAGCCATGTGATGGCTTATTTTTTGAGTGGGGAGACAATGTTTTTATTGATCACATCTTGGGAGAGATATGACTTTTTGATCGCTTTTTACAGCTTTTTTTGTTTGTACTATTGCAGTCACCAAAAAATGTAATTTTGGCATTATTGAATTTTTAGTGTTTACCGAACTTGTAAATTATTTTTAGATTTTAATACATCAGACTTTTCTGAACAAGGCGATACCACTTGTTTATATTATCTTTATTTTTAATTCAAGAGTGTGGTGATTTGAACTTTTACGTTTTGTTAATTTGTCTCATTTTTTTTTAAACATTTTTTTTTTAACTTTTCACTATTCTTAATAGACCACTTAGGGAACTTGAACCTGCGATCGCGTCTGATCACTTGTGTTATATACAACAATACCATAGCATTGCTGCATATTGTGAAAATCACAGTCTGCATTAAAGCCCGACCACAGGCAGGGTTTCAAAAGACCACTGCTATGACAAGGATGGAGGTCTTCAGCAGACCCTCTGCTGTCATAGTAACCCATCGGCAACCCATGATCATGTCACAGGTGTGCCGATGGGCAATTAAAACGGTACGCCCCAATGCCGGAGATGTCTGAGTTTGACAGCGGGATTTAACAGGTTAACAATCGCTCCACCTGCAATTGTTAGAGGCAAGTCCTGGCTGTAATACAGAGTCATTACCTGCTGAGTATGGGGTGAGCTCACCCTATTAGCTTGTTCAATACACTTGCTTCTGCTTGTGTAGCGCCCCACGGGCAGGTGTTTTAACCTACTCGTCGCCGGGCCGGGAGTGCAGATCCTCTGCACCATCACAGGGTGGCCTGGTTCGGTTCCGTTGCCCCGAGGCATACAGGAAGGAGGATAGGAGGGTGGCAGTGAGGATGGAGGTGGTAGTTGGAGGTTTAGGAAAGTCTTTTAAGGTGATCGTGACGCCACCTGTGGTACGCGGCCAGGGATGGGGGAGCCGCTGCAGGGTCTCTCACCGGGGCAGATGTTGGGGTGCAGCCGGGAGGGTGTCGCTCCCCACAGGTGGAGCGGGATTACCCCGGGAGGATGGCGGGGGTGGTGGTAGTCCCCATTGGTCCCGTAGCGCTGGGTGACGATGCCGGCAAAGGAGAGGCAGAGACAGGGGCTGCGGTTCCAAGTCTTTCTACTCACAAGTCTTTCAGACGCTGCCCAGGATACCATTCTCTGCCACGATGGGCTGCAGCCGATCCCGGATCCGTGAAAGGTCAAGTCCGGTGTGTGTGTCAGCCTGTGAGCCCTTTCCTCCTTTGATGCGCTAAGTATCGGACCCCCTTGGCGTGAAGCACTTGAGGGTCCCGGTGTCAGTAAAGTGTCCCGTTCTGTATACTGATAGCGTGGTTCTGTTATGGGGCTGGTCCACAACCCCGGATCCTATATGCTATTTGCTGCAGACTCGTGGGACGAGTCCGGTGACTGTTCTAGCCATTCTCTGCGACCCTTGCAGAATTGGTAGACAACGTGAAGTATATCTGCCCTAGGATTCTGTATCCCGACAGAACCAGTCCTGTGGAAGCAGCTGCCCTGCTTCTCCCCAGCGACTAAGTTGAATGCCTTGGCCCACAGAACCGCTCGTGGCATGTCCGCTCTGCTCTGTGTCTGAAGCTGTTCTTTTCTGTTCTGGTTGTGTTGTGTGTTCTGTGCTGTTGCCTCCAGTCGCTGCCACTGGCTGGTTCACTACTCTCACTAGGTCAACCGCTCTTCCCACTGTGTGCTCCTCACTCCCCCTGGTGGTCACTTCTCCCTGAACCCGAGTCTCCAGTCCAGTGGATCTGGGGAGCCCCTGGTGCAGTGGTGTGCTATAAACCCACTGCTGCAGTGACCCCCTACTATGATCCGACCCTGGCCTGGTCCCCATTGGGGAGGACAACCCTGTGTTGCTGTATGTTTATGTGATGGAAACCGGCATCGACCTTCCCTGGACCCGGAATAAGTACTACACCCTAATGGGGGTGCAGTACCCTGTGGCACCTGAAGCCTCAGGGGTGCCACACCTGCATCGTATATGTACGGCAGATGTTGTGAGGGGTTAAATGTGCTGCACTGTGCGACAACCTCCGCTGCAGAGATTTTTCATCAGCTGAAGAAGCAACATGGCGCCCCACAGCGCCATGCTGCAAGGCTGAGTCCCCATGACTCCAGAACCACACCAGAAGCATACCACCACATCAACAATGGCTGCCACACAGTGCCAACACCAAGTGAAAGGTGGAAACCCTCTTGCAGTCTCCTGCTAAAATAGCATGAGATAACTGTGATGAGTGCTGGTCCAAAAAAAACAAAAAAAAAAAGGAGGGGACAGACGATGTAAAATACCCTAGCAGTCAGTAGAGAAAGACATGGAACACAGATCCAAATTTATACATGAGGAAAGGGGTTTTCAATAGATCTATTCACTTGTTGGTGCCATGTGGTGACCATAGCTGCTGTGATGAGGTGTCTATTAGGTGGTGTGGCCTGGAGCCATGGGGGCTTTTTATTGCAGCATAGAATGGATAGTGTGGTGCCGCAATTTTTAGTCTAGGGACCCACTGACAGGTTCACCGTGACAATGTAGTGGGCTTCATAAAGTCTGATCAGAATGTTAAATGAAGAATCTCAGTTTTGTTAATTTTTACCAAGCTGCATTAGACTAATGTATGATTTTTGGACGTGTTGTCCATGTCTGTTTTATTTCTACAGTCATGGCATAATGAGAAAATGACCCACTGTTTACATCAGATTTTTACATTAACTGTAATTTTTACACATTTTTTATATGTATTTTTTTATTTCTAATGTCATGATTTACTGTATATTAAGAAAATTAGAAATCTTGCAACTTTCATACTGACCACTGGGGCTTTTCATACTCACTTTCTGTTTGAAGAAATCCAATATATGCTAGCAGCAAAGAACCGACTCAAACCCCATTTTTTGTATTGAAGCATTTAATGTGTTTTTGCAAATATCATTATCAAAGGAGGGGGAGAAGGGTCAGCTGTGATATCATCTATTGTGATTGGTGGATCCTGTGTTGTCAGCCGTGTGTAGAGGTGTTACCAATGTACAGGAGGTAAGCTGTGACATCACCTATTCCCTGACGTATTTCCGTGCGGCGTACACGCATGTCCGTGATTGCCACACGGAGACATGTCCGTTTTTGTTTTTTTGTTTGCATCACTGATGTCTACTATGGTGTGGTCTGTGAAACACGTACCAGAAAAAAACATACATTGAAAATAAAAAAATCATTTTTAACTCACCCAGCTCCAGCGACGCACTGTGCAGCCTCTGCTCTCTGCAGCTTCCTGGCCGGCTCATTATGTTATGCATATTCATGTATGCAGCCAGGGCTAACCCGGAAGTAGCTGCACAGGTGAGAGATAGCAGCGTCCGGATGCAGCAGAGCTGGAGGCTTCAGCATCACATGTCAGTGAAAAACGTCTGTGTTTTTCACTGACGTGTGAAACAGGCCTTACTGGAAGACCACAGAGGCTGCAACACCATTAACCTCTTCACCCCTGGGCGATTTTCGTTTTTTCATTTTCATTTTTTGCATACCTTCTTCTGCGAATCCTAACTTTTTTATTTTTCCTCCAATTTTGCCATATGAGGGCTTGTTTTCTTGCAGCATGAGTTGTACTTTTGAAATAAATAATTAGTTTTCCCATATAGGTACTGGAAAATGGGAAAAAAGTTCCTAGTGCAGTAAAATTGCAAAAAAAGTGCAATTGCACGATTGTTTTGGGCATATTTTATTCACTGTGTTCACTATATGGTAAAACTTATGTGTCAGGCCCCTTTCACACGTCAGTGATTCTGGTACGTTTGTGCTTTTTTTTAAACGTACCAGAATCACTGACATACGCAGACCCATTCTAATGAATGGGTCTGCTCACACCTCAGTGATTTGTCACTGCACGTGTCTCCGTGCAGCGTACCCGCGTGTGCGTGATTGCCGCACGGAGACATGTCCATTTTTTTCTGGCATCACTGATATTCCATGGACCACGCAGTGGTGTGGTCCGTGAAACACGTGCCTGAAAAAAACGTGCTTTTAAAATAAAAAACATTTTAACTCACCCGGCATCCAGCGATGTCCTCTGCAGCCCGTCCTCCCTGCTCCTTCTAAGCCGGCTGATTACTGTCGCGCATATTCATTATGCGCGACACAGCCGACCCGGAAGCAGCTCTTGCAGGGGTCACCGCCGGCCGGATGCTGCGTCGCGGGAGCGATCAGCACCATGGACAGCGGGAGCGGGCACAGGTGAGTGAATCTCTAAGTGCAATCACGGGCCACGGAGAACGGAGCCCGGATTGCACTTAGACAACCCACGTGTGCCGTGATTTTCGGCACACGCAGGGACATGTGCGTGTTTTACACGCCAGTGAAAAACGTCTGTGTTTTTCACTGACGTGTGAAACGGGCCTCAGTGTGATACCTCATGCCGGTATGAGTTTGTAAATACCAAACGTGTATACTTTTACTTTTATCTAAGGGGTTAAAAGTTTGTCCAAAAAAGAATTGCGCTTTTGCCGGTATTTTCCGAACCCCATAGTGTTCTCATTTTTTTGTGGGGCTTTCTGGGGCTCAGTGATAGCTTACTTTTTGTGATTTGAGCTGACTGTTTTAATTATACCATTTTTGTGCAGATGCTACGTTTTGAACACCCGTTATTGCATTTTTTTAAAATTTTGCGGCGACCAAAAATGTATTTTTGGCATTTGGAATTTTTTTTTCACCACGCCTTGTACCGATCAGATTAATTGATTTTATATTTTGATAGATCGAACATTCTGAATACGGTGATACCAAATATGTGTGTATATTTTTTTAACTGTTTTATTTTTAATGGGGTGAATGGGGGGTAATTTGTACTTTTAGGTTCATTATTTTTTCAGATTTTTTTTACTCTTTTTCTTTATTTTACTAGTCAACCTAGGGGACTTTATCACTGCACAGTCAGATTGCCTGTGCATTTCTGTTGATCATAGCTGCACAGCTCTGATCAGAAGAAATGCGTCTTTCCTGTGAGTGCTGGTGCTCTATCGTACCCTGATAGGAAATAAGTCATGATAGCGACAGGGATCATCACATGACCCGTCACTACCATGGCCATCTTCGGCTCCCCGTGATCGCGTCACAGGGCCTCTAATGGTGGCGGGGAACAACGTGTTCCCCGCCGTGGCCATTTAAAGTGGATGAAATAATTAATCTTGTAGTATGATCGCATACAGCTCAATATTGAGACAACCATCGATCATGGTCAAGTATCCAATGCTTTTGGCTGTAAAACAACCTCATTTTCTCCACCGAACTTGACAGTTACATTTCTCAACCTGTTAGCCCCTTTTTCCTTTGTTTCTTCCAGACTCATTTGCACCCATCTTGTCTATTGACTTCCAAATCACTTGTTTCCAATCTTCTACTGTCCATTTTCGTACTTTTTTGCAAACTCGAGCCGACCCTTGTAATGATGATATTGCAGTGTAGGCTTCTTCACCTTTTTTCGGCCCACCATTCCAGACTTTTGTAACGTGTGTTGCACGGTGTTTGCATGGTCACCTGTGATATCACTATTATGAAGCATATAGGCCACCTCCACTGTCGTGTTTGTTGCACCAGAACTGATAGATCTTGTGATGAGCCGACTTGTTGACACTGATATTTTGCCTAGATGTCCATAGCTTGGCTTTTGAATGGATGAATGGACTTCATTTTGTATTCTTCCAACTGTTATGGCACTGACATGATGCAGTTTGGCAATTTTCTTGGCCAAGAGACTGCTATTGATAACATGGATGATGCTGCTTCTTAGGAAATCATGGCTGCTCCTTGATTCAAACCAGTGATCTTTCACTTGGAAATCAATCAAATAAAACACTGATCTATCAGGAAATGTGAGAATTTGTTGCAATTTGTAGTATACAGGAAGAAAAAACCTTTTCAAACACCAGGAGCAAAACAATAACAATGCAGTGACATGACAGGAATCTGCATAACTATTCATATGCTAAATAGTTGCAAGTCAAATTTATGTATGGCCTCTGTCACACGTTCGTGCCTCCGGTACATGTTTGACAGTTTTCTCACGTAGCGGAGACACGGGCACACGTGGACCCATGTATTCTTAATGGTTTGGGCACACGTAAGTATTTTGGAACGGAACGTGTGTCCGGTCCGTACTTACGTGTGTTCCTCACTCTGACATGTCCATTTTTCTCCGGCATCACGGGTGTCACACGGCCCACACCCGTACCACACGGATGTAGTGTGGATACGGTCCTGTGTGACACGCGCCGGAGAAAACTCACATGTCAGAGAAAAAAAATAATAAACTTTACTCGCCTTCTCCAGCCCTCCTGTCTCTGCCACTGCTGTCACTTGCTGCCGACCGCCACTCATTATGCTCATTGCATATTCACTTCATTGCGGTCGGAAGCAGCAGCAGCGGGGAGTCGGCAGGGCTGGAGACCGAAGATCAGCACCACGGACAGCAGGAAGGGCCATGTGAGTATGCAAATTACCGGTTCTCCTTGTGTTATCGCAGAAAACACACGGAGAACACACGTGGCCCGCACGTGCCGGTGACACGTACTTACCAAACGCAACACGCAGGGAAAATACGTGTCTCGCGGCACTTCCGTGATTTTCACGTGTGTGTGGCACAGGCCTATGAGATAGCCACGATGATTGTCTATAAAATAAAGGTAGCCTCACACTCAAAGGTGTAGTGGATGATGAGATATGGAGCCTGAAAGTCAAAAGTTCAAAACATTGTTATTCTTTGCTTGTTGGTGTATTTGTAGTCACATATAAGCTATTGCTCATCACTATATGGCGTCATAGTGTATGTCACTCCTATCAGCGCAAATTGATTTTAAAACTAATGACATATGCTGGAATTAGTTTAACAAGAGCAAATAGTTCTTTATATTTATATAAAAAAAAAAACAACCAAAATTTTCATTCCTTATTCTTTAGTCCCTCTGGGGACTTAAACTAGTACATACACACACAGCTGGTGAAATAAGTATTTAACACGTCACCAATTTTTTAAGTGAATATATTTCTTTTTTTTTTTAACTGTTTATTTATAACAAGGTTTTTATCTTTTCACAACAGGAACATTAATGTAAAGTAAAATACTAGGGTCACAATGAATTTTTACATATAAAGAGATAAGGTGGGGACACACCACATAGACAGAACTGGAGGGTAAAACATGAGGTGGGTTGAGAGAGGAAAAGGAAATACACATATTATATTTGTAGTGCGTTCAGCGCATAAAGGGACAGTTAGCACCTGCCTTTATCTTTCAGCCGACTGCATACAAGTCCCACGGGGTCCATATTTTCTGGAAAGAGTCCAGACGTTTTAATGGAGGCCCTGAGGTATTCCATCCGTTGTTGCGAATCCTGATCTCCAGATCCTGAAGGGAGGGTGGAAGAGTCTTTTTCCAGTGCATGGCTATAAGACATTTTACCGATGTACAAATATGCAGGATCAGACTGGCTGCGTCTTTAGCTACGCCTTTTAGAGAAATGTTGAGTAAATAAGTAAGCGGGTCTAGATGAACCCTAATGCCCAGGATCCTAAAAATCAGATCACCTACTGCCTTCCAAAAATTTGCAAGAACCTCACATTCCTAGAAAATATGGGGTAAAGTCTCTACAACCCTTATACACCTCCAGCAGGAATCTGATACTGTAGGGAAAAGTTTATGTAAGATGTCTGGGGTGTGGTACCAGTACATCTGAATCTTATACTGGTTTTCCTTATGAGCCATACACACCAACGTCTTTGATGTTTTTTCCCATATAATCTGCCAAATAGAATTTGGAAGGTCTCTCACCAGAAACGCCTCCCATTTCACCATATGTGAGGGTCGGACTTCAGCATGCGAGGTGAGTATACCATAAATCCCGAATATCAATTCCTTTCTTGGGGTACCCTGCCTGCAGAGGCAAGAACATCATGGATTTTATGGAAGATAAGGCTAGATGTCATATCTGCGTATATGTAAAACAGGTCGCAGCTGGGATCCTATGTCTTTTTCTTAAGACAAAGAAGGGTAAAATCGTGTTAGAAAAAGCATCAATTATGTCTATGTAACAGAACAGCTCAGCTCTGTCCCATGGATCAGTTGTCCACTTGCTGATACTGTCTTGTAGTGTAACGCTGGTTTATCCTGTGACTTGCAGTTTATGAGGAGATATATATATATTCAGGCTATGTTTTGTAGTGCAAACTGGATCTTTCAAGCCGCAAACAACCGCAACTGTGAAAACCGGATCTGACGCCCATTGAAATACATGGCATTCGACAGCTTGGAATAGACCGGCAGAAAAACGCTGATGTGAAACCAGCCTTAAGAGTCATTCCCTCAGGTGCTCTAAGTTATTCATTAGGCTGGACCTTTACAAGGTTCCAGCATCCTTCACACAGTGCTGGTTTTCTCTCCACAGTTGATCGAGACAGCCTGTGTGTTTGGTCGTGTTATACCCTAGTTCCTGTAGCCTTCTGCAAACAAGGTGTAGTTTGCAGAAGTGACATTATTTTGTTGTTTTTCTTTATTTAATTTTTTTGTGCTGTTCCCTGGAATTATCCTGTTGAACAGGTAGGTGGTCTCTAGACCAGGGTCCATGTAAGAGACAAGGACAGGTCGGAGGGTCACGCCTCGCTACCTTCAAGTATACCCGTGGCATGAGGGCAAAGTCAGGGTTCTTCAGCTTACAGGGTCAGAGAAGCCCCTGTCCCTGGGTAGCGGTCCATACGTGTGACAGGTAGAGTGAGAGTAAAAAGAAATGGCGCTAATGAGGGATTAGCGAAAGCAAGGGAAAAGGTCCACGCAGCCATCATCCATATCTGCTTGGTAACATCATAGGCCCTAAAAGAAATGGTAAAGATTGCAGTTTGAATACTGACCATAATAAAGCACTAGGATGCATCGGAGCAAACAAAACCTTCAGGACTTGAAGAATGTTTTTGTGGAATAAGCCAAAAACACACCTGAGCAATGCATGCCACTACTTTCTTCATATAGGTGGAGTGTTGAAGCTGTCAACACCAACAAAGGCTTTTGTACAAAGTATGAAATAAATTTCAGTTCAACACTTTTTCCCTGTGTCATTTCTCATTATTTGACATCATTAAATTTAAAGATATCTGGTTTGATTTCTTTGCCTATGTGGATTGGATGGGTTATTACAAACCTCTGGTGAGAAATTCCTTTCAATAGCCCCTTTTAGTCCCTTACCAAGATGACGATAAATAAGGCCTTCAGCAGGCCCTGGCTTCCTAATAATCTATTGGTACACCGCAAATGGATCATGGGGCGCTGATGTGCAACTGCTTCATATAAATGTCACTGTAAGAAATTCACAACATCCATGTGGTTGGTAGAAGGAATCTGAGCTCAGATCCAGCCACTGCTGTTAGAGACAAATACAGACTATGTAACAGCCAGCATCTGTTGCATGTGGAGGGAGCTTAGCTCCTGAACCTCCTCCATCTTTGCAAACCCCAGCATGGGCATATAGTTGCATCATTTCCCGCAATGGGGTTAAAAAAATGTTATATTCTGGTGATACATTCTCATATCAAGCTAATTTGACCAGATACTCCAAGAGGAGCCTGGCAACGGCTCTATCAGAGAATACTAGAATTCCGTTGAGCCAAGCGTTCCTGCTATGCGTGTGCCAGGAGAAATCTCTTTCCTATGCCAGTTAATGAGTATATACCTATATATATATATATATATATATATATATATAAAATGCACAAATACAGTATATACCTATATATAATACACACAGGTAGAATATACCCATAGACAATGCATATATAGTTTCATAGTTTTAAGCTTAAAGGTAACTTAAGCCCATAGAGTTCATACAGCCTAACTTGTTGATCCAGAGGAGGGAAAAAACTCCATGAGGTAGACACCAAGCTCCATATTATGAGAAAAAATCCTTCCTGACTCCACATACGGCAATCAGACTAGTTTCTTGGATCCTCCCCCAATCCAAGAATCTTGTGCACATAACCAATAATATATTTTTCAAGAAAAGCATCTAGGCCTCTCTTAAAGGAAACTTGTCTTCACAACAGATGAGATTACGCAATATCTTGATGCTCTTAATCTACTCAAGTTAACCGATGAGGATAGAAACCTGTTGTATAGGGATATTCTGTTGGAGGAGGCACTTGGCCGAAAACAAAGCAAAAAGGCTCCGGGGGTAGATGGCTTGCCCGGGCACTTCTTCAAAACTTACGCCCCTCTATTGCTACCTAAAATACTTAAAGCATTTGAAGAGGTGGAGAGGAAAAAGGTTTTACCATCCTCAAGGAAAGAAGCCTTAATAGTTTTAATTGTAAAACCCGGAAAAGACCCCGAAGCACCAGAATCGTACTGCCCGATTTCCCTGTTATCAACAGACGTTAAATTATTGACCAAGGTGCTTGCCAACAGGATGTCCCGAGTTGTCTCATCTGTTGTGAATGAAGATCAAACAGGTTTTATTTCAAGCAGGGCTACATCATTGAACCTTAGGAGATTGTATCTGGGTTTGCAGCTCAGATTTTAGTGTCCGGGGGAGAGGGCAATTTTGTCTCTAGATGCCACTAAGGCATTTAACAGCTTGGAATAGAGTTTCTTGCTGGCTATCCTTGGGAAATTTGGATTTGGGGATAAGTTTATAAATTGGATAAAATTGCTGTATAACTCCCAGTGGCAAGAGTTAGGGTACGTGCACACACTGCGTTTTTTTGACAAAAACGCACCTGCGTCGAAAAAACGCGGCAAAAAACGCACGCGTTTTGCCGCGATTTGGTGCATTTTTTTGCTGCGTTTTGCTGCGTTTTTGCTCACTGCGTCCTTATGCGTTTTTTATCAGTGAACAAAAAAAAAAGGTCTGATGTCATTTCCTTCTTCAATGTGTTCTTCATTCTCCACTAGTGTATGCAGAAGAGCAGACAGCTGCAGAACTACAAGGCTCAGCATCCTCCATCCAATAGTGTATGCAGGAGAGCAGACAGCAGCTGTCGAACTACAAGGCTCAGCATCCTCCTTCCAGGACTGTATGCAGGATTTCTTTGCCCCCCCAAACAAAAAAAATGACGTGGGCTTCGCCATATTTTTGTATGCTAGCCGGGCACAGCAGGCAGGTACGGGCTGCCCCCAACCCCCAGCTGCCTATTTGTACCCGGCTGGGAACCAAAAATATAGGGAAGCCCTTTTTTTTAAATTATTTCATGAATTTCATGAAATAATTTAAAAAAAAAATGACGTGAGCTTCGCCCAATTTTTAAGTCCAGCCGGGTACAACTAGCAGCTGGGGATTGGAATCTTCTGGCGCTGTATCCAACTCTTCCAGCTGCCCTGAAGCCGGGTGGCTCGCCGGGTAATAATGGGGTTAGGGCTAGCTGTATAGCTGGCCCTAAGCCCGAAATTCATGGTGTCACGCCAATATTAGACATGGCCACCATGAATTTCTAGTAAAGATTAAAAAAAAACACAACACACAGAAAAATATTTTTATTAGAAATAAAACACAACACAATTAGTGACTCCATCTTTATTGAAATAAAGAACCCCCCCTCCGCAGTAATCCAGGGTCAGGGTCCCGCGCCGTCCAATCCGGATCCAATATCATCTGATCGGTTTGCTGGAAGGCAAAGCGATCAGATGATGTGTCAGGTTCAAGTGCCTGAATCCAATCACACATCAGCTGATTGTATAAAAGCCGATTATACAATCAGCAGATGCATCGGTGCAAAGAAAAAAAAAAAAAAAATAATACTCACTTATGTGCTGATTACCGGCAGCTCCTGCAGCGATGGGGCGGGAGTCTGATCCTGTCCGATCGCTGCAGCAGCTGCCGGTAATCAGGGATGAAGTCTGACGCATCCGCTGATACCGGCCGGGCGCCCGCGTCACCGCGATACTTACGATCAGCTGATGCGTCAGGTGACTGCATCAGGTGATCCATCGCCAGGTCCTGCATCCATCGGAGGTTTCCCGGCCGTCTGCACACAGCCGGAGCGGCGATACCGTGAGAGGAGATGGGAGCGGGCATAGCACCGGGAGTCTGCAGACAGGTGAGTATAACTTTTTTTTTTTTTTCTACTGTTAACTTTTGTTTTCGCAGCCGCTTCTGTTACGGGGGGCTGTCTGATAATAACTGAAAGGAGTATCAGACAGTCAGGGTCCACCGTGCAAAGACTTTGCTGCAGACTATGGCAGAGTGCAATACCTCTGTTAACTCACAGAAGAATATAATAAGTAAGTAAAGCAATTCCTCCCTTACTTGGAGGGTGTGTGGAATGATCTCTGTTAACAATCACAGAGACAAAGGCAATGTGTGCGAAATGGCACCTACCTAGGTCCGCTCTTCTAGTGGTGCAAAAGAGACGAACAGCAGCGTAAGCCGCACAAAGCTCCTACCTGCGTTCGCTCCACTAGTGTGCGAGGACACGAACCACTAGATATGGCACCTGCCTAGGTCCGCTCTTCTAGTGGTGCAAAAGAGACGAACAGCAGCGTAAGCCGCACAAAGCTCCTACCTCTGTTCGCTCCCCTAGTGTGCGAGGATACGAACAACTGCCAGACGCAGTATAAGGAACGTTACCCTAGCGGCAACGTCCACCTACGAGTAGAATCACAAGGCCCAGCCAGACCATGTGCCTCAGGCACCTGCCTATGTCCGCTCCCCTAAGAGGTAAGGATACGGACAGCAGCCGAAGCTGTAAGGTATAAGAACGCTACCCTGCCGGTAGCGCTCACCTAGCATAGACAGAGGAATGCCTAGAGGAACGCGCACAGAGCGTCTACTCATATGCATGAACCAAGAGGACTGAGCACCATGCGGCGTGTGTCAGGGTCTTATATAGACTCTGTGCCTCATCCAAGATGGAGGACACCAGAGCCAATCCGCTGCCAGAACGACAGGAGTGACGTCATGCTGGCCTATCACCGAGCAAGACGTCACAAGCACATGACCAGCGACCAATCGGCATAGAAGGTGTCAGAGACATGTGACCTCGTGTCAGCGATGATGTCACCCGCACATGTGCAATGGCTCCAAGATTGGACTTAGTCTCCGGCGCTCGCACATGTGCAGTAGCAAGAAATCTGGACTTAGTCTCCAGCGCTCGCACATGTGCAGTAGCAAGAAATCTGGACTTAGTCTCCAGCGCTCGCACATGTGCAGTAGCAAGAAATCTGGACTTAGTCTCCAGCGCTCGCACATGTGCAGTAGCAAGAAATCTAGACATAGTCTCCAGTGCTCGCAGCAACCGTAACAGTACCTCCCCCTCAAGGACCCCCCTCCCGGCGACGCAGGTAATCGGCAACTAAGTCGGGAGCATGGACAGCCTCCTCAGGCTCCCAAGAGCGATGTTCCGGGCCATAGCCATCCCAATCTATCAAGAAGAACCTGCGCCCTCTAACCATCTTAGAACCAACTATGGCTCGTACCTCATAGCTAGAGCGAGAGGAATCAGAGGCAGGAGAGTGCACTTCACGAGCGTGAGGTAAAATAGCCGGCTTTAGCAGTGAGACATGGAATTTGTCATGAATCCTAAGATGGACAGGTAACTTCAATTGATAGACTACAGGATTTACCTGTCGAAGAACCTCATAAGGACCCAGGAAGCGAGGAGCAAATTTGACAGAGCTCACTCTAAGTCTCACGTGTTTTGCAGAGAGCCACACAAAGTCCCCTGGAGAAAAGACAGGAGCCGGGCGACGAAACCGATCGGACACCGTCTTCATACGGTCCTTAGCTGCTTGGATCGACTCTTGAGTCCGATCCCAAACCTCTCTGGCATTAGTTGCCCAGTCGGCCACAAGAGGAGGAGGTGCAGCAGCGGGAAACGGTACTGGTACCCTAGGGTGTTGCCCATTATTGAGTACGAACGGTGTCTGCCCAGTGGCCTCAGCCAGCGAATTGTTAAGGGCAAATTCTGCCCAGGGTAGGAGGGAGGACCAGTTATCGTGGTTCTCAGCAACAAAGTGTCGAAGGTATATAATCATAGATTGATTGGTACGTTCAACCAAACCATTAGTCTCCGGATGGTATGCCGAAGAGAGATTCAACTCAATTTGCAGAAGGCTACAAAGATCTCGCCAGAAACGGGAAGTAAATTGCGGGCCTCTATCACAAATGATACGATCTGGCATCCCGTGAAGCCTAAAGACATGCTTGAGGAATAGTTTGGCTAGTACCCTGGAAGATGGGATTCTCGATAACGGTACGAGATGAACCATCCGGGAGAAATGGTCCGTAATGACCCACACAAATCTATGTCCCTGTGAACATGGAAGATCACCCACAAAGTCCATGCCTACCACCTCCCATGGTCTATCTGGCACTGGTAAAGGATGCAAGAGCCCAGCCGGTCTCTGCCGTAATGGACGGTTGCGAGCACACGAGTAGCAGGAACCGACATATCTCTTTACGTGGCTGGCTAAGTGTGGCCACCAATACCACCTCTCCAGTAACTCTCGTGTCCGCCTAATACCAAAATGCCCACCCACCTTTGAGGTGTGGGCCCATGACAGTATATCATTCTGTCGATCAGGCGGAACAAAGGTCTTGCCCGGTGGGATTTGGTCTAACGTCACAGGGGAGAGCGTATGAAAAACCCTGGAGGGAAGGATAAGACGAGGTTCGTCAATCTCTTCCTGGGTAGAAAGCATAGAGCGAGACAGGGCGTCTGCCTTGTTATTCTTACTCCCAGACAGATAGTTGATGGAGAAGTGAAAGCGGGAGAAAAACAAGGACCAGCGGGCTTGGCGAGGATTCAGACGCTGAGCGGTTTGTAAGTACGTCAGATTCTTATGGTCTGTATAGACCTGGAAAGGATGTTTCGCTCCTTCCAGCAAGTGACGCCACTCCTCCAAGGCTAATCTCAAGGCGAGCAGTTCCCTATCCCCAATGGTATAGTTTCTCTCTGCCGGTGAAAAGGTTTTAGCAAAAAAGAAACACGGCCTTTTTCTACCTGCACCGTTCTTTTGATACAAGACCGCACCAGCACCCACTGAAGAGGCATCAACCTCTAAGAGGAAGGGCTTATTCTCATCGGGTCTTTGAAGAACGGGAGCAGTTGAAAAGTGTCTTTTTACTGCCTCAAAAGCCTGAGATGTCTCAGTAGACCAGGCTTTGGGATTAGCACCTTTCTTAGTCAAGGCCACCAAAGGGGCCACCAAAGTAGAAAAATGGGGTATGAACTGCCTGTAATAATTTATGAATCCTAAGAAGCGTTGCACCGCCTTCAAGGAATGAGGTTCGGACCATTGAAGGACAGCAGAGAGCTTCGCAGGATCCATAGCCAGACCCTCTTGTGAGATAATGTAACCCAAAAAAGGCAATGAGGACTGCTCGAATACACATTTCTCGAGTTTAGCAAACAATGAGTGCTCCCTTAAACGGGAAAGGACACGAACGACATCCTGACGATGAGTCTCCAGATCAGGAGAAAAAATCAGGATGTCGTCCAGATACACCACTACTGAGGATAACAGTAAATCCCTGAATACATCGTTTACGAAGTCCTGAAATACTGCGGGTGCATTACATAACCCAAAAGGCATGACGAGGTATTCATAGTGACCGTCTCGGGTGTTAAAAGCGGTCTTCCATTCGTCACCCTTTCGAATTCGTACCAAGTTATACGCACCCCGCAGATCCAACTTCGTAAAAACTTGAGCTCCTCTCAGTCTGTCAAAGAGCTCCGAAATTAAAGGTAATGGGTATTTGTTCTTTATTGTGATTGCGTTGAGACCCCTGTAATCTATGCAGGGACGCAAATCACCCTCTTTCTTCCGAACAAAGAAAAACCCAGCTCCCGCGGGAGAGACAGACTTACGAATGAACCCCTTCTCTAAACTCTCTCTTATATAGGTCGACATGGCCTCCGACTCAGGTATCGACAGGGGGTAAACCCTGCCTTTAGGTGGAACCGAACCTGGGATAAGGTCTATGGCACAGTCATACGGCCTATGGGGTGGAAGAACCTCAGCACCCTGTTTGGAGAACACGTCAGCGAAATCCAAATAGGGTGTAGGTATGGGAGAGAGATCAGTTGATGCAACCGCAACGACCTTAGGTGGTAAGGGAAGACATCGGGACTGACATTTCGAACCCCAACTAATAATGCTGTCAGACTCCCAGTCAATGTGAGGAGCATGAGTCCGAAGCCATGGAAGACCCAGAAGTACGTCGTCTATACCCTCAGGCAAAACAAGAAAAGAAATCTCCTCTATGTGACCCTGAGACAGGGAAAGGCGCAAGGGAACTGTCCTCAATGTAATGGAGTCAGACAACATAGTTCCATTAACAACACGGACAGGAATAGGCGCCTCTAACATGATAGAGGGAATATTGTGTCCCTTTACAAATCCTGAGGACACAAAAATCCCGTCAGCTCCGGAATCCACAAAAGCCATAATAGGCCATGTATTCTCAGATAACGAGAGCTGACCTGGGATACAACACTTAGAGGGTGCAGAAGACGTCTCTAGTAACCCCCCTCTAATGGTTACTAGGCCAGGAAGTTTCCCTGACGACTAGGACACTTGTTGGCATAGTGCCCAGCCTGACGACATACGTAACATATAGGAGGACCAGACTTGCGTAGTCTGGAGGACGTATGACCTAACTCCATAGGAGTGGGAGATGTTTCAGATGCTGAGGAAGATGGTAGTGGACCCTCAACAACTGGAATAGCCCGATGCTTAGGGCGTGAGGAAGAGACCTCGAGTCTACGTTCCTTATGGCGTACATCGATCCTCGTTGCTACTGTGATCAAGTCCTCCAGAGAAGCAGGGACCTCACGAGTAGCAAGGGCATCCTTGACATAGCCTGCCAACCCTCTCCAGAAGATAGGAATCAACACCTTCTCTGGCCAATCTAGTTCTGCCACCAGAGTTCTAAAAGCAATGGCATAAGAACTAGTGGATAACGAACCCTGAGATAGATCTAACAGTCTCAGGGCCGCATCATGGGTAACCTGCGGACCCATGAATACCGCCTTAAGAGCATCAAGAAAGTCTTGATGTCTCAGAGTAACCACATCAGAGCGCTCCCATAGGGGAGTCGCCCATTCTAAGGCTTTGTCCTGAAGTAAGGAGATGATAAAGCCTACTCTGGACCTCTCCGTAGAGAAGCGAGAAGAGTTGACCTCTAGGTGTATCTGACACTGACTAATGAAACCACGACATGATCTGGCATCGCCAGAATATCTGTTTGGCAGAGCAAGTCGAGGATCATGTGCAGATGTCACCATGGTCTGAGGTTTATCCTCTATACTCTTGAGCCGTGACTCAAGTACTTGTATGTAACGGTGTAACTGCTGATATTCTGCCATAACTGCCAGACCCTTGGCTCAGTCCTAATGTTACGGGGGGCTGTCTGATAATAACTGAAAGGAGTATCAGACAGTCAGGGTCCACCGTGCAAAGACTTTGCTGCAGACTATGGCAGAGTGCAATACCTCTGTTAACTCACAGAAGAATATAATAAGTAAGTAAAGCAATTCCTCCCTTACTTGGAGGGTGTGTGGAATGATCTCTGTTAACAATCACAGAGACAAAGGCAATGTGTGCGAAATGGCACCTACCTAGGTCCGCTCTTCTAGTGGTGCAAAAGAGACGAACAGCAGCGTAAGCCGCACAAAGCTCCTACCTGCGTTCGCTCCACTAGTGTGCGAGGACATGAACCACTAGATATGGCACCTGCCTAGGTCCGCTCTTCTAGTGGTGCAAAAGAGACGAACAGCAGCGTAAGCCGCACAAAGCTCCTACCTCTGTTCGCTCCCCTAGTGTGCGAGGATACGAACAACTGCCAGACGCAGTATAAGGAACGTTACCCTAGCGGCAACGTCCACCTACGAGTAGAATCACAAGGCCCAGCCAGACCATGTGCCTCAGGCACCTGCCTATGTCCGCTCCCCTAAGAGGTAAGGATACGGACAGCAGCCGAAGCTGTAAGGTATAAGAACGCTACCCTGCCGGTAGCGCTCACCTAGCATAGACAGAGGAATGCCTAGAGGAACGCGCACAGAGCGTCTACTCATATGCATGAACCAAGAGGACTGAGCACCATGCGGCGTGTGTCAGGGTCTTATATAGACTCTGTGCCTCATCCAAGATGGAGGACACCAGAGCCAATCCGCTGCCAGAACGACAGGAGTGACGTCATGCTGGCCTATCACCGAGCAAGACGTCACAAGCACATGACCAGCGACCAATCGGCATAGAAGGTGTCAGAGACATGTGACCTCGTGTCAGCGATGATGTCACCCGCACATGTGCAATGGCTCCAAGATTGGACTTAGTCTCCGGCGCTCGCACATGTGCAGTAGCAAGAAATCTGGACTTAGTCTCCAGCGCTCGCACATGTGCAGTAGCAAGAAATCTGGACTTAGTCTCCAGCGCTCGCACATGTGCAGTAGCAAGAAATCTGGACTTAGTCTCCAGCGCTCGCACATGTGCAGTAGCAAGAAATCTAGACATAGTCTCCAGTGCTCGCAGCAACCGTAACAGCTTCCATCTCCCGCCTGTACATGGCGCCGCACGGCAGCATACATGCCCAGGACGGGAGGTGGAAGCGGCGGTGACGGTACCGGGAGGATTCACGCTTCTGTATATACTGACAGAAGGAATCCTCTTCCTGTACAAGTCACTTTACTACCCACCTCCTGCGTTTATAGCTGCGTTTTTGGTCTTAGAAACGCACCAAACGCAGCTATTTGCGTTTCTCATTACGTCTTTCAACATCCCATTGAACTCAATGGATGAAAAGTGCAGTGAAAAACGTGGGAATAATTGACATGCTGCGCTTTTGTGGTCACCACAAAAATGCAGCTGAAAAAAAACGCTGTGTGGGGACAGCAAAAATGAAAACTAATAGACTTTGCTGGGGAAGCAAAGTCATGCAGTTTTGAGGCCAAAAACGCACCCGAAAAACGCGCAAAAACGCCGAGAAAAACGCACTGTGTGCACATAGCCTTAAGGTGAATGGCCAGGTGTCTGGATCTTTTCCTCTGAAAAGAGGTACTAGACACAGGGGTACCCGCTCTTCCCCCTGCTATTTGCTACTGCAGTTGAACCATTGGCGGCTATAATAAGGATGTCCAGGGAGGTGAAGGGATTCAAATGTGGGGCTACAGAGCAGAAAGTGTCCCTATACACAGATGATCTGCTTTTATATTTGGATATAGAGCACTCCTCAATCTTACCGGCGATCAACATCATTCGGGAGTTTGGGCGGAGATAGTGTCTAAAGATAAACTGGTCTAAAGGCCGCATTACACGCGGTGATTTATCGTGCGATCACATGTGCGATAGCACCCACCCTCATCGTTTGTGCGTTACGGGTGTCGCGGGCGGAGGAGGGGACGCTGCGCTCACCCACTGCTTGGGTCCGGCTGCTGCTGCTGCTCGGTCGGTGGCTCAAGCGGTGGGCCGGATCCCGGGGACTCGAGTGGCGCTCCTCGCCCGTGAGTGAAAGGGGGTGGTTTGGTTTAGAGATATTGTCCACCCACGGTTGTGGTGAGGTTGTGACACCACCGCTGCTCTGGACGGGGATCCCGGGAGCGATGACAGGGAGTAGCTTGGATGTTGTTTCTCCCCTCCGTGGGTAGGGGGGTTGGTCGTCCCGGGGCCCGGTGAGGGTTAGGGATGGCAGGCGGGTTACGGGGCCTGGTGAGGTGCAGGGTCGCGGGGGGCAGCGCGGTGCCGCACACCACGGTGGTACTCACTCAGCCAATGATGAATGCAAAGTCTCCGGTAAAACAAACGGCTGGATGGACGGGTCCCACAGACGGCTGCGATAGTTCTCCCGGTAGGTTGGCGGTGACTGCCTTTCCCTGCACCTGTGTTGTGTTCACGGTTCCAATGGCTTCCCACTGGTAACCCGCTGCCCAGCTTGGATGGATGCTGAGGGAGCCCCTTTTGCCCGCAGGCTCTGGCCCTGGGAACTGTAGCCTTGGCGGTGACTGTGTTTCCCTTCACGGTTGAGCTGTTGCCTTCAATCGGGTCTTGACTGCTGGGAAACCCCGGAGGTTCCCTTCGCTAACGGATTTGACCGGTTTTACAGCGACTCCTAGCCTGGTCGGGGTCCGTAGGCCCTGCCGAATGGTGCTGGCTTCTCTTCGCTCCCCGATCCGGTACCGGTGGGCCACCGCCCGTCCCCGGTCCTTACGGTTCACTTTAATCAGCCTCTCCTGCAGACGGTCACCACCGTCTGCCAACCTTGCTGTATGTGCCCGGGCCACGCACCCGGACACAGTCAGTCTCCTCTACTACCACTTCACTTCACTCTAAAAACTGATCTCCTCTCTTATCCTTCCTTTTCCCGCCTCCAGGACTGTGAACTCCTCGGTGGGCGGGGCCAACCGCCTGGCCCACCCCATGGTGTGGACATCAGCCCCTGGAGGGGGGCAACAAGGATTTGTGTTTGACCTTGATGTGCCTAGCCGGGGTGTGGGGTGTGTTGTTGTAGTACCTGTGACGTCCTGGCTTGTCCAGGGCGCCACACGGGCAATTTGTTGCCCGTGGCGCACAAAGTCGGTAACCCCTGTCACACATACTTACCTCCCGAACGACCTCGCTGTGGGCGGCGAACATCCTCTTCCTGAAGGGGGAGGGATGTTCGGCGTCACAGCGACATCACACAGCGGCCGCCCAATAGAAGCGGAGGGGCGGAGATGAGCGGGACATAACATCCCGCCCACCTCCTTCCTTCTGCATTGCCAGCGGGATGCAGGTAAGCTGCAGTTCATCGTTCCCGGGGTGTCACACGGAGCGATGTGTGCTGCCTCGGGAACAATGAACAACCGGCGCGCAGAAGGACAATCGATTTTTTGAAAATGAGCGACGTCTCAACGAGCAATGATAAGGTAAATATTTGTGCTCGTTCACAGTCGCTCGTAGCTGTCACACACTATGATATGTCAAACAATGCCGGATGTGCGTCAGTAACGACATGACCCCGACGACATATCGTTAGATATATCGTAGGGTGTATCGGGCCCTTAAGTCGGCCCTTATGCAAGTGGATCCTCTCCTAGTGAGTTACTCTGACTTACAGGTCCCAGTCCCCATAGTTCGGGATTTTAAAGGGAAGGTGTCACACTTTTTATTTTTGTATTAATAACAGTGATGATGAAATCAAGTATTTTTAATACAAAATTAAACTCACTATTTAGTTTTTATTTAATTCTAGTTTTACTGAAGCACTGGGGGCTGCCATGTTGGATTTGCTGTGAGTAATGTGAGTTACTCACCTCCTTTATGGCAGCCCCATGTGCATTCACTCTGATGGCAGTCTCCGACCCTATACTTAATACTGTACAGGACAGCTCCCTGCTGTGACCTGGACGCGCCCCCTGGGCTGTCCAGGCCACAGTAGAGGGAGGAGATCAGCACCATGTTTGTGCAGCTCACAGTGTATGCTGTGCGCTGCACTTTCCCCCGTAACCTTTTCAGCCTGTGTGAGTACCGTACCGGCGCCCCTCCTCTCGCCGCCGCTGCTGCTACTGTCTCCAATGACACCCCCCGCTCTCCCATCCCGCGCCGCCACTGCTACCCACCCCCCCACTCTCCTTGCCGCAGCCGCTGTACCGTCTCCCTGTCATCATTTCCCCCGTCACCCATTTGTCCTGTGTGAGTACTGGCGCCCCTCCCCCCACCGCTGATGCTACAGTCTTCATATGACACATTGCCGCCGCTACCCAACCCTCATCGTTGCCGCAGCGAAGCAGAGCATTGCATGCATTCACGCAGAGCATTGCGTGCGTGCATGCAGAGCATTGCGTGCGAGCATGCAGAGCATTGTGTATGGGCGTGCGCGCATGCAGAGCATTGCGTGCGGGCGTGCGTGCATGCAGAGCATTGCATGTGGGTGTGTGTGCATGCATAGCATTGCGTTCGGGGCGTGCAGAGCATTGCATGCAGGCATACAGAGCATGGTGGGCGTGCAGAGCATTGCGTGCAGGTGTGCAGGCATGCAGAGCATTGCGTGCAGGCGTGCATGCAGAGCATTGCGTGCATGCATAGCATTGCGCGTGGGCGTGCATGCATGCAGAGCATTGCGTGTGGGTGTGCATGCATGCAGAACATTGCATGTGGGCGTGCATGCATGCAGAACATTGCATGCGGGTGTGCATGCAGGCAGAACATTGCGCTCGGGCGTGTGTGCATGCAGAGCATTGCAGGTGGGCGGGCATCTGCGTGCGTGTGGCAGAGGATTGCAGACGGGCTTGCGTGTGGCAGAGCATTACAGGCAGGCGTGTGTGTGGCAGAGCATTGCGGGAGTGCGAGTGGCAGAGCATTGTGTGCATGTATCTGGCATTGCGTGCGGGCGTGCATGCAGAGCATTGCGTGCAGGCATACGTGTGGCAGAGCACTGCGGGCATGCGTGTGGCAGAGCACTGCGGGCATGCGTGTGGCAGAGCATTGCGGGCGTGCGTGTGGCAGAGCATTGCGGGTGTGCATGTGGCAGAGCATTATGGGCGTGCATGTGGCAGAGCATTGTGTGTGCGTGTGTGTGGCAGAGCATTGAGTGTGTCCGTCCGTGTGGCAGAGCATTGCAGGCGGGCGTGTGGCAGAGCATTGTGTGTGTGCGTGTGGCAAAGCATTGCGGGCGTGCATGTGACAGAACATTGCAGGTGGGCGTGCATGCAACAGAGCATTGCTGGACCGGGGCATGCAGAGTGCTATGTGTGGAGCACTATGCAGCTGTCCTTAGTGACACTTTAGACATTTGTGGTCACCAACAAAATGACTCCACACTGTGATCCTAAACGTCATCTTCCCTTATCCTTTTGGAAACACTCAGATTAGGAGGGGGAGCTGTGACATCACACACAGGAGAGCAGATTCTGCCCACTTTTACTGCGGCTGTAATGTGAGCTAATTCTACAGTAGGATTTCTGTAGGATTTCAGCAGCTGCTCCCCCTAGTGTTTAAAAGTGGAATATATCAAACTTTTTTTTATATATATATATATATATTTTGCTTAATTAAAAACAAATAATATTTAAACAAAACATTAAAACATTAATACTTTACATTTTTTCATTATTGCAATTTTTTTTTTCGATGACACCTTCCCTTTAAATACTTGGGAATAATTGTTAGTCCGAATCCACATGAGTACCGGGCCCTCAAACTTGACCCCCTGCTTGAGCAATTTAGACTAAAGGTTAACACCTGGTGCTGACTCCCCCTATCAAACATTGGCAGAACTTAATTAAAATGGTATTGATGCCGCAATTGTTATATTTTCTACATAATTCTCCAGTGTGACTATATATTGAATTCTTTACCAAAGTTGATACTCTGTTCCGGGAGCTTATATGGAAAAAAAGCATGCTAGGATCCGATTGTAAGTACAACAGAAGGAGAAGGAGGAGGAAGGATTGGCAATACTGAATCCATTCTTATATTGCCTCTCAGATGCAGCATTTTAGAGGTTGGGGCATATGATGTAAGTGGTGAACTGGTGAGAGACGGTTTGGATTTGGAAATACAGTGGAACCTTGGATTAAGAGTAACTTGGTTTGAAAGCGTTTTGCAAGACAAGCAAAGCTTTTAAAAAATTGTAACTTGGTTTAAGAGCAAAGCTTTGCAGTAAGAGCAAATACTCACCGTGCACACTTCTGGTTCCGTCCTTTCACCGGGCTCTGACCCGCTTTGGAGGTAAATTTCTGTACATATGTACTGTAGTCTGTACACAGTATACCATTGTACAGTATATACTATATAGCATATCAATATGCATTTGTGGGTACAGTATTGTACTTTCTTACTGATAACTAGTAGAGCACATTGCTTGTATTGTACCTCCCGCACACCAACAATTCTATTGTAAGCTAACGTACAGTTTAATTTGTTTCATATATTTTTATTGTACTGCACAGTATTTTGTATCAGTGTACTGTAATAATTTTATATGAATACAGTACATTATATTGTATTACTGTAATAAGTTTGTATAAATAGAGTAAATATTTTTGGGCTGTAGAACGAATTGTCTGCGTTTCAATTATTACCTATGAGAAAATTTGCTTTGAATTAAGAGTAACTTGGTTTAAGAGCACACTGCCGGAACCAATTGTGCTCGTAATCCAAGGTTCCACTGTACCTGTTAAGTCGACTAGAGGTGGGACGGCAGCAGGTAAACAGAGTGAGACATCCAACAGTAGCTATGATTTTTAAAGGGAACCTGTCAGCAGAAATTTCCCCTAAAACCTAACAGATTCCCCCTCTGCAGCTCGTGGGCTGCATTCTAGAAAGGTCCCTGTTATTATTGGGCCCCCTTTCTGACCAAAAAAAAGAGTTTATAAAGAGGTACCTTTTTGGCTTCGGATTCTATAAATCAGACACGGGGGCGGGCAGCCTGATGGCCGTTATTCTGCCCCCTGGTCCTGTATGCCGCCCCCATCGCGGATTTCCATACTTTTGGACGCCGCCCACTGCTCCAGCCATCCCCGCGCATGCCCAGTGCCAGTCTCACGGGACTGAGCACTGTGACTGCTGGTGACGTGTGCGCAGGCAAGTGATTATGGACGGGACTGTGACTGTTATCAGCAAGTACCCGCCCATAATCTCGTGAGCGCGCAAACCTCTCCAGCGTCACACTGTGCTCAGTGTAGATGCTAGACTGTATGGGCTGCTTCCAGGGATGACGTCCCTTTGTCACGTGATAGGGGCGTGTTCAAAATACTATCACGTGACAAAGGGATGTCATACCTGGAAGCAGCCCATACAGTTACATTGTTACATTGTTACATTCCATAAAATGTCTCCGGATCGTACAATGCTTCTGTTACATCATTTTCTTTTTCATTGTCACAACAATTTCATCTCCATAGAATTATCTTAACAATAATTTACTCTAACTTAACAACCTAACCTATTTGTTCCCTTCAGTTGGTCCTTTGGATGCTCCCCATCTTCAGTGTCCCTAGTGTCCCTGCAGTGTCTTGCAAACAATACCAAGACGTGTGTTCAAATGCTTTAATTAACTGGGTGATTTCCGTCTGTGTGAAGCTTTGCTCAATAAATGTCCTCCACTTTTTGAAGAATCTTTTAGTGGACTTCTCCTTATGTTTCTCCGAATCCAGTTTGTCGTACATCATTATTGTTTTTAGGGTATCAACTATTTCTGTATTTCTCGGTGTCTGTCTTATCAGCCAATTCCTAAGTAGGCATTTCTTGACTACAAGCAATACTCCGTGTATTACACCTGGAATGTGAGCACTTGCTCTGTCAGTTTCTGTAGGGGCTTCTATACAGTGAAACAAACAGGCCTGAGGGGTGACGGGTATAACTACTTTCCAAATCCTCAATATGTACGCCACCGCTTCCTCCCATACCCCCCTCACCTGTGGGCATTCCCATATGCCGTGAAACAGTTTTGCTTTATGGAGTCCACATTTAGGGCAATGGTCCAAGAAATGCACTGGTGAGCTGCTATGTGGTATATTAAAGGCGTATGTTGCGTTGTGTACTAGCTTAAATTGCATCTCCCTCCATTGTTCATTTATCATTACTTTCTTAACAGATTACAACCCCCTTAGAATTTTATCATAGATGTCCGGATCGCCCAGAGCAGTCTCCCAGGTTTTAAATATTTGCTCTTTCCAGGGGCCCTGTACTTGATCTCTCAGTCGTTGGTATATGATCGAAAGGGATTCATGTCCCGCTCCCTGACCAATCAATACATCAAAACTCCCCTTCTTCTCAGCCTTCCCAACCTCTTTTACCACTGATGTGTAATGTGTTGTTATTTGTAAATATTGTAGGTAATGGTGATTTTCCATGTTAAATTTTTCCGATACCTCCGCCCAGCTCAGAACTCTCCCCTCCTCTGTTTTCAGTAAGTCACCCAACCTCCGTATCCCCCTCTGCTTCCATCCTTGAAATAATTTGTTTTGAGACCCTTGAATAAAATTTGGATCCTCCCACAACGGGGTAAATTTTGAAAGACAATAAGGGAGTCTATACAGTTTTCTCAGTGCTCTCCAGGCCCCCACCATGTCCTTTATTAAACAGCTCTGTTTCACGTACGTTGATATTTTATCTACCTTCATATGTAATACCGCTACCAAGTTAAAAGGGCTTGTTAGCTCCCTCTCCAGCTGTGCAATCCATTTTATGCAATCATATATTTATTATCCAGAGATGTATCGTTAATTTTTACAGCAAAATATTTCTGTAAAGAGAGTTATAATTCTAATAGAAATAATAATTTCTAGACTAAGGGCGGCTTTGCACACTACGACATCGCAGGTGCGATGTCGGTGGGGTCAAATCGAAAGTGACGCACATCCGGCGTCACTTGCGATGTCGTAGTGTGTAAATCCTAGATGATACAATGAACGAGCGCAAAAGCGTCGTTATCGTATCATCGTTACAGCCTCCAACATTTCCATAATGCCGGTGCCGCGACAGGTACGATGTTGTTCCTCGCTCCTGCGGCAGCACACATCACTGTGTGTGAAGCTGCAGGAGCGAGGAACATCTCCTTACCTGCCGCCGGCCACAATGCGGAAGGAAGGAGATGGGCGGGATGTTTACATCCTGCTCATCTCCGCCCCTCCGCCGCTATTGGCCGCCTGCCGTGTGACGTCGCTATGATGCCGCACAACCCGCACCCTTAGGAAGGAGGCGGGTCGCCGGCCAGAGCGACGGTCACAGGGCAGGTGAGTGCATGTGAAGCTGGCGTAGCGATAATTTTCGCTACGCCAGCTATCACACGATATCGTACCTGCGACGGGGGCGGGGACTATCGCGTGCGACATCGCAGCATCGGCTTGCGATGTCGCAACGTGCAAAGCCCGCCTAAGGCTACATTCACACATCTATGCGAGGTCTGAATTCTGTCTGATTTTTGCTTGGACAGCACTCGGCTACGTAGAGTAGAATATACAGTATATATTCAAACATCTGTTAAAAGCACAGATCCGAGAGTGTGATCCTTGAGAATCAGAGTATGACCTATTCTAATCCGATTGGTGAATCAGACTTGGCCATTCAAGTCTATGGGGATCGGTGAAACACATGTAAAATTGCAAGGCTTCTGATTTGCATCCATTGTGAGATAGCGACCACTAATGTGGTAAATGGTCGCTATATGTCGCAGTGGAGAAGGTCGCTGCGATATTAAACTGAAGAGGTTGCTATGGGACTTGTAGTTCCACAAAGGCTTGTTTCTGCATATAAGGGTCAGGTTCCCTTTAATAATGCCTGTGTGCTGTGCAGGTCTGGGAATCACAGACCTCCACCTGTGGGTGTGTCTAGTCTGATTTAGGAGACTCTGTGTGTTCTGCAGAGAGTGTGAGAGCAGAGCAGGGAGCTCTGGATGTATCAGCCTTTGTGGAGGCTGAACACGGGGCTCTGGAATTGAGTCTGAGTTGAGACTGAGGTGAGTGCAGCCAGGCTGGGCTGCAGGCCCGAACCACTCCTGGAGGAGAGACAGACAGGGGTCTGCAGAGGGACCTGGGTGCTGGAAGGAACCTCGGCTACAGGTGTATGCTGGCAGCTGCCATAGAGTGGGGAAAGTTGCTAAACTTCCACTATGGACTTGTAATGGACTGGATGCCCACGGTACGTGGATTGTTTATGTTTAAGAGCAGTTTATGCTGGGAGTGTTTTAAATAAACTACTGGAATTTTTATAAAGGGACTGTAGATGTGTTGATGAAGCTACCTCACCCTGCTGCAAGCGAGTTGAACCCCCAGGTTGCGGGGTGTAACCTTACACCATGTTTCATAGATCTGTTTTTCTTGGATAGTAACAGACAGGTTTGCGATTGTAGCCTAAGAAATATTGTGAGCAAATCTCTGGAACAAAATAGTAGAGGAGAAATGATGAGTCAATAATCACTGAGCCGGACACATAAACCAGTCTCTTGCTAGTAGCTGAATAATAGATGCAAACAGCTATTAGTGAATTGGTGAGGTTTACTGAAGCACTGCACACAGCACAAGCTGATTCAGTAATACCACCTATTAGACTATAGCCATGTATGTTTTTCATACCTATGATTCACTAATTGTCCAAACATCATAATGACTAGGTTTTTTATCCAAGTGCCAAATATATCTCCAGAAGATAAAAGACAATTCCAGCAATAAAAAGTTTAATAATCCATAAAAAACTTTTATCATCCATGACTTATTTATACACTATGAAAATACAAACCTGTCGTCTTCCGGACTCCTATAATTTGCATTAATATACCTTTATTACTGTATTATTTTCACAGTTCTAATCTTTGATTATTTTGTTGACCGCAGATTGATGGATTGAAAAGAAATTCATCTTGTACCATCCATTATCATTCCTATTTCAATCTTTTGCAAAGGTGACATTAGTAAAACAAAATATACCATTATTTTCTTTTTTTTTTTTTTAAATTCTTTATTTTAAAAGCCAAACTCAAATCAGTACAGGGTATCTCCTGCTCCACACCAGGCAGCAAATAATCATTATAGAAAAATTAACATTTAACAATGACATGCATGGTATCAGTCTGCTCGCAAACACAGCTCTCGACCCCGCACCTGCTCGAGTCTGACCCATTTTAAACTTTTTATAAACCAACGCAACAAAAAGAAGATGGAATACACAGCTGAAAGAAGATAGCAAATCCAGAAAAAAGCTTAAAGCGAAGAAAGAGAGAAGGAAAAGGAAAAAAAGAAAAGAGGGGGTGAGGTAGAAGGAGTTGCGGAGAGGGGAGGAAGGAGGGGAAAGGAGGCGGGAGAGGGGGGTTGTTTCTCCGGAGCCTCACGACTGCCGTGGAACAGAGAACAGTCTAGTGTAATCCGCCGAATAGGTGAACTCCAACCAGGGAAACCAAGTCCTATGGAACTCGTCCTGACGGTCATTGATAGAGGATGTCAGGTCCTCCATGTGCATGAGATCGTTCATCCTAGAGACCCACTGTGTCAGTGTGGGGGGGGGTAGTTGACTTCCAGCCAAGCGGAATGCAAGACCTGGCAGCCAGTGGCGTAACTAGAGTTGGATGGGCCCCGGTGCAAAGTTTAGACCTGGGCCCCCCCTCCACATACACAGACACTTGGGGTAAGGCATACCTCCCAACTTTTAAAGAAGGAAAAGAAGGACAAAGTTTGCGTCGCGCGTAGCGGCAAATTTTTAGGCCACGCCCCCTAACCACACCCATTTCACAGTCACGCCCATATCCACTCCCCATCCACACCCATTCAGCATGGACACGCAGGCAGCCGGCGGGCCTCCAGCATGGACACGCAGGCAGCCGGCGGGCCTCCAGCATGGACACGCAGGCAGCCGGCGGGCCTCCAGCATGGACACGCAGGGAGCCACAGTGAGGCGGCCGGTCGCCCACACAGTGAGGTGGCCGGTCGCCTTCACAGACAGGCGGCAGGGGGGCGCCCGCACAGACAGGCGGCAGGGGGGCGCCCGCACAGACAGGCGGCCGGGGGGCGCCCGCACAGAAAGGCGGCCGGCCGACCGCACAGACAGGCGGCCGGCCGACCGCACAGAGAGGCTCCGGCCGGGGGTGAGGGGGGGGAGGGAGGGAAATCAGCGCTGGGGAGATTTTACTGTACCAGCAGCAGCACAGGCAGCGCTCCTCTCTGTTATGCCACGTCTACTGGGATGGTAGGAGGGAAAAGCAGGGAGGCGGAGAGAGAGTGGGTGGGCGGAGCCCGGGAGCCGGCCGTCCCGATCGTGGCAACGGGACAAACAACGTAAAGCGTGAAAGTCCCGCTGTATCCGGGACGGTTGGGAGGTATGGGGTAAGGGATAATGACACTGACACTCGGGGTACAGGATAATGACGCTGACACTTGGCTCTCACCCACAGCACCCTGAAATCCCTCTATCAGCACCCAGCTTTCCTATGTTCTGATATTTATCTTGTCCTCAGCACCCAGCTTTCCCATATCAGAGCATGAGAAAGCTGGGTGCTGAGAGATGTATATCAGAACATGGGAAAGCTGGGTGCTGAGAGATGTATATCAGAACATGGGAAAGCTGGGTGCTGAGAGATGTATAGCAGAGCATGGGAAAGTTGGCTGCTGAGGGAAAGAGCCTTTTTCCCTCAGCACAAAACATTTCCATCCCATACTTGTATCTTTGTCCCCCCTGTATAAAGTTCTCAAAATACTATAACAGCCCCCACATAGCCTTCCAAATAATTGTATAAAGGGTCTCACATAACCCTTCATATATTAGAATGCAGATACATAGCCCTCCATATATTATAATGCACCCCCATAATCCTCCATGTATAAAGTAGCCCTTCAATTATAATGCATTTCCCATAGTTCTCCATGTATTAAAATTCACCCCATAGTTCTCCATATATTATACTGCACCACATAGTCCTCCATGTTTTATAATGCACTTCCATAGTCCATGTATAAGGTAGCCTCCATAGTCCTCCATATATTATAATGCAGCCCCCATAGTCCTATATGTATTATAACACAACCCCATAAAACTTCAGATGGTATTATGCAGCCCCATACTCCTCCATGTATAATTCACCCCTATATTCCATGTATAAGGTGTCCCTTCATTTTGTATTATACAGCCCCCCCCGACCTCCATTTTAATGCAGCCCTATAGACCTCCAGTATAATGCAGCCTCATAGACCTCTATGTATATTACACCTCTATATTCAATGTATAAGGTGTCCTTCATGTTTATTATGCAGCCTCACCAGGCCTCCATATATAATAATGCAGCCAACCTCTCCAGGCCTCCATGTATAATATAGCAGCCAGCCTCCCAGGCCTCCATGTATAATATAGCAGCCAGCCTCCCCAGGCCTCCATGTATAATAATGCTGCCAGCCTCCCCAGGCCTCCATGTACAGTATAATGGAGTCTCCCCAGGCCTCCATGTACAGTATAATGCAGCCTCCCCAGGCCTCCATGCACAGTATCATGCAGCCTCCCCACCCCAGGCCTCCATGTACAGTATCATGCAGCCTCCCCACCCCAGGCCTCCTTGTACAGTATCATGCAGCCTCCCCACCCCAGGCCTCCTTGTACAGTATCATGCAGCCTCCCCACCCCAGGCCTCCTTGTACAGTATCAGGCAGCCTCCCCACCCCAGGCTTCCATGTACAGTATCAGGCAGCCTCCCCACCCCAGGCCTCCATGTACAGTATCAGGCAGCCTCCCCACCCCAGGCCTCCATGTACAGTATCATGCAGCCTCCCCACCCCAGGCCTCCTTGTACAGTATCAGGCAGCCTCCCCACCCCAGGCCTCCTTGTACAGTATCAGGCAGCCTCCCCACCCCAGGCCTCCATGTACAGATGCAGCCTCCCCACCCCAGGCCTCCATGTACAGTATCATCCAGCCTTCCCACCCCAGGCCTCCATGTACAGTATAATGCAGCCTCCCCACTCCAGGCCTCTGACCACCGTGTACTCATATATATATAAAAAAAAAAACCAAGTACTTACCGCTCTCCTCCTTCCACTGCTGCTCTGTCCTGACGTCTCCTTGTTCCACTGATGCTGTACTCCCTGCTCTCCTCCTTCCACTGCTGCTCGTCCTCCCGGTGCTGCGGTCGGCGTCCTCCCTCCCTGCGCTCTGTGCACTCAGCACAGCAGTCGCACAGGAGTGACGTCACCGCCAGGGCCGGCTCCAGTTTTTTGTGGGCCCCGGGCGAAAGAGTCCCAGTGGGCCCCATCCACACGCAGACACACATACGTTCACATACATATACATATTTAACGACAAACTCACAAAAATACATATAGAACTGACACATCTATACAGTCATATACACTGACATACATAGATACACATCATACATGCATACAGACAAACACACACAGCTCTGCTGGATACATACATACAGACACAGCGCTGCTACATACATACACACATAGCTCTGGCACATACATACACACATAGCTCTGCTATATACATGCACACATAGCTCTGCTACATACATAGCTCTGCTACATACATAGCTCTGCTATATACATACACACATAGCTCTGCTACATACATACACACATAGCTCTGCTATATACATACACACATAGCTCTGCCACATACATACACACATAGCTCTGCTACATACACACATAGCTCTGCTATATACATACACACCTAGCTCTGCTACATACACACATAGCTCTGCTATATACATACACACATAGCTCTGCTATATACATGCACACATAGCTCTGCTATATACATACACACATAGCTCTGCTATATACATGCACACATAGCTCTGCTATATACATGCACACATAGCTCTGCTATATACATACACACCTAGCTCTGCTATATACATGCACACATAGCTCTGCTATATACATGCACACATAGCTCTGCTATATACATACACACATAGCTCTGCTATATACATGCACACATAGCTCTGCTATATACATGCACACATAGCTCTGCTATATACATACACACATAGCTCTGCTATATACATACACACATAGCTCTGCTATATACATACACACATAGCTCTGCTATATACATACACACATAGCTCTGCTATATACATACACACATAGCTCTGCTATATACATACACACATAGCTCTGCTATATACATACACACATAGCTCTGCTATATACATGCACACATAGCTCTGCTATATACATACACACCTAGCTCTGCTATATACATACACACCTAGCTCTGCTATATACATACACACATAGCTCTGCTACATACACACATAGCTCTGCTATATACATACACACATAGCTCTGCTATATACATACACACATAGCTCTGCTATATACATACATACACACATAGCTCTGCTATATACATACACACATAGCTCTGCTATATACATGCACACATAGCTCTGCTATATACATACACACCTAGCTCTGCTATATACATACACACATAGCTCTGCTATATACATACACACATAGCTCTGCTATATACATACACACCTAGCTCTGCTATATACATACACACCTAGCTCTGCTATATACATACACACCTAGCTCTGCTATATACATGCACACATAGCTCTGCTATATACATACACACATAGCTCTGCTATATACATGCACACATAGCTCTGCTATATACATGCACACATAGCTCTGCTATATACATACACACCTAGCTCTGCTATATACATACACACCTAGCTCTGCTATATACATGCACACATAGCTCTGCTATATACATGCACACATAGCTCTGCTATATACATACACACATAGCTCTGCTATATACATGCACACATAGCTCTGCTATATACATGCACACATAGCTCTGCTATATACATACACACATAGCTCTGCTATATACATACACACATAGCTCTGCTATATACATACACACATAGCTCTGCTATATACATACACACATAGCTCTGCTATATACATACACACATAGCTCTGCTATATACATACACACATAGCTCTGCTATATACATACACACATAGCTCTGCTATATACATACACACATAGCTCTGCTATATACATACACACATAGCTCTGCTATATACATACACACATAGCTCTGCTATATACATGCACACATAGCTCTGCTATATACATACACACCTAGCTCTGCTATATACATACACACCTAGCTCTGCTATATACATACACACATAGCTCTGCTACATACACACATAGCTCTGCTATATACATACACACATAGCTCTGCTATATACATACACACATAGCTCTGCTATATACATACACACATAGCTCTGCTATATACATACACACATAGCTCTGCTATATACATACACACATAGCTCTGCTATATACATGCACACATAGCTCTGCTATATACATACACACCTAGCTCTGCTATATACATACACACATAGCTCTGCTATATACATACACACATAGCTCTGCTATATACATACACACCTAGCTCTGCTATATACATACACACCTAGCTCTGCTATATACATACACACATAGCTCTGCTATATACATACACACATAGCTCTGCTATATACATACACACCTAGCTCTGCTATATACATACACACCTAGCTCTGCTATATACATACACACATAGCTCTGCTATATACATACACACATAGCTCTGCTATATACATGCACACATAGCTCTGCTATATACATACACACATAGCTCTGCTACATACACACATAGCTCTGCTATATACATACACACATAGCTCTGCTATATACATACACACATAGCTCTGCTATATACATACACACATAGCTCTGCTATATACATACACACATAGCTCTGCTATATACATACACACATAGCTCTGCTATATACATACACACATAGCTCTGCTATATACATGCACACATAGCTCTGCTATATACATACACACCTAGCTCTGCTATATACATACACACATAGCTCTGCTATATACATACACACATAGCTCTGCTATATACATACACACATAGCTCTGCTATATACATACACACATAGCTCTGCTATATACATACACACCTAGCTCTGCTATATACATACACACATAGCTCTGCTATATACATACACACCTAGCTCTGCTATATACATACACACCTAGCTCTGCTATATACATACACACATAGCTCTGCTATATACATACACACATAGCTCTGCTATATACATGCACACATAGCTCTGCTATATACATACACACATAGCTCTGCTATATACATACACACATAGCTCTGCTATATACATGCACACATAGCTCTGCTATATACATACACACATAGCTCTGCTACATACACACATAGCTCTGCTATATACATACACACATAGCTCTGCTATATACATACACACATAGCTCTGCTATATACATACACACATAGCTCTGCTATATACATACACACATAGCTCTGCTATATACATGCACACATAGCTCTGCTATATACATGCACACATAGCTCTGCTACATACATACACACATAGCTCTGCTATATACATACACACCTAGCTCTGCTATATACATACACACATAGCTCTGCTATATACATACACACCTAGCTCTGCTATATACATACACACCTAGCTCTGCTATATACATACACACATAGCTCTGCTATATACATACACACATAGCTCTGCTATATACATACACACCTAGCTCTGCTACATACAGACAGAGACAGACACGCGCGGCTCCGGGGGGGGCATAAATCGGGGTTGGGGAGGGCACATACCGCTCAGGTCACGGTGGAGAGGGGGCCCACACAGCGCCGGAGGGACACGCTGTGCTGGGGGTCGCTGGCTGGCACTGCAACTCTCATCTGTGGGACTGAGCAGGATGCCGGTCTGTAGCTCCGCCCACAGATGAAGTTCAAACCAGGAAGTCTGCGCGCCTTAAAGAGACGGCGCCGCAGATTCCTGCCGAGGACTGCGGTCTCCGGAACTCGGCCCGGGGACCGCAGAACTAAGGAGAGTGGGCCCCGGCCAAGGTGCACCAGAGCTGACGAGGCCGAGTGGGCCCCCCCGGCTCTCCAGGGCCCCGGCATATGCCGGGTGCTGACGCCGGCCCTGGTCACTGCACAGGCACAGGGGCAGAATGATGATGCAGAGCGGCGCCGGCCGCTCTTTGCTTCATTATTACTGTGCTCGGTGACGGGGGAGGGGGGCCCCGGTGCCGCCGCTGACATCGGGCAGGAGGGCCCGGTGTCGGGGGCGGCAGCGGGTCATATAGTGGGCGCGTGCACTGTGATAGATCAGCGCAGCTTCTCTCTCACTGAGAGGAGCTGGCTGCTGATCTGCCGGGTCCCCGCGGGCCCCAAACCGCCCGGGCCCGGTCGCGATCGCGACCGCTGCGACCGCGGTAGTTACGCCACTGCTGGCAGCCATGACCAGAAATCTCAGCAAGGAGCGCTTGTACTTAGGGGTCGGAAGTTCCGATAACTGTAATAGAACAATTCCGGGCCCAATGTAACTTTCGTGCCGGTCACCAGTCCAATGACATCCCCCACCTCTGACCAGAACCGCTGTAGAGAAGGGCAGGACCAGAAGATGTGCACATAATAACCCTCCCCTGAGCCACATCTCCAACAGATGGGGTCAACTGAGGGGAACATCCTATGAAGTCTTTTCGGGACTCTGTACCATCTAGTCAGTAATTTGAAATTGGCCTCCAGCTGTCTGGAACTAATTGAAGTTTTATGCGCCAACAGTAAGATGTTATTTCTTTGCGAGTCAGCGCGATCCCTAGGTCCCTTTTCCATTGCAGTAAGTAGGCCGGGGGGAGCAAGTTCCCGGGATCCGATAACAAGTCGTACGTCAGGGAAAGTGAGTGCCGCAGGGCCCCCTCCCCCAGACACAACTTCTCGAATCTCGTAAGAAGCCCGGCGTACCGAGTGAAGCAGGGAAGGGAACACATAAAGTGCCTTAACTGCATAGCCCTCCATCTCCCCAGCAGGTCAGAAGGCAGGAGACCACTAAGAGCTGACAGAGATGGCCAATCTCCCTCTCCCCCCAAGTGACAGGCTCTGAATCTACCCTCCTGAACCCAGCTCCGAAACACAGGATCAGAAAGGCCAGGAAGGAAATCCGGATTGCCTAGTATGGGTGACATGGGGGAAGGCAGCGGCAAGAGGAGGCGACGAACCTCACCTCTCGAGCAACATTCCAAGGTAGCGCCAATAGTTGGATGAGGTCTCAGAGAGGACAGGGGCAAACTCGAGAGCCAAGGAGCGGCCGGAAGAGGGATGTCCGAAAAATTCTGTTCCAAAGTGCCTTAACTGCATAGCCCTCCATCTCCCCAGCAGGTCAGAAGGCAGGAGACCACTAAGAGCTGACAGAGATGGCCAATCTCCCTCTCCCCCCAAGTGACAGGCTCTGAATCTACCCTCCTGAACCCAGCTCCGAAACACAGGATCAGAAAGGCCAGGAAGGAAATCCGGATTGCCTAGTATGGGTGACATGGGGGAAGGCAGCGGCAAGAGGAGGCGACGAACCTCACCTCTCGAGCAACATTCCAAGGTAGCGCCAATAGTTGGATGAGGTCTCAGAGAGGACAGGGGCAAACTCGAGAGCCAAGGAGCGGCCGGAAGAGGGATGTCCGAAAAATTCTGTTCCAGGGTGACCCACGGCTTTATCCTAGCATGGCGGCACCAATCCAAAACCCTGACCATGTGTGTGGCCCAATAATACTTTTTCATATCTGGCATCCCCAGACCACCCTTGCTCTTAGGTATGCACAAAAGGGAACGGGAGAGTCTCGCCGACTTATTCGCCCAGATGAATCTGGTATGTAGTGAAGCCAGTTCCTTGAAGAAGGAGCTCAGAATCTTGATCGGTAGGGACTGAAAAAGGTATAGGAGACGTGGCAATATATTCATCTTCAATACTGCACATCTCCCAAACCAAGAGAAGAGGCCCCTACCCCAATTTGCGCAGTCTGTTCTAATGGACTGCAGGAGGGGGAGATAGTTCAGCTTATATAGTTGACTGTTGTCCGTGGCCAGCTGGACCCCTAGGTACTTCAAAGATTGACTGGCCCACCTAAACCCGAACGCAGATTACAAAGAGATAACCTGCTCCTGGGGGAGCGATACATTCAGAGCCTCCGATTTTGACATGTTAATTTTAAAATTAGAGAGGAGGCGACTATGTTTCTAGTTCTCTCAGAAGATTGGGGAGGGAGACCCGAGGGTTAGTTAAAAAGAAAAGTAAGTCATCAGCATACGCCGCGATTTTGTAGGTGGAATCAGCGGCTTTAGGGCCAGAGATGTTAATGTTACCTCTAATTCGGCTAAGCAGAGGTTCCAGAGTCAGAATGAAGATCAAGGGCGAGAGAGGGCAGCTCTGCCTGGTACCATTAAAGAAGCTATCTTAGAAAAGACCGTTCACCCTAACAGCGGCCGAGGGATTACTGTACAACGAGCATATCCACTTGAGCATCATCCTCCCCAGTCCTACTGCCCGTAGAACCTCTTCCATAAATACCCAATTAACTCTGTCGAACGCTTTTTCTGCGTCGGTCGACAGGAGCATCAAAGGCAACCCATCAGATTTAGCCTTGTGTATTAAGTTCAACGCCTTAGTGGTGTTGTCTCTCGCTTCCCTTCCCATCATGAACCCAGCCTGGTCAGGGTGAACGATCCCCCCCAGCAGAGGAGAGAGTCTATCTGAAAGAATTTTGGTAAAGAGCTTCAAATCTGTGTTAAGAAGGGAAATGGGTCGGTAGCTGGAACAGGAGGTAGGGTCTTTACCCTCTTTGGGGATAACTACTATGTTAGCAGCCAGAGAGTCCCTCGGCAGGGGGGCCTTTTCGGAAAGTGGGATATTATTAAAGGCTGAAAGAAATGGGGAGAGCAGTAGGGAGTTCATCTTTTTGTAATAAAGCAAGGGGAACCCATCTGGGCCGGGGGCCTTACCAGAGGGAGAGTTTTTAATCGCTGCCCAATAATCCTCCTCCGAGATAGGTCTTTCCAAGGTGGCCGCGTCCTCGAGTTTGAGATGTTTCAAGCCCGAGTCCAAAATGTACTTCCGGATCCATTGGCGCAATTCCGTCCTGGCCCTCTCAGACCACCCCTCATCTATTGAGTAGAGGGAGGAATAGAAATATTTAAAAGCAGAGGCTATATCCTTCGGTAAGGTAGCCCACCTATCCCCAGAAGTGTGTACTCTAGGGACATAGCCCCTCGCTCGTTGTGTCCGCAAGGCTCTAGCCAGGGTCCTGCCACTTTTATTGCCGAATTCGTAAAAGTGTCGCCTACACTTAGCCAGTACTCCCTTAGCCTTATGGTATAATAAAGACCGTAATTCCTCCTTCTTCCTAGCCAAGTTGGCACCCACTTCACCATCCAGAGACCCCTTATGTACCGCTTCCAGTTCTCTTATGTCTGCCAGGAGAGATGTAGCCGCCGCCTCCCATTCCCTTTTCAACCGGGCTCCATGTTTGATGAGCAGTCCCCTCACAACACATTTGTGAGCTTCCCACACAATCTTGGGAGACATCTCCTTCCCCCGATTACGATCAAAATATTCAGTCAAAGCCTCCCTCACTTTCTGCATTGTCACGGGCTCATTAAGTAGTGAGGTGTTCAGAATCCACTGACTCTTCCTCTCGATGGGGCAGCCAAGAGACAGAGTGATTGTAATCAGGGCGTGATCAGAAAATGATTTGCACTCAATTGAAGCATCCACCAGAGAATGTAAGTCCCCATGTTTGAGAAAAAAGAGGTCCAACCTGGAGTAACAGTTATGGACAGCAGAATAAAAGGAGAAGTCTTTATCTAATGGATGCATCAATCGACAAGTGTCCACCAATTGGTGATCATGTAATCCCCGTCTCATCCGCCGCAGCGTCAAGTGTGGCAGGCTGGACACCCCTTTTGAACTGTCTCTTGCCAGCTCCAACGCAACATTAAAGTCCCCCCCGAGAACCAAAGTGCCCTCAGTGAATTCCTCTGTCTGCTCAAGGTATCGCAGCAAGGTGGGGCATTAACCCGCATTAGGTAAGTAGGCTGCCGCAAATGTAAATGTCTGAGTTGCAATACGACCCTTGAGCATCAGAAGCCTTCCCTGATCGTCTGACCGAGAATCTAACAATTCCCAAGGGAGCATGCTAGATAATATGATGCTCGTGCCCCGAGATCTAGGATCAGGGGAGGGTGAGTGATGCACTACGGAGTACATTCTGTCCGAGAGTTTATAGGGTTTGGCTTCACAGTAGTGTGTTTCTTGAAGGAAAGCGACCTGGACTCGATTTTTCCACAGTAAGTTCAAAAGGATAGACCGTTTCTCCGGACTATGAAGGCCCTTAACGTTTAGGGAGCCCACCCGTAGTGTAGCCTGCCTCTGCTTCACCATTCTCCATCGCGAGACCCTAGAGAAACAATCAGGGAGGGGGAGAGAAAAAGAGAGCTTGGGGGGAGGTCAGTGGGGAGGGAAAGAGGGGAGAAGGTATGTTAGAGAGAGGGGGAGAAGTGGAGAACCTTTAGAAGGAGAAAGTGAGAAAGAAAAAAGAAAGTTCAGAAAAGAGCACAAGAAAGTGGAAAAGCAGCAAGACTGCCGTACGCAGTACCGGGAACCAGCCCAGGGACTGCTTAGGAAAAAGTAGGGACAAGAACTGACACGCGGCCAGAGCGCTGGCCCGTGCCCCACTTATTGATACTAAGTGACCCCATTCCCCAACAACCGGGGAGGGTCAACCAACTATCCTCCCCTGAACCCCCCACCCAGGACAAGCAAAATAAAGGGGAGCATTACCCTCCCCACCCCCCGCCAGCCATTACCATGAAAATGAAATTTGCATATACTTAAGGCAATACAATATGTTCATATATATAAGTCAATATACTATGTCCGAACAACCTGGTTTCATGGTAGGGCACTTGCTTCGAGGACGTGGAGGCGTGGACGAACCACCCAACTCCCAGCTCCTTAACTCCATCTCACGCCAACAACACCTCCTCCGGAGGCTCGCCTCCAACCCGGTAACTCCCACTGTGTGCCTTGCCCTTCAAGTTTCCCCACCCTGGGTACGACGGGCAACACTCCTCCTCCTCCGCTGCCCCATGGGTGCCTGGGGTTCCCACTCCATCCAATCTGGAATTGAACAGTCTGGTATTCCCAGGAAGGCAAAGAGATCCGGAAGCTCCGAGTGCCTCCTTAACAAGAACACAGAGTCCCCCTTGTGTACAATCAAGTGAAAGGGGTGGCCCCATCTGTATGAGGCATGTGCTTCTTTAATGCTGAGCAAGAGAGGGTGAAGCAGGCATTTCATGTATAGTGTATGGCTGGAGACATCTGGAAAAAGCTTCACCATGACCTCATCCAGCTCCACCGGACCGTGTGCCCAAGCTCCCTGTAGGATCCTGTCTCTGTCTCCATAATAATGCAAGCGACATAACACATCCCTAGAGGAGGAGGCAGATCTGGGGCCCGGCCTTGCGACTCTGTGAATTCTATCAAAGAGGTAGGTAGCCTCCGGAGGTCGGTCAGTGACCCGATTGAAGATGGTTAGGACATTAGTGCGCAGGAGATCCTGGGGCCAGTCCTCAGGTATACCCTTCAGCCTGATATTTTTCTTCTGCTTCTGTTCTCCTGGTCATCCAGAAGCAGGGCAAGATCTCTGACATGGGCATTGGAAGATTCACAGTCTCTTGCAATCCTCTCCATTCTACTCTCTAGGGACTCCTGAGCCTGTTCCGTAGCCTCAATTCTGTCCTCCAGCACTACCATTTCCTCCCTTAGGGTGGATAGCGCCATCTGCTGGGAAGATTCAATTCTGGCTACCACATCCTCTAGGTCTTTCTTGCTGGGGAGGGCCAGGATGAGCTCTCTCAGGGCTTGTATGTCCTCCTGTGGAGGGCCAGAGGGCACGGTATGTGGTAAGGATAGGGATTCTGTGTGCCCTGGGGGTGGAGGGGTCCCCTGCGTGCGGAGTATGGCAGGCATACCCGGGTCTAGTGCTCCCTCCATGCCCGGGGTCCCTGCTCCATCTGCAGCTGCATGCTGTGAGGCAGACTGAGCTGCTCCCCCCCCTCCTCCAGCCCTCCATGCCTGGGCCCGCTCCCTCCGGTCTCACTGCCAACTCTGTCCCCCGTTGCTCACCAGTGCTGATCTCGCGTGCTGCGTCGCGAGCTGTAGGGGAGTGCCGAGCAGTTCCTGGGAGATCCCCTGCTGGAGGACGCCGCGGGCTTGCCGGCGCCATCTTGCTCCGTGCCGACAGTGGAGGCTCGGGTCCCGCCGCCGTCAGAAACTTTATTAAGCTTCCCTGGGGCCTCAGACTTGCCACCGGGGAGGCAGGAGCGGGTCCGGCACCAAGTCTCTTCTTAGGGGCCATCCTGGGTAAGCAGGGTCTGAGGGATCTGAAGAGAATTAGCTGCGGGCACGGGATCTCTGTAAACCAGCGTCCTCACGCCGCCATGTCAAGGATACGCCCCCCTACCATTATTTTCTTAAAAGGAATTTATCATCAGACTTCACCTGATATGGCTAGTGAACTTAAAGAGGTTGTCCACTACTTTTACATTGATGGCCTTTTCTTAGGATAGGTAACCAATGTTTGATCGGACGGGGGTCAACAGCTGGCACTCCCACTGATCAGCTGTTCTCAGTGCAGGCAGCTGGAAATGCTCCATACCAGAGCTGTCCCATCAACTGATAGCGTCCCGATACTGCACATCCACTTCACATCCACTTCACATTTAAAATCAATAAGACATGGATGTGCAGCACCCAGGTGTGACGGGGTGTACATCAGAGCAAAGAGAGACAACAGGCCGAGGATGATCCAACAGGTTTACTAACAGGAATACAGGAACAGCACACGACAAGTCCAAATAAAACAGATTCGGGGGCACCTCCCGATAATCCAAAGTGCCAGATCACAACGTAATAGTCCTTTTCAGAGTCCCAGAAATCCCACACAATCCACTGGACGGCGAGGTCTGTCCGCAGATTCAGATCTCGCTCCCTTCCTCTTCAAAAACTCAACTCCCAACTGCATTTAGAAACAGGAGTGAATTGTTTGAGCTCGTGGGCCCGCCCCTCAAGGGTAGGGGTCTATGCAATGGTTGGGCCCACTAGAAGATTCTAGAAGGTTGGCTCCGAGATGTCTACAGGTTTGTGTAGTTGGCGTTATCCACTGCTTACGAAACAATGAGAAGTTCCCCTGGCTGTGTGGACAAGAGATAATTGCATTATGGGCCCAGAGACACAGGAGATGGGGGGAAGGTATGGTTACTTACATCCCAAGACATTTCAAAGTGTTCAGTAAGTACAACCAAAGGAAAGTGACATCACATCCTGACATAGTATTACAGCAAATACAGTGAGAAGGTAAAATACATCATGACAATTCCTTCCCCTCCCAACTTGTGTACGTACTAGGGACCTCTACAGGTCGCTGGTTAAGTACACGCAGGCATGGCTGACAGGACTCAAGGCTCCTCTTGCCTGGACAGTCCATCTGCATTTTGGTGTTGGCTGCCCCTTCTATATTGTATGGTAAAGTTATAGGGCTGCAGAGCCAGGCTCCATCGCAGTAAGCGTCCATTGTCCCCAGAGACTCTGTTCAGCCAGGTGAGGGGATTGTGATCAGTAACCACAGTGAATTCCCGTCCATACAGATACGGCCGTAGTTTCTTAAGGGCCCACACTACAGCCAGACATTCCTTCTCAACAGTTGCATAGGCCACTTCTCGGTCCAGCAGTTTCCGGCTGAGATAGGCGATGGGGTGCTCGTCCCCAGCTGCATTCACCTGGCTGAGGACAGCTCCCAGTCCATAAGCAGAGGCATCCGTTTGCACAATGAATCTCCTCTTGTAGTCTGGAGCAGCCAGGACAGGATCGCAGATCAAAGCATCCTTCAGCCGGTTAAAAGCCTCATCACAGGCTGGAGTCCAGATCACCAGCCGAGGCATTGTTTTCTTGGTCAGGTCGGTAAGAGGCTTGGCCACAGTACTGAAATGAGAAACAAATTTTCGGTAATAACTGGCAGTGCCCAGAAAAGCTATAACTTGTTTCTTAGTTTGGGGTACAGGCCAGTCTCTAATAGCCTGGATTTTGGCAGGCTCAGGTCGGAGCTTCCCTCCTCCCACTCTATGTCCTAGGTACTGGACTTCCCCCATCCCCAATTGGCATTTATCGGGTCGAATAGTTAGGCCGGCTGCAAGAATCAGGTCCAAAATAATGGCTACTTGATTCAGATGTTCCTCCCATGTGTGGCTGAAGACGGCGATATCATCCAAGTAGGCACAAGCAAAGTCATCACATCCCCGGAGGATCTGATCCACCATTCTCTGGAAGGTGGCCGGGGCATTTTTCATTCCAAAAGGCATGCTTAGAAATTCATACAGACCAAAGGGGGTTATAAAAGCGGACCGTTCTCTCCCTTCATCCGTTAGAGGGATCTGCCAGTATCCCTTACTGAGATCCAAGGTAGTGACATATCGGGACCCAGCCAGTCGGTCTAGAAGTTCGTCAATACGAGGCATTGGGTAAGGATCGCTGACGGTATGGTCGTTTAGTCGCCGATAGTCCACACAAAATCGAGTACTCCCATCTGCATTTAGAAACAGGAGTGAATTGTTTGAGCTCGTGGGCCCGCCCCTCAAGGGTAGGGGTCTATGCAATGGTTGGGCCCACTAGAAGATTCTAGAAGGTTGGCTCCGAGATGTCTACAGGTTTGTGTAGTTGGCGTTATCCACTGCTTACGAAACAATGAGAAGTTCCCCTGGCTGTGTAGACAAGAGATAATTGCATTATGGGCCCAGAGACACAGGAGATGGGGGGAAGGTATGGTTACTTACATCCCAAGACATTTCAAAGTGTTCAGTAAGTACAACCAAAGGAAAGTGACATCACATCCTGACATAGTATTACAGCAAATACAGTGAGAAGGTAAAATACATCATGACACCAGGCGTGGACGCTATCAGATGACGGGGCAGCTTTGGAATGGAGCATTTTCAGCTACCTACCACTGCCGTCAGCACCGAAAATGGCTGATTAGCATAGGTGCAGGGCATCAGACCCCTGTCAATCAGACATTGATGACCTAGCCTACGGATAGGCCATCAATGTAAGAGTAGTGGACAACCTGTTTAAGCTAGAATTGGGCTAAAAAAAATGGTTAGTTATTTTAAGATTGGGCATGAAAACTTTCAAAAAAAGACCTACATTACAGTTTAAAAGGGTTACTTAGATATTTCCTTATTTTTGAAAGAAAAGCACATTTTTTTCAATGAAGCTAACATTAAATTAAACAGAAATACACTCTATACATTATTAATGTGGTAAAAGACTATGCTAGCTTCAGACGTCTGGTTTTTAATGCAATGTCTACATCGGTGTATAGAGGCCCATTTCCAACAACCACCACTCCAGTGGTAATTGTGTTAGAAGACTAATGGAGTTTAGAAATCCCTTGAAAACCCTTGTGCAAGTATGTTAGCACAGCTGAAAACCATTTTGCTGATTAGAGAAGCTATAAAACTGACCTTCCTTTGAGCCAGTTGAGAATCTGGAGCATTACATTTGTTGGTTCCATAATACTCTCAAAATGGCCAGAAAAAGAGAACTTTCATGTGAAACTTGACAGTCTATTCTTGTTCTTAGAAATTAAGGATATTCAATTCGAGAAATTGCCAAGAAACTGAAGATTTCCTACAACAGTGTGTACTGCTCTCTTCAGAGGAGAGCATAAACAGGCTCTAAACAGAGTAGAAAGAAGTGGGAGGCCCCGCTACACAACTGAGCAACAAGACAAGTACATTAGAGTCTCTAGTTTGAGAAATCGACGCCTCACAGGTCCTCAACTGGCAGCTTCATTAAATAGTACCCGCAAAACGCCAGTGTTAACATCTACAGTGAAGAGGTGACTCCGGGATGCTGGCCTTCAGGGCAGAGTGGCAAAGAAAAAGCCAAATCTGAGACTGGCCAATAAAAGTAAAAGATTAATATGGGCAAAAGAACACAGACATTGGACAGAGGAAGATTGGAAAAAAAAGTGTTATGGACAGACAAATCGAAGTTTGAGGTGTTTGGATCACACAGAAGAACATTTGTGAGACGCAGAACAGCTGAAAAGATGCTGTAAGAGTGCCTGACGCCATCTGTCAAGCATGGTGGAGGTAATGTAATGGTCTGGGGTTGCTTTGGTGCTGGTAAAGTGGGAGATTTGTACAAGGTAAAAGGGATTTTGAATAATGAAGGCTATCACTCCATTTTGCAACGCCATGCCATAACCTGTGGACAGTGCTTGATTGGAGCCAATTTCATCCTACAACAGGATAATGACCCAAAGCACACCTCCAAATTATGCATGAACTATTTAGGGAAGAAGCAAGCAGCTGTTATTCTATCTGTAATGGAGTAGCCAGCCCAGTCACCAGATCTCAACCCTATTGAGCTGTTGTGGGAGCAGCTTAACTGTATGATACGCAAAAAGTGCCCATCAAGCCAATCCAACTTGTGGGAGGGGCTTCTGGAAGCATCGGGTGAAATATCTCCAGATCACCTCAGCAAATTAACAGCTAGAATGCCAAAGGTCTGCAAAGCTGGAATTGCTGCAAAGGAGCATTCAGTGGCGAAAGCAAAAGTTTGAAGGAGAAAATTATTATTTCAAGTAAAAATCATTATTTCTAAACTAGTCAATGTCTGGACGATATTTTCAATTCATTATGCAACTCATTTGATAAATAAATATGATTTTTCATGGAAAAGACAAAATTGTCTGGGTGACCCCAAACTTTTGAACTGTAGTGTATGCAGCCATACTGACACAGAATTTAAAAATAAATATACCAGCCTCCTCAAGTTTAAAAGATCTGTTTAATAATATATGTTGTTTGTATTGTGAAAACAGATCCACTATATGGGTATGTGCACACTTTCTTTAGGCAGGTGAACCTGCTGGATTTTTCAAGAGGAAGACACCTCAAGAAAGGTTGCTTTTCTTTAATGTTTTGTAAGGCTATGTTCACATTTCCGTTGTTTAGGATCAGTCACAATCCGCCGCTCTGATAAACAATGCAATCCGTTTGGCGAATTCCGTTATTTCCCATAAACTTGTATGAGTAGCGGATTGTGACTGATGACCCTGCGTTGCATCCGCCGCGCGGCGCATCAGTCGTTTACTGACTGACCGTCGGGCGGGAGGGATGCAGCATGCAACGTTTTTTGCTGCGCCAAAAAAACGCACCCCGCAGGATTCCGTTGGAATCCGTCAGGAGGCATAATGTAAGTCTATGGTGCAGGATTCAGTTATCCTGCATCACGCAACGGTTTCCAGTGTAAGAATCCGTTACGTTTTACTGAGCATGCCCAGCATGTCCAGCAGAACATCCGAAATCATGTAAAATCAGTTCCTCTCTTTCTCTCCCCCCCCCCACGCAGGTTTTAAACTGAAATGATCGCCCGGCGGGCAGCTTTCGAGAGCGATCAGCTGATCGCCTGGTGGCCGGCTTTTCAGAGCGATCAACTGATCTCCCGGCGGCTGGCTTTTCAGAGCGATCAGCTGAAAATCCGGCCACTGGGAGATCAGCTGATCGCTCTGAAAAGCCGCCGCCGGGCAATCACCTGATTGCTCTGAAAAGCTGGCCGCCGGCTTTTCAGAGCGATCAGCTGATAGAGAGAGAGAATGATCAGCTGATCGCTCTGAAAAGCCGGCCGCCGAGCTATCAGCTGATTGCTCTCAAAAGCCGGCTTTTCAGAGCGATCAGCTGATCTCCCGGTGGCCGGCTTTTCACAGCGATCAGCTGATCGTTCTCTCTCTCTCGTTTCTATACTGAAATAATTTCACCAAGGGAATCTGCTTTCTCCTGACAATCAATTGCATTTCTTGTCACCGCTTGTACAACGCATCAGTCACAAGCGTCAAGCAACGTAGGAGACTGATGCAAAAAAATGGAAATGTGAACATAGCCTAACACGGAAAAGTCTTTTAGTGGTTTTTGGTAATTTCCTAAGTGCTTTGTGATGTTTATGACAGCCAGCATCTTTTGGAGTGATTTCCTAGTGTTTTTTTTAACTGACATTTTTCTGTTTTTTTAAAGTATTAAATATTTCAGACACTTATATACTTTAAAATATTGTAAAGTGTATAGTGTCTGAAATATTTTGGTGTTAGATTCCACATCACAGATTAAGTGTTATCCTGAATCTCTAAAAACTTCAAATATCACATGTACATAAAACATACTATATAGGTTTTTTTTTATTCTTACTACAGTCATGAACAAAAGTTTTGATACTGATACTCATTTTGGTTTTCACAAAGTTTGCAGTATAAGAGCTAAAATTCAGCTCTGCCCCCAAAAATGTTCTGCTTACAACATTTTATGGATCTTTTTGTTTGCTCAAGAGAAAGTGTTAACGAGGACAAGGCAGCTGGTTGAATTCAATCACCATAACAGGGTGATAACCAGAAAATTATCCTAAACAGGTGACATCTGGATTAAACCCAACAGACCAGGCCAGAATGGGAAGCTGGGCTGTCACTCACAATACTGTCAGTCCAATATGCCCCTGTCTGATTGGGCTGTCAATGCAGACACCCCCAGAAGGCCTTCACATTTCGTGCTATAACACAAGTTCTCTCCTCGTGTCTATATCCGCTCCAATGAACCATATATTGGAAAAACCTAACCCTCCCTGAATCCAGAATTTTCTGTACCTTGTGCTCCAGACCTCCATTGACTGACACTGGAGGAGGTGGGGAAGAGAGAGGTACTACTGAAAGAACCAACTCCTTTAATAGAGGTCTACAAAAAACGTTCAGAAGACAAAGAGATAGAGGAAGTTTCATCTAATGGCCACCAGATTGACTACTTCCAGAATCTCATTGGTACTTTAAGTTTGCCATTTTTGGATGTCAGACAAACCTTATTACTTGCTTTAAAGTCAGGACACCACAAACGTTTTCTATCTGCCTTCTGTTTTTGCCGAGTCTGAGCAGCCCAAATATTCTTCTTTTGAATCTCCCTCCAGACATCCCCAAGTTTCTGTATGGCAATCTCCACCACAGTTCACTCAGAACTTATCATTGAGAATTCACCATAATTGGGATGAAAATCATAATTACAAAAAAGTAAGGTTCCAGTAGACTAACTGTCCCCTATCTTATAGGCAAACTCAGCAAGGGGTAGAAATGCAGACCAGTCCTCTGGCTGAGTGACCAAAATTTGTTTTCTGTGTGACCATTGGTTTCACAGTGGCAGGCAGTAGAAAATGACAAGTCAATCATCATTTTGCTACAAAGGACTCTACAGAATTTGGAGACAAATCAATCTCACAACATGATTAATAAGCAACCTGGAGAGTGTCTCTGCATTGGGTAACCCCGATAAAAATATGAAATGAGTTTGCTTGATAAATCAGTCAACCACGATCACCCAAATGATCGTTTTTCAATTAGACAGAAGTAAATCCATGATTAAATAAAACAAATAAAAACCATTGTATTTCTGGAATTGGCAATTAAATTAATTCCCTAGCTGACCATGACAAAGTTTAGTGCGTGTGCAAACTTCAAAGGTAGACACAAAACCGCTAATATTATGCATGGATGACTACCAAAAGTCTCGAGATGGCTTCCTGCGTGACCGCTCAGACTGGAATCATGAAACTCCTGTAACAGAAGTAATCTTCGGTATACACAAGTACAAACAATTTAGTCCCAGGGGTAGCAGACAGAGCCAGAGGCTGGGCTTTAAGGATCACCGTTTCCAACTCCGAGGATACCATAGAAACCACAATGTCCTGAAGAGGAATGGGCAATGGAGGTTCTGCAGAAGACACAGCATCAAGATTGCATGATAATGATGCCTTCACATTCTTGGACCACAGCAGACTTTCCAGTCTAGCAAAGCCTATTTATACAGAAACTAGACATCTCGACAGTTGCTCCACTTAATCTCCATCCCGAAGCAGTTGATAACAGGATTGTGAAAAAGCAGCCATGGAAGCCTCAGTACCAGCCCAGCAAGTAAATTATCCAAAACAAAACCAGGAGATGGATTCAGAGTAAAGTGCTCTCAATCGGAGCATGAATTCCACACTTACCAACTTGACAAGATTCTGAAGTAACAATGTCTTGTCCAACATGGAAATTTGAATGGTTCTTTCCAAACTAACTGTTCCTAAACCTAATTTCTGGACCAGTCTTGCAACAATAAAGTTACCAAGTTACCAGCATACCCGCAGTCAATGAAAGCCAATGCTGGTAACACCAGGTTCTTGAAAACTAGATCCGTTTTAAGCAGTACATTAGCAGAGCAACTGTGGTGCCCTGGACAAGCCAGGACGTCACAGGTACTATAACAACACACTCCACACCCCGGCTAGGCACACCGAAGTCAAACAGAAATCCTTGTTGCCTCCCTCCAGGGGCTGATGTCCACACCAGGGGGTGGGCCAGGCGGTTGGTCCGGATGTGTGGCCGGATGTGTGGCCCGGATGGAACAGCAAGGTTGGCAGACGGTGGTGACCGCCTGCAGGAGAGGCTGATTGAAGTGAACCGTAAGGACTGGGGATGGGCGGTGGCCCGCCGGTACCGGATCGGGGAGCAGAGAGAAGCCAGCACCATTCGGCAGGGCTTACGGACCCCGACCAGGCTAGGAGTCGCCGTAAAATTGGTCAAATCCGTTAGCGAAGGGAACCTCCAGGGTTTCCCAGCAGTCAAGACCCGATTGAAGGCAACGGCTCAAACCGTAAAGGGAAACACAGTCACCGCCAAGGCTACAGTTCCCAGGGCCAGAGCCTGTGGGCAAAAGGGGCTGCCTCAGCATCCCTCCAAGCTGGGGAGCGGGTTACCGGTGGGAAGCCATTGGAACCGTCAACACAACATAGGTGCAGGGAAAGGCAGTCACCATCAACCTACCGGGAGGAGAAACACCGCAGCCGTCTGTGGGACCCGTCCATCCAGCCGTTTGTTTTACCGGAGACTTTGCATTCGTCATTGGCTGAGTGAGTACCACTGTGCCGTGCGGCACAGCGCTGCCCCTGCGACCCTGCACCTCACCAGGCCCCGTAACCCGCCTGCCATCCCTACCTCACCGGGCCCCGGGACAACCAACCCCCCTACCCACGGAGGGGAGAAAACAACATCCAAGCTGCTCCCTGTCACCGCTCCCGGGATCCCCGTCCAGAGCAGCGGTGGTGTCACAACCTCACCACAACCGTGGGTGGCGTCATGGACAATATCCCTAAACCGAACCACCCCCTTTCACTCACGGGCGAGGATCGCCGCTCGAGTCCTCGGCATCCGGCCCACCGCTCGAGCCACCGAGCAGCAGCAGCCGGACCCGAGCAGTGGGTGAGCGCAGCGTCCCCTCCTCCGCCCGCAACACAACAAAGGGTACCTGAAAGTCTGAGTGACCTTCTGGACCATCAATGAGACATAGGCGTTTTCCTAACAGCTTGCTTACTTGCTTGAGGGCAATTTGGACAGTCCTTGAGAAAATGTCCAGCAAGACCACAATAGAGACAGAATTTGAAATTGTGTCAACATCGCCTCTCCATGTCACAAGGACTGACAGCTCTAACCTCCAATCGGCACCACTTCAGATAAATGGACATGTTCATGAGATATATAACAAGCACCAAGTCTCTCATTAATTCTGCGATCCATCCGTATAACCTGGGTCATGGGCTCCTCCAAAGAACAATGAGATGCATGAAGAGCCAAAGCATTCTTAAGAGCTTCAGAAAGGCCTCTACAGAATTGGCTCCTTTGAGCTGCATCATTCAACTGAACTTCAGTTGACCATTGCCAGAATTCTGTATTTTAGTCCTCGGATGCAGCTCCACTATTTCTGGATCATGATTCTTGCCTCAGCGACCTGGGTCCTGTCAGGCCCATCATATATTAACCCAAGGCGTCAAAGAAGACAGAAAGCTGTCCTGGGGCTTGGGACTATAAAGAAAACGCCCAGGTCTGAGGGTCCCCTTGCAGTATATATAAGATTATTCCCACCTGCTGGGATACATCCCCTGAACACCAAGGTTGCAGGGTAAAAGATAGCTTACAGCTGTCCCTGAACAACCTAAACTGTTTTTTTCTCTCCCAAATATTTATCAGAAAGGACCACATCAGAATTGGGAGACTCAAACTGCATGTCCGAAGGTACTAATGTCACAACCACTGCGAAGGGATACGGGAAGCTATCATCAAGCTAGATACCTGACCCTGCAACTGGGATTACAATGACTCAAGTTTCTAGAGTTCCTTAGCCAGATCCAGAATCATTTGTGTCAGACTTGCCACCTGATCAGAAAGCGTGTGAACAGGAGCAATACTGATGAAAAAGAAAAAATGTTACAGTCAATCTTAATGCGACGATGAGTCACTTCGCACGGACAAGATGTGAGGCGAAAAGTAAATGAGTCTGAAATGAAGCCTGGAGGGTACGTAAAAGGCAAAAAGATAATGGTACGGGAAGAATGGCGGTACCTGATCCGGCTAGGGCAGATCAAGGCTTATCCTGGAGGGACGTGACTAAGTGGCTACCTGGTCTTATCTAGAGCCTTTGGTGGTGGGTTTAGGGCTGTGCTGCAGGTATCCACCAGGTAGGCAGTTCCCAGAATCACAGAAGCTGACACTTAACGGAAACCAGCTAGAGAGAGTAGAGCCTAAGGTGGAACAGGATCAGAATAACTGGTAGGTTTGAAGCTGGTACAGGCAGAACTGAATCAGTAACGGTTCAGGCAGTAACACTGATACAGGAAGACAGACAAGTAATGGAGACTCAGGAACAGATACAGGAACAGAGGCTGGCACCTGGACACAGCAATGGATACCAGAACACAGGCTGGTACCAGAACATAAGAACAGATACAGAAATACTGGCTGGTACCAGTACACAGGAACAAATACTATAATTCAGGCTGGAACCAAGACACAGAAACAGATACAGGAACATGAGCTGGAATTGGGAGCCAGGGATGGATCAGGAATGGATTCAGTAACTCGGGCTGGAACCAGTAATGGAATCAGGAACTCAAGCAGGAACCAGGAATGGGATCAGAAAGTCAGGCTGGAAACAGGAATGGAATCAGGAACTTAGGAAGGAACAAGGACACTGGAGGAGGTTCAGGCACTCGGACAGATTCAGGTACAGGAACAGGACTGGAACAGTCATACTGGCGAATCTTGAATCTTGAACTGGATCCAGGGACCAGACAAGCTAGTAGCCACAGGGCACATTGACTGCTGAAGATTAACATTACACAGGCACCTCCCAATAGGAGAGGGAGCCTTAAATACCCGGTACTGCCCAGCGATAGGCTGAAGACACATCAGGTGACACCTGGAACTCTGCAGCGATAGGCTGAGAACACATCAGTGACTTACCTGGAATTTTCCAGCACTAGGTTGGGAACACATTGGATGTGCGTGCACTGGCCATTTTAGACACGGGAAGCACACATGTTGCCAGGGAACCCATGTGGAGAATACAGAATCCAGGAGCGGTGGGCGCAGGAGTAAGAGAACGAGCTGGGCGGAGGAGTGGAGCAGTAAGTATGTCGGCTTCCCTGCCCGTTACTGTAGGGAATGCTGGCGTTACAGATAAGACCAAAAAAAAAATAGTCAGATGCTAATTCCAGGGTAAGATAACAGGTTAAAGTGCATCAAAGACAAAAGGGGCAATCTAAAGCTGGGTTCACACTAAGCGACAGCGACGTCGCTGTTACGTCACCATTTTCGGTGACGTAACAGCGACCTTGTAAGTCGCTGTTATGATCGCTGCTTAGCTATCAAACACAGCAGAAGCAGCGATCATAACGTCGCTGTGCTACATGTGCAGAGAGCAGGGAGCCGCGCTTAGCGCTGGCTCCTTGCTCTCCTAGGTACAGTACACATCGGGTTAATTAACCCGATGTGTGCTGCAGCTACATGTCACAGTGCAGAGAGCAGGGAGCCGCGCGCACTGCTTAGCGCTGGCTCCTTGCTCTCCTTGCTACAGTATACATCGGGTTAATTACCTGATGTGTACTGCAGCCACATGTGCACAGAGCAGGAGCCGGCACTGGCAGCAAGAGCGGAGCCTGGTAACGAAGGTAAATATCGGGTAACCAGGGAAAGGTCTTCCCTTGGTTACCCGATGTTTACGCTGGTTACAGCTTACCGCAGCTGCCAGTGCCGGCTCCTGCTCGCTTCATTTCGTCGCTCTCTCGCTGTCACACACAGCGATGTGTGTGTCACAGCGGGAGAGTGACGACCAAAAAATGAAGCTGGACATTCAGCAACGACCGGCGACCTCACAGCAGGGGCCAGGTCGTTGCCGGATGTCACACACAGCGACAGCGACGGGACGTCGCTGCAACGTCACAGAAATTGGTGACGTAGCAGCGACGTCGTTGTCGTTGTCGCTGTGTGTGACACCAGCTTAAGAGAGTAGTCTAAAGGCAATTCCTAGGTCAAGTCAGCAAAGGATCAGAACAGCAGACAAGAGATACACACTCCATAGAGTTAGCCAAGACTGACAGCTCTGACCATTGTCAGCCAGCAAAATATCCGGATAATTATTCTAAACAGGCGACACCCAGAGGAAACCCAGCAGACATGGCAAGATTGGTCAGCTAGGTCATTACTCACAATACAGACAGACCACCATGCAACTGATTCAATAGGATGGCTGAGGTGTCACTCACTGTGTCCCTAGGACACTGAGTGCTGAAATTGTGACAAGATCACAATTCTATTAAGAACCTATGGTCAGTCCTCATAAAGCAGATGAACAAACAGAAACACAGGACTTGTGATAAACTCCAAGTAATCATTAAGCAAGATTGGGTTGCCATCAAACAGGATTTGGTCCAGAAACAGATATCCAGCATGCTATAGTGAACTGTAGAAGATCTTGAAAGATAAAGCTCAACATTCATTTTTATTAATTACATTTTTAAATCAACATTGTTTTAAGATATAATCATTGTGTTCATAGTTATATAGTTAACATATAAAAAAGGAAACAATTCCATTACATTGCAAGAGTAATCAGAGAATTTAAATATATTCTTTCTAGTCCAATATCAAAACCGCCGAGAAATTAAACTTACTAGCCATTCATAACTTCCACCTTCTATAGAATAACCATTTTATATAGTGTGCAGTTAAAGCCATTTATTCAAACCAACAATCATCAATGGTGACTGTGCAGATGTGGAGAAATATTGTCTAAATGAAAGGCTGGAGAGGAGAGACCAAAGAATATAAGAACCTGTGCTGAGTCCAGGAAAATGTGCAACCTAATGCCGGCGTCACACGGTACGATATATTGTGCGATATGTCGTCGGGATCACGTCGTTAGTGACGCACATCCGGCATCGTCAGAGATATCGTACCGTGTGACACCTCCGAACGACTGTGAACGAGTAAAAATACTCACCTTATCGTTGCTCGTTGACACGTCGTTCATTTTCAAAATGTCGGTCCTCCTTCTGTGTTCCAGTTATTCATCGTTCCCGTGGCAGCACACATCGCTCCGTGTGACACCCAGGGAACGACGAACACAGCTTACCTGGGTCCCGCCGGCAATGCGGAAGGAAGGAGATTGGCGGGATGTTACGTCCCGCTCATCTCCGCCCCTCCGCTTCTATTGGCCGGCTGCCGTGACGTCGCTGTGACGCCGAACGTCCCTCCCCCTTCAGGAAGAGGATATTCGCCGCCCACAGCGACGTCGCCCGGGAGGTAAGTGCGTGTGACGGGGGTTTAACGACTTTGTGCGCCACCGGCAACTCATTGATAATTTAATCATTTAAAACCCATTTTATATTAACCCATTTAATAAATGAGTATATACAATGGGTGAAATAGGTATTGAATGTGTCACCAATTTCCAAGTAAATATATTTCTAAAGGTGCTATTGAGATGATTTTTTTCCTTACTTGTCGGAAACAACCCATCCAGTCCATATGGATGCCATAATACACATCATGTTTGGAGAACAAAAGGCACTGCATATCACCCAAAAAAAATCCATACCAACAGTAAAGTGTGGAGGTGGGAACATCAAGGTAACGCGATCACAGAGCACCAATGTGTTGTCATGGTAGTGCGGAGTCAGCTGATGACCCCTGACGTTGCTATGACTCACTTCCTATGAGAGCTGACAGAGCGCCGTCACTCACAGGAGATGAGCATTTCTCCTGATCAGAGTGATGCTGCAGCATCACTCTGATCAGGAGAAGCGATCGGATAGTGTAGCTATAAAGTCCCTTAGGGGGACTTGAAAAATTAATAAACGTAGTAGAAAAAAAAAGTTTTAAAAAATATGAAAAAAAATTAAAAACCCCTAAAAGTTCAATTCACCCCCCTTTTGTCCCATTGAAAATAAAACAATTAAAAAATACACATATTTGATATCACCACATTCCTAAATGCTCGATCAATCAAAATGTAAAATCAATTAATCTGATCGGTACACGATGTGGCGAGAAAAAAATAAGCCGTCACTGAGCTCCAGATTCCAAAAATTGAGAATGTTACGGTTCCTGGAAAATGGCAACAAAAGAGCTCTTGTTTTTTTGGACAAACTTCTGAATTTTTCTTCACCACTTAGATAAAGGTAAAAGTATACATGTTTGGTATTTATATGAATTTCCCTTTTTTCTATTTTTACTGACTCCCCCAAAATACCTTTGAAAATCTCCGGCACTGTATGTAAATCTGGATTATCCAATCCGATGAGCGTGCTTACTGCAGCTCCTGTCCCTCCTCTCCACGCTGATAGACGTCTTCTTGTTATGATTGAGGCGTTATGGTTGCTGCCTCCTGCATCATCCACATAGCCAGGTTAAATCTCTCGCCTGCGCACAATGCCCTGCCCTACTGCAGCTAGAGCCTAATACATAGGAGCGCATTCAGAAAACGGTGCTATGTTTCGCCCAGCGATGTGGACGACGTATTTTGCATAAAAAAAAGACATTTGCTAAAGCATGAAACCCATGAGTCCATGAGTATATCAACATAGACATGCATTACTGCTAAAGGAAATTAAGAAAAAAAAGTAAGATATTTAGCATACAAAAAAATGGCCATTTCTACATCTGCCCAGTAGCCACATCAAGGCAATCTCATATTAATGGGAACCTACTCTCAACTGAAGCCTCTCTATGGGTTTAAAAAAAACCCATGTATATGGGTGAGTAGAACCTGCTACTAGAGAATGAAATCATCTGTGGCTAATGGGGGAGGGGTGCACAGTCAGAAGGCATGACCCCATAATCTAGAAAAAAGACTGCCGACACTCCCGAATATGCAGTGTGAGCAGGTGCATAACTGAACATCACATACAATGACAAAGAAAAAGTCATTTGCACTCTGAAATGCAAACCATGATTGTAAGAATATAGACATGAATTACTGCTAAAGGAAATCTAACAAAAACATGACATATTTAGCATGCAAAAATGGCCATTTCTATATTTGCCCTTAGCCACGTCAAGGCATAGCACATAATACTGGGTACCTACACTGAACTGAAACCTCTCTCTGGGTTAAAAATCACTTGATACCCGGGCAAAATCTCGTTCCTGCACAAAGACCTTGTCGTTTTGCGCATGTGCACTTACCGTATCTACTAGGCCTAGGCTCTGCCTGCAGTAGGGCAGTAGTGCACCTGCGCGAGCCGACAATGTCTCTGCGCAGGAGAGAATTCATCCAGTTGTGTGGATGACGCAGGATGCATTATTCACATCAATCATAACAAGAGGATAGCTATCGGCACGGAGAGTAGGGACAGGAGCCACACCAAGGACGCCCTTTGGACTGCACCGAAAGCTTTACATACAGCATGGGAAATTTTCAAAATGTATTTTTGGGGTTTACAGAGGGAGTCAGGGGATAAAATGCACCTTTATAAAATCCAGCGCAGGAGACGCTTAAAGGTGCTAGTTTTGGTTTGTACATGAAAAATCTGGTGACCGGTTCCCTTTAACATATTTATAAGAGATTTTACATCACGAGTCGCTCACTCACTAAGCTATGAGCCTATCATTTACTATTTTATCACCATTGCTATTTACCATGGGCAGACATCCTACATACACATATATATATATATATATATATATATATATATATATATATATATATATATATATATATATATATATATATATATATATATATATATATATATATATATATATATGGGATCTCCATCACAGTGGGAGTCAGTCCATCCTTCGGGATCCCCACCAGTAATTTGCATTGCATCCCGTTCACTGTTTTTTCCCTGCTTAGCAGCCTCTGGTCACGTGGCCGCAGGCATTGCAGTGTGTGGCCAATTAAAGTGAGAAATTATAGGAACACAGCAATACACCAACATTACATCTCCTTCATCTTAGGACTGGTGGGAGTCCCAGATGTCTGAGTCTTCCAGATCATAGTGATGGCACATCCTGGTGATCAGCTTATCAGATGGGAAAACTAATTGAAATGAATGAACTCTGACTGCCTGCAGCTGCAAATAGTGAGCACTCATGGCATCCAGATGGGACTATTCCTCATGGAATTCAATAGAAACTCAATAAATCCATCTTCAGTAAGCTTCCCCAGTGATGTCTGCAGACAGTAACATTTTTTTTATTTAAAAAGGGTAAAATATGGCAAACAGCTAGGTCTGGTGGGGTTCCAACCACTCAGATCCTGTTCCACCCCTAGAATGAGGGAACGTAGCCCGTTTGGCATTTCCTCCAAGACTCCTGACCAGATGCTTTACACAGATCTGTACTGTGGCCCCATTTTCAGGAAAAGACTGTGGCTGTTTAGAGGCAAAAAAAAGGAAAACTCTGAAGTGGCTGATTCACTTTACTGATCTTACATAATCATCTATGTATATAGTCGCCTACACTTCAGTAATGGAAAGCCACCATTGAAGGGGTTGTCCACTATTGTGCTAGCAGAGTAGTGACCCTATTTAAATCAATAAAACATTAATTTTATTAGATATATATTAAAATCTACAATAGGTTAAGATATGAAATTACACTAACACAATATAATTACAATCAAAAACCACCATATCAATTCCTACTAAAGATGAACAAATCAGAACTCCTTCTATTGGCCATTAATATCAGATTAATCCAAACCATAGAAATGGTGGCAATAAGAAGGACCAAATAATTAAATAGGTACAAAGGCAGTCAGACAATTGTGAAAATACAAAGACGTGTCCATAAGAACCAATAAGTCTATCAGGTCCTTATTATGATCCTAGACAGCTGACCCTTGCTTACCCCAAAGGTCAAAATGGCACCCCCAATCATCGACAGCTATCCCTAATAAATGCCCTATTAAAAGTCAATATATATGCAGAAACGTAAACATAGGTAATAATCTTAGAGTCTCCCATATGTTGGCCAGTGATATCTCCCTAAGGGGTACTTTGCACGCTGCGACATCGCAGGCCGATGCTGCGATGCCGAGCGCGATAGTCCCCGCCCCCGTTGCAGCAGCGATATCCTTGTGATAGCTGCCGTAGCGAACATTATCGCTACGGCAGCTTTACATGGACTCACCTGCCCTGCGACTGTCGCTCTGGCCGGCGACCCGCCTCCTTGTTAAGGGGGCGGGTCGTGCGGCGTCACTGCGACGTCACACGGCAGGCGGCCAATTGGAGCGGAGATGAGTGGGATGTAAACATCCCGCCCACCTCCTTCCTTCCGCATATCCTACGGAAGCCGCAGTGACGCCGGTAGGAGATGTTCCTCGCTCCTGCGGCTTCACACACAGCGATATGTGCTGCCACAGGAGCGAGGAACAACATCGGACTGTCGCGTCAGCGTAATTATGGATTACGCCGACGCTGCACCGATGATACGATTACGACGCTTTTGCGCTCGTTAATCGAATCATCGAGCCTTTACACACTACGATGTCGCACATGCGATGCCGGAAGTGCGTCATTTTCAATTTGACCCCACTGACATCGCACCTGCAATATCGTAGTGTGCAAAGCCCGCCTAAGGCCGGCATCACACTTGCGATTGACTAGCACGAGTGCAATGTGAGAAAATCTCGCATTGTACTCGGACCAATGTTAATCAATGAGGCAGCTCTGATCTGCTTTTTTTTCCTCAGCTCAAATTGGACTGAGAAAAAAATCGCAGCAAGCTGCGATTTCTAGAGTTTCTCGTCCAAGACTATCCAATGCAAATCTATGGGTGTGAGGAAAAAAACGGATGTCACACGGACGGCACAAGGACCATCCTAGTGACATCTGTTTTTCTAAATACAATTCTGTCATGTAGCAGAGAACACTGTAAATGCTCCTGTACATGACTGTAAGGCCGGGGCCACACGGGCACTACTGCGATCCCCTTGCATGAGACTCGGCTCGTGCTGGCAGTACAGCAGAGCCGAGTGTCATGCTTGTGTCCTTGCAACTGAGGTCCGTTCGTGCGAGCAGACCTCAGCTGCGGGGGGCGGGCCGGCACTCAGGAGGGGAGGGAGGGATTTCTCTCCCTCTCGCCTGTGTAGCCGGCTATAGACATTCTCGCATTGCACTGGCAGTACACCGGTGTACCGCGAGTGCAGTGCGATTTTTCTCTCGCCCCATTCACTTGAATGGGTGCGAGAGAAAGAGTCTCGGATTACAATCGCAGCATGCTGCGATTGTTTTCTCGGTCCGATTAGGGCTGAGAAAATAATCGCTCATGTGTGCTGTCACACAGGCTAGAATTGGTCCGAGGGGAATGCGATGTTTTATCGCACTCCACTCGCACCGATTTTCTCGCCGTGTGGCTTAGCCCTAAGTGAGTAACAACTGCTGAGGAAAAAAACGGTTTGCACAATGACAGCATACTGAAAACACACTGACAGCACACTGATGAAAAGTGAGGAAAAAAAATCATCCTACTCTCCGGCATGAGAATCGACTGATTTTTCATACACGTTTTCCACCCATTTGATGTCTGGGGTTCATCAGGAGACAAACATAGGCTCACCTGCCCAAAGCAATTCTTTAAACCAAGTCCCACTTGGCCTTAACCAATCCCAGCATATTTGCAGTACCAGAACCGAAAGTGAATGGGCTTGCCTGTCTGGAGATAGTGAGGGGAGCTTAGTTACTGGCGGGAGCCAAGATAGGGTGGATGTGACTGTACCGCCCGGGTGTTGGTCGGGCTGCTCGGATCCGGGATTGTGGTGGCTCGAGGGACCCGGACCCGGCTTGACAGACACTTTGATCCGTGAAAGGGGGTATTTACAGGGAATTAGTTTGTGGCGCCACCTGCGGGTTGCGATAATGGGAGTACCGCCGCTGCTGGAAGGAAGGCAGATGGTGTTGGGCAGCAAGGTGTCAGTCTCTCCGCAGGTAGTGAAGGCCCCAAACTCAGGGAGTTGGTGCCTTGGGAGGACAGGGTGCAGGGGACCAGGGTACTCACTGTGGATAGTCGTGGTGCTGGATGAGGTTTAGAAAGGAGACACACACACTGCAGGTAAACCAAAGTCTCTGTGTTCAGCTGCCGCTGCCGGGAGTCTGTCCAACTACCCAGTCCCACCGATGTCACTTAGTGATCCGGAGCCTGCCACGTGCACAATTTGTGGTCCTTTAGTGGTGCTCGTGGCTTGAAGCTGTTGGGGCCCTGCTCACTATTTGTAGTGTAGCTGTGCTCTTGAGGGCTGGCACGCGGAACTTTAGTGGGTTTCTGTGTCTGGATACACCCGTGCCCCCCTTGTTGTGCTGATGCCCTCAACCTCTGAGCTTGTAGGGAAGTCCTTGGAAGTCCTCTCCCTTACAGTTGAATTGTCAGGACGTTGAATCAGCTCCTGACCTAGGGTCCTGTACCCCGTCGTGCTCGGTACTAGTCAGTTCTTTTGGGTCTTCTGGTGCCGACAGTCCTTCAAGACTTCTGATGCTGACTATCAGTCCCCCAGTGGCTGGCCCATTTCCAGATTGTCCACCCCCTGGTGTATCTGGCAGTGACTGCTGTGAGGTGATTGGGTTTTGTGGTGCAGATGGGAGTGACATCGACTTCTTCGGCACCTGGAACCATGGGGGGGGGGCTGCACCCTGGGTAAGGATGCAGTACCCTGTGGCACCCTGATGTATTCAGGGGTGCCACATGACCAGCGTAAGTGGCCCAGCATTTCCTTTTACGGCGTAGCAGGATAAACATTAAGTTTTAAGACCATGTGGTCATGGAGTTCTTTATAATAGAAGAAGGGTCTGGTGCATACTTGCAGCTTAGTTGGTGGGCATGAGTCTTGGTGTGTGTGGCCCAGCGTTTCCTTCTGCGCAGTATATGAAGGAACACTATGACATGTCTAAATGATATTCTATTATGTAGTCCATAACAAGCTTTAATTATGCAAGTTGGGGCGTCGCCCTCCCCTGCACTCCACCACCTCACTTGGGGGATTTACCCCCAGAACTGCACTTCTATTATATAGTACTCCATGACCACGTGGACTTACGCCCACTATCACCGCTCCCACTGACTAACTCCAGCCGATCCTGCCCACTGTTTCCGCTCTGCCCACCATCTCTGGACGGTCACCCCCAGTTATTTCCAATCTTGCAAGTATGCCACCAATCACTATATGCTTTTTCACATACCCTCTATAATACCTTAAGGGACTCTGATACCACAGAATGATTGTTCAAACTAAGTGCAGGCGCTCGTGCATCATGGAATGGTCAATAATTTAAATACACATTCCAACCTTCTTGTTTTCCCCTCTATCTCAACCCCTGCTTCTTTGATTGACACCTCTGGTTTTAAACAGCAGAGAAGGGAGGAGATAGATGGAAAAAAAGCAGTTAAATAAATTCCCTGCTGTGATGCATGGAGCGCCTGTGTTGCGGGCGGGGAGGACGCCGCTGCGCTGCGCTCGCTAACGCTCGGGTCCGGTGCTCCTGCGATGGCTGCTCGGTGGCTCCAGCGGTGGGCCGGATCCGGGGACTCGAGCGGCGCTCCTCGCCCGTGAGTGAAAGGGTGGCTGTTTGGCTTGGGGATTTGGTCCCTGACGCCACCCACGGGTTGTGGTGAGGTTGGGCACCACCGCTGCTGGTGACGGGGATCCAGGAGCGATGGTAGGGAGCAGCTGGGATGTTGTTTCCCCCCTCCGTGGGTAGGAGTTGCTGGTCCCGGAGCCCGGTGAGGTGACGGGGAGGCAGGGTTGGCAAGGTGCAGGGTCGCCTGGACTGCGCAGCGCGGTGCCGGACGACACGGTAGTACTCACTCAGCCACAAATGTACGCAAAGTCTCTGGTAAACCAAACGACTGGATGGACGGGTCCCGCAGCCGGCTGCTGTGACTTCTCCCGGACGGTTGGTGGTGGCTGCCTTTCCCTGCACCTTTGTGTATGTTCGGTCCAGATGAATTCCCACCAGTAACCCGCTCCCCAGCGTGTGTATTTGCCGGAGGAGCCCTTTTGCCCGCAGGCTCTGGCCCTTGGAACTCTAGCTGTGGCGGTAGCTGTATTTCCTTTTGCTGGTCGGACGGTTGCCTTCAATTGGGTCTTGGCTGTTAGGAAACCCCTGGGGTTCCGGTCACTGACGGATTTGACCTCTAATGGCGACTCCAAGCCTGGTCGGGGTCCGCAGGCCCTGCCTGTGTGTGCTGGCTTCACTTCGCTCCCCGGTTCGGTACCGGCGGGCCACCGCCCGTCCCCGGTCCTACGGTTCCGCGTTGATTCACCTCTCCTGCAGACGGCCACCACCGTCTGCCAACCTTGCTCTTAGTGCCCGGGCCACACACCCGGACACGGTCAGTTTACTGCTCCACTACTACTTCACTCCTTACTCCTTCACCCCCCTAACTGATCTGACTTCCTTTTCCCGCCTCCAGGACTGTGAACTCCTCAGTGGGTGGGGCCAACCACCTGGCTCCACCCCACCTGGTGTGGACATCAGCCCCTGGTGGGAGGCAACAAGGATTTTGTGTCTGGCTGATGTGCCTGTCTCAGGGTGGGGGTGTGTGTTGCAGTACCTGTGATGACCTGGATAGTCCATAATTTGTGGCAAAAACCATGCGTTCAAAGAAGCAACATGTCAATTGTTTTTGCCATTTTGGGTGCGTTTTGCTAACATTGAAGTCTATGAGAAATGGCAAAAACCAAGATTCCAGCAAATTCCTGCGTTTTGCCTGCTTTTCCAGTGCAGAAAACATGCATTTTGGAGTTCACAAACGCATGCTTTTTGGACATCAAAATAATGATTTCATATGTCCCTTTACACACACACATGACCGACAATTAAAAATAATAAATTATTGCTATTTTTCCATTAAATATTATATTACCGCTAAAATTTCATTAAATTAATCTATTTTGATTATTTTTCACAAAAATATAGATTTGTTTATTTTTTTCCAATTTTTTCATTGTTTGACTATTTAAACTTTATTTAGCAGTGTGATGATGTTCAAAACGCATCTATCAAAACGCAGGTGGAAAAGCAGGTAAAAAGCGCTGAAAACGCATCTAAAACGTGGTAAATACGCATGCGTTTTCAGCGCTAAATTTCTGAAAAAGGCAACTTTGGTCAAATCAGTTAAGCCAAAAAAGTGCGTTTAGAACTGCAAGTAGATGAACGCAAAGTGGGGCCCTAGCCTCACAGCTAAAAGGAAAAAAAGAAATTACATTCTCCCTGCAGCTGCTCGATTGCAGTCACCTGGGCCATGTGTGAAACGGTTATAGTCACCTCTCAGTGAGCACACTGTAATTACTTTCCAGCACGCTGATTGACAGCCTGCTCAGCATACATGGTGCACACACATACAGTATGTTACAGAGCAGGTTGTCAATGTGTCGGGCAGTGATCACAGCTCACTCACTGTATAGTGCGCAGTTACTGTAACAGCTCTCTGTTCTGCCCAGTGGCTACAAGGGAGCTGCTGCTGTGAGAATATTTTTTCATTTTCGCCCTGTGGTTACCTTTCCTGTAAGTCTGTTAGTCATGATTTAAGCACGACTAAGCTAATTACCACTATATCTGCAGGTAAGTAGCATTTTTGGAAATTACAGGTTTTCATTAATTTTACATATAAGTGCCCACTACCAGCAGCGCTGTCATCTTGAGCAAGATGATTTATTAGTAGGGAGTATGTCACAAAGGTGACCAAGGTTTCAGCTATCACCAGAGGGACTCACTAGTCAATCATGCAGGTCCGAAAGTGGCTGTCTAAAGGCTGCTTTACACACAACAATATTGCTAGCAATCTCGTTAGCGATGTGACACGCCCAGATCGTTGTTACGATTTGCCGAGATCGCACATAGGTCGTTTTGTAGAGGTCACGCGTACACATCTCACAAATGACGCTACATCGTTCAGCGATATATTGTTAGACCAAGGCGGTCGTGTGGATGTTGTTCGTCGTTGGCAGGGTGTCAAACGTAGCAATATGTCTGCTGCATTCCAAACGACCAACAATATTTTGAAAATGAACGACATGTCAACGATCAACGATTTTCACCCTATTTGCGATCGTTCAGAGTCGCACGTAGGTGTCACATGGAACGATGTCGCTAACGATGACGGAAGTGCGTCAAGAAAACCGTGACCCCGACAACATATCGTCAGATAAATCGTAGCGTGTAAAGCGGCCTTTAGAGGAATCTGTCCGAGACTTTAAGGGCCCGAGCCCACGATCAGGATTAGCAGCATTTTGAACGCAGAGTATTTTTCCTGGTGCCAAAACGCTCTGTTGTACAGTACAAGCACAGTGGCTGGGATTAATAGAAATCTCCTGCCAACTGTGCTTCCTTTTAACGCTGCATAAACTGAACTGTGGTGCAAGTTTCCTAACCGCAGCATATCAATTTCTTGTGTGGAGATGCTTGAGTTTCCCATGCGGACAGACGTAGGGAAAATACACTGTGTCCAGAATGCCTATTAATCCCAATCGTGGACACATACCCTAACAATGATAACCTTTATCCTTAGGATATGTCATAAATGTCTGATCAAGGGGGGGTGTCACCAAGCACCTCTGCCAATTAGGCTACTTCCACACATCAGTTTTTTTCCATCAGGCACAATCCGGAAAAGAACGGATAAAACGGATCCGGCGCCGGATCCGTTTTATCCCCATTGATTTGTACTAGCGCCGGATTGTGCCTGATGGCCTTGCGTTGCATCCGGCTTTTGCCGGATCCGTCATAATTGGCTAATGCGGTGGCCGGATGGAATGTCTCTTGTAATGTTTTTTTGTCTCTGACAAAAAAACGCATAGCCAGATCTGGCGTAATGCGGCAAAAAACTGCTCCGTTTTTTAAACTGACCATGCTCCAATTTATTGAAAAAAAACCGGATCCAGCAAAAAAAAAAAACAGACAAAACGGATGCAAAAACAGATGCGCTGGATCTGTTTTTTGACGGATCAGGTATACTGGATCCGTAAAAAAAAAAAGGATTCGACGCATCCATCTTTGCATATTCTGCGCCAGATCCGTTGCATCAGGCACACGCCGGATTGTGCCTGATGCCAAAAAAAATGATGTGTGAAAGTAGCCATAGCTGCTTATGGTGTCACCTGCTGGAACTACTCAGTTGCAAAGCTGCACAGCTACAGCGATAGAATAGTGGCCACGGACAGGTACTGCACATTTGCCTCCTATTGATTGGAATAAAGGGCGGATTTGCAGTACCCAGCTAAGGCCACTTTAGTTGATGGAACTGTGCAGCAGTGTAGTTTAGCCAGCAGCGGTACGGGGAACAGCCGTTCAGCAGGGGTGCTGGGTGTTCAGGACAACCCCTTTAAATCTTTGCTCATTCTGAGGTTATGTTTCATGCATTGATTAGAAGCCCATGATTATAAAGGACATTGCGGAGCTTAGCAATTTTTACTGTGTAGGGGGAACCTACTATCAAGATACTAGTGTGATTATCCTCAGTGCCTAATGGCACATACTTGTGCAGAGACCTTACAGCTCCAAACTACGAGCTCGTGCATTGCTACAGGAGCCATGTGTGCTGGCATATTATACAGGTTAGGTGGAATGCACATGTCCAGATTACACCACCTTCTCAATATCTCACCCAACTGCGGCTCTCCTGCCACAAACTAATAATCTTGTACTTGCCTGAGGTCGTCTGTTCGGCTCAGCAGACCAGTGGCCAGGCACTGGGTGCCACAAACTAATAATCTCATACTTGCCTATGAGGCCGTCTGTTTAGGTCAGCAGACCTGTGGCCGGGCATTGGGTGACACACACTAATAATCTCATACTTGCCTATGGGGCCATTGGTTCGGGCCAGCAGACCTGTGGCCGGGCATTGTGTGCCACAAACTAATAATCTCATATTTGCTTATGGGGCCATTGTTTCTGGCCAGCAGACCTGTGGCTGTGCATTGGGTGCCACAAACTAATAATCTTGTACTTGCCTATTAGTATGTTTGTTTGGGTCAGCAGACCTGTGGCCGGACATTGAGTGCCACAAACTAATAATCTTGTACTTGCCTATGAGACTTCTGTTCAGGTCAGCAGACCTGTGGCTGGGCATTGTGTGCCACAAACTAATAATCTCCTACTTGCCTTGGGGCCATTGGTTCGGGCCAGCAGACCTGTGGCCAGGCATTGGGTGCCACAAACTAAAAATCTCATACTTGCCTATGGCGCCATTGGTTTGGGTCAGCAGACCTGTGGCCGGGCAATGAGTGCCACAAACTAATAGTCTTGTACTTGCCTAATTCTGCCTAAGTTTCAGTTCTCACAATTAGTATTTGTGGAGTTTTTTACAGTACATATTTTTGTTGTACAGCGTATTATAGCTCCATTAACATTTATGGAATGTATGAAAACCTTGTGTCCACTGTGCTGTTCTCTAATGCTGCGAATTTGACCTTTGTCGCTTTTCAAATCCAAAATACGTCAATTTCTCTTGCTGTAAATGTGGCGCTCTGAGGCGTCAGATGCCTTATTGCTTCCAGTAACAGGTGCGGTGCTAACCCCGGGTTCCTGGAAGACCAGTGCCGGTAAACACCATTCAAACACACATAATTCTGCCCTTTTTCCCAGACTGGGTAACAGGCTAAGGACAGATCTGATGGATGGCCACCTATTGGTCGGGACTTATCCAATCCGCTAGTCAGAAACCTGGGAGGAGGGGCTAGTTATGGCAGTTGACAGTAGATGGACATCTTGTCAGACATTCAGTCAGTAAGACATTCAGTCAGTCGGACAGTCAGTCACAAGTCAGTCCGAAGTCGACGTTCAGAGAGTGTGAAGTGACTTGTAGGGCTAAAGGAGTATGGTCGCCAGGGAGATTACGGAGTGAGTACGCACGGGACCAGGCACCAGCGGGGTGCAGAGCCCTAGTTCAGGAAGACACTTCAAGCTCCCCTGATAAATCTGCCCGGTGAGGGAATCATCAGAGTTCCTCATCAACGTTGGTGTCCGGGGCACAGCAGCAAAGATGGAACCTGGGAACTGGGACAGAGGTCCAACCCAAGAGAGGTTCAAGCTGCCTGCCATACGGGCCAGAACTGTGACAACAGGAGGGGACCACAGAATTCTTTACGCCACGGGGACCCACCAACTGTAGACAGGTGCATGGAAGTAAAGCTCACCAGGTCACCACACCGGCACTGGGATCAAGGGAATACCGGATTAACTGAGGCCTAGATTGGTAGAAACCAGCACCAGCCGGGTTGCAGCTTCACGGAACCAGTGAGTAAATAACAAGTTAAACCGTAGCCCCTGGGTTGTCTGAATTCTTCCTGCACCTCTGCATCATCATCTTTCACCATAATACCCCCACCATCATCCTCCGCTGGGGCTAGCTCTACTTGCTGAGAGCCATAACATCCAAGCTGCTCAATACCATCAGCCCCAGTAGTGAGACTTTGCAGCGGTGGCTTTTCCCATATAGTCGCATACTGCAAGTGGCGTCACGAAAAACATTTTATTTTTATTTTCCCCTTTCTTTTAAGCGACCCCCCAGAGTCACGGAACCGGGCACCCGCCACCCGTGATACGTCCCCGTGATTCAACGTCCAGGACCGAGTACTCCACATAGTCTGGTGTGAATGTTTTACAGACATTGACTTACAGACTGGTCACCTGGCTATAACGTCATGGAAGGTCCTGTTAACTCGTGGGGGTATTCACTGAACTGCTCGTCACTCGGCAGTCTTCGGCTGTTTTTGGCCGTGTTTGCGTTGATGTCAGGGTTCACCTGAGTTCATCGCTGCCATTAACTTGATTGAACTTTGACTGTCACTGTGCGAGTCTCGCATCGTATCACCCGACACAACGCACACTCTCCTGACAGGAGCGGGTCAGCTGCATGCATTTCCATGTAGCTGAGGCGCTCCTGTCAGGTGTCAGGCCATGCGGGGTGATGCAATGCGAGTCATACGCTAGTGGAATCATACCCCTAGTGTCAGCCTGCTTCTCTCTCTGTAGAGATGCTTGTCTTTACTGAGAGATGAAGCAGAGCTGCCAATGCTCTCCCTGCTTCTCTCTCTAGAGACACTTGTCTATACTGAGTGATGAAGCAGAGCAAACATTGCTCTACCTGTGGACTACGTCGTACTAAGGATTTTTTTATAATAAAGATTGAGTCTCTAAATGTTTTTTTGTTTTATTTGTAATAAAAAAAATTTCTATGTGTGTTTTTTTACTGTTTACTATAAATTCATGGTGGCCATGTCTAATTTGGAGTGACACCATGAATTTTGGTCTAAGTACCAGTTGAAAATACAAAGCTGGTATTAACCCCTTTATTATCCAGCGTGCCACCGCCATCATGGCCGCTGGATGAGCCAGGTAAAGTGCCTGGAAATGGTGCTAAGACATAATGCGCCACTTCCAGGGTCGGCTGCGGTTTCTAGCGTGGGGGGCCCAGAACGCTTGGGCCTTACCACTTTGAGAATCCCAGCCTCCAGTTGCCTGGCTTTACCTGACTGACGATCAAAATATGGTGGGAGCTCACGCATTTTTAATTATTTTTTTAAATAATTAAAAAAATAAATAAATAATGGGCTTCCTGTATTTTGATTGCCAGCCAAGGTAAAGCCAGGCAGATGGGGGTGGCAGCCCATAGCAGTCCGCTTTATCTGCGCTGAATCAAAAATACTGCAGAGCGCTGTCATTTTTTAAAATTATTTATTTTTACACTACTTATGTGTGAGGGACCCAACAGCCAATCACAGACGCTGTCACGCAGAATGGGAATATGTGATTGGCTGTTGGAGTAACCTGGAATCTGCCCATACATTCTAGAATGCATGGGCTAGTTTCAGGTTACTCCAGCATCCAATCACAGATGCCCACTCTGTAACAGTGTCCGTGACTGTCTGTTATTTTAACAGTAAAATAAAACAACACAGAGAAAAAATATTTTATTAGAAATAAAACAGAAGACATTTAGAACCCCATCTTTATTACTAAAAAAAAAAAAAAAAAAAACCTCCGACGTAGTCCAAAGGCAGACGAGCATCTTCAGCTCTGCTACATCTGACTTACAGGACCTTCATGACGTCATAGCCATGTGACCAGTCTGGAGTGAATGTTGTTACCTCGTGGGTTACAGGATCTTCAGTGACGTCATAGCCATGTGACCAGTCTGTAACCCAGTGTCTGTACAACATTCACATCAGACTGGTCACATGGCTATGACGTCATGGAAGGTCCTATAAGTCAGTTGTGGTTACCTGGGGGCACAGCAATTATCGGACCAGGAAGCAGAAGCAGCCGGAAGACAGAGTCTACAAGGACGTGTCGCGGCCGCGGGACCTGTAAGTATAATGACAATGTTATTATTAACTATATTCTTTATTTTACAGCCCCCCCACCCATAACATAACTGTAAAGTCCAAGTTCGATGTTCGGACGCAAGTTCGCGTTATCTCAGAACCCGAACTAGAACTTTACAAAATGTTCGGGTTAGGCTCCCGAACGTGAACATCGGGGGGTTCTCCCCATTACTAATCACCACAGTTGATACTCAATACTGCGGGGACATGTTCACAGCAGAGACTGAATTCTGACCTAAAATAGATATAACTCTTAATAATAATTAGGGCAAAATCTGACTCAAAACTGCCTGAAAGCTTGAGGCACCTAAGTAACACATGGAGAGCTATGCTCGCCCCCCTACATGTGAATGGGCCACATCTGATGCTCAACACTCAACATGCAGACACTATTCCCATCAGCGATCCCTACAACCAGTGCAGGTACTATCCCTGGGCGAGAGTGGCCGATAACATGGAGCACTAGCTTGCATTTTTTTTGTTTCCCGCTCTTACCCAAGACTGTCTTGGAATTTTGTCTCAGTAGAGCCAAAGCTTCGTGAGGCTGTCCTGTGTTTACACGGGCACTCCCTGACCTAACGGTGTAACCTGGGCACCCAGAGTGCATGGGGCCCGTGCCCAGAGCGCCAGGGGTCTGTACCCAGTGTCGACAATGCTAGTGGTCCATGCCCGATGCCCAGAGCGCCAGGGGCCGTACCCTGTGCCCATAGCGCCAAGGCTCCATGCCCTAAGTGCCAAGGTCACATGCTCTGTACCCAGAGCGCCAGGGGTTTGACCCAGATGCCCAGAGTCCGTGCCAGGTGCCCAGAGCGCCAGGGGTCCGTGTCTAGTGCCCAGAGCACCAGGGGTCCGTGCCCGATGTCCAGAGACCCAGGTGTCTGTGCCCGGTGCCCAGGGCGCACAGGGTCCGTGCCCTGAAAGCCAAAGGTCCATGCCCAGTGTGCCAGAGGTCTGTGCCCAGTGTGCCATGGGTCCGTGCCCAGTGTGCCATGGGTCCGTGCCCAGAGCACCAAGGGTACATGCTCTGTGCCCAGAACGCCAGGGGTTTGTGCCAGATGCCTAAAGCGCCAGGAGTCCGTGCTAGGTGCCCAGAACGCCAGGAGTCCATGCTAGGTGCCCAGAACGCCAGGAGTCCGTGTCCAGAGCTAGGACTGTGGAGTCGGAGTTCATTTTGGTGGAATCGGAGTCGGTATAAAATGGACCAACTCCAACTCCTAAAATATATAATAAATTGAGGACAGTAGTGCAATGCAGAATGTGCTGAATATTTTTTCATAGGAATTTGGGAAAGTTATGAAAGGTCCTATAAATGGCTGTTCTATTCCTGATCTAAGGCTACATTCACACACAGCGTTTTTGCGTTTTTTTGAGGATACGTTTTTCAGCTGCAAAAGCAGATCAGCTTTTTAAAAAAACCGCATCACCTGAAAGGTTTTTGAGCTCATAGATGTTTTCAATAGCAAAAGCAGATTAGAAAAACGCCACACAAACTGACATGCTCATTCTTTGTGAGGGTCCATTTTTGAGCTTATTATTGCCGCCAGAACCCATAAAATTGATTCCATCGTGAAGAGACGTGCTGGAAAAGGACAATTGTCGATCGAGCCACTCGGTGAGGCAGCACTTATTTAATGATTGAGCGATTGCTTGAACTAAAATCGTTTCTTATAGATATGGCGAACCCTCAGGTAACCCTAAATGAAGGTCAATGGACACAGGTGGCTGAATTGGAGGAATTGCTTAATTACCCATTTACTGTGACTAAAAAATTACAAGCTGAGGATTTAACTCCTGGCATTTTCATAAGGGAGTGGAAGAACTTGCTATTTTGCCTGTCCCAAAGAGGAGGTTTAATCGCAGATGGCATTTCTGCTTCAATGAAACAGAGAGACAATGCTATTGGAAAATAAAATTCTTCTGGCAGCTGTTTATGTGGACCCAAGTCATCGTATACTGCTTGATGATTACAAGCTTACTAAATGAAAGAAGCTCTGACTGAGGTAGCAGTTAGGATGAGCGGCTACAGGACTGCCAGGTGCAAGAGGACTTGGGTCCTGACAGTGCTACTGCTGCCATATCTTCATCCTCATCAGATGAGTTTAACTTTGACAAGTATTTGATGACATGGAGCAGCAAAGTGTTGCAGCAAGGAAACAGATTTCACTCCGTCTCCTATAGCAGCAAATTGACCAGATTTAAGCAAAATTTTTCACTTGCTCTCAAATAGAAAAATTCAATCGTTCATCAAAACTGACTGTGCATGAGGCAATTCCTTTACACCCGGAAATTGTTAGAGATGTTGCCCATGTGGTTACGGCTTTGCCTCCAACCCAAGTTACTGTAGAGAGGTTGTTCTCTAGCCTTAAAATTATTAGGTCAGATTTGAGGTCATCTGCGAAGGAGGATCTGATGGAAGCAATTCTATTTCTTACAACAAATTCATAGACCGCACAAATGTTATTTACTATGTTTTTGTTGAAAACTGCTTTTTGCCACTAATTATATATATATATATTATATATATATATATATATATATACACAAACACACAAATTATATGTGTGTAATCTATATCACAGTATTACGTATTTACAATTTACTCGTTTTTTTGTGTTCTAAAGTTGTATTCCAATAAATATATTTTATGTTCTATCTAAATATCTTGATTATTGTATCATAAAAATGATTAAATGTCTGTTCACATTGTACTACAATACATTTTTAACTTAAATATGAGCAATGTATGTGGGAGTCTGAGTCAGTGCAATGGAAATTGAGGAGTCTGAGTCGCAGGTTTGGCTTACCGACTCTACAGCCCTGCCCAGAGCACCAGGGGTCCATACTCAATGCCCAGAATGCCAAGGATCCATGCCAGGTGCCCTGAGCAAAAATGGTTTGTGCCTAGTGCGCCAGGTGTCCGTGCCCGATGCCCAGAGAGCCATGCGTCCGTGCCCAGAGCAAATGGGGTCCGTGCCCTGAAAGCCAAGGTTCCGTGCCCAGTGCGCCGGGGTCCGTGCCCGATGCCCAGAGCGGGAATGGTCCATGCCCGGTGTCCAGAATGCCAGGGGTCTATGCCCAGTGCCCCAGGGGTCCGTGCCCTGTGCCCATAGCGCTAAGGGTCCATGCCCTAAGCGCCAAGGGTATGTGCTCTGTGCCCAGAGCGCCAGGGGATTGTGCCAGAAGCTCAGAGCGCCAGGAGTCCGTGCCAGGTGCTCAGAGCGCCAGGGGTCAGTGCCCAGAGAGCCGGGGGTTCGTGCCTGGTGCCCAGAGCATCAGAGGTCCGTGGTTTGAGCGGGAAGGGTCTGTGCCCGATGCCCAGAATGCCAAGGGTCCATGCCCAATGCCCAGAATGCCAAGGGTTCATGCCAGGAGCCCAGAGCACCAAGGGTCCTATGCCCAATGCCCAGAATGCCAAGGGTTCTTGCCAGGAGCCTAGAGCACCAAGGGTCTATGCTCTAAGTGCCAAGGGCACGTGCTCTGTGCCCAGAGCGTTAGGGTTCCATAACGCCAGGAGTCCGTGCCCAGAATGCCAGGGGTCCATGCCCGAAGCCCAGGATCTGTGCCAGGTGCCCTGAGCGCCAATGATTTGTGCCCAGTGCACCAGGTGTCCGTGCCCAGAGAGCCAAGGGTCCGGCCCCATGTCCATAGAGCGAGCCAAGGGTTCGCGCCTAATGGTCAGGGGCCCGTGCCCGGTGCCTATAGAGCCAGAGGTCGGTGCCGGTGCCCGCAGCAGTGGCCGTGTCTTCCCTGCTGTAGTAAATCTGTGTCTCCCTCTGAACACGCCTGTCTGCGCTTGCGCCCTCCCCTCTCCCCCCGCCCTGCACTCACATCCTGCAGTCTCCGTCTCTCCTGCTGCTGCTGTCTCCGGGGTCTCTTCCTGCTGGGATTGGGAGAGACATCTGTGTGTTGTCTCTTAAGGCCCCCACCCAACCGATCTGAGGAGTCTCCGGTCCCCGGCCACTGCGGGCGGTCTCCATTGCCGAGGCCCTTGAGATGTGTGCGGCCCTGGCGAGCTGTCTGTGGCTGTGCTAGCCGGTGGTATACGGACGCCTGTGGAGCGGCGCCCTCTGCCCGGATCTGTGTGGCGCTCTCTCCCTGGACTTATGAGCGGCTGTCTCTAATGACGTCTCCCTGGACTGTGCTGGCCGGCCGTCTCTTAGCTGCTGTGGATGTCTCTTCGTGCTGTCAGGAGGCCTGAGATCTTCGGGGACAGAGAAAAGGGTAATAATACTGAGTCTCCTATGTGCAGCCCTCATCATACACCCTAATGTGCAGCCCCTCCATCATACAGTCCCCCCATCATGCACCCTAATGTGCAGTCCCCCCCCTATCATAAACCCTAATGTTGTGCAGTCCCCCCCCATCATAAACCCTAATGTGCAGTCCCCCCCCATCATAAACCCTAATGTGCAGTCCCCCCCCCCTCGTAAACCCTAATGTGCGGTCCCCCCCATCATACACCCTGATGTACAGTCCCCCCCCCTATCGTACACCCTGATGTACAGTCCCCCCCCATCGTACACCCTGATGTACAGTCCCCCCCCCCCATCGTACACCCTGATGTACAGTCCCCCCCCCCCATCGTACACCCTGATGTACAGTCCCCCCCCATCGTACACCCTGATGTACAGTCCCCCCCCATCGTACACCCTGATGTACAGTCCCCCCCCCCATCGTACACCCTGATGTACAGTCCCCCCCCCCCATCGTACACCCTGATGTACAGTCCCCCCCCATCGTATACCCTGATGTACAGTCCCCCCCCCCCCATCGTACACCCTGATGTACAGTCCCCCCCCCATCGTACACCCTGATGTACAGTCCCCCCCCATCGTACACCCTGATGTACAGTCCCCCCCCCACCGTACACCCTGATGTACAGTCCACCCCCCCCCATCGTAAACCCTAATGTGCAGTCCCCCCATCATACACCCTGATGTACAGTCCCCCCCATCGTACACCCTGATGTACAGTCCCCCCCCCCATCGTACACCTGATGTACATCCCCCCCCCCATCGTACACCCTGATGTACAGTCCCCCCCCATCGTACACCCCGATGTACAGTCCCCCCCCATCGTACACCGATGTACAGTCCCCCCCCATCGTACACCGATGTACAGGTCCCCCCCCCATCGTACACCCCCGATGTACAGTCCCCCCCCATCGTACACCCTGATGTACAGTCCCCCCCCATCGTACACCCTGATGTACAGTCCCCCCCCATCGTACAACCCTGATGTACAGTCCCCCCCCCATCGTACACCCTGATGTACAGTCCCCCCCCCCATCGTACACCCTGATGTACAGTCCCCCCCCATCGTACACCCTGATGTACAGTCCCCCCCATCGTACACCCTGATGTACAGTCCCCCCCCCCATCGTACACCCTGATGTACAGTCCCCCCCCCATCGTACACCCTGATGTACAGTCCCCCCCCATCGTAAACCCTGATGTACAGTCCCCCCCCCCCCCCATCGTACACCCTGATGTACAGTCCCCCCCCCATCGTACACCCTGATGTACAGTCCCCCCCCCCATCGTACACCCTGATGTACAGTCCCCCCCCCACTCGTACACCCTGATGTACAGTCCCCCCCCCCCATCGTACACCCTGATGTACAGTCCCCCCCCCCATCGTACACCCTGATGTACAGTCCCCCCCCCCCATCGTACACCCTGATGTACAGTCCCCCCCCATCGTACACCCTGATGTACAGTCCCCCCCATCGTACACCCTGATGTACAGTCCCCCCCCCATCGTACACCCTGATGTACAGTCCCCCCCCATCGTACACCCTGATGTACAGTCCCCCCCCATCGTACACCCTGATGTACAGTCCCCCCCCATCGTACACCCTGATGTACAGTCCCTCCCCCCATCGTACACCCTGATGTACAGTCCCCCCCCCATCGTACACCCTGATGTACAGTCCCCCCCATCGTACACCCTGATGTACAGTCCCCCCCCCATCGTACACCCTGATGTACAGTCCCCCCCATCGTACACCCTGATGTACAGTCCCCCCCCCATCGTACACCCTGATGTACAGTCCCCCCCCATCGTACACCCTGATGTACAGTCCCCCCCATCGTACACCCTGATGTACAGTCCCCCCCCATCGTACACCCTGATGTACAGTCCCCCCCCATCGTACACCCTGATGTACAGTCCCCCCCCATCGTACACCCTGATGTACAGTCCCCCCCCATCGTACACCCTGATGTACAGTCCCCCCCCATCGTACACCCTGATGTACAGTCCCCCCCATCGTACACCCTGATGTACAGTCCCCCCCATCGTACACCCTGATGTACAGTCCCCCCCCATCGTACACCCTGATGTACAGTCCCCCCCCCCATCGTACACCCTGATGTACAGTCCCCCCCCATCGTACACCCCGATGTAGTCCCCCCCCCATCGTACACCCTGATGTACAGTCCCCCCCCCATCGTACACCCTGATGTACAGTCCCCCCCCCATCGTACACCCTGATGTACAGTCCCCCCCCCATCGTACACCCTGATGTACAGTCCCCCCCCATCGTACACCCTGATGTACAGTCCCCCCCCATCGTACACCCTGATGTACAGTCCCCCCCCATCGTACACCCTGATGTACAGTCGTCCCCCATCGTACACCCTGATGTACAGTCGTCCCCCATCGTACACCCTGATGTACAGTCGTCCCCCATCGTACACCCTGATGTACAGTCGTCCCCCATCGTACACCCTGATGTACAGTCGTCCCCCATCGTACACCCTGATGTACAGTCGTCCCCCATCGTACACCCTGATGTACAGTCCCCCCCCATCGTACACCCTGATGTACAGTCGTCCCCCATCGTACACCCTGATGTACAGTCGTCCCCCATCGTACACCCTGATGTACAGTCCCCCCCCATCGTACACCCTGATGTACAGTCCCCCCCCCCCCCCCCCCATCGTACACCCTGATGTACAGTCCCCCCCATCGTACACCCTGATGTACAGTCGTCCCCCCCCCCCCATCGTACACCCTGATGTACAGTCCCCCCCCATCGTACACCCTGATGTACAGTCCCCCCCCCCATCGTACACCCTGATGTACAGTCCCCCCCCCATCGTACACCCTGATGTACAGTCCCCCCCCCCATCGTACACCCTGATGTACAGTCCCCCCCCCCATCGTACACCCTGATGTACAGTCCCCCCCCCCATCGTACACCCTGATGTACAGTCCCCCCCCATCGTACACCCTGATGTACAGTCCCCCCCCCATCGTACACCCTGATGTACAGTTCCCCCCCCATCGTACACCCTGATGTACAGTCTCCCCCCCATCATACACCCTGATGTACAGTCCCCCCCCCATCATACACCCTGATGTACAGTCGTCCCCCCCCCCATCGTACACCCTGATGTACAGTCCGTCCCCCCCATCATCCCCCCCCCATCGTACACCCTGATGTACAGTCCCCCCCATCGTACACCCCGATGTACAGTCCTCCCCCCCATCGTACACCCCGATGTACAGTCCCCCCCCCCATCGTACACCCCGATGTACAGTCCCCCCCCCCATCGTACACCCTGATGTACAGTCCCCCCCCATCGTACACCCTGATGTACAGTCCCCCCCCCCCATCGTACACCCCGATGTACAGTCCCCCCCCCCATCGTACACCCTGATGTACAGTCCCCCCCCATCGTACACCCCGATGTACAGTCCCCCCCCCATCGTACACCCCGATGTACAGTCCCCCCCCCCCATCGTACACCCCGATGTACAGTCCCCCCCCCCCCATCGTACACCCCGATGTACAGTCCCCCCCCATCGTACACCCCGATGTACAGTCCCCCCCCATCGTACACCCCGATGTACAGTCCCCCCCCCATCGTACACCCCGATGTACAGTCCCCCCCATCGTACACCCCGATGTACAGTCCCCCCCCCCATCGTACACCCTGATGTACAGTCCCCCCCCCCATCGTACACCCTGATGTACAGTCCCCCCCCATCGTACACCCTGATGTACAGTCCCCCCCATCGTACACCCCGATGTACAGTCCCCCCCCCCCATCGTACACCCTGATGTACAGTCCCCCCCCCCCATCGTACACCCTGATGTACAGTCCCCCCCCATCGTACACCCTGATGTACAGTCCCCCCCCATCGTACACCCTGATGTACAGTCCCCCCCCCCATCGTACACCCTGATGTACAGTCCCCCCCCATCGTACACCCTGATGTACAGTCCCCCCCCCCCCATCGTACACCCTGATGTACAGTCCCCCCCCCCCCATCGTACACCCTGATGTACAGTCCCCCCCCATCGTACACCCTGATGTACAGTCCCCCCCCATCGTACACCCTGATGTACAGTCCCCCCCCATCGTACACCCTGATGTACAGTCCCCCCCCATCGTACACCCTGATGTACAGTCCCCCCCCATCGTACACCCTGATGTACAGTCGTCCCCCATCGTACACCCTGATGTACAGTCGTCCCCCATCGTACACCCTGATGTACAGTCGTCCCCCATCGTACACCCTGATGTACAGTCGTCCCCCATCGTACACCCTGATGTACAGTCGTCCCCCATCGTACACCCTGATGTACAGTCCCCCCCCATCGTACACCCTGATGTACAGTCCCCCCCCCCCCCCATCGTACACCCTGATGTACAGTCCCCCCCCCATCGTACACCCTGATGTACAGTCCCCCCCCATCGTACACCCTGATGTACAGTCCCCCCCCCATCGTACACCCTGATGTACAGTCCCCCCCATCGTACACCCTGATGTACAGTCCCCCCCCATCGTACACCCTGATGTACAGTCCCCCCCCATCGTACACCCTGATGTACAGTCCCCCCCCATCATACACCCTGATGTACAGTCGTCCCCCCCCCATCGTACACCCTGATGTACAGTCGTCCCCCCCATCATACACCCTGATGTACAGTCCCCCCCCCATCGTACACCCTGATGTACAGTCCCCCCCCCATCGTACACCCTGATGTACAGTCGTCCCCCCCATCATACACCCTGATGTACAGTCGTCCCCCCCATCATACACCCTGATGTACAGTCCCCCCCCCCCCCATCGTACACCCTGATCTACAGTTCTCCATCACAGCCTGAGCCTTGTGGTGCGTTTACCACAACACACGACTTGTGTCTGCTCTGTGGAGGGGTCAGACACTGCCCGCACACCCCAGATGCCATCCTGCCACCCCTCTGAGCTTGATGAGTGCCCCAGCCTCATGCCAGTCATTCCCGATGGGTGATGTGTACAGTAGGTGTATGGCCGTGCTGTAATTGCTGCCAGTATGCGCGGTATTTGTGGTATTTGGGATCTGAGTAGTGTGGAGGATCGGGCAGTGCTGGACTGGAGATGTTTCATTTGGGTCCTGGGCACACAGTGCTGGGCCGTGTAGTCAGGGCCCCGTGCCCAGAGGGAAGGGGACGCTCCTCCATTGCTGACCATTGTGCCTCTTCTGCTGATTTCTGTAGTGAAGAGACTTCCAGCTGTAGCATTTACAGTAATGGCAGCGATCATATTCCTATGGAGCCTCCGCCATATCCCCTCCTATTCCTTACGTAGATCCACACCCTGCTGGAATCACACGTGTAGACTTTTTATGCATTTTTGTGCCAAAGCCATGAGTGGATCCAAAAAGCCGGAAGGTTATACAGCAAAGCGCGGTACTCCTCTCCGTATATCAGACCCGGGGCCGTGTGCTCAGCCTTACCTTTACCTCAGCAATTTTCTGCTGATTATTTATTTATTTATTTATTAGCTTATAAAAAAAAGTCCTGCTTTTCTTGCTTTTTTTCTTTTTTTTTTTTTGGGTGTAATATTCCTTTTTATTTACATATGTAATATTTCATGTGTTTTTCCAGCTCTACAGACAAAGCTATGGGAAAACGCAGGAAGCAGGGCTGTTTGTAGCGTGTCTAATGTTTTCTTATTGATTTATAGCCAACATCTGGCTGCAATGCTGATCTTCCTCAGGGAGGTGGTAAAAATTGCATAATTTTTGCCAAAAAAAAGGGAAAATGTATGTTCAAACACCTTCCCTGTAATGTAGCGCGTGGTTTATCACAACGTGGCACCTGCCTGTTACAGACCGGACGCACGGACATCACGCTGCAGGTCCTATGTGAT